>NC_086449.1:14073778-15395444 GCF_028390025.1 Pseudophryne corroboree
TGTGTGAGAGATAGAGGGAGAGTGTGTGAGAGATAGAGGGAGAGTGTGTGAGAGATAGAGGGAGAGTGTGTGAGAGATAGAGTGAGAGTGTGTGAGAGAGATAGAGGGAGTGTGTGAGAGAGATAGAGGGAGTGTGTGTGTGAGATAGAGGGAGAGTGTGTGTGAGAGATAGAGGGAGAGTGTGTGAGAGATAGAGGGAGAGTGTGTGAGAGATAGAGGGAGAGTGTGTGAGAGATAGAGGGAGAGTGTGTGAGAGATAGAGGGAGTGTGTGAGAGAGATAGAGGGAGTGTGTGTGTGAGATAGAGGGAGAGTGTGTGAGAGATAGAGGGAGAGTGTGTGTGAGAGAGATAGAGGGAGTGTGTGTGTGTGAGATAGAGGGAGAGTGTGTGTGAGATAGAGGGAGAGTGTGTGAGAGCTAGAGGGAGAGTGTGTGTGAGATAGAGGGAGAGTGTGTGTGAGAGATAGAAGGAGAGTGTGTGTGAGATAGAGGGAGAGTGTGTGTGAGAGATAGAGGGAGAGTGTGTGTGAGAGATAGAGGGAGAGTGTGTGTGAGAGATAGAGGGAGAGTGTGTGAGAGATAGAGGGAGAGTGTGTGTGAGAGATAGAGGGAGAGTGTGTGAGAGAGATAGAGGGAGAGTGTGTGTGAGAGATAGAGGGAGAGTGTGTGAGAGATAGAGGGAGAGTGTGTGTGAGAGATAGAGGGAGAGTGTGTGTGTGAGAGATAGAGGGAGAGTGTGTGAGAGAGATAGAGGGAGAGTGTGTGAGAGATAGAGGGAGAGTGTGTGAGAGATAGAGGGAGTGTGTGAGAGATAGAGGGAGAGTGTGTGAGAGATAGAGGGAGTGTGTGAGAGATAGAGGGAGTGTGTGAGAGATAGAGGGAGTGTGTGAGAGATAGAGGGAGAGTGTGTGAGAGATAGAGGGAGAGTGTGTGAGAGATAGAGGGAGAGTGTGTGAGAGAGGTGGAAGGAGAGTGAGTGTTTGTGTGAGAGAGAGGGAGAGACAGAGGGAGAAAGGGAGAGAGAGGGTGATAGTACAGTACATCCCGTCACTTACTGCATCTATACTAATCACATATGCGACTCCTAATGTGAAGGACAGCTCTCCTGATAAGAACAGCCCACTGCATCACTGCACTTCTGTGTTTTGGCCACGGGAGTACCTCTGTACATGCGAAGAGGGACGCTGTTAGCTGTGGGGGGTGCTGGAGGGATCAGATTGGAGCTATCTTAGGGCAGAGAGCCAGCCCCACCGCATCAAAGCCCGGGGTTGAGGGTCTTAGTACATAAGGGAAATTCGTACAAAGTCCGAAATAGGGTCATTTTCTGGGTTTTGGATGCATTTTTCCTTTAGTACATCTAGCCCAGAGAGAGAGAGACAGAGAGATAGATAGAGGAAGACAGAAAGGGGAGATAGAGAGAGGGAGAGAGAAAGAGATAGTGGGAGGGAAACATAGGAAAGAGAAAGGGGGAGAGAAAGAGAGAGAGAGAGAGAGAGAGGGGGAGAGGGGAGGAAATAGATAGTGGGAGGGAGCAGAGGCAGAACTCTGGGAGGCAATGGAGTCAGCTGCCGCCGGGCTCCTGCTTTGAAGGGGGGCACCTCTCCTCCTGTTCCATGTGTTCAGCGACATTAATCAATTAAGTTAATTGACAGCAGCCGGTATCTCTCCCGTAGCCGACTTCCCCACTAGTCACTACACATTACAAATCACACCCTCTTTATTATAGATACACTGGAAGCAGACAACTTACTGATGAAGCTATTTGCCCCTATGAAGGAAGCATGAGAATTCTAACTATACAAAGTTATTTCTCTGACAATTACAAGTAACTTCATATAGTTAGAATTCTCATACTTCCTATGCAAGAACATATATCTCCATCAGTAAGGTGCATGCTTCCAGTGTAATAGGTTGTGGGTTCTAATCCTGGATATGACACTTGCAAAATAACTGTCAGAGAAATAATCAGCATTGTGAGTGACTGAGCAGATCTGTGAGGTGTGTGGCTGGACCCCTGCATAGATCTACCTAGTTGCAACGGTTTTGTAGTAGCTTCATATAGTTAATATCTGCAGGTTTGCTATGCAGGAGCAAATGTGTGTGTGTGTATATATATATATATATATATATATATGTAGAGAGAGAGAGAGAGAGTGGGGGGGGGGGGGGGGCACCAATATTTTCCTTGCCTCCGGGCAACTGGGACAAACTTACACCACTGGGAGGGAGAGATAGGAAAGAGAAAGGGGGAGAGAAAGAGAAAGTGGGAGAGAGAGGGAGAGAGGGAGAGGGGAGGAAAGAGGGAGAGGGGAGGAAAGAGGGAGAGAGCAAGAACACCGGAAACCTGTTAATCAAGCTGCATCTAGAGCCACACTGGGACTGCAAGACCATTGCGGTACATGTGCAGCCATGCTCCATATTTACCTCCTTCTGGCTTCTTTGTGCCACTGTCGCTTGTAACTGGTGTGAGTGCGGACACGCCTGGTAATGAGGAGCATAGAACTGAGACTTTTAATAAATTCTCTATTAACAGGAAATGTCACCAAATTATGAGGAATTCCAGAACGATCGCGAGGACACCGCACCAGGCAAGAGCACAGGATTTAGTTTGTGGAGAAAACAAGGTAAAAATCATATGGGTAGCGATGTATTTATTACCAGCTATTGATATAGAGTAGCTGGCACTTATTGCTCAGCGCTGTACAGAGTATTCTGTTCATCCACTATTATTTATGTTATTTATTTATTAACAGTTTCTTATATAGTGCAGCAAATTACATTGCACTTTACAATTGGAAATAACAATGATATAACAAAACTGGGTAATAACAAACAGTCATAGAGGTAGGAAGGTCCTGCTCGCAAGCTTACACTCTATGGGGAAATAGGCATTGATTCACAAGGATAGGTGCTATCTATTGCATAGTTGTCTGCCAGATTGCAAAGGTTCTTGGTGGGCTGTATGATATGGTCATACAGCAATGATGAACCGGGGTCAGGAGGAAGGATGAGATGACATGTGAGGATATGTGTGGACTGTGCAGAGTGGATGCAGTTTGATAGGAAGGTTTATGAAAGTTATGTGAGCGGTTCTGGAATTTGATATGCTTGCCTGAAGAGGTGAGTTTTCAGGGAACGCTTGAAGGTTTGGAGACAAGAGGAGAGTCTTAATGTACGTGGTAGGGCATTCCACAGAGTGGGTGCAGCCCGATGAAAGTCCTGCAATCGTGAGTGGGGGCGAGTAATGAGTGTGGATGAGAGACATAGATCTTGTGAGGAGCGAAGAGGTCGGGTTGGGAGATATTTTGAGATAAGTGAAGAGATGTACATTGGTGTAGTTTGGTTAATGGCCTTGTATGTAAGTAAAAGTATTTTATATTGAATACGGTAGAATACAGGTAACCAATGGAGGGACTGACAGAGTGGATCTGCAGACGATGAACGTCTAGCGAGGAAGATAAGCCTCGCCGCTGCATTCAGAATGGATTGTAGTGGTGAGAGTCTCGTTTTGGGAAGACCGGTCAGGAGACTATTGCAATAATCAATGCGGGAGATCATGAGAGCATGGATTAGAGATGTAGCAGTGTCTTGTGTAAAGTTGGATATGTTTCTTAGATGCATGTAACATTATTTATTATTTATTTATTTATTAACTGTTTCTTATATAGCGCAGCATATTCCGTTGAGCTTTACAATTAGAACAACAGTAATAGAACAAAACTGGGTAAAAACAGACAGACATAGAGGTAGGAAGGCCCTGCTCGCAAGCTTACATTATAGGGAAATAGGCATAGATACACAAGGGCCCTCATTCCGAGTTGATCGGTCGCAAGGCGAATTTAGCAGAGTTACACACGCTTAGTCTACGCCTACTGGGAGTGTATCTTAGCATCTTAAAAGTGCGAACGAAGTTTACGCAATATTGCGAACAAAAAAAACTTAGCAGTTTTAGAGTAGCTCCAGACTTGCTCTGCCTGTGCGATCAGTTCAGTGCTTGTCGTTCCTGGTTTGACGTCACAAACACTCCCAGCATTCGCCCAGACACTCCCCCGTTTCTCCGGCCACTCCTGCGTTTATTCCGGAAACGGTAGCGTTTTCAGCCACACGCCCATAAAACGCCGTGTTTCCGCCCAGTAACACCAATTTCCTGTCAATCACACTACGTTCGCCGGTGCGAACAAAAAGCCGTGAGTAAAAATCCTTTCTTCATAGCAGAATTACTAAGCGCAGTCGCAGTGCGAACATTGCGCATGCGCTCTAAGCTGACTTTCACTGCGATGCGAAAAAAAAGAACGAGCGAACGACTCGGAATGAGGGCCAAGGATAGATGCTACCTATTGCATAATGGTCATCCAGATTGCTAGGTTCTTAATGGGTTGTATGATGATACCCCGCAATGTTGGCCAAGTGTCAGGAGGGTGTGAGAGTAAAGAAAGACAAGATATGTGATGTCATGTGTACTGTACAGAGAGGATGTAATTAGATAGGGAAGCACTGAAGGTTATGTGGCTGGGTCTGGAATGTGATAGGCTTGTCTGAAGAGGTGAGTTTTCAGGGAACGTTTAAAGTTTGGAGACTAGAGGCGAGTCTTATTGTGCATGGGAAAGCATTCCACAGAGTGGGTGAAGCCCAGATAAAGTCCTGTAATTTTGAGTGTGAACAAGTAATGCGTGTGGATGAGAGACGTAGATCTTGTGCAGAGCGGAGAGGTCGGGTAGGGAGATATTTTGAGATGAGTGAGGAGATGTATGTTGGTGCAGTTTGGTTAATAGCCTTGTATGTCAGTAAAAGTATTTTATATTTAATACGGTAGAATACCGGTAACCAATGGAGAGACTGACAGAGCGGATCTGCAGATGATGAATGTCTAGCGAGGTAGATTAGCCTCGCAGCTGCATTCAAAATGGATTGTAGCGGTGAGAGCCTATGTTTGGGAAGACCGGTCAGGAGACTATTACAATAATCAATGCGGGAGATAATGAGAGAATGGATTAGAGTTTTTGCTGTGTCTTGTGTAAGATATGGTCGTAATTTGGATATGTTTCCTAGATGCATGTAACATGATCTTGAGACAGATTGAATGTTGGAAACAAAGGACAGATCAGAGTCAAGGATGACACCTAGGCAGCGAGCTTGTGAGGTAGGGATGATTGCCGAGTTCTCAACAGTGATAGAGATATCAGGTTGGAAACTACTATTGGCCGGTGGAAACATAATTAATTCTGTTTTGGAAATATTAAGTTTGAGGTGGCGAGATGTCATCCAAGATGAAATGGCAGAAAGGCATTCAGTGACACGGCCCAATACAGATGGTGACAAATCAGGGGAGGATAGGTAGATTTGAGTATCATCCACATACAGATGGTACTGAAATCCGAAAGAGTTGATTAGTTTGCCAAGAGATGTGGTATAGATAGAGAAAAGGAGAGGAACTAAGACTGAGCCTTGCAGTACTCCAACTGAGAGAGGTAGCGAAGGAGAGGTGGAATCAGAGAAACGAACACTGAAGGAGCGATTAGATAGGTAGGATGAGAACCAAGAAAGGGCTGTGTCCTGAATACCTAGGGATTGTAGTGTTTGTATGAGAAGAGAGTGGTCAACAGTGTCAAAAGCAGAAGAGAGATCTAGAAGAATAAGTAGTGAGTACTAGCCTTTAGACTTCGTAGTGACCAAATCATTAACCACTTTAGTCAGTGCTGTCTCTGTGGAGTGTTGGGAACGGAAGCCTAAAGGTGGGTACACACTATAAGATATATCGGCAGATCAATTGATCTGCAGATATATCTATGTACGGATCGGGCAGTGTGCTGTGCATACACACAGCCCGATCCGTCGGGGGACTGACGTCATGAACTGGGCGGGCGCCGCAGCATGTGTACGGGCGGTCGGACGACCGCCCCGTACACACACAGCGACGGGCCAATATATCTGTAGATATATTGGCCGTCGGCTGTGCTGCGCGGCAGACGCGATACGTCTGTGAACGACGGAGTTCACAGACGTATCGCCCGTACACACTGGCTGATGGTCCCGCGATGTATCGGCCGTTCAAGAGAACGGCCGATACATCGACCAGTGTGTACGGGCCTTAACTGAAGTGGGTCGAATAAGTTGTGTAAGTTAAGAAAGTGTGTGAGGAGAGTGTAGGCAAGTCACTCAAGTAGCTTGGAGAAGCATGGCAGCTGAGAGATAGGGCGGTAGTTTGAGAGAGTGTTAGGGTCAGAATTTTGTTTTTTTAAATTTTTTTAAAATGGGAGTAATCACTGCATGCTTGAAGAGTGAAGGAAAGATACCAGTAGAGAGAGAGAGAGAGAGAGATTACAGATGTTAGTTAAGGTAGGAATGAGCACCAGAGACAGAGCTTTACTAATTTGTGAGAGTAAAGGATCAAGAGGAGAGTTAGTAGAGAAGCAGGATGAGAAGAGTGATGATACTTCATCTTCATTTGTGGGATCAAATGAAGAAAGAGTGCCAGAGGGTTCAGGTAAAGAACTGAGCAGGTCACTGCTGAAGAGCATACCATTTCATCTCAGATCTTATCAATCTTCTCCTTAAAGTAGGAAGCAAGTTCCTGTGCCTTGATAGTGGCTGGTGGGGTAGGTGAGGGAGAATTCAGAAGTGATTTAAACGTATTAAAGAGTCGTTTACTACACTACAGTCCCTGCAGCTGGAACCCCCTTTATATTCCTTGAAATCCGGACCTCTCTGAACACTGGGGATCCGAGCTGTGACTCAGGTGTTCCCGCAATACTCGAATCCCACGTCAGGGCCGAACGTCCTTCTCCCGGCATCAGATTATCATAGGGCTTGGATTCTATATAAGGCACTCTGCTGTAAATTGCACCGTTGCACTGTATATATATGGGTGGTCTTCAGTATGATGCCGGCCGGGATTTCGGCGCGACCAGCATACCGGCGCTGGGATCCCTACTGCCGGCATTCCGACACATATTATCCCGCTTGGGGGTCACCGACCCCCCTGGAGGGAGAATAAATAGTGTGGCGAGCGCATCATGGTGAGAACAGCAAGCCCACAAGGGACTCATTAGCGCTCGCCCAGCTGTCGGTATGCCGGCGGTTGGGATCCCAGAGCCGGTATGCCTGCTCTCGCCGGCCACTCATACTACACTATATATATATATATAAATATATATATATATATATATATATATATAAATATATATACACACAAGCAGGTACGGCACTCCAAAACACTGTAGTCCACAAACAGCCGGTGCCTCCATATGAAGAGCATGTATAGAAGGTTAGGACGTGGCACTCACGGCAGAAACAACACTCAACACATCTTCATTGTCGTTAGCAACGTTTCAGTGGTCTGAGCCACTGTCGTCAGGTTTTAATGAAACAAAAAATAATACACATGCCTTTATACACCACCACCACGTGAAAACCCGCCTCCGCGGCCGGGGCCACTCACCCAGCAGGCTACTGAGGACATGACGTAAAAATACTGAGACAGGATTATGTGAAAGTAATCCATCACCATAACAACGAGACTGAGCGGGTGATAAAATCATTTAGAATACAATCAATGCATGCAGAGCAATTAAAACTGTTTAGAGCTAGATACAATGTAAAAACTTTTAAGATACAGAAGTAACAACCATGTTTTAGACAACGTAACTACATGAGCCAAAACAAGTGATTTGTTCATTACAGAAAGCAGAAGTACGAGAACTGGTCATTGATATAACGAATAATAATGAAGAAGTATTAACGACATCTATTTTTGCTAAACCTACTGATCGTAATCAATTATTGCATGCCCATAGTTCTCATCCTCCCTCTTTAAAAAGAGGTTTATCATATGCCCAGATGGTTCGAATAAGGAGAGTGAACAGCTGCTTAGAGACGGCAGCACGGGATGTAATCCCGATCCCGGTGGTCAGCATACGAATGCTGGGATCCTGGCCAACCAGAATGCCGGCAGAGGGCCGAGGGCAATTCCCACTCTATGGGTGTCCATGACACCCATAAAATGGGGATAGAACCTCTGGCGTGTACAGCAAGCCACTGAGCCTGCAAGGGGCTTCGTTGCGCTCGCCCCCTGCCAGCAATCTTGCATCGGCATAATGATCTCCGGGATCCTGACCCCCGGTAACCTGAACCCAATCCGTTTGCAGTGTTTTGTGCATTGTACTCCAAATTATGTAATTTAGCTTTTTTGACAATTTTTGGGAAAAAAAAATAATGCATTTCCAAATCCAAAGCTTGAAGACAAAATCGTAGCCAAATCCAAATCCAAATTCAGCAAAAATGGTCCAGCGTACACAGTAAGTAGACATTATAGCGCTGTGTGTGAGAAAAAAAGACAGGCGCCCCGCCTATATTTAAAATAGGGCAAGTGCGCGCCTATGACGTGCATCTAAATATAGGGGCATGGCCACAAAATAGTACCATACCAATTCATATTAGGCTGTACAGTAGTCTCCATTAATCAAATTACGCCACACAGTAGCGCCCTGTTATACATGACACCAGGTAGAGACCCTTTTACACGTTACGCCAGTTAGAGCCCAATTTTACATATTACTTCAGGTAGAGCCCCTATCACACATTACGGTGGGTAGAGTCCCCTTTTACACATTACAGCAGGTAGAGTCCCCTTTTACACATTATGGCAGGTAGAGTCCCCTTTTACACATTATGGCAGGTAGAGTCCACTTTTATACAATACGGCAGGTAGAGCTCCCTTTTATGCATTACGGCAGGTAGAGTTCCCTTTAACATAGTACGGCAGGCAGAACCCCATTTTACACATTACAGTAGGTAGAGTCCCCTTTTACACAGTACTCCAGGTAGAGTCCCTTTTTACACAGTACGGCAGGTAGAGTACCCTTTTACTCATTACGATAGGTAGAGTCCCCTTTTACACATTACGGCAGGTAGAGTTCCCTTTAACACAGTACGGTAGGTAGAGTCCCCTTTTACACATTACGGCAGGTAGAGTGCCCTTTTACACATTACGGCAGGTAGCGTCCTCTTTTACACATTACAGCAGGTAGAGTCCCCTTTTACACATTCTGGCAGCAGAGTCCCCCTTTTTACACATTAGACAGGCAGAGTGCCTATTTTGCACATTATGGCATCAGAGTCTCTCTTTTACACATTACGGCAGCAGAGTCCTCCTTTTTACACATTAGGCAAGCAGAGTCCCCATTTTACATGTTACGGCAGGCAGAGTCCAGTTTTTATACATTATGGTAGCAGTCTCCCTTTTTACACATTAGGCAGGCAGAGTCCGCCTGTTTACACATTACGGCAGCAGAGTCCCCCTTATTTTACATTAAGGAAGACAGAGTCCTCTTTTTACACATTACAGCAGCAGAGTCCCATTTTTACACATTACGATAGGTAGAGCTCCCTTTTACACATTACACCAGAACCTCTTTTACGCACAATGCCACACAGATCCCCTTTTACAATGCGGGGGAGGAGAAAGAGAGAGAGAGAGAGAGAGAGAGAGAGAGAGTGTGTGTGTGTGTGTGTGTGTGTGTGTGTGTGTGTGTGTGTGTGTGAGAGTTATACTTACGTTTGGCTCCATCCTCCATCCAACTATCTCTATCCTCCTCTCCTGCCCTAACGCTGTGGCTCTTCCCAGCGCAGGGCACTGTTGCTGGGCTGGGGGTGGCTCTCCAAGGAGACACTGGCTGAGGAGACGAAGAGGGAACAAGTCGGTGGGGGGTGGAGCCGGAAATGGAGAGACAAGATGCAGCACTGTCCGGCTACCTATGTGAGAAAAAGTAGCCGGGCAGCCAATGCAGTTGAGTTCAACGTAGGCCGGGAATGCATGCTGACGTACCCATAGAGCGGCGGTGGCATTGGCGTGGCTGAGCGGGTGTTGCTGGTGGTCTTGCACCCACAGTGCAGTGTGCCAGACACCATTGGCACACACATACTTACAGCCCTGGGTGCTCATCTCTATTAGACAGTCACGAAATGAAGGTTTTCTTCTTCTGTCATTAGCCCTAATGGCAACTCTAGCTCTAACACTAGCACTAAGGGCACTATTTAGTTACAACTACGGCAATAGTATGAAATAATGTATACTGTACTACGTTTTTGTGGCATACAGTATTTCAAAGCTATTTATGTATAATATTTAGCGCCACTGACATAACTTGTGCTAAAGGTCTGTCCCAGAGAGGAGCTTGGAGATGTTTCTCACATTACTGAAGCGAGAAACATCTCCAAAGCATGAGCATTCCTGCAACTTGATGCGTTTTTGTGACATCAGACACCCAAATATGGACCAGCCGATACAGGAATTGGGACCCACTGGCTGCAGCTTCACTAATATGGACCCATTTCAGTTTTTATTTATTTATTTATTACCAGTTACTTATATAGCGCACACATATTCCGCAGCGCTTTACAGAGAATATTTGCCCATTCACATCAGTCCCTGCCCCAGTGGAGCTTACAACCTATTTTCCCTACCACACATACACACACGGGTTAATTTTCTTCGGAGCCATTTAACCTACCAGTATATTTTTGGATTGTGGGAGGAAACTGGAGTACCTGGAGGAAACCCACACAAGTATGGGAAGAATATACAAACTCCACACAGTTAGGGCCATGGTGGGAATTGAACCCATGACCTCAGTGCTGTGAGGCAGTAATGCTAACCATTACACCACCATCCAGTCGGGATGACTCGCTGCCTGCAGCTGCGGGACAGAAAGTGTCTGCTGCTGGCTGCACCCTAACAGCTTCAAGCAGGGAGTTTTTAGGACCAGTATTTATATACCTACTAGATACCAGCACCTCAAAATGATAGAACAACATAACAGTAATGTCAGCGCCAATGGCTGCGTGCACCAGAATGGAGCGACACTTGAATTGCTCCAATAGGCGACACCTAGGGGCCACTGGCATGCAAAATACTTGAATTCCACCCTTATAGGTAAGGAGTAGCGTTATGGAGCTGTTGATACTATACTAGTGAGTATTTGTTAACTATTGGGCTCATGGTGGTGGTTGGTATGTGACCGTTGTGGTACCTGATATTTCATACCTTAGTATGCTGCTTTATATACTTGGGTGCTTGAACGTATGTCCTCTATGGGGGTCATTCTGAGTTGATCGCTAGTTGCCGTTGTTCGCAGCGCAGCGATCAGGCTAAAAAATGGCATTTCTGCACATGCATATGCACCAGAATGTGCACGCGCGTCGTACGGGTACAAAGCCCGTTGTTGTTTTGCACAGGTTCTAGCAAAGTTATCAGTCGCACTGATGGCCGCAAGGACATTGACAGGAAGGGGGCGTTTCTGCTTTCTGGGTGTCAACTGACCGTTTTCAGGGAGTGTTTGCAAAAAAACAGGCGTGTCTGAAAAAACGCAGGCCTGACTGGGCGTTCGCTGGGCAGGTGTGTGACGTCAAATCCGGACAGGAATAGGCTGAAGTGATCGCAAGCGCTGAGTAGGTTCAGAGCTACTCTGAAACTGCACAAACTGTTTTTGCAGAGCTCGGCTGTACATGCATTCACACTTCTGCTAAGCTAAAATACACTCCCCAGTGGACGGTGGCATAGCTTTTGCACGGCAGCTTAAACTAGCTAGCGAGCGATCAACTCGGAATGACCCCTATATGCTTACATTTTTTTTATACTCTGTAGTGTATTAGTAGGGATTATGGTATCTTGAGTGGTGTTGTTTTGTGTATAGGCACGGGAGATTGATTTTTTATTTTTTCTGCCTCTATTCCTTGTAGTTATTCTCCGCTGTTACTTGGATGTATTACAGTTGAATAAGATTGAGGCTTGTCTTGAAAAACATTCTTGCTTCTGATTGGAAACGTCGACCGAATAAAACCATGAATTGTTAAAGAGTTACTTTTTCCATGGACTGTTTAATGAGGAGAGTGCTCCTCAAGACGGCTGGAACTTATTGTGTGTATATATATATATATATATATATATATATATTTATTATGTGTGTGTATATATATATATATATATATATATATACACACTGTGTGTGTGTGTGTGTGTGTGTGTGTGTGTGTGTATATATATATATATATATATATGTATATATATATATACTTCTCCAGCAAGGCAACCTGTATGTTGCCAAGTCCTGATGATGGGGCTACGTGCCCCGAAACGTTGACGCTGATGGATTTATGATTCATTTGTGAGTGCCGCTTCCTTGCTGGAGAAGTATGTGTGAGTGCCGGCTGCTGCTGATAAGTTATATATATATATATATATATATATATATATAGATATGAGGGTGTAATTGGCGCTGCTACCTATTAACCAAGTCTCACAATTTGTGAATATGAGCAATAAATCAATACATATATAAATCACTTCCTAGATAAGGATGGCTGCTGCAAAAAAGTCCTCTAAAGAAGGACCTTATTTTAAAGTCCAAGTGAAAGATATACAAAAAGTGGTAGGACCCAGCGCCTTCAGTGATGTACGTTGTCTCGTAGTGGATATTTAAAATCAATATGCGTACCAGAAAACAATGGATTTTTGATTAGTACATGATGTCTCTCTGTATCTTAGTAGACTGGTCTTCCGGAGTTTCCAGTAATCCAGTACACCAACCACGGTATAAAAAACAAATATATAGACAATAATAGTGTAGTATTTTGGCTACGTGAAAGAATGGTGTTGATTATTTTTGGTGCCGTGAACGTGCTTTAAATCATGCAAAAAATAGGTGCAAAAGCACCCCTCTTGTGAAAATCCAGTGAGAGATGATTGGTATTCTTATCCAAGTGCAAGTGGTAATTATATATAATAATACCTTCAATAATGATAAAACTTGCATATATGAGTTCTCTCAGGGGTCTTCTCCAGCATTGGCGGTAAATACCTTAAATGTGAGACTCCCAATGGGAGAGAATAATACTCATAGTGTAGTATATTTTTTTTAAAAATATAATAAAAGGTTTAAGGGCACATGAAATATAACAAAGTAAAAGGTAGACTCGTACAATATATAAAAGATACAATCGCTTATCTGTTTATCCTTGAGGAGGAGTGGAATGTAGACCCAACGCGTTTCGTCCTTTATGCTTTTTGGCAGGACTTCATCAAGGGGTAAGTAAGTGTACACTGTATGTGTAATCTATATATAGGAAGGATTGCAGGGACTTCCGGCGTGGTTAATGCGCTACTGTGCATGTGCGGGATTACGGTTTCCCGCCCTGACTAATGCGGCCACGCGGGATTGATTCTATCCCGTGATGGTATATCTATATATATATACAGTAATTTATTTGTGAACTTATTCATGAAAAACAGAACTACAGTACATTATTATTATTATTGCTCATGTGTAACCATCCCCAGGGGTAGAACCGTGGCAGATTACACTCCCCTTTCTCCTTCTCTGTCCCCGCAGGATTCAAAATAAGCAGAGGGGTCTCACTGCCCCCCTACCAGATCTGCGCTCTGTCCTCGGTCTGTGCTGGTCTCCTAATCATCATCATCCTCGTAGTGGCCATGACAAGTGAGTGGTCTAATCATATCATATTATATATGCACTAAGCTTATACCCAGTGCTTAAAGTGTTCCCAGAGAGGTGGTGGAACTCACCCCCCCCCCCACACACCTGTGAAAGAAAGGAAATGTGCAAAAGGGGCGTGGTCTCAAAAAAGAAAGAGACATGGTCACTCAATAGTAGCCCTAATTCAAATTATGCCGCACAGTAGCACAATCTAATTCACATTACACCACATAGTAGTGTCCCTTATTCTTGTTATGACACACATTAGTGCCCCTTATACACAAATCCCACAGTAGTAGCACCCCAAATACACATAATGCCCACAGCAATAGTGCCCCTTATACAATGCCCTCAGTAGTAGTGCCCTTTATGCATTGGCCACTGTAGTGGTAGTGCCCACAGTTGTAGTGCCCCATATGTAGAGCTATAGTATTGGTGCCCATTATACAGTGCCCCTTGTGTCTCTAGGAGTGATGCCCCTTTATGAAGTTCTCCCTATGCAATGCCATCATTAGTTGTGCCTCCAGTAGCAATGACCAGAATGGTAATACCCTCGTGTAGTGTTGCACCCAGTAGTAATTCCCACATAGTTATGACCCCAGTAGATATGCCCCCAGTCAGTAGTTATGCCCCCAGTAGTTATGTCCCCAGTCAGTAGTTATGCGCCCAGTCAGTAGATATGCCCCTTGTACTTATACCCCTTGTAGTTATGCCTACAGCGGATATGTCTCCAGTTAGAAGTTATGCCCACTGTAGTTATTCCCCAGTAGATGTGCGCCCAGAAGATTTGCTCCCAGTAGATGTGCTCCCAGTACTTTAGATTTTCTCCCAGTAGTTGTGCCCCAAGTAGATGTGCCCCCAGTAGTTGTGCCCCAAGTAGATGTGCCCCAGTAGCTGTGCCCCCAGTAGTTGTGCCCCCCATAGTTGTACCCCAGTAGTTGTGCCCCCAGTAGTTATGCCCCCAATAGATGTGCCCCCAGTAGTTATGCCCGCAATAGTTGTGCCCCCAATAGATGTGCCACCAAGTAGCACCGCTTACTCACATACACCCACACACACAAAAAAAATAGAATACTCACCAGGCCCGCTCCTGCTTCTAGACCGCTGCCCTCCACCTGGTCCCCCTCCCCTTGGAACGCTGCACAGCCATACTGAGCCAGAAGCCTCCAGCGGTCCCTGAGGGGAAGAAGCTGCTGCCCGCTAACAAAATCTCAGCGGACGCCCGACTTCTCCCTGGGTTAGGCGATCAGGAGGAGGCGGAACTGCGTTCCGGCTCCAAATGGGAGCTGATGGAACGCAGTTCCGTTCCGACTCACTTTAACCCCTGCTTATACCTACAGTGATGCTTGAAAGTTTATGAACCCTACAGAATTTTCGATATTTCTGCAGAAGTTAGCCCTAAAACTACCTCAAATTTTCACACAAATCTTAAAAGTAGATAAAGAGACCAAATCAAACAAATGAGACAAAAAAATTAGATGTGCTCATTTTTTATTGAGGAAATAATAACAAATAACATATCTATGTAACATATCTATGAGTGGCAAAAGTATGTGAACCTTTAGGCTTAACAGATATTTTGAAGGTGAAATTACAGTCAGATATTATCAATATATGGGATGACAATCAGGTGTGTGTGGACAACCAGTCTTTTTTGAAAGAACAGGGTTCTATCAAAGTCTGATGTTCACGACACTGTTTGTGGAAATGTATCATGCCACAAATAAATGAGATTTATGAGGACTTTAGAAGAAGAGTTGTTGATGACCATCAAGCTGGAAAAGGTTACAAAACCATCTCTAAAGAGATTGGACTACAACAATCAAAAGACATATTGTGTACAAATTAAGGAATCTCCAGACAATTATTATCCAGGAGTGGTCGACCAACATACTGTAGATCATGCCAAGAGCAAGATGTCTAACAGTTTGCAAGGTCACAAAGGAACCCAAGGTAACCTCTAAGCAACTGAAGTCTAATGGTAATACTCATGAGTCCTCCAAAAGGAAGACACTTGTCAACGATGCTGTGCATGGCAAGATTGCAAGGAGAAAGCCGCTGCTCTCCAAAAAGAACATTGCTGCCCATCTGCAGTTTGTTAAAGATCACCTGGACAAGCCAGAAGGTTATTGGACCAATGTTTTTTGGACAGTTGAGTGCAAAATAGAGCTTTCTGGTTTAATTGAGAAGCATTATGTTTGAAGAAAGGAGAACACTACATTCCAGCATAAAAATCTCATACCATCTGTGAAATACGGTGGTGGTGGTGTTATCATGGTTTGGGCTTGTTTTGCTGCATCTGGCCTAAGATAACTTGCCATCATTGATGGGACATTGAATTCTGAATTATACCAGAATATTCTAAAGGAAAATGTAAGGACATCTGTCCATGAGCTGCATCTTGAGAATGTGGGTCATGCAGTAAGACAATGACCAAAAGCACACAAATTATTTGACCAAAGATTGGTTAAAGAAGAATACATTTAAATGTAAAATGGGGTAAAATTTCTCCCAGCCGATGTTCAGGGCTAATCAACAATTATCGGAAATGTTTATATGCAGTTATTGCTGCACAAGAGGGTCATACCAAATAATGAAAGCAAAGGTTCCCATACTTTTGCCACTCACAGATATGTCTCAATTGTTTGATGTGGTTCTATTAATCTACTTTTAGTATGTGTATGAAAATCTGAGGTAGCTTTAGGCCAAATTTCAGCAGAATTATAGAAATATCTGAAGGGTTCACAAACTTTCTATCACCACTGTACTCACTGTGGGGAATATTACCACAAATATACTGCAGAAAGTCTCCCGACAGCACCAAACATACACTAAGTGTCCCCAGGATGTAAGATGGAGGCCCACCAGCAAACAGACTTTTCTGCTGTCTAGTAGGAGTGTCATGGACAGTGAGGTAACTATGTGGGGCAAGCGGGACACTTGCCCTGGGATCTGTGACAGGTATGGTGGAGAGGGGGCCATCGTGAGGCAGGGAAGGTAGTCTGATGGCAGAGGAGGAGCAATGAAGAGCTCTCGAAGATAGAAGACAGAGTGGAAGTCCTGCATGGGCGGTGGCCATGCAAAAGAGTTTAATGGCCGCGGCCCATGCAGGACTTCCACAGTGTCTTCTATCTTCAGACACCTGGAATGCATCGAAAGGGATTTGTACTATACCGTGGTATATAAACCTGCTTTGACAATGGAGCTGCTGCTAATACAGGGATAGTTAGTCCCTTACCAACAGAAACATATAAACAATAAATGAAGCAGCGCTGGTTGACGAATAGTCAATTGCACAATAACAATCTTTAAGTAATAACAAATTTTATTTAATAAAATGGGCTCACATAAAATCTCATAGGACATGCATAAAAAGATGTCTCTTACAGGGTATTCCAGCAACACATGTGCAGTTATCCGTTCCTATTGTAATACCTCCTTGTCTGCAATGGTACAAAGTCCCGGTTTTGCTGAACGTGTCCAAGGATATAAGTACCTGAGTCACTGGAAGATAGTTGCACTGGGCTTGTATAGTCCAGAATCCTCACAATAGCTATGACAATGTCTAGTACAGTCCAAGGTACCGGTGTTGTTGTTTTTCCAAATTGGCATCCAATTGCAGGAGGTTGGTCTGGATGGTGCTGGATTTATTCCCCAAGGAGGTCTGTGGTAGCCTGTGAGACAAACCCAGTGCAACTATCCTCCAGTGACTAAGGTACTTATATGTTTCACCTGGAATGCATCGCATTCTGAATGTTGGTGAATTCGGCAGCATCGCATCCCCCATAGAAAACTATGGGGTAGACGGCTGTAGGCTGTGGTCCCTTCTTCTTATATTCGGGGGATACATAATATATTAACCACTGAAAACAGGTGTTTTCGGGAATATAGCTGCAAATATACAATGATAAATGGATCCTCAATATTTCCAGACCCCCTCATAACTCACCACTTGTCTCCTCTTCCCATCCTCCATGTATTCTTCCCAGTTCATCTTTGAATGGTTCACACCTTCCTGTTATGAAGTAAGCAGGGCCCTCCGCCCTCTTGAATTCACCCTAGCACTATCTTTGTCACCAGTGCTCCTGGTCTTCTGTCTCCTGGTCCTTATCAGCGACTCTGACACTGTCTTCTCACCAAAGTACAGGATTCATTCCACTGCCATACAGTAACTTACCACTGCATGCTCCTTTAGGATAAATTCCCCTGTTATCTATCCATCCCTGACTGCTTTGTTAGATGTAGTGTTTGTATTGTACTTATGCTATTGTTAGCTAAGATACTTTATAAGGCATATTATTAGTCCTCCCATACAGTACTGTAGCTTCTTTGTGATACCTTATAAATAAAAGTTAATATTAATAATACCACAACAGCAACAACAAGTTGCAGTGCTGGGGCTTTCACCCTAGCTTCCTGGGCCAGGCCCCAGCCGCAGCTAGATGTAGGTATTCATAATATATCCATACTTTATTTCCATGTACACTACATCCAGCTTATACTAAGTACACTCTCTCTGCAAGAGGGTCACTCACACTTACTGAGAATAAATGTTGGTTTCTACCATAGACAATGGGGTAAACAGGACAGAGCGGAGCTTCGAATCCAAGCTCGGAAATCTGAGTGCTAGTCTAAACTCAATAGTGGAGCATCTGTCTCAGGATGGTGAGTGACCTGACAGGGGGTGGTCAGGATAGATGCCATGCTTGGTTTTCTTACCTTGTATCTACTTCCTGCCTGCAGGTGCCATAATGAAGGAGAAGCTAAATGACATTGAGGCAACAATAAAGGACAGCTCTAAAGGTAATATATGGTGGATTTATAATGGGAGAGAATTACGGGCAAGAGATGGAAGCCATGGTCAGTATGGGCTGGGATATGCTATAGCACCACTTCTACTGCTGTCATTGTAAGACTATCAAAATTCATTCACTTATATTTTCCATGCTACCTCTACCACATTTCCACCTCCACCACTGACTGGGGGTATAGAGACTTGCTCCTCTATGTGGCTGGTGAAAGGGAACAAGATGGAACTCCTTCCCACAATTAGTGCTTACAATATCTATAGGGTAGGATTCTCTTTGTTCCAAGTAGACTTTCATGAATGAACTTGAATAAAAAAACAACAACACACACACGGACGTCACATGACCATCTCTGTAGGCCATGGTCTTCACACAGACATGATTGGTCAGAGTGTGGACAGTTTGCGAAATCAGAATCAAACTGCTGGTAATGGGAGTAGTTTTAAAAAAGCATATGTAATTTAAACCAAACTGCATGCAGCTTATGGAAGATTTCAGTCACCCAAAGAAGGTGGGGGAGTCCATACCTAGGCATTGTCCTGCCACTGCTGCATAGCCGGTCCTAGCCCGGTATTCAATTTACATGTTCCAGGCCAGTCTTCTCCTGGTTCCTGTCTGGCTCTGATACCATGTCCAGTCCGGTCAGCTCCCGGTTCCAGTCTGGCTCCAATAATGGTCCCAGTCTGGTCACTTCCTGGTTCCAGTTCAACCATCCCAATTGAGGAACCTTCCTAACCATGTCCTCAGCTCTCCATACGGAATACATATGTTTTCCCAGCGGACGGGATGCCGGCTGTCAGTATCTCGACAGAGGCATCCCGCCTGCCAGAATGCCTGCAGCAGTGCGAGCGATACAAGTCATATAAGGGGTTTTGTATAAGGGGACAAGCTGGCATGTGCGGACTTAGCAGTTTGTAATGATTGCCATGGATTGAGCAGATGGCAAATCAGGGGAATATCCTATAACACCTCTGCACCCCCCTCTCCAGATACCACAATGATGACCAAACTGACAGAGATAGATGCATCGGTGAAGAGGATTCTGTCTGATGAAGTCACAGGTATGAAACAGAGAACAGAGATGAGAACGCACTCCAAGTGCAGAGGACTCAGCAAACGCTTTATATAGATATATGCGAGAGTGCGAGCGATACGAGTCATATAATTCCCAGACTAGCACCAGTGCCCACATATGGCCCACAATATAGTAGGTTCCCAATTATCAATCTCATATTATGCTTGTATTTAGTCTGTGTGGTTGTGGTAAACCCTTTAGCAGAAGTAGGTCCCTGGTAGTAAATGTAGCTGGGTCTCTCAGCGGTAACTACCTTATGTATTGGTATTGTAGCACTATGATAAGCGGGGGCCAGGTTGTGAATCCTTCCTGAATACCTAAAATAGGAGATGTGCGCCGGACCATTTTTGCTGGATTTTGATTTGGCTCTGATTCGTCGTCTGTCTTTAGATTAGGATTTGCCAAACAGCCGTGACTGTTTTTGGATTTCTTTTATTTTTTTAAAGATTGTCAAAAATAGTTAAAATGACATTGGCCCTCATTCCGAGTTGTTCGCTCGCTAGCCGCTTTTAGCAGCTTTGCACACGCTAAGCCGCCACCTACTGGGAGTGAATCTTAGTTTCTCAAAATTGCGAACGACAGATTCGCAATATTGCGATTAGACCTCTCTTAGCAGTTTCTGAGTAGCTCCAGACTTACTCTGCCATTGCGATCAGTTCAGTGCTTGTCGTTCCTGGTTTGACGTCACAAACACACCCAGCGTTCGCCCAGACAATCCTCCGTTTCTCCAGCCACTCCCGCGTTTTTCCCAGAAACTGTAGCGTTTTTTCACACACACCCATAAAACGGCCAGTTTCCGCCCAGAAACACCCACTTCCTGTCAATCACATTACGATCACCAGAACGAAGAAAATTCCTCGTAATGCCATGAGTAAAATACCTAACTGCATAGCAAATTTACTTGGGGCAGTCGCACTGCGGACATTGCGCATGCGCATTAGCGACTAATCGCTCCATTGCGATAAAAAATAACAAGCGAACAACTCGGAATGACCACCATATTTTGGGCCTTCTTTTGTTTCTAAAGTAATATTAACCTCAAATACATTCATTTTCAGTCAATTTTGACCACCTCACAGCTCACAATATTGTTTTAATAACTATGGGCCAAAGGCTGTAGCGAGCTCCCTGGTTACTAAGCCAGCACAAGCACACAGCAGTTTATATCACATCTATGAAACATTGCTACAGTATATCAGAGTACAGTGCACAGAACAGTACAAACAATAGATCTACTGTATATATATATATATATTTTTTCTTCTTTTTTTAAACTTGCAGCTCGGTTAAAACTGCGTAGATCACAGGCTTATACAGTAGATGCAAGTGAAAAAAGTGCACACGGGTAAAGTGCACAGTAAAATATTGAGCAGAGAATAGCGCAGCATACAGCAGTGTGCTCCAATGTTCAATCACTATACAGAGCACAGCCACTTGTGAGTCTGCACACAGCACAGCCAAGACAGCAAAGTATAGCACAGCACACAGCAGCATGCAGAATGCCCCCTATATACAGTCACTATATAGCACAGCCACTTGTGACACTCTGTACACTGCACAGCCAGTATACCGGAGTATAGCACAGCACAAAGCAGCAAGCAGCATGCCATCTATACACAGTCACTGTACAGAACAGCCGCTTGTGAGACCCTGGACACAGTACAGCCACTGCAGGGGAGTATAACGCAGCAAACGGCTGCGTGCATTACACTGAAGTCAGGAAGATGACGTTTGGCCTCCCAGTGGGATCCAAGTCTGGCAGGAACACCAGACTTTGGGCTTAATTCAGATCTGATCGCAGCAGCAAATTTGTTAGCCAATGGGCAAAACCGTGTGCACTGGAGGGGGGGCAGATGTAACATGTGCAGAGAGAGTTAGATTTGGATGGGGTGTATTCAAACTGAAATCTAAATTGCAGTGTAAAAATACAGCAGCCAGTATTTACCCTGCACAGAAACAATATATCCCACCCAAATCTAACTCTCTCTGCATATGTTATATCTGCCTCCCCTGCAGTGCACATGGTTTTGCCCATTAGCTAACAAATTTGCTGCTGCGATCGATTCTGAATTACCCACTCAGATACATAATATTCAGAGTGGTATGGATTCCAAGGAGTCCGGTCCACTTATCTCTACCTGAAATTACCCATGTCTGGGAGGCAGGGGGCTGGTACATGGGTAATATGAGATGTTATAGTGGGAGGTACAGTAGTGATCGCTGTTTCTTATGAGGATTGGGTGGGTTAGAAAAAGCTGGTGCAACCTATAGGGGGCAGTGCGTTTTATGCCGGAGGACTGTGAGTAACTGATATTCTCTATATCTCAGGCTCACTTCAGAGCGATGTTCAGAGGATATTAGATGCTGTTGGAAGAATGAGAGAAGAGATCCGGAAAGAAAATGGTGAGTGCCTACTTTTCCATACACCGTGATACTTACCAGCCAAGCCTGCTTCCCAATATCACCCCATTACACAGATCTGACCACTGTTTCCACCCACCAGGACACTTACTCACAATCTGGTGAAATCATACTTTTTTATAGAGATAAGCGGGTTCGGTTTTTACTCGGTTTTACTTGGATTTACTCGCTTCTCAAAACGGAATTTATTGGCTCACGGAAGTCACGTGTTTTGGATAGCCAATAAGAAACATCCGGATAAAACCGTACTGGCGTTATTTCTGGCGTTACATTCGAACCCGCTCATCTCTACTTTTTTATAACTCTCAGTCACACAGATCTGATCAAAGTGTGCACCAACCAGGATATTTACTAACCAATAACACAAGACAGGTTTCTTAGCGCTAATGTAGGAGGGAGACGTCCATCTCGCACTGTGTTGCTCTCCACAGTTAAAAGATGCTGCTGCACATGTGCAGTACCACTGTATGTCTGACAGACATCTTGGTAATGGAATGAAGCATATCTTGAGGAACCATATTGGATCATGCACAGTAGCACTCTCCCATTCTAACACAATGGTACTGATTCCCTGCAACAGTCCCATTCCTAGTGACAAAGAACCTGATTCATAGGTGGACACAGAATTCATTTCCAAAGATAAGGTTAATGCCATCTGAGTACTGAGGACTAAGGTAACCATTGCAAGTACTGGGGACTGCAGTATCCATTGCGAGTAATGGGGGCTATGTTATGATTTGTGAATACTGGGGTGGAGTTCTTAAATTGGTCCTCGAGTGATGGTGGAACTCTTCCCCCTTCTTTCCCAGCGGCTATAAAATAAAGGGACTGCGCGCTCCGCAGATGCTTTTCCCAAAAGGGGTGTGTTCTAAAAGGGGCGTGGTATAAATATAAAATTGGCAACACAATACTTGCGTAAAGCCCCGATCCTGCTTCCGACTGCTGCTGTCCATATGGCTGTGGAGAAGGAGCCGAGCTCTCACTGGTAAAAAAATCTCAGCGGGAGCACGCCATCTCCATGAGTACCGAACTCACATTCTGGGCCAGAGGAGGTGGAACTGGCTTCAAATGGAAGTGACGGAACACATTTCTGCCCCTTTCTGACTCACTTTAACCCCTGCTGGGGACTATGTTTTGCAGTGCAAGTATTGGGAACTGCGGTATCCACTGTGAGTACTGGGTAATAAGTTATGCTCTGCGAGTACTGGGGACTATGGCCCTCATTCCGAGTTGATCGGTCGCAAGGCGAATTTAGCAGAGTTACACACGCTAAGCCGCCGCCTACTGGGAGTGAATCTTAGCTTCTTAAAATTGCGACCGATGTATTCGCAATATTGCGATTACTAACTACTTAGCAGTTTCAGAGTAGCTTCAGACTTACTCTGCCTGTGCGATCAGTTCAGTGCTTGTCGTTCCTGTTTGACGTCACAAACACACCCAGCGTTCGCCCAGGCACTCCCACCGTTTCTCCGGCCACTCCTGCGTTTTTTCCGGAAACGGTAGCGTTTTCAGCCACACGCCCCTGAAACGCCGTGTTTCCGCCCAGTAACACCCATTTCCTGTCAATCACATTACGATCGCCGGAGCGATGAAAAAGCCGTGAGTAAAATTACTTTCTACATAGCAAAGTTACTTGGCGCAGTCGCAGTGCGAACATTGCGCATGCGTACTAAGCGGATTTTCATTGCGATGCGATGAAAAATACCGAGCGAACAACTCGGAATGAGGGCCTATGTTATATACTGTGAGTACTAGAGAATAAGTTATGTGCTGCGAGTACTGGGGACTGTGGTATCTATTGCGAGTTCTGGGGACTGTGGTATCCATTTGCACAGTTGCCAGGATCTGTACTGAGACACCTACCACTGTCTTCTCAGATAAGCACACCTCCCAACTTTAAGGAGGACAAACGATGGACTGCGGTGCTGAGTAGCTGCAGCGCCCACCTGCAGAAAGGGGGTGGCCTCAGCAAAGGGGGCGTGGTTTCATGGTAATGCAACAATCTCAAACCAAGTCCCCTTTTTCCGTCACTATGTGTTCATGACCAGCGCTCTGTGAGCTGATAGTATACCCCCAGTCCCTCCTGTCTCCGTGAATAGACTCTGTGCGCATGTGCACAGCTTCTATTCACCGCTGCTCTGATAAGAAGAGCAGCGAGTGACAGGAGTCTACCAACTGTCACCTCCCCCCCCACCCCGGGACACTGCGGCCCGCGCATGGAGTAGCGGGACAGTACAAAAAAACAGGACAAAAATTTGTACTGTTGGGTGGAATGAGATCAGTTTCCCCATCAGGTGAACATCCGCTGCCCCTCGGAATGTCCGTCACAAGTAAGCCACTGGGGGGCCAGAACCGCTGCCTCTGATATTCCACAACAGATCAGTGTCTGACTATCACTCTGCGTCCTAATCCACACTACCACACATGACCATGACGGCACATGCACATTTGCAAAACGCTCGGCCAACTCTGGGTCCAACTCTGATCCAGGCTGTGAACCTTTTGCTTTGTCTATTGAAGTTCCCATCAATAAGAAGGTCCATGATTTATTTCCTAGCAGCTGTCTATATAGCGCACACATACTCTGTGGCGCTCTATAGATAGCAAATGTTCATTATTAAAGAATTGAGAAGTGAGAAACTTTTATTTTCAATTCTTCCACTTTCATATCACTATTTTCTCATGAGTCATCCAGTTTCCCTTCTAAGAATATCTCTTCTTGAAAAGCCGCTCCTTAGGAGGAGACAGTTGTTTGGAAATGGAACATGTTCCTCCTGCTGTTTCTGTGTTATGAGACCCTCTGCTGCTGGAGACAGGCTGCGAAAAGACTGAAGCAGAAGAAAAGAGAAGACGCCCCAGGCCTCAGGGGTATGGGTCATTAGGTCAACAAGATTTAGGTCAACAGTCATTAGGTTGATCACTATTAGTCGACATGCACTAGAAGACAGACAGACAGATGAGTTATAGATAGATAGATAGATAGATAGGGCACTAACCCTAACTGTGTCCCCTGTAATTACCTTCAGGATGTCGGCAGTCAGTGTACCGGCTCTGGAATTCTGAGCGGTGTCACATGACTGCCAACAGCCTGACTGCAATGATGCTAAATGCATCCCGTATCATGTCAGGTGTTGTCTGGCTGCTGTCACGTTGGAGTGTGTGCTTGGGATTGTCTACCTGCAGCAGAGTGTCAGGATTCTGATTTTGTCTATTCCCGGAGGGGGCACTAGTGGGTCAGTGTTGGAATGACATATGAAGCGTGGGGTGGCGATTCCAGTGCTGTCTTATGCTGCTCAGTGCAGTGTAGTGTCTTGTGCTGCATCATTCCAGTCACAGTGGTTGTGTCCTCTTGCTGCCATATGTCCAGTGTAGCTGTATAAGTCCAGTCGAGTCGTGCTGAGTTGTGCTGCATCAGTCCAGTGGTGGTGTCTTGTGCTGCATCAGTCCAGTCACAGTGGTGGTGTCCTCTGCTGCCATATGTCCAGTGCGCTGAATAATTTTGACAGGGTTTGCCCTGTGTGGTGTAGCGGTACACTCTCCTTTGCTGCATTTTGTTATATAATTCCAGAAAAATAATGGAGAACAAAAATTTGGAGGATAAAATAGGGAAAGATCAAGATCCACTCCCTCCTATTTCTGCTGCTGCCGCTGCTGTTGTTGCTGCTGGGAGTCGATCGTCATCCCAGAGGGGAAGTCGGAAGACCACTTGTACTACTTCAACTAAGCAATTGACTGTCCAACAGTACTTTGCGAGGTAGATGAAATATGACAGCAGTCATCTTCTTGCAAAGCGGATAACTGAGGCTTTGACAACTATGTTGGTGTTAGACGTGCGTCCGGTATCCGCCGTTAGTTCAGTGGGACTACAGTGCCAACCCTAGATGGGCCAGGCGTTTGTGCCGCACACTTGTGTTGCTTAGCTTATCCATCCAGTGACCTCGGGGCAACTTTTAGGCCTAAAAACAATATTGTGAGGTGTTCAGAATAGACTGGAAATGAGTGGAAATTAATGTTATTGAGGTTAATAATACTATAGGATCAAAATTTCCACCAAATTCTGTGATTTTAGCTATTTTTATGTTTTTTTCAAAAATCATCAAGATCCAAAACCAAAACCCAAAAGGGTGGTTTTGGCAAAACCACTCCAGATCCAAAACATGAGCATGGAACCAGATCCAAAACCAATACACAAAAAGTGCCCGCCGCACATCTCTAGTTTCTACATTTATTGTGTACATGAATGTTAATACACCCACAGTCTTTAATAAATACTTATATATGCACAGTGATGCTATATATATATATATATATATATATATATATATATATACACAGTATTTTCACAGGCAGTTACATTATTGAGGTATCACACAGGTGACCGCTGATGTGGTGCTTGGTGCTAGAGTCAAATCACTTCCCATATTGAAGCCTCACTCTAATACCAGAAAACAGCCAGAGTGTCAGTCTCATCTCTATATGCTCCAGTGTTACCATACCTGTGGTGATTGCAGAGTCATGTGTTGTGTACAGGCCTCTTATTTACAAAGCTTTTGACTTCTGATTCTGTTTGATGGTTCTCCTGGATGCTCCTCTATCATTACTCCTGAGATATTGGTTTCTCATCTGTGACTAGTTTTCTGACAGACCTCTACTCAGATTTAGTTGTCTGTCCCTCTAGGAGCCCAGTCAGAGGATCACTACATGTGTACTATGATGGTCATTCCGAGTTGATCGCTAGCTGCATTCGTTCACTGTGCAGCGATGAGGCAAAAAACCGGCACTCCTACGCATGCGTATGCAGCGCAATGCGCACGTGCGATGTACTATTACAACGAACAATGTAATTTCACACAAAGTCTAGCGAAGCTTTTCAGTCGCACTGCTAACCGCAGAGTAATTGACATGAAGTGGGCGTTTCTGGGCGTCAACTGGCCGTTTTCAAGGGAGTGTTCGAAAAACGCAGGCGTGCCAGGAAAAACGCAGGCGTGGCTGGGCAGGTTTGTGACATTAAAACAGGAACTGAACAGTCTGAAGTGATCGCAAGCGCTGAGTAGGTTTTGAGCTACTCTAAAACTGCACAAAAAAACTTTGCCGCCGCTCTGCGATCCTTTCGTTCGCACTTCTGCTAAGCTAAAATACACTCCCAGTGGGCGGCGGCATAGCGTTTGCACGGCTGCTAAAAACTGCTAGCGAGCGAACAACTCGGAATGACCAACTATGGGGGTAATTCCAAGTTGATCGCAGCAGGAATTTAGTTAGCAACTGGGCAAAACCATGTGCACTGCAGGGGAGGCAGATATAACATGTGCAGAGAGAGTTAGATTTGGGTGGGTTATTTTATTTCTGTACAGGGTAAATCCTGGCTGCTTTATTTTTACACTGCAAATTAGATTGCAGATTGAACACACCCCACCCAAATCTAACTCTCTCTGCACATGTTAAATCTGCCCCCCCCTGCAGTGCACATGGTTTTGCCCAGTTGCTAACTAAATTCCTTCTGCGATCAACTTGGAATTACCCCCTATGTGCAGCAAAATCCATGGCAAAACTACTGGTGTTTTAGACTCCACAACTCTGTTCTTGGTAACATAAAACCTATTTGAATTGGTGACACTAGGAAATGATACAACACCGGGGGTAATTCTGAGTTGATCGCAGCAGGAACTTTGCTAGCAGTTGGGCAAAACCATGTGCACTGCAGGTGGGGCAGATATAACATGTGCAGAGAGAGTTAGATTTGGGTGTGGTGAGTTCAATCTGCAGTCTAAATTGCAGTGTAAAAATAAAGCAGCCAGTATTTACCCTGCACAGAAACAAAATAACCCACCCAAATCTAACTCTCTCTGTACATGTTATATCTGCCCCACCTGCAGTGCACATGGTTTTGCCCAACTGCTAAAATATTTCCTGCCGCGATCAACTTGGAATTACCCCCACCATTTCTTGTCATATTAGGCCCCATCAGTACACTGGCCTAAGTGGGGTGGTGTGGGGGAAGTGGATCAAACCAGGTGAGTCTTCCAAGACACAGGATCAATTTGTAACCTCTGAGAAGCCCATAGTATAAGTAATAAAAAAGCAAGGCTCGTTTTGGCAGTGCTGCTAGATATTGGAGGAGCTGCTTTTTCTCTGCAACATATTTTTTTCAATATAAACACACAAAAAGAAGTTAAGACGTTAAAAAAATAGTTGGTAAACATGCCCTAACATCCTGAAACAAAGTTAAAGATTTTTATTACGCACTACATAATATTCTTACAACACTTTTCCACTTTAGACGTCTGAAACACAACAGAAACCTATAATTTTCAGGATCCGATCCTAAACCGTTATTAATTCCTGCAGGGACACAGGACCCTCTCTGCAGCATTGACTGGACTCATTACGCAATGAGCTGCTATTACCTGTCCAGGGGAAGCCGAACATGGGCTGGAGCCAAGAAAGACTGTGAAGATAAAAAGTCTCATTTGGTCGTAATTAACAGCGCAGAAGAACAGGTGAGTAAGGAGGGAGCAAATGAGGAGAACAGGAGATCGTTAAATATGAGGAAGAAGGCAGAGTGCATAAGATTTCTGTAAGATTATAAGATTGGGAAAATAAACTAATTATAAGTGCAAAGAGTGCAGAGACAGGTATATAAGTAACTGTGGGAGAGCATAGTACGGAGACAGATGTATAAGTAAGTGTGGGAGAGCAGAGCACAGAGACGGGTGTATAAGTTACTGTGGGTGGTCAGAGTACAGAGACGGGTGTATAAGTAACTGTGGGAGCACAGAGTACAGAGACGGGTGTATAAGTAACTGTGGGAGAGCAGAGCACAGAGACGGGTGTATAAGTAACTGTGGGTTAGCAGAGCACAAAGACGGGTGTATAAGTAACTGTGGGTGGTCAGAGTACAGAGATGGGTGTATAAGTAACTGTGGGTGGTCAGAGTACAGAGATGGGTGTATAAGTAACTTAGGGAGAGCAGAGTACAGAGATGGGTGTATAAGTAACTTAGGGAGAGCAGAGTACAGATACGGGTGTATAAGTAACTGTGGAAGAGCAGAGCACAGAGACGGGTGTATAAGTAACTATGGGTGGTCAGAGTACAGAGACGGGTGTATAAGTAACTGTGGGTGGTCAGAGTACAGAGACGGGTGTATAAGTAACTGTTGGAAAACAGAGTACAGAGACGGGTGTATAAGTAACTGTGGAAGAACAGAGTACAGAGACGGGTGTATAAGTAACTGTGGGTTAGCAGAGCACAAAGACGGGTGTATAAGTAACTGTGGGTGGTCAGAGTACAGAGATGGGTGTATAAGTAACTTAGGGAGAGCAGAGTACAGAGACGGGTGTATAAGTAACTTAGGCAGAGCAGAGTACAGAGACGGGTGTATAAGTAACTGTGGAAGAGCAGAGCACAGAGACGGGTGTATAAGTAACTATGGGTGGTCAGAGTACAGAGACGGGTGTATAAGTAACTGTGGAAAAGCAGAGTACAGAGACGGGTGTATAAGTAACTGCGGGTGGTCAGAGTACAGAGACGGGTGTATAAGTAACTGTGGAAAAGCAGAGTACAGAGACGGGTGTATAAGTAACTGTAGGTGGTCAGAGTACAGTTACGGGTGTATAAGTAACTGGGAGCGCAGAGCACAAAGATGTTTGTATAAGTAATTGTGGGAGACCAGTGTACAGAGACGGGTGTATAAGTAACTGTGGGACAGCAGAGTACAGAGATGGGTGTATAAGTAACTATGGGTGGTCAGAGTACAAAGACTGGTGTATAAGTAACTGTGGGACAGCAGAGTACAGAGATGTGTGTATAAGTAACTATGGGTGGTCAGAGTACAGAGACGGTTGTATAAGTAACAGTCTGAAAGCAGAGAACAGAGATGGGTGTATAAGTAACTGTGGGTGGTCAGAGTACAGAGACGGGTGTATAAGTAACTGTTGGAGAGCAGAGTACAGAGACAGGTGTATAAGTAACTGTGGGAGAGCAGAGTACAGAGACGGGTGTATAAGTAACTGTGGGAGAACAGAATACAGAGATGGGTGTATAAGTAACTGTGGGAGAACAGAAAACAGAGATGGGTGTATAAGTAACTGTGGGAGAACAGAATACAGAGATGGGTGTATAAGTAACTGTGGGAGAGCAGAGTACAGAGACGGGTGTATAAGTAACTGTGGGAGAGCAGAGTACAGAGACGGGTGTATAAGTAACTGTGGGAGAACAGAATACAGAGATGGGTGTATAAGTAACTGTGGGAGAGCAGAGTACAGAGACGGGTGTATAAGTAACTGTGGGAGAGCAGAGTACAGAGACGGGTGTATAAGTAACTATGGGTGGTCAGAGTACAGAGACCGGTGTATAAGTAACTGTGGGAGAACAGAATACAGAGATGGGTGTATAAGTAACTGTGGGAGAGCAGAGTACGGAGACGGGTGTATAAGTAACTGTGGGAGAACAGAATACAGAGACGGGTGTATAAGTAACTGTGGGTGGTCAGAGTACAGAGACGGGTGTATAAGTAACTGTGGGAGAGCAGAGTACAGAGTCAGGTGTATAAGTATCTGTGGGAGAGCAGAGTACAGAGATGGGTGTATAAGTAACTGTGGGAGAACAGAATACAGAGACGGGTGTATAAGTAACTGTGGGAGAGCAGAGTACAGAGACGGGTGTATAAGTTACTGTGGGTGGTCAGAGTACAGAGACGGGTGCATAAGTAACTGTGGGAGCACAGAGTACAGAGACGGGTGTATAAGTAACTGTGGGAGAGCAGAGTACAGAGACGGGTGTATAAGTAACTGTGGGAGAGCAGAGTACAGAGACGGGTGTATACGTAACTGCTGGAGAGCAGAGTACAGAGACGGGTGTATAAGTAACTGTGGGAGAGCAGAGTACAGAGATGGGTGTATAAGTAACTGTGGGAGAGCAGAGTACAGAGACGGGTGTATAAGTAACTGTGGGAGAGCAGAGTACAGAGACGGTTGTATAAGTAACTGTGGGAGAGCAGAGTACAGAGATGGGTGTATAAGTAACTGTGGGAGCACAGAGTACAGAGACGGGTATATAAGTAACTGTGGGAGAGCAGAGTACAGAGACGGGTGTATAAGTAACTGTGGGAGAGCAGAGTACAGAGACGGGTGTATAAGTAACTGTGGGAGAGCAGAGTACAGTGACGGTTGTATAAGTAACTGTGGGAGAGCAGAGTACAGAGACGGGTGTATAAGTAACTGTGGGAGACCAGAGTACAGAGACGGGTGTTTAAGTAACTGTGGGAGAGCAGAGCACAGAGACGGGTGTATAAGTAACTATGGGTGGTCATAATACAGAGATGGGTGTATAAGTAACTGTGGGAGCACAGAGTACAGAGACGGGTGTATAAGTAATTGTGGGACATCAGAGTACAGAGACTGGTGTATAAGTAACTATGGGTGGTCAGAGTACAGAGACGGGTGTATAAGTAACTATGGGTGGTCAGAGTACAACGACGGGTGTATAAGTAACTATGGGAGAGCAGAGCACAGAGACGGGTGTATAAGTAACTGTGGGAGAGCAGAGTACAGAGACGGATGTATAAGTAACTGTGGGAGAGCAGAGCACAGAGACGGGTGTATAAGTAACTGTGGGAGAGCAGAGTACAGAGACGGGTATATAAGTAACTGTGGGAGAGCAGAGCACAGAGACGGGTGTATAAGTGACTGTGGGAAAGCAGAGCACAGAGACGGGTGTATAAGTAACTGTGGGAGAGCAGAGTACAGAGACGGGTGTATAAGTAACTGTGGGAGAGCAGAGTACAGAGACGGGTGTATAAGTAACTGTGGGAGAGCAGAGCACAGAGACGGGTGTATAAGTAACTGTGGGAGAGCAGAGTAAAGAGACGGGGTGTATAAGTAACTTAGGGAGAGCAGAGTACAGAGACGGGTGTATAAGTAACTTAGGGAGAGCAGAGTACAGAGACGGGTATATAAGTAACTGTGGGAGAGCAGAGCACAGAGACGGGTGTATAAGTGACTGTGGGAAAGCAGAGCACAGAGACGGGTGTATAAGTAACTGTGGGAGAGCAGAGTACAGAGACGGGTGTATAAGTAACTGTGGGAGAGCAGAGTACAGAGACGGGTGTATAAGTAACTGTGGGAGAGCAGAGCACAGAGACGGGTGTATAAGTAACTGTGGGAGAGCAGAGTAAAGAGACGGGGTGTATAAGTAACTTAGGGAGAGCAGAGTACAGAGACGGGTGTATAAGTAACTTAGGGAGAGCAGAGTACAGAGACGGGTGTATAAGTAACTGTGGAAGAGCAGAGCACAGAGACGGGTGTATAAGTAACTATGGGTGGTCAGAGTACAGAGACGGGTGTATAAGTAACTATGGGTGGTCAGAGTACAGCGACGGGTGTATAAGTAACTATGGGAGAGCAGAGCACAGAGACGGGTGTATAAGTAACTGTGGGAGAGCAGAGCACAGAGACGGGTATATAAGTAACTGTGGGAGAGCAGAGCACAGAGATGGGTGTATAAGTAACTGTGGGAGAGCAGAGCACAGAGACGGGTGTATAAGTAACTGTGGGAGAGCAGAGCACAGAGACGGGTGTATAAGTAACTGTGGGAGAGCAGAGCACAAAGACGGGTGTATAAGTAACTGTGGGTGGTCAGAGTACAGAGATGGGTGTATAAGTAACTTAGGGAGAGCAGAGTACAGAGACGGGTGTATAAGTAACTTAGGGAGAGCAGAGTACAGAGACGGGTGTATAAGTAACTGTGGAAGAGCAGAGCACAGAGACGGGTGTATAAGTAACTATGGGTGGTCAGAGTACAGAGACGGGTGTATAAGTAACTGTGGAAAAGCAGAGTACAGAGACGGGTGTATAAGTAACTGCGGGTGGTCAGAGTACAGAGACGGGTGTATAAGTAACTGTGGAAAAGCAGAGTACAGAGACGGGTGTATAAGTAACTGTGGGTGGTCAGAGTACAGAGACGGGTGTATAAGTAATTGTGGGAGAGCAGTGTACAGAGACGGGGTTGATATTCCACAGTATATCCCGCACCAGACATAAATTAATTAGTTTCATTAATAACGATACATTGAAAAATGAAAAACCAGCTAATGAATATCTATCTCCTCTGTTGTTTTAGCTTTGAAATGCTGGAGGTGCTCCTGCAATCAAAATGAGCAAAACATTTAGACAACATGTTTGTTGCAAAGAGGCAACCAAAAAGATATATTGCTTTTTGGAGCACTCTTTTATAACAAGTTTGATATGTAATTTGATATGATTGTAATACTTAAAACGTAACCTTTAATTCTTACTCCTAAAATAGAAGGGGTTTTTCTGAGTAACATCAATTTATATGTAAATGTCACTCTGTTAATGCATTCATATATTTGCATCCCCCAAAAATAAATTATACATATACATTTGTAAATTAAATCAATACTTCATACGTGGTAAAAATATATTAATCAAAATGATCAGTAGTGACCCATAATTGGATAATCATTAATAACCCATGATTGGATAAATACATTCATAAATCTCAGTATATTAGATAAATTCATAAATCTCAATATGTGTATAAGTCACAGCCTGTATGGTTTTAGCTGTCAAAATTCAAGTCCAGCGTTATTTTCAGCTCTGTGCACCTGTAACATACGGCCTGTATCAAAAAAATGTATCAATGCTAGTCATGTGTCATATTATACCAGACTCCTAAATACATGTTACATATATCTAACATTGTATCACTTTCCCACAGGTTTCTAAGCCAATGTATCAGGCTAATTTCATTCTACTCCAAAAAGTCCTAGATGGCACTTCTCATAATAACACTGTTTATTCTTACTAAATCTACATGGATGATTTCACATCCCTATTGATTTGAACATGAATATTCATTCTAGAAATCATATTGATTATTCCATAAGTGTCACAATCCTGACTGTAGGTTTTATATTTGGTGACTTACCCCTGCCATCTGTCCTGGATCCTATGTCTTTTCACTCACGGAGTTAAACAGCTTGTCAGCACTGAGTTTTCCTGAGTTCTCTGCCTGAGAGGTAACAGTTAATTAGCTCCACCTGTGGTGATCTCCTGTGTGAGGCTGAATTCAGTAATCTGAACTTTAGGTCTAAAAGCCAGCATCCTGTGTTTTGCAGAAGTCCAGGCTTCAGTGTTCTCTCGGCCTGCTAGGCCTCATTCTACATCACAGCCTTGGCTAGAGTAGTCACATGACAGTGACTGTTCACCTGACCCAGAGTTGTCAAATCCTCTGCCAGCCTGAGACTCTCTACATCACCTAATCCTGCCCACCAATCATCAAGGACCAGGAAGTATAAATCAGGAGGCTGAGTTAGAATCTGGGCCAGTTCCTCGTGTCACATACAGCCTTGTGTAAGTCTTCATGCTGAGCCCCCTTAAGGTAACCTTTGTACCTAAGTTCCTGTGGAAACTCTGTTCCCTTGTTACCGTTTGGTTTACTTGTGTGTTGCCATTTGATGTCACCATTTCCCTGAGTCTCAATGTAAAGGCACAGCTGCAATGTTTCGTCTTAAAGGCACAGTACTGAATTCCGTGTTCTCCACTGAAAACCACAGCTGTCGTGTTTCAGTTTTACTACTGTTGTAGTTGGGATCTCCAGAGCTCAGTACCTCCGTGCCTCAGCACCTCAGTGCTTTCAACACCTCCGTGCCTCAGTGCCTCAGCACCTCTGTGCTTGCAACACCTCCGTGCCTCAGTGCCTCAGCATCTCTGTGCTTTCAGCATCTCCGTGCCTCAGTGCCTCAGCACCTCAGTGCCTCAGTACCTCTGTGCTTCCAGTACCTCGGTGCCTCAATACCTCAGTGCCTCATTACCTCCGTGCTTCCAGCACCTCCGTGCCTCAGTACCTCCGTGCTTCCAGCATCTCTGTGCCTCAGTGCCTCAGCACCTCAGTGCCTCAGTACCTCCGTGCTTCCAGTACCTCTGTGCCTCAATACCACCGTGCCTCAGTACCTCCGTGCTTCCAGCACCTCCGTGCCTCAGTACCTCCGTGCTTCCAGCACCTCCGCGCCTCCGTACCTCAGTGCCTCCGTGCCTCAGTACCTCCGTGCCTCAGTACCTCTGTGTCTCAGTACCTACGTGCCTCAGTACCTCCGTGCTTCCAGCACCTCTGTGCCCCAGTACCTCAGTGTCTCAGTACCTCCGTGCTTCCAGCACCTCCGTGCCTCAGTATCTCAGCACCTCCGTGCCTCAGCATCTCTGTGCTTCCAGCACCTCCGTGCCTCAGCATCTCCGTGTCTCTACGCATCTCAGTGTCTCTACGCACCTCAGTGTCTCTACGCACCTCAGTGTCTCTACGCACCTCAGTGTCTCCAAGCACCTCAGTGTCTCCAAGCACCTCAGTGTGCCCAAGCACCTCAGTGTCTCCAAGCACCCCGTACCCTTTAGAACAGTTGAACCTGGTATTCTTCACTGATTCATCAGCGCCTTTCCAGTTCTGTCTTTCAGGAGACCTTCAGCGCCCCCACGTGCTTCCTGTCTGCCGACCTAATCCTGTATGAGGAGAGCCTAGATTCGGCCATCTCTGCCGCGGTTCCTCTTCCCAGTCATCGGAAGAATCCTCGAGTCCACAACATTTCCAAACCAGGTCAGTGGTAGTATTCACTTAATCCTCCAGTCGCCCGCACAGACTTCACTACACCGGGTTCACAAAACCTCAGTCATGACAGTAGGAACTGGCCACATGGACCCGGAGGAAAGTGTTTGTCTGACGCATGACCTTCTAAGCAATATTGCAGGACGCTTGGAAGGTCTGGAGTCGACTCAGCATCAATTGGCACAGTGTCTGCAGCGGAATTTGTCCTCCAGAGATTCTCTGACCTTCTGCTCTAAGACTCCTGACCAACTGCAGATGTTCTACCAGATGTTACTACAGTTACAAGAACTTTTGCCTAGTATTCTCTCTGTGATGCCTGATCTCCTCAGGAATACTACCAACGTTGTTGATCCTGTTTTGTCCCATCCAGTTAATAGAGTCTCTTCCTCTGCGCAAGGGAAAGTTTTTCATCAGAGCTATCCACGGCCCAAGCTCTCTGAAGCTGAACGTCAGCGGCGTAAGGAGCTACATCTCTGTCTTTACTGTGGAAATTCTGGTCATTTTGTTAAAGACTGCATTCTTCGCAAGCCAGGTAATAGTGACAAATCTCAGTATCATAGTGCTCATGTCTACAAGTCATCCACAGTATCCGATCCTTCTGCTGCTGACGGGGGTATCAAGAAGGCTACTCTTCTGAGAGAGACTCAAAGTTATGACTGGAGTCCGGTGGTTAAAAGACCTTATCCCAAGTTGGGTGTCCAGAGAAGAATGTTCAAGCCATTTACAGTCACAGAGGAGTCCGTGTCCACAGCCCCAGGAGGGGCGTCTTCAGAGCGTCCAGCCCCAGGAGAGGCGTCTTCAGAGCGTCCAGCCCCAGGAGGGGCGTCTTCAGAGCGTCCAGCCCCAGGAGGGGCGTCTTCAGAGCGTCCAGCCCCATGAGGGGCGTCTTCAGAGCGTCTAGCCCCAGGAGGGGCATCTTCAGAGCATCCAGCCCCAGGAGGGGCGTCTTCAGAGCGTCCAGCCCCAGTGAGGGGTTCAGAGCGTCCAGCCCCAGATCAGAGCGTCCAGCCCCAGTGAGGGGTTCAGAGCGTCCAGCCCCAGAGAGTCTTCAGAGTGCTGCCCAGCCAGAGAGTCTTCAGAGTGCTGCCCAGCCAGAGAGTCTTCAGAGTGCTGCCCAGCCAGAGAGTCTTCAGAGTGCTGCCCAGCCAGAGAGTCTTCAGAGTGCTGCCCAGCCAGAGAGTCTTCAGAGTGCTGCCCAGCCAGAGAGTCTACAGAGTGCTGCCCAGCCAGAGATTCTACAGAGTGCTGCCCAGCCAGATATTCTACAGAGTGCTGCCCAGCCAGATATTCTACAGAGTGCTGCCCAGCCAGATATTCTACAGAGTGCTGCCCAGCCAGAGAGTCTACAGAGTGCTGCCCAGCCAGAGAGTCTACAGAGTGCTGCCCAGCCAGAGATTCTACAGAGTGCTGCCCAGCCAGAGATTCTACAGAGTGCTGCCCAGCCAGAGATTCTACAGAGTGCTGCCCAGCCCCGTGAAGTGGGGGCTCTTGCCTCAGCCCAGCCCCGTGAAGTGGGGGCTCTTGCCTCAGCCCAGCCCCGTGAAGTGGGGGCTCTTGCCTCAGCCCAGCCCCGTGAAGTGGGGGCTCTTGCCTCAGCCCAGCCCCGTGAAGTGGGGGCTCTTGCCTCAGCCCAGCCCCGTGAAGAGGGGGCTCTTGCCTCAGCCCAGCCCCGTGAAGAGGGGGCTCCTGCCTTAGTTCAGCCCTGTGAAGAAAGGGCTCAGTCCATCCCGGTTCCAGCCGGTCCAGCAATACTCCAGGCCCAGCCTGGTCAGTCCGTCCCGGTTCCAGCCGGTCCAGCAATACTCCAGGCCCAGCCTGGTCAGTCCGTCCCGGTTCCAGCCGGTCCAGCAATACTCCAGGCCCAGCCTGGTCAGTCCATCCCGGTTCCAGCCGGTCTAGCAATACTCCAGGCCCAGCCTGGTCAGTCCATCCCGGTTCCAGCCGGTCCAGCAATATTCCAGGCCCTGCCTGGTCAGTCCGTCCCGGTTCCAGCCGGTCCAGCTATACTCCAGGCCCTGCCTGGTCAGTCCGTCCCGGTTCCAGCCGGTCCAGCAATACTCCAGGACCAGCCTGGTCAGTCTCCTTTGGTTTCAGCCAATTCAAGTATCCTCAGATCCAATCCAGTCCTACTCGTCCAGCAAAAGCTTTCTTCAGTTTCATCCTCTAAGCTTTCGTCTGATGGTTTTCCACCTATTTACTTTGATGGAGATTTATTGCAATATGCCGCTCTGGTTGAACAATTTCTCTCTCGGATGGAGTCTGATCCTTCAGGTGCAGTAACTCCTTCCAATGTTACTCGATATCTGTTCCTGGCATTCAGAGGAAGAGCTTTGGAGTGGGCCAATATGCTCTTTGAGAGTAATGATCCTGTGTTCCATGACTTACAGACTTTTAGTAACGCCGTAGTTAAAGAATTTAGTCCTAAACCTTTGGAATCTGCATCAACGAAGGTCCTAAATTCTTCTGTATGAATTTCTCAAGTTCCTCTAAGATTCAAGATGGGTGTCCGGAGTCCACCCTTGAAGAGGGGGATACTGTCACAATCCTGACTGTAGGTTTTATATTTGGTGACTTACCCCTGCCATCTGTCCTGGATCCTGTGTCTTTTCACTCACAGAGTTAAACAGCTTGTCAGCACTGAGTTTTCCTGAGTTCTCTGCCTGAGAGGTAATAGTTAATTAGCTCCACCTGTGGTGATCTCCTGTGTGAGGCTGAATTCAGTAATCTGAACTTTAGGTCTAAAAGCCAGCATCCTGTGTTTTGCAGAAGTCCAGGCTTCAGTGTTCTCTCGGCCTGCTAGGCCTCATTCTACATCACAGCCTTGGCTAGAGTAGTCACATGACAGTGACTGTTCACCTAACCCAGGGTTGTCCAATCCTCTGCCAGCCTGAGACTCTCTACATCACCTAATCCTGCCCACCAATCATCAAGGACCAGGAAGTATAAATCAGGAGGCTGAGTTAGAATCTGGGCCAGTTCCTCGTGTCACATACAGCCTTGTGTGAGTCTTCATGCTGAGCCCCCTTAAGGTAACCTTTGTACCTAAGTTCCTGTGGAAACTCTGTTCCCTTGTTACCGTTTGGTTTACTTGTGTGTTGCCATTTGATGTCACCATTTCCCTGAGTCTCAATGTAAAGGCACAGCTGCAATGTTTCATCTTAAAGGCACAGTACTGAATTCCGTGTTCTCCACTGAAAACCACAGCTGTCGTGTTTCAGTTTTACTACTGTTGTAGTTGGGATCTCCAGAGCTCAGTACCTCCGTGCCTCAGCACCTCTGTGCTTCCAACACCTCCGTGCCTCAGTGCCTCAGCACCTCTGTGCTTCCAACACCTCCGTGCCTCAGTGCCTCAGCACCTCTGTGCTTTCAGCATCTCAGTGCCTCAGCACCTCAATGCTTCCAGTACCTCCGTGCTTCCAGCACCTCCGTGCCTCAGTACCTCCGTGCTTCCAGCATCTCAGTGCCTCAGCGCCTCAGCACCTCAGTACCTCCGTGCTTCCAGTATCTCCGTGCCTCAATACCTCCTCAGTACCTCCTTGCTTCCAGCACCTGCGTGCCTCAGTACCTCCGTGCCTCAGTACCTCCGTGCTTCCAGCACCTCTGTGCCTCAGTACATCCGTGCCTCAGTACCTCCGTGCTTCCAGCACCTCCGTGCCTCAGTACCTCAGTGTCTCAGTACCTCCGTGCTTCCAGCACCTCCGTGCCTCAGTATCTCAGCACCTCCGTGCCTCAGCATTTCCGTGCTTCCAGCACCTCCGTGTCTCAGCATCTCTGTGTCTCTACGCATCTCAGTGTCTCTACGCACCTCAGTGTCTCTACGCACCTCAGTGTCTCTACGCACCCCAGTGCCTCCAAGCACCTCAGTGTCTCCAAGCACCTCAGTGTCTCCAAGCACCTCAGTGTCTCCAAGCACCTCAGTGTCCCCAAGCACCTCAGTGCCTTTCCAGTTCTGTCTTTCAGGAGACCTTCAGCGCCCCCACGTGCTTCCTGTCTGCCGACCTAATCCTGTATGAGGAGAGCCTAGATTCGGCCATCTCTGCCGCGGTTCCTCTTCCCAGTCATCGGAAGAATCCTTGAGTCCACAACATTTCCAAACCAGGTCAGTGGTAGTATTCACTTAATCCTCCAGTCGCCCGCACAGACTTCACTACACCGGGTTCACAAAACCTCAGTCATGACAATAAGTCATGCATTGTAACACATTAAACATCAAGTGAGTCGATGGTAATAAATATCCCATTGTTGGATGAAGTGGCAGTTTAGACAAATAAACACCGGTGTAGTTCAACAATTCTTACCACTGTGCAACAAACTACTGCTGTAATCATAGGTGCCAATGATGTAAATCATATAAAAAAGTGTTTTTATATAATGACATGACATATAACAAAATGACATCCATAGAGGATAATAATCATGAGAGAAAGTACAATCCGAGATGCCGTCCCCCTCATCTGCTGCCCCGTATCTTCATGGAGCGGATATTGGGTGAGAGTAAGGGTTATTGCCGGACTGATGGAAGAAGTAGATTCAGCGTCACTCTGTCATCCCGTACATGGTGTTAGGTGGGTCCTGTTACCAAAGGCATTGCAGGATCTAGATTCGCCAGCAGGAGACAGGTGAGCGCTAGGAAAGACAGGTCAATGGTATAAGGTGTATTATATTAATGTCAATGTTAGATATATGTAACATGTATTTAGGAGTCTGGTATAATATGACACATGACTAGCATTGATACATTTTTTTGATACAGGCCGTATGTTACAGGTGCACAGAGCTGAAAATAACGCTGGACTTGAATTTTGACAGCTAAAACCATACAGGCTGTGACTTATACACATATTGAGATTTATGAATTTATCTAATATATTGAGATTTATGAATTTATCTAATATATTGAGATTTATGAATTTATCTAATATATTGAGATTTATGAATGTATTTATCCAATCATGGGTTATTAATGATTATCCAATTATGGGTCACTACTGATCATTTTGATTAATATATTTTTACCACGTATGAAGCATTGATTTAATTTACGATGTATATGTATAGGGGGATGCAAATATATGAATGCATTAACAGAGTTACATTTACATATAAATTGATGTTACTCAGAAAAACCCCTTCTATTTTAGGAGCAAGAATTAAAGGTTACGTTTTAAGTATTACAATCATATCAAATTACATATCAAACTTGTTATAAAAGAGTGCTCCAAAAAGCAATATATCTTTTTTGTTGCCTCTTTGCAACAAACACGTTGTCTACAGAGACGGGTGTATAAGTAGCTGTGGGAGATGAGAGTAGTATAGATATTGGTGTATAAGTAAATTTACAGTAGTTAGGGATTGGAGAACATTTTATGTGTTAGAGTGCCCTTGTACTTTATGTAGAATATAGATGAATGTGCAATTACTGTAAATATGTACTATCCTCTATTTCTATTCTTCATGAAGGATTATGTAGGTCGGATGACCCGGGACCTAATAATTTGGATCGGTCTAACAGATCAGGACGGCAGCTGGAAATGGGTGGATGGGACACTCTATGACACTTCACCAAAGTAAGATGTTAAACAGATCACAGTCCCATGTGCAAGTGTCACATAACTATGCCCCACTGACACATTTTTACTTAAAATTTTGTCTCTCTTTTTCGAACTAATAGCAATTTGCTGTACCATTTATCTATATAATAAGCCTATGGAACATATGTAATAACTTTCTTCCCCTGGAACCAGCAGCCGCCGCAGCATAAAAGCACCTGCTCATCCTGTCAGTGTTACACACACCAGTGCTAACAGGAGTATATTGGTGTATGAACAGAGAGGGATGCGAAGAAAACAAACTCACAGACAGTATAACATAACATACACAGGAGGTGATGGAATAACTAATAAACACAAAGTGAACGTAGAAGCCCAAAGGCTCAGGAACTGGGTGTCTCCCTAAATGATGTTGCTAAGAGCAACAGAAAAAAACCCAAAGGGTTACCAACGGGTGTGGGAATAAACTCCTTGGTCAGAGATAGAAATATAGACACAAGGAGAGTATGTCAGTTTAGTGGCAATAAGCTGAACCTGTGCCCTGCAAGTGGGGGTTAGGATTGTGGATACTCTCCTTGTGTCTATATTTCTATCTCTGACCAAGGAGTTTATTCCCACACCCGTTGGTAACCCTTTGGGGTTTTTTCTATTGCTCTTAGCAACATCATTTCGGGTGCTCCACATGTTAAATCACTACATCTCGCTTCATTGTCCACTCTATTCCATCTGAGCATTCCTGACACTAGGGAGACACCCAGTTCCTGAGCCTTTGGGCTTCTACGTTCACTTTGTGTTTATTAGTTATTCCATCACCTCCTGTGTATGTTATGTTATACTGTCTGTGAGTTCGTTTTCTTCGCATCCCTCTCTGTTCATACACCGGTATACTCCTGTTAGCACTGGTGTGCGTAACATATTCAGCAGCCCTACTCCTGTTGAAATTTTGTGGGAATATGAAGCATACCCCTCAAAATACTTTGCAACAGGTGGTCGATCAGGTGCAGGTCCTGACTCGACAATTTAATGCAATGTCCATTAAAATGAACACCCCGCAGGCCGCTAGTGGAGCTCCCGCAGCAGCAGCGGCATGTTCAGGGGTTAAGGAGCCGAAAGTAAATTTCCCGGATCGTTTTTCTGGAGATCGCTCGCAGTTCTTTTGTTTCAAGGAGAGCTGTAAGCTATATTTCAGGCTTAGGCCCCAGTCTTCTAGGTCGGAGATTCAGCGGGTGGGCATGGTGATTTCCTTGCTACAAGGAGACCCACAGGTCTGGGCATATGGGTTGCAGCCTGACTGTCCGTCGCTTAAAAGTGTTGATGCTTTTTTTACGGCACTGGGCATTTTGTATGATGACCCTGACAAGATGGCTTCAGCCGAGGCTCAGATTACGGTTCTTAAGCAAGGGCGACGGCCAGCTGAGGTTTATAGTACGGAGTTTCGGAGGTTGGCTCATGATACTCAGTGGAATGACCCAGCCCTGAGAAACCAGTACCGAAGGGGCCTTTCTGACCAGATAAAGGACCAACTGGTACAATATCCCTCGCCTGATAGCTTAGATCACCTCATGCAGTTATCCATCCGGGTGGATAGACGGCTGAGAGAGCATAGGCTTGAAAGGGAGACCGCAGTTTCCTTTTTTCCCAAGAGAACCTCAGACTCTGAGGAATATTCCGAGGAGCCTATGCAGATTGGGGCTACCTGCCTTTCCTCGCGTGAGAAGACGCGGAGGAGACAGCAGGGTTTGTGTTTGTACTGTGGGAATAAAGGTCATGTTGTAGTATCATGCACAGAAAAGCTGGAAAACTTCAGGGCCTGAGGGTGATGGGAAATATCCTGTCTGGCCAGAAGTCAGAATTTCCCAAAAAGACTTTTCTTATTCCGGTGACTTTGGAGATTCTCGGCCAAACTGTCAAGACTGAGGCCTTTGTTGACAGTGGGGCCGATGGGGTTTTTATGGACCACCAATTCGCCCTGAAACACTCTGTTCCCTTAGTACCCTTGGCATCAGAGATTGAGATCTGTGGGTTAAACTGGGAACCATTTTCCCAAGGTAAAATTACCTCCTGCACCAGCCAAATTCCTTTGTTTATTGGAGCCACACACTCTGAAAAATTGTCTTTCTATGTGACTGTCTGTTCTTTTGCCCCATTGGTTTTGGGGTTACCCTGGTTAAGGGCCCATAACCCTCAATTTGACTGGGTCTCTGGGGAGATTCTTAGTTGGGGTACTGATTGTTTCAGGAGTTGCTTGAGCCTTCTAGTCAGGCTCTCGCAGCTAAGTTTGCCAGGATTGCCAGGGTGTTATGCAGATTTTGCGGACGTGTTCTCCAAAAAAGTTGCAGAGGTACTACCTCCCCATCGCCCCTATGACTGTGCCATTGATTTGTTGCCAAATGCTAAGCTTCCCAAGAGCAGGTTGTACTCCCTGTCACGTCCTGAGACTCAGGCTATGGCAGAGTACATTCAGGAGAATTTGGCTAAGGGATTTATCAGACCTTCTCAGTCTCCAGTTGGGTCGGGGTTCTTCTTCGTGGGTAAAAAGGATGGTTCGTTGCGACCCTGCATCGACTTCAGGGAATTGAACCGTATCACAATTAAAAACTCATACCTACTGCCTCTCATTTTGGTCTTGTTTGACCAGCTTCGTACTGCCACCATTTTTTCTAAGATTGACCTACGCGGTGCGTACAATCTAATCCAAATAAGAGAGGGGGATGAATGGAAGACTGCCTTTAATACCCACTCAGGGCATTATGAATATTTGGTGATGCCTTTTGGGCTCTGTAATGCCCCGGCAGTCTTCCAGGATTTCATGAATGATGTACTCAGGGAATATTTGGATAGATTCTTAGTTGTATACTTAGATGACATCCTAATCTTCTCCCATTCCCTGGAGGAACATCGGAAGCATGTACGCTTATTCCTCCAGAAACTCAGAGACCACCGGCTTGGGGGGAAGCTGGAGAAGTGCAAATTTGAAGTTCAGCAAATCGCATTTCTAGGATATATTATCTCCCCAGAAGGTTTCCAAATGGAGGGTTCCAAGGTACAGGCAGTCCTGGATTGGGTGCAGTCCACTAGTTTGAAGGCGCTTCAGCGTTTCCTGGGTTTTGCGAATTTTTATAGACGATTTATCGCTGGATTTTCGTCTATAGTGGCGCCCTTGGTGGCACTCACTAAGAAAGGGGCAGATGTTGCTCACTGGTCTTGTGAGGCTAAAGTGGCTTTTGCCCGTCTCAAAAGGGCATTTGTATCGGCCAAGGTGCTGTGACACCCAGATCCAGAGCGTCCTTTTGTGGTGGAGGTGGATGCCTCTGAGATGGGTATTGGGGCAGTGCTCTCTCAGATGGGAGTGTCTGATAATCGCCTTCATCCCTGTGCTTACTTTTCCCGTAAATTTTCGCCTGCCGAGATGAATTTTGTAATCGGGAATTGTTGGCTATTAAGGATGCACTCGAGGAGTGGAGACACTGGCTTGAGGGGGCTAAGTTTGTGGTCTCAATTCTCACCGACCATAAGAATCTGGCATATTTAGAGTCAGCGAAGCATCTCAATGCCAGGCAGGCACGATGGGCTTTGTTTTTTGCTCGCTTTAATTTTTTGATAACATATCGCCCTGGGTCAAAAAACATCAAGGCTGATGCGCTCTCGCAGAGTTTTGCTCCAATCCAGGAGACCACCGAGGAGCCGTTGCCCATTGTGTCCCCATCATGTATTAAAGTGGGCATTACCCAGGACCTCTTATCATTAGTCCTTAGAGCACAGGAGCAGGCTCCTCCAGACCTTCCGGTAGGTCTTTTGTTTGTGCCTCCTAGGTTAAGACAGCGAGTGTTCCTGGAATTCCATGCCAAGAAGTCGGCAGGTCACCCGGGTATTGCCAGAACTCGGGAGTTGCTATCGAGGGCGGTGTGGTGGCCCTCGGTGGCTAAGGATGTGGATCAGTGGGTTCGGGCATGTGACGTTTGTGCCCAAAATAAAACTCCTAGAGGGGTTCCTGTTGGCCCATTACATCCACTCTCTATTCCATCTAAGCCATGGACCCACATTTCCATGGATTTTGTGGTGGACTTGCCCAAATCCTCGGGGATGACAGCCATTTGGGTTGTCATTGACAGGTTTTCAAAGATGGCGCATTTCGTTCCACTGGTTGGGTTGCCATCGGCCAGATGCCTGTCTGAGTTATTTATGCAGCATGTTGTGCACCTCCACGGGTTGCCACTTGATGTGGTCTCTGACCGTGGATCCCAGTTTGTGGCCAAATTCTGGAGGGCATTTTGTTCTGATCTCCAGATTTCTGTGAGCTTGTCGTCAGGCTACCATCCACAGTCTAATGGGCAGACTGAGAGGGTGAACCAGTCCTTGGAGCAGTTCCTCAGGTGTTATGTCTCCAAGTGTCATACTGACTGGGTTGCACATCTGTCCATGGCAGAGTTTGCCTATAACAACGTGGCTCACTCTGCTACAGGGATCTCTCCCTTCCTTTGTGTGTATGGGCATCATCCTAAGGCCAATTCTTTTGACCCCCTGGATTCAACGCCTGGTGGTTCCTCTGTGGTTTTGGCCCTGAGGGGTATTTGGAGGAAAGTGAAGAAAGCCCTTGTGTCTGTGTCATTAGTGACCAAAAGGGTTTTTGATAAGCGGAGAAGACCCTGCAGCTTCAAATTAGGAGACTTCGTCTGGTTGTCCACCAAGAATTTGAAGTTGAGACAGCCATATCATAAGTTAGGCCCCTGGTTCATCGGCACTTATAAGATCACCAGGGTTATCAATCCAGTGGCATTTCAGTTAGATCTGCCCCGTTCATTGGGTATCAATAAAACATTTAATTGTTCCCTTTTAAAACTGGCGGTTAGTAATCCTTCTTCCAGTGGAAGACCTTCTTCTCTTCTGATACGGGGTCAGAGGGAGTTTGTGGTTGAAAGGGTTCTTGACTCCAAGATGGTTCGGGGTCGGCTGTCATTTTTGGTGCACTGGAAGGGGTATGGCCCGGAGGAGCGGTCGTGGGTGCGCAGTTGTGATCTTCATGCCCCCAGACTGATACGCTCTTTCTTCTCGCAGTTCCCCGATAAACCCGGTGGTAGGGGTTCTTTGACCCCTCGTCAGGGGGGGTACGGTTAGGATCTCCTGCTCTGTGCTGCCACGTCGCCATGGCAACAGGGAGGCAAGTGTTAGCGAAGTAACCTGAGCGCAGCTGATACTCCGGTCCGGGTTTTTACTGTGCAGTGGTTACAGGCTCTGTGCACGGCAGGGAATCCGGCGCTGGTTTTGTGCTCACAGGTCTGTGAGGTCTGAGTGGGGCGTGGACAGCACCTGCTATATAAACCATCCTCTCAGGCTAGGCTAATGCTGCCGAATCTTTGTTTGTTAGTCAGTTCCAGAGAGTTAGCTAGTACTAGCTAACTCTCTGGAACTGACTAACAAGCAAAGATTCAGCAGCATTTGCCTAGCCTGAGAGGATGGTTTATATAGCAGGTGCTGTCCACGCCCCACTCAGACCTCACAGACTGTGAGCACAAAACCAGCGCCGGATTCCCTGCCGTGCACAGAGCCTGTAACCACTGCACAGTAAAAACCCGGACCGGAGTATCAGCTGCGCTCAGGTTACTTCGCTAACACTTGCCTCCCGGTTGCCATGGCGACGTGGCAGCAGAGAGCAGGAGATCCTAACAGTCAGTCATCATTTAGCCTGCCCATGGACTCTCATTGGCTGGTTTCACAGGAGTCTGGGGGCGCTCTAAATGATGATTGACAGGCTGTAACATTCTGTTGCGGCTGCTGATTTCTGGGGAAGGATGCCAGGACATATGTTTATTTATTTATTTACATATGTTCCATGCAACTTCACATGTATGTTCATATGTCCTGGCCAGCTCCCCCCAGTACACCTTGGATGGCGCTGAAGCCGTTGCTAATGATAAGCGAGAAAGTTTTTGTGTGTGTCTGTTTGTCTTTATGCATGGCCAGTATTTTTTACTTACAGTAGCACCACCAAATTTGGCATGTTGGTTTAAGTTGACCAAGGTTAGGTTTTTGACTAGGTTTGAACTTTTTTTAGGGCCATGGTGGTCTACATAGTGGATCCCAACTAGTGCTGCGGAGTCTCTGAATTTAAATTTAAGGAACTTCTCTCAGGATGTCTCCCAGTGCCGAAAACTGCACTGATCTGAAGGCACAGGCCGATATCTACCAGTTTGGTGGAGGAAGAGCTCCAACGGAAGAGCAATGAGTTGGAGGATCAACTGTCACACTGCACATGGGTGTCAAACGTTGGTCTGCAGATATTTCTGCTCGCCAGTGATTTCTGTCTTGCAGGGATATATGAAACCGCAGGGATTTTGGACGCTATACTGATTTCTGTCTGCTACTGATAAATCCCATTCCAAACAGTCAGAGAATGCACCTTCCTCCGAGTCCTTTACTCCTATTCTGCATTGTTATGCAGGTGTGAATTACTTTTGTGTCCCCCCTCAAAGCTTTCCCTCTTTATTATACCACATTCAAACTAAGGGGGCCATTAAGACTTGATCGATGCAGCGGCAGCAATCGATGTTTGAAGCCCTTTGAGGAGTGCGCTCGCACCCCGTGAATCCCAGTGAGATGCTAAAAGCATCTACAGGCTGCGATCGCCTCTGCCTGAGGCGGTTGTGGTGTGGTAGAGGGTGCGGTCCTGACAATGGAGGTATGTCCGGACCATTGCGGGGGGCGGCCCGCGGCAGCTGTGTGATGTCACACGTGGCCGCTGTGACCCTGGACATGGCGGGTAGCCACCTGCCAGCGCAGCTAGGCTGCACAGGCAGAGAGCTACTCGGCAGGTGCAAAAGCATCACTGCTGAGCGATGCTTTTGCACCCTTTCAGGGGAGGGGGGGGATGGCAGACATGCAGGAGGGACTAGCTAAATTTAGCACATCTATGATCAGATCTGAATGACCCCTAAGTTTACTTCTTTCACATCTCAGCCTTAAAATTTGTGGCCCTTTTCAGGACAATTTCCTGTTAAAGCACTACTACAGACTGGGGCAGGTAATTCATAGTTAATCGCAGCAGCAAATTTGTTAGCAGTTGGGAAAACCATGTGCAGTGCAGGTGGGGCAGATGTAACATGTGCAGAGAGAGTTAGATTTGGGTTGGGTGTGTTCAAACTGAAATCTAAATTGCAGTGTAGAAATAAAGCAGTAAAGCAGTATTTACCCTGCACAGAAACAAAATAACCCACCCAAATGTAACTCTCTCTGCAAATGTTGTATCTGCCCCACCTGCAGTGACGTGCTGTGGGGTGAGGCAGATGAAGCAGAGCCTTTCCTTTCATACTTACGTTTAAACCAGTGTTTTGACTGAATAAAATATATTAAAAATACTGATCATTTGTTTGAAATATCTTCTTTGCATTATTCTAATAATTTTTACAGCCAAAACTCTGGAGTAAAAAGTCTATGGCAGGTGAGGCAGTGACTCACCTGTGTATCCTTTCCGCACATCTCTAATCAAAACTCACCAGATTTCCAGGAGTTTATACTGCTGCACCTGTGTATAATGCCCAGATGTACCCTTTGGCTCATATATTGCATGTCAATCTGGCACTGGGATTAGCCAGTGCCTCCTCAGCCATTTAGCTCACCGCATGTCCTTGTGCAGTGCACATGGTTTTGCCCAACTGTTAACAAATTTGCTGCTACGATCAGGTCTGAATTACCCCCCAGGTTCAGTAGAGCCATACCACCAAATAAACGATCCAATCTCGGTCACTGCTCCTCATCTGCTAAGAATGGAAAGATGCTAGAAGGCTTCACAGGAAGTACAAGAATGCTCACAGCTCAACAAGAGAGAGAGTCACTCAATGCAAGGCTTGCTCGCCAGTCTGCTGATGCTGCTAGCCATGCAGAATCCAGGGTCTTGAAATCCCCAGCTGCAAGGCAAATCCAGCAGTCAGCCAATTCAGTGCAATGTGCAGCCTCAAGAGCCATGGAGTCTCCAATAGAAATACACAATCTACCAATACTGCAAGAACTAGAGATCTCAGATTAAAACCATTGCAAGACTTTAAACATGCTGCTTTTTACTGTGATGCAAATATCCATTATGAGCTGCACCCTAAGGTAAATATTGGGAACATGTATAAACGGCAATGCTAAGACATGGGGTACGGAAACACCTGGTGGTTTATATACTTAAGACCCGATTTTGGACGATTTTGGTTTTCTTTTCTAAGTGGCAACACGGGAATTAAATAAACACAAATCTCGGCAGTGTTGGGGCTATTCGTAATGGTTTTCATGGCAGAGATCAGAAATAGGAATGACTAGACCATCGGTCAAACACGGCTGTTTGTTCATACAACACGGAAATTTACTATTCATTCATATTTGGGTGTTTGTCTCTGAGTGCTCAACTGCGGGTGTATTTTTTTGCGATTCGTTAAAAAAAGCAGCCAAAAAATAGACCTGATTTTTCCTGGCATGTTGGGATAGTCATGCACGGCTCAGTGAGATCTGTGCATGGTTATCTATGGGAAAGGGTCTGTTTAGGTTAAAAATGTAAAAAAAAATTGCGTGGGGTCCCCCCTCCTAAGCATAATCAGCCTCTAGCTTTTTGAGCCGGTCCTGGTTGTAAAAATACAGGAAAAAAATTGTGTAGGGGTCCCCCATATTTATACAACCAGCACCGGGCTCTGAGTCCGGTCCTGTTTCAAAAAATACGGGGGGCAAAACATGTAGGCCAGCACTGGGCTCCACTAGCCAGAGAGATAATGCCACAGCCGGGGGACACTTTTATATTGATCCCTGTGGCCCTGGCATTACATCCCCAGCTAGTCACCCCTGGCCGGGTACCCTGGAGGAGTGGGGTCCTCTTAAATAAAGGGGTCCCCCCTCCAGTCACCCAAGGGCCAAGGGTGAAGCCCGAGGCTGTCCCCCTCATCCATGGGTGGTGGATGGGAGACTGATAGCCTTTGTGTTAAAGTAAAGAATATTGTTTTTTTGTAGTTCTCTAAAAAAAAAACCCAAAAAACACAACACACACACCGTGAAAGTACAACTTTAATTTACATACATGCACACTTACATACACACGTCTCTATGTTGACACGGAGCCCCTCGGTCCTCTTCTCCAGTAGAATCCACGGGGTACCTGTAAATAAAATATATACTTACAAACAATCCTGTGTAGATCGGTCCTCTTCTTTCTCTTTGTAATCCACGCACTTGTTAAAATAATAAAACGAACAACCCGAACCACAAACTGAAAGGGGTCCCATGTTGGCACATGGAACCCCTTTCCCCCGACTGGCGGGACTCCCATGACTGCTATCAGTGAAGGTCCCGCCAGCCAATCAGGGAACGCCACTTCATGGCTCTCTCCTGATTGGCTGTGCGCTCCTGCACTGTCAATCAGAGGAGCGCACTGGTTACAATGCAGCATAGCGGCGCTCTATTGTAATCAATGATGGGAACTTTGCGGTCTGCGGTCAACCGCGAGTTAATTAGGGTCACTCTTGTGTGTCTTAAAAACGGCACAAACATGAATATTAGTAAATAAACCCCCTGGTGCGTGTGTTGCTGTGGGGGAAAGAAGATACTCCCACCACTCTTGGACCCGCCTGAGCCACTTAAGTTTCTGGTTGCTGGAACACACAATAACTCAAAACTGTTTTGCTCAGATATTTGAAAATATAACTGTGCTCTCCAAATGACATCATTTGAAACAACAGGTCCAATGGATAAAAAATCATACAAGTATGGAAAATGTAAAGTTCAGAGTCAACATCAAGTAAGCTCACTGCTGCCACTTCCCAGTGAGAATCTTCATTTATTTCAAATTTACTTCATTGGAGATTGGTACCTCAGTGCAAAACGGCGATGTGAAAATATTACTGGCATTGATTTCCACAAAGTTTTTCAGTTGCAGGAAATGTTGATTGCTATCAATAACTAATACATAAAAAGTTTTAAGAGTGCCTTGGGGTATTATAGAATGTGTAGTATGAGGCAGAATAATGGAGTATTATAGAGTGGGTGTGGTTCATAGTGTCTTGGTCGACCATGTTTGGGTCGACCACTATTGGTCGACAGTAACTAAGTCAACATGGATGCTAGGTCGACAGGGTCTGTAGGTCGACGTGGCCTAGGTCGACAGGTCAAAAGTTTTAAATTAGTTTTTTATGTATGTTTTTTTTGTGTTGTTTTCTCCGAACAGTGACCGGGAAACCCTATTACCGCTGCACTCAGCACAGGTTACTATTCCCAATCGTAGTCCACGTGGATCATTAAGTATGAAAAAGTAAAAAAAAAGAAAAAATATTGAAAAACTCATATCAACAATTTTGACCTGTCAACCTAGAAAATATCGACCTAGAGACCCTGTCAACCTTGAAACCCTGTCAACCTAGTTACTGTCGACCAACAGTGGTCAACCTAAACATTTTCAACCTAGTTACTGTCGACCTACAGACCGAATCACTTATAGAATGTATAGTATGAGGCAGAATAATGGAGTATTATAGAATATACAGTATAGTATGAGGCAGGATAATGCAGTAATATATAAGGGGCCGGATGTAATGTCTTGTGAGATGGCCGGAGCTTCGAGACTTTGGATGAACTCATACTTTTTTTAAAGAAGTAAATATTTACAAGGCAAAACCTGGTTGGTTTTGCCTTGTAAATGTTTGCTTCCTTAAAAAAAAACATACGAGTTCGGCCCGAGTCTCGGAGCTCCGGCCGTCTCGCAAGCCATTACATCTGGCCCAATATGTTGTAGAATACATTTTTTGTGACCATTCCCGGTTGTTTTTTGCAGGTTCTGGCGGGCTGATCAGCCCGATAACTGGTTTGGTCATGGTCTCGGAGGAGGAGAAGACTGCGCTCAGATGTATGGTTTTGACGCTAACTACTCGTGGAATGATGACCACTGTTCTCGGCGCTTTAAGTACATTTGTGAAATGAAAATTTAGCATGATTTTCCTGTTTCCTGTACCAGCACATAGACTGCTCAGAATTTTAGCCTGATAGCAAATATATCTACTAATAGTCTATTCAGTTTCTTTACCGGATTACTGGAGATCTCCATATAATGTCCCTGATATAGGAAAGTTGTGGCCAGTCACATCCATACAGAGCACATAGGCTATCATTCCGAGTTGATCGCTCGCTGCCGATTTTCTCAGCGTAATGATCAGGCTAAAAATCGGCATTTCTGCGCATGCGCATGGTACGCAGCGCGCACGCGCTAAGTACTTTCACACAAAACTTTGTAGTTTTACACAAGCTCGAGCGATGCTTTTCAGTCGCTTGAGTGTTTGTTGTTTGATTGACAGGAAGTGGGTGTTTCTGGGCGGCAACTCAGCATTTACAGGGAGTGTGCTAAAAAACGCAGGCATGCCAGGTAAAAACACAGGAGTGGCTGGAGAAACGAGGGAGTGACTGGCTGAACGCAGGGCGAGTTTGTAACGTCAAACAAGGAACTAAACAGACTGCAGTCATCGCAAGCTAGGAGTAAGTCTTGAGCCACTCTGAAACTGCATGAAATTTTTTAGTAGCAGAACTGCTAACCTTTCGTTCGCACTTCTGCTAAGCTAAGATACACTCCCTGAGGGCGGCGGCCTAGCGTGTGCATTGCTGCTAAAAGCAGCTAGCGAGCGAACAACTCGGAATGAGGGCCATAGAGCTGTCCACTTGATGTCATTAATAAGTAACCACCAACAATAATGATGATATTCACTCAGGTTCTGCATGGGTGATGACCACTACTTTAGACCTCCATCATTATTAGACTGTTCTCAGATCATGCATCATCAGTGTCATCCTCACCAGGCTTTTAGCATAGATGCAATAAAAACAGAACATCTGTTTCAAGGTTTCTGTCTGTTATAGTTTAAGTTTCATAGCAGTATGCTATCTCACCACCAAGGGTCACCAGGCACTTTTGGAATTGCAGTTCTGGTTTCTGCCAGAGGTACTGCTGTCTGGACATTGTTGAGGTCAGTTGACTGGTGAATCATTGCCAATCAGCAATCATAGAGTACACCTGTTTCCTAGCCTTATAAACTGCTTGAGACCAGCATGCATGGCTGTTCATTAATCTTCCCTTGTCTCATGTTAAGAGATTGCTGATCCTGGTTCCATCTGCTATCCTTGTTTTCTGGATATTCTGGTCATTTGTCCTATCATGATTACTACTGCTGCAAGAGAGTAAGCTTTACATCTGTTCTGCTTCACTGTGCCTGGAACCTGCCATTATATATTATTACTTATATTATTATTGGACTCATGACTTTGCAATCCCCTCTGTTTTGGACTCTACTCAAGTGAGCTCCAATGCCTGCCAATTTGTAGTGTACTCTGCTCATCTCCAAATTACTGCACTGTCCATTGGCTGCCATTTAGTTTTGCTCATTTATTTTATAAGTCTACATCCAGCTTTCCAGTCTGCTTATTGTATTCAGTGCTTGTAAATCAAGTATTTAATATCCCTGATCATTTGTCTTGTCAAATTGTCATCTGTATAATCTGAGTTCCTCCTATACAAGTGTGACTCTGTCATGAATATCTGTTTCTCCTACTCCCATTATCATTGCATATCCAGTTGCATTTTGTCTGCATTTCTAAATTGCTGTTAACTAGTCACACTCTTGTTGGATTACCCATATTACACTTTGGTATCATGCAATAAACATCCTGAATTCATCTGCAACGGTTTGTATGTTGAGTTTCTGGTACACTCCGGGGGTTTATTCGTAACAACATCATCATTAATGCCATGACTCTGCACCGCCTTCATTAAGGCCATTGTCTTTGAACCTTCATTATCAAGACCTTTCATTCTGGTCCTCCATAATGAGTGCCTTTGTCACTGGGCCTCCAACATGAATGATTTCCTTTCTGAACCATCACCATTTAAGCCATCCAGAATGGACTAATACAATAAATGTCTTCCATTCTGGGCCTCGATTCTTCAGGCCATGAACACTGGGCCTACAGTATGTCATCTAACCATCCACTCTGCCACCCATCATTCACACCATCTATTTAAGAGTTTCTGGCTCTTGTACTTAGTGGTCACACCATGCGGGCTGTCCACTCAGGGGCAAAGCATTTCTCATAAAAGTGTCCCCTGATATCTAGAGTTACTTGTCTGAATAGAGTCAGCTGGCTAGCCACTACCTCACCCACCCACCTACCAGGCACGGCAGTGCTCTAGACTTTCTTTGGTCCACTTTGCTCTATTGCTGCCTCGCTGCACATGATTGTCAAAAGCAACATGGAGGAGCACTGTCTCCCATAAAAGATCCTGGCTCGGACCCCCACAGCCATCAGACCTCAACCATATCTGATCCACAGTAATACAGATTTAACAAATGTGCCTGAGATATTCTGTATTGAGGTGTGCTGAATTTCAGATATTAAATCAATAATATAATGAAGCTATTGATACTGATAATAATAATAATAATAATAATAATACTGTAATACAATATAATATGGTTGTGTTAAAAACTTGTGTTTTTATTCAATAAAGAGATATATTACACATATATGATGTGTGGAGAGAGGGGAAGAAGGGGGTGTGTGGTATTGCGGCTAGAAATGGCAATATGGTCAAAAATAATCGAAGGGTAAAATATGATATGGAAAGAGGCACACTGAAATAGGTGTGCGTAAAGTCCACTAAGAGGGTGGTGTCCCACCTCTGTACTGGATATTGTACTATATTGTTAATGAACATACAGATGTAGCCACCTTTATCTTGACTGTTTCTCCACCGAGACGGGCGTTTAGTCACGCTAAGGCGATAGCTGAGTTTAATCACAGGTAGGCGCGTTGAGGCGATCTAGATACTCATCATGCATTACACATCTCCACCACTGTGTGGCTAATGCTCCACTAATCCAGTACTTTCGATCGTACAGTATAGCGGCGGATTGATCTACAGCTCTGGCAATACTGTAGGCATAACGGGAGGCGGTGGAAAAAGATGGTGACCTACAGTACTGTAGAGTACTGTACTATATGTGTATGGAGTACTGTATGTGTATGGAGACGCAACTACAGTAATTGTGTAAAAGGAAGAAGAATGTATAGGACAATGTACAGTATAAACACCGTGCTTTTAAAATACATGAGTTCGCTAATGCATAATGGGAATGGAGGGCTAGCAGGAGGCGGTGGAAAATACCGTGCTTTACAAATGCGAGCGTCCGAGTCCTCTAAGGCATAAACCAAAACCAACACCAATGGGGTGGGGGCCGGGCTCTGTTTGCAGTACTTTCACACATGAATTTGGGAGTCTCTCATGAGGCGTCGTGGGCTAGGGGTGAAGGCTCCCACCTCTCATGCTGGGGGTCCAGGGTTCGAGACGTGATGTGCCTTCTTTTTTTTTTTTTTTATTGTAATAATACACTGTATTATTTTATCAACATTGTAAGACAGTCAATGGAAAGGTGCACACAAGTTACATATAAATCAGAGTACATCTGCAGGAGCGATTCTTTACGCTAAATGCAACTGCACAGCGGCAATGAGTAGAAATGAGTGTATTCTGACGCTACTAAGTGAGCAAAACAGTACTATACAGTAGATATTCGGCGTTTGTGTATTGCACATGACCTGAATTCCCTCCCTGTCTACTGCATGATCTGTGCAGGCTCCCAGGGGGGAAGGGCAATAGGCTAGCAGGAGGCTACTGGGGACTCAGACTCATACAGTACTTGCATTTCAAAAGCACGGTATTTTCCACCGCTTCCCGCTTGCCTATCGCCCATCCCCCCTGGGATCCTGCACAGGTCATGCAGTAGACAGGGAGGGAGTTATTCACGTAAACTAGGGCAAAGCTGCAGGAGCAGTTGTACCGTTTAGGGTCTATGCACCATATGGTATACATACAATTCTATAGCAGGGCAGACTCAATTGAAATTGCTACCGCCTGTGTCTCCTCGCCCAATGGAGGCCCTCGGCTATGGAGCAAGTAACAGCACAGATTTGGTAGGTCACGGGGCAATGCTGAAGGAGCGTCAGAATCCCCTAGCTAAAATACACAGGGGTGATAGGGATAAGTGAGGTCTTTGCGCATAACAATACACCGCAAAGTTCCCTATGGTTTTGATTATGCCTTTTCTTTGAACACAGTATTTTCCACTGCCTCACCCTACCCCCATCCCACTTTCCCCTTCCCCCTCCTGGAAGCCTGCAAAGTACATGCAGTAGACAGGGAGGGAGTTCCGATCAGGTTACAAGACATGTGCAACAGTATACTACTGTATGTAGGAAAATCCACCGCCCACTCCGATTTATGTGAAACCTGTGTGCACCCTTCCATTGAATGTACAGTATAACAAAGAAAAATAATAATAATAAAGTGAATGTTACAGGAACACATTAAAAAAAGGTTGGCACTTCCTTCCCATTGGTGTTGGTTTATGCCTTAGGGGACTCGGACGTTAATACTTGTATTTCAAAAGCACAGTGTTTTCCACCGCCTCTCCCTACCCCCATCGCCCTTCCCCCCTGGGAGCCTGCACAGGTCATGCAGTGGACAGGGAGGGAGTTCAGGTCAGGTACAATACACAAATGCTGACGATCTACAGTACTGTGTTGCTCAGTTAGTTGCGTTGGAATACACTAATTTATACTCATTACCGCTGTGTATTTGTATATAGCGTAATGAATCGCTGCTGCAGATTTACTTTGATTTATGTGAAACCTGTGTGCACCCTTTCATTGAATGTACAACAAAGAAAAAAAATAATAAAGTGAATGTCACAGGAACATAGAAAAAAAAATGTTGGCACTATGTGACTCTCAGCATGGGAGGTGGGAGCATTCATCACTAGGTTGGTATGGAAGGGGAGACAATTAGCTACCGGAGGGTACCAACCCCAAGTTTCTGTGACCCCCACAAGGCTCATGGCAAGCGTCGGAACCTATGGTGGGTCTGAATTAATGGTCCCATTATAGTCTATGGGAAAATGGGTCCACTTTGCGTACTGATATCTCTGGTTCTGGGTGTCCCAGAGACTCATGACTGGTACCATACAAAAGAGGAAACTCTTGGCTTTCGGGGCAGACCAACCACTAGTTTATGTGACACTGGAAAAGGAAACAGGAAGCAACCGTGTTTTGGGTCCCCTCCAGTTGTCCGCCTAGCTTGCACAGGATACAGGGTTTTTGGCTAGATAGGAAATACTGTACAGAAATGCTAAGCATGGTAATTTTACATCCAGGAACATAGGGAGGAGTTTTTATCTCACTCCATTATACTTAGAAAAATTACACTTGCCACTGTACGTTACAAGCTGTTTGTGCTAATTAGTACACTAGTAGAACATACTGTACAGAGATACTAAGGACAGTGATTTGGCATCCACGAACTTAGGGAGGAGCTTGTTTCTCTCTCCATTGTAATCTTTCTAAGTATAATGGAGAGAGATAAAAGCTCCTCCCTAAATTCCTGGGTGCCAAATAACCGTCTTTAGTATCTCTGTATAGTATTTTCAATTAGGGTACTAATTAGCACGGACAGCTTGTAAAGTACAGCGGCAAGTTTAATCTTTCTATGTAAAATGGAGAGAGATAAAAGCTCCTCTGGAAGTTCCCAGATGCCTAATCACCATTCTTAGTATCTCTGTACAGTATGTTCTACTAGTATACTAATTAGCACGAACAGCTTTTAACTGGATGCCAAATCACCATACTTCGTATCTCTGTACAGTATATTCTATTAGGGTACTAATTAGCACGAACAGCTTGTAACGTACAGCGGCAAGTTTAATCTTTCTATGTATACTGGAGAGAGATAAAAGCTCCTCAATAAGTTCCTGGATACAAAATCACCATACTTAGTATCTCTGTACAGTATGTTCTATTAGGGTACCAATTAGCTGTTTGTGCTAATTAGTACCCTAATAGAAAATACTATGCAGAGATACTAAGGATGGTGATTTGGCAACCAGGAACTTAGGGAGGAGCTTTTATCTCTCTATATTATACATAGTAAGATTAAAATTGCCACTGTACGTTACAAGCTGTTTGTGCTAATTAGTACCCTAATATAAAATACTATGCAGAGATACTAAGGATGGTGATTTGGCAACCAGGAACTTAGGGAGGAGCGTTTATCTCTCTATATTATACATAGTAAGATTAAAATTGCCACTGTACGTTACAAGCTGTTTGTGCTAATTAGTACCCTAATAGAAAATACTATGCAAAGATACTAAGGATGGCGATTTGGCAACCAGGAACTTAGGGAGGAGCTTTTATCTCTCTATATTATACATAGAAAGATTAAAATTGCCACTGTACGTTACAAGCTGTTCGTGCTAATTAGTACACTAGTAGAACATACTGTACAGAGATACTAAGTACAGTGATTTGGCATCCACGAATTTAGGGAGGAGCTTTAATCTCACCATTGTAATCTATCTAAGTATAATGGAGAGAGATAAAAGCTCCTCCCTAAATTCCTGGATGCCAAATTACTGTCCTTAGTATCTGTGTACTCTATGTTCTACTAGTGTACTAATTAGCTGTTTGTGCTAATTAGAAACCTAATAGAAAATACTATGCAAAGATACTAAGGATGGTGATTTGGCAACCAGGAACTTAGGGAGGAGCTTTTATCTCTATATATTATAAATAGAAAGATTAAAATTGCCACTGTACGTTACAAGCTGTTTGTGCTAATTAGTACCCTAATAGAAAATACTATGCAAAGATACTAAGGATGGTGATTTGGCAACCAGGAACTTAGGGAGGAGCTTTTATCTCTCTATATTATACATAGTAAGATTAAAATTGCCACTGTACGTTACAAGCTGTTTGTGCTAATTAGTACACTAGTAGAACATACTGTACAGAGATACTAAGTACAGTGATTTGGCTTCCACGAACTTAGGGAGGAGCTTTAATCTCTCCATTGTAATCTATCTAAGTATAATGGAGAGAGATAAAAGCTCCTCCCTAAATTCCTGGATGCCAAATTAATGTCCTTAGTATCTGTGTACTCTATGGGGGTAATTCTGAATTGATCACAGCAGCAAGAAAGTTAGCAATTGGGCAAAACTATGTGCACTGCAGGTGTGGCAGATATAACATTTGCAGAGAGAGTTAGATTTGGGTGGGTTATTTTATTTCTGTGCAGGGTAATACTGGCTGCTTTATTTTTACACTGCAAATTAGATTGCAGATTGAACACACCACACCCAAATCTAACTCTCTCTGCAAATGTTATATCTGCCACCCCTGCAGTGCACATGGTTTTGCCCAATTGCTCAAAAATTTCCTGCTGCGATCAACTTGGAATTACCCCCTATGTTCTACTAGTGTACTAATTAGCTGTTTGTGCTAATTAGTACCCTAATAGAAAATACTATGCAAAGATACTAAGGATGGTGATTTGGCAACCAGGAACTTAGGGAGGAGCTTTTATCTCTCTATATTATACATAGAAAGATTATAATTGCCACTGTACGTTACAAGCTGTTCGTGCTAATTAATACACTAGTAGAACATACTGTACAGAGATACTAAGGATGGTGATTTGGCATCTAGGAACTTACTGAGGAGCTTTTATCTCTCTCCATTATACATAGAAAGATTAAACTTGCCACTCTACGTTACAAGCTGTTTGTGCTAATTAGTACACTAGTAGAACATAGAGTACAGAGATACTAAGGACAGTAATTTGGCATCCAGGAATTTAGGGAGGAGCTTTTATCTCTCTCCATTGTAATCTTTCTATGTATAATGGAGAGAGATAAAAGCTCCTCCCTAAATTCCTGGGTGCCAAATAACCGTCTTTAGTATCTCTGTATAGTATTTTCTATTAGGGTACTAATTAGCACAAACAGCTTGTAACGTAGAGTGGCAAGTTTAATCTTTCTATGTATAATATAGAGAGATAAAAGCTCCTCCCTAAGTTCCTGGTTGCCAAATCACCATCCTTAGTATCTTTGCATAGTATTTTCTATTAGGGTACTAATTAGCACAAACAGCTAATTAGTACACTAGTAGAACATAGAGTACACAGATACTAAAGACAGTAATTTGGCATCCAGGAATTAGGGAGGAGCTTTTATCTCTCTCCATTATACTTAGATAGATTACAATGGAGAGATTAAAGCTCCTCAGTAAGTTCGTGGATGCCAAATCACTGTACTTAGTATCTCTGTATAGTATGTTCTACTAGTGTACTAATTAGCACGAACAGCTTGTAACGTACAGTGGCAATTTTAATCTTTCTATGTATAATATAGAGAGATAAAAGCTCCTCCCTAATTTCCTGGTTGCCAAATCACCATCCTTAGTATCTTTGCATAGTATTTTCTATTAGGGTACTAATTAGCACAAACAGCTAATTAGTACACTAGTAGAACATAGAGTACACAGATACTAAGGACAGTAATTTGGCATCCAGGAATTTAGGGAGGAACTTTTATCTCTCTCCATTATACTTAGATAGATTACAATGGAGAGATTAAAGCTCCTCCCTAAGTTCGTGGATGCCAAATCACTGTACTTAGTATCTCTGTACAGTATGTTCTACTCGTGTACTAATTAGCACGAACAGCTTGTAACGTACAGTGGCAATTTTAATCTTTCTATGTATAATATAGAGAGATAAAAGCTCCTCCCTAAGTTCCTGGTTGCCAAATCACCATCCTTAGTATCTTTGCATAGTATTTTCTATTAGGGTACTAATTAGCACAAACAGCTTGTAACGTACAGTGGCAATTTTAATCTTACTATGTATAATATAGAGAGATAAAAGCTCCTCCCTAAGTTCCTGGTTGCCAAATCACCATCCTTAGTATCTTTGCATAGTATTTTCTATTAGGGTACTAATTAGCACAAACAGCTTGTAACGTACAGTGACAATTTTAATCTTACTATGTATAATATAGAGAGATAAACGCTCCTCCCTAAGTTCCTGGTTGCCAAATCACCATCCTTAGTATCTCTGCATAGTATTTTCTATTAGGGTACTAATTAGCACAAACAGCTTGTAACGTACAGTGGCAATTTTAATCTTACTATGTATAATATAGAGAGATAAAAGCTCCTCCCTAAGTTCCTGGTTGCCAAATCACCATCCTTAGTATCTCTGCATAGTATTTTCTATTAGGGTACTAATTAGCATAAACAGCTAATTGGTAACCTAATAGAACATACTGTACAGAGATACTAAGTATGGTGATTTTGTATCCAGGAACTTATTGAGGAGCTTTTATCTCTCTCCATTATACATAGAAAGATTAAACTTGCCGCTGTACGTTACAAGCTGTTCGTGCTAATTAGTACCCTAATAGAACATACTGTACAGAGATACGAAGTATGGTGATTTGGCATCCAGTTAAAAGCTGTTCGTGCTAATTAGTATACTAGTAGAACATACTGTACAGAGATACTAAGAATGGTGATTAGGCATCTGGGAACTTCCAGAGGAGCTTTTATCTCTCTCCATTTTACATAGAAAGATTAAACTTGCCGCTGTACTTTACAAGCTGTCCGTGCTAATTAGTACCCTAATTGAAAATACTATACAGAGATACTAAAGACGGTTATTTGGCACCCAGGAATTTAGGGAGGAGCGTTTATCTCTCTCCATTATACTTAGAAAGATTACAATGGAGAGAGATAAAAGCTCCTCCCTAAGTTCGTGGATGCCAAATCACTGTCCTTAGTATCTCTGTACAGTATGTTCTACTAGTGTACTAATTAGCACAAACAGCTTGTAACATACAGTGGCAAGTGTAATTTTTTTAAGTATAATGGAGTGAGATAAAAACTCCTCCCTATGTTCCTGGATGTCAAATTACCATGCTTAGCATTTCTGTACAGTATTTCCTATCTAGCCAGAAACCCTGTATCCTGTGCAAGCTAGGCGGACAACTGGAGGGGACCCGAAACACGGTTGCTTCCCGTTTACTTTTCCAATGTCACATAAACTAGTGGTTGGTCTGCCCCGAAAGCCAAGAGTCTCCTCTTTTGTATGGTACCAGTCCTGAGTCTCTGGGACACCCAGAACCAGAGATATCAGTATGCAAAGTGGACCCATTTTCCCATAGACTATAATGGGACCGTTAATTCAGACCCACCATAGGTTCCGACGCTTGCCATGAGCCTTGTGGGGGTCACAGAAACTTGGGGTTGGTACCCTCTGGTAGCTAATTGTCTCCCCTTCCATACCAACCTAGTGATGAAGGCTCCCACCTCCCATGCTGAGAGTCACAAAGTGCCAACCTTTTTTTTTCTATGTTCCCGTGACATTCACTTTATTATTATTTTTCTTTGTTGTACATTCAATGAAAGGGTGCACACAGGTTTTACATAAATCAAAGTAAATCTGCAGCAGCGATTCATTCCGCTATATACAAATACACAGCGGTAATGAGTATAAATTAGTGTATTCCAACGCAACTAACTGAGCAACACAGTACTGTAGATCGTCAGCATTTGTGTATTATACCTGACCTGAACTCCCTCCCTGTCCACTGCATGACCTGTGCAGGCTCCCAGGGGGCAAGGGCGATGGGGGTAGGGAGAGGCGGTGGAAAACACTGTGCTTTTGAAATACAAGTATTAACGTCCGAGTCCCCTAAGGCATAAACCAACACCAATGGGAAGGAAGTGCCAACCTTTTTTTAATGTGTTCTTGTAACATTCACTTTATTATTATTATTTTTCTTTGTTATACATTCAATGGAAGGGTGCACACAGGTTTCACATAAATCAGAGTGGGCGGGGGATTTTCCTACATACAGTACAGTAGTATACTGTTGCACATGTCTTGTAACCTGATCTGAACTCCCTCCCCGTCTACTGCATGTACTTTGCAGGCTCCCAGGGGGGGGGAGGGGAAAGTGGGATGGGGGTAGGGTGAAGCAGTGGAAAATACCGTGTTCAAAGAAAAGGCATAATCAAAACCATAGGGAACTTTGCGGTGTATTGTTATGCGCAAAGACCTCACTTATCCCTATCACCCCTGTGTATTTTAGCTAGGGGATTCTGACGCTCCTTCAGCATTGCCCCGTGACCTACCAAATCTGTGCTGTTACTTGCTCCATAGCCGAGGGCCTCCATTGGGCGAGGAGACACAGGCGGTAGCCATTTCAATTGAGTCTGCCCTGCTATAGAATTGTATGTGTACTGTACGGTGCATAGAACCTTAACAGTAGAACCGCTCATGCATCTTTGCCCTGGTTTATGTGAATAAAAAAAATAATAAAGTGTCTGGAAAAAACTAACATGCATTTGTACTTTAGGAATCGAACTCAGGACTCTGAGTATAGGAAGCGGAACACTTCACCACTCCGCCGCAGACAGATTAATAAATCCATTGGTTTTGATTATGCTGTAATGACTACAGGATTAGGACGCTAACATACTGTACAAAATTCCTAATCTCAAGAGGCAATAGTGAACTTCTAACACGTCCATTTGCGACAGTGTACACTACTGGTTTTCTGTTGTTTTGTCTGCGGGACTTGGACGCTCACATATTCATAAAGTACTGTAGATGGATCATATACTGTATGCTGTACTATCTGTGTCTGTATCGTATATACTGTATTAAATAATGCAGCGTAATGAGTATTTACTGTATGAGCGTAATGAGACGCCTTAGTAAAGTAGTCCTTATTATATATTTCAGTATTGTATTTTACGGGAGACCACACGCATGCTCAGTGGTGATTGTAAAAAGCGACATCTGGTGGATGATCGCAGGTATTACACGTAAAGGTAACGCCAAACGCTCTGTCTGCCTCCGTGCGATTAGGTACGCCTCTCTGTGACTAGGCGCGCCTCCCTACGCTGCGTATGCTCTATCTGGACAAACGCCTCAGCCAGTCAAGATAAAGGGGCTATATCTGTATATATATATATATATATATATAGACCTGCAGTATTATTTTACCAATTGGTCAGGTGTGCGTCAGTTACTATAACAAAGATATTCTTATCTGAATAAAGCAGCTATTTGGGCTGCTTTTTCAGTACGAAATAAACAGCTCTCCATTGGAATCCTTTTATAACTACTGTTACTAATAGATGCGGAGCTCGCATTTTTTTAATTCATATATTGGGATCCCTTTAAACAATTGATACAATGTGTAGTGGCAATTAATAAGTATATTGTACACACATTAGATGGTGTAATAGTTAATTGTTTATCATTTTCATTGATACTGACATAGTTAAAAATCATTAAATGGAGGACTGTAATAGGGACATATTTCTGTAACCCTTAATGCCAATAATTTCTGGGATATAACTGCTGACCATATCAGGGGACTGGCAATACAACAATTACGTCCCTAAAATCAATAAGCAAAAGTGTCTACCCGATAAGGGAAGGGGCGTATAGGGCAATACTGCATAACTGGTGTGATATAAACAGTATATCATCCAGGCACCAATATTAAGCAGACCTGGATAATCATCTGCGGTCCTACCACATATATCATGATGTAATAGTGTCAGTAGTCAGTAGCAACCGGGCCAGACAACCACAATATTATAGGTAGAATTTGAAATAATGAAACTAAATAAATGATAGTTGTGGTGATTATCCCAGTGTGTCCTTTAAGCAATAAAACACTTTTCAGCTTTATCATTTTGATTTCTATATTAATTATTATTATATGAATTTAGACATCTACTGCTGCTGTCTATGTGAGAAGTTCATGCTATTCAACCCTACATATAGTTATTGTGAAATACATATTACTTTTCAATTTAAAATTTAGGATGCATTAATGGAGCAGAAAATTTAGGCACAGTGAATCAGCTTTTATTAGTTAATATTATTGAATTTATTCACAAAATGTACACTAATTGCACATATTTTTTCACATTTATGTTTCTCAATTGCAACTTTTTAAGATAATATTAGTAAAAGTTATATTTTAACATAATACACTCTTAACATGAATAAAATTTCAAAAATGTCTTCTTTCCTTTAAGTGCGCCAACAAAGAGACAATCTTTTCTGTCCTGTGTTGTTCTGTAATTTATTGTCTATGGCAGCACCCCCTAAGATGAATGATAATAATAAAATGTATTTGTAATTACAAAATTTGGGGAATCTTTCAGCAAAACTAATAATGTCAGTATTTTTCTAGTGCAGAGGACATCCTTATCCCCCATTTCCCTCACATGTAACTATATTGTTAATGCCAGAGCCAAAGAGGTTAATGATATATACAGTGTAAATGTCCTGTGATGAGGGTAGGAACCAGATGGTGCGCGGGGTACCCCTGGGGTACCGCTGGCAGTGCAGAATCGACAAGAAGCTGGTGCTCAAAGTAATTTGAACTCCAGATGAACCGTCCTCACCAACGTGCTGATGTGCCGTGATGTAACTAAGTGCAAGTGCACCATGGTTCTCAGGGCAGTTGGGAGTCGGTCACTGTCTTGGAGAGTAAAAAGGGGAACTGCTTCTAGCCCTGATTGGGCTGTCCGCTGTGCTTGTTCCTCTCCTACAGAGTCCCTTACCTGAGTGCTAAGCTCCGTCTTCATTTCCCCCGCCGGCATCCTGCTTCACCGTCCACGCTGCTTCTGCTCCTGGTGCTCTTCCTCACTTCCTTGTTGGTCCGGTCACGTGACCACAGTGAAGTTGCGGTGCGAAGCAGCTGTGAGAAGTAGCTGTTTAATGGCTCATCCTATTCCTCTTTTTCTTTTGTCTCAAATGGCTCTGATAATATTTTGTTTGGGGTTGTTGAATAAGTCAGTCTGCTCCAACGCGTATCGGCCTGTGGGGGCCTTCGTCAGGGAGTCTTTGTCTGCCATATTGGATGTGGGCTATTTAAGCCCATAAAGGGGGGGAGGGGCTTGTGTTTACTTTGTCCATACACAAGTGGAGGTGGGAGGGGTAAAAGTGACAGGGAAGTACATACACTGGATTGAAATAGATGTTTTGTTGTATTAGCTGGAAACGTATAAATTACATTATGAAAATGAGAATGATATTGATAATCCACAAAACTTATTGAATTAAATCATTGTAGTTTTAAGATAAATAAGTGTCGAATGATAGATTAATACATTGTACTGATAAATGCCTATGTCCTGTTGTGGTTCTTATTAAACATAACTGTCATGCAATAAACTACATAATTCTGTTAGTTACTTTCCTGTGATCACTGCTCCTACTTCATTGTCCAAATTCAGCCCATAAGGTTTCAAAGTTTTTAATGTAAACATTAACTTCAATTCTTCTTTGTTTATTTTTTTCAAGAAATCTCCCCCTCGCCAGTTTTGTTTGATTGTTTTGATTCCTATGAATTTTATCCCAACTGGGTTTTGTTCATGTTTTTCCCTGAAATGGTTTGAGAGGCTGTGAGTTTCTAAACCTCTTTTTATGTTCCTTATGTGTTCCACTTTTCTAATTTTTAGAGGTCTCACCATTCTCCCTACGTACTGTAAGTGGCAGGGGCATTCCACTAGATATATAACCCCCTTCGTTTGACAGGAGATATGTTCCTGAATTTAAAAGATTCCTGTGTTTTGTTTGATTGGAAACTAGAAATACCTTTGGTTGTGGCGTAATTTAATTTGCAGTTTTGACAAGAATTACAATAGAAAAAACCTCTGCTCAATTTGTTTCCTAATAAAGTAGTTTGTACTGTTTCTCTTTTGTCTAAATGGCTGTGTGTTACTTTGGATTTAAGGTCTGGTGCCTTCATATAAATCACTTTTGGGTTTTTTAGGAGTACGTCCCCTAACAGCTCATCTTCTTAAAGGATGTGCCAGTGGTTGTGGATAATCTTTTCTAAGTTTCTGTTTTTGTTACTGTACTGGGTTAGAAATGTGACTTTCCAATCTTTTTTCTGTTCCTCTTTGTTTTTATACATCAATAGTGTTCCTCTTTCTGAATTAGTGATCTCTTGTAGATCTTTGTCTAAAACCTCTTATTTGAATCCTTTGCTTATAAACTGTTGTTTCATTTGTTAGCTTGAATGTGGAAGTCTTCTAATTTAGTGCAGTTTCTTCTAATTCTTTTGAACTGTCCTGATGGTACGGTACGTAACCAGTTAGGATGGTGACCACTGGTGGTGAGGATGTAGCTGTTGACGTCTACACTTTTTTGATATGTTTTAGTACAAATGGTGGTCGCTTCTGTAAAGATAGTAATGTCTAAAAAGTTTACTGAGGTTTGGCTATAATCAGTCGTGAATATCAGATTGTTGTTATTCGAATTAATGTATCTAAGGAAAACTTGTCATATAAATATTACGTCATATATATAGCGTCGCCAGAGGACCAGGTTCGCCCCAAAGTCATGCTAACTCCAGATGTTGGTATCCTCCCACCTACTCATGAATACATTTGCATAACTAGGGGCGAACCTGGTCCCCATAGCAGTGTCAGTAGTTTGTCTGTAGTACGTGTCTTCGAACCAGAAGTAGTTATACTGTAAAATTAATTTTACGCAATCTAGGATAAAGGTTGTCTGTGCTGTTTCCATGGTGAGGTCCAGGTTAAGGAAATGTTGTAGTGAGTCTAATCCTTGTTCTTGATCTATAATTGTGTATAGCGATGTCACATCACTAGTATATAGCCAGTAGTCACTTGACCATGTGATGTCGTTAAGTGTTTTGATGATGTCTGTTTTGTCCCTAATGTATGATTTTTTTGTTTGTACATATGGCTGTAGGAAAGTGTCTATGTATTGAGACAAATTGGCTGTGAGTGAGTCTATCCCAGATATTATCGGGCGGCCAGGTGGCTTCGTCTGGTTTTTATGTATCTTAGGCAGATAGTAGAAACCGGGTGTGATAGGATTTTTGTTGTCTAAGAAGCCGTGTTCTCTTTTGGTCAGAATTCCTTTCTCCAGTCCTTGTTTGAGTAGATGTTCCAAAAGTCTCTTGTAATGTGTTGTAGGGTCTTGCCGGAGTGTCTCGTATGTGTTTGTGTCGCTCAAAATTCTTAATGATTCTTCTATGTAGTCACTCTTGTTCAGAATAACAATCCCCCCCCTTATCTGCTGGCTTTATCACTAGGTTTTTGTTTTCTGTCAGTTCTTTAAGTGCGTCTTTTTCCCGTAAAGTTAGGTTGAAATCGGTGGCTTTTGTGTTTAGTTTGTCTAACTACCTTGTGATGAGTTGTTCGAATGTGTCTATTAGGGGAACTCTCATATGCTGTGGGTAAAACAGGGAGGTTGGTCTCAGGTCTGAATGTTTGAAGTTGTCTTTCTTAGGGTTATAGTCTACATTTGTAGTGCTCTTGCTGTAATATTTTGCAAGTGTGAGTTTGCGAGTGAATCTGTGTAATTCTAAGAAGGTTTCGAACTTGTTGAGTTTTTTAGTGGGTGCAAACTTTAAACCTTTGTTCAGCAGTGATACATGTTAGGACTTGAGTGTGGTTGAGCTAAGGTTGAAGATCTATTTCTGCAGGTTGTATTGTTTCTGTCTGCCTCCCTCCTCTCTCTCTACCACCTCGTCTAGTTCTTCTAGTTTTCGTTTGTTCGGTGTCATTGATTTTTAGTTGCAGGTTCTTAGGCCTGCACCTGTCCCTAAAATAACCTCTGCACATCCTGAGGGGTTTTCAGGTACTAATAGTCTTTGTTTTCCTCCTAAATCTAAGAATAATGAGGCTTCCTCCAAATTGACGGATACTTGAAATCCTTTCTCAAGTGAAAAACGTGCTAGATTTTTGTAATCAAGTTCTTCACTAAGGCTGTATGTAGAGAAATTGATGTCCTGTGTTGTATCTGCGTCTTCTATAGATATTCCCTTTTCAGATGCCGTTTTTTCAATGGTAGCCCTCCTGTCTTTATTGTGCAGTCTGGTCATATATTGTTGGTAAGTTAATTTTAATTTCTTGTATATGGGTGTGTTAGAGATGCCTTTTCTGTTGGGTCTTAATAATGTCTTCTTAGGTGTTTTCTGTTCCTTGGGTATGACTGGTGTTTTCTGTGTTCCTTTTCTGATTGTTTTGTCCTTCCCTATTTTGTCTCTCAAAATTTGGGATTTTTTTGGTGGCTATTATTTCTTCCTCAATTTTCTTCAACCTATTTTGTGAAAAACTTTCTAGTTGCTTGAACTCACTATCTTCCTTGTGTACTTCTAGCAATGTGTGCAGTGACTTTATTTCTGCCTCTAAGGTTTTTAATTCGTTTTCATGTGTCTCTAGAATCAATTGTAAGAGATGTTTAGAACAGTTGTGTAGAATTGAATCCCACTTTTCCATGAACTTTGAATTGTCATTATTTTGTGACGGGATTTTCTTGATTTTCAACCTTTTGGCAATTAAATTATGTTCTAAATACCATTCTAAGGACTTTTTGTCCCACCACACCTTGGACTCTCTAGTTACTAATTTTTCTAACTTTAGAAAAATGTCACAAAATTTGCTGACAGTCTCATGTGTATCTGTGGTGTGGGTGAGTTGTGAGAAAATTATGTTTGCCCTAATATCTCTGTCTGTTCTATGGTCTAATATACCCATATAAAGAGTTTACCAGATGTAGAGGTATTTACGTACAGGATATACAAGAGGATAATCTGGCGCTCATATGTATGAGTATTTAGGTTGTTTGGGCTGCAATTTGTTGATGAAGTACCTCAAATCACTTCATATAAACAATAGTAATACAGATTTCACAAATGCGCCTGAGATATTAAGTATTGAGATGTGCTGAATTTCAGATATTAAATCAATAATGTAATGAAACTATTGATACTGATAATAATAATAATAATAATACAATATAATATGGTTGTGTAAAACAACTTGTATTTTTATTCAATAATGAGATATATTACATATATATTATGTGTGGAGAGAGGGGAAGAAGGGGGTGTGTGGTATTGCAGGTAGAAATGGCAATATGGTCAAAAATAATCAAAGGGTAAAATATGATATGGAAAGAGGCACACTGAAATAGGTGTGCGTAAAGTCCACTCAGAGAGTGGCATCCCACCTCTGTACTGGATATTGTTCTGTATTGTTAATGTCCAAAGCCAATGAGGTTAATGATACTGTATACATAAATGTCCTGTGATGAGGGTAGGATCCAGATGGTGCGTGGGGAACTCCTGGGGACCGCAGGCAGTGCGGGATCAACAAGAAGCTGGTGCTCAAAGTAATTTGAACTCTGGATGAACCGTCCTCACCAGCATGCTGATGTGCCGCAATGTAGCTAAGTGCAAGCGCACAGTGGTTCTCAGGGTAGCTGGGAGTCGGTCGCTGTCTTGGAGGGAAAGAAGGGGAATTGCTTCTAGCCCTGATTGGGCTGTCCGCTGTGCTTCTTCCTCTCCTACAGAGTCCCTTACCTGAGTGCTCAGCTCCGTCTTCATTTCCCCCGCCGGCGTCCTGCTTCACCGTCCTCGCTGCTGCTGCTCCTGGTGTTCTCCCTCACTACCTTGTTGGTCCGGTCACGTGACCGCAGTGAAAACATTCCTGTGTTTTGTGTGATTGGAAACTGGAAATCCCTTTGGTTGTGATGTGATTTAATTTGCAGTATTGACAAGAATTACAATAGAAAAAACCTCTGCTCAATTTGTTTCCCAATAAAGTAGTTTGTACTATTTATCTTTTGTCTAAATGACTGTGTGTTACTTTGGATTTAAGGTCTGGTGCCTTCCTATAAATCACTTTCGGGCTTTTTTGGGAGTACGTCCCCTAACAGCTCATCTTCTAAAAGGATGTGCCAGTGGTTGTGGATAATCTTTTCTAAGTTTCTGTTTTTGTTACTGTACTGGGTTAGAAATGTGACTTTCCAATCTTTTTTCTGTTCCTCTTTGTTTTTATACATCAATAGTGTTCCTCTTTCTAAATTAGTTATCTCTTGTAGATCTTTGTCTAAAACCTCTTCTTTGTATACTTTGCTTATAAACTACAATGATTTAATTCAATAAGTTTTGTGGACTATCAATATCATTCTCATTTTCATAAGGTAATTTATACGTTTCCAGCTAATACAACAACACATCTATTTCAGATCCAGTGTATGTACTTCCCTGTCACTTTTACCCCTCCCACCTCCACTTGTGTATGGACAAAGTAAACACAAGCCCCTCCCCCCCTTTATGGGCTTAAATAGCCCACATCCAATATGGCAGACAAAGACTTCCTGACGAAGGCCCCCACAGGCCGATACGCGTTGGAGCAGACTGACTTATTCAACTACCCCAAACAAAATATTATCAGAGCCATTTGAGACAAAATAAAAAGAGGAATAGGACGAGCAATTACACAGCAGCTTCTCACAGCTGCTTCGCAACTTCACTGTGGTCAAGTGACCGGACCAACAAGGAAGTGAGGGAGTACACCAGGAGCAGCAGCAGTGAGGGCGGTGAAGCAGGACGCCGGTGGGGGAAAGGAAGACGGAGCTGAGCACTCAGGTAAGGGACTCTGTAGGAGAGGAAGAGGCACAGCGGACAGCCCAATTAGGGCTAGAAGCAATTCCCCTTCTTTCTCTCCAAGACAGCGACCGACTCCCAGCTACCCTGAGAACCACTGTGCGCTTGCACTTAGCTACATTGCGGCACATCAGCATGGACTCATTACTTGATTTACTGTATGACAATATGTGGGAACCTTCTGATCATCTCACTGGTGGTGCACAGCAAGACTCTCCATTCTCCTATGTACTTCTTCCTTACTCAACTTTCTGTGTGTGACATTTTGGTGGCCACAGATATTGTCCCCAATATGCTTTATGTCATCCTCAATGATGGAGGGATCATTTCTCTTTTGGGTTGTATCACTCAATATTTAATATTTTGTTCCTCAGAAAGCTCAGAGTCTCTCCTTCTGGCAGTGATGTCTTATGACCGTTATTTGGCCATTTGTAACCCACTGCGTTACAGTGCTATAAAGGTGGGGGGTTAGTTATAATGAATAGAAGTAATTACATAAAAGAAATGGAAAGACTCTTAGCTGACCCTACATCCTATGAAAAAATAAAGGGGGACCCCACCAAAGAATTTATTGTTGAACTAGCTGATCTATTAAATAAAGGAAAAACAGAAAATGTGATAAGTCCGGATGAATTTTCCTATTTAATGAATGAAACCCCAAGAATAGCTACAATATATCATCTCCCCAAACTACATAAAAATAAAGAAAATCATCCTGGACGCCCGATAGTATCGGGCATAGGGTCCCTGACCTCGAGAGTTTCAGAGTTTGTGGATATTTATTTAAAAAAGTATGTCCCTCTATTAGAATCATATGTGAAAGATTCTACGACTGTGTTGCAAATATTTGATACTTTTAAATGGAAAGATAGTTACACATGGGGCACTATAGACATAAACTCCCTTTACACGTCGATACCTCATGATAAAGGGATCGATTGTGTGAGAGCAGTTTTGTCACGTGATCCGTCCATGGAAATTAAGAGAATTGATTTTATAGTGGATTGTTTGAAGTTTGTGTTAAAACACAATTATTTTACTTTTTTGGGGGATTATTTTATCCAATGCTGCGGGACGGCGATGGGGACGATTTGCGCCCCAAGTCTAGCAAACATATACTTGGGGGAATGGGAACAAAATTGCATATATAATAATAATCCGTATAAAGATCAGATTGTGATGTTTAAGAGATATATAGATGATTTGTTAATAGTATGGGAGGGTTCTGAAACATCGTTCTCTGAGTTTGTACAGCATTTACAAGTTAATGAATTTAATTTGGGTTTTACATTTAATACGCATAGAACACAAATTCAATATTTAGACCTGAATCTTGGTAGTAAAGAGGAGGGAAATAATGTAGATATATGCACTTATTTTAAACCAGTTGATAGTAATAACTACCTGGATTATAACAGCTGTCACCATGATAAATGGAAGAAAAATCTCCCCTTCTCACAATTGCTTAGGTTAAAACGCAATTGTACAGATATAGGTAAATTCGAGGATCAGGCTAATATATACGTAACCAGATTTAAAGAAAAAGGTTATCCCAAACATCTGGTAGATTCAGCTCTTAATAAAACGCGGCTATTAGATAGAAAACAGTTGATCCAGTATAAAGAAAAAAATCTGGAACATATGAAAGGTAAACATAAAAAACTGGACTGTCCATTTGTTACGCAGTATAATGCAAAGGTGAATGACATCCGTAACAGCTTGGAAAAACACTGGCACATTTTAAAAATGGATTCAGTGCTGGGTAAAGCAATAACAGAGAAACCTAGTTTGGTGTTTAGAAGAGCAAAAACTCTGAAAAATCATTTGGCTCCGAGTGAACTCCCTCCCATTAAGGAAACTAGCACTTTATGTAGCACTTTCTTGAGGAAACAGAAAGGTTTCTATAATTGTGGCAATTGTAAAATGTGCACATATGGGTTAACAGGGAAACAAACATTTGCAGATAGTGGGGGAGAAAAAGAATATCAGGTAAAGCAATTTATTAATTGTAATACCACATTTGTGGTTTATATGCTTATATGTGGCTGTGGAAAAAAGTACGTGGGTAAAACTAAAAGAATTTTAAAACTACGTATTTTAGATCACTATAGGAATATAAAAAACAATCTTGAAAATCATAGTGTTCCCAGACACTTTAAAACCTGCCAAAAAAGCAACCCAAATAAAATGAAATTTATGGGGTTAGAAAATGTGAAATTGGATAAACGAGGTGGAGATCGACTTAAATTGTTGGCTAGAAGAGAGACCTTTTGGATAATGACCCTTAAAACGTTATATCCAGCAGGTTTAAATGAAGGTATTGAAATCACTCCATTTTTGAGTTAAAAACCAGGGGAGGAGGGGATTCTTTAAATTAACTATTCAGTTTAAAATATCAACACCTTGGTAAAAAGGTTTTTTAGCTAATTGGAACTAATGGGTGAGTCTAATGAAACTATCCACAGGTGGTTTTAAATAGATTTTAAAGTTTTAATGTTTTGATTATTTTTCATTGTTAAAGTATTAGAATTGTTTATGGCTGGTATTAAATGTAAAAGTATAGATGTATATTTAAATAGGAGCAGAATTGCTTCACGTCGATGCTATTTTTATCTAAATGTGGTAATAATGCTGTTATCTAGATTGGATGAGTGTTACTATATATTGGAAGGTTGTGCTACGCCGGGCCAACCCTCTGACGAAGTCCATCGTGACGAAACGCGTAGGGGTGTGGCCTGGCGTGAAGGAGCAGACGTCGGTGGTGAGCCCGCTGATCGATACTGCTGGTGGTATACCCACTCATTTGTTACTATACGTGTATACTTACGGTGGTTGAGACCGCCGCATCTGGTACGTCACTTTTAAACCGAGTGTGTATAAAGAAGTGGAAAATAAATCCTTGTTTTAAAACTGGTTCATGCACTATGAGGCGCCCTTTTTCATTCATATTGTTTAATATAGTAATTTTTTTTTAAAATATATTTATTGAAATTTTTGCAAATAAAAGTATATAAGAAGAGTTATACAGAAGAAAAAATGAAGAATTGCATGAAAACACACAGTATAGGATACATACAGAGGCACCTCTGGGCAGAGTAATCTGGAACGTAGATATTACATCAAATACAACCGGTGTCTATAGGAATCTAATCTAAGTCACAATATGTCCAAAAAGGGTGAATAAACCTCTAAGACTAAGAAAGCGCCTCTCAGAAGAGAATTATTGTAAAATTTTCAAAGAAAAATCGCTCATAACAGCGTAATACAACCAGTATTTCCACACAACACTAATATATAAAGAGAAAGATCGAGAAGACAAAGGTAAAGTGAAAGTAGGAGGAAAACACAAGAGGGAAGAAGGGTAAAAGAAAGGAAGGAAGGGATGAAAATGAGTGTTAAGGCCAGCCTATAACACTTATTATAACCAAAACCATCTAGATTGCCAGGTAAAGGGGAAAAATAAATAAAATAAACTCATACACGAAAAAAACACAAAAAAAACAGTAAGGCAATTTGAACACCTGCATATTTTTCATAAGAACATGAATTACAATCTAGAGTTTTCAGGATATGTCCTTTGGTAGAGGGGTTTAAAGAGTCAAGGAAAGGACTCCATTTTAGGCAGAATTTCCGTGTGGTAAAGGAGGGGGAGGTCATAATTGTTTTTCTATCATAATACAGTAGTTGCAATAGTTTTTGCTGAACTTCTAAAATTGATGGGGCTGAACCCATCTAATCAGTATACATTTTTTGCCAAGTGTGAGAATGACACTAAGAAGAGGAAAACTTTCCGGATTAACCTGCCAGTTAGTAAAATTTAAAGTAAGACAGGCTAATTGATCCGGGAATACTTGCGAGGAAAACAGACGGTTAACATAATCAAGAAGTTTACACCAAAAACGTCTAATTTTTCTACATTCCCATACGCAGTGTAGAAATGTAGCTGAAAATTTTCCACATTTAAGACAATCACCCGATTTGGATGATAGCATATGACTACGTTGTGATGGAGAAATGTATGCTCTGTGAAGAAATCTCAAATGAACTTCCTGAAAATACGCTGATGATAAAAATATTAGAGATCTCTCACAGGGGTCTGTAATTTCAGTAATGCTGGACAAGGTAGGTATGTCAGTTTTCCATTTTAAGAATAAATTGTCCCATTATACAGTGGGTAAACAAGATAGCAAAATAGAATATATATATTTTGCTTTATATGGACGCAACTGGGAAGAATGCAGGAGAGTATCGAAAGCATTGGAAGCAAAGTGTGTGTTATGTGTATCATTTAGACGATGCTTGGAATCATAAGAAAGTACAAAGTGACGCACCTGGAAGTACATGTACATGTGGCGTGTTGATAGGTAAAATTTTTGATACAGATCCGAAAAGGAGTAAAGTGCCCCTCCAGGATCAAAAACTTTATGGAAGGAGTCGAGACCCTTCTCTTTCCGTAAACAGTACGTATTGTTATGTAGCGAGGGGGGGAACGCAGGGTTGCCCCATAACGGAACATATTGGGAGAAACGAGGATCACAGTGACATTGCTTATTAATAGAAAGCCAAGTGGAGAAAGTGTTTTTGAACAGGAAATGTCCCTTTAGTTTAGAAGGTATCTGAGTTGGATGCGCGTGTATCAAGGCACTGGGGGAGTATGGGGAAAATATCGCCAATTCCAAGTCGGCATCAGTATATTGTGACGTGCGTAATAGTCAGTCAACAATATATCGAAAATGGACCGCCAAGGAGTATGCCTGTATATCAGGAGCTGCAAAACCACCTTCCGCTTTAGGGGATTTTATTTTTTGCCTGGCGATACGTGGCCTTTTCCCTTGCTAAATAAAGCTAGAAAAGAGTACCTCGAGCTTGTGTATATCAGAGCATGTCAATGAGATAGGGAGCATTTGTATAAAATAGAATATTTTGGGGAAAAGTATACTTTTAATCACCTCGAGTCTGCCTAAAAGTGACAAAGGTAAATCTTTCCAAGAGTCCAATTTGAGAGCTAAATTAGCTATAATAGGGGAATAACTAATTTTATAAAGGTTCGTAAGATCTGAACAAATATTAATACCTAAATACTTGAAATGGGATTGCATCACTTTAAAAGCAGGAATGTCAGGGTGCGAGAGCAGAGAAGGTGGTAATTTACCTAACAGTAAAAGTTCTGACTTATGAACATTGATTTTGTAACCGGACAAATCTCCAAAAGAGTAGATCATTTGTAATACTGACGGCAACGACTGCTCTGGGTGTGTTAAAAATAAAAGGGTGTCATCAGCAAACAGTGCAATTTTTAAAACCTGCGATCCGATGGTAATCCCATGGATGAGAGGCGAGTTACGAATAGCCACTGCTAAAGGTTCAATGGATAGGTCAAAAAGGAGAGGGGAAAGGGGGCAGCCTTGTCTCGTTCCCCTTTGTAGTGCAAAGGGAGAAGAGAGAAAGCCGTTACAGGAAACAGAAGAAGAAGGAGAGGAATATAAAGTACGAATAATTGATACAAAAGAGTCATGAAAGCCAACGTTCTGTAAGGTCTTAAATAAATAGGGCCATAGTAAAAGGTCAAAGGCCTTTTCTGCGTCTATAGACAAAACAAGAGCAGGGGGAGAGTCCAAAGAAGAGGTCGAGTTGGCATGCTGAATGACCAAGAGGACCCGTCTGAGATTCACCACCGAATGCCTGTCAGTTATGAACCCAGTTTGATCCTTGTGGATAAGAAGAGGTAAAATTTGTTTCAGTCTCTGCGCTAAAATAGAGGTAAAAATTTTGAAGTCTACATTCAATAATGAAATTGGCCTGTAAGAGCCCGGTAAGGAAAGGTTCCTGCCCGCTTTAGGCAGGACTTTAATCACAGCATCCGTAAATCTATCAGGGAGAATCCCCTCGGTCAAAATTTTGTTAAAAACAGCCTGCAAAGTCGAACAGATCTTTGGAGCCATCAGTTTGTAAAATTCATTTGTGAATCCATCTGGTCCTGGGGCTTTGCAGGGTTTAAGTCGTTTTATAGTCTCTAAAATTTCAGTAATTGTAATGGGGGATGTTAAAGACGATATTAAATCAACAGGTACTTGGGGCAAGGGTAAATTATCCCAAAAGTGAGGGGGATAAACAACGTGAGAAGAGGATGTATCTCCCGGAATAGGGGATGAGTATAAAGAGATGTAATAATCACGCATAACAGATGCAATTTGAGCATTAGAAGATGAAAGGGAGCCATCTAAAGTTTGTAATGGGTGGACAACCATAAGTTTTCTAGATCCCAGTAATAATGAGGTAAGAAGCTTACCCGTCTTGTTCCCAAAACGGTGAAACTTGTAACTCACATTGAACTGATATCTATCCCCTGTCAATTGCAAAAGATTGTTAAAAGTAGTTTTAGCCAAAAGATAGGCTGTTTTATTTTCAGTATTGGGATTCAATTTAAAAGTCTGATAGGCTGTAGACAGAGCGTTTTGCTTTTCCAGATATGCCTGATTAAGGTATTTCTTAATATGGGAATTATAGGAGATCGTTTCACCCCTCAAGACAGTCTTAGCAGTTTGCCAAAAAAGGGGAGCATTATCCATCTCATGTGTAGAGTTATTCAATCGAAAGTCTTCCCAGACGTCATCACATTTATGTTTGAAACCATCCGATTTCGCTAAATGTGAAGGGAATTTCCATAACGGCGGAGAAGTTTTTTCCATTGAACAAGTCAGTTCAAGCCATACCATCCCGTGATCCGAGATAGAAATCGGCTCAATGGTGGCTTTGTGAACATTAGGGAAGAGTAGGGAAGCTACCAGAATATAGTCAATGCGGGACCATGTGTTATGGACCATAGATAGACAGGTAAACTCCTTTTCGACTGGATTTAACGCTCGCCAGGCATCAATTAAATTGAGTCTCTTGGCGAGCCAAGGAACTCCTAGTTTGGGGAGGGGTCTAGACCGACTATTATAGTGTGATTTATCTAAATAAAGGGAGGAAATTAAATTAAAATCTCCACAGAGAATTAATGAAGAAATGTAACAATTATAGAGTTTGGCCATAAGTGAGGTAAAAAAGGATTTTTTATAAGTATTAGGTGCGTATATGTTACAAATGTAATACATTTTACACCCCATTTTGAAATGAATAATTACATATCTACCGTCTGGTTCGGCATCCACCGACAGCACCTCAATGGAAAGAGGGCGTCTCGCCAAAACTGCTACTCCGCAGGATTTCGAATTAAAGGATGCTGCTCCCAATAAGGACCAATTCAACATCTGTAATTTTTTGGTTTCCTGTAGAACCAGGTGCGTCTCCTGTAAATATGCAATATCAATGTGTTTTTTGTTCAAATAAGACAATATCTTTCGCCTTTTGGCTGGAGTGTTAATACCTCCTACATTGAAGGTGCCTATTCTAATAGTAGCCATACCTGAAAAAAGAAAAATATAACACCTGGCAATAGAAGAGTATGGAGACATATCGCATCCCTACGATAGTTAGAAGAGAGCGCGGGGGGGGGGGGAGACATAAGGGAAGAAGACCACAACAGGGGATACAGACAAATAGAAGTTGAGAAAAAGAAAATCAGACAGCAGAAAAATTAGTAATGAGACAAACATTACATGAAAAATGTAAATACATGGACTTCGGGTGAAGCAAAAACATTTAGTAAAGGCAACCATTAAAAGTCAACCTAAAGGCGGGACTGCTCCGCCACCGCCAGCACTATGTAAATAGTATAACTAGTAGAAAGAAAAATACGTGAGCTCACTAAGCGATCAATATAACAGAACATATAGAATAAATTGGGACAGCTCTGCCAAATTCAATCAGCCGCCACATAATTAAACCCAAAACGAGGGTGAAACCTGAAAGGAAACAAGAAAAGAGAGTCACCCCTCTGGGACATCCGAAATATCTCGATCCTGCGTTTCGGCATCTTCTTTAAGATAGGCTTCAGCATCTCCAGGGGTGGTAAAGTCAGTGAAGGAGGATCCCGTAAATATCCTAAGACGTGCAGGATACATCATGGCGAATTTACGTTTGTTTTTCACCAGAAAGGCACATACGGGGTTGTAGGCTTTGCGAAGGCGAGAAAGTTCAACAGAGTAGTCTTGAAAAATCTGCAAAGCTGAACCCTCCCACTGAAGATTTATTTTACGAGATGCCCTCCATATGGCGTTTTTGTGGAGATAATTCAGGGTTTTGAAAATGACCACCCGTGGTCTGTTAGATCCTACTCTCGCCTGGTCTCCCATTCTATGCACATGTTCAACCACCATGTCGGCACAATCAGCCTCAACGTTCAGCAATTTCGGTAAGGTATTGCGGATAAAGTTCTCCAGTCCCGGGCCTTTGAAAGATTCCGATAAACCTACTATACGTAAGTTGCATCTTCGTGTGCGATTCTCTATATTATCTATTTTATCAATAAGATGTTTATGGTCCGTTTCCAGGCGTCCCACATTTAATTTCAGGCTCTCAACATCATCCATTGTAACCCCTAGACTCCTCTCAGCATTATACACCCTGCTAGAAAGCTGCTGTAATTGCAAAGTAATATCTCCAACTGCTTTCTGCAGCAGAGGAGCCATAGTATCATGAATGGCAGCTACCATATCTCTATAGGTCAGAGAGGCAGTGGAGGTGTCAGTATCATCACGCACCTGAAATTGAGAGTCCTCACAGGCTGCTTTAACTGTTTTTTTGGTTGCAGGCTTCACTGGGCTGGAATCAGCGCTGGGCGTTGAGGATTGCTCAGCGCAACGTTTTTCCTGTCTGGGAGGCAGTGCTGGTGGCGGGATTTTGGACGGGGCTGGTGGGCCCAAAAACTTATCCATAGTATGATAATATTGTGCAGCGTCAGCAAGCAGGCCTGCACTAGTAGTCACAATGGGGTCTGGAGGGAGTATCAGGCTCTTTTTATCACGGACAGAGCCGCAGAGTTAGAGAGCCACTGCTTGTTAGCTGTGCTGGCCGGAGCTGAGATTTGTCTTACAGGTATGTGGCTGCAGAGACGCGGTATGAGATGGGGCAGGCGGCGGGTGGTGTTCCCAGCAGCAGAGAGAAGCAGGGAGCACGGCCTTTAGCGGCGTCACTGGCCGAATATGTGGAGCTCCGTCTCGGCGGGCAGCGGCGGAAGCATTGTGCAGGGCGGGAGAAGGCAGATCGGGTAGCGGGAGCTGACAGGATGGAAAGTCAGAGACACAGAGGCAGGGTGTCCCGTAGTGGAGCTACAGCGCTGGCCGTGACGGAGGAGCACACAGGAGCTGCTGTTTACTCCGCCATGCCGGAACCGGAAGTCTTTTAATATAGTAATTGTTAATTGTTATGAATATGTAAGTCTCAGAATCTATCTTAGAAATATCATTACATAAATGATGCTCAATACTTAGCAATATAAAGTTAACAATCAAAAACACAATATGACAACCATCTGTACATTAGATACCTTGGGGTATATATATATATACAATTTTTTTTTTAAGTAAGATTTTTATCAATTTCATGTTAATGGAACTCAATCTAAATCAATATTGTATTTCCTGGGCTAAAACACAGATTTATTCTGTTATTAAATGTGTGTATTAGCGCTGGAAACTCAGAATCGATTTTCATTGATTTGAAATTTGTGAAAATCAACCTATAGTAAATACTGTATACCCTCTTTTTATGTATTATTATTCGGATTTGCTGTATATGCTTGTTGGCTGCAGGAGACTTGAAAAAGATGCTACTATTAGAAATATCCAGATAGGCATGCCAATGACTTCCAATTTTTATTCAATTAGTGCTCGCATTTTCAACAAGTCGAAAAAATGGCACTTTTCAACGTTTTAGACCAAATTTGGATTCACCCTATTCAATTCTAGTGCCACTTTTTTGAATTGATGAAAATGCCGGCACTGGCAAAAAAAACGGGGATTGGCAAATTTGCTGTGGATTCACGTGTTTTGGCGAATTTGCTGGCGTTTTCACCCATTTTGAGGTCCATTTTCGGCCATGTCGATTTGACCCCCCAAAAAAGGTGAAATGGTATGGGCGAAAAAATGTATTAAAAAACGGGCTATTTCGCCCGCATATGGTTGAATTTGGTTGAATTTGTGCTGGTTTTTCGGCTAGCCGAAAAACTTGGCATTATTTGAATACCCCGTGGGTGTTTTAGTATCTCTTAGCATTACTTTCAGCTGAATTTCATTTAGATTTTGTTTAGTACTTGCAGTTTATTTGTTAGGGTTCTAGATTGTATATTTCATGTTTACCTTCACATTGCTACAATATATGTTGAGAAAAAAATTACTACAGTATATTAAATGTTTATTTTAACTTAAACATGTATTGAATCTTTTGAATTTCTGTCATTATTGATCTACCTATTTTTTTGTTAGCTTTTATTAAAGCACAGTAGTAATAATAATAATAATAATAATAATAATATTACTACTACTAACAGTTACATACATTACATAGCAGCAGCATTTTCTATAGTGCTTTACAATTTTGAACAAACAACCAATAAAACAAGACTGGGTAATAACAGACAGACAGAGAGGTAAGAATGTTCTGCTTTCTAGGTTTACAATCTATAGGGAAATAGGAATTTAATACACAAGGATAATTGCTACCTGTGGCATATTGGTCCAGCCAGATTGCAGAGGCTTTTCATGGGCTGTGCAATACAGTCACACAGCAATTTTGGCCTGGGGTCAATGGGAACTGTGAGGGTAGAAATCAAACATACAGTAAATATTGGTAATTGGGGACTTTGTATAGGGTATGTGATTGGATAGGATAGATTATGGAGATTATGTGGTTCATACTGTACCTCCCAACTGTCCTGATTTCAGCCAGACAGTCCTGTTTTTCAGACATTGTCTCGCTGTCCCAACCGTGGACCACAGGTTGTAGGAAGTTTGGGGGTGCATTACATCACTGCTGCTATGTGCAGTAGATATTGAGCCCTGTTGTATATTAGGGCTCTAAACTTGTATGTTGCCAGTACAGATATAATCATTGTGATGCGGACACTCCCACATTTTATTGTACCTACAGTATATAAGCATTTTGTTTCTGCAGTTTCTGTCCTAACAAAAGGAGCAACAATTTTTTTTAGTGTGTACTTATATTTTAAGAAAACTGAGGACTTATTCAGGATTTACATAATAGCTTTATCTGTGACAGGTATTGAAAGACTGTGATGTGACATTTGTGTTCTCCTTTCATTGCATGTAATTGCATTGCACCCCTGCAATACTGAATATTGACTATTTGCTTCATAGTATTTGGGAAATTACATTGAACCTTTGCACTGCTGAATATTGATTATTTTCTGCTGACAGAATTCATAATATGTGGGTAAAATAGCCAATATTTATATCACCAGTTATTATTCTGTACTTCAATGGGACTTTGTTTTGATTTCTAAAGTGTTGGTAATCTGCTATCTCAATGTTTGTTTTTATGCAGTTTTATTGTAAGCTTTGACATTGTTTGGGGTGGTTGTATTATCCTTGATTGGAATTATTGAACACACATGTGTACTAACCATTTTTAAGGAAAACTGCCTAGGCTGTGCTGCTGTTTGGCTCTGCAATGTTTTTCTCATAAGTGTTTTTTTTTTAAGTGTACTTAAATTTTAAGAAAACAGAAGACTTATTCAGGACTTAAAGAGTATAAAAATAGAAGGGAAACCTTCAGCCTATCATCTCTGAAATTATGAAACTACTAGCAAATCCACCTGCTATTTGCTCTCATGAAAACTAATATGTGAACTTAAAACTATGGGGGTCATTCCGAGTTGTTCGCTCGCAAGCTGCTTTTAGCAGCTTTGCACACGCTAAGCCGCCGCCTACTGGGAGTGAATCTTAGCTTATCAAAATTGCGAACAAAAGATTAGCAGAATTGCGAATAGACACTTCTTAGCAGTTTCTGAGTAGCTCCACACTTACTCGGCATCTGCGATCAGTTCAGTCAGTTTCGTTCATGGTTTGACGTCACAAACACACCCAGCGTTCGCCCAGACACTCCTCCGTTTCTCCAGCCACTCCCGCGTTTTTCCCAGAAACGGTAGCGTTTTTCGCACACACCCATAAAACGGCCAATTTCCGCCCAGAAACACCCACTTCCTGTCAATCACATTACGATCACCAGAACGAAGAAAAAACCTTGTAATGCCGTGAGTAAAATACCTAACTGCATAGCAAATTTACTTGGCGCAGTCGCACTGCGGACATTGCGCATGCGCATTAGCGAATAATCGATCCGTTGCGAGAAAAAAATAACGAGCAAACAACTCGGAATGACCCCCTATGTGATTTCATGACTTACTTGTAATTGTCATTACCTGTGTGGAAGATTTTGTTCAGTGGAGAATAGCTTATTGTTGCATTATGCCCAGTGTTTACTCACATTACAAATTGCTCTTCTTGAGCAGCTAACCAAATGGCTCAGATGTAGGCATGTGTCTTAATCAGACTTACTAACACTTAACTTCAGGGACAACTGGTGTGGGAATCACAAATCAATTATTCATATTTGGAACAAACATTGATCAGCATCTGATACTAGGTAATTACAACATAAAAACTGACATTTTCTTATGTACTAACCGAAGTGTCTAAACATGGATAAAAATAGGAGATGCAAAAACAAAACTCAGAGCTTGGGAGATAAAATTCCAGAACAAATTGCATAGTAAAAAGGCATTATTTGGATATTGTGGCTATTACAGAGTTTTGGTGCATATTATTTAGAAATGCCAGAATGGGAAAGATTGGAGGAGGGGTAGCAATGTATGTGAAAAAGAACATAAATGCTACTTTAATAAAAAAAAAATTCTTAAAAAAACTTAGGTCCTTTGGATAACCATAGAATTGAGGGAGGAGGACATTTATTCATACTGGGGTAATCTATAGACCATCAGGCCAAAAAACTGGATAGGAAACTGTTGCATGTCATCAATAAGATGGTTTTAAAAGGGAATGTAATAGACATGGGAGACTTTACTCTTTCTGATGTAAACTGGGAGGATACTTTTGTGAGTTCCACTAATTATGACTTTCTAAATTCCATGCAGGGACCATCCCATAAGCAATTGATGAAGGAGCCCACAAAAAAAGATTAAATATTAGACATACAGTAACAAACACAAATGGAGACATAATATAAGATGATTTGCAGAGATGGGGAGATGTGTAAATGATTCATTGGCAGACTGGGGAAACTTGGGAGTAGTGCAGGAGAGGTGGTAAATAAGACAACGTGCAATACTAAAAGCAACATATCTTTGTTTCAAAAGGGTTAGTAAAAATAGAAGGAAAGGGAAGTCAGTGTGGTTTATAAAAGAGGAATCAACTAGTGTGAAAGAAAAAAAAGATGGCATTTAGGAAATATAGGCAAACTCAAAATAATAAAGACAAAGAGGAGTATATTGGGGGTCATTCCGAGTTAATCGCTAGCTGCCGTTGTTCGCAGCACAGCGATCAGGCTAAAAATTGGCATTTATGTGCATGTGCACGGGCCGCAGTGCGCACGCGCGACGTACTTTCACAAAAAACTATGCAGTTTTCACACAAGGTCGTGCGACTCTTTTCCATCGCTCTGTTGATCGGTGAGTGATTGACTGGAATGGGGCTTTTCTGGGAGGTAACTGACCGTTTTCCAGGAGTGTGCTAAAAAAAAGCATGCGTGTCAGGTAAAGACGCAGGCGTGCCGGGGGAAATGGGGGAGTGGCTGGCCGAAAGCAGGGTGTGTTTGTGACGTCAAAACAGGAACTAAACAGACTGAAGTGATCGCAAGGAAGGAGTAGGTCTGCAGCTACTCTGAAACTGCTTGAAAAAAATATAACCCCGTTCTGCGATCCATTCGGTCGCACCTCTGCTAAGCTAAGATACACTCCCAGAGGGCGGCGGCTTAGCGTTTTCACTGCTGCTAAAAGCAGCTAGTGAGCGATCAACTCGGAATGACCCCCATTGTCAGGTGGAGGTATGTTAAGAAGGTAATCAGACATGCAAAGGCACAAGCTGAGGAGAAAATGGCTCAGTTAGTAGGTCAAAAGTGGCAAAACTTATTTGAGTATATAAGTGAACAGAGAAAAGCAGACGGAGGGATAAAGATTTACAATAGAATGTGAGAGTCTGTTTGAAGAAGACAAGGCAATAGCAGATAATCTAAATAATAATTTTTGCTTAGTATTCACTACAGAAAGAGAGGGGAAAGGGCCACATTTAAATTGTTAGAATATTTATAAAAATGAGTTAGATAGAAGAACATTTACAGAGGAGAGGGTCCTAACAGAACTCTCAAAACTGAAAGTAGATAAATCAGTGAGGCCAGATGGAATACATCCAAGGATACTAAAAGAGCTTAAAGAGGTGCTGGTAATACCATTAACATAATTATTTAACCAGTCACTAGCTACAGGAGTCATTTAAGAGGACTGGAAAATAGCACAGGTACAGTAGTCCCACTGCACAAAAGTGGAAGCAAGGAATAGGCAAGCAACTACCCGCCAGTAAGTCTTACATCAGTTGTAGCCAAATTGTTGGAAACACTAAAGTACGAGTTGTAGATTATCTCAAATCCAGCCATTTACAGGATCCCAAACAGCATGGATTCACTTTGGGAGACCATGTCAAACAAACCTTTTTGACTTTTTTGACTGTGTGTCTAAAGTAATAGATGAAGGAGGTCCCATCAATTTAGCTTATCTAGACTTTAGTAAGGCTTTTGACCAGGTGCCACATGACAGACTGCTAAATAAACTAAAAAAAATGGGTGTGGTATTGAAAGTCGACAGTAACTAGGTCGACAATGTCTAGGTCGACCACTATTTGTCGACAGTAACTATGTCGACAGGGTCTTTAGGTCGACAGGGTCTTTAGGTCGACATGTTCTAGGTCGACAGGTCAAGATGTCGACATGAGTTTTTAATGTTATTTTGGTGTCGTTTTCTTCGTAGAGTGGCCGGGAACCCCAATTAGTGCACCGCGTCCCCTCGCATGGCTCGCTTCGCTCGCCATGCTACAGGTATGGTGCCTTCGCTCTGCTACCGCTTCGCTCGGCACAGATTACCGTTCCAATCGTAGTCCACGTGGATCGTTAAATATGAAAAGGTTCAAAAAAAGAAAAAAATTGTGAAAAACTCATGTCGACATTTTGACCTGTCTACCTAGAACATGTCGACCTAAAGACCCTGTCGACCTAGACACCCTGTCGACCTAGTTACTGTTGACTTTCAATCCGGATCCCTCAAAAAATATGGGTTTGGATTTTAAGGTGGTTGAATGGATAAGAACTTGGTTGCAGGATTAAAAAAAAAAAGAGTTGCGGTATGGAGTGCAATTTCAGGAGGGAAAGATTACACATGGTTTACCCTATGTTTAATATCTTTGTTATGGACAGTGCAAATGGTATTTACGGAAAATATGCCTTTTTGCAGATAACACAAATGTACAGTAATAGGGAGGTCACACCAGAAGAGGTGAAACAAATGATTGAGGATCTTAGTAGTCTACTTCCTTAGTCGAGGAACGATCACAAACGTGACAACTACAGTTTAATGCCAATAAATGCAAGATCATTCACTTGGGTCTCAAAAACCCAAATGCTGAATATACATGTAGTATTAATGGCACTATACTCGAAGCCACTGAGGAGTAAAGGGATTGTCAGGTTCGGTTTTGCTTGTGTCCCCGGAGGGGGCGCTAGTGGGTCAGTGGAGGTAGGATGGAAGAAGTGAGGAGGCTGGATTGGGTTTCTGCGCATCAGCGCAATGGTGTTTTATTAACATAAAAGTTCACACAATAAGGCAGCAGAATAACATGCAGGAATAAACAATAAAAAGTATGCAATGGAAATGGTGCAGCTTGGAAGCTGAGAGTCTATGGAGGAAATGGTAATGATGGATAAGTTCACTGGTGTGAGAACCAGAATGGTTTAAAACGTGGAGCCAGCAGAGATGGTAATAAATGTGTAGCAAACCTGGTAGCAGATGCAGGAGACTCAGGTGGAAGTTCACAGAGCAGTTCGTTAAGCTCAGGCAGCTAGCAAGCTGCTTCACAGGTGAGGGGATGGAATGCACCTGGAGAGATTCTTTACTGCAGAGGCTGAAGCACACTGCGGTTGTAGTTAGGTGTGGAGCCAAATACAGATGCAGGGGTTGCTGATGCTTGTAATTCCACGGAGATGTAGGAAGGTAACCAGGAACACGGAGGAACAGGTAGGTAACCAGGAACACGGAGGATCCAGGAAGGTAACCAGGAACACAGAGGAATCCAGGCACATGGGTCGCAGGAGTGACACAAAGTTCAGGACAACCACAGGCTCACCCTGCAGCTCCTGATATACCCCCTGGTGTGCAGACATTGGTTGGAGTGGGAAAAGGAGGTGCGGCCAAGCTCCGGATTGGCCGCCGTACTCTGACCGATGGAGACTGTCATGGCGGCGCCCATGCCGCGGGCCGGCGGGAATGCGGCGTGCTCACACGCCCGCTGTTACAGGAGCGTTCCCAGGCCCAGGATGACGTCTGGCGGCAGAGGGGCGGACGACAGCAGAACGTAGGGACCCCAGACGGAGTCCGCTCCGACGGACAGATGTGGCAGTGGTGAGTCGATTCCTGACAGTACCCCCTCCTTTATGGGTGGGCACTGAACACCCACGTGGCTTGGAAGGATGAGTTCTGTGGAAGACACGGACCAACCTTGGAGCATGGACATCTGACAAATTCACCCAACTTCTCTCCTCAGGACCATAACCGGACCAGTCGATAAGGTATTGTAGACGACCGTACCGGCAACGGGAATCCAGAATCTTCTCTATCTCGAACTCCACGCCCCGCTGAGTTCGCACTTTGGGGCCGACTGGAAGAGCTCTTTGGAAGCGATTCAGGACTAACGGTCTGAGGAGAGAGACATGAAAGGCATTAGGGATTCGTAGAGAAGGTGGTAACTTGAGCTTGTAGGCCACAGGACTGATGACTCTTTCGATGGAAAAGAGACCGATGAAACGTGGTGCAAATTTCATCGACGGGACTCTAAGACGGAGGTTCCGGGTGGAAAGCAAAACCTTGTCACCAGGTTTCAGGCTAGGAACTGCACGTCTTTTGCGGTCAGCAAAGAACTTATACCGGCTAGAAGCCTTCTTGAGAGAAGCATGAATCTTCCTCCAGGTTGAAGAGAACTGACTCAAGACAGCAGTGGCAGCAGGAACATCAATGTGAGGAAGTTCTTGAAAATCTGGAACACGGGGATGTTGTCCATATACAGCAAAGAACTGAGTTGTTTCTGTAGCAGTATGGTAGCGGAACTTGTGGGCAAATTCAGCCCATGGGAGCAGGTCCAACCAGTCATCTTGAGAAGACGAAACATAAAGTCTTAAAAAGGTTTCTAACTCTTGGTTTACCCTCTCCGTCTGCCCATTCGTCTGAGGGTGGTAGGCTGACGAAAACTTGAGGTTGACTTGCATGGCAGAACAAAGGGCTCTCCAAAATCTTGCCACAAACTGAACTCCACGGTCAGATATAATTTCAGTGGGTAGTCCATGTAAGCGGAAAATCTCCCGTAGGAAGATTTGGGCAAGCTTTGGTGCAGAAGGAAGACCCTGGAGTGGTACAAAATGGGCCATTTTGGTAAACCTGTCAACCACAACCCAGATGGTATTGAATCCTTGAGAAGAGGGAAGGTCAGAGATTAAATCCATGGACAAGTGTGACCAGGGACGGTTGGGAACAGATAATGGTTGTAACTGACCTGCTGGAGATTGTCGAGGAGTCTTGTGCTGCGCACACTTCGGGCAGGATGCCACAAAATCTTTGATGTCAACTTTCATCTTCGGCCACCAGTATGTCTCAGAGAGGAACTTGAAAGTTTTCAGGACACCAGGATGCCCAGTGAATTTGGACTGATGAGCCCAAGACAGCAACTTGGAACGGAGTTCCGGGGAAACAAAAGTCTTACCAGGAGGTTTGAGCAGGAGAAACTTGAGACGCAGCAAATACCACTGGACTCAGGATGGAATGCGGAACCGAGTCGGAGGTCTCCTCTTCGGACTCCATAGATCGGGATAAAGCGTCTGCCTTGATATTCTGAGAACCTGGGCGGAAATGAAGCTTAAAGTTAAAACGAGAGAAGAACATAGCCCACCGGGACTGGCGAGGATTGAGGCACTGGGCTGCCTTCAAATAAAGCAGATTTTTATGATCCGTATAGATGTTGAACGGAAATTTGGCCCCTTCCAGGAGATACCTCCATTCCTCAAGGGCCAGCTTGATCGCTAGTAGTTCTTGATCTCCAATGGAATAGTTAGCTTCTGCAGGGAGGAATTTACGAGAATAAAATCCACAAGGGTGAATCTTCCCATCAGTTCCCTTCTGGGAGAGAACAGCTCCAACTCCTACTGTGGAAGCATCCACCTCCAACTCGAATGGCTTATTTACATCCGGTTGAGACAGAACTGGAGCAGACATAAAGGCCAGCTTGATCTTTTGAAATGCCGCTAAAGCTTCTTCTGACCAGTTGGAATGATCTGCCCCTTTCCGAGTTAAGTTAGTAATAGGAGCGATGAGAGTTGAAAATCCTCGGATAAACTTCCTATAATAATTGGCAAATCCCAGGAATCGCTGAATAGACTTAAGACTACTTGGAATGGACCAATTGGCAATGGCTTCCAACTTTGTCGGGTCCATCTGGAGATCCGATCCGGAAATTATATACCCCAGGAAGGGTATGGAGGGAACTTCGAAGGTACACTTGGATAATTTGCCGTAGAGACGATTCTCACGAAGACGTCGGAGGACCTCACGGACTTGTAGACGATGAGAAGAGAGATCTTGGGAGAAGATGAGGATATCATCCAGGTAAACTACGAGGTATTTGTACAGAACGTCACGGAAGATTTCGTTAACAAAGTGCTGGAACACTGCTGGGGCATGGCTCAACCCGAATGGCATTACCAGGTACTCGTATTGACCATCTCGAGTATTAAAAGCTGTCTTCCATTCGTCACCACTACGGATTCTGATGAGGTTGTAGGCACCACGGAGATCTAACTTGGTGAAGATGCGGGCTCCCTTAACTCTATCAAACAATTCAGTGATGAGTGGTAATGGATAACTGTTCTTGATGGTAATGTCATTGAGACCCTGGTAGTCAATGCATGGACGTAATCCTCCATCCTTTTTTTTAACAAAGAAGAAGCCCGCACCAGCGGGTGAAGATGAGGTACGGATAAATCCTTTCTGTAAGTTCTCCCTGATGTAGTCGCTCATCGCCTCAGTTTCAGGAACGGATAATGGATAGGTACGCCCCCTTGGTGGTTTCTTGCCGGGAATGAGGTCAATGGGGCAATCCCACTCTCTATGGGGCGGCAGAACTTTAGCGGCCTTTTCACTGAAGACGTCAGAGAAATCTTGGTAAGCCGCAGGAAGATTTGACTGGGTTTTGACTTCAGAAGACTTGATAGGACAAACTTGGGCTAAGCAGGACTGGCGACAATGTGAACCCCAGGAAGTGAGTTGTAACGTAGACCAATCAATCTGCGGATTATGTAGTTGGAGCCAGGGCATTCCCAACACAATCTCCTGGGTTGCCTGAGGAATAACTAAAAACTTTATTAATTCAGAATGCAGGAACCCGACTCCCAGAACCACTGGTCTGGTTTGGTGAGAGATATTCCCCTTGGAGATTCGGCTACCATCTACTGCAGTGATGTAGACTGGATATGAGAGTTCGCAGATAGGCAAACGAAACTTATCTACCGCAGCTTGAGTGATGAAGTTTCCTGCGGCTCCACAGTCCACTAACGCAGATGCAGACTGAAGACCATCTGTAGTCTCTAAAGTCACAGGAAGAATGAGGTCTTGGTTTGAAGGAGCTTGTCTAGAAGATCCCAACTTGACTCCTCCTTTACAAGTCAGGATCTGGCGTTTCCCGAACGCACTGTACAAGAATTGATCTGGTGACCTGCAGCCGCACAATAAAGACACAGTCTCTCACGGAGTCTTCTTGACCGCTCCTCAGGAGTTAAGCGGGACCTATTAACTTGCATAGGCTCATCAGAAGGTGGAGGCTGAAATTGTACAGAAGGTACCATTCTTGACTTGCTCGGCTCACTACGAGCACGCTCACTGTTGCGTTCGCGGATGCGAGAGTCCAACTTGATGCATAAAGAAATCAGTTCAGGCAATTGCTCAGGGACATCGCGGGTTGCCAGTTCATCCTTGATCCGATCTGAAAGTCCATGCCAGAAGGCTGCTACCAGGGCTTGATTATTCCACTGAATCTCTGCGGCTAACGTCTGGAACTGGATGACATATTGTCCCATACTCCGGGTACCTTGACGAAGCTGAATAAGGTCTGCAGAGGCTGATGTTGCACGACCTGGCTCGTCAAAGATACGTCTGAAGGTTGACACGAATTCAGCGTAGTTGTTCATCAGAGGGTCAGCACGTTCCCACAGAGGAGACACCCAACTCAAGGCAGAATCAGAGAGCAGTGAGATAATGTAGGCAACCTTGGATCTTGACGTGGGGAAATTGTGTGATAATAATTCAAACTGGATTTCACATTGGTTAAGGAACCCGTGACATAGCTTCGGACTGCCATCATATTTGCTAGGCACAGGCAGGTGCAAGCGTGACACTGGAGCTGATGCAGCCGGCGTAGAAGAACTCACAGCACTTGCAGGTGCTGGGGTAACTGGAACTGGAGTAGCAAGTACACTAGGCAGGGTTTGCTGTAGTGTATCAATCCGGGAGGACATCCCTTGCAGAAACTGGAACATCTGCTGCTGCACAGCCTCTTGACCATCCAAGCGGGAGACCAGATTTTGTAAGGCCCCTGACCCCACACTCTGACCACCGTCCGAGTCCATCGGTCCTGAACTTACTGTCAGGTTCGGTTTTGCTTGTGTCCCCGGAGGGGGCGCTAGTGGGTCAGTGGAGGTAGGATGGAAGAAGTGAGGAGGCTGGATTGGGTTTCTGCGCATCAGCGCAATGGTGTTTTATTAACATAAAAGTTCACACAATAAGGCAGCAGAATAACGTGCAGGAATAAACAATAAAAAGTATGCAATGGAAATGGTGCAGCTTGGAAGCTGAGAGTCTATGGAGGAAATGGTAATGATGGATAAGTTCACTGGTGTGAGAACCAGAATGGTTTAAAACGTGGAGCCAGCAGAGATGGTAATAAATGTGTAGCAAACCTGGTAGCAGATGCAGGAGACTCAGGTGGAAGTTCACAGAGCAGTTCGTTAAGCTCAGGCAGCTAGCAAGCTGCTTCACAGGTGAGGTGATGGAATGCACCTGGAGAGAGTCTCTACTGCAGAGGCTGAAGCACACTGCGGTTGTAGTTAGGTGTGGAGCCAAATACAGATGCAGGGGTTGCTGATGCTTGTAGTTCCACGGAGATGTAGGAAGGTAACCAGGAACACGGAGGAACAGGTAGGTAACCAGGAACACGGAGGATCCAGCAAGGGTTTTAACAAGGTAAAGTAGGGAGACACTCTTCATAGGAAAAGTAGTATTAGTACACGAGGACACATGCTAAATCTGGAAGGAGGTAGGTTCAAAGGAAACTTGGGGGAAAATTTCTCAACAGAAAGCGTAGTGGATAAGTGGAATAAAATCAGTTTGCGATCTTAGAGCACGGGATCACAGTGGCCGTAATACCGATGCAGGGATCCCACAGATTAATAGACTGACAGTGGTGAGTAAGGGGTATTTCCCCTCTCCCCAGCCCCCTAACTCTAACCCTCCCTTCCTGTAGCCTAACCCTAACCTTCCCCTTAGTGCTTAACCGTAACGCCCCTGCGGAGGTGCCTAATCCAAACTCCCATCCCCGCTGCCTAAACCTAAACCTCTCTCCCCCGCAGTCTAACCCTAACCCCCTGTGGGTGCCTAAACCTAAGCCACCCTCCCAGCAGCCTAACCCTAACCTTCTACCCCCCACAGGCTAATCCTAAACGCCCCTCCCCCAGCCGGACTCCTAAACCTAAACCCCTCTCCGGCCCTAAGCCTAAGATCACAGGTATATTTAAGGTCGGGACGGCGGCTGTCGGGATTCCAGCATTGGTCTCCTTGCCCATTCGGAGTTCTGGTGTCAGGACTCTGAAGGGTTTCGGAATTCCGTCGTCGGTATTTCAACTGCCGGGAGGCCGACTGCATGCATCTTGGCCACATCCTGGTGGAATAGCCTCCCATCAGAGCTAACAGAGGCTGCTGATTGGGAGCTATAACATGTTTGGGATAGACATACAGCTATGATATCCTTACAAAGAACTAAGGCTCCAATAGGGTTGAGGTTACCAAAGGGTAAAATAAGGGGCAGACTGGATGGGTCTAGTGTATTTTATCTGCTGTCAAATTCTATGTTTATTTCTGTTTCTATGTTCGGTGATCTAAAACTTAGATGCTGCAAACAGAGATGTAATCTGCCCACACATATTAATGGTATAAATTTAGGAGTTTCTACAGTTTCTGTCTAATTTAATATAGACAAAATAGATCTGTGCTATCTGAGGACATTAATCAACTATTCAATACATTGTTGTTATACAGCTACAGCTATGTGTTATATTGTGTTTATGGATATTCAATAGACCCAAATAAAAGTTAATATAGTGATAAGCCTCCCAAAAAAGAGTCTACTATTTCTTTTGATTACATAATGTACTATGCAGCTCACACCCTGCAGCTCTTACCCTGCAGTTTACACCCTGTAGCTCCCACTCTGCATTTTACACCACGTACTTTACACTTTGCATTTTACACCCTGCAGTTTACACCCTGTAGCTTATACTTTGCAGCTTACACCCTGCAGCTCGTGCTCTGCAATTTACACCCTGCAGCTCGTGCTCTGCAATTTACACCCTGCAGCTCGTGCTCTGCAATTTACACCCTGCAGCTCTCACTCTGCATCTTACACCCTGTAGCTTACACTTTGCAGCTTACACCCTGCAGCTTGTGATCTTCAGTTTACACCCTGCAGCTCGTGCTCTACAGTTTACACCCTGCAGCTCGTGCTCTTCAGCTTACACCCTGCAGCTCCCGCTCTGCAGCTTACACCCTTCAGCTCCCGCTCTACAGCTTACACCCTGCAGCTCGTGCTCTTCAGCTTACACCCTGCAGCTCCCGCTCTGCAGCTTACACCCTTCAGCTCCCGCTCTACAGCTTACACCCTGCAGCTCGTGCTCTGCAGCTTACACCCTGCAGCTCCCGCTCTGCAGCTTACACCCTGCAGCTCCCGCTCTGCAGCTTACACCCTGCAGCTCGTGCTCTGCAGCTTACACCCTGCAGCTCCCGCACTGCAGCTTACACCCTTCAGCTCCCGCTCTACAGCTTACACCCTGCAGCTCCCGCTCTGCAGCTTACACCCTTCTGCTCCCGCTCTACAGCTTACACCCTGCAGCTCGTGCTCTAAAGCTTACACCCTGCAGCTCCCACTCTTCAGCTTACACTTTGCACCTCATACACTAAACACTTTATACAAATATATAGTGAACGATAGAGCTTTTGTTTCCCACAAGCATTGCACACATACTGTATGGTGAGTGAGGAATTGGGGATGTGCCCAACATGCAGGACTGTCAGTTCTGTCCTAGTCTACAATCTATGGAGCTGTAGAATAACTGTCAAACTTTGGACTCACCATGAAACCAATAGCCCCTTTTGTGCTAATGTTTAACAGTGATCCTGGGACTCCCTGGAAAACTTCTAATATCCAATAACTACAACACTAGTCATCCACGGCAAAAAGATTAATCATGGACAACCTGACCTCATAATTTGTAACCTACCAACACTCTTTAATCTTATCGGTTGACACTTTATTTATGTCATAATAAAGGGGGGGGGGGTGTTCTAGGATTAAATGTGATGAGTAATGTGTCAGTGAGGAAAGGGCTGCATGTGACAGGGGCAGTGACATGATGTGAGGAGAGGAATGGAGGCAGCAGGAAGCCACAGACTGAGAGTTATATAGTGGGAGGAGCAGGGTCCCCAGCAGCACAGAGTATATCAGGAGATGAGTGATGTGTCAGTGAGGACAGGGCTGCATGTGACAGGGGCAGTAACATGATGTGAGGAGGGGAATGGAGGCAGCAGGAAGCCACATACAGTACTGAGAGTTATATAGTGGGAGGAGCAGGTTCCCCAGCAGCACAGAGTATATCAGGAGATGAGTGATGTGTCAGTGAGGACAGGGCTGCATGTGACAGGGGCAGTGACATGATGTGAGGAGGGGAATGGAGGCAGCAGGAAGCCACAGACTGAGAGTTATATAGTGGGAGGGGCAGGGTCCCCAGCAGCACAGAGTATATCAGGAGATGAGTGATGTGTCAGTGAGGACAGGGCTGCATGTGACAGGGGCAGTGACATGATGTGAGGAGGGGAATGGAGGTGCAGGAAGCCACCGACTGAGAGTTATATAGTGGGAGGAGCAGGGTCCCCAGCAGCACAGAGTATATCAGGAGATGAGTGATGTGTCAGTGAGGACAGGGCTGCATGTGACAGGGGCAGTGACATGATATGAGTAGAGGAATGGAGACAGCAGGAAGCAAGAGACTGAGCGTTATATAGTGGGAGGAGCAGGGTTCCCAGCAGCACAGAGCATATCAGGAGATGAGTGATGTGTCAGTGAGGACAGGGCTGCATGTGACAGGGGCAGTGACATGATATGAGTAGGGGAATGGAGACAGCAGGAAGCCAGAGACTGATCGTTATATAGTGAGAGGAGCAGGGTTCCCAGCAGCACAGAGAATATCAGGAGGTGAGGGATGTGTGAGTGAGGACAGGGCTGCATGTGACAGGGGCAGTGACATGATGTGAGGAGGAGAATGGAGGCAGCAGGAAGCCACAGACTGAGAGTTATATAGTGGAGGAGCAGGGTCCCCAGCAGCACAGAGTATATCAGGAGATGAGTGATGTGTCAGTGAGGACAGGGCTGCATGTGACAGGGGCAGTGACATGATGTGAGGAGGGGAATGGAGGAAGCAGGAAACCACAGACTGGGAGCTATATATTGGGAGGAGCAGGGTCCCCAGCAGCACAGAGTTTATCAGGAGATGAGTGATGTGTCAGTGAGGACAGGGCTACACATGACAGGGGCAGTGACATGATGTGAGGGGGGAATGGAGGAAGCAACAGGAAGAGAGTTAGATAATGGTAGGAGCAGGGTTCCCAGCAGCACAGAGTATATCAGGAGATGAGTGATGTGTCAGTGAGAACAGGGCTGCATGTGACAGGGGCAGTGACATGATATGAGTAGGGGAAAGGAGACAGCAGGATGCCAGAGACTGAGCGTTATATAGTGGGAGGAGCAGGGTTCCCAGCAGCACAGAATATATCAGGAGATGAGTGATGTGTCAGTGAGGACAGGGCTGCATGTGACAGGGGCAGTGACATGATGTGAGGAGGGGAATGGAGGCAGCAGGAAGCCACAGACTGAGAGTTATATAGTGGAGGAGCAGGGTCCCCAGCAGCACAGAGTATATCAGGAGATGAGTGATGTGTCAGTGATGACAGGTCTGCATGTGACAGGGGCAGTGACATGATGTGAGGAGGGGAATGGAGACAGTAGGAAGCCACAGACTGAGAGTTACATAGTGGGAGGAGCAGGATCCCCAGCAGCACAGAGTATATCAGGAGATGAGTGATGTGTCAGTAAGGACAGGGCTGCATTTGACAGGGGCAGTGACATGATGTGAGGAGGGGAATGGAGGCAGCAGGAAGCCACAGACTGAGAGTTATATAGTGGGAGGATCAGGATCCCCAGCAGCACAGAGTATATCAGGAGAGGAGTGATGTGTCAGTGAGGACAGGGCTGCATGTGACAGGGGCAGTGACATGATATGAGGAGGGAAATGGAGGCAGCAGGAAGCCACGGGCTGAGAGTTATATAGTGGAAGGAGCAGGGTCCCCAGCAGCAAATGAGATGAGTGATGTGTCAGAGAGGACAGGGCTGCATGTGACAGGGGCAGTGACATGATGTGAGGAGGGGAATGGAGGCAGCAGGAAGCCACAGACTGACAGTTATATAGTGGAAGGAGCAGGGTCCCCAGCAGCACAGAGTATATCAGGAGATGAGTGATGTGTCAGTGAGGGCAGGGCTGCATGTGACAGGGGCAGTGACATGATGTGAGGAGTGGAATGGAGGCATCAGGAAGCCACAGACTGACAGTTATATAGTGGAAGGAGCAGGGTCCCCAGCAGCACAGAGTATATCAGGAGATGAGTGATGTGTCAGTGAGGACAGGGCTGCATGTGACAGGGGCAGTGACATGATGTGAGGAGGGGAATGGAGGCAGCAGGAAGCCACAGACTGAGAGCTATGTAGTGGGAGGAGCAGGGTCTCCAGCAGCATAGAGTATATCAGGAGATCAGTGATGTGTCAGTGAGGACAGTGCTGCATGTGACAGGGGCAGCGACATGGTGTGAGGAGGGGAATGGAGGCAGCAGGAAGCCACAGACTGAGAGTTGTATAGTGGGAGGAGCAGTGTCCCCAGCAGCACAGAGTATATCAGGAGATGAGGGATGTGTCAGTGTGGACAGGGCTGCATGTGACAGGGGCAGTGACATGATGTAAGGGGGGGAATGGAGGCAGCAGGAAGCCACAGACTGAGAGTTATATAGTGGGAGGATCAGGGTCCCCCAGCAGCACAGAGCATATCAGGAGATGAGTGATGTGTCAGTGAGGACAGGGCTGCATGTGACAGGGGCAGTGACATGATATGAAGAGGGTAATGGAGGCAGCAGAAAGCCACAGACTGAGAGTTACATAGTGGGAGGAGCAGGATCCCCAGCAGCACAGAGTATATCAGGAGATGAGTGATGTGTCAGTGAGGACAGGGCTGCATGTGACAGGGGCAGTGACATAATGTGAGGAGGGGAATGGAGGCAGCAGGAAGCCACAGACTGAGAGTTATATAGTGGGAGGAGCAGGGTCCCCAGCAGCACAGAGTATATCAGGAGATGAGTGATGTGTCAGTGAGGACAGGGCTGCATGTGACAGGGGCAGTGACATGATGGGTGGAGAGGAATGGAGGCAGCAGGAAGCCACAGACTGAGAGTTATATAGTGGAAGGAGCAGGGTCCCCAGCAGCACAGAGTATATCAGGAGATGAGTTATGTGTCAGAGAGGACAGGGCTACACATGACAGGGGCAGTGACATGATGTGAGGAGGGGAATGAAGGCAGCAGGAAGCCACAGACTGAGAGTTATATAGTGGGAGGAGCAGGTTCCCCAGCAGCACAGAGTATATCAGGAGATGAGTGATGTGTCAGTGAGGACAGGGCTGCATGTGACAGGGGCAGTGACATAATGTGAGGAGGGGAATGGAGGCAGCAGGAAGCCACAGACTGAGAGTTATATAGTGGGAGGAGCAGGGTCCCCAGCAGCACAGAGTATATCAGGAGATGAGTGATGTGTCAGTGAGGACAGGGCTGCATGTGACAGGGGCAGTGACATGATGTGAGGAGGGGAATGGAGGAAGCAGGAAACCACAGACTGGGAGCTATATATTGGGAGGAGCAGGGTCCCCAGCAGCACAGAGTATATCAGGAGATGAGTGATATGTTAGTGAAATTATGGCAGTATTTAAAAGGATCAGCCACAGCACAGAGATATTGGAAGAACACTCAAAAGCATGGGTAATTATGTTACAGTACTTTCACACTAATGCAAGAAGAATTTGCTGTAATATGTACTCTGGCATGAAGCAAATCTCAAAAAAGTATGGTTGGATGTAATTGTCTCGCTGGACGTGAGGGAGGCCAGCTGATCGTGGATGTTTTTTTAAAGGGGCAATCACTTATAAGGCAAAACCATGCCTTATAAGTGATTTTTAGTCCTTTGATTAGATGACATTTGGCTTAAGCTGTGGCCTTTGTTAATGAGTCCTACTATATCTTTGCATTCATTTACAGGGTGCAGTTGTCTGTGGTGGAAATATTTGAAGTGTGGAAATTACAAAGTGTTAAAATCTTTGAAATAACATTTAAACTAACAGTTGAAAAACATTGGAGACCAGGTAATTTCACCATAAAATTAGCATAATCCTTATATGCTACCCTTATAACTGTATGTATACTTTATTTCCAAAAACTCCATGTACCACAAACTGTGTTTCCTAATACCACTTCATGGAATATGCTCTAAAGTATCAACATCCTTCACTATCACTGCAACTCATATCTCAATGCACATTGCAACTTCATTAATCCACTCCCCTCTTATTAACATTCATGAGCTTTTATCTTACCTCTATCTATATAAACTGACTTATTTTCGTCTTGTACTTAAAACTCAATGTCACTGTAGTCTATAAAACCTCTTCAGACCTGCAGAAATATTAACGCTATCAATTTTCAACAACTATTTACCTCTCTGCAACAGTTATTCTCACCTATTTCTACATTCGCCTCTCCTGAGACTACTGTAACACACCTTCACCAAACTCAGAAACATCACTCAATGATGTGGCTCCAGTTACTCATCACAATCCACGTAGTCTTAGATGTCAACCGTGGCAGTTTATATTCACAAGACACATCAGTGGTGTAAATCTCGTAATTCAAGTGACTTCTTCGTATATAAGACCATTTACCACTCTAAATGTAATGCCCTGGTTCTGCCGAACAAACATATTTCCAATCTGTCATTTCTGCTCAAGCCTCTAAATCCAAGCAACTTTTTAATACATTCAAATCACTTCTTATACAGTAACTCTGTCAGCAATACCACCACCTACTATCAGTGCACAAGACCTTGGTTTATATTTCAAGGACAAGATTAATAAGATCTGAAATGAAATGATATGCCCTTCCACAGCCAGTAACCTGCTCAATTCCCTACCTGAAACCTCCTACCCCTCTTAATTTGATCCCACAAATGAAGATGGAGTTTCTGCACTCTTCTCATCTGCCTATTCTACTACCTCTACACTTGATTCTATACCCTCACAAATAAGTAAAGCTCTGTCTCCTGTGCTCATCCCAACTTTACCTAAAATGTGTAATCTCTCTGTCTACTGGTCTCTCTCCATCCCTGTATAAGCATTCAGTGATTACTCCCATTCTGGAAAAAAAAACAGATTCTGACCCTAACTCTCTGTCAAATTACCATGCCCCTCTAAGCTACTCGAGAGACTTACTTACCCTGATTTTGAATTGTGCTAGGTAACCTGCAACTTTATCTTACTTATGTAACAATCTCATTCCTGCAACTTTTCATGCTTATTTGAATTGTGCTAGGTAACCTGCAACTTTACTTATAATTAGTTATTCCTAGCCACTACTAAAGTAGGAAATCACTGTGTACTAGTGGGGGAGGTACTGGTTTGTAGATGTTCACACCTACTGCAATCCTTTTGTTGTGGGTGGGGTTTCAGAGGTTGGGTGCTACTAGCAATCAAGCCTGTAACCCTGTTTGCATGTATATTTAATCAGTAAATATTTGGCTGCAAAGCATCTTAGCTATTAAGTACAGATGTAGCCAACTTTATCTTGACTGTTTCTCCGCCGAGACGGGCGTTTAGCCACGCTAAGGCGATAGCTGAGTTTAATCACAGGCAGGCGCGTTGAGACGATCTAGATACTCATCATGCATTACACATCTCCACCACTGTGTGGCTAATGCTCCACTAATCCAGTACTTTCGATCGTACAGTATAGCGGCGGATTGATCTACAGCTCTGGCAATACTGTAGGCGTAACGGGAAGCGGTGGAAAAAGTATGGAGTACAGTACTGTATGTGTATGGAGACGCAACTACAGTAATTGTGTAAAAGGAATAATGTACAGTACAATGTATAAACACCGTGCTTTTTAAAATATAAAATATATGAGCGTCTGAGTTCGCTAATGCATAATGGGAATGGAGGACTAGCAGGAGGCGGAGGAAAACACCGTGCTTTACAAATGCGAGCGTCCGAGTCCTCTAAGGCATAAACCAACAGCAATGGGGCGAGGGCCGGGCGCTGTTTGCAGTACTTTCACACATGAAATTAGAAATCTCTCATGAGGCGTCGTGGGCTAGGGGTGAAGGCTCCCACCTCCCTCACTGGGGGTCCAGGGTTCGAGACATGATGTGCTTTCTTTCTTTTTTTTTTTTTTTTTTTTTTCTGTAATAATGCACTGTATTATTTTATTTCCATTGTAAGACAGTCAATGGAAGGATGCACACAGGTTTCACATAAATCAAAGTACATCTGCAGGAGCGATTCTTTACGCTAAATGCACCCAAACAGCGTGAATGAAATGAGTGTATTCTGGCGCTACCAACTAAGCAAAACAGTACTGTAGATCTTCAGCGTTTGTGCATTGCACAGGACCTGAATTTCCTTCCCTGTGCAGGCCCCCAGGGGGGAAGGGCGATGGGGGTAGGGGGGAGACGATGGAAAATACTGTGCCTTTGAAATGCAATTACATGAGCGTCCGAGTACACTACGGCATACTGTAAACCAACACCAATGGGAAGGAAGTGCCAACCTTATTTTTAATGTGTTCCCGTGACATTCACTTTAACATTTTTTTTTTTCTCTCCAATACAGTACATCCAATGGAAGGATGCACACAGGTTTCACATAAATCAAAGTACATCTGCAGGAGCGATTCTTTACGCTAAATGCAACCTACAGTACGGTACTGTAAGTGAGCAAAATAGTACTACAGTGGGCGTTTGTGTATTGCACATGACCTGCATTCCCTCCCTGTCTACTGCATGATCTGTGCAGGCTCCCATGGGGGAAGGGCAACAGGCTAGCAGGAGGCGGAGGAAAACACCGTGCTTTACAAATGCGAGCGTCCGAGTCCTCTAAGGCATAAACCAACAGCAATGGGGCGAGGGCCGGGCGCTGTTTGCAGTACTTTCACACATGAAATTAGAAATCTCTCATGAGGCGTCGTGGGCTAGGGGTGAAGGCTCCCACCTCCCTCACTGGGGGTCCAGGGTTCGAGACATGATGTGCTTTCTTTCTTTTTTTTTTTTTTTTTTTTTTCTGTAATAATGCACTGTATTATTTTATTTCCATTGTAAGACAGTCAATGGAAGGATGCACACAGGTTTCACATAAATCAAAGTACATCTGCAGGAGCGATTCTTTACGCTAAATGCACCCAAACAGCGTGAATGAAATGAGTGTATTCTGGCGCTACCAACTAAGCAAAACAGTACTGTAGATCTTCAGCGTTTGTGCATTGCACAGGACCTGAATTTCCTTCCCTGTGCAGGCCCCCAGGGGGGAAGGGCGATGGGGGTAGGGGGGAGACGATGGAAAATACTGTGCCTTTGAAATGCAATTACATGAGCGTCCGAGTACACTACGGCATACTGTAAACCAACACCAATGGGAAGGAAGTGCCAACCTTATTTTTAATGTGTTCCCGTGACATTCACTTTAACATTTTTTTTTTTTCTCTCCAATACAGTACATCCAATGGAAGGATGCACACAGGTTTCACATAAATCAAAGTACATCTGCAGGAGCGATTCTTTACGCTAAATGCAACCTACAGTACGGTACTGTAAGTGAGCAAAATAGTACTACAGTGGGCGTTTGTGTATTGCACATGACCTGCATTCCCTCCCTGTCTACTGCATGATCTGTGCAGGCTCCCATGGGGGAAGGGCAACAGGCTAGCAGGAGGCGGAGGAAAACACCGTGCTTTACAAATGCGAGCGTCCGAGTCCTCTAAGGCATAAACCAACAGCAATGGGGCGAGGGCCGGGCGCTGTTTGCAGTACTTTCACACATGAAATTAGAAATCTCTCATGAGGCGTCGTGGGCTAGGGGTGAAGGCTCCCACCTCCCTCACTGGGGGTCCAGGGTTCGAGACATGATGTGCTTTCTTTCTTTTTTTTTTTTTTTTTTTTTTCTGTAATAATGCACTGTATTATTTTATTTCCATTGTAAGACAGTCAATGGAAGGATGCACACAGGTTTCACATAAATCAAAGTACATCTGCAGGAGCGATTCTTTACGCTAAATGCACCCAAACAGCGTGAATGAAATGAGTGTATTCTGGCGCTACCAACTAAGCAAAACAGTACTGTAGATCTTCAGCGTTTGTGCATTGCACAGGACCTGAATTTCCTTCCCTGTGCAGGCCCCCAGGGGGGAAGGGCGATGGGGGTAGGGGGGAGACGATGGAAAATACTGTGCCTTTGAAATGCAATTACATGAGCGTCCGAGTACACTACGGCATACTGTAAACCAACACCAATGGGAAGGAAGTGCCAACCTTATTTTTAATGTGTTCCCGTGACATTCACTTTAACATTTTTTTTTTTCTCTCCAATACAGTACATCCAATGGAAGGATGCACACAGGTTTCACATAAATCAAAGTACATCTGCAGGAGCGATTCTTTACGCTAAATGCAACCTACAGTACGGTACTGTAAGTGAGCAAAATAGTACTACAGTGGGCGTTTGTGTATTGCACATGACCTGCATTCCCTCCCTGTCTACTGCATGATATGTGCAGGCTCCCATGGGGGAAGGGCAACAGGCTAGCAGGAGGCGGAGGAAAACACCGTGCTTTACAAATGCGAGCGTCCGAGTCCTCTAAGGCATAAACCAACAGCAATGGGGCGAGGGCCGGGCGCTGTTTGCAGTACTTTCACACATGAAATTAGAAATCTCTCATGAGGCGTCGTGGGCTAGGGGTGAAGGCTCCCACCTCCCTCACTGGGGGTCCAGGGTTCGAGACATGATGTGCTTTCTTTCTTTTTTTTTTTTTTTTTCTGTAATAATGCACTGTATTATTTTATTTCCATTGTAAGACAGTCAATGGAAGGATGCACACAGGTTTCACATAAATCAAAGTACATCTGCAGGAGCGATTCTTTACGCTAAATGCACCCAAACAGCGTGAATGAAATGAGTGTATTCTGGCGCTACCAACTAAGCAAAACAGTACTGTAGATCTTCAGCGTTTGTGCATTGCACAGGACCTGAATTTCCTTCCCTGTGCAGGCCCCCAGGGGGGAAGGGCGATGGGGGTAGGGGGGAGACGATGGAAAATACTGTGCCTTTGAAATGCAATTACATGAGCGTCCGAGTACACTACGGCATACTGTAAACCAACACCAATGGGAAGGAAGTGCCAACCTTATTTTTAATGTGTTCCCGTGACATTCACTTTAACATTTTTTTTTTTTCTCTCCAATACAGTACATCCAATGGAAGGATGCACACAGGTTTCACATAAATCAAAGTACATCTGCAGGAGCGATTCTTTACGCTAAATGCAACCTACAGTACGGTACTGTAAGTGAGCAAAATAGTACTACAGTGGGCGTTTGTGTATTGCACATGACCTGCATTCCCTCCCTGTCTACTGCATGATCTGTGCAGGCTCCCATGGGGGAAGGGCAACAGGCTAGCAGGAGGCGGAGGAAAACACCGTGCTTTACAAATGCGAGCGTCCGAGTCCTCTAAGGCATAAACCAACAGCAATGGGGCGAGGGCCGGGCGCTGTTTGCAGTACTTTCACACATGAAATTAGAAATCTCTCATGAGGCGTCGTGGGCTAGGGGTGAAGGCTCCCACCTCCCTCACTGGGGGTCCAGGGTTCGAGACATGATGTGCTTTCTTTCTTTTTTTTTTTTTTTTTTTTTTTCTGTAATAATGCACTGTATTATTTTATTTCCATTGTAAGACAGTCAATGGAAGGATGCACACAGGTTTCACATATATCAAAGTACATCTGCAGGAGCGATTCTTTACGCTAAATGCACCCAAACAGCGTGAATGAAATGAGTGTATTCTGGCGCTACCAACTAAGCAAAACAGTACTGTAGATCTTCAGCGTTTGTGCATTGCACAGGACCTGAATTTCCTTCCCTGTGCAGGCCCCCAGGGGGGAAGGGCGATGGGGGTAGGGGGGAGACGATGGAAAATACTGTGCCTTTGAAATGCAATTACATGAGCATCCGAGTACACTACGGCATACTGTAAACCAACACCAATGGGAAGGAAGTGCCAACCTTATTTTTAATGTGTTCCCGTGACATTCACTTTAACATTTTTTTTTTTCTCTCCAATACAGTACATCCAATGGAAGGATGCACACAGGTTTCACATAAATCAAAGTACATCTGCAGGAGCGATTCTTTACGCTAAATGCAACCTACAGTACGGTACTGTAAGTGAGCAAAATAGTACTACAGTGGGCGTTTGTGTATTGCACATGACCTGCATTCCCTCCCTGTCTACTGCATGATCTGTGCAGGCTCCCATGGGGGAAGGGCAACAGGCTAGCAGGAGGCGGAGGAAAACACCGTGCTTTACAAATGCGAGCGTCCGAGTCCTCTAAGGCATAAACCAACAGCAATGGGGCGAGGGCCGGGCGCTGTTTGCAGTACTTTCACACATGAAATTAGAAATCTCTCATGAGGCGTCGTGGGCTAGGGGTGAAGGCTCCCACCTCCCTCACTGGGGGTCCAGGGTTCGAGACATGATGTGCTTTCTTTCTTTTTTTTTTTTTTTTTTTTTTTTCTGTAATAATGCACTGTATTATTTTATTTCCATTGTAAGACAGTCAATGGAAGGATGCACACAGGTTTGCCCAGCATTGCCCCCTGAACTGTGAAATGTATGCCATATTGTATCTCACTACATATCCGAGCGCTGCCACGTGCTGGGAGTTCACGGTCGGCGGCCATTTTGTCAGGTTGCTAAGCGATCCAGCTCGGTATACCGTAATGTGCATAGGCCTCGCTTATCCCAATGTAATTGAGCTAGGGGATTGTGACGCTCCTTCAGCATTGCCCCCTGAACTGTGAAATGTATGCCATACTGTATCTCACTACATATCCGAGCGCTGCCACGTGCTGGGGGTTCACGGTCGGTGGCCATTTTTTGTGTGCATAGAACTCGCTTATCCACATAGGCCCCTGTGTTTTTAACTACTATATTGAGATGCACATTTCTAGGCCTACAGTATTTAATATACAGTAAGCAGCATTGTTGTTAGGCAATAATTGAAGAATTTACATACAGTACTGACATGTACTGTATGTAATGCTTGTACATCATGTCAGTCGACCCTTATGCTGTACACTACTGTAAGTCTCACAGGGCCCATGCACTTCCAAGGAGGGTTATTTACTGTACTGTATCTGTTTCATACAGGAAACTAATTGCAGTCCATAACACTGAAGTTGTATTTTCAGTACTGTACAGTATACAATACTTAAATTTGAACATCAGGTACTGGATAGTAAACATGTACAGTATTAACTTCTATCATAAAACTCTTATGCATTTTCAGATGTGTAAATTGTAGACTACAGTATTCACAAATGTTTTCTCTCCATACAGGAATTATAGTTGGACAACATGCCAGTAACTATCAACAAAACGATGAGCAAGATAATCGCCAACATGAAAAAAGAAAATAAAACCATCAAAGAGATCCATGCATGGCTCAAGGAAAGTGGCATTATAGTCACTTTAGAAACGGTGCGCTATCATGCATTCGAGAGAACAACGCCCAGATTTGTATTTCCTACAAAATGCACATGGTACGTACTGTACACTACTGTAATGTTTAAATGACTTGCTTTATACCATAAACAATTTTTTTGAAATAAAATAAAAACTTCATCAATTGTAACTGTGATTGTGCTGTTCATGAATTCATATTTTTCATACTGTATTGTACTGTAGGAGAGTGCAACAAATTGTGGAGGAACTAACTCGTGAGGATGATGAGCGTACTGCTCTGCAAATAAAACGAATTCTCCATTCCAAGTATGACCTGGACATATCGGCCACCAGCATCAGAAGGATGCGACGGAAAATGGGATGGACCTTTGGCGCAACAAGGTAAAATACTGAAAGCAGTATAAACCATACAGTAAATGCACTGTTAATAATCCCTTGATACGTGATATAATAATGCCATAAATCATTATACAGAGTGTGTACTTTATACTATATACAGTATGTGTGTGTGTATATACTGTATATACAGTATTCTATCCCAAAAGAGATACCTACTGTATAGGCACTCAGAGACAGCAATGAAGCATTGCCGGCTTATTGTGATGATTACATACTGTATACTGTGTGTGTGTGTTTGTGTGTATGTACAGTATGTATATATATATTACTCTGTATGTAACTTAATGTACTGTATGTACAGTTTAATGTATACAGTAGGTATATAATACAGTATACTGCACATACAGTCTACTGTATATACAGTAATCTGTAAATCTGTAATTTCATAACTGTATCTGATTTCATTATTTTTGGCTCTTCACAGGATATCTCCAATGATAAGAGATGTGAATAAAGAAAAGAGAGTGGAACAGGCACGGCGATGGATTGAGAGTGGTGAAACATTTGATGATGTCATTTTCACAGATGAATCGTCTGTTGCCCTTGAGCGGTTCTCCAGAATGTCATTCAGGAAACGTAACCATATCTCTTTAAAACCACGCCCAAAGCATCCATTGAAAATCCATGTATGGGGAGGCATATCACGATTAGGAGCTGGTCCCCTATTATTTTTCGAAGGTACAGTACAGTACTATACTTTATTCTGTGCCTGTGTTCTGTAAAAATACATGTTGTACTGTAGAGTACGTGTAACTGCACAATAAAAGGAGTTGCTTATTAATGAACAACATTTTTTGATTTCTGTAGGAATCATGGATAAGAAATATTTCCAAGAAACAATAGTAGAGAAATGTATGGTGCCATTTGTGAATAAATATTACCCAACTCACCATAGGATATTCCAAGACAATGATCCTAAACACTCCGCCTCAGCCAAATTTATGGAAGAGAAAGGTATGAATTGGGAACGCACACCACCAGAGTGAGTATTCTTTCAACAGTGTACAAGTAAAATTTTGGATAGCACTCTAGTACTGTAAAAAAAATTTTTGTTTAATAAACAGTACAATATTGTATGTTTAATTTTCTCTATTTACTGTAATGTACTGTAATTAATTTTTTCTATACGCTTTTTTTTTTTTTTTAATTAGATCACCAGACATGAACCCAATCGAATTAGTGTGGGCTCAATTGAAGAGGTACGTTAGGAGTGTTGCAAAGCCAACAACAAAACAGCAACTGGTGGATGGGATAAAGAAATTTTGGCTAGAAGTACTCACACCTGAACATTGTAATAATTATATAAATCACCTGTATAAAGTATTACCTGTTGTAGTTGAAAGAAATGGTCAAGCCACAAATATGTAGTTCTGTATTTTCTGTTTAAAATTTTAAATTGGTGCATTATTAAAAAAAATGATAAAATTGCCTTTGTCTGATTATTGCATAAACTAATGTAGAATATCATACAGTAGTAATGTTATTGATGTGTACTGTATGAACAGTTATTTTCAGTTTTATAAGTCCTGAATAAGAGTACTGTACATTTTGATCAGTGCAGTACATGGAATCGGATGTTGTAATACTTTATTTTTACATTAATATTGATGTTTTTCCAATAAATATTCAATTTTACAGTATGGTACGGTACAGTACATGAGGGTACCTGTACAGTATGATACGTCATTATGGGGGAGAAATACTGTATCCACTAAATGTACAGTAAAATGTTTTTTTCTTATTACAAACACACAAATGCATCTCAGATGGAAATATGCTATACACAGCAGACAGCTTATGGTGACAGAACTTCCCTACTGTATCCCCACCCATAGTCGTGGTATATTTTAGATTGCCTAATGAGACACTCCTGCAGCATTGCCAATGATTCATGTAAAACCTGTGTGCAAACAGTATCTGTATTGAATGCAAAGTACAGTAAGAGTACAGTATACAGTATTATCAGAGCCAAACCTGACCAACATGATGCCCTAGGCTAGATTTTGGCTGATGCCCTCTTGCACAGATGCTACGTAGTTCCGCCTCTAACCCTGCACCCCTTTCCCAGCACCATCACCCATTTTGGCGCTCCTACCCCCTATAATCTAAATAAGAACAATGTGCACATTTAGTGCCAGCCCAAAACAGTGTACAGTATGTTCTTGCTGGGAAGGGGCATGGTAACACAATAATACCCGAAGATGAAATGACACAACACAGTACTGCAACTTTATTCACATTATATCATGCAGTGGTGTCTCTTATTCTCATGACATCATATCATAGTACCACATTACTCCTAACAGTAATGCCCCTTATTCACATTACACCCCACCACATTCATCTTTATTTACATTAGACCACAGGTTCTCAAACTCAGTCCTCAGGACCCCACACAGTGCAGGTTTTGCAGGTCTCACAGAATCACAAGTGAAAAAATTAGCTCCACCTACTGTATGGACCTTCTAAAATGTGTCAGTTAGTAATGAATACATCTGTGCACTTGCTGGTTTACCTGCAAAACATGCACTGTGTGGGGTCCTGAGGACCAAGTTTGAGAACCACTGCATTAGACCATGCAGTAGTGCCCTTTCCTTATGTTACACCAGAAAATATTGTAGTACACCTTATACACATACAGTACAGTAATGCCACACATTAGTAATGCATTTCATATTTAAATTTTCTGATTTAATTTCATAGAGCCGCAGTCACTCACAGAATATAGGCATGTACTGTAGCATCTCATTTTATTCTGCAGAAGCTGATTATTCCCGTTTGGCTAGTTTGCCGCCTCTGTACAGTATATCACAATAGAAAAAAGTTATAGTGTCAGTGAAAAAAGCACCTCATGACAGATACTGTACACAAGCTCATGTCTAAATACTGTATACTGTAAGCAGTGACATTAAGGGGTACAGTACTGTATATGCAATTGCAGTCGAATTCCGGAAGGAATACGGAAAAAATGGACACGGGATCCCCCATCTTTTTAGAACCAGCACCGGGCTCTGCGCCTGGTCCTGGTGCAAAAAATAAGGGGGACAAAAAAAGCGTAGGGGTTCCCCATATTTTTTGAATCAGCACTGGGCTCCACTAGCTGGACAGATAATGCACAGCCGGGGGAGACTTTTATACAGGTCCCTGCGGCCATGGAATTAAATACCCAACTAGTCACACCTGGCCGGAGTACCCTGGAGGAGTGGGGGCCCCTTAAATCAAGGGGACCCCCCTCCAGCCACTCGATTATCTCTATCACCCCTGTGTATTGTAGCTAGGGGATTGTGACGCTCCTTCAGCATTGCCCCGTAGCCTGCAAAATCTGTGCTGTTATTTGCTCCATAGCTGAGTGCCTCCTAGGAGCTACTGTAGGAGTCACAGGCGGTAGCCATTTCAATTGAGTCTGCCCTGCTATAGAATTGTACAGGTATGTGTACATTACCGTACGGTGCATAGAACATTTACAGTAGAAACTCTCCTGCAGCTTTGGCCTGCTTTACTGTATGTACTGTAAAACTTGTGTTTTGTCAGTTTGCTATGCGACCGAGCCCGGTGTAACGTACAGTACTGTAATGTGCATAGACCTCGCTTACAGTATCTCTGTGTATTTTGGCTAGGGGATTGTGACGCTCCTTCAGCATCGCCCCGTAGCCTGCACAGCTTATGCCATTTCTCATTCCATACCCAACTGCTGCCTGCCACGAGGTGGGGGTTCAGGAGGTGGGGGTTCATGGGTAGTGGTCGTTTTGACAGTGTGCTATGCGATTGAGTCCGGTGTACCGTAATACTGTATGCAATCCTACAGTAGCTTATCCCTCCCCTGTGTATTTTGGCTAGGGGATTGTGACGCTCCTTCAGCATTGCCCCATAACCTGCACAAGGGTTCAGGGGCGGCGGCCATTTTGCCAGTGTGCTACAGTATGTCATCGAGTCCGGTGTACCATAATATGCATACTGTGTATTTTAGCTAGGGGATTGTGACGCTCATTCAGCATTGCCCCATAGTCTGTACAATCTGGACTATTACTTGCTCCGTAGCCTAGGGCCTCTGTGGGGCAAGGAGTCATAGGTGGTAGCCATTTCTATTCAGTCTGCCCAGCTACAGAATTGTATGTGTACTGTGTACGGAGCATAGTACCTTAACCTGCATAGAACCTGCACATTATGGTACACCGGACTCGATCGCATAGAACCGCTCATGCAGCTACTGTATGCCCTGGTTTGCAGTATGTGAATAAAAAAAATAATAAAGTGTCTGAAAAAAACTACAGTAACATGCATTCGTACAGTACTTAAGGAATCGAACCCTGGACTCTGAGTATAGGAAGCGAAACACTTCACCACTTCGCCGCAGACAAATGTATAAATCCGTTGGTTTTGATTATGCTGTAATGGCTACGGGATTAGGACGATAACACTGTAGAAAATTCCTAATCTTGAGAGGCAATAGTGAACTTGTAACACACATCCATTTGCGACAGTGTACACTACTGGTTTTACAGTACTGTGTTTTGTCTGCGGGACTTGCACGCTCACATACAGTATTCATAAAGTATTGTAGATGGATCATATACTGTATGCTGTACTACTGTATTTGCGTCGGTGTCGTACTGTATATACTGTACAGTACTGTATTAAATAATGCAGCGTAATGAGTACAGTATTTGCTGTATGCAGCGTAATGAGACGCCTTAGTAAAGTAGTCCTTATTATGTATGTCAGTATTGTATTTTACGGGAGACCACACGCATGCGCAGTGGTGATTGTAAAAAGCGACATCTGGTGGCTGATCGCAGGTATTACACGTAAAGGTAACGCCAAACGTCAAATGTCTGTCTCCGTGCGATTAGATAGCCTCTCTGTGGCTAGGCGCGCCTCGCTACGCCACAGTACGCTGCGTATGGTCGAACGGGACAACCGCCGCGGCCACTCAAGATAAAGGTGGCTACATCTGTATGTTAGTGCAAAGATAGCAGATATTGCATTTTGGATAAGGAGATAAACAGGAGAGAAACAGAAGGACAGCAGACTATCTTCCCTACCTCTACAAAATAATTGCAATCAACATACTACAGTGAGTTAGCAAATCCACTACCACCAACGCCTGCAGAATGCACAGCCTGGACACTGAACTACCTCTCTGAGTAAGTAACAGCCATACTGCTCTCACACATTGCTCACACTCCTCATTTATACAAGCTACAACCACTGTGCATCCATCTCAGCCTTTGCGTTCCTTCCATTTAATTCTTAAAATCCTGTTTGCACTGTCTTTGCCTTCACTACACCCCACCTTCTCCTTGTTCATTAAATATTACACCCACACCATTCTATTCCTCAGAACAACACTACTGTACTGGAATTATGGCTCCTCGATCCTGTCCCGTTATCTACCGCCCCCCCTGGCCACTGTTCACCTTTCCTTGACAACTTTGCTGCCTGGCTTCCCCACTTTCTCTCCTCCGACCTCCACTCTGTCATCCTCGTAAACTTTAACATCCCTATTGACATCACTAATGCTGCTTCCACGAATCTTTTCGCCATTTCCATCTACTTTGGACTTTCTCAATGGACATCCAACCCTACTAATAATCTCGGCCACTCCCTCGACCTTGTCTTTACCCACCAATGTGATCTCTCTGATTTCTCAAACTCTTCCTTCCCTCTCTCTGACCACCATCTGCTTTCTTTCACCCTCTCATCCTCCTTCCTCCTTCCAACGCCCAGACTCAATACCACCAGATGCAATCTCGGATCTCTCCACCCCACTTTCATGTACTCCCTCAAGGCTTTCCTCTCTCCTCTTTCCACTATGACCTGTCCCATGCAAGCAGCCTCCTACTATAAATCTTTCCTAACTGCTGCTCTCGCATCTGTGGCCCCCCTCTCTTCTGACCCCCTCCACCGCTCCAAACCCAACCCTGGCACACCAAACTAACACGTTTCTTACCAAAAATGCTCATGCTCCGCTGAACGCTCCTGGAGGAAATCTCACTCTCTGCCAGACTTCCTCCATTTCAAGTTTATTCTCTCCTCCTACAGGTCTGCTCTTTACCTCACCAAGCAATCCTTTTTTCAAGTACTCATCTCTTCTCAGTCCTCCAGTCCAAGCCGTTCTTTGAAACTTTCAACACTCTCCTTCGCCCCCTCCTCCTCCCGTCCTCCCTCACTGCCACTGACTTTGCCTCCTTCTTCCTCTCCAAAATTGAGGACATCTGACACGACATCTCCCACCGTCACCCCTCTGCTACCCCGCTGCCCCCTGCGTGGCTACTGTATTTGGACTCCATCTGCTACCTAGAGGGACTTCTCTGTGGTGATGGGGTTTGGGCATCCGGAGCTCATACTTCCACCTACCTTTACCATCTGGCACTTCAGGATTTCCCGATTAAGGACTGCAGCTGTTGGTGATATGCCTAAGGAGTTCATTGTTATATGCTGTTTTTAATCTTTATTCTTGTAAGTGCATTCTGTTAAAAATAAATGTGTCGTTTTTAAGAGATACTGCACCATGATCTGCTTTGTTTAAAGTGTCCCTTGAGCAATTCCCTTTTACAATTAGGGAGATGTGACACCTCTTTTGCAGGCTCAAGAATATATACAGCTGCTTCCTGACGAGTTTATAGAGGGAGAAAAACTGATTGTATATAAGAGAAAATTCTGAGGACATCTCTACCTCTGTTTATGGTGAATCAGTGTATTCAGCTTACCTTCCACACTGTGGTGTATAAAATACGACACATGGTTTCTGATTAGCGCTATTATTGATGCACATTTCTTTGTCACCCCCCTGCCCCCATCATCCCTTCCCTCCATCTATCTGTCCCACTTCAGATAAGGAAGCCCACTCCCTCATCTTATCCTCCCCCCTCCACCTGCCCCCTGGACCCCCTTCCCTCCCATCTTCTCTGCTCCCTCTCCCCCACTGCCTGCTTCCACCTTGCTCACCTCTTTAACCTAGCACTCTCTACCGGCATCTACCTCTCATCATTCAAACATGCTATGGTCTCACCTTTCCCTAAATCTCCAACCTCCTCTCCTTTCATACTCCCTCCCTCCCTTATGGTCGAACAGTGACTGTCGCATCTCCACCGCCCTGGTCACTGCTTCCCATGCTCGAGATCAAGACTATGCCCATGCAGCACCCCTTCAGTGGTATGCACTCACCTGCTTCAGTAGACTCTCCCCTACCTTGCAAAGATTGAAACGGGCACTAAAAACCCATCTATTCATCAAAGCATACCCTCCCGATGCATAACTTAGTCCTGAGGCTGCTCCTCCATCCCCCTGCCTCATGCCTTGAACACCTCAGCTGTACTTGCATACTGATATCAGGCTACCTCCCACTTCCTTGCACCTCATGTCATCTGTCTGTCAACCCTTCCCACTAGATTGCTAGCTTTTCAGAGCAGGGCCCTCTTTCCTCTTGTTATCTAAGCCCTCTTCTCGACACATTTCACTCGCAGCTCTCCCCTACTCAGCGACCATCTTTACCCACTTTCTCTCCTGCTGGTAAAGGCTCATCTCCATCTATGGCCACCAGCCCCTAGTAGTACGATGGTCACTCCCTCACTACTTACATCTTAGCTGTATTATGTCTTGAGAATGTGTGGTGCTACTTGTTACCTGTAGGCTCTTTTTGTTATTTATTTACTGTAATGCTAAATGTGTCTCCCTGTACTGTCCTTTGTACGGCGCTGCGAAACACTTGTGTCGCCTTATAAATAAAATGTAATAATAATAATAATAATAGGCTCACCTCGCACACTTTCTTAACACACACACAAGTTATTGGACCCACTTAAGTCAGGCTTTCATGCCCAACACTCCACAGAGACAGCACTGACTAAGGTAGTGAATTATCTGGTCACTGCGAAATATAAAGGCCATTACTCACTTATTCTTCTTGATCTCTCTGCTGCTTTTGATGCTGTTGACCACTCTCTTCTTATACAAACACTACAATCCCTAGGTCTCCAGGGCACAGCCCTTTCTTGGTTATCAACCTACCTATCTAATCGTTCTTTCAGTGTTTTTTTTTCTGTGAATCCACCTCCTCCTTGCTATCTCTATCAGTTGGCATGCCACAAGGCTTAGTCTTTGGTCCTCTGATTTTCTCAATCTATACCACATCTGTATGTGGATGATACTCAAATCTATCCATCCTCCCTAGATTTGTCACCATCTGAATTGGGCCGTGTCACTGAATGCCTTTCTTCCATTTCATCTTGGATAACATCTTGCCATCTCAAATTTAACATAACAAAAACAGAACTAATTATATTTCCACTGGCCAATAAAAGTTAAAAAACCTGATATCTCTTTCACTGTTGATAACTCAGCAATCAACTCTACACCACAAGCTCACTGCCCAGGTGTCATTCTTGACTCTGAACTGTCCATTGTTGCTCACTTTCAATCAATCCAATTTCACACCCCATCCCTACAGTATATCATACAGCTCTATAAGAACATTTGAAATCTGGTGGACCATTATGCAATAGACAGCACCTATCCTTGTGTATCAATGCCTATTTCCCTATAGATTGTAAGCTTGTGAGCAGGGCCCTCCTACCTCTACGTCTGTCTGTTTTTACCCAGTTTTGTTCTACTACTGTTGATTCAATTGTAAAGTTCAACAGAATATAATAAACTGTTAATTAATTAATAAATAATACAGTATGTACAGTACGGTATCTATCCTAAGCTTGCCACTTCCACTTTAAAAACCTCAACAGAATTAGACTATATCTACAGTATCTTATCCTGCTTCTAAATTCATTTCCATCCTGCCATTATCTTTTAACTGATGCCGCCATAACTCTTCCTGCTTCACCTCATTACCGAGATGTAGTAATATCTTGTCATCCAAAGTGACGATGTCCAGAAAGCTGAGTGCTGAGTTACTGTGTCTCCCTGTCCCAGACTGTTCCAGTGCACCTGCGTGGGATCTTGCTACTCAAGCGAGGTCTCCTGCGCACTCTAGAGCCAACACCTGCCACAGCCAGGGACAGCTCTGTCCCTGCTGTGGTCTATGGGCATCGCCACCTGCAGCTGTCAAAATTGACAGCTGCATGTGTCGGAACGGTTAGCGATGCCCTAACATATCGGCCTGCTATCTTCTCCACCATAGCACCCGTTCTTACATTTACCCCACAATCTCTTACTGACTGTCTTCTCTCCACCCCATTTCTCCCAACTGCAACCCATCCTAAATGCGATGGCCAACTGACTTTCTTCTCTAGATATGTCTACTCCAGAAGATTCTGCCTTCCAGATTTTTCATTTACTGGACTAGATCCCCAATCCCTACAGAATCTAATGCAAATTTTTCATTTATTTACCAACATATTCTGTTGCATTTCTTAATTGATAATAAATAAGAAAAAAAAAGCTATGCTGATGTTGCTTAAAACAATCGTATAGGGGTTGGTGTGAGTAATGTGGATTATAATTTATTAAATAGCCTTCTATCAGACATTTGTAATACAAATGTTACAGCGTTACACAAATTATACCAAGTTAAATTGTGAAAAATTTTGTGGCAAGTTAAAAAAGTAACAAAGCACTAAAAAAAAGATACCCTTGATCTGTCTATTAAATTTGGGTATGGATCAGCAGATCTACAAGGAAAAGGTCTACAGTCATTAGGTCGATCATTAATAGTTGACATGCATTAGGTCAACAGGGTCAAAAGGTAGACACATGAAAAGGTCAACCGGGTTCATCATGATATACCGATGGATGTGATACCAGCAATATCCCAACCATGAATATCCTGCAGCCCCCCAGAAAGTACCCTAACCCACCCCTGCCCCCTACCCTAACCCTCTATTATGGGTGCCTAACCCTAACCCTCCCCGGTGGTGCCTAATCCTAACCCTCCCTTATGGTGTTTAACCATAAACTTTACTTCCTCACTGCATAAACCTAACCCTCCTTGCTTGGTGCCTAACCCTTACCTCCCCTCTCCAGTACCTAACATCCACTTTCCATCCCTGCACCCTAACCCTGACCCCCCCTTTCTAATGCCTTAACCTAACCTCCCACCCCCTGTGTCAGGACGTGAGTGCGTTCTGCTAACAGAACATTCAGAATTCTAGGCATCTGTATTTTGATGCCAGGATCCTGAGCACCAGCAGGATTGTGATGATGGCCTTATGCCGACTTTCAGGAATCCAGCGTCGGTATTTCAAGTGCCGGGATCCCATCTGGCAGCATTTTAACTACATCCAAGTCAACCAGACAAAAGTTCAACAGTAGGAAAGTTTGACAGGGTCAAAAGGCCAACACATGAAAAGGACGACATGACAAAAGGTTGACACAACATTTTAAGTTTTTTTTTGGTTTTCACATCAAATCACAAGGAAGCCAGATTAATGGTCAACCTCCTTCCGCCATGTTTTAGGCAAGAAGCCTCGCTCTTCTACTGCTGCGCTCAGCGCAGGTTACTATTCCCAATTGTTGTCCACATGGATTGTAAAGTGTGGAGGTCAAACATATGATATCACCATATATAAGCTGATCCTTATTTTAATTTTATATAAATAGAATTATTGGTTGTCAGATGGCCACCTGTTATTATTTATCCATACTGACAGCAGTTTCATCCCTGTCCAGTTGTAAAGCACAACGGAATTTGCTGCGCTATATAAGAAACTGTTAATAAATAAATATAAATAAAGTACATAATAAGTAATCACAATCTTAAAAAGTATTATTGTGGCTGAAACAAGTACTCACTTGTAAATGTTGGTTTACTTACAGGACTAAAAAGCTTATACTTTAACCACACTTGATACACTTTAATATTGAGCCGCTGTGGCCGCTGTACTCAATCCTTAGCCTACGTACTTTTTACACCATTAGCATACAGGCCCTGTACTGTGTACGTACTTTGCGTACAAATGCCGCGCTGGCCGTACAAAGTACACTCAGTGCATACAAACCCAAAGAAACACCGTGAGCACTTAGCAGCTGCACGTGTGATTGTAATACACTTATAACCTTAGCAGGGAAAGGAGATACGACACCAGATTGTACTTAAAATGACGGGTTCCGACACACCAACATGTTATTACTGAAAGGGGGTTACAATAACAATACAATACATAGAATAATGGCTACAATCAATGGTACATACGTGTTTGGTTTCGCCTGCGCTTCCAAGTCTGGTCCTCAGTCATCAGGGTAGATGACCTTCAGAGTCTGTGTACTGGCCGGGCATGCAGCTTGCTCTTTTATACAATATTCCAAAACCTAACACAATGGATACTGTAATCTCTTTGTCCATTGGACACAGGGATGGTCATTTACAGTACAGGAGATGTCATAGGTTGGTTTGAATAGGTGGGCGATGTCTGTTCCAGATGCACTTGCAGGTGGTCTCCTCTGGGTTCCCGCCGCATACCAAATGTACAGTAAATACAGTTAATATTTATATTCTGCTCCTGCACATAACTATTCGCAGGAGCGTGCGATCTTCTGCAAACCAACACCGGAATATTGCCCTTAATATACCCTACAGCTGGATACCAAACACCACCTTATAACCTTGTTCTGTCCCCTCCTATCCTGTAAAGGTTAATCCCTTTGTTCTGATACCATTTAAACTAGTGTAACTTGCTGGTGTGATGCAGGGAGACTATGTGTACATTGTGCACTATTTGGGTTAAATATGTAATGTGTTTTTATGGCTTTTCCATGCGATCACAAACTCTACCGTAATTACCCATACCACGCGCTAATACGCAGGACCGCGAGAGCAACCATACGCAAATTGTCAATATGTGCATGCACGGCAGAACAAGTACGCGCACGGAGACCATCTGTGTGTAGTTTGTACGTGATGTGTGTACTGCAATATTTTTCGACTTCGACAGTCCACCCTTTGGCAGTCACCAATAACTGCCACTAACTAATCACTAAACAAAAATATCTATACAATATATATATATAGAACCTTGGATGAATCGTCGGAGAGTTGTAGGTGGGAAATGTATGACCTAGTGGAATAGCAAAAAGCATGTATGTATGAATCCATGTCTGAGGGGCATGTATCATCGTGCCGTATATGTTCTACATAAGCTTCAAGGTATTGCGAAGTATACATTAAATTCTTCTCATCCCGTACTAAGGGTCTGTAAATGGGCCAACAAACACTACTGAGCTCTTTTTGGCTGCACATTTAGTTGATGATACACGGAGGGGGAACATACGTGAGTGCTAGTATATGTGGATATCACCTGTCGACTATGTGTGCCATTAACTGGAGGTTGCAGAGATGAAGATAAGACACATATATAAAATTGCAATCACATAAACATTTTGGGTAGGGCTGACGTCTTTTCCGGTTGGATGTATCTGGGCAGAGGGGGAGACAAAGAAAAACGGGTGAAAGAAACAGGCCATGAAATTCATTTGCAATCCTTTTCATAATGCTGTCTCGATGGATGGGTCATAAATTAAATCTGATGCTGTAACAGCGCCCTCGTTCCTTAGACTCATCAAATTTGTGCTGCGCTTGCGCCGATTTAGAATTTGAACACACCTAAATATCAAACCAATAAATATGATGACTCCCAGGATACAAAGGAGAAACTTCCCCACACTCATAATGAAATTTTGAGCCCACTCTCCTAACCCTGAGAACCATTTGCGTGGGTTCAACCATGAGACCCAGCCGGTCAGTTCATTACCCACAGTCGCTAAGGTAAGGTTGTGCTTCCTCCTGAACTCCCACTACAACTGCAAGATCTCGTCCATCTTCTGATCGATGATCTCCGTGGGGTCGTCAGTGCTGTTTGTAATATACGTACAGCACTTCACACCATATTGAGTTGCCAGAGTTACACAGTACCCACCAGTCACGGCTGTGACGTAATTAAGGACCATCCTGTGCTGGATCAGTTCCTTTTTGTAGGCTTGTAACTCCCTTCCCGTATACCTGAAGGATTCATCATACATCTCAGTGATATTATCTATCAAGTTCGCTAGCGTATGGATATACCTATAATTTATAGTTCCTCTGGCAGTACGGGTGATGTCTAATGCGAGAAGGAACTGAATCCCGGTGGATTCGTGGATCAAATCAGAGGCTGCGTGCTCTGCCCTATCTATGAGGTGTCTCTTGATGATGTGTTCATAGTGAGTATGAGTATAAGGAGTCTGAGCACTGCGGTGAACGTCTTTCATTTTATCATGGGTTATGGTAATGACCTCTGGTAGTACTCTCCCAATATAACACAATCCCTCAGAGCTCAGGGCAAGCCACTTGTATGCTTTCCTCCCACATATGAAATAGGCATCATCTGGGAGAACATAGGGGACAAAATGTAACATCACCATATTGCAAACTTTCCAAGTAAAGAAACCAATCCCTAGTTCTCCCATCTGCTCAGTACAAGTATCGAGCTGGATGATATGAGCACAATACCCTGATGATACTTTTCCAACCCACATGGTCTTGCTTCCACGGGTATACCTATACCGAAAATACCTCCCACTTTTGGCAATTTGGCGTACAAGTTCAGAGTCTATCGGTATCCTATCAGCTCTGTGTGAAAAGGTAATAGTCTGGTTATTCCACATCACTTCCCAATTTCCTGGTTTTCGGTAATTGGAAATATTAAAACACAATAAGGACCTGTCTACATGATATTAGTGGAGCTTCAAACTAGGGGGCCTAGAGATATTAAATTTCTTGTCCACCGGTCTCCCACCCCGTAATTCGAGTACCTCATCTATTGCTAAAGGGTATGGTACTAATCCTGACTTACTCTGACCTTGAGGTACCTGTGAGCACACCCAGCATTCTGTCTGGTTTAAGACCTTACCCACTAGTGAGTGGTAATCACTCAACGGATGGCGGTCCATGTCGATATTAAGGTTGGACTGACATCTCTGGATGCACCCATCCTCGACTATATTCTCACAATTCCTACAAATACAATGTTCATCAGGCAATAAACCTTCACAGTGCCTCTGAGCTCCATGGCTACAAGAGCGCTTACTGATACCAGCCTTTACTCGAGTGATGTGCTGCTCCTGAGATCCTACAAATTCATACTCGCCATCAGAACCCATTCCAGATCCCTGCTCGACCTCTCTGGGACCCTCACCAAAACAAATTGTCCTGATCAAAAACAGAATTACTAGTAGAACCCGAAACGCAGTCTCTTGTGATATATCCATTTCGTTAGGGGAAAGAAGGAAAAATAAGGAGAAAAGAAAGGAAACTGCAGGGGAGGTGAACAAAGAAAAATGGTGCGACAACCGTCATAGATCTAGTTGGTCTCCGTGCTCAGGTGCCTTTCAACAGCCCTGCCTCTCAACTTTCCGGGAACAAACACTCTAGTGATACGAGGTTCTCCACACCCTGCTCTTTGTCACGAGTTCTCTCCGGGTCAGCGACCTTCTTGCAGTGGGACGAGTGGACCCAAGTCTCTCTTTCGGCGACCTTCAATGCTGTCATGATGGTTAACAAGACTTGGTATGGTCCTTCCCACCTGTCTATGAGGCAACCTGAGCATAAGAAATTTCGAATCATCACTTAATCCCCAGGCTCAATGTCATGACAATTACTGTTCGGTAGGTCAGGAATCACCAGCTTTAAATTTCTTTGTTGATTTCTCAGCTGCTGGCTCATCCCAACCAAATATTTCAGTCACTTCATTATTGTATTTCAAATCATCCTGGGGGTCTATCATTACATGAGATTGTTGACCAAAAAGAATTTCAAAGGGTGATAAGTTAAGTGGAGACCTGGGAGTGGTTCTGATGCTGTACAACACTAGTGGCAAAGCTTCGGGCCACAACAATCCAGTTTCAGCCATTAATTTGCTCAGCTTGTTCTTAATAGTGCTGTTCACTCTCTCTACCTTTGCACTCGCCTGTGGACGGTACGGAGTATGCAGCTTGCTATTATTTCCCATCAGTTTGCACATGACCTGAAAGACTTCACCTGTAAAATGGGTACCCCTATCACTTTCAATTACTCTAGGGATACCATATCTACACACAAATTCCTGCACTATTTTCATTGCAGTGAACGTAGCAGTATTTGTGGCAGCAGGGAACGCTTCTACCCAATTGGAAAATACATCAACACAAACTAACACATATTTCAAATTCCTACAGGGTGGTAACTGTATGAAATCGATTTGTATTACCTGAAAAGGTCCGTCTGTTGGAGGGATATGGGATGGCTCTGTTGGTATTGTCTTAACAATATTCTTCCTCAAGCAAGTAAAACATGTCATTGCTCTCTTACCTGCATGAGAAGATAATCCTGGCGCACACCAGTAGGCTCTTACCAACTTGCACATACCCTCTTTGCCCAGATGAGTCAGACCGTATGCCGCCTCAGCTAGACTTGGAAGATATGCTCTGGGGGCCACCGGCTTACCGTGTCCACCTGTCCAAAGTCCTGAGGACTCCTGGCCATACTCCTTTGACCTCCAGACTGCCTTTTCCTGTAGGAAACAAAAAATTTTCATTTTAATTTACTATCGTGTGTTATCAGTTGTGTGAAGTAAACCGTCTCTGGATGTGAGAAGAGAGGGGAAAAATAGTAAATAAATGAAGAAAAGAAAATGTCAGGTTTGGCATTCACCAACAGGCTGTCACACCATCATGCATATCGGTGTCTGTACACAGTCTCCCTTCACCAGTATTCTCATTCTCCACCCTTTGTGCATGACCGGGCACTCTGCATTAATACTGGTGTCCTTATGCTGGTGAGATATACTGGATTTGGGCAGAACTCTGAAGGACCGAGTAGGCATATAGCATTTGGACTGTAATCGGGTCCATGTATTGTACCCTCCTGTCGGCGAACGTAAGAGATGAGGAGGAAACTTTGAAGAAAAATCACATAGAGGTTAGTAACAGAAAAGTTTGTAGCGGCAAAAAGGATTTTATAAAATTTGACAACTGGATTGGGCACTACGGGTAATGATTTTTCTACTAGGTCTATACCCCTAAAAAAAATTCTATGTGTCATATCTCTACTGGGACTATCCCAGCCATCAATCCAGTGTCCTGTCCATCCTAAGTTCATAGGGAACCCGGTATCTGTGAGATAATTTCCTCTACCTGTGATGGACATGCATCTAGCACAGTGAAATGCAACATTAGTCTTCGTGGGTATCCAACATACTTTGTACTTCCTGGACGGGAGCACGCTATATGTATACCATATCTAACAAAACTCCTGTTAAGTTAATCAGTGGCCATTTCTGCTAGAGAAAGAAGCAAAAGTTTAGAGGCCTCATCTTAACCCCAGAAAGTTTTGTCAAAAGGGTAAAATTGCATTTATTCCGTTCTTCCCATTAACCGAATCTGTGTTTTCTATATGGCTCGTGATTCCTTACTATATGTCCCTTGATCCCATCTATGTGTTTAATAATGTGGCTTGTTTTCTCTGTCTAGGGGTCTATATTGACTATATGTTCTGCTACTCTTACAATTTCTGGAAAATGCCCTTTATTTCTACAAATGTAACATATTCTTGTTCATGATGTACCACCAGGGGTCTGGGGTTTGGGCTGATGGGGCTTTCCTGTCAGAGCCTGTAGACTTATTTATATCAGTTTATCCTGCTGTTGTTCCCTGAGCCTAGCCATATTCTTGTGCTGTTTAATTGCGCACTCTCTAAGACAAGCTACTGTGACCCCTCTCCAATTAGGCAAAGATGTTTGTACCCTGTCCCTTACTGTCTTATTGAGCTTGTCCATTAGCACAGAGACAGCCACCTCCCTGTAATCCGCATCGTTCCATGTATCTGATACCCCAATGTATCTATCCATTATTTGCAGAGCCCGATGGAAATATTCAGATGCCATTTCATTTTCTCTCTGTTTTATGGAGAAGATTTTATTCCATTTGACAACAGTAGGGAAATATACTCCTAATTGCAGATTGATTTGCCGTACATTCTCCTGATTGTATTCATCAGTGAGAGGTACCTCTGCGTCTAATTTACAATCTGTTATGAATTTTCAAAAGTATCCGCCAATCTTTGTTAGCTGGTTCATGCAGAACTAGATATCTGCACACTCAAACAATCAGTATTGTAATGATCTTGGGTGAATGTATATGATTCATCACCATACATTCACTTGTATGACCCCTATTTTATATTGTACACAATGTTGATTAAATTTAGGGGGTGCAGTCAACTACAGTTTATCAAGACTGTTTTAGAAAAAAAAGGAAGAGGGAATTCTGTATTGTCGACGCACAGAAAAAAACTAATTCTAAAAGATAGCCTTTATTAGATATATATTAAAATATGAATATGATTAATTCATTCCCAACTACAGTGAAACATAGAATTAAAATCACAGACAAACAGGTAAGTGAATCTAAACAAAAGATTGAAAATGTGTGAATAAAGATTTTAAAAAGCGTGTCCACGTGTGTTTGCAAGTATGTCTTAGTATTCGGGGATTACTATATTGGTACAGATACCATCAATGTTTCTACATCCATCCAATATTATTCGACTACTGTCAACATCAACAGTGTCGGTACATACATATAATGTCGACCACTAGTAGAATCTAAGATGTCTATATCTAATGTTCTGAGTTCAAAACACTTTGGGATCGTATATAATGTGGAGCTTCAAATTCCTCAATTTTGTTAATTGTGGTGACTATAAATCATCTGTAGGTATACTCACAGATCTGATTCCCTTTAGATCTATTTCTGATATATTGAGAGCCTCTCACACTGGCTGTCAATATTATTGGGGTATCTATTTATGCATGGAAACATATAGCTTCAGAGGGTATAGTATTCCCTGCTTATATAGAGAGTAACTGTCTTATACAGTGATGTTATTTATATATATGGTGTCCACCTGTGTTACACAGATTTCAAGGATACTGCTTATGTTAGGGGTATTGCAGCCCCAATTGTACTTCCCAAGCAGACCGTTTATCAATACGGTTTATTCCTTATACATCAAATATTGGCCATAGTGTCCAGCTGTATTACACAGATTTCACAGATACTGCTTATATTAGGGGTATTGCAGCCCCAGTTATACTTCCAAAGCAGGCCGTTTATCAGTACGGTTTATTCCTTATGCATCAGATATTAGCCATACCATTATAGTTGGCTACTGATGTTATTAAACTGTATAATAGTTTCAGTTTTTAAACAAGCTGATTCTCATGCATAGTACTCTCAATTAACGTTATAAAGTATCACATTGCAACAATTGGCAACATCCAGGAGCATAGCAGCTGCATGCTCTGAATAAGATACATTAAGTGCCACACATTGTAGCAAAAAAGTCTGCCATATTAATAGACAGACTCAATAGTCTGAAGTGACTACTGCTAAAAGCAGTATATGAGAAGCTCACAAATTTTATTAATATATATTAAACATATTGTGATGCAATAACTACCAACAACAATAGACATCTTAGAATTTGGGGTACAGTGTAAATCCAAAACTCTATCCAAGGATAAATACTAATAAATATCTGTAATAAAACACAAATTATTCTGAGTTTAATAAATTTGGATCTAATGAACATGTATATAGGTCACTATACCTTTTGACCACTTTCTGATAATTTCTGACCACCCCTTGACTTATATAAGTAAATAAGATCTATTCCTCACTGTTAATTGAGAGTACTATGCATGAGAATCAGCTTGTTTAAAAACTGAAACTATTATACAGTTTAATAACATCAGTAGCCAACTATAATGGTATGGCTAATATCTGATGCATAAGGAATAAACCGTACTGATAAACGGCCTGCTTTGGAAGTATAACTGGGGCTGCAATACCCCTAATATAAGCAGTATCTGTGAAATCTGTGTAATACAGCTGGACACTATGGCCAATATTTGATGTATAAGGAATAAACCGTATTGATAAACGGTCTGCTTGGGAAGTACAATTGGGGCTGCAATACCCCTAACATAAGCAGTATCCTTGAAATCTGTGTAACACAGGTGGACACCATATATATAAATAACATCACTGTATAAGACAGTTACTCTCTATATAAGCAGGGAATACTATACCCTCTGAAGCTATATGTTTCCATGCATAAATAGATACCCCAATAATATTGACAGCCAGTGTGAGAGGCTCTCAATATATCAGAAATAGATCTAAAGGGAATCAGATCTGTGAGTATACCTACAGATGATTTATAGTCACCACAATTAACAAAATTGAGGAATTTGAAGCTCCACATTATATACGATCCCAAAGTGTTTTGAACTCAGAACATTAGATATAGACATCTTAGATTCTACTAGTGGTCGACATTATATGTATGTACCGACACTGTTGATGTTGACAGTAGTCGAATAATATTGGATGGATGTAGAAACATTGATGGTATCTGTACCAATATAGTAATCCCCGAATACTAAGACATACTTGCAAACACACGTGGACACGCTTTTTAAAATCTTTATTCACACATTTTCAATCTTTTGTTTAGATTCACTTACCTGTTTGTCTGTGATTTTAATTCTATGTTTCACTGTAGTTGGGAATGAATTAATCATATTCATATTTTAATATATATCTAATAAAGGCTATCTTTTAGAATTAGTTTTTTTCTGTGCGTCGACAATACAGAATTCCCTCTTCCTTTTTAGCTGGTTCATGAGCATTACCCAGATCTCTGATAAACTTCTGACATCTGGCTAAATGCTTCCGGGACCGGGGAATTCTGAAATGATTGACCGCAGCTCAGCACTGGACCATGAGCAATACATTGCATTATTCCTGGTGAGGATTACTCCCTGTCTATCGGTTCCCCCATTAAGAGTTACTATTTCCAAGACAGGATGTAATCCTACCATTCCGTTCCTAATCTGTTTGCTGTAAGGTGTTGTTGTCTCTGTGCAATGACCCGTCTCACACTTACCAGTAGCTGTGACCTCACCAGTTCTTTCAGTGGGGAATACTGTTACTGCTCTTATTGGTTGGATAGGCCCCACCTCAGTTTCCTGCAAGGTGACTGCCTGAATGAGAGCTGCGATTTGGCTGGGTCCTTCATCTTCCTGTGACCTATAACCTTGGAGAGACTTCAAAACAGGATACAACTTTCAAAAATTAGGGTTAATACATTTCTCTTGCATTCTACTATTGTTTACAGATATACCATTGACTGTAGCCATCTCTTCCCCTTCGACCTGTGTTGATAATGGTGTGTTCATGCCCTCATTCCTGCTAGGTTTGGAACTTGCTTTGTGAGTTTGTTCCCTTTGCATATCCCCCTCTTGTTGCCACAGGTTTAAACACTCGTTATGTCTAATCCTATGTTTTCTGGATTTAATCAGACATATTTTACTGCCTACATTCTGCAGTACCTCTGGTACAAAGCTGCCCACCCTAGGGAATGATACCCTATATTTGTCAGCCATACGTACCCACTCATTGCAAAAAACTTCCGTGTATGAACCATATTTTTCACACATGATAAACCTTGCTGACCCTTTTGGTATTTCTTCTACAGCCTGAACCCTGCACAAACATCTCTCACTTGAGCAACTGGCTCCCATATTTGTGTGTCTTTTTAATAACTAAAAATTCCCACAAACACCAAAATACTCAGTGCAAGTAGACGGTAGAAGTATCTCCGAGTGCCTTCCAGTCGCTCTCGCCCACGCTGGCCAGTACAACGATACACTGTTGATAGCGGATCGCAATGTACCCAACTTAGGGCTCCTATCAGACCTTACAGCACCGTAATTTCTTTCGGTGGAGGTTCTGTTGGAATATTTTCCTGAGAGAGGCAGCGAAAAATTCCTTTTCGGTATCTTTCTACTGGAATTTTTTGTAGGGTGAAAAATAGAGAAATTAGATAACTATTGTTCACCCTTTCCAGTGGAAGCACACCAGGGAGATTTCCCAACGTTATCAAAGAAAAACCCCTTTGTCTATACAATCACGTCTGCGTATGCTTTTCCACAGCACCTATGACACAATGGTATCACGTTGTGCTGTGTAGAACACACGGACATGCGATGCAATCTCACAGCCTATAGATACTAGTTATCTATATGCCCTACGATTGCTGTAGACCACCTGAAACACCTAGAGATCACCTAGTTGTAAGGGACACCTAGACCACTTCAGATCACCAAGACCACCTAGTTCTAATCACGCAAGGTAGCAAACCCTATGCCACTGGACCTCTACTAACCCAGTGTTACCACTCCAGAATATCACCTAGACCACCTAGTACCCGGGTTCAGCTCCATTCACTCCGCTTTTACTCACTCAAATACACCTTGTTTTTCTGTACAGAAATTTTTTTTTCACTCGTTCTGGTCGGCAGCTTTTCCCCAGAGGCAATGCAGTTTAAACAAAATTCATATACTAATCTGCTTTTGAAACCAGATAGTTATGTGCTATTGTAGCATGGCTACTATCCCACCTTTTAACTGAATGAAATTATCGTGTAATTTGTACTTAGCATCCTCACTCTTATGCAATTTGCATAAACACGTGACCATGCGTGTTTGTTACGCTGCGTGCGCGGCCCTGTACTTTGTCCGAGCCACGTGTACAAAACCGTGCGTCTGCAATAAAACAAATCCCACAACCTCTATAAATGTGAGCAATGCTAACTATAATTGCTCACAAGCACAACCGCTTGTTCTGTATAACCTTTAACGACCGGGCCAGACCTGCGTGTTGTTCTTTATATTTACTTATTTAAACACTTTTATTTCAAATTTAACTATATAGCAACAAATGTATCCGATTTCACACAGATCTAAACAAATCTAGCAATCTAAATCTTGCAGCAACAATGTGAGAGGGTATGCACAGTATTGGTGCCCTTTGTGTACGCTTTTGGCACCAAAACAAATTCAATGATTTTTAAATAGCTTTTTTCCTGTTTTACGGGTTCTATCAGCACCTCTGCAGTTTAGACAGAGCAGACGCAATCTAACAGCACACAAATAGGGTTTCTAGAACATCCACTGACCAGGAAAAGGTTACGTAGGATAACTTTCCAACCTTTGCTGCTAGATTAAGTCTGCTATGACCTGTTAGGCTGTGAGAATGTGAAAACCGGATCCGAGCCCCCAATTATAAACGTCGGTTTACTTACAGGACTAAAAAGCTTATACTTTAACCACACTTGATACACTTTAATATTGAGTCGCTGCGGCCGCTGTACTAAATCCTTAGCCTAAGTACTTTTTACACTATTAGCGTACAGGCCCCGTACTGTGTACGTACTTTGCGTACAAACGCTGCGCTGGCTGTACAAAGTACACTCAGTGCGTACACACCCAAAGATACACCGTGAGCACTTAGCAGCTGCACGTGTGACTGTAATACACTAATAACCTTAGCAAGGAAAGGAGACACAACACCAGATTGTACTTAAAATGCCGGGTTCTGACACACCAACATGTTATTACTGAAAGGGGGTTACAATAACAATACAATACATAGAATAATGGCTACAATCAATGGTACATACGTGTTTGGTTTCGCCTGCGCTTCCAAGTCTGGTCCTCAGTCATCAGGGTAGATGACCTTCAGAGTCTGGGTACTGGCCGGGCATGCAGCTGGCTCTTTTATACAATATTCCAAAACCTAACACAATGGATACTGTAATCTCTTTGTACATTGGACACAGGGATGGTCATTTACAGTACAGGAGAGGTCATAGGTCGGTTTGAATAGGTGGGCGATGTCTGTTCCAGGTGCACTTGCAGGTGGTTTCTTCTGGGTTCCCGCCGCATACCAAATGTACAGTAAATACAGTTAATATTTATATTCTGCTCCTGCACATAACTATGCACAGGAGCGTGCAATCTTCTGCAAACCAACACCGGAATATTGCCCTTAATATACCCTACAGCTGGATACCAAAAACCACCATATAACCTAATTCTGTCCCCTCCTATCCTGTTAAGGTGAATCCCTTTGTTCTGATACCATTTAAACAACTGTAACTTGCTGGTGTGATGCAGGGAGACTATGTGTACATTGTGCACTATTTGGGTTAAATATGTAATGTGTTTTTATGGATTTTCCATGTGATCACAAACTCTACCGTAATTACCCATACCACGCGCTAATACGCAGGACCGTGAGAGTGACCATACAATATGTGCACACACGGCAGAGCAAGTTCGCGCACGGAGGCCATCTGTGTGTAGTTTGTACGTGATGTGTGTACTGCAATATTTTTCGACTTCGAAACACTCTACTGCCAAATACAGTGGGTAGCAGCATTCAGCCACACTCAGAGTGAGACTGCATACCCCAGTAGTCAGTAATTGAGAATGCATTCACTGCCGGCAGTCAGATGCACCCGAGAGACAGGGTAGCATAAGTTGTATGTGGCAGAGCTGGATTAAGGCTTTTGTGGGCCTGGGGTACTTCAGACAGAGGGCCCTAAGGTATAAAACACACACACATAGGCATTGATATTAGAAAACACAGATGCAGGCACCAATAGGAGAAAACACGCAAACATCAGAACTATAGCACAAAAACACACACACATGGGTACCAATAGGAGAAAACACACAAGTATAGGCAACAGGGAAATGGCCAGATGGCAAATAGTAATGATCTTAACAGAAAGCACTCCAGGATTGAGCAGAAAGTGATGGACCACAGCAAGTGACCCCTTTAAAACAGTCAGAACCCCAGTAGTCACAGGAAAAAGTGGAAAGGAAAGCAGTTATAATAGAAGCAGGTACATCAGTAGGGTGAGGTCACGGCACACTGTGAGCCCTGTTGCCGCAGCATGGAAACATGCTGTAGTAAGCATATGACCAGCACTGGAACCCAGATACCAGCTTTAGAACTGCTGTAGATGTGTCACCAGGGATACTGCAGAAGTCTCCAGTGCAGGAGAAAGGCAGTGGAGGGGCTGGGGTCGGGGGAGTGAGGAGCACCTGGACCCGCTAAGGGCATTGCCAATCATCCACACCAGATGAGATGTTTTCTTCTGTGCTATTTGTGACCTTTTATGGTTTGTTTATATCTACAAAGAGGTTTTAGATTTTATCTCGATGCTAAAGCTATGATTTCATTGGTAAGTGGATCGGGTGTTTGGGGGCTCTGTCTGCTGGCTTGTTACATCTGGGTACTTATTGATAGACTTGAGTGCCTTCTTGTTTTGTACCAACTTAAAAAAATATATGTTTGATATTATTTGCCTTGTAGAGGCCCCCATAGTACATAGATATTTGGTGCTTGCATCATCCAACTCCGTTTTCCCATCACCCCACCATTCACCACACTCTCTCACACATTGACTTTGTACTTGTTTCTTTTGTTATAACTACACATGTCACTGGGGTGGAAAAACTGCCTTGAGGAATATTGAACCACTTCCTGTGTTCATTGACAGAGACCGCTCTATGAAAGGAGGAATAAGATTTTGGAAGTGTAAACCTTTTTGGATACAGTCAATGGGACAGGTTCTGTATTAATTATCACTGAGGATAATCACATCTCTGGTAATATGGAGAGCCCAGATATAATGGTTCTTTTGTACTCCTTCAAGGCATTTTATAGAGGCACTTTCAGTAAGAGAGTGTTCTAGATTAAGCAGTTCACTCAGCATTGAGAGGAGGAACTGGAAGGCAGGAGTTGTGATTTGGAAACTCTATTCTCACTATCATGCACTCTAGTGGTAAGGGATGCTTGGCTGCATGCACAACGAGAGTAGTCTAATCACCTTTATGATATATATGTGCAGATTGCTTTTCTCTAAACAGGCAGTTACTGCAGATAGTTGTTTGGCATATCTGGCTAAGGGTAATCATTCTTGCATTTTTATCCCTGTTATTTTAGACCACCGTAATGGAAAACATTTTTATACAGATAAAATAGCCAATATCTTTTTACAGTATTACCAATGAATATATGGCACTAGGGTGACTTACTCACATTCCTGACTAACTGACTACTTTGCTAAAAAAAAAAAGGCTTACTGACTCTTCCATAAAGCTCAGTGGATTTTCATAACACCCTCTTTACACCGTGAAGCTTGACATACTGAACAGTAGTATTGACCTTTCCTAATCCTAAAGCACCTTGAGTGGATAGAATCCCCATAGACATACTTGAAATGCCCTTTTCACTGCTAGGTTCCTTCCTATCTTCTCTGTCCAAAACTTTCATTGTTATCCTCCTTAAACCTTAAAATTATCATCTTTTGCTGGAGTCATAATCTGTTGGCCTACTTCCTTGTGCTTCATGCACTTCCCATCCCATTTCTCTAGAAGGTGCTTGTTGCAAAGTGGGAGCTTGTGGAAGGTTCGTAGTCACTCTCCATAATGCAGGTGCCCAAACTTACAGATGTTTCAGGAGTCTTTAGATAGCACAAAAGACTTGGTCTTGCAGGCCAGCCAGGTCCAGATGGAAAAAATAGGTCAAGATGACATATCACACTCAGCAAACTTGCATAAGCAACATTTAGATTTTTATTTCTCTGTAGGTGCTTAAAAGAGTCTGTTTTTTTTTATCTGTTTGTCAACTTCAGTTTCATCCTTCACTATTCTACCTTCTCCATCTGTTTGATTTCCATATCACCTATTTTCTTCAAACTATTGACATCTGCTTTGTTCCTCACAATATCTCAGCACAGTGCGGCTTGTCTCTTACAGCTACTCCAGCCAAGTGGTCCTGTCTTTCTCTCTTGGTAACAGCCAGCATCTTGACAAATTAGCTTTGGTGAAAGAGTGACATTCCTGGTAAACTAAATTTTAAATGTGTGATGACATTTTTATAAATAAATTGTCCAATAAATATCTACATTGCATCCAGAAAGTAATCACATCACTTCACTTTTTCCACATAATGACAACATGAAAAAAGTTTTTTGAGATTTTTGCAAATGTATTAAAAATAAAAAACTAAGAAATCACATTTACAAAAGTATTTACAGCCTTTGCTCAATACTTTGTTGATGCACCTTTTCATCCATTACAGCCTCAAGTCTTTTTGAATATGATGCCACAAGCTTGGCACACCTATCTTTGGGCAGTTTCACCCATTCCTCTTTGCAGCACCTCTCAAGCTTCATCAGGATGGATGGGAAGCATTGTTGAACTGCCATTTTCAGATCTCTCCAGTTCAATCGGACTCAAGACTGGGCTCTGTCTGGGCCACTCAAGGACATTCACAGAGTTGTCCTGAAGCCACTCATTTTATATCATGGTTGTGTGCTTAAGGTCTTTGTCCTTCTGAAAGATGAACCGTCGCCCCAGTCTGAGTCTTTCAGGTGCATTTTGGCAAACTCCAGATGGGCTGCCATGTGCTTTTTACTAAGGAGTGGCTTTTGCCACTCTACCATACAGGCCTGATTGGTGGATTGCTGCAGAGATGGTTGTCCTTGTGGAAAGTTCTCCATTTTCCACAGAGGAATGTTCTAGCTCTGACAGAGTGACCATTGGGTTCTTGGTCACCTCCCTGACTAGGGCCCTTCTCCCTTGATCGCTCAGTTTAGACGGCCGGCCAGCTCTAGGAAGAGTCCTGGTGGTTCCGAACTTCTTCCATTTATAGATCATGGAGGCCACTGTGCTCATTCGGACCTTTTAAGCAGCATATATATTTTCTGTACCCTTCCCCAGATTTGTGCCTCAAGACAATCCTGTCTCGGAGGTCTATATAAAATTCCTTTGACTTCTTGCATGGTTTGTGTCAGGACTGTCAAGTGTCGAGAGTGGGACCTTATATTGACAGGTGTGTGCCTTTCCAAATCATGTCCAATCAACTAAATTTACCACAGATGGACTCCAATTAAGCTGTAGGAACATCTCAAGGATGATCAGTGGAAACAGGATGCACCTGAGCATGGTAAAGGCTGTGACTACTTATGTACATATGATTTCTTAGTTTTTTATTTTTTATAAATGTGCAAAAATCTCTAAAAAAACGTTTTCACATTGTCATTATGGGGTATTGTGTGTAGAATTTTGAGGGAATAAATTAATTTATTCCATTTTGGAATAAGGTTGTAATATTACAAAATGTGGAAAAAGTGAAGTGTTATGAATACTTTCCAGATGCACTGTAGAGTACTTTAAAAAAATGACAGAGTAAATATACTGTATAATGTCAAATTTTTATGATAAGGCTAATACAGTACATTCAGTTTCACATTTACATTTTTTTACATTGACCAATAATGGAATCAGTTCTCGTAGCAATCAAATCCAAACCTTTTCACTAAGGCTTATAGATAAATGGTCAAAAAAATTACGATTACAGTACTTATCAAAAATATTTGTTTTATTTTTCAGTGTAACTAATTCACTTTAGCAAATTCATTACATACATTTGGAAATAGACCTAATCCTGTAGGTATGGTACATTCAGCTAGTAAGGGTTAAGGCTAACCTATTGTAGTAGTTGAACAGTACTTTTCTTCTGTACTGTATATTATTAAGATATGAATCATTACATAACTCCCAGGACAATCAGCAGCCCCCATAGACTCCTTGTTTTTTTAATCAAATGGGTATAAAATGCAGTGAGAAAGAAGCCACGCGACATTATCTATTCTAATGGTTATCATGCTGGCAAGAGACGTTCATCATTACATTTGCTCTTAAAGGGAATTGTTTATTCATCTTTCATTTGTTTTATATTATTCTATCTAGAAACAGATTAATGGAACCTAATGTTATTGACAGCATTGTAAGTAACTTTTAAAATGCAGGATTTAAGTGACAAATCTAATTATCACTATAAGTATGCATATGTGCTTGATTTAAAAAAGGAAATAAATATACATTTCTTTTTTATTTTTTTTTATATGTAAATGTTGACATACACTATGTGATCATTATATTCATTTTCTCCTTTGCAATATTCAAGTGTACTCAAAAATGTTCCAACTTATTTTACTGATGCCCAGTCCTGTCAAGAATGTCTCTTTAATTTTTTATTATTTTTTTGTAGATAGAACAAAAGTTTAATTTATCTTTTCTTATTTTCATATTTTGTTTGTGATTTAAATAATTGTTTTATATAGCCTTTTTCTGTATCGGTAGATAGATAGAAAGACAGATAGATAGACAGGTCGATCGATCTTTGGGATCTATTATAGTCACTGTGCAGCAAAGCTAAACAATGTTATGGCAAGTGAAACATTATGTGTAATGAAGAAATACATGGATCATTTTAATTGTTGAGTGGAAAGGTAGAGAACTCCAACTTACACCAGTGCTAAGCAATTTATTTGTTCCTTTTAATGTTTCTACAGGATGTGCTGAAGACAAACCAGACTACTGTTGTGGATTTCATATTACTGGGCTTTCAAAATCTTCATAGTTTCCGTATCCCATTTTTTATTCTTATTGCTACTGTTTACACTGCAACTGTTGCTGCAAATCTTCTGATTGTTTTTCTAATATCATCCAGTCCTAATTTAAATTCCCCTATGTACATATTTCTTAGTCACCTCTCTATCTCAGACATCTTAATTAGTACAAACGTTGCGCCTAATACATTACGAGTCATATTATTAGGTAAAACACCTATACCTGTTCTTGGATGTATTACTCAATTATATTTCTTTGGTGCCACAACAATTTTAGAGTGTTGCCTCCTAACAGTAATGTCTTATGACAGATACTTAGCCATTTGTGACCCATTGCGCTACTCATCAATTATGAACTTCAAGCTTCCAAATTATCTTGTTATTTATTCATGGATGGTGGGTTTCTTGCAACCATTGATAACTCATACACTTATATTACAACTGGAATTTTGTGGCCCGAATATCATCGATCATTTCTTTTGTGATGTTGCTCCTCTCCTTCAATTGTCTTGCTCTGATAGAACATTGGTGCAAATCGAAGTATCTATTGTTGCTTTGTTTGTTGGCCTTCTCCAATTCCTTTTTATCATAATAACATATGTCCTAATTTTTTACTCTATCCTTCATATGACCTCCATTGCAGGGAGAGAGAAGGCTTTCTCTACTTGTAGTTCGCATCTAGCTGTTGTTTGCACATACTATGGAACCCTGATCATACTCTACTTATCTCCAAAACGAGGGTATTCTTTCAATTTGAATAAGATGTTATCACTAGTAAACACTGTTGTCACTCCATTATTTAATCCCATTATATACAGTCTGAGGAACAAAGAGATCAGAATAGCTATAAAGAAAATGATAAATATAAAATAATTACATTTTAACCAAAGGAATACCTATGTGATTCTACTGTCAATTTAATTTTAATTTGGGTACATGATGGTGATAATGATGAATTACTCTTCTTATTAATTGTTGTTTTTTTAGGAGCCAAATAGTTTCTTCAAATCTGGACATTGAATATAACATGTTGCTTGACATTTTCTAAGTACAGTACACTGTAAACGGAAATACAGCACTTTGTTTACAGACTGGTAGATAGGATAATATCATGTTGCAAGAGAAAGACAAATCACTATCTTATAGGGTGAATTGTTATTTATTTATTTATTTCCAGTTATTTCTATAGCACACACATACTGTATTCTGAAGTGCTTTACAGAGAAAATTTGCCCATTCACATCAGTCCCTGCACCAGTGGAGCTTACAATCTATGTTCCTACCACATCTACCCTCACATAATTTTGTTGGTAATTAACTAACCTACCAGTATATTTTTTGACTATGGGAGAAAACCAGAGTACCCAGAAGAAACACATGTAAGTACAGGGAGACTATACAAACTCCACACAGTTAAGGCCATAGTGGAAATTGAACCCATGTCCTCAGTGCTGTGAGGCAGTAATGCTAACAATTACACTATCCATACTGCCCACAAATTGTGGCAAGTTACAAAGAAGGGAAGCAGTTCAGTACTCAACGAGCCTTTAAATAAGGTAAGTTGAGCATACTGTACAGTATCGAAGTCAGTAAATGGAACTGAAGACAAAAATAAGGAGCACTGGTAGCATCGAAAAAGTTAAGGAGAGATCCAGAGGAAAGAGAAGCCTACCATGAAAGCATACATACTAAGGGGAAAGTAAAACAGTTGCTGGGTGAACTGGTAATAAGTGCAAGTCAAGGGCACTATCTTATGTGTGACTGTAGTATTGGGGTAGTCTATGCTATATATAGTAAACTTGATAGTTCAATTTGTTTTATTTTGATATCAAATTTCATGTTTGCTATATTTAAATTGGCAAAAGTTCAATAGTGCAAGCTTCCACTAAGATATGCTATCTCACTATCTTACTCTCTATCTTTGTGTGTGTGTAGTAAATATATATATATATATATATAAATATATATTTAAACAGATAGATATAGATATGTACAGTAAATCATTAAATAAGGGACGGCTCTCTAGGTCTTGATATATATAGATAATTGCATTTAACTAAAAATGTTGTTTAAATATAAGTGTACCTTTATTTAATATCATTTATCAAATATAATAAATCAAGCTGATGACAAATCATTGAAAAATGCCACTTGAAATTCTGACCCAGAATGATTTGAGATTATAATTGTATTCATTTTTAAAGTATAGTACTCAATTGTAAAAATGATTATCAATGTCTGTAAAGTAATATATTATTTTACTAAAAAATCAATTTAACAAAGAAACAAACTGTGATCTTTATCATTTTACTATGTATTAACTATTTGCTTTCTAGAAATATTTTTGCAATTGCAGTTAGATACTCATTGCATCATTTAGGTATATTGCAACAAATACTGTATAGGGTTTACAGAGGTGACTAGCAACGGTCTCACAAGTCTCAAGCATAAGAAAATTTGCTGATTGTATTTTATTGCTCAATAGTCCTCAATGTGCAGTATAAAGCAGTGGTTCCTAAACGTAGTCCTCAAGGTACCCTAACATTTCAGGTTTTAAGGCATTATTATTATTATTATTATTATTATTATTATTATTAAAGGCTTTCCATGCATATGCACTGGTTACTGAATAAATATCTCAGTCAGCAGGTTTTAACCAATTGTGCTGAAGCATGAATATCCCTAAAACCAGGACTGCTGGGGTGTCTTGAGGACTGAGTTTGGGAAACCCTGGTGTAAAGTGTGTCTAATATTTTATAAGTAGATATGCTGTGGTTATTAGAGAGAGAAGAGTTGATATGTCTTGACACTTCCAAGAAAGAGGTTTATAGTACTAAATTAAACTAGTCCTTTAGTCTACAGGTTGAAATATTTCTTTAAGGTACACAAAGGCAAAGACAAATTTATAATAAAAAGGCTATGATACTTTAATTAAACATTTTCGAGTCAACACAGTTTTTTCTCAGACCAGAGGATGTATTTAATAAAGGTCAATTTTGATAAATTTTGTTCAATTGTGATCAATTTCATATTGATCTTAATCAATGTTGGGCTTTAAGGGTTAAACCACACATTTACTAGCAGATTATTTTTTAGATTAATATTTAAATGTTAGTACATTTGTGGTTTAACCCTGGAAGCCCAACATCGATTAAGATTGATTTAAATCAATCTAAAATCGATCTAAAATTGATCTTAAGTAAATATACCCACTGGAGTTGATAAATTATGAATGTGCTTTAAAGTCTTAGAAACATTGACAGTTTTCAGAATAATCAAGTTTACTTGGTTATACTGATAGTATTTTGTAATATGCTATCTAACATGCTATCTAATTTGTTACTATACAGTACTGTACATAAATAAATTAAATAAGAAAAAATATAACAAATTGGTAAAATATATTTCAATGATCAGCAACTTAGATTTTCAGTGCTTCACATTGTTCAATAGAATGAGACTTCTTATGGTTATATCATACAAAAAATGTAAAGTTTATATTTAATGGAGAAAAAAAGTACCAAAGTACCAAAACATTATCAAAGTAGAATACAGAATTTATAAATAGTAACTCAATATAAGAATCTTGACAAAAACAGTTTACAGAGAATTCAAACTGACATTAGTTATAATCAAAATAATTTTAAAGATAAAAATAAAAAAATGTGTAGTAGACATAATATTTAGAAAAATTAATGTAACTCAAAATTGTCAAAGTTTACTTTAACTACAGTAACACTATCATAATCTAGTTGTAGATAATGTTACTTAATATGCTAGTTTTATATTATGAAGCACACTGTACTTTGGAGTACATATTAACTCACCTTAAATAATTGATACTCACATTAAAATGCAACAATCAATCTGATAAAAAAAAATAATGTTGCATTAAGAAAATATGATTTTGTTAGCAAGCCTTTTTATTTATTATTTGCATCTATCTATCTATCTATCTATCTATCTATCTATCTATCTATCTATCTATCTATCTATCTATCTATCTATCTACCTATCTATAATTTGAAAAAGAAAATAATAATTGATAGTGAAACTTAAGGAAATTATTATTCTGTATGGATTGGTAGTCATCATGGAAACCAGAATAATAAAGTGCATACAAAAATAATTTCTTTAAAAAATTAAGATGTTTTGAAATAATATTAGTCAAAATTGTGTATTCAGAAAGAATTCTTGGTTACAGTAACGTCCTATGCCTGTATGTTTTGGGGGCTATATACAGTATTCAATTATTTCCATCTTTTATTCTAGGTTATTGCTAAATGGTTTGAGATACTGAACTTTTGTTGGCCAGAGTTTTTACATATTTTTTATTTTCTAAAAACAATTTATAGTCTTCTCGATAAGATGAAGTGCAAATAAAAAAAATGATATGGCATAATTTGTTTACACCTTAATAAAAATGTTTTAAAAAATGATTTTGTGATCTGTAATAGATAGATAGAAATGTTGTTTGTTGCGTTTAACTAACATTTTAGTTGTTGCCCATTTGTCATTTTTGATCATTTGTAGCTAGAATACATTTTATAGATTTTTTTCTAAAATGTCTTTTGGTTTAATAGCAGTTCTTCACTTTTAGAATCAGATCAAAATGTAATAATAGAAAGTTTTAAGACATAACATTTTCTACTTATTGTAATGAATTGTTCAATTTAGATAGAAAAGCAGGCTCTTTATCCTCGTTAAAGTTAATTCTTTAAATCATTCAATAATTCTTTGAATAGTAAAATAGCAATATAAAATCTGAAAATGATACTTGGATAATCTTAAACTAACCCCTGAGGAAGTCCCACAAATGAACTAAAGGACAAAACGCCATGATTAAGTGCCCAAGCACGAAACGCTGTCACGATCCGGGTATCTGGACGCCATTTCTTACCCATCAGATGCCTCCTAAGGCTGGCTCAGCGCTCCAGGACCGGATCCCATCTGTTATCCTAATGTTCACATTCCTGCATCCTCTCCTGTCTCTCTGAGACGCTGTCACAGTAACGCCTTATTACATCCGGCATGGCGTCTCCCGCGGCCTCCAACGCCGTCCCTGAGCTTCTGCATGCAGAGTGTCAGAGTGGCGATTATGTCAGCCGCGGCCTCCGCTGTGTCCGCGTGGTTGGATGTGCACTTGTCAGCCTGGCGTCTCCTGTCTCCAGTGGCCGGCGCCGCCATTACTGTTTTCATTACCACATGGATTGCAAACCAAGCTTCCCTCCAAGTGTCTGCATGGGCGCAGCCATCTTGGATTCTGTCAGCTGATCATTTCCTCCAATCTGTTGTCAGTATTGTTGATCTGCATAATTGCCTAGCCAATCCCTTCCTTGCTGCAGGTATAAATACACTGTGCCTGAGCAAGGAAGGCGTCAGTGCTTTGGTTGTCAAACCTAGTTCCTGTTTGTCTCTCTCCTGTGATTGTCTTCCAGGTTCCAGCTCCTGTCTCAAGACTTCCACCATAGAGACCCGCACCAGCATTCCACCTGCGGTGTAGCCTGACTCTCCAATCCATTGTGGATTCATCTGTTTCCAGCTACAACATTACCTGCTTCCAGCTCAGCTTCCAGCAGAGTACAGCTTCCCTTAAAGGGCCGGTGTCCTTTCTACACTTTACCACTCTCCACCGGTATTATTATTTCTCCGCTCTCAAGTTCTACATTTCAGTTCATATTTCATCGCTCCCAAGTTCATTTATTATTTAACTGGTTCCAGCCAGTATCCACTCCGTGCTAACAACAGTCTGGTTCCAGCCAGTATCCACAGCAGCTGTTTTATCTTCAGCAACCCAGCTTTTCCTGGAACACCAGCTGGCACAATCCTGGGTTATCTCCATTGCTACAGTCGGGCCTGGTAAGGACTTTCCATCTAGAAGATCATAAGAACTATCTCACACTACCAGTGCCCTGTGGCTCCTGCCATCCTGTAGTACCCAGGAACTGTATCTATTCTTTGCTGACTTTTACGTTTTCTTTTACTGCTGCTGTGTTGCGGAGTTGTCATAATAAACATCATTGACTTTTATCCAAGTTGTCGTGGTCACGCCTTCGGGCAGTTATTATTCATGTTACTTACATGTCCAGAGGTCTGATACAACCTCCCAGGTTCCGGTACATCTCAGCCCCTACAACTGAGGCTGCCTCCCGTCAGCTCAGGCCCTCAGTTGTGACAGTAAGCACTGACCTAATGAATCCAGCCGGAGACCAGGATCAAGCGGCCAGGCCGATGCAAGAACTGGCAGCCCGACTAGAACATCAGGAGGCTGCACAGGGCCACATCATCCGCTGTCTCCAGGATCTCTCTACTCGGCTGGATGGGATTCAGACAACTCTCCGTGGATCAGGCGCGTCTGGTGCGTCAACCACAGTGACTCCAGCTATAACCCCACCCACCTTACCCACTTCTGCTCCACGTCTTCATCTTCCAACGCCAGCAAAATTTGACGGATCTCCAAGATTCTGCAGGGGATTTCTCAACCAGTGTGAGATTCAGTTTGAGCTACAACCTGGCAATTTTCCCAGTGACCGTACAAAAATTGCCTACATTATTTCTCTTCTCAGTGGCTCAGCCCTTGATTGGGCATCACCGTTATGGGAGAGGTCCGACACCCTGCTATCTTCCTACACTGCCTTTGTGTCAACATTCAGGCGCATCTTCGACGAGCCAGGCCGGGTAACCTCAGCTTCATCCGAGATTCTCCGTTTACGCCAGGGGTCACGTACTGTAGGACAATATCTGATACAGTTCCAGATCCTGGCATCCGAACTGGCATGGAACGACGAGGCCCTGTATGCTGCATTCTGGCATGGCTTATCTGAGCGTATTAAAGATGAGTTAGCTACCAGAGACTTACCTTCTAAGTTAGATGAGCTAATCTCACTCTGCACGAAAGTTGATTTACGTTTCAGAGAGAGAGCAACTGAGCGTGGAAGATCATCTGCTCCAAAATCTTCTGCTCCTCCTCCTCGTCAACTGTCACCATCTAAAGATGAGCCCATGCAACTTGGCCGTTCCCGTTTAACTCCTGCTGAGCGCCGAAGACGCCTCTCCGAGTTTCTCTGTCTCTATTGTGCAGCTCCGTCTCACACCATTAATGCCTGTCCCAAACGTCCGGGAAACTCCAAATCCTAGCTCGCCAAGGAGAGGGCCGGCTAGGAGTAATGATCTCCTCTCCATCTCCTCAAGATTGTAATCTCCCAGTCTCGCTTCAAGTTGCTCAACGTTATCGGAACGTCATTGCCCTCCTTGATTCCGGAGCGGCTGGGAACTTTATTACCGAAGCCTATGTTAAACGGTGGTCCCTACCCACCGAGAGACTTCCTTCGTCCATTTCTTTAACTGCCGTGGATGGCAGCAAAATTTTTGATGCAGTTATTTCTTTTAGGACTCTACCAGTTCGTCTGAGAGTGGGAGTTCTTCATTCCGAACTTATTTCTTTTTTAGTGATTCCAAGAGCCACACATCCTGTGGTCCTGGGCCTTCCATGGCTCCGTCTTCACAATCCTACAATTGATTGGACGACTACGCAAATCCTGTCATGGGGTTCCTCCTGTGCTGAGACATGTTTGTTTAAAGTATTGCCTGTCTGTTCTTCCTCCCCCAGGTCGTCTGATGTTCCACCTCCTCCATATCAAGATTTCACGGATGTGTTCAGTAAAGCTTCTGCTGATATCCTTCCTCCTCATAGAGAATGGGACTGTCCGATTGATCTCGTTCCAGGGAAGGTTCCACCTCGAGGCCGAACTTATCCGTTGTCTCTGCCTGAGACGCATTCTATGGAGGAATATATTAAAGAGAACCTAGCAAAGGGGTTCATTCGACCTTCTTCTTCTCCAGCCGGCGCAGGCTTCTTTTTTGTAAAAAAGAAAGATGGTGGTCTGCGGCCGTGCATCGACTACAGAGGTTTGAACGACATTACCATCAAGAACCGTTATCCTTTACCCCTGATTACTGAGCTCTTTGACAGAGTTAGCGGAGCTACCATCTTTACAAAGCTGGACTTGCGAGGTGCATACAATCTCATCCGGATCCGTGAGGGTGACGAGTGGAAGACCGCCTTTAACACCCGTGACGGACATTATGAGTACCTCGTCATGCCCTTCGGATTGAGCAATGCTCCAGCTGTCTTCCAGCATTTTGTCAATGAGATCTTCAGAGACATTCTATACCGTCATGTCGTGGTCTATCTAGACGATATCCTCATTTTTGCCAACGATTTAGAGGAACATCGTTTTTGGGTTAAAGAGGTTCTGTCCCGTCTCCGTGTCAATCATCTCTATTGCAAATTAGAAAAATGCGTCTTTGAAGTCAAGTCCATTCCGTTTCTAGGGTACATTGTGTCCGGTTCCGGACTAGAGATGGATCCTGAGAAACTACAAGCAATCCAAAATTGGCCGGTACCCTTAACCCTCAAAGGGGTCCAGAGGTTCTTAGGGTTCGCCAACTATTACCGAAAGTTTATACGAGACTTTTCCACCATTGTGGCGCCTATTACTGCTTTCACTAAGAAGGGTGCTAACCCGTCCAAGTGGTCTGAAGAAGCTATGCAAGCATTTCATCTTTTAAAACAAAGGTTCATCTCTGCGCCTGTTCTGAAACAGCCTGACATCGACTCTCCTTTCATCTTAGAGGTGGATGCCTCCTCCGTTGGAGTAGGAGCGGTGTTATCTCAGAAGGCTAAAGATGGCCATTTACACCCTTGCAGTTTCTACTCCCGGAAGTTCTCCCCAGCTGAGCGCAACTATGCCATTGGCGACCAGGAGTTGCTAGCCATCAAGCTCGCTCTAGAAGAGTGGAGGTATCTGTTGGAGGGAGCTTCTCATTCAATCACCATACTTACAGACCACAAGAACCTTTTATACCTGAAGGGCGCACAATGTCTCAACCCCCGTCAGGCCAGATGGGCACTTTTCTTTTCCAGGTTCGACTTTAAACTCCAGTTCTGTCCGGGCTCTCAGAATCGCAAGGCCGATGCCCTTTCCCGCTCATGGGAGCAAGAAAATGAGTCAGAGTCTTCAGACAAGCATCCTATTATAAATCCGTTGGCATTCTCCACGGTAGGGATGGACTCTACGCCCCCATCAGGGAAAAGTTTTGTGAAGCCGATGCTAAGGAAGAAGCTCATGCATTGGGCCCATGCTTCCCGTTTTGCCGGACATACAGGTATCCAAAAAACCCTGGAGTTTATCTCTAGGTCCTATTGGTGGCCAACTCTGAAAAAGGACGTCTTGGAGTTTATTGCATCTTGCCCAAAGTGTGCCCAACATAAAGTATCCCGCCAGTCGCCTGCGGGGCAACTGGTTCCACTATCCGTTCCCCATCGACCATGGACTCACTTGTCGATGGATTTCATTACAGACTTACCCATGTGCAACAAGTTCAATACCATCTGGGTGGTAGTTGACCGGTTCACCAAGATGGCACACTTCATTCCTCTCACCGGTCTTCCGTCAGCTTCCAAGTTGGCTCAAGTATTCATACAAGAGATCTTCCGACTCCACGGTCTTCCTGAAGAAATTATCTCAGATCGAGGAGTTCAATTCACAGCCAAATTCTGGCGAAGTTTATGTCAAGTCCTTCAAGTCAAGCTAAAGTTTTCCACGGCTTACCATCCTCAGACCAATGGTCAAACCGAGAGGGTGAATCAGGACTTGGAGGCCTTCCTCCGCATCTATGTATCCTCCTCTCAAGATGACTGGGTTCAATTACTTCCCTGGGCCGAGTTCTGTCATAACAACCAGTATCATTCTTCATCTGCTTCAACACCATTCTTCACTAACTTTGGATTCCACCCTAAAGTCCCTGAGTTCCAACCGCTTCCAGCAACTTCTGTTCCCGCAGTGGATATCACCTTGCATCAGTTTGCCAATATCTGGAAGAGCGTACGATCAGCTCTGCTCAAGGCATCGTTCAGGTACAAGAAGTTTGCGGATAAGAAGCGTCGAGCAGTTCCTGCTCTCAAGGTGGGTGATCGGGTATGGTTATCCACGAAGAATTTGAGGTTAAGAGTTCCCAGTATGAAGTTTGCACCTCGCTATATCGGTCCTTTCAAGATTGAACAAGTCATCAATCCTGTTGCTTACATACTTCAGTTGCCTCCCTTCTTAAAAATACCCAGGACATTCCATGTTTCCCTGTTGAAACCGCTGATCTTGAATCGGTTTCATTCCTCACTTCCTCCAACTCCGAAAGTCCAAACTCAACGAGGCGTTGAGTATGAAGTGGCCAAGATCCTGGACTCACGTCACCGTTACGGTCAACTACAGTATCTTATTGACTGGAAGGGTTACGGCCCTGAGGAACGTTCATGGACCAATGCTTCTGATGTCCATGCTCCTGCCTTGGTCCGGAGATTCCATTCCAAGTTTCCTCAAAAGCCAAAGAAGTGTCCTGGGGCCACTCCTAAAGGGGGGGGTGCTGTCACGATCCGGGTATCTGGACGCCATTTCTTACCCATCAGATGCCTCCTAAGGCTGGCTCAGCGCTCCAGGACCGGATCCCATCTGTTATCCTAATGTTCACATTCCTGCATCCTCTCCTGTCTCTCTGAGACGCTGTCACAGTAACGCCTTATTACATCCGGCATGGCGTCTCCCGCGGCCTCCGCCGCCGTCCCTGAGCTTCTGCATGCAGAGTGTCAGAGTGGCGATTACGTCAGCCGCGGCCTCCGCTGTGTCCACGTGGTTGGATGTGCACTTGTCAGCCTGGCGTCTCCTGTCTCCAGTGGCCGGCGCCGCCATTACTGTTTTCATTACCACATGGATTGCAAACCAAGCTTCCCTCCAAGTGTCTGCATGGGCGCAGCCATCTTGGATTCTGTCAGCTGATCATTTCCTCCAATCTGTTGTCAGTATTGTTGATCTGCATAATTGCCTAGCCAATCCCTTCCTTGCTGCAGGTATAAATACACTGTGCCTGAGCAAGGAAGGCGTCAGTGCTTTGGTTGTCAAACCTAGTTCCTGTTTGTCTCTCTCCTGTGATTGTCTTCCAGGTTCCAGCTCCTGTCTCAAGACTTCCACCATAGAGACCCGCACCAGCATTCCACCTGCGGTGTAGCCTGACTCTCCAATCCATTGTGGATTCATCTATTTCCAGCTACAACATTACCTGCTTCCAGCTCAGCTTCCAGCAGAGTACAGCTTCCCTTAAAGGGCCGGTGTCCTTTCTACACTTTACCACTCTCCACCGGTATTATTATTTCTCCGCTCTCAAGTTCTACATTTCAGTTCATATTTCATCGCTCCCAAGTTCATTTATTATTTAACTGGTTCCAGCCAGTATCCACTCCGTGCTAACAACAGTCTGGTTCCAGCCAGTATCCACAGCAGCTGTTTTATCTTCAGCAACCCAGCTTTTCCTGGAACACCAGCTGGCACAATCCTGGGTTATCTCCATTGCTACAGTCGGGCCTGGTAAGGACTTTCCATCTAGAAGATCATAAGAACTATCTCACACTACCAGTGCCCTGTGGCTCCTGCCATCCTGTAGTACCCAGGAACTGTATTTATTCTTTGCTGACTTTTACGTTTTCTTTTACTGCTGCTGTGTTGCGGAGTTGTCATAATAAACATCATTGACTTTTATCCAAGTTGTCGTGGTCACGCCTTCGGGCAGTTATTATTCATGTTACTTACATGTCCAGGGGTCTGATACAACCTCCCAGGTTCCGGTACATCTCAGCCCCTACAACTGAGGCTGCCTCCCGTCAGCTCAGGCCCTCAGTTGTGACAAACGCATTGGACCCGTGACCGGAAGTGACGTGTTGCCGCGACCGGAAGTTACCCACTGCTGCGATCGTGAATACAAACACAGAGAGCAGAGTCAACCTACACTGTGGAGACCAGCCAAGGGAGTGAAATGGATCACACCAGCAAGGTATAGGTAGGGACAGCTCAGCCAATACTACCTGCTGTTTAAAGAAACCCTCAGGCATAAAAAATTGGAATCCCCATATCCTGCACTTCAAATCAATTCCGGACACATATAAAATTTTCAAAAAAGAGCTGTAAACACACTGGTATTCATTTTTATGTTTTAATCCTCCATTTTTTATGTTATCATAACCCTTCCTTTTTCACAGCGCTCCTACCATTCATAAAAAGCACTCAAGTACTTTTCTGCACATATTCACTTTTATTGCAACTATTGCACAAAGTAGCACTATGTCACTTTGAAGAGCAGCTTACTGATACATTGTCTTGCATATATGTACAAACTCCAAACCAATACCCTGACGGATTGAAGCGGAGAGGCAGTACGAATAAGGGATACCCTGATGCAAAGGCATTCTGTATAAGGCAACTGTTCTACGTATGTCTAGTACGCATATTTTTATTGTCATCTAAGGATTTGTAATGAACTATTCACAAACACTGAAGGCGCAACTGATTTATCACTACAACATTTTTGAAAATAAGTTCCGTTGGGAATTGGACTTTTTAGAAATCTGGTTGCGACACCATTATAATTGGGAGTGTTCACTAGTTTATGTATTGTTTGTTTCACTGTGACTAAAATTTTTAAAAAACCTCCCAGTTGGGGACATCTGGTTATAAAGTATTAGGTTGTAGCGCTATTTGCACTCTTTTGCATACTATATATATATATATATATATATATATACACTGCTCAAAAAAATAAAGGGAACACTAAAATAACACATCCTAGATCTGAATGAATGAAATATTCTTATTAAATACTTTGTTCTTTACATAGTTGAATGTGCTGACAACAAAATCACACAAAAATTATCAATGGAAATCAAATTTATTAACCCATGGAGGACTGTATTTGGAGTCACCCTCAAAACTAAAGTGGAAAAACACACTACAGGCTGATCCAACTTTGATGTAATGTCCTTAAAACAAGTCAAAATGAAGCTCAGTGGTGTTTGTGGCCTCCACGTGCCTGTATGACCTCCCTACAATGCCTGAGCATGCTCCTGATGAGGTGGCGGATGGTCTCCTGAGGGATCTCCTCCCAGACCTGGACTAAAGCATCCGCCAACTCCTGGACAGTCTATGATGCAATGTGGCATTGGTGGATGGAGCGAGACATGATGTCCCAGATGTGCTCAATTGGATTCAGGTCTGGGGAACGGGCGGGCCTATCCATAGCATCAATGCTTTCGTCTTGCATGAACTGCTGACACACTCCAGCCACATGAGGTCTTGCATTCCGTGCATTAGGAGGAACCCAGGGCCAACTGCACCAGCTAATGGTCTCACTAGGGGTCTGAGGATATCATCTCGGTACCTAATGGCAGTCAGGCTACCTCTGGTGAGCACATGTAGGGCTGTGCGGCCCCCCAAAGAAATGCAACCCCACACCATTACTGACCCACTGCCAAACCGGTCATGCTGGAGGATGTTGCAGGCAGCAGAACGTTCTCTTTGGCGTCTCCAGACTGTCACGTCTGTCACATGTGCTCAGTGAGAACCTGCTTTCATCTGAGAAGAACACAGGGCGCCAGTGACGAATTTGCCAATCTTGGTGTTCTCTGACAAATGCTAAACGTCTTGCACGGTGTTGGGCTGTAAGGACAACCCCCACGTGTGGACATTGGGCCCTCATACCACCCTCATGGAGTCTGTTTCTGATCATTTTAGTAGACACATGCACATTAGTGGCTTGCTGGATGTCATTTTGCAGGGCTCTGGCAGTGCTCCTCCTGTTCCTCCTTGCACAAAGGCAGAGCTAGTGGTCCTGCTGCTGGGTTGTTGCCCTCCTACGGCCTCTTCCACGTCTCCTGATGTATTGGCCTCTCTCCTGGTAGTGCCTCCATGCTCTGGACACTACGCTGACAAATACAGCAAACCTTCTTACCACAGCTTGCATTGATGTGCCATCCTGGATGAGCTGCACTACCTGAGCCACTTGTGTGGGTTGTAGGGAGGTCATACAGGCACGTGGAGGCCACACACACTACTGAGCCTCATTTTGACTTGTTTTAAGGACATTACATCAAAGTTGGATCAGCCAGTAGTGTGTTTTTCCACTTTAATTTTGAGGGTGACTCTAAATCCAGACCTCCATGGGTTAATAAATTTGATTTCCATTGATAATTTTTGTGTGATTTTGTTGTCAGCACATTCAACTATGCAAAGAACAAAGTATTTAATAAGAATATTTCATTCATTCAGATCTAGGATGTGTTATTTTAGTGTTCCCTTTATTTTTTTGAGCAGTGTATATATACCAATACATCCATACTGTGGCTTGTGTTAAAATTTATTCTGGTTCAGTGAAGGTTCTCTTGCACTATTTAGTGTTTTGTCTAAGGTGTATTTTAGATTCTGGCTTTATGATACAAAAACTTAGAAAGAAAACAGTGCTTATAGAGTGAACAAAATATATGTTTTTATTATCAGATGGTAATTAACAATACAGCCACACAAATACATATAATATTTATTTAAAAATCTAATAAAATAAATTATCAAATGTTCATAAAAATAATATAACCAAAGAAAAAAACACAAAATAACTAGAAATATTTTCATATAATATAATCAATCCAACTGTTACCAATATTAGAAAAATGATTTGTGTCAGTAAAACATTATATAGATAAATTAAATATTGTAAGACCAGCTACAGTAGTAAGGATACCCTCACTAACACTGTTTTGGATTCCACGGTTAATTAACTCTCAGTTGATTGTTAGCATATACATTTTATTTCCGTGACTTACACATCTAATATATCACAACATTAGTTGGGAAATCTATTCCTACATGTGAAGAATAAAGCAAGAACTATAACTAAAATTATGGTGATTCCTATCACCCTACACCACAACCTTGGAACTTGAAATATGTGTTTTTAGGAATGCCGTCACTCAGGCTTTGGCTCAGAAGCACTACATGTGATCATGCAGGATTCATTCTGCATATGCACAGAATGGGTCCTGTGCATGCACAGTCCACACATCATTAGATATGTATGTAAACCTTTGGATTTGCATAAATCTCTGAATGAGGCCCTTTTTTCTGTCTTGTACTTTGGACATTATATTTTTATATGACCATTTGATCAGTTGGTATATATATATATATATATATATATATACAGTGATATATAGTGTGCAATGAACTGGCACTCCAACTGACCTGTGAAGTGATCTGCACTGATGCCCTTCTAATACCATGCTTCTGCCAGAAAATGGTCAATACTGTACATAGATCCATAGATGCACCACTCAAGGTGGCTTGAAATATAGCCTCTCAGGGGTAAATTTACTAAAGCCCCTAAAAGTAAAAAGGGGTGATGTTGTCCATATCAACCAATCAAATTTTCTCTATAATTTTCCTAGGCTTCAATAAAGAAATGATAGAGAGAATCTAAATGGTTTCTATGGGAAACAGCACCTTTTTTAACTTTTAGAAGCTTTAGTAAATTTACCCCTCAGTCTGAGTTGGGTTGTCATTGTTCCAGAACCTTTTACTTACGTTCCTGATGAAAAAACTAACGTAAAAGGTTCTGAAACGTTGACAACCCAACGCAGACTGAGAGTCTTTATTTCAAGCTGTATTGAGTGCCGCCTCCATGGATATATACCATGGATATATATAGTACTTCCCCTATGGATATATATATATATATATATATATATACACTGTGTATGTATGTATATATATATATTCCATAGACAAAAAAAACTTACGGTTTCACATGTCCCATTAAGGCTTCTTAGACATGATCGAAATTTCAGAAACCTGTTGTAACTCTTCCACTCAAACTCCAAAAAGCAATGAAATTCCGATCATTAAGGCTGACGCCTTAATGGACGTGTTCCTTGCGCAATACAGATATGGTATGCCATCACAGCCTGTGGGTAAGTGCAGATTCAGCACTCTCACAGAGTGAGATTGCTGTCACTCACACAATGGTGGAGCTGCTAATTCACAGATTTGTGTGCTCATTGGAATACACACATGCAGTCTATGCAACTGAAGGTCTGAGCAGTTTTGTGGAGCTCCCATCCCACACAGTGCCCACAACCATCCCATTCGGTCACCACAACAATCCCACCGTGTTACAACAGCTTCTCACTCCATACATCCATCTCACTTAGTATACACATTTAGCTCCCTCAAAATATCTTGGTTAATTGCTAAAACTATAATACCACATCTACTGTCTATGCATCTATACTTGCTTCCCCTATACACCTCCATGCTGCTGTCTTCCCCTATCCCTACTGCTGTGTTCTCCCATCTGTGCTAGTCTGTACTAACTTATCTGCACCATCTGTCTTTCCGCACCTGTGCCTTGTCTGTATCACCGTTTCCTTCTCTCTGTGCTGCTCAGTGTTTCCCTCTTCAACGTCACTCTGTCTCCTCCAGTACAGGGCACACTGTCTTCTCTCCCATCTGCACCAGTTTTCTACCCATCCAAGCCAGTGTTTTCAACCCATCTGCACCATTTCCCCCATCTGCACTGCTCTGTCTCCCTTCCCATACTTGCTGCTTGATCTACCCCCTATCCACACCACTCTTACCCCATTCATGTAGCCGACATCCTGAAGGTAAATTTCGTGGGTCCTGCGCTCTTGGCAGGGAAATAACCGCCACAGCCCACCCCTCAGTGGTTTGGAAACGCCTCCGTTGTGCAGACCATGCCCTGCCAATGGCATTCTAACGCTGTTTGCACACCCCCTCCTTCCGCGCAACCCCCTCTGCCTATCAATCAGGCAGGGTGATCGCAGCCAGTGAGATGCTGATAGCATCTCACTGGGCTCTTGGGGTACGTACGCGCAGTGCAGCCATTGCACGTGCGCACCTCACAAACTAATTCAGACTGCGATCGCTGCTGCTGCGGTCTGAATTACCCCGTGTTTCTTTGCCCCCCCATCAGTGCTGCTTAGTGTTCCCTCTATCCACACACTTCTGTTCATTCATCCACACCGCTCTCCTCCCTCCAATCAACAACACTCTTACCTCATCTGAGCAGCTTTGTCTTCCGCTCAGACCTTCAGTTGCATAGACTGCATGTGTGTATTCCAATGAGCACACAAATCTGTGAATTAGCAGCTCCACCATTGTGTGAGTGACCGCAATCTCACTCTGTGAGAGTGCTGAATCTGCACTTACCCACAGGCTGTGATGGCATACCATATCTGTATTGCGCAAGGAACACGTCCATTAAGGCGTCAGCCTTAATGATCGGAATTTCATTGCTTTTTGGAGTTTGAGTGGAAGAGTTACAACAGGTTTCTGAAATTTCGATCATGTCTAAGAAGCCTTAATGGGACATGTGAAACCGTAAGGTTTTTTGTCTATGGAATTTCATCGCTTTTTAAAAAAAAAAAAATTTTTTATTCAGAAATGTAAAATTTCACTGTAAGAATAAACATTTGATTTTTTAAATGTTTAATGAAAATGTTCGTATAACATCACTGTTCTGTGCAAAATCATTTTATTTACCAAACCGAATTGTTTAAGGTCCGTACACACTTAACGATTTAATGAGCGACGTCGCTCATTTTACCCCTCCTTGAGCGACGTCGCTCGTTTTATCGTTAAGTGTATATGCCACCAGCGACGAACGATGCGCTGCCCTGCGTGTCGGCAACAATCGTCGCTGTCGGTAGGGCATGCATGAAGGATGTGGACTGTCGTCCACGACCTTCATGCAGGGCTGGCGGGGGCGTGACGTCACTGAGTGATATGAGCGGTCATATCGCTCAGTGTGTACAGTCGGCCTTTAGACTTTGGTCAAAATATTTTGCTGCCTTTGCAGCTGATGCAGGGAGGGGGGTAGGCGGCAGCAGCCTGTAACTGAGGCTGGAGGTAGGCGTGAAATGCATTGCTTGTACGTGTGAGTGCGTGGTGTCAGGTGCTGCGCGTGTATATGTGTGTGTGTCAGGTGCTGCCTGTGTATGTGTGTCAGGTCCTGTGTGTGTGTGTGTGTGTGTGTATGTGTGTGTCAGGTGCTGCGTGTATATCTGAGTGTGTCTGATGGTGCGTGTGTATGCGTCAGCTGCCGGACGTGTGTGTGTGTCTGGTGTTGCGGGTGTATATGTGTGTGAGTATCAGGTGCTCCGCGTGTGTACAAGTGTATGTCTGGTGCTGCGCATGAATATGTATGTCTGTGTCAGGTGCTGCGCGTGTACATGAGTGTGCATTAGGTGCTGTGCGTGTACATGAGTGTGCGTCAGGTGCTGCGTGTGTACATGAGTGTGCATTAGGTGCTGCGCGTGTACATGAGTGTGCATCAGGTGCTGCGCGTGTACATGTGTGTGCGTCAGGTGCTGCACGTGTCTATGTGTGTGTGAGTAAGGTGCTGCATGTGTATGTGTGTGTCAGGTGCTGCATGTGTATATTAGTGTGTCTGATGGTGTGCGTGTATATGTATGTGTCAGGTGCTGCGTGTATATGTATGTGTCAGGTGCTGCGTGTATATGCATGTGTCAGGTGCTGCATGTTTATTTTATTGTGTCTGATGCAACGTGTGTGTGTCAGGTGCCGCATGTGTATATGTGTGTGTGTCAGGTGTTGCGCGTGTATGTGTGTGTCAGGTGCTGCATGTTTATTTTATTGTGTCTGATGCTACGTGTGTGTGTGTCAGGTGCCGCACGTGTATGTGTGTGTGTCAGGTGTTGCGCGTGTATGTGTATGTCAGGTGCCGTTCCCCTTCTTCCCATCCCAGATCTCTCTGTAGAATACAGCTCTGCACCCAGAGAGAGGGAAAGACCAAGGGGCTGATCACTGCACTGCTCACTTTTTGGTCATGAGTTCGGCCTCCTGTTTCTTCCAGTGCTGTGTTCCTGCAGCCCAGCCCTCCCTGTTGTGCCGGAGAATCAGCCCTTCCTTCCCCTGCCAGAGAGAGAGAGCCCGAGGCAGAGACACTCTTCCCGTAGCTGGCCTACCCCCAGTACTTCAGCACTGGCCATGCGGCAGTCAACAAAGGAGACCAGCAGGGGGTCCTTGCAGCATCAGCTGTGGCCGCAGCTGGATCGGGGAGGCCTGCAGTGTCTGAGATGGGCAGCACTTCCTCCGCCGCTGTCACCTTCCCCTGCCGGAGAGAAAGCCAGAGACATACCCTTCCTGCAGCTGGGCTACCCCTAGTACCTCAGCGCTGGCCAGGCAGAAGTCTATGGAGGGGACCGGCAGGGGTTTCGGGCCGCAGCAGCAGCGGCCGCAGCCAGATCAGGGAGGCCTGCAGGGTCAGAGCTGGGCAGCACTTCCACCAACACTGTCTCCTCTGTGCTGGGCATGTACACCAGTCCGTACGGACGGAGGTGTCCACAACAGGCAGCAGTATAATGAGTCAGACAAACTCATTACACGCTGCCCACTGCTGCGCCGCATGCCCTCGATGGAGGAAGCCTAGATGCGGTCCCCAGCTGCAGCGAGGGAGAAGGGTGATCACATCACCCTTCAACCCGGCACCTCACAATCAGCTGGGGATCTGCAGTAGCTTCATCTCTCTCTTCCTCTCCCTCTCTGACAGCACAGCAGCCCCTCTGGGTCCCATGTAGCTCTGCCCCCCTGCTCACAGTTCACTCGGCCTCTCCTGATTAAAAAGAAAATAAGAGCCTGAGCTGCTGCTCAGATGCGAGGAGGGGACGGGCGGTAGGTCCTCTGTGAGTGCACTACACAGCAAAATTAACTGACTCCTCACAACAGTGTGGACTGCGGGCGACGTCAGACGCCAATTTGGGTGTGCTTGCCGCACTACCTGCCCATCAAGCCCAATGTGGTGCCATGGTGCCAGCCCCGCCCACTATACGGATTCCATTTTGTATTAGGAATCCTATAACAGCATTCCGACATCCCTCCCTATGACGCTGCCATCCATACACTGCCGCTCTCATACATCCGTACACCATCACTCTCATACATCCGCACACTGCCGCTCTCACACAACTGTACACTGCCGCTCTCATACATCCATACACTGCCACTCTCATACATCCGTACACCGCCGATCTCATACATCCGCACACTGCCGCTCTCATACATCCGTACACTGCCGCTCTCATACATCCGTACAACCCCGCTCTCATACATCCGCACACTGCCGCTCTCATACATCCACACACTGCCGCTCTCATACATCCGCACACTGCCGCTCTCATACATCCGCACACTGCCGCTCTCATACATCCGTACAACCCCGCTCTCATACATCCGTACACCGCCACTCTCATACATCCGCACACTGACGCTCTCATACATCCATTACTGCCGCTCTCATACATCCGTACACCGCCACTCTCATACATCCGCACACTGCCGCTCTCACACAACTGTACACTGCTGCTCTCATACATCCATACACTGCAGCTCTCATACATCCGTACAACCCCGCTCTCATACATCCGTACAACCCCGCGCTCATACATCCGCACACTGCCGCTCTCACACAACTGTACACTGCTGCTCTCATACATCCATACACTGCCGCTCTCATACATCCATACACTGCTGCTCTCATACATCCATACACTGCCGCTCTCATACATCCATACACTGCTGCTCTCATACATCCATACACTGCCGCTCTCATACATCCGTACAACCCCGCTCTCATACATCCGTACAACCCCGCTCTCATACATCCGCACACTGCCGCTCTCATACATCCGTACAACCCCGCTCTCATACATCCGCACACTGCCGCTCTCATACATCCACACACTGCCGCTCTCATACATCCACACACTGCCTCTCTCATACATCCGTACAGCCCCGCTCTCATACAGCCGCACACTGCCGCTCTCATACAGCCGCACACTGCCGCTCTCATACAGCCGCACACCGCCGCTCTCATACAGCCGCACACCGCCGCACTCATACATCCGCACACCGCCGCACTCATACATCCGCACACCACCGCACTCATACATCCGCACACCACCGCACTCATACATCCACACACCACCGCACTCATACATCCACACACCACCGCACTCATACATCCACACACCACCGCACTCATACATCCACACACCGACGCAGTTATACAGCCGTACACTGCCGCTCTCATACAGCCGTACACTGCCGCTCTCATAGATCCGCACACTGCCGCACTCATACAGCCGCACACTGCCGCACTCATACAGCCGCACACTGCCGCTCTCATACAGCCGCACACTGCTGCTCTCATACAGCCGTACACTGCCGCTCTCATACAGCCGTACAACCCCGCTCTCATACAGCCGCACACTGATGCTCTCATGCAGCCGCACACCGACGCAGTTATACAGCCGTACACTGCCGCTCTCATACATCCGCACACTGCCGCTCTCATACATACGCACACTGCCACACTCTTACAGCCGCACACTGCCGCACTCTTACAGCCGCACACTGCCGCTCTCATACATCCACACACCGCCGCATACCACCACACGCATACAGCCGCACACCATCGCACTCATACAGCCGCACACCGACGCAGTTATACAGCCGTACACTGCCGCTCTCATACATCCGCACACTGCCGCTCTCATACATCCACACACTGCCGCTCTCATACATCCGCACACTGCCGCTCTCATACATCCGCACACTGCCGCTCTCATACATCCGTACAACCCCGCTCTCATACATCCGTACACCGCCACTCTCATACATCCGCACACTGCCGCTCTCATACATCCATTACTGCCGCTCTCATACATCCATACACTGCAGCTCTCATACATCCGTACACCGCCGATCTCATACATCCGCACACTGCCGCTCTCATACATCCGTACACTGCCGCTCTCATACATCCGTACACTGCCGCTCTCATACATCCGCACACTGCCGCTCTCATACATCCACACACTGCCGCTCTCATACATCCGCACACTGCCGCTCTCATACATCCGCACACTGCCGCTCTCATACATCCGTACAACCCCGCTCTCATACATCCGTACACCGCCACTCTCATACATCCGCACACTGCCGCTCTCACACAACTGTACACTGCTGCTCTCATACATCCATACACTGCAGCTCTCATACATCCGTACAACCCCGCTCTCATACATCCGTACAACCCTGCGCTCATACATCCGCACACTGCCGCTCTCACACAACTGTACACTGCTGCTCTCATACATCCATACACTGCCGCTCTCATACATCCATACACTGCTGCTCTCATACATCCATACACTGCCGCTCTCATACATCCATACACTGCTGCTCTCATACATCCATACACTGCCGCTCTCATACATCCGTACAACCCCGCTCTCATACATCCGTACAACCCCGCTCTCATACATCCGCACACTGCCGCTCTCATACATCCGTACACTGCCGCTCTCATACATCCACACACTGCCTCTCTCATACATCCGTACAGCCCCGCTCTCATACAGCCGCACACTGCCGCTCTCATACAGCCGCACACTGCCGCTCTCATACAGCCGCACACCGCCGCTCTCATACAGCCGCACACCGCCGCACTCAAACATCCGCACACCGCCGCACTCATACATCCGCACACCACCGCACTCATACATCCGCACACCACCGCACTCATACATCCACACACCACCGCACTCATACATCCACACACCACCGCACTCATACATCCACACACCACCGCACTCATACATCCACACACCGACGCAGTTATACAGCCGTACACTGCCGCTCTCATACAGCCGTACACTGCCGCTCTCATAGATCCGCACACTGCCGCACTCATACAGCCGCACACTGCCGCACTCATACAGCCGCACACTGCCGCTCTCATACAGCCGCACACTGCTGCTCTCATACAGCCGTACACTGCCGCTCTCATACAGCCGTACAACCCCGCTCTCATACAGCCGCACACTGATGCTCTCATGCAGCCGCACACCGACGCAGTTATACAGCCGTACACTGCCGCTCTCATACATCCGCACACTGCCGCTCTCATACATACGCACACTGCCACACTCTTACAGCCGCACACTGCCGCACTCTTACAGCCGCACACTGCCGCTCTCATACATCCACACACCGCCGCATACCACCACACGCATACAGCCGCACACCATCGCACTCATACAGCCGCACACCGACGCAGTTATACAGCCGTACATTGCCGCTCACATACATCCGCACACTGCCGCTCTCATACATCCGCACACTGCCACTCTCTACATCCGCACACTGCCACTCTCATACATCCGCACACTGCCGCTCTCATACATCCGCACACTGCCGCTCTCATACATCCGCACACTGCCGCTCTCATACATCCGCACACTGCCGCTCTCATACATCCGCACACTATCGCTCTCATACATCCAACCACTTCCACTCACATCTATACATACATAGCCTCCATACATCTACACATCCAATCCCCGTGCAAGGGAACACTGAAATCACTATCACTTTTCCCCGGGGTGTGACCACAGCCAGCCACTACTCCGGCCACCTTCTTGTGACACCAAAATGCATCTTACCTATCATCAGGGTGGTGCTGCTGCTGGGGGCGGGTTGCTGCCTCAGTCTCCTGGTTGGTGCTGCGATTGGAGGGAGTACTGCTTCCCTGTGCTGCCACTGTCTCCCGGATCATCGTGCCACTGGCTGAATTGCAGCTTGACGCTACTGCTGCCGGGAGTAACAGCTTCCTGACTGTTGTTGCTGGTGGCTGCCTACTGCTCATTGCCGCCGGAACACTGACCGGCTCGGCAGTGATGCTGGCGGAGGAGTAGTGGCGGTGGGGTGGGGGGTGCCTGCTCCCTTCCCTCGAGCATGCCGCAGTGCAAAAAAATAAATAATAAATAGAGAGCATACCAGGGTGAGAGTTTGTATGGATCACAGTGATTACACGGGGCACAGCATAAGGACACCTTGCTGTGAGGGGCTCTGCCCACACAGATTGCTGCACCCTCTCTGATGTCAGCCGCTGCCCTCTCGTTCTCTGGGCGGCCAGTTCCAGTGTGGGGTAGGAGAGGAAGAGAACACACAGGAGAGCAGCCCTGATATATAACAGAGGTGGAAGTTCTATAGGCAGCAGAGACGGAGACCAGCCAGCCAGTCTCCCAGTGCCCTGATCACTACACGCCGCCAGCACAGCATTACAGGAGGGTCCTATAGTGCTGCCCTGAGCTAACAGGTGTGTGTACCAAGTGTACCCCGTACAGTGTGCTGCGCCCTGGTGTCTCTGAGAGGGGTGAGGTCACCGTGCCGCTTTAGTATATGGCTTTTCCTTAGTACTGTACGTTACAGCCCTGCACTAGTAGTGGCAACTCTGCCCTATGTGAACATGTGAGGTTATTTTTCTATTTACAGAATAACCGGGGAGAAGGCGGCCATATTGCGGCTCTCAAGTGAAGGCCCTCTAGTACACCCCCTGCTGGCGGCCACTGCACAGGCGAAACAAATTGAAATGCCCTATCTCTATAATGGGGCATATTTCTCTTAATTAAAAAAAACCTGTAACTTTCTGAAAAACCACAACCCCAAAAGGCACTTCACTGGGACATGCTCTATCTAATAAAACAAACCCCAAGTATATTTTTATACATATATACATACTGCACACACACTCATGTATATATATATACATGAGTGTACACGTATGTACATGTTTATGTATGTATAATACACTGATAGAGTACATTATATTTATGAATTAATTGCTTCCAGATTCTGCAGCAGCATCATCAGCACCACCAGTGTTACTCACAGTCACTTCACACTGACTGCTGCACAACACATCACTTAATTTCCGGGCCGCTCGCCACCTGGTGAAGAGACATGGGAGATGAAGGACCAGCAGTGCCACGTTGAGCGGAAGTATTGTGAATTAGTTACCCACACACTCCTTGTGACACCTGCTCTCCGTCTGCCCTCCCACCCGCCGCCTGCTGTCCGGAACCCGCACTGACAAGTAAGTCTCAGCAGAATGTGTCTGCCATCAGCTCCCAGTCCCTCCTAGAGGAACACTGCCAGTGGTGTGGCGGCCGCGGCACACTAGGACTGAGAGACCGCAGCAGGAGGAAAGCACAGGTGGGCGGGAGGAGAACATGGGCGGACATCACCACATCACATTGCAAGGTGACGCCAGTCCCCCCAGTGAGGCCGCCGACGAATGCACTCAGCATAGTATTAGCAGCAGGCAGAGGGGGGGCGGGTGCAGCGGTGGTGGGAGGTACGGAAATGAGCTGCAGGCTAAGCTCCACCGATCACACACTCAGCGATCACTGTGCTACAGCAAGCGTGGCGTGCAGCGGTGCTGGACATTAGGGAGTGCCTGTGCGCACCAGGCACCCCCTGTACGCACGCCTATGCGCTACCACCCCCCATATGCCACACTACATCACTATGCTACAGCCCTCCCATATGCTGCACTTCATAATTACACTATACCCCCCATACAACATACTACATCACCACACTACACTACTCACAATAAAATTAAAACATCCCAGTTCCTCATTCTTAATGAGCTCACATGAGTTCTCTCCCCAACGGAGCTCCAGACCAAGTAACAATGAAGACACCAGCAGCGTGTAGGGGGCAGGCCTGGTCCACTTGTCAGGAGAGAGCAGTCACAGGAGGGTAAGAAGGGGGCGGGGCCTAGTCCTACAGACGGGAGAGAGCACAGACAGGAGAGAGCAAGGTACAGGGGTAGAAGGGGACGGCTGATGTGAAGAAGGGGGCGGAGCCTATTCTTACAGGCTTTCAAAATTCGACTTTAAAATTCGACATTTGACAAATTCGACTTTTCTGCAATGGTACAAATGCGGCAATTCGACAAAAGTATATTCAATTGAAGTTTGTAAATTCGACAACAGTGCTTTTAAACAGTAAATTCGTCATTTTCAATCCGCCACACTTTGCTGGCGGAATCTAATAAAAAAAAATTAAAAACATGTTTTTTTTTTGCAGTTTTTATTTTTTTGGTAATAGCATATCTATTTATATTAGAAGGGATTAGGTACTTGGTTTGTCTTTTTTGGAGGCACAAGTATTATTTATATATTTTTTAAAATATTATTTATTTTTTAAATGGAATGTGAAAAACCCGAAAAAAAAATTGCGTGGGTCCCCCCTCCAAAGCATAACCAGCCTCGGGCTCTTCGAGCCGGTCCTGGTTCTAAAAATCCGGGGGAAAAACGGACAGGGGATCCCCCGTATTTTTAAAACCAGCACCGGGCTCTGCGCCTGGTGCTGGTGCAAAAAATACGGGGACAAAAAGAGTAGGGGTCCCCCGTATTTTTTACACCAGCATCGGGCTCCACTAGCTGGACAGATAATACCACAGCGGGGGTCACTTTTATACAGTGCCCTGCGGCCGTGGCATTAAATATCCAACTAGTCACCCCTGGCCGGGGTACCCTGGGGGAGTGGGGACCCCTTCAATCAAGGGGTCCCCCCCCAGCCACCCAAGGGCCAGGGGTGAAGCCCGTGGCTGTCCCCCCCATCCAAGGGCTGCGGATGGGAGGCTGATAGCCTTGAGAAAATTTAAAGAATATTGTTTTTCTAGTAGTACTACAAGTCCCAGCAAGCCTCCCCCGCAAGCTGGTACTTGGAGAACCACAAGTACCAGCATGCAGGAGAAAATAAGAATTTACTTACCGATAATTCTATTTCTCATAGTCCGTAGTGGATGCTGGGGACTCCGAAAGGACCATGGGGACAGCGGCTTCGCAGGAGACTGGGCACAAAAGTAAAAAGCTTTAGGACTACCTGGTGTGCACTGGCTCCTCCCCCTATGACCCTCCTCCAAGCCTCAGTTAGGATACTGTGCCCGGACGAGCGTACACAATAAGGAAGGATTTTGAATCCCGGGTAAGACTCATACCAGCCACACCAATCACACCGTACAACTTGTGATCTGAACCCAGTTAACAGCATGATAACAGAAGGAGCCTCTGAAAAGATGGCTCACAACAACAATAACCCGATTTTTGTAACAATAACTATGTACAAGTAATGCAGACAATCCGCACTTGGGATGGGCGCCCAGCATCCACTACGGACTATGAGAAATAGAATTATCGGTAAGTAAATTCTTATTTTCTCTAACATCCTAGTGGATGCTGGGGACTCCGAAAGGACCATGGGGATTATACCAAAGCTCCCAAATGGGCGGGAGAGTGCGGATGACTCTGCAGCACCGAATGAGAGAACTCCAGGTCCTCCTCAGCCAGGGTATCAAATTTGTAGAATTTAGCAAACGTGTTTGCCCCTGACCAAGTAGCTGCTCAGCAAAGTTGTAAAGCCGAGACCCCTCGGGCAGCCGCCCAAGATGAGCCCACTTTCCGTGTGGAATGGGTTTTTACAGATATTGGCTGTGGCTGGCCTGCCACAGAATGTGCAAGCTGAATTGTACTACAAATCCAACGAGCAATCGTCTGCTTAGAAGCAGGAGCACCCAGCTTGTTGGGTGCATACAGGATAAACAGCGAGTCAGATTTTCTGACTCCAGCCGTCCTGGAAACATATATTTTCAGGGCCCTGACTACGTCCAGCAACCTGGAATCCTCCAAGTCCCTAGTAGCCGCAGGCACCACAATAGGCTGGTTTAAGTGAAATGCTGATACCACCTTAGGGAGAAATTGAGGACGAGTCCTCAATTCTGCCCTGTCCGTATGAAAAATTAGGTAAGGGCTTTTAAAGGATAAAGCCGCCAATTCTGAAACACGCCTGGCTGAAGCCAGGGCTAACAGCATTACCACTTTCCATGTGAGATATTTTAAGTCCACAGTGGTGAGTGGTTCAAACCAATGTGATTTTAGGAATCCCAAAACTACATTGAGATCCCAAGGTGCCACTGGAGGCACAAAAGGAGGCTGTATATGCAGTACTCCCTTGACAAACGTCTGAACTTCAGGAACAGAAGCTAGTTCTTTTTGGAAGAATATTGACAGGGCCGAAATTTGAACCTTAATGGACCCTAATTTTAGGCCCATAGACAGTCCTGTTTGCAGGAAATGCAGGAATCGACCCAGTTGAAATTCCTCTGTAGGGGCCTTCCTGGCCTCGCACCACGCAACATATTTACGCCAAATACGGTGATAATGTTGTACGGGTACATCCTTCCTGGCTTTGATCAGGGTAGGGATGACTTCATCCGGAATGCCTTTTTCCTTCAGGATCCGGCGTTCAACCGCCATGCCGTCAAACGCAGCCGCGGTAAGTCTTGGAACAGACATGGTCCCTGCTGGAGCAGGTCCTTTCTTAGAGGTAGAGGCCACGGGTCCTCCGTGAGCATCTCTTGAATTTCCGGGTACCAAGTCCTTCTTGGCCAATCCGGAGCCACGAGTATAGTCTTTACTCCTCTCCTTCTTATGATTCTCAGTACTTTTGGTATGAGAGGGAGAGGAGGGAACACCTACACTGACTGGTACACCCACGGTGTTACCAGAGCGTCCACAGCTATTGCCTGAGGGTCCCTTGACCTGGCGCAATATCTGTCCAGTTTTTTGTTGAGGCGGGACGCCATCATGTCCACCTTTGGTTTTTCCCAACGGTTCACAATCATGTGGAAGACTTCTGGGTGAAGTCCCCACTCTCCCGGGTGAAGATCGTGTCTGCTGAGGAAGTCTGCTTCCCAGTTGTCCACTCCCGGAATGAACACTGCTGACAGTGCTATCACATGATTTTCCGCCCAGCGAAGAATCCTTGCCACTTCCGTCATTGCCCTCCTGCTTCTTGTGCCGCCCTGTCTGTTTACGTGGGCAACTGCCGGGATGTTGTCCGACTGGATCAACATCGGCTGACCCTGAAGCAGAGGTCTTGCCTGACTTAGGGCATTGTGAATGGCCCTTAGTTCCAGGATATTTATGTGAAGTGACGTTTCCATGCTTGACCACAAGCCCTGGAAATTTCTTCCCTGTGTGACTGCTCCCCAGCCTCTCAGGCTGGCATCCGTGGTCACCAGGACCCAATCCTGAATGCCGAATCTGCGGCCCTCTAGGAGATGAGCACTCTGTAACCACCACAGGAGAGACACCCTTGTCCTTGGAGACAGGGTTATCCGTTGATGCATTTGAAGATGCGATCCGGACCATTTGTCCAGCAGATCCCACTGAAAAGTTCTTGCGTGGAATCTGCCGAATGGAATCGCTTCGTAAGAAGCCACCATCTTTCCCAGGACCCTTGTGCATTGATGTACTGACACTTGGCCTTGTCTTAGGAAGTTCCTGACTAGGTCGGATAACTCCCTGGCTTTCTCTTCCGGGAGAAACACCTTTTTCTGTACTGTGTCCAGAATCATTCCTAGGAACAGCAGACGTGTCGTCGGAATCAGCTGCGATTTTGGAATATTTAGAATCCATCCGTGCTGTCGTAGTACTACTTGAGATAGTGCTACTCCGACCTCTAACTGTTCTCTGGACCTTGCCCTTATCAGGAGATCGTCCAAGTAAGGGATAATTAAGACGCCTTTTCTTCGAAGAAGAATCATCATTTCGGCCATTACCTTGGTAAAGACCCGGGGTGCCGTGGACAATCCAAACGGCAGCGTCTGAAACTGATAGTGACAGTTCTGTACCACAAACCTGAGGTACCCTTGGTGAGAAGGGCAAATTGGGACATGGAGGTAAGCATCCTTGATGTCCAGAGACACCATATAGTCCCCTTCTTCCAGGTTCGCTATCACTGCTCTGAGTGACTCCATCTTGAACTTGAACCTTTTTATGTAAGTGTTCAAGGATTTCAGATTTAAAATGGGTCTCACCGAGCCGTCCGGCTTCGGTACCACAAACAGCGTGGAATAATACCCCTTTCCCTGTTGTAGGAGGGGTACCTTGATTATCACTTGCTGAGAATACAGCTTGTGAATGGCTTCCAATACCGCCTCCCTGTCGGGGGGAGACGTTGGTAAAGCAGACTTCAGGAACCGGCGAGGGGGAGACGTCTCGAATTCCAATTTGTACCCCTGAGATACTACCTGCAGGATCCAGGGGTCCACTTGCGAGTGAGCCCACTGCGCGCTGAAATTCTTGAGATGGGCCCCCACCGTGCCTGAGTCCGCTTGTAAGGCCCCAGCGTCATGCTGAGGACTTGGCAGAAGCGGGGGAGGGCTTCTGTTCGTGGGAAGAGGCTGTCTGCTGCAGTCTTTTTCCCCTTCCTCTGCCCCGGGGCAGATATGAGTGGCCTTTTGCCCGCTTGCCCTTATGGGGACGAAAGGACTGAGCCTGAAAAGACGGTATCTTTTTCTGCTGTGAGGTGACTTGGGGTAAAAAGGTGGATTTCCCAGCCGTTGCCGTGGCCACCAGGTCCGATAGACCGACCCCAAATAACTCCTCCCCTTTATACGGCAATACTTCCATATGCCGTTTGGAATCCGCATCACCTGACCACTGTCGCGTCCATAACCCTCTTCTGGCAGAAATGGACATCGCACTTACTCTTGATGCCAGGGTGCAAATATCCCTCTGTACATCACGCATATATAGAAATGCATCCTTTAAATGCTCTATAGTCAATAATATATTGTCCCTGTCCAGGGTATCAATATTTTCAGTCAGGGAATCCGACCAAGCCACCCCAGCACTGCACATCCAGGCTGAGGCGATTGCTGGTCGCAGTATAATACCAGTATGTGTGTATATACTTTTTAGGATATTTTCCAGCTTCCTATCAGCTGGTTCCTTGAGGGCGGCCGTATCAGGAGACGGTAACGCCACTTGTTTTGATAAGCGTGTGAGCGCCTTATCCACTCTAGGGGGTGTTTCCCAACGCGCCCTAACCTCTGGCGGGAAAGGGTATAATGCCAATAATTTTTTAGAAATTAGCAGTTTTTTATTGGGGGAAACCCACGCTTCATCACACACCTCATTTAATTCATCTGATTCGGGAAAAACTACGGGTAGTTTTTTCACACCCCACATAATACCCTTTTTTGTGGTACTTGTAGTATCAGAAATGTTCAAAACCTCCTTCATTGCCGTGATCATGTAACGTGTGGCCCTACTGGAAAATACGTTTGTTTCCTCACCGTCGACACTGGAGTCAGTGTCCGTGTCAGTGTCTGTATCGACCTGAGGTAACGGGCGTTTTATAGCCCCTGACGGTGTTTGAGACGCCTGTACAGGTATTAACTGAGTGACCGGAGTGTGAAGTGTGCTGAGAGCAATGGCGCACAGCTGAGGTGCTGTGCGCTACCTTATTGAAGACAGGACGTCTTCTGCCGCCGATTTTCTGGACCTCTTCACTCTTCTGGCTCTGTAAGGGGGCCGGCGGCGCGGCTCCGGGACCCATCCATGGCTGGGCCTGTGATCGTCCCTCTGGAGCTAATGTCCAGTAGCCTAAGAAGCCCAATCCACTCTGCACGCAGGTGAGTTCGCTTCTTCTCCCCTTAGTCCCTCGGTGCAGTGAGCCTGTTGCCAGCAGGTCTCACTGAAAATAAAAAACCTACTTTAAACTTTTACACTAAGCAGCTCAGGAGAGCCCCTTAGCCTGCACCCGTCTCGTTCGGGCACAAAAATCTAACTGAGGCTTGGAGGAGGGTCATAGGGGGAGGAGCCAGTGCACACCAGGTAGTCCTAAAGCTTTTTACTTTTGTGCCCAGTCTCCTGCGGAGCCGCTATCCCCATGGTCCTTTCGGAGTCCCCAGCATCCACTAGGACGTTAGAGAAAAACGGGCCCGCTGGTACCTGTAGTTCTACTGGGAAAAAAATACCCAAATAAAAACAGGACACAGACACCGTGAAAGTATAACTTTATTTCACACCTGCCGACACACACATACTTACCTATGTTGACATGAAGCAGTCGGTCCTCTTCTCCAAGTAGAATCCACGGGTACCTGAAAATAAAAGATAGTTATACTCACCTGATCCAGGTTCCAGATTAAATCCACGTACTTGGCAAAACAACAAACCGAACACACGGACCAGACGGACTGAAAGGGGTCCCATGTTTACACATGGGACCCCTTTCCACGAATGCAGACATCCGAATCTCGCGAGAATCCGACAGCGGGATGATGACGTTCATGCGTGCTCGGGCTAGCCGAGCAAGGCGGGAAGGTTCGAACCTGCCTCGGACCCGTGTAAAATGGGTGAAGTTTGGGGGGTTCGGATTCCGACGAACCGAACCCACTCATCACTAGTATGTACGTGAGTGTCAGGTGCCGTGCGCGTACATACGTGTCAGTGCCGTGCGTGTACGTGTGTGTGTGTGTGTGTGTCAGGTGGCGCGTACCTACATGTGTTTATGTCAGGTGCTGTGCATGTGTGTACGTACAGGCGTGTGTCAGGTGCCGCGCGTGTACGTACGTGTGTGTGTGTGTGCCAGGAGCCGCGTGTGTACATGCGTGTGGGTGTCAGGAGCCGTGCGTATACGTACATACGTGTAGGTGTCAGGTGCCGTGCGTATACGTACATACGTGTGTGTGTCAGGAGCCGCGCGTGTTCGTACATGTGTGTGTGTGTCAGGAGCCGCGCGCGTGTGTGTGTGTGTGTGTGTGTGTGTCAGGAGCCATGCGTGTGCATACATGTGTGTGTGTCAGGTGCCGTACGTACGTACGTACGTACGTACGTACGTACGTACGTACGTACGTGTGTGTCAGGTGCCGCACGTGTATGTGCGTGTGTGTGTTAAATTCCGCGTGTGTACGTACGTATGTGTGTGCCTGGAGCCGCACGTGTACATACATGTGTGTGTGTGTGTGTGTGTGTGTGTGTCAGGTGCTGTACGTGTATGTGTGTGTCTCAGGTGCTGCACGTGTATATGTGTGTATCTCAGGTGCTGCATTTGTATGCGTCAGCTGCCACGTGGGTATCAGGTGTTGAGCGTGACAGCGTGTATGTGTTTGTGTCGCATCTGTATGTGTGTGACTGTCAGGTGCTGCACGTGTATGTGTGTGTCAGGTGCTGCATGTATATATGTGTGTGTTAGGTGCTGTTCATGTATGTGGGAGTGGCAGGTGCTACATGTGTATATATGTGTGAGTGGCAGGTGCTGCGTGTGTATACGAGTGTGTGTGAGGTGCTGCGAGTGTATGTGTGTGTTAGGTGGTCTGAGTGTATATGATTGTGTGTCAGGTGCTGTGCGTGTGTGCGTTAAATGCCACATGTATGTGTGTCAGGTGCTGCGTGTGTGTGTGTGGGTGTGTCAGGTGCTGCATGTCTGTGTGTGTGGGTGTGTCAAGTGCTGCATGTGTGTGTGTGTCTGTCAGGTGCTGCATGTGTGTGTCAGGTGCTGCATGTCTGCGTGTGTGTGTGTCAGGCGCTGCATGTCTGTGTGTCAGGTGCTGCGTGTGTGTGTGTGTGTGTGTGTCAGGTGCTGTGTGTGTGTGTGTCAGGTGCTGCGTATGTGTGTGTGTGTGTGTGTGTCAGGTGCTGCGTGTCTGTGTCAGGTGCTGCGTGTCTGTGTCAGGTGCTGCGTGTCTGCGTGTGTGTGTCAGGTGCTGCGTGTCTGCGTGTGTGTGTCAGGTGCTGCGTGTCTGCGTGTGTGTGTCAGGTGCTGCGCGTGTGTGTGTGTGTGTCAGGCGCTGCATGTCTGTGTGTCAGGTGCTGTGTGTGTGTGTGTGTGTGTCAGGTGCTGTGTGTGTGTGTGTGTGTCAGGTGCGTGAGTGTGCATGTGTCAGGTGCGTGAGTGTGTGTGTGTCAGGTGCGTGAGTGTGTGTGTGTGTGTCAGGTGCGTGAGTGTGTGTGTGTGTCAGGTGCGTGAGTGTGTGTGTGTCAGGCGCTGCGTGTCTGTGTGTGTCAGGCGCTGCGTGTCTGTGTGTGTCAGGCGCTGCGTGTCTGTGTGTGTCAGGTGCTGCGTGTGAGTGTGTGCGTGTGTGTCAGGTCCATGTGAGTGTCAGGTGCTGCGTCTGTGTGTCAGGTGCTGTGTGTGTGCGTGTGTGTCAGGCGCTGCGTGTGCGTGTGTCAGGCGCTGCAGGGAGGGCGGGGGGGACGGACAGCAGGGAGGGCGGGGGGGGACGGACAGCAGGGAGGGCGGGGGGGGACGGACACACAGCAGGGAGGGCGGGGGGAGAACGGACACACTGCAGAGAGGAGGAGGGGGGGTGGCCGGACACAGCGGGAGGAGGGGGGTGGCCGGACACAGCGGGAGGAGGGGGGGTGGACGGACACAGCGGGAGGGGGGGGTGGACGGACACAGCGGGAGGGGGGGGTGGACGGACACAGCGGGAGGGGGGTGGTGGACGGACACAGCGGGAAGAGGGGGGGTGGCCGGACACATCGGGAGGAGGGGGGGGGTGGCCGGACACAGCGGGAGGAGGGGGGGTGGACGGACACAGCGGGAGGGGGGGGTGGACGGACACAGCGGGAGGGGGGGGGTGGACGGAAACAGCGGGGGGGGGGATGGACGGACACAGCGGGAGGGGGGGTGGACGGACACAGCGGGAGGGGGGGGTGGACGGACACAGCGGGAGGAGGGGAGGGTGGACGGACACACAGCAGGGAGGGCGGGGGGGGACACACTGCAGGGAGGAGGGGGGGGGACACACAGCAGGGAGGGCAAGGGGGGGGGGCGACAGACACACAGCAGGGAGGGCGAGGGGGGGGGAGACGGACACACAGCAGGGAGGGCGAGAGGGGGAGGGGGGGGTGACTGGTGACCATAGAGACCTTGATAAATACCGCATACTGCAGGGAGGGAGGGCCGGACACAGCAGGAGGAGAAGAAGGGAGGAGTGGCCGGACACAGCTGCCCGAGACGCCTCCTACTGCCAGCCGCACCACAGACGCGGGGAGGAGACGCAGGCAGCCACCAGGGAAGGTCCGGCGGGCGGCCGGGCACACAGCGGGCGGGCGGGAGGGAGGGGAGGGTGGCCGGACATGCGGGGGAGAAGTGGAAGCTTGGTATACAGCGGTGGGCTGCCTGACAGAACTCACCCAGTGCTACGCAGCTCCGGCGATCTCCTCCCGCTTCATGGACCTCAGTGACAGCCTCACACGCCGGGAACCGCTGGCTGTCCTGCAGCTCCACGTGACTCCTTCCCACTCTGTCTCCTCGTGCCCAACTGCCAGAGCTACTCTCTGTACACCCCCTGCTGGCGGTCACTGCGCAGGCGCAACAAATTGAAATGCCCTATCTCTATAATGGGGCATATTTCTCTTAATTAAAAAAACCCTAGAACTTTCTGAAAAACTACAACCCCAAAAGGCACTACACTGGGGCATACTCTATCTAGTAAAACAAACCCCAAGTCTTAATTCGTCCTCTATCCGGAGTTATGCCTTCCCAAAAAAATCTTTATTCACTCTATGGGAAAACGTTGTCAAAAAGCCACAGAGGGAGTGGCAGAAAAAAACTGACAGTTGGAACTTTAGCTTACTCCCAATTCCTCATTTTTTATTATTTTATTTTATTTTTCTACGCGTCCATGCCAAATTTCAGCTCAGTACGTCCAATCAGTTTTGAGGTGTAGCCCCTCAAACACCATGCCCCCATCTCAGAAGTTCCCTATGGGAGAATTCCGTTTGTTCGATTCAGCCTTAATATAAGGGCACGACCGTGCCCTTATAATATATATATATACATACATACTGTGTATGTATATATATATATATATATATATATATATATACATTGATTGTTAATGGCCATCTAATAATATTATTACTGTACATAATATATTTTTTCTACCTACATTTGGAGGTAACAGGTGACAAATTGGCAAATTTAATATAGAGTGCATTGTAAAAAAAATACAGTACTGTACACTTGTAATCTACAGGTTGTGCATGCTACTAAAGGATAAATGAATCATCTTATTTGTTATTAATAAAGTGATTAATTTAGAAAGGAAAAATATTGTTGACTGCTCATTTGTTTATGTACTGTGGAACTCTTGCAGAACTCTTCATATAAATAAAGGATAATAATAATATAGTAAATGTCACAATTCCAAAAAAGAAATATATTGTGTATGTTATGGCTATATAATTCTACCCTTCTCCTAGTCCTCCTCATGCAAGTTTTGTTATTCAAACATGCCCCTGTATAAATTGGTGAAGCACTGGATGCACCAATTTTCACCAAGCTCGGGATGGCCCATGGCTGTTCCAAGTATTTAAAGAATTAAAACATAATTAAAACCAAGATAATTTTGTGATAACATAACAGAAATACATTATGGAAGAAATTTGTGCTGCATCTGAGTTTTCTCTGTCCCTTAACAGCTGTTTTACTACTGCCAAAATTCCATTTTAATTCGGAATACTAGTATGCAAAATTTGAGCATCACATATGAGAAATTAATACTGTAAGTTTCTTAGGTTTTTTAGAAGATTCAATATGAGACAATAGAAAGAGATCCTTAGGCTGTGAAGAAAATTACATATAAAGTGGTAAATTAACTAAACAATAACAAAAATTGTGCCACCTCGGGAGTTGTTAGTAATTTGTATAATTGGGGAGTTGGTAATAGGAGAATGCAATAAGGTGTTGAGCAGTACAGATGGTGTAGTGGTTAGCTTTACTGCCTCACATCACTGAGGTCATGAGTTCAATTCCCACCAAGGCCCTAACTGTGTTGAGTTTGTATATTCTCCCTGTACTTGTGTGGGTTTCCTCTCACAATCCAAAAATATACTTGTAGGTTTATTGGGTCCTGACAAAAAATTAACCCATGTGTGAGTGTGTGTAAATGTAAATGTGGTAGGGAATATAGACCGTAAGCTCCGCTGGGGCAGGTACTGATGTGAATGGCCAAATATTCTCTGTAAAGCACTGCAGAATATGTGTGCGCTATATAAATGACTGTTAATATTAATAATAATAATAATAATAATAGCATACAAAATGTCCTGTCAACCTTGAAAAATTCTTCTATTCAAAAGCAACATCTAAAAAAATTAATAATTTATATTTAAATGTCACTGTGGATTGGATGCCAATGTAATGTGAGTTTTTTTCCCATTAATTGCTTATTGGCTTTATTTTTTCCCTATTATCTAATGGTATGATAGTAATAAAATAGTCACATTACAGCTCTTTCGAGGATTATAATTTTTTATTTGTATTGCACTACAAGGGTTCCACAACGCATTAAAAAAGTACAGTACATAACAAGTGAGCAGAATAAGAATACAGTGACTTACAGTACAATGCTGCACCAGTACATAGAATATAAACATTGCTACATCAGCAGTCATGACACTCAAGTAAGTAGCAGGGAGGCATCAGCCAAGGGTTAGGTCCATTGTGGTGAGTATGGAGTAGTATACTGTAAGTAAGAGAAAGAAAAGCACATGATTGAAGAGGGCACTACTTGCAATAGCTTACATTCTAAAGGGGGGAGGCAGCCAGACAGGGGTTAACACAGATCGAGTAAACAGTAAGCATATAACAGAATGTTAGGATTAGAGAGGCTGAGTTTGATGAAGAGGTAGGTCTTGAGAGCCTTTTTGAAGTTTTGCAGAGAGGTGGAGAGTCTGATAGGGAGAGGGAGACAGTTGAAGAGATTGGTTGCAGCAATATGTTTGCAGCAGGGAGTGGGATGATGTAATTATTTGGCAAGAGAGGTGGAATTCATTTGTGGAACAAAGTGGACAGGCAGAGTGTCAAAGGAGATGAGGTCAGAGATGTTAATAGCAGAGGAATGGGTTAGCACTTTGAGAGTGTGAGAAGCTTGAATTGGGTTCTGAAGGCAAAGGAAAGTCAGTGTAGGGATTGCAGGAAAGGGGTTTCAGACATACTTTGTTTGGAGAGAAAGACCAGTCAGGCAGCTGCATTGAGGACAGATTAGAGTGGAGAGAGGCAGATGTCAGGTAGGCCAGATAGAAAAAGGTTACAATGGTCCAATCTGAAGATGACCAGTGAAGCGGATCCTGGAAATATTTTTGAGATAGAAATGGCTGGACTGCATAATGTACTGAATGTGGGATTTAAACGAAAGATATTAGTCAAGGATAACTCCAAGACCGTGCAAGTGAGGACTAGAGGATATATTTGAGTCATAAATAGACAATGAATGTGTGGGAGGTAAGGTTATGCAGGAGGATAGGAAGATGATCAGCTCAGTCTTAGACATGTGAAGTTTAAGAAAAAGCTGGGATTTTCAGGCAGAGATAGCAGAGAGACAGTTGGCAATTCGAGTGAGGAGAGAGGGGGTGAGGTCAGGGTAGGAAAGATAGATCTGAGTATCATCAGCATAGAGATGATATTGGAGGTCAAAAGAGCCAGGGAGCTCACCTAAAGAGAATCTTTAGAGCGAGAATAGTAGAGGTCCGAGAACTGAACTTTGGAGAGACCAACTATTAGCAGAGTAAGGAATGAAGTGAAGTCTTGAGAGGAAACAGAGAAGGAACAGTCAAAAAGGTAGGAGGACATTCAGGAGAGGGCAAGTTCATGCAGATTAAGGGAGTGAAGGATTTGCAGGAGGAGACGGTGGGCCTCAGTGTCAAAAGCAGCAAAGAGGTCAAGGGAATTTGGCAGCAAGGAATTCATTGCTGACTTTCGTGAGGGAAGTTTCAGTGGGTCAAGCAGGGAGTGGGAGGAAAGAAAGACTATGCGCGCAAGGACTTTGGACGCAAAAGGGAGGGGAGAGATGGGCCGGTAGTGGGAGAGAGAATTAGGATCAAGGGTAGGTTTTTAAAAAATGGGGATACAATAGAATGCTTTAAGGCATAGGTGATAGTGGTCCTTATTCAGTATGAGTCACATCTGAGATGCAATTGCATTCTCCTGAATATCAGAACAGCGTGAACGTGCAGGGCCTGCACAGCACGTGTGCGGGCAGGGAGATGGGATCACATCTCAGGGCAGTCAGAGCAGTGATGTGGCATTGCAAGGGCATGTCAACAAAAACAGGGGCAGGTCTTGGCAATTTTCAAGGTGGCTGCATGATGTCACAAGCAGCCGTTTCAAAGCAAAACATGGTGGTGGAGCACATGCTTTCGCATCTAGGAATTGGGTCAGCAATGTGATCGCAGTTAAATTACAATCAATTTGCTGGCAGTGAGGCAGCCTTGTCCTGTGTTTGGCGGCCACCAGTATGGGATAGAAGCAGTGTCCGATTCTGCTATTTAGCAGAATCTGCTTCTGAACCTGAATCAGGTCCAGTGCCTGATAAGACAGAGAAATTGAGGTGTGCAATGTGGGATCAGGCAGAATGGGTAAGGCCACAGAGGAAATGGAGAATAGAATCATTTGGGGAAGTGGAAGGGAAGGGGGTGGAGCTGTATGAAGTCCATGACTTAATCCCCTCATAAAGAAGAAAAAATAATTCAGAGTTGGTAAGATGTATGAGTATTGGTGGTCAGGGATGAAGAGGGAAGGGTGTTGGTGTATGGAGTCAATTTTGGATGTGAAGTAGATGATAAAGTCAAGGGCAGAAAGTGAGGATGAGAATCGAGGAGGAGATGGGGAGGGAGTTTAAAGTGAGGAAGAAATGCCAAATGTTTGAGTACTGGGAGGAGATGAGGTTCCTGAAATATAACTGTTTTGAAAAAAAAAGAGCAGCACATTAGGATGAGAGCAAAAAATGCCTTAGAGCATTGGTTCTCAAACTGTGTGCCATGGCACCTTGGGTTGCCTCAGGACACTTCCAGGGGTGCCGTGAGTCGGTGGCCCAGGACAAATTAAACAAATTTATGGTCAATATAATAGGCAAAACCAGTACTGGTGACTGCCAATCATAACATATGTGAATAAACTGAAGCAAATCGTGTACCTCACCACACAATTGAACCTAAGGATGGCATATAAGCAGAATTTACTTAATTTAATATTTCTTTCTAAATTCTCAATAAGAAACTTTTGGCCTAGAGGTGCCATGAAAAAAATTCTGTTTGTCTAGGGTGCCATAATTCAAAAAAGATTGGGAATCACGCATGATTTCCTCCACTGTCGCTTACTGGATTGTGAGTACTTTGCAGATATCTGGTGAATTTGGAATTCCAGAGATGAGATGTTGTTCTGGGAGGGTGAATAGTGGTTTCTGGAACAATAGAGTCAATTGCAGAAGTAAGGAAAGCATTGTATAGGGAAGTGGCTTTTTCAAGCAGGAGAAAGAGAATAGGAGAGAGAAGTGATTCAAGCAGGAAGGATAAGGAATCAGTGTTGATAGCCTCAATATTACACTTAGTGATAGTAGCCTTAGGAGGGAGAGGTGGAAAACCAGAAAGGGATAAGTTAAAAGTAAGAGGGTGACAACAATAAAGCAAGGATTGGAATGATTAAGTTATGTCAGTTTAAATGGAATGGTGACATAAATTTCTGAGATGTGTGGACTTATAATTATGCGGCATTGTTTCGCTACTTGAAGGATTGGTTGATGGCTCCCAAATTTATATCAACAGTTTCCTGAAGCAAAACCTTATGCCTTGGGTTTCTTTTGCAGCTTTATTACATACATATGATGGATGATGACATGTCTCCTGACATTCTTGATAATCCTCTTCTTATGACCACAAGAAATATTTTGCTGTTTAAGACATAAATTTAAACTAAATCCACATTATTCTGTTCATCTGCCATTTTTTCAGAATCCAAACTTTCAAAATGGTGAGGCTTCACATGTTTTTTTGTATTTGGAGACTGGAGGACTCTGTATTTTGCGTCATCATATGTTGTCCCATTCTGATGCCAATGCTAATTTCCCTGTCATTGGTATTTTTTTTCTTTCCTCCAGGCTCATTATTAGAGAAAAATGGGCATACTAATACCAGTGGGAGATTGGGACAACCCTCTGGACACTTCATTATTAAGTCCCTCTTTACACCGGGAATCTATCTCCTCATACATGTATTATAGATTACTTAGATCCTCTGTGGAACACTCCTCTTTATGGAGAGGTATGGTCCAATGGCTGAACAATTTTCCCTCCTTGCCTACAGATGACCTTGTCAATATGGTGCTGTATTCTATTAATATCATCCCACTGGCAAAATTTGCAGAAAAGTTCCTTAAAAGTTTGCACCGTTCATACACTTCTCTTTCTAGAGGTTTCCTAATGGGTATACTGGATTATTCTATTTACCCTAAATGTAGTCAAAGTTCTGCAGACCTCTATAATTGCCTATGTGCTTGCCCATAGATCTATTCAACACATTTGATACAGAGCACCCTACCAACCCTCAAAATGTTTAAAGAAAAACTATTTTTTTTTCATAGAAATTGGTTGGAGGCATCTCTTCAAAAGAAGGTCTATACAAGAAAGTTTTTTGCAACTCAGGAGCATTACTTAGAGGCTCTTCCAATTTCTACTAAATAGGCTACATTGCAATGCTTTCATAATAGTGGTATGAGACCCTTATTTTTCTCTAATACCCCAAATTAATTTTGAAATATACAGTATACATTGTTAGGTCCGGTTTCATAAATTATGTTTCTTCTTTTTTCTTTTTCTAATTTTCATTTGTATCAGTACTACGGTTTTGTTATTATTTTGGCTTTAATTGTTTTATGCTGAAGTAGATATTGATATGCTTTCATGTACATTATATTGTTTTGTCCAAATGTGGATAATGTTATTGTCACATATTGAAGTTTAAATTAAAAGAGAAAATTGGGGTTTTTTTTAAACAAAGAAAGGTGAGATGAAGTTAGCAGATATATCATAATGGCGAGTGAAGTCCAGATCAAATTAATACCTACTCACATGGGAGGGTGATGAGGTCCATTTCGAGAGACAAAATAATGCTGTGAGGGTAAGGAGTTTAGAGGCAGAGAGTTATATTGGTATATTGATTGGGATGTTGAAGTCACCTAAGGTAATGTAGGGAAAACCTGAAGAGAGGAAGTGAGGGAGTCAAGGTTATTGGGAATCTGGAGAGAGAGCCAGGGAAATGGTAAATGACAGCTATTCAAAGGTGAATCGGTTGGAAGAGGCATAAAGCATGGAGATCAGATGTAGAGCATTTAATGGATGGTTCAGAGGGTATGACTTGGTATGGGTAACCAGAGGATATAATAAAACAAACACTACCACCATGGTGACCATGGGGCAGGGGATATGAGAAAACGTGAGGCCAACTTAGGAGAGGTCAGTGGGAGAAATGGTGTCAGAGGGAGAAATCAAGTTTTAAGGGATATGGAGATGAAAAGGTCATTAGTGGGGTGTAGTTTGTTACAGACAGATCTGACATACTAGGGAGCACAGGAAAGAGATTGTGGGAGAGATGTGCATGATATTTTCATGGTTGCTGTAGTGCTGAGGTGAAAATAATTTGGAGGCTACTGCTAAAGAGAGTGTAGTGATGGTAGTTGGATTCATCTTTTGAACAACACACAGCAGATCAGACATTAACGTTGGAAGCAAATGTGGAAAGATCCAGCAGATCATTCTATAAATTAGATTCAGTCTGGGAAAATATTTTTTTTACAAATGCAGTATGCTTTAGCTGAAGGGTTGAGAGAAAAGAATGTTGGATCTGCACTCACTCCCCAATTTCATCAAACACTTTGCCACATGTAGCTACTCTTGTTAGCTGGAGTGAGTTGAGTCAATGGAAGGAAAGTTGGAAATTTTCCTTAAATTTGACTGATCAAAAAATTTCACAATCACAAAATAACCATGTATATTGCAGGATAGTCATTACCCACATGGGTGGAATATGATTATACATACCATAGTTTATGTAATAATTTTTTCTGATTATTGTTTATACAGGTTGAATATCCCATATCCAAATATTCCGAAATACGGAATATTCCGAAATACGGACTTTTTTGAGTGAGAGTGAGATAGTGAAACCTTTGTTTTTTGATGGTTCAATGTACACAAACTTTGTTTAATACACAAAGTTATTAAAAATATTGTATTAAATGACCTTCAGGCTGTGTGTATAAGGTGTATATGAAACATAAATGAATTGTGTGACTGTAGACACACTTTGTTTAATGCACAAAGTTACAAAAAATATTGGCTAAAATTGCCTTCAGGCTGTGTGTATAAGGTGTATATGTAACATAAATGCATTTTGTGCTAAGACTTAGGTCCCATCACCATGATATCTCATTATGGTATGCAATTATTCCAAAATACGGAAAAATCCGATATCCAAAATACCTCTGGTCCCAAGCATTTTGGATAAGGGATACTCAACCCGTATTCTGATTAAAAAAGTGTTTTTTTTTTATTGTTTAAATTTTGTACAGCTATAGAATGCAAACACGTTTTGTCACTCAGTATGATGATATTGGACAATATTCCCATAATCTATAATAATACATAGAAGCCAAGGAGGGATTGTAACAGTATTGATTAATGACTTAAAACCTAATATTTGCCTTATATGTATAAAATGTGTACACATAGCCATATATTTGTGTTGTAAGACTTTCATTGTGCATCCTTGTAGGAACAAGCTGTTTTTCTTTATAGTATGTTAATCAGAATTTTTTTTCTCCTTCTGGGTTATATAATAGGCCAGACAATAGGTCTATTGGTGGTCAACAAATAGATGTTTACCTTTGATCAACTGACCTAGACATCTAAAATACACAGAAGTAAAAGTCTATTTGTCCTAAATTAGAATTCTTTACAACAATATATTTCACATTACTGTACCATTGACCAGGGACTCCAATAACATGTATATGGATATACTATATGATCACTTGACCACCGCCCAGAATTCTGGGTTATATAGAGGGTCATGTCAGACTGATGGCAGCCTCCATTGAGACCTGAGATTGGGAATAGGGTTCCTTTGACTGACAAGACAGCGCAAAGGAGGCTCCCTGGGACCACACCTAATGCTAGGATTCTGAATATCCTTTATAACTGCCTTAAGGAACATGGATAAGTATATTTTAATTCTTGTCAATTACATTGTAAATACTGTAAATGATTGTTAAACTGTGTTAGTGACCCTGACTCTCACTATAATTCTGATATAATAGTACACTGGGAACAGTACGCACCATGCATTCCCTGTGGAAGCGGGTGCATACGCACATGCCCACATACAGTAGCAGGCACACTGTTCTCGGCAAAAAAGATGCATTTGCCATGAATAGGAGCAAAGATGAACATGGTTAATTCTGTATGTGGAATGCTATTGCCAGTGATTTGAAATGATAGGGTTTTCTGCATGACACGTAGATTTCTGTGTGAGGCCATGAGAAGTAGTTTGTACACATACTTTTAGAAGTTTGTACACATACTTAAGACAGCATAAAACAGACTTTGAAGATAAGCAGTAAGTCATGGTTTTGTTTATAACATACGTGGGTACACTGATACAGTAGTTAGGTCTGGATATCAGTTAAAGCCAGAATATAAGCTAAAAATCTACTGTAGCTTCATAAGCAAAATAGACAGTGTATGAAGAGAGTCTTTCCTGTATAAAATTGGGATTCGGCTAAGACAGAGAGCCATGGAACTTGTGTCTGTACTTAGCACATCTGCAGTGAGATAGTCTATCAATTATGAGCATCATTCGATGAAGGTTCCTCCTCAGATGACTGAATATGTGAATGACTATTTCAAGAACTTTCACATATAAGTTGAGTATTGATTGTTGTTTGCTTATTATTCTTATGGACTGCATGCTGTTTTATTCACATGTCTTACTGTATATACTCCAATAAACTATATATATGTCTTTTAACATAGTGTAATACTGTTTCAGAGAATATTTACTGATTGACATAGAACAAAAGTGGTGAAGGATTAAAAATGGGGAGATGAGGTGAGGTGTTGATAGATTTTTAGATAGAGAATATGCATTTGAACAAGGTACAAGGTGAACCAAGAGAGTGTTGTGTCATGAAGGGCAATGAAGTGGAGGACATGTTGTAGAAGGGGTAGTTAATTATGATTAAGGTAGCAGCGTGACTGAGAATGATGAGTACAGATTATAAACCCTTGTATTTTGCAATGAGGTGGTCATTGGTGACTTTAACAGTTTCTATTGAGTAAAAGTATTAAAAACCACAATGGTGTTGATTATGAGGTAATGAGAGCAAATAAGGTATTCATTGTTAATAAGAGGAAGACTAGGTAGGCATTAATAACCTCCTTAATAGCTTAGAGATAAAGAGGATGAAAAATATAGGGCAGCAAGAGATAGGATCTGGGTCAAGGGAGGTTTTCTTGGGATTGTGTGAGAGTAGGGCATGTTTGAAGGTTAAAGAGGATGGTACCAGAAGAAAGGAAGACTTACAAAGTGGGAAATGAGGTACATTACCAGACCAGCACTTATTCCCAATAATTCTTGGCTGCCCTCTGATGTGTAATCATGCAAAAATATACTCTTGCAATGCAGCACTAACAGACCTTTTAGATCAAAACAGAAAATGTCAGGTGTCCCCATCCTTAAATCAATGTTAAAGTTTTTAATATAACCTTTAGTCATGAAAGTTTACATTTAAAACTGAAACATTACATAGGGGTAAATTTACTAAGGTGGGAGATTTTTAGAACTGGTGATGTTGCCCATGGCAACCAATCAGATTCTACTTACCATTTATCTAGCTGCTTCTAGCAGATAATAGATATAATCTCATTGGTTGCTATGGGCAACATCACCAGTTCTACAAATCTCCCACCTTAGTAAATTTACCCCATAGAAACCAAATTTGATGACATATAAGAAACACTTGGCCCATCGAGTCTGCCACTTTTATAGGATAGGACACTCCTGCCTTTTTCTATTTTGATCAGCAAGTTTTCAGAGAAACCATCACTTAAAGTAGTTATAATGAATTTTTGTGGCCAGGTGCTAAGGTGAGAGGAAGGTTTTGTTTCTTCAAGCCTATGAGCTAGCAGACCTCAACAAAGAAAAAAAAATCATAATTTCTACTGTGATATCCGATAGCAAATTTGGTGCAATTGTCATGTTTTTGTGAGTCAGTGTAGGAACTGTCCAAAAGGAAATACTTTGAAGGAGTTGGCTATCTTTACAAATTACGCCATTATTTTGGCACAGGATTATGGTGTTTTTATTTCTCAAGGGACCCAGACCATGAACTCTCTACAAGCCTCTTTGCAGATGGCCACACCCCTTATGGAGACTGACCACACCCCAAAGCATGGAGCCCTACTTCAACATTTTCCCGGTGGGCCCTTCATGCCCCAGTCCAACACTATATGTGTTGCCCATAGCAACCAATCAGATTCTCTCTATCATTTCTTTGGATACAATACAGAAATGACAGAGAATATCTTATTTGTTGCTATGGGCAACATCACTTCTTTTCACTTTTAGAAGCTTTAGTAAATTTACCCCTCAGTCACACACAATGGCCCTCATGAGTTGATCACTCGCTAGCTGCTTTTAGTAGCAGTGCACACGCTAGGCATCCGCCCTCTGGGAGTGTATCTTAGCTTAGCAGAAGTGCGAATGAAAGGTTAGCAGAACTGCTCGTGAAAATTTTCATGCAGTTTCTTGCGATCACTTCAGTCTGTATAGTTCCTGCTTTGATGTCACAAACACGCCCTGCGTTTGGCCAGCCACTCCCCCGTTTCCCCAGGCACGCCTGCGTTTTTTAGCACACTCCCGGAAAACGCTCAGTTACCTCCCAGAAACGCCCCATTCCTGTCAATCACTCACCGATCAGCAGAGTGACGGAAAAGTGTAGCTCGACCTTGTGTAAAACTGCATAGTTTTGTGTAAAAGTACTTCGCACATGCGTACTGTGGCCCGCATGCATTCGCAGAAATGCCAATTTTTAGCATGATCGCTGTACTGCGAACAACGCCCGCTAGCGGTCAACTCGGAATGAGGGCCAATATACAGTACAAGTGTCATATATCAAATGAAGCTGCACAGTCTCCTTAAGCATCCTAGACACCCGTTGTTAGCAGAATTGCATGGTGCTCCCTCACGCAAGGCATCTTGCGCTGCAAAAAGTAATGCAGCTAGATGTATTAGGACACATCTATTAACTTGTATCTGCTCCTCTCAATGAGTCTCCTGTTAGTGAGACTGAAAAGGTACAATGGTTTAAGATATCAATGGGAGGGCGCTGATTTATTATTATTAATTGGAAATATTGCCTAAAGGAACTGGAGATATACATACATAGGAAACTACCTCCTATTTACCTGACTTATAGTACGATGGGGTCATTCCGACCTATTCATATGCAGCGGTTCTTCGCTGTGGTGCAGACGGGTCCGGAATGCGCATGCGCGATGTTACCCGGCAACAAGGGTCGATGTGCAATGACGCTAGCAACGAAGAAAGTTGTCACAGTGGCGACCGCAAGAAGATTGACAGAAGGAAGGCATTCTGGGGAGTCACCTGTCCATTTCCAGCCGTTTTTGGGGAGTGGTGGAGAAAACGCAGGTGTGTCCAGGAGAACGGAGGGCGGATGTCTGCTGTCAAAGCCAGGACCTGCCTTGCTGAGATCGTCGCACACGGTAGGTATGTCCAGGGCTGGTCTTCTTTTACACAAAACTTTTTTAGCATAGCAGGGCTGCACAAGTGTTCGCAACCCTGCTAAGATATAATACACTCCCCCATAAGTGTGGACTAGTTGATTGCACCAGCAGCAAAAAGTTGCTGGCTGCAATCAACTTGGAATGACCACCAATATTCCTTTTTGTTCAACTAAATAGATGCCCAACAAATTCTTTTACATATATCATATAATAATACCCTATAAAAGTCTCTTGGAGATGAAAAGATGAAACACAAAGGATAAAGACTGTTGGATCCAACTAGATCTACAATTACATTCCCAATTTAGGGGTGGAAAACGTAATACTCTGGATTGGAAAATCATACAGCAAATCATTAATGTGTATTGGATGAATCAAGCTCTGTTACTATGTGAGATCATATTAATAATACATTTTAAAAGAATTTTAATAAGATGATTGGGATGTGGTCAAGATCCCGGTGGTAGGGATTTCAGCAGCCGAAATACCAACTCCGTAATCCTAACATAGTCACCTGACAGACACAAGGACTGGATCACTGGATAGGTAAGCTGTGGGGGGGGGGGGGGGGGGGGCAGGTTAGGCTAAGGGTACTGGGGTAGGTTTAGGCTGTAGCCAAGGGGACCTAGTTTTAGGCTGTGGTGAGGGGTGCTTAGGGTAGGGCACCCCACCCGAATGGTTAGGGTTAGGCTGTGAGGGGAGGGTTAGTTTTAGGCTGCAGGAAAGGTGGTTAGGTTCAGGTTCCAACATGGAGGGTTAGGGTTATGCTGCAGGGAAAGGAAGGTTAACTTCAAACTGCTGGAAGGGAGGGTTAGGGGAACATTTGGGGAAGGTAAGTAGACTTACCTTCCCCTACCGAGATTATTAACATTGGGATGCCGTGTCAGTATTCTGACCATCGGCATCCCGATTGCTGGCATTCTCTATACAACATGCTTGATTTTATAAGGTATTATTATATGTTATATGAAAAAAAAGTTGGCAACTACAGTATTTAGTTGAACAAAAATGAATATTGTTCTATAAGTCAGGTAAATAGGAGGTTTGTAGTTTAATATTTTTCATACTCTTCTCTATTATAATTATGATTTTGTTTTTTATGATCTGACTACATATATTACATTTAACACATTTAGAATATGCCTGTATATTAAAATTGCTATTTGGAATTTGTTTATCAAACTAGGTGCTACAATTTCCTCAAGCTTCCTATCATATCTAAACACAGGATCTGGGCAGGATACCGACATTGGAATCTCGACACTGTTCAGAATGCTGACACCAGGATCCCACATGGATTGCAATGCTGGAATCAGGACCACAAACACCAGGATCCCGAAGAAAGGATAGCCGGGACTGAAGAGTGGTAAGCCAAACTCAATGACACTAAAACCAAGCAAGCCTCCTCTAACAAACAGAAATACTAACAATATAAATTTTGAACAACTTTCCACCTCTCTACGACAACTGCTCTCCCCAATTTCTACATTCACCTCTCCTGATGCCGCTGTATCCCACCTGAATCAGACTCTAGAGAGAGCTCTTAATGAAGTTGCTCTGGCTACCCAACACACGCAACATAGGCTTAGATGCCAACCGTGGCACTCTAAATCAACAAAACACCTACAAAAACTTTTATGTAAAGTAGAACATTGGTGGCGTAAATCTCGGAATCAAAGTGACTTTCTCACATATAGGACCACCTACCACTCCTATCGTCAGGCTCTGCACACTTTCAAACATATTTCCAATGTCTCATCTCTTCTCATATCAGCAACCCACAAGCAACTTTTTAATACTTTTAAATAACTTCTTTACACCCCCCCCCCCCCCCCCCCACTGGCTACTATCAGTGCACAAAAAACTTGCTTCCTACTTCAAGGATAAGGTATATCAAATTGGAGATGAAATGGTATGCTCTAACTCAGCCAGTGGCCTGCTCAATTTCCTACCTAAACCCTCTTTCACTTTCTCTTCGTTTGACCCCACAAGTGAAGATTAAGTATCAACACTCTTCTCAGTCTCCTAGTCCAGTACCTCTCCTCTTGATCCTATGCCGTCACAAGTCAGTAAAACTTTGTCTCCTGTGCCTTAACTAAAACCTGTAATCTCTCTCTCTACTGGTATCTTTGCTTCTCTGTTCAAGCACGCAGTGATTACTCACACTTTCTGAAAAAACACAATTCTGACCCCAACACTCTCTCTAATTACTGTCCCATCTCTCAGTTCCCATGTCTCTCCAAGCTACTTCAGAGATTTGCCTACACTAACCTCACACACTTTATTAACTCCCACAACTTATTGGACCCACTTTAGTCAGGCTTTAGTGAACAATCTCGTCACTGCTAGATCAAAAGGCCATTACTCCTTATTCTTCTAGATCTCTCCGCTGCTTTTGACACTGTTGACCACTGTCTTATCATATAAATACTAATCCCTAGGTCTTTAGGACACAGCCCTTTCTTGGTTCTCAACCTACCTATCCATTCGCTCTTTAGTGTTCGCTTCTCTGATTCCACCATCCCTTCACTACCTCTCTCAGTTGGAGTACCGCAAAGCTCAGTCTTAGGTCCTCTGCTTTTCTCAAGCTATATGTCATCTCTTGGTAAATTAATCAGCTTCCTCAGATTTCAGTATAATTTGTACGCTGATACTCAAATCTACATATCCTCCCCAGATTTGTCTTCATCTGTATTGGGCCATGTCACACTGAATTCCTGTCTGCCATTTCATCTTGGATGTCCTCTCGCCACCTCAAACTCAACATTTCCAAAACAGAATTAATTATATTCCTGCCAGCCAAGAGTAGTTACCAACCTCATATCTCCATAATTGTTGACAACGCGACTATCTACCCTACCCCACAAGCTTGCTGCCTAGGTGTCACCCTAGACTCTGAACTGTCCTTTGTTCCACACATTCAATCTGTCTCTAAATCATGTTACATGCACCTAAAAAATATATCCAAAATACATCCTTATCTTACACAAGACACTGCAAAAACTCTAATCCATGCTCTCATCATCTCCCGCATTGATTATTGCAATAGTCTCCTTACTGGTCTCCCCAAGAAAAGACTTGCATCACTACAATCCATTTTGAATACAGTTGAAAGGCTAATCTTCCTAGAAAGACATTCATCATCTGCTGATCCTCTCTGTCAGTCCCTCCATTGGTTTCCCATATTCTACCGTATTCAATATAAAATACTTCTACTCTCGTATAAAGCTATTAACCAAACTACACCAACAAATATCTCTTTGCTTATCTCAAAATATCTCCCAACTAGACCTCTCTGCTCAGCACAAGATCTGTGTCTCTCATCTGCGTGGATCACTGGTTCCCATTCACAATTGCAGGACTTTCATTGGGCAGCACTCTACCTATGGAATGCCCTCCCACGCACAATAGGACTCTCCTCTAGCCTCCAAACTTTCAAGCATTCCCTGAAAACTCACCTCTTCAGGTGAGCCTATTAAATTCCTGAACCCTCCACAAAACCTTCAGAAGCATTCATATCTAATCACATCCCACGAGGACTGTTTTTGCAATCTGGTGACTGCTATGCTATAGATAGTGCCTCTCCTTGTGTATCCTTCCTTTTTCCCTATAGAGTGTAAGCTTGCGAGCAAGACCTTTCTTCATCTATGTCTGTCTGTTATTACCCAGTTTGTTTTATCACTGTTGATTACAATTGTAAAGCGCAATGGAATATGCTGGGCTATATAAGAAACTGTAAATAAATAAAATAAGAAATAAGCCATGGAGGGGTAGGTTTAGGCTGTGGGGGGAGGGTTAGGGTTAGCTACCACTGGAAAGGGTTAGGGTTTGGCTGCGGGGGATGGAGGTTTAGGTTTAGGCTGCAGGGAGAGGCGCTTAGGGTTAGGCACCACCAGGGAGGGTTAGGGTCAGGCTGCAGGTAAGGAGGGTTAGGGGTAGCATAGTTACCTAGTAGGTGTTGGCATCCTGATCATCGGGATGCCACTGTCTGTATTCTGACTTCCAGCACCCCAAGCGCCGGGATACCGATACCACCCCCTACACACTATTATTTGTCAATCAGAATATTTTTTTAAAAATAAGATCTAACAACAGTATATTCCAATGCTCACTGTAAAAAAATCTACCTATTACATTGTTCATGTGTATTATATCTGGTAATAAACAAAATATTATCTTAATTTTGTAATTCATACTTCTTTATACTCAAAAAGTTCATTTCTATTCAAAACACTGGCCTCTCTGTTAGGGTCTCCTGCCCTGTGCTGCCACGTCGTCATGGCAACCGGGAGACAAGTGTTAGCGGAGTAACCTGAGCGTAGCTGATACTCCGGTTCGGGTCTTTTGCTGTGCAGTGGTTACAGGCTCTGTGCACGGCAGGGGATCCGGTGCTGGTTTTTGTGCTCACAGTCTGTGAGGTCTGAGTGGGGCGTGGACAGCACCTGCTATATAAACCCTCTTCTCAGGTTAGGCAGATGCCGCTGAATCTTTGTTGGTTAGTCAGTTCCTGAAAGTTAGCTAGTACTGTGTAACTTTGTATTTGTTTGTTGCTTACTGCAAATAGGCCTTGGGATTTGGTACTACACTCTGCCAATCCAGACCTAGCAGTAAGACTGGAGTCAGTCGTTTAACCTGCTGGGGTTCTTTTGCTACTCTGTGAACCTAGCAAGTTTGCGGCTGTATTCTCAGACTTGCCTGCCAAAATCCTTTCTCACTGTGCAAAGTGTTCTGGTGTCAGTTTAGTGGCAGTAAGCTGAACCAGTGCACTGCAAGTGAGGACTAGGATTGTGGAGACTCTCCTTGTGTCTATTATTCCATCTCTGACCAAGGAGTTTACTGCCACACCCGTTGGTAACCCTTTAGGGTTTTGCTGTTGCCCTTAGCAACAGCATTTCGGGTTCTCTACGTATTAAATCACAACATCTCGCTTCTTTCCATCTGAGCATTCCTAATACTAGGGAGACACCCAGTTTCTTAGCCTTTGGGCTTCTCTGATCACTTTGTGTTTATTTTGTTACCCTATCACCTTCTGTGTATGTAATGTCATATTCCCCAGTCTGTCTGTGAGTTCATTTGTTTTGCATCCCTCTCCGTTCAGACACCAGTACATTCCTGCTGGCGCTGGTGTGCATAACATATTCAGCAGCCTAATACTCCTGTTGAAATTTTGTGGGAATATGGAGCATACCCCTCAAAATACTTTGCAACAGGTGGTCGATCAGGTGCAGGTCCTGTCTCGACAATTTAATGATTTGTCCATTAAAAAGCACACCTCGCAGGCCGCTGGCGGAGCTACCGCAGCAGCAGCACCTTCAGGGGTTAAGGAGCCGAAAGTAAATCTCCCGGATCGTTTTTCTGGAGATCGCTCGCAGTTCTTTTGTTTCAAGGAGAGCTGCAAGCTATATTTCCAGCTTAGGCCTCAGTCTTCTGGGTCGGAGATTCAGCGGGTGGGCATAGTGATTTCCTTGCTACAAGGAGACCCACATGTCTGGGCATATGGGTTGCAGTCTGACTGTCCGTCGCTTAAAAGTGTTGATGCTTTTTTTACGGCACTGGGCATGTTGTATGATGACCCTGACAAGACGGCCTCAGCCGAGGCTCAGATTTCGATCCTTAAGCAAGGGCGAAGGCCAGTTGAGGTTTATTGTACGGAGTTTCGGAGGTTGGCCCATGATACCCAGTGTAATGACCCAGCCCTGAGACACCAGTACCGAAGAGGTCTTTCTAACCAGATAAAAGACCAACTGGTACAATATCCCTTGCCTGATAGCTTGGATCAGCTCATACAGTTATCCATCCGGGTGGATAGACGGCTGAGAGAGCGTAGGCTTGAAAGGGAGACCGAGGTTTCCTTCTTTCCCAAGGGAACCTCAGACTCTGAGGAATTTTCCGAGGAGCCTATGCAGATTGGGGCTACCCACCTCTCCTCGCGTGAGAAGACGTGGAGGAGACAGCAGGGGTTGTGTTTGTACTGTGGGAATAAAGGTCATGTGGTAGTATCATGCCCAGAAAAGCCGGAAAACTTCAGGGCCTGAGGGTGATGGGAAATATCCTGTCAGGCCAGAAGTCAGAATTTCCCAAGAAGACTTTTATCATTCTGGTGACCTTGAAGATCCTCGGTCAAACTGTCAAGACTGAGGCCTTTGTGGACAGTGGGGCCGATGGGGTTTTTATGGACCGCCAATTCGCCCTGAAACACTCTGTTCCCTTAGTACCCTTGGCATCGGAAATTGAGATTTGTGGGTCAATCGGGGAACCATTATCCCAGGGTAAAATTACCTCTTGCACTAGCCAGATTTCTTTGTTTATTGGAGCCACACACTCTGAAAAATTGTCCTTTTATGTGACTGTCTGTACTTTTGCCCCATTGGTGTTGGGGTTACCCTGGTTAAGGGCCCACAATCCTCAATTTGACTGGGTCTCTGGGGAGATTCTTAGTTGGGGTACTGATTGTTTCAGGAGTTGCTTGAGCCTTCCAGTCAGGCTTTCGCAGCTAAGTTTGCCAGGATTGCCAGGATGTTATGCAAATTTTGCGGACGTGTTCTCTAAAAAAGTTGCAGAGGTACTACCTCCCCATCGCCCCTATGACTGTGCCATTGATTTGTTGCCAAATGCTAAGCTTCCCAAGAGCAGGTTGTACTCCCTGTCACGTCCTGAGACTCAGGCTATGGCAGAGTACATTCAGGAAAACTTGGCTAAGGGATTTATCAGACCTTCACAGTCTCCAGTTGGGTCGGGGTTCTTCTTCGTGGGTAAAAAGGACGGTTCGTTGCGACCCTGCATCGACTTCAGGGAATTGAACCGTATCATGATTAAAAACTCATACCACTGCCTCTCATTTCGGTCTTGTTTGACCAGCTTCGTACTGCCACCATTTTTTCTAAGATTGACCTACACGGTGCGTACAATCTAATCCGAATAAGAGAGGGTGATGAATGGATGACTGCCTTTAATACCCACTCAGGGCATTATGTATATTTGGTGATGCCTTTTGGGCTCTGTAATGCCCCGGCAGTCTTCCAGGACTTCATGAACGATGTGCTCAGGAAATATTTGGATAGATTCTTAGTTGTATACTTAGATGACATCCTAATCTTCTCCCATTCCCTGGAGGAACATCGGAAGCATGTACGCTTAGTCCTCCTGAAACTCAGAGACCACCGGCTTGGGGCGAAGCTGGAGAAGTGCGAATTTGAAGTACAGCAAATCGCATTTCTAGGATATATTATCTCCCCAGAAGGTTTCCAAATGGAGGGTTCCAAGGTACAGGCAGTCCTGGATTGGGTGCAGCCCACTAGTTTGAAGGCGCTTCAGTGTTTTCTGGGCTTTGCGAATTTTTATAGACGATTTATCGCTGGATTTTCGTCTATAGTGGCGCCCTTGGTGGCACTCACTAAGAAAGGGGCGGATGTTGCACACTGGTCTTGTGAGGCCAAAGCGGCTTTTGCCCATCTCAAAAGGGCATTTGTCTCGGCCAAGGTGCTGCGACACCGAGATCCAGAGCGTCCTTTTGTGGTGGAGGTGGATGCCTCTGAGATGGGTATTGGGGCAGTGCTCTCTCAGATGGGGGTGTCTGATAATCGCCTTCATCCCTGTGCTTACTTTTCCCGTAAATTTTCGCCTGCCGAGATGAATTATGACGTGGGTAACCTGGAATTGTTGGCTATTAAGGATGCACTCGAGGAGTGAAGACACTGGCTTGAGGGGGCTAAGTTTGTGGTCTCAATTCTCACCGACCATAAGAATTTGGCATATTTAGAGTCAGCGAAGCGCCTCAATGCCAGGCAGGCACGATGGGCTTTGTTTTTTGCTCGCTTTAATTTTTTGATAACATATCGTCCTGGGTCAAAAAACATCAAGGCTGATGCGCTCTCGCTGAGTTTTGCTCAAATCCAGGAGACCACCGAGGAGCCATTGCCCATTGTGTCCCCATCATGTATTAAAGTGGGCATTACCCAGGACCTCTTGTCATTAGTCCATAGAGCACAGGAGCAGGCTCCTCCAGACCTTCCGGTAGGTCTTTTGTTTGTGCCTCCTAGGTTAAGACAGCGAGTGTTCCTGGAATTCCATGCCAAGAAATCGGCAGGTCACCCGGGTATTGCCAGAACTCGAGAGTTGCTATCTAGGGCGGTGTGGTGGCCCTCGGTGGCTAGGGATGTGGATCAGTGGGTTCGGGCATGTGACATCTGTGCCCGAAATAAGACTCCTAGAGGGGTTCCTGTTGGCCCATTACATCCACTCTCTATTCCATCTAAGCCATGGACCCACATTTCAATGGATTTTGTGGTGGACTTGCCCAAATCCTCTGGGATGACAGCCATCTGGGTTGTCGTTGACAGGTTTTCGAAGATGGCGCACTTTGTTCCACTGGTTGGGCTGCCATCGGCCAGACGCCTGTCTGAATTATTTATGCTGCATGTTGTGCGCCTCCACGGGTTGCCACTTGATGTGGTCTCTGACCGCAGATCCCAGTTTGTGGCCAAATTCTGGAGGGCATTTTGTTCCGATCTCCAGATTTCTGTCAGCTTGTCGTCAGGCTACCATCCGCAGTCTAATGGGCAGACTGAAAGGGTGAACCAGTCCTTGGAGCAGTTCCTCAGGTGTTATGTCTCCAAGTGTCAGACTGACTGGGTTGCTCATCTGTCCATGGCGGAGTTTGCCTATAGCAACGCGGCTCACTCTGCTACAGGGATCTCTCCCTTCCTTTGTGTGTATGGGCATCATCCTAAGGCCAATTCTTTTGACCCCCTGGACTCCACGCCTGGTGGTTCCTCTGTGGTTTCGGTCCTTAGAGGTATTTGGAGGAAAGTGAAGAAAGCCCTTGTGTCTGTGTCATTGGTGACCAAAAGGGTTTTTGATAAGCGGAAAAGACCCTGCAGCTTCAAATTAGGAGACTTCGTCTGGTTGTCTACCAAGAATTTGAAGTTGAGACAGCCATCTCATAAGTTAGGCCCCCGGTTCATCGGTCCTTATAAGATCACTAGGGTTATCAATCTGGTGGCATTTCAGTTAGATCTACCCCGTTCTTTGGGTATCAATAAAACATTTCATTGTTCCCTTTTAAAACGGGCGATTGGTAATCCTTCTTCCAGTGGAAGACCTTCCCCTCTTCTGATACGTGGCCAGAAGGAGTTTGTTGTTGAAAGGATTCTTGACTCCATGATGGTTCGGGGTCGGCAGTCATTTTTGGTGCACTGGAAGGGGTATGGCCCAGAGGAGCGGTCGTGGGTGCGCAGTTGTGATCTTCATGCCCCCAGACTGATACGCTCTTTCTTCTCGCAGTTCCCCGATAAACCCGGTGGTAGGGGTTGTTTGACCCCTCGTCAGAGGGGGGGTACTGTTAGGGTCTCCTGCCCTGTGCTGCCACGTCGTCATGGCAACCGGGAGACAAGTGTTAGCGGAGTAACCTGAGCGCAGCTGATACTCCGGTTTGGGTCTTTTGTTGTGCAGTGGTTACAGGCTCTGTGCACGGCAGGGGATCCGGTGCTGGTTTTTTTGCTCACAGTCTGTGAGGTCTGAGTGGGGCGTGGACAGCACCTGCTATATAAACCCTCTTCTCAGGTTAGGCAGATGCTGCTGAATCTTTGTTGGTTAGTCAGTTCCTGAAAGTTAGCTAGTACTGTGTAACTTTGTATTTGTTTGTTGCTTACTGCAAATAGGCCTTGGGATTTGGTACTACACTCTGCCAATCCAGACCTAGCAGTAAGACTGGAGTCAGTCGTTTAACCTGCTGGGGTTCTTTTGCTACTCTGTGAACCTAGCAAGTTTGCGGCTGTATTCTCAGACTTGCCTACCAAAATCCTTTCTCACTGTGCAAGGTGTTCTGGTGTCAGTTTAGTGGCAGTAAGCTGAACCAGTGCACTGCAAGTGAGGACTAGGATTGTGGAGACTCTCCTTGTGTCTATTATTCCATCTCTGACCAAGTAGTTTACTGCCACACCCGTTGGTAACCCTTTAGGGTTTTGCTGTTGCCCTTAGCAACAGCATTTCGGGTTCTCTGCGTATTAAATCACAACATCTCGCTTCTTTCCATCTGAGCATTCCTAATACTAGGGAGACACCCAGTTTCTTAGCCTTTGGGCTTCTCTGATCACTTTGTGTTTATTTTGTTACCCTATCACCTTCTGTGTATGTAATGTCATATTCCCCAGTCTGTCTGTGAGTTCATTTGTTTTGCATCCCTCTCCGTTCAGACACCAGTACATTCCTGCTGGCACTGGTGTGCATAACACTCTCTAATAACTTCTTCACTAATTCTTTCCAGATATACCTGTTCTAAAAATGTTTACCATGAATACTAAATTGTTCATCACACACCTTTTTGTGAGTACAGTTGCTTTTGATTCTATGGAATTGAACTTAGAGATATTCAATTTCCAAGTCTCCAAATGACCACTTCTAAAATACACATAGCAACGATGGTGGTTCAGTAAGTACAGTAACAAGACTTTTTATCTGTGTAAAGTTTTCTATGTCCTCTAATTTCCCACCAGGCCAGAGCAGGTAGACCACTGCTTCCCCTCAAGGCCATTAGACTCCACCTCATATAAGTTTTACTGTCAGGGCCGGATTAAGACTTTTGGTGGCCCAGGGGCAACTAACTTGTGGGGGCACCCACTAAAATAATTGAAGCCATAATCCCTCCGGGCACCCAATAACAGCACTGTCCCCTCACCCATGTGACACCTCTCCATCCTCCCAGCATTACCTTTCTGGACACCCTCTCATGAAGTAGCAGCCTTAGCAGGGGTTGGCCGCTATCTGGGTCTCAACATGTTGTCATTGCAGCTGCCACGGGCAGCTCTGGGACAGAGTCTCACAGGATTTAATGTCACAATCCCGCAAGACTGTGTAGTGAGAAGCTCCACGGTGGCCTCTGTTAATCAACAGCTGTGCCATCAATTCTGTGGTGACAGTGTGTTGGGCCTCAAATGTGTGGAGGCCTGGGAACAACTGCCCCTGTCACCCCTCCTTTAATCCAGCCCTGCTTTCTGTCCCAACATCAGTTTAATATGGTGGGGCTGGAGGAAACATGGTCAAACATTGAGGTGCATAGTGTAACCAAATTTCTGCATCTAAAGGGCACCATCTACAGCTAAATATCATTGACAACTTGTCATGGTGTACGGTGATAATGTCATGTCATGGAAACGAGTTTGGTGCACTATTTGTGGTGGACTTGCTTGACCTGCCAGATCCTGCTCATCTTAAATGTCGTGACATTATCAAAAGCAGTGCACCAAATCAAACATGTTTCTGTGACATGATGTTATCATGAATCTCTCCTTTAACTACTTGATACATTAACCATAACTACAATATATAACTAAGATCAGCTCAGCTTATGAGAATTAAGTAATCTGATTAGTTCACAAAATCAGTTAAACCTTAAGAATGTATCTGAGTATTATATAAACGTAGAACAGTTAATAAGCCTAATTAATTGTCGTGGGTTGTGGCTTTAGCAATTAAAACATGGGTTTCTGTTCTTCTGTTCTTTACCTCAGTTATAATTAAAAATTATATATTTTCTTCTGAGTGTTAATTGCTGATGTCTCCCATGATAATAAGAAAACTCCTTTGATTTATTCCTAAGAGAATTATAAAACAATATTTAATACATGAAGTTTGACAGTAGATACTGTGAACACCTCTCTTTCCTCCAAGGATGTTGGCTTCTGCTTGGGGAAATATGGAATTTTCACAAATTTATATTATCTATGTATCCACTTTCACAGTATGATTTAAGTATTCTGAACTACAGTTATTGACGGAGGCAAGGATCATGGGCAATGGTAAAGTACAATGAATATTACCTTAACCTTTCTAAGCTTAACATTTTCATGTCTATTGATATTTACAATATTCAATTTATTGTCACATTTTTAAATCAAAAGGAATTATGGACTACAATTTCTCAAAAGAAAAAAGTTGAGTGTTGTCCACAGTCATTTATCTAATATTTTTTTTTTTTTTCAGAATACAGCTAATGCAGAATCTGATTAGTTGCTACTGTATGTGGAACTGACCCACTAGTCCTTTTTGGAAGGTTTGATAAGTTTGAGACATATCCCCCTATGTGACAAAGCACCCCTCATCCAATACTGGCCCCACAAATGTGATAAAGTTTTCAGTGTACTCCCTAGACATCCACAAACATGAGACATTAATACAATAAAACTACTTTATGATGTTTGAGAACTGGATAATTAGTAGCATGTCTGTGCAGCCAACAAATCTACAGCAACTGTTTTATGTTATCATGTCAATGAGGACCAAAATCTCCCATAATGAATCCAGCACCTTGTTTAATAAATATTATTATATTGTCATTAGAACTTTTTTTCAGGAGACCATTTGGATTCCATCCTACTACTTAAATTGATTAGATGTGATGTGTTAATTCAGTAAAGAGGTTTGTGCAAAAATAGCCCCTAATTAAAATTGTGGCATTACAACACATATATTTAGTTTTTGACTATTTTGGTTGATCTATAACTATAATGGACATGGCATTCAAACAATGTGGTCCCTCTTATATAGTCAAATCCTTTACAATATCTTTCTTTACATGGCCTTGCCATATCGTCATACTGTATACTTTCTTTTATTCAAAAATTCTCAAATATTGTTTGGTCAGTATAGTATTTTTTTTTAGCAAATCGGCTTTAATTTTATTTCATTTTAGGAGACACTCAAGGACAACCAAACAGTGGTGGAAGAATTCCTACTTCTCGGATTTCAAAATCTCTACAAATTCCAAATCCCTTTCTTTCTTTTTCTTTCAATTGTGTATGCCATGACAGTAGCGGGGAATTTTCTGATTATTTCATTGGTATCAGCCTGTCAGAATCTTCAAACTCCAATGTACATATTTCTCAGTCATCTATCTCTCTGTGACATCCTAATCAGCACAAATGTTACTCCAAATACGCTACGGGTCATTTTACAAGGCAAGACAACCATGTCATTCCTTTCATGCATCACTCAGTTTTATTTTGCCGCTTCATCAGCAGTTATAGAATGCTGTGTCCTAACGGTGATGTCCTACGACCGATACTTGGCCATTTGTTGCCCACTGCGTTACACATCTGTAATGAACACCAGGCTTCCTCATTACCTTGTTACATGTGCATGGGTTATAGGCTTTGGCCAAGCATTACTGACTAATGTGCTAGTACTTCATCTGCAGTTTTGTGGACCAAATATCATTGATCACTTCTTTTGTGATCTCAGCCCCATCCTTGAACTATCATGCTCTGACACATTAGTCGTCCAAATTGAGGTGTCAGCTGTGTCCTTTGTGATGTGTTTTTCCCAGATTCTCTTTATAATTATCACCTATATCTGCATCTTTAATTCCATCCTTCACATCTCCTCTGTCACAGGAAGGAAAAAAGTCTTCTCCACATGCAGTTCCCACCTGGCTGTTGTCTGCCTCTATTATGGAACCTTAATCATCCTCTATGTTGCTCCATCAAGAAGTTATTCATCTAGTTTTAATAAGATCTTGTCTTTATTAAACTGTTCTGTTACTCCTCTGTTTAATACTATCATATACAGTCTAAGAAACAAAGAGATAGCAGCCGCCATAAAGAAACTCATAAAACCTCATTTATATACGTAATCCTAAGAAGGGCTTTAAAAAAATGTCAACATATTTTACATCTTCTCAGACAGAATTTTTTGTTTGAAATTAACATGTTAGATAACATTCTTGTTTTCATGTGACAGCTGTGAGGGGATGGAAGATGGGCCACGGAGAAGGGGAAAATTTGAGTGTGAGTTGGCAATGATGAGGGGGCATTGAAATAGATTTATTGCATTAGAGAAAATAATGGAAGGGACAATTGACAAGGGGATGATGAGTAAGGCAAGAGAAAGGGAGAAGAGAAAAATGGAAACCATATGAGGTGATGTCGGAGATAACTGTAGAGGAGCAGTGAGTGCATGTGGGTGAAAAAGGAAGAGCAAAATGTGAAATGACTGCAAGGAGGAAAGTGGAATAAGGCAGTATGGCTGGAGTTTAGAAGAGTATACTGTACAATACAATGCATAGAAATAAGGTACAAAGGAGGCAGTACAGCTGAGCCTACATGATCAAGAGTAATAAAGCATAAAAATATTAGTGAAGATTATCAAGATGGGAGCAACAGTCTGTGGATCAAGGGAGGAAGAGTGGTGGGACTCAAGATAGCACAGGAGACAAGCTAAATAATGGATCCAGTTAATGGATTATGCAAAAGGTGAGCAGATGGAGGTAGCAGGTCCAATTAAATGCAGAGCAAAAGCAGTCAGTGTGGTAAGTAAGGAGATGTCAGTGGAGATAAGTTGAGCGGTGGTGGCCAACATAGAGCAGAACCGTGGCAAGGCTGAAGCAGTGAATGTCCAGAGGGGTGGCTGGTGAAGATATGCAAATCAGTGGCAAGTCAAAGTGGTGGAGGTATTATTAGGGCATGTCTGAGGGAGTATCGATCTGACCTGATGTAGAAACCGTGATGGTAACCAGTAGGACTGCTATTAAAATTATGGGGCTCAATACAAATGGAACATGCTATAATGCTCAGTACCGACATGTGCCACATGCCCCTCAGGCCATTTCAGATGACCCTCAGATCTTGAAACATGCTATCAGACATGTTTATACACACACATTAATTAGAAAAAAAAATAAAAAAAAATATGTTGAGTGGGGTCAGAGGCATAAGGCAAAGATGATGAAGGGGCAGAGGCACATCTAACAAAAAGTGCAGGGGGAAACATAGGAAGGAGGGATTTGAGGCAACTTCAGATTGCCTCTATTCCTTTTTTTTATAACTGGCCATAAGAAGCAGGTGGGAGGATATTATTATTATTATCCTTTATTTATATGGTGCCACAAGGGTTCCACAGCTCCCAATTACAGAGTACATATGCACATACTGTAATCAAAACAGAAAATACCGTGACTTAAGGGGGATACTCACGGAGCGATATTCTAAGAAATCTGACTAGATTGCTTAGAATTTAAGCATTATCGCTCCGTGTGTACCCCCTACAGTGATAGCGATGCACAGCCCTGTGCATCGCTACCGCTGCTGCTAGATTGGCCTGCATGCAGGCCAATCTAGCCGGCCTCTCACTTCACCCGCTGGGTGAAGTGAGCGGCCCCCGTCTCCTCCGGCACGCTCAGCACACATCGCGCTGTGCTGAGCGGCGGGAGAGATATGTGCTGAGCGGTTCACTCAGCACACATCTCTCTCACATCGGCCAGTGAGTGCTGGCCTTTACAGTTGAAGACAACATAGGACAAGTGCAGGGTAACTAAGCATAAATACACCAGTAAACAACATAGAGATAAGTTCCAAGGTGGCCAAAAAAACTGCGGGATTTGGGCAGTTGAGGATTTTTAAAGTAAGAAAATGATAAGCACATGAGGGAAGAGGGCCCTACTCGTGAGAGCTTACATTCTAAGGGGGATAGATAGAACAGTGGGCATTGACACAGGAGCAACTGGTCCACGCTGAAGCCCCATGAGATGGGGATACCCATCTGAGCAAGGCGCCAGAGGAGGACATTGGCAGGAAGCTAAGTGGTAGACTAGAGCAAGTGCATATCTAATTAAGGCCCGAAAGTCAGAGGATGGAAAAATCAGCACCCAATAAGAGAGTAAAAAAGCACACATCTGCTCATTTTCAGTAACTGAAGTATAATATTGCAATCAATATTAAAAGTACATTTTCAAATACAACATTGCAAGTGCCAAGCTAACAGTTAGTGTGTCAGATAGTGCAAAAGTTATTATAATACAATTGAAGAGGTGAGTGCATAAAGGTGTTTTGTAACAATTTCCTGTAAAAAAATTTTTTTTAATGGTTGAAGGTGTTACAGTATGACCTACTGTAGGGATTATAGTAACAGTGTTTTTTTAAATGTTGGTGTACTTACTAATATAGTGTAGTGTACTCACTGGTATATTTTGCATATAAAAGTGCTAAGTACAATTAATAAGTCAGTTTTTAGTGGATAAAGGTGTTATGTCTATGTTAGATGCCCATAAAACCTTTCCTCTTTCAACTTGACAAAAGTGGTTGTACGTAGTACCTTTATCCACGCCTTGCTGTGATCAAACTTGCTACTGTACATAGCACCATCACTTCTATATTTTAAGATTATACCAGTGTCTGTCATAATGTCTGTAAAAGTGTTATCATTTTATTTGTTTTTTTTCATTGTGTTACCATTAATAGTATTACTCCAATAAGTACATTGTTGAGGGGAAAATTGAAGGTTAAAATGAGTTTGGAACAAGCAGCAAAATGATGATAGCAGTAATTATGGCTACATTATTAAAGAAATTGGGACCAATTTATCAATATATTTTCTACTAAAATAATATGAAAATGGGTGATGAAAGGATGGGAATCATTTAATGTTTCATTGGAACCAGTCAGTCAGTTGGTTCCACTGGGCATAATTCATGTTTGTATGCAATGCCAATATTCTTGCAACTGAGTGTTTATCGGTAGATGGTGATTGAACTGTACACATGCCAAGGCACCTTTGCTATGCCACTCGCATTAAGACGTTATACTGTATGCATAGTGATTGACAGGAAGAGAACGCTTGGGGTAGGTAACAGGGAGTGGAGGCAAAAACGCAGGCATGCCTCAGCAGTTTTTGGCCACGTATCTGCCTTCAACAGCGATAATGTATGTAGAGAAACATGGAGCCAGCATCACTACAACTGTGGACAGTCTGTGCGACCATAGACTCACTTGAGGAGTCGGTGTTCCTCATTATTGCATCAATTCTGCATTCTGTATGTGTATAAAGTTGCTGAGAACTTCACAATGGCTCCGGTGGAAATTTTTTGGGCTTCAGTTGCACTTGCAATGATTTGAAAGCACGTAGGCTGAAAATTCATGGCTGCATAGACAGCCCAATGTGTGGCTGCAGCTACTCTCACTGTCTGGTGCTTTGGGCTGTTGGCTTGCTCTCTCCGCATTCCCAACAAATTAGGAGACTGGGCTGCTACTGGGCCCATGCTCATGCTGGGTTTGTTGGTTAACAGAGTGATAGGCACTCAAGTCTGCCAATCAGAAGCAGCACATAGGCAAGCTGGTTGGCTTCTATTAGTAATTGACCATTGAGTGACACTGCATTTGCTGAGGTGAGTTGAGGAGCAGAGAGAGAGGAGACGGAGTGCGTGAGGTGAAGGAGACTAAAGATGAGTGTGGAGAGAAGATTCAAAAAAATAGAAGACAAGGATTGGTGAAGTCAGCACTGGAGTATTGGACAAAAAAAAATAACTTGAGAAAGATGCTGTGAGGCAGAGTGAAAATTGAGAAGGATATGAGATAAAGGGATAGAGTCTGCCTGAGATACTGTCACTGAGTATGACTTATTTGTGGAGGTCAGAGCAGAACTTGGAGAGCAGAGGACTTAAAGGCACCATATAATAGAACTAAAACATCCTAATTCGGATCCAGTCCTACAGCACAGGTATACCACCACCCATCCCACATATTTTACTCAGATGGTAATTTGCCTACAGATGTTTCCAGGGATGAATGTACAACTATGCTTAGTAATGATGAAGTATTATGTGAAGAAAGTAGGTTGAAAAATAGGAAGTGAATGAAAATGCAGAGAAAACATCAATGAAGTACTACTTCAAGACAAAATGTTTCCAGAAAAACACTATTCAATAAAACGATCATCAAACACAGATCTCTGGAAAAAAAATGGAAAGCAGTTTTAGCTAGAGAAAAGGGACATTAATAAAGTTTGAAAGACCGGTATTCGGTGTAACAAAACTTGTAGGTCGAAATGTTCTCAGAAATTAACTGATAATCAGCAAAAAAAAAAAATTAACAGCATACAGATGTGTCCTCATACATCTATCTGCCAGGCCTCATTCAAATCCGTGCCTCCTGGGTGTATTTATGGGTGTCCTTTTTTTTGTTTGCAGAAATTGTGTCTTAGTCACAATGCAATGCTATTAGGACACACAGGGAGACTGTGCTGAGAAATGTGATATACAGATGTGTCCCTTTGCATCTTCGCATTGCAGATAAACAATCCTGGCATATCATATGTATGCTCCCGCAAAACGGTACTTCAACTCCCATGATCACTAACCATGAAGCTCTGTGTGATTGCAGACAGCAGGAGTGTTCAATGTAAGCATGAGTATCGGGCTTTCATACTCCTGCTATCTGTAGTAATAGAAGGCTGTTCTCATCAGTGGTAGTAGGTGCATGCATATGCACAGACCCACAATTATAAGCAAATTAATGGTGGCAAGGCGGTGCGCATACCCGCTATGTGTTCGTATTGCAGGAATGCCATGCCATGCCGCATTTTAGGGCAAGGATGTGCAAGGACGCATATGTATGACACTTGTATACTGTGTTTGACTGAGTCTATGTATGGAGCGGAATAGAACTTGTTTTGGGAAAAATATGCTGCTGCTACATTGTAGCACTTCGTATGCCTCATTGATCAGCACAGTATCCTAGCACGTCCTAGTCACATTGTGATTAAGATGCATTTTTAGCAAGAAACATGTAACAAAGACAGCCGATGCTAGTAGAGTTTCAAGGGACCTGCTGCGCTAATAGAGGCTGTTTGTCATGACTGCAGCACCGATGTATGAGAGCACTACTGTATCATAAATTAGACATTAACACAAAAAAACTAGTATTGCTGTAAAGCCTGTTACTAGCAAAACCTAAATCGATTTCTCATGATCACATAGTCACTTACAACAACACAGTTTAGAAGATGTGGTGCAGAAGGTCTACATTCATTAGCTCAACCCTATATGCAGTGGCGCATGCAGGGGGGGTTCCGAGTACCCAGAAACCCCCCCTGATCGGCTAAATTCTTTTCATACAAACCATGACCGGCTCAGATGAGCCACCGCATGCCCGTCCACCAGAGATGCCAGCTGCCACAGTCACTGTTATAGTGCTCGGGCACCGTAGCGGCCGGCTGTGACCTGCTGTATGGTTATGTGGTGTTACTCAGAGGTCACGCACGCTACGTCATCTGCCAGCCTTCCCAACCAGTCCTGCTTTGTTGGGCTCTGTTCCGATGCTGAGAGGGAATTCTCCTGTGCTGCTCCTCACTGCTCTTATACTGAGATGGAAACTTCAGCTGTAAATTGAGGTTGGAGCTAGTGTTTTTTTTATTTTTTATTTGATTGCAGGGGTGTGGCTGTTTAGAATTATTTCTGTTTGTGTATGTTTACAATGTGTGGAATTACGATGGGGTACAATGTATGGCATTACTACACGTGGGCACAGTGTGTGGCATTACTATGGGGAACAGTGTGTGGTTTATTTAGTGTGGGGAACAGTGTGTGGAATTACTATTACTATGTGTTATTACTGTGGGGGTGAATGTATTTGTTTTTTTTTCTACAGGCGCCAATGTGTTTTATTTCTGTTAATATTTGTTATTATATATTTGATTAATAAAAAACAAACAGGCAGTGTGCCTTGGAAATTTTAAAATGTTGTTTAGTGTGCCAAAAGTATAAAAAGGTAAAAAAATCACTGGCATAGACTGTTCAGAGGACCTGGCTTCCTAGCCCCGGGTACAGTATGTGTGTACAGTATGTAAGTGGTGTGTTTTGTGTGTGTGTGTAATGTATACATGTGTGTGTGATACACACATACAAAATAGATATACATTTTTTATACACACACACACATAATATATATATATATACATATATATATATATATATATACCCCCTACTGAAACCCCCCATCCCCAGTAAATCCTGTGTTTGCCCCATGATATGGTAGACAGACAAAAGGTTGACATGGACAAAGGTCAAAATATGAAAGGTCAACACCTTAAAAAGGTCAACACGTGCAAAATGGTCAACATATTGTTTTTTTGTATTTTTGGGGTTTGTTTGGGTAGTTTTTTCATCTGGAATTACCATTCACTCAGCGCAAGGTTACTAAAGGTTATGATTTGGGACATGGACAGTCAAGGAAGAAATAAGTCCAAAAATATTAAAAAAACACAGCAAAAAATGTGTCAACCATATGCGTGTTGACCACTGTCATGTCAAACATATTAACCTGTGGACCTTTTGAACCTGTCAACATTTTCCGGTGTCGACTTTTCATATGTCAACATCTTACCCACGTCGACCTTTTGTCCATGTCGACCTTGCATCTTTCAATGATATGGGGTTAACCTGAGGACTGTTGACTTAAAGTCTGTAAACCTATAGTCCGGATCCCCTATTGAGAATCTATGTAAAAGTGTCAGGTGAGGATCGTACAAATTTTGTAAAAAAAAAAAAAGATATTATCCAGAACAAACTAAAGGTAGGTAGGGCAGCGTCATCATCTGACAAAAGAGGAAACATTCAAGTAGACCTCATGCACTAAATGACAATATAAAAACATGAATAGCCATACTCAAAAATTTCCAGTAAACTCGTCTTATTATTCTCGCAACAAAAACCCCAACAGGATGTATTTATCACTTTTACTGAGCATAAATAATATGTATCAGCTATATATTGAAGAATTTAACCCAGAGAAACTTGATACTTATTACTTTGTCACACAGTCTTTATACAGACATATTTTTTCAACAAAACTCAATTTAGATTTCGGTCAAGATAGTTGCTCCACTTGTGATTTTGGTCCATCTAAAGAAGACCACAAAGAAAATTACACAGCAGATGATGCCTTTGGCAAGGCTGACAACATTAAAAGCTTTTTAATTACAGCAATTATGGTTCTATAAACTTTGAAAAACACGCAATACAGATGTGTCCTCATACATCATTGCTGAAGTCACGCCAAACTGCCCATTTTCGTGTGCCAGGTTCTGAGAGATTGCAGTAGAATTGGGCACCTTTTTTGCATCTTTTTATGTTGCAAACATGTGTCTTAGTTGCTATGCAGTGGATTGTGCAATGGACTGTCGTGATTAATGCAATATGCAACACTTGAATATTTGTGTGATACTGAGTCTCTGAATCTGTATACACAGTGCTACAATGCACTGGACGTGACTTTTTTCCATACCAAGTTTTATTGTGCTTCATATACAGACTCAGTTTCACATAGATATACAAGTGTTGCATATCAAATTAATCAGCACTGTCTCCTGGTGCATCCTTGTTGAAACTTAGATGTATTATTGGTAAGAAAAGATGCCCAATGCTAATGTTGCACAGGACCTGGCAGCTCACTGACACTAGGCACATTGTATGTCGCGTATTGAGTCTAGATGTTTGAGGACACATCTGTAAGTTCAGATGGGGACAAGACTTACATTATGTGCTTAGGTGGCCAGAACATATTGGTTGCCAAGGTGGTGAAGAGATTGCAAGGTGATTTGGACATTTTTATAAACAAGCAAAAGAAAAAAAAGGAAGGAAACATCGTATAATGGGGGTAATTCCAAGTTGATCGCAGCAGGATTTTTGATAGCAATTGGGCAAAATCATGTGCACTGCAGGGGAGGCAGATATAACATTTGCAGAGAGAATTAGATTTGGGTGGGTTATTTTGTTTCTGTGCAGGGTAAATACTGGCTGCTTTATTTTTACACTGCAAATTAGATTGCAGATTGAACACACCACACCCAAATCTAACTCTCTCTGCACATGTTATATCTGCCTCCTCTTCAGTGCACATGGTTTTGCCCAATTGCTAACAGAATTCCTGCTGCGATCAACTTGGAATTACCCCCATTATGGTCTGATTTATGTGCAGGCTAGAACAAAAACTTTCCTATGTTGTGCCCATATCAACTAATGCTACTAAAGTATAAGGTACTTTGAAGTTATGGATGAGTTCCCAGAGTTGGGAAATTCTTACTTAGAAGCAGAGATTTTGGCTGATTAAAGAAATTATGGCATAAACACGAAAATTTATTTACTCCACATCAATATTGCAAATTAGTAAGAAGTACAAAAACTTCTAAAGCTATACTAATAAACATGGACAATAACTTCAGAACTGTAAATGAGTTACCTAACAATTTCAGATTATTACTTGTAAGAAATATTAAAAAGTTAATTTCCATGACGGAGTAAAATAGATCTGCATAAGTAAATATGGAAGCCATTTGTACAAAGAGATATAGGATGAATTCACACCCTTTAAAGAATATTGAAATTTAAAGATGAAAGGAAAGGAGCATCACAAGTACTATAAAACCAGAATAAGTAAATTTGAAGAGAAAAGCAGAGACAAGTAAAACTGTGTCTGAGGAATAAATACAGAATTTGTGAGCGCAGATGAAGTTTAGAGTAAAATAACACCACTGGTTCTATGAAAGGTTATTTGGTGGGGTGGTCTTCAGTATGCCGGCTGTCGGGATCCCGGCGCACAGTATACCAGCGCCGGAATCCCAACAGCCGGCATACCAACACTTATTCTCCCTCGTGGGGGTCCACGACCCCCCTGGAGGGAGAATAAAATAGCGTGCCACCATGCCCGCAGCGTGGTGAGCGCAGCGAGCCTGCAAGGGGCTCATTTGCGCTCACCACACTGTCGGTATGCAGTCAGTCGGCTCCCGGCGCCGGTATGCTGGTCACCGGGAGCCCGACCGCCGGTATACCATACTACACCCATTTGGTGAAGGTAGTGCAGGAGATCAAAACAAAAAGAAGAGAAAACATGTTTTTTGCTGTTTTCTCTCATAAATTCTTCAATAATTCGCTCCAGATATCCCTTTTCTAAAAAAAAGTTTACCATAGAAACTAAGTGTACTCTTCACACACCTTTTCATCACTTAAACTCCTTTTCATTCTTTGTAATTCTGACTAAGAAATATTTGGTTTCCAGCTCTCCATATGACCACTTCTAAAATATATATACTGTAGCTATTTATATTTACTTCCTTTAATTAGCAGCAAGTATTGAACTTAAGTTTATCAGCGTCTAAGATAATATGCAAATATTATATTCTCCTCTCATGAATCTAAAGGGCCCTACAGATACTGTATGCCGATCCGCCGCCGAGCTGCCCGACGGCGGAAACGGCCGACGAGCGACCCGGCGGCGGGGGGGCAGTGACGGGGGGAGGGAAGTTTCTTCACTCCCCCCCGTCACCCAGCTGCATTGAAGTGCAGGCAAATATGGACGAGATCGTCCATATTGGCCTGCATGTACAGCCGACGGGGGACCAGCGATGAACGAGCGAGGGGACGCGCATCGTTCATCGCTGGAGCCTCCACACTGAAACATATGAACGAGTTCTCGTTCATTTATGAACGAGATCGTTCATATCTTTCAAAAAATTGGCCAGTGTGTAGGGCCTATTAGAACCAAACAATAATTTTTCTTTTTTTAATTTATCTATTACCAGTGATTTATATAGTGAACACATATCCAGCAGCAGTTTACAGAGAAAATATTTGCCCATGCACATCAGTCCCGGCCCCAGTGGAGCTTGCAATCTATATTACCTACCACATGTACACACACAGACATTCATACTAGCGTTAATTTTGTTGGGAGCTAATTAACCTACCAGTATATTTTTGGATTTTGAGAGGAAACCGGAGTGCCCAGAAGAAAACCACACAAGCATGGGAAGAATATACAAACTCCAAACAGTTAGGGCCATCGTGGGATTTAACCCATGACCTCAGTGCTGTGAGGCAGTAATGCTAACCATTACACCATCCGTGCTGCACAATTTTGCTGTACATATTTCATAAACAATTATAAACAAATTATAACTGTCCCTCAAAATAACACTGTCATATACTGTACAGGGTCTGTCCAGAAAGTAATGAGACTGATTTTTTCATGCAATGGAGAACAGGTGCATGGCAGAGCTGTTGGGCAGGTTGGGTGTAGGGGTGTCTCAGCTACACATTTATGGCAGTGGCAAATGCCTGTGAACCTTTACAGTGTATTGATTGAGCTGTAAACAAACTTTCCTTTTTTACCTAGGTCGAAGTTCGAGATGGAGTGTACAATCAATCAATGATATGCAATCAAGTTTTGTGCTAAACTCAGGAAATCGGGTACCAGTATGCTTGCCATTCTTTGAGGAGGACAGTAAGGACGTTAAGGAAGAACTACGCTCTGGACTGCCTTCAACATACCAAAATGAGCAAAATGTGGACAAAGTGCCAGACGTTTTGAACACTGACTATCGTTTGAGTGTTAGAATAATATCAGAAAGGTTGGGACTTTCAAAAACTACTGTATAAGAGATCTTGACAAATGAATTAGCGATGCGAGAGGTGTGTGCCCGATTGGTTCATAAGGTTTTCACTAATGATAAAAAAGACAAATGTGTGGCAAACTTTTGGAGTATGTGCAAACTGAGCCAATTTTTTTTTTTTACAGAGTGATAATAGGTGATGAAACTTAGATCTTTGAGTATGATCCGGAGACCAAAAGGCAAAGTGCAGAGTGGCACACCCCATCATTACCTCACCCCCAAAAAAGCAAAATTAGCAAATCAAAGACCAAATCCATGCTCATTGTCTTTTTCAACTCCAAGGGTGAGGTCCACAAGGAATTTCTACCTACCGGCCAAAGTGTCAATGGTGCATTTTACACAGGAGTGCTCAATCAGTTGAGAAAGGAGATTGCCACTACTTGGGACCTCCATCACAACCATGCGCTAAGTCACACATTGCTGCAAGTGAGGTAGTTTTTGGCCAAGCACAATGTGATAATGCTGCCTCATCCACCCTACAGTCCAGATCTGGTCCCAGCTGACTTCTTTTTGTTCCCCAGGATCAAACACAGCCTGAAAGGACTCCATTTTCAGACTGTAGACAAGGGCATGCAAGGATGTTCCAGTTAATGCCTTCCGGGAGGCGCACCAAGCTTGGCAGACATGCTGGCAAAGGTATATTGATGCTCAAGGGTCATACTTTGAAGATTATTAACCCTATGTATCTGAAAGTTCAATAAAATTTTTTTCCAAGATCTAGTCTCAGTACTTTCTGGGCAGAACCTGTAGATATATATATATATATATATATATATATATATATATATTGTTTAGGAGTGGATCAGTGCGCTCGTCCAGTTCAAGAATGTACCTTACTGCTTTACTATGGTCTCACAACCACAATTAGATCAGTCAAATAATTAGTTCAAGAAATAAAAGATTCTTCCAAATCTGGTGTTTAAGCAAATGGCCAGTAAATCACACTTTCCCTGCTCTATCGGGTGGCTGCTCAGTTCTTCAAAAAGTGCCACTAGGTATGCGTAGCCCAAAAAGAAATCTGAAAACAAAGGAAGAAACAAAAGAATAATATTGCGTACCGGATTATGGCTTGACATAAGGATTGTCAGTCCCCCATTCTTTAGTCCAGGTCTCTACTGGGATCAGATGAATAAATAATTTGTGCGTATCAGTACAGGTACTGTTTCCAGGTCTTCATCGAGGAACTGGTGACTGTACAGCCCTTAGAAGGTATATCAAAGCTTCATTTAATAGTTTATACCAAAAAACAAGTTTATTTAATAAATACACAAAAGTGAATAATAAAAAATATTATAGCTTAGCTTTGATAAGTAGTGGTGAATCAGCAGGTCAGTTTCTGTACAAATTATTTATTCATCTGATCTGATCCCAGTAGAGACCTGGACTAAAGAATGGGGGACCGACAAGCCTTATGTCAAGCCGTTATCCAGTACGCAATATTATTCTTGCATGTGACAGAAGTTATTTAAGAATACTACACCATGGCCCTCATTCCGAGTTGTTCGCTTATTATTATTTTTCCGCTATGAAGCGATTAGTCACAAACTGCGCATGCGCAATGTTCGCAGTGCACCTGCGCCAAGTAAATTTGCACAAAAGTTTGGTATTTTACTCACGGCCTAACAATGTTTTTTCATTGTTCTGCTGACCGTAGTGTGATTGGCAGGAAGTGGGTGTTTTTGGGCGGAAATTGACCGTTTTCTGGGAGTGTGCGAAAAAACGCAGGCGTGTCAGGGAAAAACGTGGGAGTGTCTGGAGAAACGGGGGAGTGGCTGGCCGAACGCTGGGTGTGTTTGTGACGTTAAACCAGGAACTAAACAGACTGAACTGATCGCAGTGGCAGAGTAAGCCTCGAGCTACTCGGAAACTGCAAAGAAATTTCTATTTGCAATTCTGCTAATCTTTCGTTCGCAATTCTGCTAAGCTAAGATTCACTCCCAGAGGGCGGCGGCTTAGTGTGTGCAAAGCTGCTAAAACCAGCTAGCGAGCAAACAAATCGGAATGAGGGCCCATAGACGTTCTTTTGTTTCTTTCTTTGTTTCATATATATATATATATCCATACAGCATAACGCCAGCACTCTGGATGCCCCCCTAGGGCTTGCTTACTCCAGTGCCCTCCATCTGGGTTTGGCAACCCCCATATGTAGATCAACAAATGAGGCCACACTCAGAGATTTGTTGAAAAGCAAACAGGTGTGTATTCAAATCATCACATCACATCAACGTTTCGGGGAACAAATCCCCTTCATCAGGATGAACAAACAGTGCAGAAAGTGAAATGTATAGACAGACTAAATGAAAGGAACACTTTGGGAAAGCCACCAGTAAACAAGCAATGAACACCCACCCAGAGAGGGTCAAAAAATTGGGACCAAGTTTCAAATTTGATCCATTGTCAAACAATGCCTCCCTAAAAACGTTTAATAGATTGTTGGAAGATTCAACTAAGGAGAAAAACACCGGTGGTATATAATAATCTCACACCAAATGAACATACGCCCCTTAAAGCATTGATTGCACGTTAATATATCATTATACGTGGGGCTGATAAGGGGGGTTCCACAGTTGTGCAGAATACCACGGACTATATAAGTAAATGTAATCGCTTTTTGAATGATACCACCACATACTGCAACTGGATGGTGATCCCACAGAGAGCTATAAGAAAGAGCTTAAAGCGCTATTACAGCGTGCACTTGAGCGGGGACATATTAATCAGACATTTTCCTGAAACTTTTTAATGAGTTCCCCATTGTCCCGGTATTTTATACCCAGCCAAAAGTACACAAGGATGCACAGAGACAACTGGGGAGACCCATTATTTCTGCCCAAGGGTCTCTGTGTGAGCCTTTAGCGATTTTTCTGGATGCTTATTTGCAACCCTGTGTACAACATACGTTTTCTCATCTAAAAGATTCCAATACTCTTTTGAGAAAATTTCTTAACATTTAGTTGGTACCCAATGAAGTATTAATGGCCACTATTGACGTAACCAGTCTGTATACCTGCAATCCGCATGGTGAAGGGTTACAAGCTGTTAGACATCTCATCACGGGTAATGCATGGTATACAGGTCCAAATATAGATTTTTTATACAACTTCTGGAATTTACTTTGGTACATAACTATTTCTTGTTCAATGATAAGTTCTGGTTCCAAATGACTGGTTGCGCCATGGGAACGGCGGTGGCCCCAGCCTTTGCTAATTTGTATATGTGGGAGGTGAAGTGTGGATTGTTTTATGAAAATCAGAGTATATCTAGTAATATCTTTTTATACCATCGTTATATAGATGATCTTTTAATATTTTGGCAGGGGAGTGAAAAAGCGTTGCATGATGGCATTGCCGCACAAAATGCATCTAATAGCCCAATTAAATTAACAATGAATTGTAGTTATACACATGTGAATTTCCTAGATATGACGATTTCATTAAAAGATGGCAAAATCATGACGGATCTGTATGTCAAGCCCACGGATCGGAATATGATCCTGCGGCATGACAGTTTCCACCCCACTCCCTCGATTAAAGGTCTACCATACTCCCAGTTTCTGAGAGTATGTAGAATCACAAGTGAGGCATCCAATCTGAAAAAACAATTGGATATTATGGAGAATAAATTCCTGGCCAGAGGGTATCCAGCGGCCCTACTAAAAACAGCCAGAATTAAAGCCATGACACAAGAGAGAACAGATTTGATACTCAAAGAGTCTAGTAGAAAGACACAGGAGAAAATAGCATGGGTGAATACTTACGACACTAAAAGTAGGTACACCAGCAAAAAGGCAAAATCCCTGTGGCCCGTAATTACCTCTGACCCTGAGTTAAAAATGCTGAAGGATACAGCCATTATGCCTAGCTACAGACGGGGAAGAAACATTAAAGACCAGGTCGTAAAAACAGACCTGAGTAAATTTAATAATCAAGCCCCCAAACACTTTTTAAGTCGAGGCAATGGCTGTTTCAAGTGTATAGGGTGCACTACATGCACATATATGTCAGCTAGTGATGTTATTCTGCACCCTCACTCGGCTAAAAAATAAACAATTAATTGGCCTTTATCCTGTCACTCCAAGTTTGTGGTCTATGTGATCATCTGCCCATGTGGGCAATATTATGTGGGCAAGACGGAGTGCCAGTTTAAAGTCCATATGGCACAGCACCGGCAGGCCATTCGTGCGGCCATAGAAATGGGTAACAGTGAACAACCAGTGGCATGGCATTTTGCGTTATGGAAACATAATATGGGCACTTTAAAATATTGCATTATAGATCATATGCCTGAATCCATACAGGGGGGGGGGGGTAACAGAACCAAAACTTTACTCCAATTAGAATCTAGGTGTATCTATAGATTGGATACTCTACGACCAAAAGGGCTGAATGAGACACTGGGCCTTAGCCACTTCCTTTAAACGGCGAAAATGTATGTTTATCAATCTGAAAGTAATGACTGCTAAGTTATATTGAACAAGTTTTCACACTAAGTGGTGCTGTTACTAAATGTACTGCTGTTGTTTACAAAAAGAGGTGCAGTTTTATTGTTTTTATGCCTTGTCAGTACATCTGTGTAATGTTTATATGTTCTCTCTTTTTAACTTTATTTCACTAAGTGCTTTTTATGTAATTTGGTAATGCACTAAGGAGGAATTTTCATGTGGATATGAATCAGCGCTTTGAATACACTTTACACAAAGCCACTTTATACATTTCACCTGATGTTTACTTTATGCACCTTTAATGTTAAGCCAGGTGGCTTCCAAAAGCACTAAATGCACTTTCTATCCCCAGAGTGGGTCTTACTCTAAATAAGCTTTTCTGATGAATTATAATATAAAATAAGACATAGGTGGTCATTCCGAGTTGTTCGTTCGTTATTTTTCTTTCGCAACGGAGCGATTAGTCGCTAATGCGCATGCGCAATGTCCGCAGTGCGACTGCGCCAAGTAAATTTGGTATGCAGTTAGGTATTTTACTCACGGCATTACGAGGTTTTTTCTTCGTTCTGGTGATCGTAATGTGATTAACAGGAAGTGGGTGTTTCTGGGCGGAAACAGGCCGTTTTATGGGTGTGTGGGAAAAAACGCTACAGTTTCTGGGAAAAACGCGAGAGTGGCTGGAGAAACGGGGGAGTGTCTGGGCGAACGCTGGGTGTGTTTGTGACGTCAAACCAGGAACGACAAGCACTGAACTGATCGCAGATGCCGAGTAAGTGTGGAGCTACTCAGAAACTGCTAAGAAGTGTCTATTCGCAATTCTGCTAATCTTTCGTTCGCAATTTTGATAAGCTAAGATTCACTCCCAGTAGGCGGCGGCTTAGCGTGTGCAAAGCTGCTAAAAGCAGCTTGCGAGCGAACAACTCGGAATGAGGGCCATAATGTCTTGGAAATTTCTGTCACGGAGTGCTGATTATTGGTCCCATTGATGATTCTCTGTTGTGTTTACAGCATCACCGTGCTTACCAGCCAGGGACCCGTTTTGTCACTTCCGCAGGAAGTGACATACCGGGAAGTGAGGGAGGGGAGCCAGGTATGCTGGGACTGCGGTGATATGCAGTGAGAAGCAGTGCCGTAACTAGGCATTTTAGCGTTGTGTGCAAGAAACGACAGTGGCGCCCCCCCATGTAAGACTGGGCCCCTTTTATACATTACAGCAGACAGCGTCCCCCTTTTTACACATTACAGCAGACAGTCCCCCTTTTTACACATTGCGGCAGCCAGGCCCCCTTTTTACACATTGCGGCAGCCAGTCCCCCTTTTTACACATTGCGGCAGCCAGTCCCCCTTTTTACACATTACGGCAGCCAGTCCCTCTTTTTACACATTGCGGCAGCCAGGACCCCTTTTTACACATTGCGGCAGACAGTGTCCCCCTGAGAGAGAGAGAGAGAGAGGGATATACTTACCTTCTCCCGTATTGGTTGCCTGGCGCTGCTGTGGATGCTGGGATGAAGGAACCGCATCCCAGCATCCATAGCAGCGCCAGGCAGCCAATACAGAAGGAGAAGGGGGATGCTGCAGCGGCACTTACTACCAATCAAATAGCGCTGCTACGGCTCCCTGCTCCCCCTCCCTCCTCCTCCTTCTCATCTCACTGCCTGCACTGAGGGAGCTGCCAGCACTAGGAGCCTGTCAGCGGGGAGAAGGTAAGTATATCCCTCTCTCTCTCTCTCTCTCTCTCTCTCTCTCAGGGGGACACCGTCTGCTGCGGCTCCCTGCTCCTCCTCCCTCCTCCTCCTTGAACGCTGCCCGGCGCTGGTCTCTTCTCCCTCCAGCGCGGCGCACGGCGCACACAGAGGCGGCATGTAATGACTCAATTTGACTCATTACATGCCGCTGGCCGTTGTGCCCTCAGGGCAACTGCGCTGTGTGCCAAGCCCACTTGTCACACAAGTAGTTATGGCCCTGGTGGGAAGTCTCCTTGGGTGAGTCTGTCTATATATTTCACTTTCTCCACTGTTTGTTTATCCTGATGAAGGGGTTTTGTTCCCCGAAACGTTAATGTGATGTGATGATTTGAATACACACCTGTTTGCTTTTCAACAAATCTCTGAGTGCCGCCTCATTTTTTGATCTATATATATATATATATATATATATATACACACACACACACACACACACACACACACACACACACACACACACACACACACACACACAAATATAGTCAGCGGCACTCCTTTCCTTAATCAGCATAGTGAAAAGTAAAAGCCGGTGCCCTCCATGGGAAAGTTAGCAAGGTCCCCATATACAAATACGCTGTTGGTTGGCACTCATGGCATCACAAAGAAATAACAAAGCTGTGTCTGGTAAGTCAACGTATCAATATTATTTCAAAACATTTTCATCAGGAACAATTTTTTTTTAAATAACATTGAAACGTTGACATACCAGACACAGCCTTGTCATTTCATTGCGATGCCACGAGTGCCATGAGTGTGTGTGTGTGTGTGTGTGTGTGTGTGTGTGTATATATATATTAGAGATGTGCACTGGACATTTTTGGGGATTTGTGTTTTGGTTTTGGAATCTGTTCCGCGGCCGTGTTTTGGATTCGAACACGTTTTGGCAAAACCTCCCTGAAATTTTTTTGTCGGATTCGGGTGTGTTTTGGATTCGGGTGTTTTTTTTTCAAAAACCCCTCAAAAACAGTTTAAATCATAGAATTTGTGGGTCATTATGATCCCATAGTATTATAAACCTCAATAACCAAAATTCCCACTCATTTCCAGTCTATTCTGAACACCTCCCAATATTATTTTTAGTCTTAAATTTGCACCGCGGTTGCTGGGTGACTAAGCTAAGCGACCCAAGTGGCCGGCACAAACACCTGGCCCATCTAGGAGTGGCACTGCAGTGTTAGACAGGATGGCACTTAAAAAAATTAGCCCCAAACATCACATGATGCAGAGATAAATAAAAAAAGAGGTGCAAGATGGAATTGTCCATGGGCTCTCCCACCCACCCTTATGTTGTATAAACAGGACATGCACACTTTAACAAACCCATCATTTCAGTGACAGGGTCTGCCACACGACTGTGGCTGAAATGACTGGTTGGTTTGGGCCCCCACCAAAAAAGATGCAATCAATCTATCCTTGCACAAACTGGCTCTACAGAGGCAAGATGTCCACCTCCTCCTCATCATCCGATTCCTCACCCCTTTCACTGTGTACATCCCCCTCCTCACAGAGTATTAATTCGTCCCCACTGGAATCCACCGTCTCAGGTCCCTGTGTACTTTCTGGAGGCAATTGATGTTGGTGTTTATCTCCACGGAGGAATTGATTATCATTAATTTTGATGAACCTCATCTTCTCCACATTTTCTGGAAGTAACCTTGTATGCTGATCGCTGACAAGGTGGCCGGCAGCACTAAACACTCTTTCGGAGTACACACTGGAGGGGGGGCAACTTAGGTAAAATAAAGCCAGTTTGCGCCAAACCGCAATACTATGCACACACTCATCGGTCCCGCACCTAAATCACTTCTTCTAAAGAAACCGCCACAGCATGCGTAACTGCCCCCATTCACAAAGGAATGGGTACCACAGCCCGAAAACGTATCCCATGTACACCAGTCGGACACAACGCAGACGCCCAGCACTGGAATCGCTTCCGCTGCCAAACCTGCCACCACAGCATGCGCAGCCACTTTAATCAGCAATGAACGTCAACCAAGGTGTAAAACACAAAACAAAGCAAATCCCCAGTGGCCCAGGACCCGAAAACGCTGCCACCGAAGAGCCCGCCACCTGCAGCTTGCGTAGATGCCTCCATCTGCAAGGAATGGGTACCCCAGCCCTAAAACACCATACAAAGCACCGTCCCCGTGGCCCAGCACCCGAAGTGCTACCGCTGAAGAATGTGCCGCTTCAGCATGCGCAACAGCCCCCAATCCTCAAGGAATGGGTACCAGAGCCTGAAAACTAGTGATGTGCACCGGAAATTTATCGGATTTTATGTTTTAGTTTTGGATTCGGTTCTGTGGCCGTGTTTTGGATTCGGACGCGTTTTGGCAAAACCTCCCTGAAAGTTTTTTGTCGGATTCGGGTGTGTTTCGTATTTTTTTTTTTACAAAAAACCCTCAAAAACACATTAAATCATAGAATTTGGGGGTAATTTTGATCCCATAGTATTATTAACCTCATTTCCACTCATTTCTAATCTATTCTGAACACCTCACACTTCACAATATTATTTTTAGTCCTAAAATTTGCACCGAGGTTGCTGGATGGCTAAGCTAAGTGACCCAAGTGGCCGACACATACACCTGTCCCATCTAGGAGTGGCACTGCAGTGTCAGACAGGATGACACTTCAAAAAAATAGTCACCAAACAGCAAATGATGCAAAGAAAAAAAGAGGTGCAATGAGGTAGCTGTGTGACTAAGCTAAGCGACCCAAGTGGCCGATACAAACACCTGGCCCATCTAGGAATGGCACTGCAGTGTCATACAGGATGGCACTTCAAAAAAATAGTCCCCAAACAGCACATGTTGCAAAGAAAAAAAAGAGGTGCAATGAGGTAGCTGTGTGACTAAGCTAAGCGACCCAAGTGGCCGACACAAACACCTGGCCCATCTAGGAGTGGCAATGCACTGTCCTACTACTACAGTATATACATACTGCACACAACTTAAATGCACCACAGGTATGGATGGATAGTATACCTAACGACAGAGAGGTAGGTAGAGCAGTGGCCTACTGTACCGTACTGCCATATCTTATATACTGGTGGTTAGCAAACTGTGCAAAACTGATATGCACCACAGGTATGGATGGATAGTATACTTGAAGACACAGAGGTAGATAGAGCAGAGGCCTTCTGTACCGTACTGCTATATATTATATACTGGTGGTCAGCAAACTGGGCAAAACTGAAATGCACCACAGGTATGGATGGATAGTATACTTGACAACACAGAGGTAGGTAGAGCAGTGACCTACTGTACCATACTGATATATATATATATTATATACTGGTGGTCAGCAAACTGTGCAAAACTGAAATGCACCACAGGTATTGATGGATAATAGTATACTTGACGACACAGAGGTGGGTAGAGCAGTGGCCTTCTTTACTGTACTGCTATATATTATATACTGTTGGTCAGTAAACTGAACAAAACTGAAATGCACCACAGTTATGGATGGATAGTATACTTGACGACACAGAGGTAGGTAGAGCAGTGGCCTACTGTACCGTACTTCTATATATTATATACTGGTGGTCAGCAAAATGATGCACTGTACTCCTACTATATATACTACAATACAGCACAGATATGGAGCATTTTTCAGGCAGAGAACGTATAATACTGGTGGTCACTGGTCACTGGTCAGCAAAATCTGCACTGTACTCCTACTATATAAAACTGGTGGTCCCCAGTCCCCACAATAAAGCAGTGTGAGCACAGATATTTGCATCACACTGAGCACAGATATGGAGTATTTTTCAGGTAGAGAACGTATAATACTGTTAGGCACTGGTCACTGGTCAGCAAAACTCTGCACTGTACTCCTCCTATATAATACTGGTGGTCCCCAGTCCCCACAATAAAGCAGTGTGAGCAGGGGCGGAAGTCCGGGAGGCAGCGGAGTCGGCTGCCGCCGGGCTCCTATCCTGAAGAGGGCGCCTCGCAGTGGCGCCACTGACATTACACAGATTGACATGCGGACGAGCGTCCGCATGTCAATCTGCGGTCTCCCTCCCTGCTGTGTTGGAGGGACACGGAGCGCATCGCGCGTCTCTCCTGTGTCCCTCCCTGGCTCTCTCCCCAGGCCGGTCTAAGGAAGTGCCTTCGTGAGCTCTGATTGGCTCACGAACCGGCACTTCCTGTATTAGACCGGCCGGGGGAGAGAGCCAGGGAGGGACACAGGAGAGACGCTCTATGCGCTCCGTGTCCCTCCAACACAAGGGGGGGAGCAGGCACTGGGGGCATATACCTGGCACTGGGGGGGGGAGACCTGGCACTGGGGGGGGGGAGACCTGGCACTGGGGGGCATATACCTGGCACTGGGGGGGAAGACCTGGCACTGGGGGGGCATATACCTGGCACTGGGGGGCATATACCTGGCACTGGGGGGCATATACCTGGCACTGGGGGGCATATACATGGCACTGTGGGGGAAGACCTGGCACTGGGGGGGAAGACCTGGCACTGGGGGGCATATACCTGGCACTGGGGGGCATATACCTGGCACTGGGGGGGCATATACCTGGCACTGGGGGGGAAGACCTGGCACTGGGGGGCATATACCTGGCACTGTGGGGGAAGACCTGGCACTGGGGGGCATATACCTGGCACTGGGGGGCATATACCTGGCACTGTGGGGGAAGACCTGGCACTGGGGGGCATATACCTGGCACTGGGGGGCATATACCTGGCACTGTGGGGGAAGACCTGGCACTGGGGCGGGGGGCATATGTGGCACTGGGGAGGGGGGTATATTTGGCACTGGGGGGCATATACCTGGCACTGTGGGGGAAGACCTGGCACTGGGGCGGGGGGCATATGTGGCACTGGGGAGGGGGGTATATTTGGCACTGGGGGCATATACCTGGCACTGTGGGGGAAGATCTGGCACTGGGGGCATATACCTGGCCCTGTGGGGGAATATCTGGCACTGGGGGCATATACCTGGCACTGGGCGCATATACCTGGCCCTGTGGGGGAATATCTGGCACTGGGGGCATATACCTGGCACTGTGGGGGGAAGATCTGGCACTGGGGGCATATACCTGGCCCTGTGGGGGAATATCTGGCACTGGGGGCATACACCTGGCACTGTGGGGGAATATCTGGCACTGGGGGCATATACCTGGCCCTGTGGGGGAATATCTGGCACTGGGGGCATATGCCTGGCACTGTGGAGGAATATCTGGCACTGGGGTCATATAGCTGGCACTGTGGGGGAGTAGGCACTGAGGGGGCATATGTGGCACTGTGGTGGAATATTTGGCACTGTGGGGGAGTAGGCACTGAGGGGGCATATGTGGCACTGTGGTGGAATATTTGGCACTGGGGGGAGCAGGCACTGAGGGGGCATATGTGGCACTGGGGGGGTATATTTGGCACTGGGGGCATGTACCTGGCACTGGAGGCATATACCTGACACTGTGGGGGAATATCCGGCACTGGGGGCATATGTGGCACTGGGAGCACGGCCCTAGCAACAAGCACTATCCCCTAGCAACGAGCATGACACCCAGTGCATGAACCCCCTGGCAACGAGCATGACACCCTGAGCATGAAAACCCCTGGCACCGTGCATGGAACCGCTGGCAACGAGCATGACACCCAGTGCATGAAACCCCTGGCAACGAGCATGACACCCTGAGCATGAAAACCCCTTGCACCGTGCATGGAACCAAGAGCATGAAACCGCTGGCAACGAACATGACACCCAGTGCATGAAACCCCTGGCAACGAGCATGACACCCTGAGCATGAAAACCCCTGGCACCGTGCATGGAACCAAGAGCATGAAACCCCTGGCAACGAGCAGGTAATTTAAAAGTAATTAGAAGCCTTACTGTAGAACTTAATGTATAATGGGCATTACGGTGTGTGGCATAATGTATCACGGACATTGCGGTGTGTGTCATAATGTGTCGGGCATTACGGTGTATGGAATACTATATCGCGGGCATTGTGATACGTGGTATAATGTCTCAGGCTCATTGTGGTGTGTGTTATACTGTGTCAAAGACATTGTATGTGCTATAATGTATCAAGGGCATTGCAGTGTGTAGCATAATGTATAACGGGCATTGTGATTCCTGTCATAATGTGTCACAGGCATTACGGTGTGTGGTATAATGTATCAGGGGCATTGCAGTGTGTAGCATAATGTATAACGGGCATTGCGATTCCTGTCATAATGTGTCGGGGGCATTACGGTGTGTGGCATAATGTGTCGGGGGCATTATGGTGTGTGCATATTGTGTCATGTGCATTATTGTGTGTGGCATAATGTCTAAGGGCCACTGCAGTATGTGGCATAATGTATACTGGGCATTACTATAAGGAGGAAAAATTACAAATAATGTAAGGGGCATGAATCAGGATTATTTTTCTTTCCCGCCTGGGCGTGCAGGTTGGAAAACTGGGGTATAACGCAGTCTTTTCCTGCAATGTCGCGCCCCTTTATGGTAAGCCACGCCCATCCCAACGAAGCCACACACTCTATACTGGCAATTATGGAGGGGGGGGGGGCGAATAATTTTTTGGCTTGGGGGGGAAAAATTTCTAGTTACGTCACTGAACTGACTCATTCCTGTAAGCCGCCACCACAGCGCAAACCCCAGGAGAGTACGCTGGTGCGCGCCTGCTGTGGGAGGTAGGAGAGGAGCTGCTGCTACCGTTGCCCCGCTGCTGTGGGGAAGGGGGGGACGGGATGGATGGACACACGTGCGAGGCGGTGTTTAAGAGCTGGTACCACGCTTGCCTTGGATTCCACTTCCTAATTGCGCTCTGCCTCCGGTAATTGGGGAGGAGAGTAGAGCCTTCTTTCACTACACAAGGTATCCATCTATGCTCCCTTTCTCCCTGTATAAGTGGAACAATAGAAAGGAAAGGATTGTCTCTTTGTTGGCGCACTTTAGAAAGAAAGGTAAATATATTTAAAATGTAACTTTTATTAACATACAGTTAAAATCGCCCAATGGTGTGAAAAATTATAAGACAAACAATTCAGATAAATAAAAATTTGTTTAAATTGAGTACTCTTGTGTGTCTTTATTTATAAAATTGTTGTGTGTGTGATCATTTCCAATAACCACCTTGATATATGTGCTTGAATTAAATCCCTATTTAGAATTAACCAATCATATAGGATGTATTAAGATACAATAGATCTGTCACTTATCCCATGAATGATACAGTGTGATTGTATAATCAAACCCTCATATAATTAGAATGGGGTTGAATGTTTTATAGTCAGTAGGCGAACATAGAATATTCTTTTTTTATTTCTATGTCAAATGTCTTTAATCGATCTTGGAATGTTGACAGAAAATTCTGTTTTGAGATTGCTACTGATAACTCACATTTCTTGTAGTGTAGTTTTTGTAGTATTTTAGCTCACTTTCAAAACTGCTATTCTGTTGCCAATATCAAGATTGCAACTATAGTTGCATCTTATCATTAGGTAAAGATAAGTTGTGCACTGTATCTGTTTTTTATATATTGATTGTTTAAAGGGTAGTTGAATTGGAATTATCTATTGTACCTATATAGTACTGGGGGATATAAGCATATCCAAAATCAAAATTCTAGTTTGTGCTTCCCCTATGCACTCCACAAGATAAGGCTGTATGAAGTATTAATTTTATTTAGCAAAACACATTTAAATGAATGTGCCTGAAATACGGCTCTCTCTCTTAGATTTGGAACATGAGAGTCTCACTAAAAAGCGATGTCTCATGGACATTATAGCAGCAGACACTTATCTCATCTGTGTCTCTATTCCTTAGTTGTACTTTATGTACTGCTCATCAGGAGTAGCTTAATCAATAATGCATGACATGCGTATGCACTGATTTATCACATTATTATTACATCCGCGTTGGCACTGAATAAGTGAAACAATTATCTAGTGAAACTTCCAGCTGTTATATAGAAATTGTATATGATATTAAACTAACGTGTTGCTCTGGGATGAACTCATATTATTTAAAGGAGCATTAGACTGACATGTTACTGCGGGATGCACTCATATTTCACATATCAAAAGTATAGTTCTGGCGTTTAAATTGTTTTATGGGGGTACAGTTCTAACTAATATGGGTAGTTCACTATATCAATTTAGGGTCATACAATCTCTTTGACCCAGCTAGAGGATACTCCTGATAAACATATGGTATCATTAATGAATTATTGTGAACTATTTCAATCCATTTGCCCTGAGGAAGCGAGTGTGAAACGTGCACGTGGGCGTTTCAGAGCGGCGGTAGCACGCCAGCTCGTTCTCTATGTGTCAAAGTTAAAAAGTTAAAACGATCTGTAAATATGCATGTGTGTGTGAGAAATAATGTAACTTAATAGTACTAAGATATAGAATGTATTACACAGAAAGGACGGAGAATTAAGGCTGCAAAGCGGGTGTAGGCGACCCAGGAACGGCGTGAGCACGCCAGCTCGTGGATAGGGTGCAAAACAGGATTGATACAGTTTATTGCAACTTATAAATGAATAGCGGCATCCTCCGGCTTGGTCGAGACTGCATGACTTAATTGAATGCAATGGGGAGAGTTCACACATTGTAAAGTGATATAGTGAACTATTTATACCTACCAGAAGTGTACCCCTATAATATCTAGATGACAATATAAACGCCGGTACTGCACCTCTGATATACAAAATATAAGTGCATCCCGCAGTAACATAAAACACATATTCTCTTTATGACGGCTTGAAGCAGTATCAGCCAACTGTCTCACTTACTATGGGCTAACGTTGATATGAAATAAATGTATGACATGCACTATTAAACAAGCTATTTTTGAAGAGCACTATAAAAAGTATAATTAAGGAATAGAAACACAGATGTGACGAGTATCCGCTGTTATAGTGTTCATGAGACATTGTTCTTTAGTGAGACTTTCGTGTTAAATTCATGAGAGAGAGCCGTATCTCAGGTATATTAACCTAAGTACATTTTGCTGATCTTAATTAATATATCATATGTAAGGACTGAGTATTAAAACAATAAAACGGGATCAGGCGATTCAGGAGCTGCGTGAGCACGTCAGCCCATGAAGGGGGTGCAATAACGGGATTGAAATAGTTCACAATAATTCATTAATGATACCATATGTTTATCAGGAGTATCCTCTAGCTGGGTCAAAGAGATTGTATGACCCTAAATTGATATAGTGAACTACCCATATTAGTTAGAACTGTACCCCCATAAAACAATTTAAACGCCAGAACTACACTTTTGATATGTGAAATATGAGTGCATCCCGCAGTAACATGTCAGTCTAATGCTCCTTTAAATAATATGAGTTCATCCCAGAGCAACACGTTAGTTTAATATCATATACAATTTCTATATAACAGCTGGAAGTTTCACTAGATAATTGTTTCACTTATTCAGTGCCAACGCGGATGTAATAATAATGTGATAAATCAGTGCATACGCATGTCATGCATTATTGATTAAGCTACTCCTAATGAGCAGTACATAAAGTACAACTAAGGAATAGAGACACAGATGAGATAAGTGTCTGCTGCTATAATGTCCATGAGACATCGCTTTTTAGTGAGACTCTCATGTTCCAAATCTAAGAGAGAGAGCCGTATTTCAGGCACATTCATTTAAATGTGTTTTGCTAAATAAAATTAATACTTCATACAGCCTTATCTTGTGGAGTGCATAGGGGAAGCACAAACTAGAATTTTGATTTTGGATATGCTTATATCCCCCAGTACTATATAGGTACAATAGATAATTCCAATTCAACTACCCTTTTAACAATCAATATATAAAAAACAGATACAGTGCACAACTTATCTTTACCTAATGATAAGATGCAACTATAGTTGCAATCTTGATATTGGCAACAGAATAGCAGTTTTGAAAGTGAGCTAAAATACTACAAAAACTACACTACAAGAAATGTGAGTTATCAGTAGCAATCTCAAGACAGAATTTTCTGTCAACATTCCAAGATCGATTAAAGACATTTGACATAGAAATAAAAAAAGAATATTCTATGTTCGCCTACTGACTATAAAACATTCAACCCCATTCTAATTATATGAGGGTTTGATTATACAATCACACTGTATCATTCATGGGATAAGTGACAGATCTATTGTATCTTAATACATCCTATATGATTGGTTAATTCTAAATAGGGATTTAATTCAAGCACATATATCAAGGTGGTTATTGGAAATGATCACACACACAACAATTTTATAAATAAAGACACACAAGAGTACTCAATTTAAACACATTTTTATTTATCTGAATTGTTGTCTTATAATTTTTCACACCATTGGGCGATTTTAACTGTATGTTAATAAAAGTTAAATTTTAAATATATTTACCTTTCTTTCTAAAGTGCGCCAACAAAGAGACAATCCTTTCCTTTCTATTGTTCCATTTCAACTTTTTTGTCTATGGCGGCACCCCCTATCAAAGTATTGTGAATTAATGTATGATATACAAATTGGGGAATCACATTAAGTAAAATTACCTATTTGAGAATAGTCTGGTGCAGAGGATTCCCAGTTCCCCTTTTCCCTAATCTATTGGATCCCTGTATAAGTGCACTGCCAGTATACTGTATGTATGTTTGTATATATGGATAGAGGTAGGGGTCTGGCACAGCCACATAATAGACTAATACATTGGGTGCCCTCACAGCAAAGTAGTTTAGCAAAATAGAGGTGGTGCGGCACTCCAATGATTTGCACACTGACACCAATTGAAGTAGTGCAACGTTTCAATGCCCGTTTAATGAATCTGCATTTTTGTCATATATACAATGACCCCCATTCTGCCTCATCCCGTCCTCCAGACCTCTGTTACTCCATCTACCCCCCCCCCCATTTGCCAAGTCCTTCTGCCCGCCCGCGACCATCCCTCCCCATCTTCCTCCCATAATTAATTGTCCTCCCTCAGGGAATACATATGTTTTACCGACAGACGGGATGCCGTCTGTCAGCATCCTGACAGCAGCATCCCGTCCGTCAGAATTCTGGCAGGGGGCGTGCGCAATGAAGGCCCTTGCTTGTTGCGCTCGCAACGCAGTGGTCTCGGTGGTTCCCATCCCACTCTATTGGTGTTGTGGACACCCACGAATGGGAATAAGACCTGTGAGACGGTATTCTGGTGTCGGTATCCTGACCGCTAGGAATCCCGACAGCCAGCAAAATGATTGCCTCCCCTCCCGCAGTATCGGTCACATAATAGACTCACTTTCAGCTCCAGGCCCATGTGGACCCTAAACTGGCACTGGTCTGCAGGGATGTATCATTAGCACAAGGTTAAAAATGCAGCCAAACCTCCAAAAATGCAGTTTTCAGAGGTTTGGCGGCTTACTACTTATCCACCAAGCCTAGACCCCAGGGCTTGGATGCGGTGGGCAACACCATCTTTAGATGGGCTTCTATCACATTTCCCATTGGACCCCTCCCAGCACCCCCCAGTGGGGCGCATCAGCCCACGCATGCACAGATAGGACTCCGGATCATACACCGGGAAGTTCTACTGTATCATGGCAAAGAATAGCTCTCACCGCAAGAGCTGTCCTTTGGAAATTTCTTCATGCATACGCCATTATGCTTGCAAAGAATGGCAGTATATATATATATATATATAAATATATATATAGCCTGCAGGATCAATATTGGTGTGGTGTATATATATATATGTGTGTATATATATATATATATATATATATATATATATATAAATTTTTTTTGCCTCTATAAAAAAGGGGGCACCTGTATTTATATTGCCTCCGGGCGTCTAGGACGAACTTACGCCACTGAGTGTGAGCACAGATATTTGCAGCACACTGAGCACAGATATGAAGCGTTTTGAAGGCAGATAACGTAGATATTTGCAGCACACTGAGCACAGATATTTGCAGCACACTGAGCACAGATATTTGCAGCACACTGAGCACAGATATTTGCAGCCCCCTGAACATAGAAACTGAGAGGACGCCAGCCACGTCCTTTCACGATCATCTCCAATGCACGAGTGAAAAATGGCGGCAACGCGCGGCTTATATAGAATATGAATCTCGCGAGAATCTGACCGCCGGATGATGACGTTCGGGTGCGCTCGGGTTAACCGAGCAAGGCGGGAGGATCTGAGTCTGCCTCGGACCCATGTAAAATGGGTGAAGTTCGGGGGGGTTCGGATTCCGAGGTTCCGAACCCGCTCATCACTACCGAAAACCTTATCCAAACATACAAAGACTGCATAGCACACAGACTCCCATCAGCCCAGCACCCAAAGCGCTACCGCTGAAAAACCCACCACTGCAGCATGTGCAACAGCCCCAAACCACAATGAAATGGGCATCAACAGCCCATCAACCCTACCCAAACACACAGAGGCTGTATACCACGCATATCCCCAGCAGCTGTCACCGAAGAACCTGCCGCCGTAGCAGGCGTAGATGTCCCCATCCGCAAGGAATGGGTACCCCAGCCCTAAAACGCCATACCATGCACCGTCCCCGCGGCCCATCACCTGAAGTGCTGCCGATGAAGAACGTGCCGCTGCAGCACGCGCAACAGCCCCCAATCCGCAAGGAATGGGTACCAGCACCCGAAAACCATATCCAAAAATGCAGAGTCTGCATAGAACACTAACTCCCATCAGCCCAACACCCGAAGCAATGCCGCTGAAGAACCCACCACTGCAGCCCGTGCAACAGCCCCAAGCTGCAAGGAAACAGATATCAATAGCCCAAAAACCCTATCCTAATGCACAGAGGCTGTATACCACGCATATCCCCAGCAGCCCAGCACATAACGCTATCACTGAAGCACCTGCCCCCACAGCAGGCATAGATGCCCCAATCCACCAGGAAATGGGTACCCGGGAACCCCCCCCCACTGCAAGCCCCCGGCAACCACCATAGCCATAACGCCACAGAAACTGCAAAACCAGCAAAGAGGACCCAGGAGGGTACACAAAAGAAAATCGTCCACCCCCCAAAAGCCGCACCGGACACACACCCACGCCAACGGCAATGTGTCACCATCTGTAAGCGGCTGCGCTCTAAAAGGGAGAAACTAATGGCATAGGCCATCCCAAGCCCTCGCAGAACCCACAAGTCTGCACAGAAAAATGAAACGCCCCCAATCAACATGGCATCCATGGCGTGGCATTCATGCAGGGGCCATGCAAATCCTGTCTGCATCGTCCCACACACAGTGCCCGCGCTGCCGAACTGACTACCATCTTAGCCCCCACCAGAAAACACCACTGACAGGCAAACCGGAGTACAAGACGACCAGTCACCGGCCACCAACCCACTAACCGGGAACGCCCGATGAAAAAACCAGTGCAAAAGCTGGCCCGAACAGCACAACCTCACGTACCACACGGATGGGCCCAAACCTGCAGCTATAGAATGCCCCAACGCCTAACCCATAAAGGTTCCTTGACAGAACCTTGTACTCCAAGGTTCTGTCCTTGGTCCTCTCCTCTTCTCTCTCTATACGTCCTCACTTGGTAAGCTCATTAGTTCTTTTGGTTTCCAATATCATCTCTATGCTGATCTATACAATCTCATTATCTATTGATGGCACTACTATCTCCTCTAGCACCCAAGTGCGCTGTCTTGGAGTAATCCATGACTCCTCCCTCTCCTTCAAACCACACATTCAGCACCTCTCACAAACCTCCCGTTTTCATCTAAAAAATATTTCCAGGATCAGACCCTTTCTGACCCAGGATGCTACTAAGACTCTTATCCACTCACTGGTCATCTCCAGACTGGATTACTGTAATCTCCTCCTGACTGGCATTCCTGACAAACACCTCTCTCCAATCTATCCTCAATGCAGCTGCCCAACTCATTTTCCTCACCAAACGCACTACGTCTACCTCTCCTCTCTTACTAGACCTTCACTGGCTCCTCTTCCCTTTCAGAATCCATTTCAAGCTTCTCACACTCGCTTACAAAGCCCTCACCCACTCCTCTCCCATCTACATCTCTGATCTTATCTTCCTTTACATTCCCACACGTCCTCTTCGCTCTGCTAATGCACGATGACTTTCCAGCCTACGGATCACCTCCTCCCACTACTACCTCCAATATTTTTCACGTGCTGCACCACTTCTCTGGAATCCTCTACCTCTCCCCATCAGACTCTCCACAAAACTTCAAATGGGCTTTCAAGACCCACTTCTTCACCAGACACAGCCAAATCTCATCCTAACCCTCTGTTCTATGCTCTCCATGTACCCCATCTGTGTCACCCCTATCTGTCTACCCCTCACCTTTAGAATGTAAGCTCTCATGAGCAGGGCCTCTTCCCTCATGTGCTTATCCTTTCTTACTTTAATAATCTTCAACTGCATCAACTCCAGCAGTCTTCTGCCACCTGATACTTATTCCAGTGTCATCTGCTGATGTATCTATGTTTATTTACCCTGTACTAGTCCTATACTGTCATCAACTGTAAGTTGCTGTTTTCCTGTTAGATTATTCATGTACTCTGTAATTGGGCGCTGCGGAACCCTTGTGGCTCCATATAAATAAAGGATAATAATAATAATAATAATAATAAAGGCCATGAATAGCATAAAAGACCTTTCAGAGCAGCCAGCTGCAGTAGTACGGTGAAAAGAAGAGCCTGCAAGGGCTGACACCCTGGCTGCCCTGGACCCACCATCCTGGGAAAAACCCTGCAGACCAAGGCCCTCAAAGCACCTAAGGTGACCCAATGAAAACCACCATGTTGGAGTGAACAAAACCACCCAAGAAAGCCAATGAACCCCCGCAATCGGAGACATCATTAGAGCATTTGAGGAGCCACCACTAGCCCGTCCAAGTAGCTGGACAATGCGGCCATCTGCCAGATGCAAGTCAAACATGAAAGAAACATCAACAGCCGCCGCAGGCACCAATGCACGTAATGTAGCAAAGGAGGTGCAACCACACCTCGCCACCCCAGGTGACATGCCTGGGTAGCAACGCCAGGAAACAAACGTTGTGCCACCAATGGATGGGAACGAGATGACATAACAGGCGGAGGGTTGAGGGGGAGGAAGGACAGCGATCATGGAAAGCACAAACCACCCCCGGAGGCACACAGGGAAAGAAAGCAAGGCCCGAGCCATAACCGGAAGCAGCTGCTAGCAAACATGCAAAAAATGCACAGAATTAAACCAACAGGTGAACAGAACAACCGACGCGGAAAAAACTGCCCCACAACGGAAAACCCAGAAATAAAAAAAAACAGATACCGGGGAAAGGGAAGAAGGGGAAAAGTGGATGCGACAACCAGCTCCAATCATCTCCAATCAGCAGGAAACACGACCCCAATGACCCCAAACACAGGGACTAGTCAAAAGACAGAAAAAACGCACCCTACTGGAAGCATACGGAAAAGCAGTGGAAAACTAAAACCCCACGAGGGTGAGACAAAGGTGACAGAAATGGGCACCCACCCAGGAACCTATCAGTAACAGCGGAAGGGCCTTCCGTGCTACCTACCCAGGTCCCCGAAGGAGCAAAAAGCGCTCCGCACGCAACCGGAGTGCATACCCAAGTGTGTGAACGCCCCGTGGAGGCCAAAACATGACAATGTACCCCCAAGCTGTACTGCGTGTCCCCAGCAGCCAGCCTATCCGACCACGTAGCACGACCCCCGTAATGCAGAACAAGGCCACCTGCCCCTTTCAATCGTATCCGCAACCGCCGACAATGCACTAAGAACCAGACACCAAAACCATCAAGGAGCTGACATGCCTGTGGCCCCCGACACTCCGATGTACCCAGTTACCGTAGCCGCACAACGCGCAGTAAGCTAGGAAAATTTATGCGGGCGCCCTGAGATACCCGAGAAACACAACTAGAACTAAAGAGCTAAAAGGAACAAATAAATTAGCATGCTCACCATTACCTGGAAGACCCGGAACCACTCCAGCCGACAATGATCCCGCCGCACATCTCTAGCAGACACAGAATCTTCACCCGGCCTACAACTCGTGGACCACAATTCCGTGGTCCTGCCGATGCCTGAAACAGGAAACTCGTAGCTGGGAAGGAAAGAGTAAACCTAACAGGGAACCAGAACCATCGCGCAATAAGGCGCCGCAGGGAAAAGGTGTGAGAGGGATGGCGTGCAACAGCGAGGGGCTGGAACCGGAAGGACCGTGGAGGAAAAAGAGGGAGGAGGGATCGGCCAATGGTGGGAGCCAGCCAGGGAGGCTGGAGACACCACCAGCAACTCCCATCATGCCCAGCAGGGAAGGGCATCAGATCCACCAATAGAGGGGTGTCACAAAAACACCCCCCCAGTGGACGGGGGACCCAGAAGAGCACCCACGGAGGGGGTAGGGGCACCCATGCATACCACAGGGCTCCAGGAGGAACCCCCGTGATACGACCCGCAGGGACAGGACTGAAGCCACACAAAAAGCAAAAAAAACCCATCCATATGTGCATGCTGGGGTCCCAGACTGTACCCATGGAAGCCCGGGCCACAAACATCACCAAACAACCCCCCCACCGGAGCAGACCGTCTGCCCTCCCAGGGAATCGAGAGCCAAGCCGTCCCCCTGCTGTGGTGCCAGTACCACACCAACCGCAGTGGGGGGGAAAGGGGTGACCCTGCACACGGAGTCCGGCCGCCGGAGGCAAGGTGCCAGTGGCCGGAGCTCAAGGCACCAAAACAGCCTGCCGTGTACACAGCCCCCGATGCAGGCACCCCGGCTAGCCGATGCCACGGAGAGCAACATCCTCCGCCAGGCGCAGCCGATGGGGAGACGCTGAGGAGGGGTGGAGGTGGGCTGCTGAATGCCGCACCGGACACAGAGGCCGAGACATGGCCTAGGCCACATGCCGGAACCATCATGAGGGCGAGCCGCCCACGCCAGCACGAGGCGTGAGCGGCCTTGAAGCAGGGGAAAATGCCGGGCAGCAGTGCTGGAGAGTGGGAGAATGTAAAGGAGAGGGAGGGGGAGATGAGGAAAAAAAGGGGGGGAAGCATAAAACAACGCGGAAAGGATCACAGCAGCCATAAGAAAATAAATAAAAACAGGCACAGAGCCAAATGGCAAGAGGAAGTATGGAGCACATGACCCAAGCTTTTATATGCACTGAAGACGACACCCACAAATCCTGGTGGACAAGGAAAACAACCTATAGAAAATGTCCAAGGTCCCTTGGAAAAACTACCTGGCAACTGCTTTGTCATAAACAATCACAAAAAATGGGTCTCTTATATGGTCTCGTGCTTATTCAGCCCTCATCTAATCGAAGCTATAGAAAAGTATATATATTACTGTATATATCAGTACAGAGCAGTGTAACTGTGACCCATGTGTCCTGACAAGCAGTATAGAAGCTATAAAAAGTATATATATTATTGTATATATCAGTACAGAGCAGTGTAACTGTGACCCATGTGTGTCCTGACAAGCAGTATAGAGGCTATAGAAAAGTATATATGTCTGATGTTGAATATGTGGTCCTTGTAAGAGTGTTTAAAGCTTTTGGTATTAATTAGAAATTTGCAAGTTTCACACTGAGCACATTTATAACATCCAGGGGCCTTAGTATATACATTGTGTGCCTTAGGGACATTCATCCCTGTGATATTGGAATGCACAAGAAAGTCCTGAAGGTTGCGTCCATGTCTAAAGGCAGTCACAGGTCTGAGTTCTTTCTATGATGGTAAATCTTTGTCTGATTTAATAATTGGCCATAATGCATGGGTGGCATGTCTGATGACACGGCTTGCAGTTGTAAACTTGCTTGACCAAGACATAATATCTCGCTTGTCTTTTACCTTTGGTTGCAACAGGAGTTCTCATTGCATTCCCAATACCTTTTGTTTAAACAAAAGCAGCTCCTGTTTATCACATCCCCTTTCCAGGAATTTGACAATAGGTTCAACAAGATGATTGGGGACAGCGGTCACATCGCTCATGATTCTTGCCACTCTTATCATCTGGGAAAATGTCAGTCCCTTCTTGAGTGCCTTTAGATGGTGACTGGAAGCTGACAGAATGGTATTCCTGTCTGTAGGTTTATATAAGATCTCTGTGGTAAGTATTCCATTATGGACACTTGATCATCACATCCAGAAATTGTGCCGAATCCTGACTATAAGTAAACGTGAATTTGATTGGACTCCTTTGTGCATCGATAGAGTTCATCAGATTTTCAAATAATGTCACACCGTCAGACCATAAGATGAACACATCATCAATGTAGCGTGTGAAAAGCAAGATGTATTTAGAGATGTTGTGGTCCGCAAAGAACATAATTTCTTCTAGCAAAAACATATAAATGTTTGCGTATGATGGTGCGACTGATGATCCCAACGCACAGCCTTGCTCTTATCTATAGAACTTGCCGTCATAGAGAAATAAGTTCCAATGTAGGGTCAAAGACAGGAGCTGTAGGAAGAGAACTTTATCAAAAACCGTGTCCAAAGCGTATTCACTAAGAAAAAATTTCCATGGCACGGAGCCCTTCATCATGCGAGATAGGCGTATAAAGGTTGTATATGTTGATTCAACATAATAAAGTATTTGTTGGGAATTCCTTGAATCCAGCTAGTAAATTCAAGCAGCTCGTGGTGTCTTTAAGGAATGATCTTTTCATTTGGAGCAGAGGTTGTAAAACATGATCCAGAAGGCATGTCACTGGTTGATATAATGAGTCTCTTGCCGACATAATCGGCCTCCCCAGGGGTTGCACTTTATTTTTATGTAGTTTAGGTAATGTGTATAATATAGGTACCACCGGGTGTTGTTTATAAAGGATTGAAAATAATTTTGGTGAGGTCTTTGCATCATGTTTAGCCTGTGCTAAAATATCGTGCAATGCGATGTGGGATTGCCCGCAGTTTCACATATACCCCAGGTTCTGATAACTGGCGCTCAATCACATTACAGTAACCTGTAATATTCATCAGAACTATGGCCCCGCCCTTATTGGCGGGCCTAATGACAACATCCTGGTAGGATTTCAAATCCTTCAATGCTTTATACTCTCATTTAGTTAGATTTTTATTCACTGGAGCTGACGCACCAGTGTACTTAGATACAGATTAATCCAAAAGTCTCACAAAAGTTTTAATAGAAGGATTCAAAGAAGGAGGATCAAATGTCGAAGTGGAGTTAGATTTGATGAACCCCTGAAGTGGTGATGTAAAGTGATCTTGCGGTTTATTGTGAAAAAAATATTTCAGGTGTAATATCCTTGAAAAACTGTGTAAATCCTTTCGCCATTGAAACTCATCATGTTTATTTGTGGGGACATATGAAAGTCCTTTATTTAATACTTGAGTCTCTTGGAAACTAGTTGGATCTTCAGAATGAACACAGTACACCCGTATGTTAGGGTCTCCTGCCCTGTGCTGCCACGTCGTCATGGCAACCGGGAGGCAAGTGCTAGCGGAGTAACCTGAGCGCAGCTGATACTCCGGTTCGGGTCTTTTGCTGTGCAGTGGTTGCAGGCTCTGTGCATGGCAGGGGATCCGGTGCTGGGTTTTGTGCTCACAGTCTGTGAGGTCTGAGTGGGGCGTGGACAGCACCTGCTATATAAACCCTCTTCTCAGGTTAGGCAGATGCTGCTGAATCTTTGTTGGTTAGTCAGTTCCTGAAAGTTAGTTAGTACTGTGTAACTTTGTATTTGCTTGTTGCTTACTGCAAATAGGCCTTGGGATCTGGTACTGCACTCTGCCGATCCAGACCTAGCAGTAAGACTGGAGTCAGTCGTTTAACCTGCTGGGGTTCTTTTGCTACTCTGTGAACCTAGCAAGTTTGCGGCTGTATTCTCAGACTTGCCTGACAAAATCCTTTCCCACTGTGCAAGGTGTCCAGGTGTCAGTTTAGTGGCAGTAAGCTGAACCGGTGCACTGCAAGTGAGGACTAGAATTGTGGGGACTCTCCTTGTGTCTATTATTCCATCTCTGACCAAGGAGTTTACTGCCACACCCGTTGGTAACCCTTTAGGGTTTTGCTGTTGCCCTTAGCAACAGCATTTCGGGTTCTCTACGTATTAAATCACAACATCTCGCTTCTTTCCATCTGAGCATTCCTAATACTAGGGAGACACCCAGTTTCTTAGCCTTTGGGCTTCTCTGTTCACTTTGTGTTTATTTTGTTACTCTATCACCTTCTGTGTATGTAATGTCATATTCCCCAGTCTGTCTGTGAGTTCATTTGTTTTGCATCCCTCTCCGTTCAGACACTAGTACATTCCTGCTGGCACTGGTGTGCATAACATATTCAGCAGCCTAATACTCCTTTTGAAATTTTGTGGGAATATGGAGCATACCCCTCAAAATACTTTGCAACAGGTGGTCGATCAGGTGCAGGTCCTGACTCGACAATGTAATGATTTGTCCATTAAAATGCACACCTCGCAGGCCGCTGGCGGAGCTCCCGCAGCAGCAGCAGTAGCAACTTCAGGGTTTAAGGAGCCGAAAGTAAATCTCCCGGATCGTTTTTCTGGAGATCGCTCGCAGTTCTTTTGTTTCAAGGAGAGCTGCAAGCTATATTTCCGGCTTAGGCCTCAGTCTTCTGGGTCGGAGATTAAGCGGGTGGGCATAGTGATTTCCTTGCTACAAGGAGACCCACAGGTCTGGGCATATGGGTTGCAGCCTGACTGTCCGTCGCTTAAAAGTGTTGATGCTTTTTTTACGGCACTGGGCATGTTGTATGATGACCCTGACAAGATGGCCTCAGCCAAGGCTCAGATTTCGATCCTTAAGCAAGGGCGACGGCCAGTTAAGGTTTATTGTACGGAGTTTCGGAGGTTGGCCCATGATACCCAGTGGAATGACCCAGCCCTGAGACACCAGTACCAAAGAGGTCTTTCTAACCAGATAAAAGACCAACTGGTACAATATCCCTTGCCTGATAGCTTGGATCAGCTCATGCAGTTATCCATCCGTGTGGATAGACGGCTGAGAGAGCGTAGGCTTGAAAGGGAGACCGAGGTTTCCTTCTTTCCCAAGGGAACCTCAGACTCTGAGGAATTTTCCGAGGAGCCTATGCAGATTGGGGCTACCCGCCTCTCCTCAAGTGAGAAGACGCGGAGGAGACAGCAGGGTTTGTGTTTATACTGTGGGAATAAAGGTCATGTGGTAGTATCATGCCTAGAAAAGCCGGAAAACTTCAGGGCCTTAGGGTGATGGGAAATATCCAGTCAGGCCAGAAGTCAGAATTTCCCTAGAAGACTTTTATCATTCCGGTGACCTTGAAGGTCCTCGGTCAAACTGTCAAGACTGAGGCCTTTGTGGACAGTGGGGCCGACGGGGTTTTTATGGACCGCCAATTTGCCCTGGAACACTCTGTTTCCTTAGTACCCTTGGCATCAGAAATTGAGATCTGTGGGTTAAACGGGGAACTATTATCCCAGGGTAAAATTACCTCTTGCACTAGCCAGATTTCTTTGTTTATTGGAGCCACACACTCTGAAAAATTGTCCTTTTATGTGACTGTCTGTACTTTTGCTCCATTGGTGTTGGGGTTACCCTGGTTAAGGGTCCACAATCCTCAATTTGACTGGGTCTCTGGGGAGATTCTTAGTTGGGGTACTGATTGTTTCAGGAGTTACTTGAGCCTTCCAGTCAGGCTTTCGCAGCTAAGTTTGCCAGGATTGCCAGGATGTTATGCAGATTTTTCGGACGTGTTCTCCAAAAAAGTTGCAGAGGTACTACCTCCCCATCGCCCCTATGACTGTGCCATTGATTTGTTGCCAAATGCTAAGCTTCCCAAGAGCAGGTTGTACTCCCTGTCACGTCCTGAGACTCAGGCTATGGCAGAGTACATTCATGAGAACTTGGCTAAGGGATTTATCAGACCTTCACAGTCTCCAGTTGGGTCGGGATTCTTCTTTGTGGGTAAAAAGGACGGTTCGTTGCGACCCTGCATCGACTTCAGGGAATTGAACCGTATCACGATTAAAAACTCATACCCACTGCCTCTCATTTCGGTCTTGTTTGACAAGCTTCGTCCTGCCACCATTTTTTCTAAGATTGACCTACGCGGTGCGTACAATCTAATCCGAATAAGAGAGGGGGATGAATGGAAGACTGCCTTTAATACCGACTCAGGGCATTATGAATATTTGGTGATGCCTTTTGGGCTCTGTAATACCCCGGCAGTCTTCCAGGACTTCATGAACGATGTGCTCAGGGAATATTTGGATAGATTCTTAGTTGTATACTTAGATGACTTCCTAATCTTCTCCCATTCCCTGGAGGAACATCGGAAGCATGTACGCTTAGTCCTCCAGAAACTCAGAGACCACCGGCTTGGGGCGAAGCTGGAGAAGTGTGAATTTGAAGTTCAGCAAATTGCATTTCTAGGATATATTATCTCCCCAGAAGGTTTCCAAATGGAGGGTTCCAAGGTACAGGCAGTCCTGGATTGGGTGCAGCCCACTAGTTTGAAGGCGCTTCAGCGTTTTCTGGGCTTCACACATTTTTATAGACGATTTATCGCTGGAATTTCGTCTATAGTGGCGCCCTTGGTGGCACTCACTAAGAAGGGGGCGGATGTTGGTCACTGGTCTTGTGAGGCCAAAGCGGCTTTTGCCAGTCTCAAAAGGGCATTTGTCTCGGCCAAGGTGCTGTGACACCCAGATCCAGAGCGTCCTTTTGTGGTGGAGGTGGATGCCTCTGAGATGGGTATTGGGACAGTGCTCTCTCAGATGGGGGTGTCTGATAATCGCCTTCATCCCTGTGCTTACTTTTCCCGTAAATTTTCGCCTGCCGAGATGAATTATGACATGGGTAACCGGGAATTGTTGGCTATTAAGGATGCACTCGAGGAGTGGAGACACTGGCTTGAGGGGGCTAAGTTTGTGGTCTCAATTCTCACCGACCATAAGAATTTGGCATATTTAGAGTCAGCGAAGCGCCTCAATGCCAGGCAGGCACGATGGGCTTTGTTTTTTGCTCGCTTTAATTTTTTGATAACATATCGCCCTGGGTCAAAAAATATCAAGGCTGATGCGCTCTTGCGGAGTTTTGCTCCAATCCAGGAGACCACCTAGGAGCCATTGCCCATTGTGTCCCCATCATGTATTAAAGTGGGCATTACCCAGGAACTCTTGTCATTAGTCCTTAGAGCACAGGAGCAGGCTCCTCCGGACCTTCCGGTAGGTCTTTTGTTTGTGCCTCCTAGGTTAAGACAGCGAGTGTTCCTAGAATTCCATGCCAAGAAGTCGGCAGGTCACCCGGGTATTGCCAGAACTCGGGAGTTGCTATCTAAGGCGGTGTGGTGGCCCTCGGTGGCTAGGGATGTGGATCAGTGGGTTCGGGCATGTGACATCTGTGCCCGAAATAAAACTCCTAGAGGGGTTCCTGTTGGCCCATTACATCCACTCTCTATTCCATCTAAGCCATGGACCCACATTACATTGGATTTTGTGGTGGACTTGCCCAAATCCTCGGGGATGACAGCCATCTGGGTTGTCGTTGACAGGTTTTCGAAGATGGCGCAATTCGTTCCACTGGTTGGGCTGCCATCGGCCAGACGCCTGTCTGAATTGTTTATGCTGCATGTTGTGCGCCTCCACGGGTTGCCACTTGATGTGGTCTCTGACCACGGATCCCAGTTTGTGGCCAAATTCTGGAGGTCATTTTGTTCCGATCTCCAGATTTCTGTCAGCTTGTCGTCAGGCTACCATCCGCAGTCTAATGGGCAGACTGAATGGGTGAACCAGTCCTTGGAGCAGTTCCTCAGGTGTTATGTCTCCAAGTGTCAGACTGACTGGGTTGCTCATCTGTCCATGGCGGAGTTTGCCTATAACAACGCGGCTCACTCTGCTACAGGGATCTCTCCCTTCCTTTGTGTGTATGGGCATCATCCTAAGGCCAATTCTTTTGATCCCCTGGACTCCACACCTGGTGGTTCCTCTGTGGTTTCGGTCCTTATAGGTATTTGGAGGAAAGTGAAGAAAGCCCTTGTGTCTGTGTAATTAGTGACCAAAAGGGTTTTTGATAAGCGGAAGAGACCCTGCAGCTTCAAATTAGGAGACTTCGTCTGGTTGTCTACCAAGAATTTGAAGTTGAGACAGCCATCTCATAAATTAGGCCCCCGGGTTCATCGGCCCTTATAAGATCACCAGGGTTATCAATCCGGTGGCATTTCAGTTAGATCTGCCCCGTTCTTTGGGTATCAATAAAACATTTCATTGTTCCCTTTTAAAACGGGCGATTAGTAATCCTTCTTCCAGTGGAAGACCTTCCCCTCTTCTGATACGTGGCCAGAGGGAGTTTGTTGTTGTAAGGATTCTTGACTCCAAGATGGTTCGGGGTCGGCTGTCATTTTTGGTGCACTGGAAGGGGTATGGCCCGGAGGAGCGGTCGTGGGTGCGCAGTTGTGATCTTCATGCCCCCAGACTGATACGCTCTTTCTTCTCGCAGTTCCCCGATAAACCCGGTGGTATGGGTTCTTTGACCCCTCGTCAGAGGGGGGGTACTGTTAGGGTCTCCTGCCCTGTGCTGCCACGTCGTCATGGCAACCGGGAGGCAAGTGCTAGCAGAGTAACCTGAGCGCAGCTGATACTCCGGTTCGGGTCTTTTGCTGTGCAGTGGTTGCAGGCTCTGTGCACGGCAGGGGATCCAGTGCTGGGTTTTGTGCTCACAGTCTGTGAGGTCTGAGTGGGGCGTGGACAGCACCTGCAATATAAACCCTCTTCTCAGGTTAGGCAGATGCTGCTGAATCTTTGTTGGTTAGTCAGTTCCTGAAAGTTAGCTAGTACTGTGTAACTTTGTATTTGCTTGTTGCTTATTGCAAATAGGCCTTGGGATCTGGTACTTCACTCTGCCGATCCAGACCTAGCAGTAAGACTGGAGTCAGTCGTTTAACCTGCTGGGGTTCTTTTGCTACTCTGTGAACCTAGCAAGTTTGCGGCTGTAATCTCACACTTGCCTGACAAAATCCTTTCTCACTGTGCAATTTGTCCAGGTGTCAGTTTAGTGGCAGTAAGCTGAACCGGTGCACTGCAAGTGAGGACTAGGATTGTGGGAACTCTCCTTGTATCTATTATTCCATCTCTGACCAAGGAGTTTACTGCCACACCCGTTGGTAACCCTTTAGGGTTTTGCTGTTGCCCTTAGCAACAGCATTTCAGGTTCTCTACGTATTAAATCACAACATCTCGCTTCTTTCCATCTGAGCATTCCTAATACTAGGGAGACACCCAGTTTCTTAGCCTTTGGGCTTCTCTGTTCACTTTGTGTTTATTTTGTTACTCTATCACCATCTGTGTATGTAATGTCATATTCCCCAGTCTGTCTGTGAGTTCATTTGTTTTACATCCCTCTCCATTCAGACACCAGTACATTCCTGCTGGCACTGGTGTGCATAACATATTCAGCAGCCTAATACTCCTGTTGAAATTTTGTGGGAATATGGAGCATAGCCCTCAAAATACTTTGCAACAGGTGGTCGATCAGGTGCAGGTCCTGACTTGACAATGTAATGATTTGTCCATTAAAATGCACACCTCGCAGGCCGCTGGCGGAGCTCCCGCAGCAGCAGCAGTAGCAACTTCAGGGGTTAAGGAGCCGAAAGTAAATCTCCCGGGTCGTTTTTCTGGAGATCGCTCGCAGTTCTTTTGTTTCAAGGAGAGCTGCAAGCTATATTTCCGGCTTAGGCCTCAGTCTTCTGGGTCGGAGATTCAGCGGGTGGGCATAGTGATTTCCTTGCTACAAGTAGACCCACAGGTCTGGGCATATGGGTTGCAGCCTGACTGTCCGTCGCTTAAAAGTGTTGATGCTTTTTTTACGGCACTGGGCATGTTGTATGATGACCCTGACAAGATGGCCTCAGCCGAGGCTCAGATTTCGATCCTTAAGCAAGGGCGACGGCCAGTTGAGGTTTATTGTACGGAGTTTCGGAGGTTGGCCCATGATACCCAGTGGAATGACCCAGCCCTGAGACACCAGTACCAAAGAGGTCTTTCTAACCAGATAAAAGACCAACTGGTACAATATCCCTTGCCTGATAGCTTGGATCAGCTCATGCAGTTATCCATCCGTATGGATAGACGGCTGAGAGAGCGTAGGCTTGAAAGGGAGACCAAGGTTTCCTTCTTTTCCAAGGGAACCTCAGACTCTGAGGAATTTTCCGAGGAGCCTATGCAGATTGGGGCTACCTGCCTCTCCTCGCGTGAGAAGACGCGGAGGAGATAGCAGGGTTTGTGTTTATACTGTGGGAATAAAGGTCATGTGGTAGTATCATGCCCAGAAAAGCCGGAAAACTTCAGGGCCTTAGGGTGATGGGAAATATCCTGTCAGGCCAGAAGTCAGAAATTCCCAAGAAGACTTTTGTCATTCCAGTGACCTTGAAGGTCCTCGGTCAAACTGTCCAGACTGAGGCCTTTGTGGACAGTGGGGCCAACGGGGTTTTTATGGACTGCCAATTGTTCCCTTCGTACCCTTGGCATCAGAAATTGAGATCTGTGGGTTAAACGGGGAACCATTATCCCAGGGTAAAATTACCTCTTGCACTAGCCAGATTTCTTTGTTTATTGGAGCCACACACTCTGAAAAATTGTCCTTTTATGTGACTGTCTGTACTTTTGCTCCATTGGTGTTGGGGTTACCCTAGTTAAGGGTCCACAATCCTCAATTTGACTGGGTCTCTGGGGAGATTCTTAGTTGGGGTACTGATTGTTTCAGGAGTTGCTTGAGCCTTCCAGTCAGGCTTTCACAGCTAAGTTTGCCAGGATTGCCAGGATGTTATGCAGATTTTTCGGACGTGTTCTCCAAAAAAGTTGCAGAGGTACTACCTCCCCATCGCCCCTATGACTGTGCCATTGATTTGTTGCCGAATGCTAAGTTTCCAAAGAGCAGGTTGTACTCCCTGTCACGTCCTGAGACTCAGGCTATGGCAGAGTACATACAGGAGAACTTGGCTAAGGGATTTATCCGACCTTCACAGTCTCCAGTTGGGTCGGGGTTCTTCTTCATGGGTAAAAAGGACGGTTCGTTGCGACCCTGCATCGACTTCAGTGAATTGAACCGTATCACGATTAAAAACTCATACCCACTGCCTCTCATTTCGGTCTTGTTTGACCAGCTTCGTACTGCCACCATTTTTTGTAAGATTGACCTATGCGGTGCGTACAATCTAATCCGAATAAGAGAGGGGGATGAATGGAAGACTGCCTTTAATACCCACTCAGGGCATTATGAATATTTGGTGATGCCTTTTGGGCTCTGTAATCCCCCGGCAGTCTTTCAGGACTTCATGAACGATGTGCTCAGGGAATATTTGGATAGATTCTTAGTTGTATACTTAGATGACATCCTAATCTTCTCCCATTCCCTGGAGGAGCATCGGAAGCATGTACGCTTAGTCCTCCAGAAACTCAGAGACCACCGGCTTGGGGCGAAGCTTGAGAAGTGTGAATTTGAAGTTCAGCAAATCGCATTTCTAGGATATATTATCTCCCCAGAAGGTTTCCAAATGGAGGGTTCCAAGGTACAGGCATTCCTGGATAGTGTGCAGTCCACTAGTTTGAAGGCGCTTCAGCATTTTCTGGGCTTTGCGTACTTTTATAGACGATTTATCGCTGGATTTTCGTCTATAGTGGCGCCCTTGGTGGCACTCACTATGAAGGGGGCGGATGTTGCTCACTGGTCTTGTGAGGCCAAAGCGGCTTTTGCCCGTCTCAAAAGGGCATTTGTCTCGGCCAAGGTACTGCGACACCCAGATCCAGAGCGTCCTTTTGTGGTGGAGGTGGATGCCTCTGAGATGGGTATTGGGGCAGTGCTCTCTCAGATGGGGGTGTCTGATAATCGCCTTCATCCCTGTGCTTACTTTTCCCGTAAATTTTCGCCAGCCGAGATGAATTATGACGTGGGTAACCGGGAATTGTTGGCTATTAAGGATGCACTCGAGGAGTGGAGACACTGGCTTGAGGGGGCTAAGTTTGTGGTCTAAATTCTCACTGACCATAAGAATTTGGCATATTTAGAGTCAGCGAAGCGCCTCAATGCCAGGCAGGCACGATGGGCTTTGTTTTTTGCTCGCTTTAATTTTTTGATAACATATCGCCCTGGGTCAAAAAACATCAAGGCTGATGCGCTCTCGCAGAGTTTTGCTCCAATCCAGAGACCACCGAGGAGCCATTGCCCATTGTGTCCCCATCATGTATTAAAGTGGGCATTACCCAGGAACTCTTGTCATTAGTCCTTAGAGCACAGGAGCAGGCTCCTCCAGACCTTCCGGTAGGTCTTTTGTTTGTGCCTCCTAGGTTAAGACAGCGAGTGTTCCTGGAATTCCATGCCAAGAAGTCGGCAGGTCACCCGGGTATTGCCAGAACTCGGGAGTTGCTATCTAGGGCAGTGTGGTGGCCCTCGGTGGCTAGGGATGTGGATCAGTAGGTTCGGGCATGTGACATATGTGCCCGAAATAAAACTCCTAGAGGGGTTCCTGTTGGCCCATTACATCCACTCTCTATTCCATCTAAGCCATGGACCCACATTTCAATGGATTTTGTAGTGGACTTGCCCAAATCCTCGGGGATGACAGCCATCTGGGTTGTCGTTGACAGGTTTTCGAAGATGGCGCACTTCGTTCCACTGGTTGGGCTGCCATCGGCCAGACGCCTGTCTGAATTGTTCATGCTGCATGTTGTGCGCCTCCACGGGTTGCCACTTGATGTGGTCTCTGACCACGGATCCCAGTTTGTGGCCAAATTCTGGAGGTCATTTTGTTCCAATCTCCAGATTTCTGTCAGCAGAGTTTGCCTATAATAATGCGGCTCACTCTGCTACAGGGATCTCTCCCTTCCTTTGTGTGTATGGGCATCATCCTAAGGCCAATTCTATTGACCCCCTGGACTCCATGCTTGGTGGTTCCTCTGTGGTTTCGGTCCTTAGGGGTATTTGGAGGAAAGTGAAGAAAGCCCTTGTGTCTGTGTCATTAGTGACCAAAAGGGTTTTTGATAAGCGGAAGAGACCCTGCAGCTTCAAATTAGGAGACTTCGTCTGGTTTTCTTCCAAGAATTTGAAGATGAGAGATGAGCCATCTCATAAATTAGGCCCCCGGTTCATCGGCCCTTATAAGATCACCAGGGTTATCAATCCGGTGGCATTTTAGTTAGATCTGCCCCGTTCTTTGGGTATCAATAAAACATTTCATTGTTCCCTTTTAAAACGGGCGATTAGTAATCCTTCTTCCAGTGGAAGACCTTCCCCTCTTCTGATACGTGGCCAGAGGGAGTTTGTTGTTGAAAGGATTCTTGACTCCAAGATGGTTCGGGGTCGGCTGTCATTTTTGGTGCACTGGAAGGGGTATGGCCTGGAGGAGCGGTCGTGGGTGCGCAGTTGTGATCTTCATGCCCCCAGACTTATACGCTCTTATTTCTCGCAGTTCCCTGATAAACCCGGTGGTAGGGGTTCTTTTACCCCTCGTCAGAGGGGGGGTACTGTTAGGGTCTCCTACCCTGTGCTGCCACGTCGTCATGGCAACCGGGAGGCAAGTGCTAGCGGAGTAACCTGAGCGCAGCTGATACTCCGGTTCGGGTCTTTTGCTGTGCAGTGGTTGCAGGCTCTGTGCATGGCAGGGGATCCGGTGCTGGGTTTTGTGCTCACAGTCTGTGAGGTCTGAGTGGGGCGTGGGCAGCACCTGCTATATAAACCCTCTTCTCAGGTTAGGCAGATGCTGCTGAATCTTTGTTGGTTAGTCAGTTCCTGAAAGTTAGCTAGTACTGTGTAACTTTGTATTTGCTTGTTGCTTACTGCAAATAGGCCTTGGGATCTGGTACTGCACTCTGCCGATCCATACCTAGCAATAAGACTGGAGTCAGTCATTTAACCTGCTGGGGTTCTTTTGCTACTCTGTGAACCTAGCAAGTTTGCGGCTGTATTCTCAGACTTGCCTGCCAAAATCCTTTCTCAATGTGCAAGGTGTCCAGGTGTCAGTTTAGTGGCAGTAAGCTGAACCGGTGCACTGCAAGTGAGGCCTAGGATTGTGGGGACTCTCCTTGTGTCTATTATTCCATATCTGACCAAGGAGTTTACTGCCACACCCGTTGGTAACCCTTTAGGGTTTTGCTGTTGCCCTTAGCAACAGCATTTTGGGTTCTCTATGTATTAAATCACAACATCTCGCTTCTTTCCATCTGAGCATTCCTAATACTAGGGAGACACCCAGTTTCTTAGCCTTTGGGCTTCCCTGTTCACTTTGTGTTTATTTTGTTACTCTATCACCTTCTGTGTATGTAATGTCATATTCCCCAGTCTGTCTGTGAGTTCATTTGTTTTGCATCCCTCTCTGTTCATACACCAGTACATTCCTGCTCTGGCACTGGTGTGCATAACACCGTATGGCCTTAACGAAAAAATCATTCATAATTAATTAGCTTTATTTATTCTTCTAATTAGTCCTGGGTTAGATCTGTCTTTTTCAGTAATGATTATTACATAATATACCATATAGTATGCAGATTATTATATAGCATTTGCTGTATAAAATATATATATATATATATATATATATACTTATTATTAGTAAGATAATGTACTTTAAATGTGTATAAGTAGCTGATATCGCCCTTGGTGGTATGCACATGACATTTTTAACATGGTTTTCAACATTTTGGTGAGGCTCCCCGTGGTGTCAGTGATCACATAGAACCAAGCCACTAAATGCAGATGACGGCTGGAGCGACGCCTGTGGTAATAAGAACCGCTCTGTGCGAACAGTATCCATGGTTGTTTACCATGGAAATGAGTAGAACGCATGCCTGACTTCCAGCACCAGGTAGAATGCACTGACCAGAAGTGCAGTAGGCGGATGCGGAAATGTATCAGACAGCTGACGCCCGTGGAGAGCCGGACCTACACGACTTTGGGAGCTATTTATGTGGGTGAGCAGCACAATGTGTTTTTATGTTTGTTTTGGTGTGATCTTGACAAAGGGGGTTACACCCCGAAACGTCAATCTGGGAATACATCATTTATGATTCTTCATCTTCAGTCTTCGAGTGCCATCTGTTTGTTCGTTACACTATATATATATATATATATATATATGTATATATATATATTTAGCAAGAAGGATATAGCAGGCACTCACTGTTATAGTAGCCACCGGGGTGCCATCCCATAAATGTATACAAAATGCAGTTTACTGGTGTAGAATAACCAGATAATTCCCCCAGGCAGGGACCAGGCGGCACTCCACGGATTTTTGAAAAAAGCAGCTTATTTATTTAAAGTGCAAATAGTGCATCATGGTGAGCATAATACCGACGTTTCAACGCCCATAGGCGTTTTTTTCAAGGTGCTCAGACTGCATTTTGTATATATATATTTATATATCATACACCAGTCGGTTGCACTCAAGGCTCTTAGCGGGGAAATAATGAAGACGTAGCCCAAATAGAGTCTCTATTTGTGCTATGTCTCCGTTATTTCCCCGCTGGGAGCCTTGAATGCCGCTGACTGGTGTATGCTGTATCTGGTAACAACTTTACTGTTGTTATTATTGGAGGGCACTGGCTGTATCATTATATTTTTGGGAGAAGAAGAGTGCTGCTGATTGCTATTATATATATATATATATATATATATATATATATATATTAGCTGAATACCCACACTTCGCTACTGAATTTCAAGTGTTTCCATGCATAAAACTTTAATTTTGAAGGACTTCCTGGTAAAATAATTAGACTTACAACAGGACATGCTCCCCTCACAGCTGCCAATCTTTGTCAGGCAGCACCTTCGGGAGGGCCTTCCCCGGATTGATGCTGTCAGAAGGCTGGTGCTGATGCTGCCCTGCTCAGTTCTGTAAATGTTGGGACAACAGGTCAAGCTCTACCTACTGCATGTTAAATATGTAAGGTTTGCAGGGATAGGCTGACTTTATTCTAAAAGGTCCCTAGGTCTTCTTGTTTAGCTTGTCGCACTCCTTAGGGCTCCTTCTTTAAGGTAAAAAGGTAAAGATTTTCACACAACACTTATGGTCACTGGGAGAGCTGTTGATACCCTTTGTACAGCTGCTAAGCATATCCCTTTATAATAATACTGTACTACCCTTGCGAGTGCCTCGGGAGGGAATGGAGGCAGGGGTACAGCATATTCCCTATAAATACTGTACTTCCCCTGTTAGTGCCTCAGTTTATCAAATCTAATTTCCCATCAACAAAGTTCACATTTCCCTTGAAGCAATGTAGAGGTAGAGTAGTGCTGCTTGTGCCGCGGACTGCGGAAGCATCACCAGGCACGCCGCGGTTTTGAGAAGGGGGTTCTGCCTATTTTGTCAGTCCCGGGTCCCACAATTTCTGTTTTCCATTGTTAACTAATTTACAGTTTATGAAAACAAAGTATTCTGATCAGTAAATGCTGTAAGAATGTATCTATGTATCACATACACATGGAACAGTAAATAAATCTAATTAATTCTCAAGGGTTGTGGCTTTACCAATTAAATATGTGTTTCTGTTCATTATCTCAGTCATAGTTATAAATGATATATTTTCTTCTGAGTGTTAATTGCTGAGTTCCCACAGGATAGTGAGAAACCTTCTTGGATTAAATCATAAGGGTATTATAAAACAGTACTTAAATCTTGAATTTTGACAGTAAATATTAGACACTCTCTTTGCTCCAAGGATGTTGGCTTCTGCTTGGGGAAATATGGAACATTCCCAAATATGTATCTCTGTATCCACTTTCACAGTATGATTTAAGTATTTTTAAATATAGCTATTGACTGACGCAATGACCATGGGCAATGGTAAAGTACAATGAATATTAAATTAACAATTCTAATCTTAACATTTTCCTGTCTAGTGTTAATTACAATGTTCAATATAATGTCACATTTTTAAATAAAATTTAATTATTAACTAAAAATTACATTTAAAAAAGTAGGGTGTCACCCATAGTCTTTATCTAGCACATTCTACAAAATATAGCTACTACAGGATCTGATTAGTTTCTATGTGTAACTGACCAATAGTCCGTCTTAGAAAGTTTGAGACATTGTGTCTCATATGTGACAAAACACACATCATCTAATACTGGCCCCACAAATGTGATAATGCTTTCATTGTACTCCCTAGGCCTCCACAAACATGAGATATCAATCAAATAAAGCATCTTTATGATGGGGTGGAACAGAAGATTAATTTGCATGACTGTGCAACCAACAAATCTGCAGCAACTACATGAAGTTCTCATGTCACTGAGGGCCAGAATCTCCCACAATAAATCCTACTGTACACCTTGTTTAATAAAAATAAAATATAATTATATTGTTATTAGAAGTATTTTTCAGGAGACTATTTGGCTTCCATCTTTCTAGTTAAATTGATTTGATGTGTAAATCAGTAATGAAGTTTTGCAAAAATTGTTTTTAATTAAAATATTGCCATTACAATATATCTGGATTTTAACTATTTGGATTTATCAATAACTATAATGGACATGGCATTCAAACAATGTGGTCCCTCATATATACTGTAGTCAAATCCTTTACAATAGCTTGCTACACACAACCTTGCCATATCGTAGACTGTACACTTTCATTTACTCCAAAATTCCCAAACATCATTTGGTCTGTAAAGTATTTTTTAAGCAAGTGGGATTTAATTTTATTTCATTTTAGGAGACACTCAAGGACAACCGAACAGTGGTAGTAGAATTCTTACTTCTCGGATTTCAAAATCTTTACAAATTCCAAATCCCTTTCTTTTTTTTACTTTCAATTGTGTATGCCATGACAGTAGCGGGGAATTTTCTGATTATTTCATTGGTGTCCACCAGCCAAAATCTTCAAACTCCAATGTACATATTTCTCAGTCATCTCTCTCTCTGTGACATCATAATCAGCACAAATGTTACTCCAAATATGCTACGGGTCATTTTACTAGGCAAGACGACCTTGTCATTTCTTTCATGCATCACTCAGTTATATTTTGTTGGGTCATCAGCAATAATAGAGTGTTGTGTCCTAACGGTGATGTCCTATGACCGATACTTGGCCATTTGTTACCCACTGCGTTACACATCTATAATGAATGCCAGGCTTCCTCATTACCTTGTTATATGTGCATGGATTATAGGCTTTGGCCAAGCATTAGTTACTCATATAGTAGTACTAAATCTGGAATTTTGTGACTCAAATATCATTGATCACTTCTTTTGTGATCTTGGCCCTGTCCTTGAACTATCGTGCTCTGACACGCTAATTATCCAAATTGAGGTGTCAGCTGTGACCATTCTGATGGGTTTTTCGCAGATTCTCTTCATTATTGTCACCTATATCTGCATCTTTAATTCCATTCTTCACATCTCCTCTGTCATAGGAAGGAAGAAAGTCTTCTACACATGCAGTTCCCACCTGGCTGTTGTCTGCATCTATTATGGAACCTTAATCATCCTCTATGTTGCTCCATCGAGAGGATATTCAGCCAATTTAAATAAGATCTTGTCTTTAGTAAACTCCTCAGTTACTCCTCTGTTTAATCCTATCATATACAGTCTAAGAAACAAAGAGATAGCAGCTGCCATGAGAAAACTCATAAGACCTCATTTATATTCTTGAACTGAAGAAGGGCTATAAAAAAATTAAACATTTCTGAAAAATTGCTTAATTTTTTTGCACGTTCTCAGCTAGAATTACTGTATCTTAATTATCATGTAACTTTATGTAAAAACTTATTGTGTTTCCCTTTTAACAATAAGGTATCACGAGTTTCACATCCAAAGTTAAGCTTAATGAGATTAATTTAAAGTTAATGTCTTTCCTCATGGGTTTTCCCTCACTCACTCACTGTATACCATCATCTAGACCCTACTGCCTACAATGGAACCTAACTTGGTTTCTACCTCCCTGCTGCTAAAATTTATAAACTATATCCATGTCCTGCAATATCCTATACTGTAAGTCTCTTTTGTCCTTGTATTATTCATGCTGTTTCTATTTTTGTGCACTGTAGACCCCTTGTGGCAACACATAAATAGTAATAATAATAATAACAACAACAACAATTTAACATTGGTCTTGCATAAAATAATTCTACAGAAGCTATATATTTATGTGAGGCTTAAGAGAAGAGGGTAATAGTTGACAGTTAGCAAATGTATTTTTAATTTATGTGAATTGCAAAATTAAATTAGCAAAAACACTAACATTTTTGATGGTTTCTATCCTACGTGTTTCCTTCCAATTAATAAATACATACCTCCCAACATGACCCATTCCAGGAGGGACAGAATGCTCTGCTTCTGTACTTTCCTCTTAATTTAGGATTGCCGTCACCTGTTATGAAACATCTTTCTTTTCCATTAAGCTGTTCAAAACAGGTCCCGGCAATCATAAATTAAAAGAAAAGTCCAGAAGATCATTGTGTTCCTCCTGGAGAAGGTCTTGTTGGGAGGTATGAAATTATTATCAGTTATCATAACTGCACTTAGAGTTTGCCAGACAATCTTTACATCAAACAACTATATATACAGTGTATATATATATATATATATATATATATATATATAATTATTTATTTATTTTCAAATTAGCAGCCTGCTTGGACAGTGCATCTGTTATTCACACTGTTGACACTATTTTCACCTGGGTCTATTGATGCACTTCAAGGATTTCAGTTAAGATGATTAATGCTTTATTGATGTGTTTTTCAAGTTCATGCATTTTATATTGATATGTGTAACATCAATTCAAATTTGTGTATGTACAGTAATAATAAGGAATATGTAAACTCCTGTACTAAATGGTTTTGTGAGTTCCTGCGTGGAAGGCACGGGGAGTATACAGGATTATGTCATACCGTATGCTGCAAGTGATCTTCTCTGAGGTGCACAGATTATGTTTATTTGAATAGTGATTCCACTTGTGTAAATCTGTTATACTATTTTTGTCCTTTACATTCATTTAAATGTATAGAGTACAATGTTGGATAAAAGACACCATTGGAAGACACACAAAAAATATTATTAAAAGTAACTGACCTTTGCAGCAACTGGTATGCATATAGTATATAATGGTTGCTTGATTAAGTTTTATTTTGTAATGAATGCAAGGCCATGTCCAACGGGTCTGCGCATGTGCAGCAGCTGTATTCTACATGTGTGACCCCTCACTATGTGATTGATTCATGGAAGGATGTGATTTCATAGTGATTGAAAGGCAATGGGTGTCCGGGGGTGGCAGCACGGCATTGGGGGGAAGGAGGGCAGAAAATGCATGCATGTCATGGCCCCTTTATGGGCCGGCTGATGATGTTGCATGTGTTTCCTAGGATAGGAAATACGGTGGCAGGACCCCTGTCTAAGCAGCCATGCTGCGTAGGCAGGGGTCAACCTCTATTCGATATAATCTCAATTGAATTGCGATTGCATTGCGGGGAAGCACCACACATACTGAACAAACTTGACCTGTGCTGGGCGGCTCCCAATGTGTGAGTAGTATGGTCGCTGGTTCTGCTGTGATAGCAAAATCGGCGACCATCTCTGAATAACCCCTTAAGTTTGATGCTCCTTTTTGAACCTTTTTATTACCTGCTACAGTAGATAGCATTTTCAATCAGAAATACATCCACAGAATTTTTACATTAATTTCATTATTAGTGAATTACATTTATTTAGTACCTGGTCTTTGGCACAATCTGGAGAACTAAGCTGAACCGGGTTTTGGCCTGTGCAAATATGCCATAAAATGCACATACTGTAGAATCAGCAACATATTTTTAGCTTAAATAATAGCTTAGGATGTATAAAATATTTTAGTATCTGGGGTTGATTATTCTATTTAACAGCCTTTGGTGCCTTGGGGTCATCCTTCCTCACAATGCCGCAACTTCTTAGATTAGATACTACAGAAAGTACAATGCCTTGGCACCCCCTTGGGTGTTTACCTATTTTGTTACATTACAACCTGTAATTAAAAAAATGTTATCTGAATTTTATGTGATTGATCTGCACAACATAGTCGGTGAAGTGTAATGAGAAAAATGAATATAAAAAATAATTTTTATATATAAAAATGTGAAAATTGGCATGAGATTAGGGAGGTTAATGTGTGGCTAAGAGATTGGTGTATAAAGGAGGGTTTTTGATTGCTTGGAACATTATGGACTTCTTGGCCAGGCGTCATAGTTATTGATTGTCCTGATGGATTGCACCTGAATGAGAAGTGGGTTGCAGTGCTTGGGGGAAGGATGGTTAGAAGGTTGGAGGAGATTTTAAGCTAGGTGTCTGGGAGAAGGTAACAGCAACAAATTATAAGAGGTTCAGTGAGAGCAGTAAGAAGGCATTTATTAAGGAAAATGGGGGTGGAGAGGGGAGGAGGGAAAACAGATACTAATAGTAAACCAAGGAAAGCACAATTAGATAAAGATATTTCAACAATACATAAAAATACCAAGAAGGGAGTAAACAACCTTAAGTGTATGCTAGCAAATGAGAGAACCCTATCAGAAAAAATGGGGGAATTAGCAATGATAGCAATGAATGAGCAATATGACATCATAGGTATCAGTGAGACATAGTCAGATGATTCTCACAACTGGGCAGTAAATTTGGAGGGTTACACTCTTTCTATTAAATATATGGCAATAAAAGGGGAGGAGGGGTATGTCTTTATGTTAAGCCAATCCTAAAACCATACTTACAACTTAGAGACACTATGGGTGGAAATATCAAGTCTTGGAAAATGTTCAAACAAACTATTGGTAGGGATATGCTATATACCGCCGGATATTAGTGTATCTGAGCAAACACAGCCTTTTCCAGCAAGCAGAAAAGGCTCCAGCAATGGGGGATGTGTTAATTATGGGAGATTTTAATTATCCAGAAATAAGTTGGACATATTAGTCATGTGATCTACTGTAACTAGGGGTAATAGGTTCTTAAACATACCAAAGGATCAATTCTTCTCCCAAATAATTGAGGAAACAAATAGAAGTAGGAATATACTGGACCTAGTAATAACAAACAATGTGGAGATAATATAAAATATTAAAGTTAGGGAGCCCTTGGGAAACAGCAATCATAATATGGTCTCATTGTAAAGAAGTTTCCAAAAGCATCAATATAAGGGTTCAACTAAGACCTTCAATTGTAGAAAAGGACATTTTTATATGTTTAAGCACTCTCTAAGGGGGGAATTCAATTAGTGCTATTTTTTCGACCAGTCAAAAAAATTGTTCGTCCGTATTTAGGTCAAATTTATATTCAACCTATTGAATGCCCGTGCCATTTTTTTTGAATGGTCGAAAAATCCATCATGGGACAAAATAATATCGTGTATCAGTGAATTTTATTACAGAGTTCACATTGGTGAATGCAGAGTAGGGGTAGAGGTGAGGGTCCAGTAATAACTTAGTATAGACCCAGTTGTAGGGTCGGATTCCTCCACCATTAACAAAGTACATTTTAAAGTCAGAAATGAAAATGTAGTATCACTGGCACCATTTAGTTTTTATTACAATAATGTGTTTTTTTATTTTGTAAAACAGTTGATAGTGAGTTAGGGGGTCTCACTTCTTTAGATATTTATAGAGACATATTCAGCATTAAAAAAAGTACATCTACTTTGCGTAATGATCTGCCAACCCCGAGTAGGTCTTGGTAGAAATGGATAAATAAATAGATCTTTATTTATGTGAAGGGTGGCTATAAATCACTAGAAATATAAATACTAATGTTTTGTACAGACCCTTTATTTTATATATCTTGCTTCCACACTAAGTGAACACATTGGTCTAACCAGTTAACTGATGTTTTTTTCATCCAAAAACTACTCAGAAATTTTCTGGGTTTTTTTATGAGTGAATTAGATGAAGAACATAAATTTAACACTATCCAAAATGATTTTAGTAAAAAAAAAAATATATATATATATATTTTTTTAAATATTGCTAAAACATCAAAATATTGATTGGTAGCATTGTGACAATCGGAACATTGGAAACATTGCAACCATTGCGGCTTTCATTTTGAAAACCGGGACAGCCTCCAGGTACACAGGGGTGGCTTGGAGGGGATAATTTACACTTCCCCAACGGCTGCTATTGTCTGCAGCCGCTGGAGGAGGGGTGTCTACAGTGTTGACTGAACAGCAGTGATCGGTAGTACGGCAATCAGTAGGGACGAGTGCAGGGAGGCAGAGGGACCTTCCGTCCCTCTGACAGCAGCAGTGGAGGGAAGTTTCCCCTTTCCTGCCACTGTTAACACTGTTTACCTGACTGGTCGCATTCTGTGCGACCAGGTCAGGTAAAATACTGCTTGGTGTGGTCGCATCTGGTGCCACCATGGTAGCCAAGTGGTTAATATGCTTGAGAAACATCAAGTGCATGTGGGATAGTGGTCTAAGGGTCAGCCTAGGAAGAGTAAAGACCAGGGTTTGATTCTCCTTGTATACAATTTTTCTTGTGTTTTTTATAAATCAAAATTGAAATGCATATTAATATGTCATTTTGTTAAACATCATTTACTGCACCTCTCCCCATAACAAGCTTTTAAAATTAGTATTTGCCTTTGGAACAAATTATTGCTTTCTATATTTGTATGTACAGTATGTGATTGATGTTGAATTGTATACTGCTGTGAGTGGCATTTAGTGTTATAGAAATCAGGCATTCAATGTTATCCAGATGAAGCACACCTGTGTTCCTCTGTTGACCAATGAGAGAAATTGGGATGATAGGGATATACAACTTTTTGAGCTATAGCTAAATCACTCTTAGAAAAAGCACGTAATGGTGCGAAACGTGTTAGAGGGACTACCATCTAATCATACTTAAAAGGACTGTGCAATCTCAGAGCATTCACCAACCAGTTGACTTTTTGACAGATTGCCTGTGACCGTGGATGACTTTAGTGCCTGCACACTGGAGACATTTACCTGGATCAGCCAGCTGCTCTGAGTGGTGAGAGATGCTGCCAACCAGCAGGGCAGCGGGGGTTGCTTAGCTATGGCACACAGTCTGATTGTAAGTGGCTCCGGCTTTAAGCTACAGCGTCCGGGAACAACGTAGGCAGGTGATAAACAGCACTCACTGCCATTAACAGCATTGATTCTTGCCTGCACATTACACATTGGACCAGTAAGCTTCCTTATTCAAGTACCTTTACTACTCTGTCAAGATTTTTCACTCATTTATATTCTATACATTATCAATAAACTTTATATGAGAATGCAAAGGATCTATCATCACATCCCATGAATCAGAGATCTATTTTGAATATACATTATACTCTTTTTTTTATGGTTTTGTCACGTGACATTTTTTATTAAATTAAAACATGGGATGCCACACATAGGTTCAGTTGTACATGTCAAAGGAAAATGTATGGTTCCTGTATAGTACAGGAGCCGAGAAAGAGAAGAAGAAAGACTACAAGTCTCTTCTGGGGCACACTTTTGTTGTGAAATATGTAATATTGTTATATTTAAAATATAACTTTTAATAGTATTCCTCTAAAATAAGGAGCTATAAGGCAAAAAGCGAAAAGAAAATGATAAGGATACTTTTAATTATCAAAAGCTTAATCTATCAGATTTGAACATAATTGATTGAATCAGGTGATACAAATCAAACTGAATGGCTCCGTTTGGCAAAATTATATGTGTTTCTCTAATGTTAGAAGAAATACAATCAAAGTATAAACAATGTATAGTTTATCTTCTTCCGAAGGAATGACATGTACTTATAATGAAAATAACAATAACAATATACCGGAAGAAAGGGGTATTTTTCTATCTAACAAGCCGGGCTCCACCCTGATAATTAGTGAGATCAACTTCCACAAACTGAAGTAGATATAGTGATTAATAACAAAAATACTTTGGCTCCGGGTCCTGTGTTCTGAGAAAGGATATAAATACCTGCAGTATCAAGTATTCTCTGGTGGTCTCCCAACCAGGTCCTGACCTGGCCCACAGTGCTTGGCTTCCAAGATCAGACGAGGTTGGGCATACTCAGTGTGGTTTGACCGCAGGTGAATATATCCTGCTTAGTGATGCCCGGAACCAGGTATATAGTTCTGAAAGAGCCCAAATTCTTGGTGAAATACTTGGGAACTCTTTAAACCCAGACAATAGTAGCACCTGGTCTTTCTTAATGTTCTCCAAGTGTATAACCTTCACCAGTCCCTCTGGTCTAAACTTCAAAGAAAATGATGGAAGTAGTCTTTTAAAATGTTGTAGACTTTGGGTCAATGTATGAATGGCACCGGTGGTTGGTGGAGGTCAATGGAGAAATAGAGAATCAGCTGCGAGCTAACTTAGGGTTTAATTTAGGTGTTTATGGGTTCTTCAGATTAGGCCAGGAGTCTTGCGTAACTGCTGGTGTAATGCTGGTATATGGAAATCAAAAAAATCAAAAAAATCTTAAATATATATCAAATGGAAAAAATGTATGGAAAAATATATGGAAGAAATGTGTAAGTAAATGGGTATACAAAATAAAAAGAGAAAAAGCGAAGGAAAGAAAAAGAGAAAGAAAAAAGGAAGAGAAGAGAGAAAAGAAAAGAAAAAGAAAAGAAGATGAAAAAGGAAAAGAAAAACAATATGTCAAAAAATAATAATAATAATGGTCCCACAGTACTGGCCTAAAAATAGTAGATGTTCCAGTGGGAATTGATAATCCAAAAAATAAAAAAAATAAAAAGCGGGAATGACCCTATTAAGAACCATGTGTAGATTGTGTTGAAGTATACAAAAAAATATGTATCCGAAAAATATATATTAATAATGATAATTAAGGATAAGTTCTGGAGCAGGGTGTGGCTTACTAATAAGCATAAAGCATTTCCATTGTTGCCATATTTCATATGTATTTCAGGTTGATATAATATACCAGGAGTGAAAGAAATCACATCAGTATCTGAGAAAAAGCAACAAAAGAATCTATGCAGTTTGGCGGAAGTATTGTATCCGATGGGGTATCAGACAGAAAGATTATATCCTACTGTTAGGTGGAGGGGTGAAATACCCCCCTTGGTCAGTGGAAACCGCCGCTAGAGGTCCATGGTGAAGGGTGAGCCCAGCAGAGAGACGCCGGTGTCCTCGGTCCGCCGACCGGAAGTTCGGAAACCGGAACCGGAAGTGACAGCCGGAAGTGACGACGACGTACGTTTCGCTGGAGGAGCTTGTTCACGAGCTTGTCCATGGGTGAAACGTACATCGTTGTCACTTCCAGCTGTTACTTCCTTTTTCCGAACTTCCGGTCGGCGGACCGCGGACACCGGCGTCTCTCTGCTGGGCTCACCCTAGACCATGGACCTCTAGCGGCGGTTTCCACTGACCAAGGGGGGTATTTCACCCCTCCACCTAACAGTAGGATATAATCTTTCTGTCTGATTCCCCATCGGATACAATACTTCCGCCAAACTGCATAGATTCTTTTGTTGCTTTTTCTCAGATACTGATGTGATTTCTTTCACTCCTGGTATATTATATCAACCCGAAATACATATGAAATATGGCAACAATGGAAATGCTTTAGGCTTATTAGTAAGCCGCACCCTGGTCCAGAACTTATCCTTAATTATCACTATTATATATTTTTCGGATACATATTTTTTGTATACTTCAACACAATCTACACATGATTCTTAATATGGTCATTCCCGCTTTTTTTATTTTTTTATTTTTTTGATTATCAATTCCCACTGGGACAACTACTATTTTTAGACCAGTACTGTGGAACCATTATTAATATTATTTTTTGACGTATTGTTTTCCTTTTCCTTTTTCATCTTCTTTTCTTTTTTCTTTTTCTTTTCTTTTCTCTCTTCTCTTCCTTTTTTCTTTCTCTTTTTCTTTCCTTCGCTTTTTCTCTCTTTTTCTTTTGTATACCCATTTAGTCACACATTTCTTCCATATATTTTTCCATACATTTTTTCCATTTGATATATATTTTTTCTGATTTTTTTTTATTTTTTTGATTTCCATATACCAGCATTACACCAGCAGTTACGCAAGACTCCTGGCCGAATCTGGAGAACCCATAAACACCTAAATTAAACCCTAAGTAAGCTCACAGCTGATTCTCTATTTCTCCATTGACCTCCACCAACCACCGGTGCCATTTATACATCGACCCAAAGTCTACAACATTGTAAAAGACTACTTCCGTCATTTTCTTTGAAGTTTAGACCAGAGGGACTGGTGAAGGTTATACCCTTGGAGAACATTAAGAAAGACCAGGTGCTACTATTGTCTGGGTTTAAAGAGTTCCCAAGTATTTCACCAATAATTTGGGCTCTTTCAGAACTATATACCTGGTTCCGGGCATCACTAAGCAGGATATATTCACCTGCGGTCAAACCACACTGAGTATGCCCAACCTCGTTTGATCTTGGAAGCCAAGCACTGTGGGCCAGGTCAGGACCTGGTTGGGAGACCACCAGAGAATACTTGGTACTGCAGGTATTTATATCCTTACTCAGAACACAGGACCCGGAGCCAAAGTATTTTTGTTATTAATCACTATATCTACTTCAGTTTGTGGAAGTTGATCTCTCACCAATTATCAGGGTGGAGCCCGGCTTGTTAGATAGAAAAAAAAACCTTTCTTCCGGTATATTGTTATTGTTATTTTCATTATAAGTACATTTCATTCCTTTGGAAGAAGATAAACTATACATTGTTTATACTTTGATTATATTTCTTCTAACATTAGAGACACACATATAATTTCGCCAAACGGAGCCATTCAGTTTGATTTGTATCACCTGATTCAATCAATTATGTTCAAATCTGATAGATTAAGCTTTTGATAATTAAAAGTATCCTTATCATTTTCTTTTCGCTTTTTGCCTTATAGCTCCTTATTTTAGAGGACTACTAATAAAAGTTATATTTTAAATATTACAATATTACATATTTCACAACAAAAGTGTGCCCCAGAAGAGACTTGTAGTCTTTCTTCTTCTCTTTCTTGGCTCCTATACTATACAGGAACCATACATTTTCCTTTGACTAGTTTACTGAACTACCTCTGGGAGCACTGCCAACCCAGTGCCAGATATTAATTATTTATTTATTTATGGCCATATGTTGGTTTAAGTTATAGGTTTAGCCTATATTATTCAAATCAGCCATTATTTAGATTGAGAGATCCTGTGCAGACTCTATCACCCCCCTTTCCAAAGTCAGTTGTACATGTGTCTGTATACAACAAATATGTTTTATTGACATTGTAATATATTTTGCATGAAAATTACTTTTATTCTGGTCTAAAGGCACAGTACATAAAATAAAAGTATCATTTAAAAATACACATGGCTTTTAAGTCATCAATTACACCTAGTACTCATTTATATTTTTCAATTAGTCATCTTTCTTTATTTTTTTAAATGAACTCAATGGTTGACTGAAGGTCTTTTCTACACTCCCATTTCCATTAATTTCTTGTGTTTACAAGGACACAGCTGGACTGATATTGCTGCTTAAAACATTAATTAGATAGATATTATATTATAAGTTTTTATAAATGCCTAAATCCCCAGGTTCTATTGTAGAATTTAGATGAATAAATCTCTGGGGCCTGATGGACTACACCCAAGGGTTCTAATGGAGCTAAGCTCAGAAATAGCAAGGCCCTTGTCATGATCCAGACTATTTCAAGTAGAAATAGGCCTGCTAAAATCAATCTATGTGATATCAATATTCTGATAAATTTATCAATGTGTGAAAACCATCTTTGCATGTCAAATGGTTGAAGCTTGATTGATCCGCTGACATTTCATTATAGCCACAGAACTCAGAGACACACTGGCTAATCAGGTGTGAAATTCCTCCTCATGAGAACTAGTTTAATCACCCCAGAATCAGAGCTATAGCCAGAAAGGCGTTAAGCCATTCCTGGTCTGTGTCTGCTCAGAACTAGAGATGAGCGCCTGAAATTTTTCGGGTTTTGTGTTTTGGTTTTGGGTTTGGTTCCGCGGCCGTGTTTTGGGTTCGACCGCGTTTTGGCAAAACCTCACCGAATTTTTTTTGTCGGATTCGGGTGTGTTTTGGATTCGGGTGTTTTTTTCAAAAAACCCTAAAAAACAGCTTAAATCATAGAATTTGGGGGTCATTTTGATCCCATATTATTATTAACCTCAAAAACCATAATTTCCACTCATTTTCAGTCTATTCTGAATACCTCACACCTCACAATATTATTTTTAGTCCTAAAATTTGCACCGAGGTCGCTGGATGACTAAGCTAAGCGACCCTAGTGGCCGACACAAACACCGGGCCCATTTAGGAGTGGCACTGCAGTGTCACGCAGGATGTCCCTTCCAAAAAACCCTCCCCAAACAGCACATGACGCAAAGAAAAAAAGAGGCGCAATGAGGTAGCTGTGTGAGTAAGATTAGCGACCCTAGTGGCCGACACAAACACCGGGCCCATCTAGGAGTGGCACTGCAGTGTCACGCAGGATGGCCCTTCCAAAAAACACTCCCCAAACAGCACATGACGCAAAGAAAAAAAGAGGCGCAATGAGGTAGCTGACTGTGTGAGTAAGATAAGCGACCCTAGTGGCCGACACAAACACCGGGCCCATTTTGGAGTGGCACTGCAGTGTCACGCAGGATGTCCCTTCCAAAAAACCCTCCCCAAACAGCACATGACGCAAAGAAAAAAAGAGGCGCAATGAGGTAGCTGTGTGAGTAAGATTAGCGACCCTAGTGGCCGACACAAACACCGGGCCCATCTAGGAGTGGCACTGCAGTGTCACGCAGGATGGCCCTTCCAAAAAACACTCCCCAAACAGCACATGACGCAAAGAAAAAAAGAGGCGCAATGAGGTAGCTGACTGTGTGAGTAAGATAAGCGACCCTAGTGGCCGACACAAACACCGGGCCCATCTAGGAGTGGCACTGCAGTGTCACGCAGGATGTCCCTTCCAAAAAACCCTCCCCAAACAGCACATGACGCAAAGAAAAAAAGAGGCGCAATGAGGTAGCTGTGTGAGTAAGATTAGCGACCGTAGTGGCCGACACAAACACCGGGCCCATTTAGGAGTGGCACTGCAGTGTCACGCAGGATGTCCCTTCCAAAAAACCCTCCCCAAACAGCACATGACGCAAAGAAAAAAAGAGGCGCAATGAGGTAGCTGACTGTGTGAGTAAGATAAGCGACCCTAGTGGCCGACACAAACACCGGGCCCATTTAGGAGTGGCACTGCAGTGTCACGCAGGATGTCCCTTCCAAAAAACCCTCCCCAAACAGCACATGACGCAAAGAAAAATAAAAGAAAAAAGAGGTGCAAGATGGAATTGTCCTTGGGCCCTCCCACCCACCCTTATGTTGTATAAACAAAACAGGACATGCACACTTTAACCAACCCATCATTTCAGTGACAGGGTCTGCCACACGACTGTGACTGATATGACGGGTTGGTTTGGACCCCCCCCAAAAAAGAAGCAATTAATCTCTCCTTGCACAAACTGGCTCTACAGAGGCAAGATGTCCACCTCATCATCATCCTCCGATATATCACCGTGTACATCCCCCTCCTCACAGATTATCAATTCGTCCCCACTGGAATCCACCATCTCAGCTCCCTGTGTACTTTGTGGAGGCAATTGCTGCTGGTCAGTGTCTCCGCGGAGGAATTGATTATAATTCATTTTAATGAACATCATCTTCTCCACATTTTCTGGATGTAACCTCGTACGCCGATTGCTGACAAGGTGAGCGGCGGCACTAAACACTCTTTCGGAGTACACACTTGTGGGAGGGCAACTTAGGTAGAATAAAGCCAGTTTGTGCAAGGGCCTCCAAATTGCCTCTTTTTCCTGCCAGTATAAGTACGGACTGTGTGACGTGCCTACTTGGATGCGGTCACTCATATAATCCTCCACCATTCTTTCAATGTTGAGAGAATCATATGCAGTGACAGTAGACGACATGTCCGTAATCGTTGTCAGGTCCTTCAGTCCGGACCAGATGTCAGCATCAGCAGTCGCTCCAGACTGCCCTGCATCACCGCCAGCGGGTGGGCTCGGAATTCTGAGCCTTTTCCTCGCACCCCCAGTTGCGGGAGAATGTGAAGGAGGAGATGTTGACAGGTCGCGTTCCGCTTGACTTGACAATTTTCTCACCAGCAGGTCTTTCAACCCCAGCAGACTTGTGTCTGCCGGAAAGAGAGATCCAAGGTAGGTTTTAAATCTAGGATAGAGCACGGTGGCCAAAATGTAGTGCTCTGATTTCAACAGATTGACCACCCGTGAATCCTTGTTAAGCGAATTAAGGGCTGCATCCACAAGTCCAACATGCCTAGCGGAATCGCTCCGTGTTAGCTCCTCCTTCAATGTCTCCAGCTTCTTCTGCAAAAGCCTGATGAGGGGAATGACCTGACTCAGGCTGGCAGTGTCTGAACTGACTTCACGTGTGGCAAGTTCAAAGGGCATCAGAACCTTGCACAACGTTGAAATCATTCTCCACTGCACTTGAGACAGGTGCATTCCACCTCCTATATCGTGCTCAATTGTATAGGCTTGAATGGCCTTTTGCTGCTCCTCCAACCTCTGAAGCATATAGAGGGTTGAATTCCACCTCGTTACCACTTCTTGCTTCAGATGATGGCAGGGCAGGTTCAGTAGTTTTTGGTGGTGCTCCAGTCTTCTGTACGTGGTGCCTGTACGCCGAAAGTGTCCCGCAATTCTTCTGGCCACCGACAGCATCTCTTGCACGCCCCTGTCGTTTTTTAAAAAATTCTGCACCACTAAATTCAAGGTATGTGCAAAACATGGGACGTGCTGGAATTTGCCCATATTTAATGCACACACAATATTGCTGGCGTTGTCCGATGCCACAAATCCACAGGAGAGTCCAATTGGGGTAAGCCATTCTGCGATGATCTTCCTCAGTTGCCGTAAGAGGTTTTCAGCTGTGTGCGTATTCTGGAAAGCGGTGATACAAAGCGTAGCCTGCCTAGGAAAGAGTTGGCGTTTGCGAGATGCTGCTACTGGTGCCGCCGCTGCTGTTCTTGCGGCGGGAGTCCATACATCTACCCAGTGGGCTGTCACAGTCATATAGTCCTGACCCTGCCCTGCTCCACTTGTCCACATGTCCGTGGTTAAGTGGACATTGGGTACAACTGCATTTTTTAGGACACTGGTGAGTCTTTTTCTGACGTCCGTGTACATTCTCGGTATCGCCTGCCTACAGAAGTGGAACCTAGATGGTATTTGGTAATGGGGGCACACTGCCTCAATAAATTGTCTAGTTCCCTGTGAACTAACGGTGGATACCGGACGCACGTCTAACACCAACATAGTTGTCAAGGACTCAGTTATCCGCTTTGCAACAGGATGACTGCTGTGATATTTCATCTTCCTCGCAAAGGACTGTTGGACAGTCAATTGCTTACTGGAAGTAGTACAAGTGGGCTTACGACTTCCCCTCTGGGATGACCATCGACTCCCAGCAGCAACAACAGCAGCGCCAGCAGCAGTAGGCGTTACACGCAAGGATGCATCGGAGGAATCCCAGGCAGGAGAGGACTCGTCAGAATTGCCAGTGACATGGCCTGCAGGACTATTGGCATTCCTGGGGAAGGAGGAAATTGACACTGAGGGAGTTGGTGGGGTGGTTTGCGTGAGCTTGGTTACAAGAGGAAGGGATTTACTGGTCAGTGGACTGCTTCCGCTGTCGGCCCAAGTTTTTGAACTTGTCACTGACTTATTATGAATGCGCTGCAGGCGACGTATAAGGGAGGATGTTCCGAGGTGGTTAACGTCCTTACCCCTACTTATTACAGCTTGACAAAGGGAACACACGGCTTGACACCTGTTGTCCGCATTTCTGGTGAAATACCTCCACACCGAAGAGCTGATTTTTTTGGTATTTTCACCAGGCATGTCAACGGCCCTATTCCTCCCACGGACAACAGGTGTCTCCCCGGGTGCCTGACTTAAACAAACCACCTCACCATCAGAATCCTCCTGGTCAATTTCCTCCCCAGCGCCAGCAACACCCATATCCTCCTCATCCTGGTGTACTTCAACACTGACATCTTCAATCTGACTATCAGGAACTGGACTGCGGGTGCTCCTTCCAGCACTTGCAGGGGGCGTGCAAATGGTGGAAGGCGCATGCTCTTCACGTCCAGTGTTGGGAAGGTCAGGCATCGCAACCGACACAATTGGACTCTCCTTGTGGATTTGGGATTTCGAAGAACGCACAGTTCTTTGCGGTGCTACTGCTTTTGCCAGCTTGAGTCTTTTCATTTTTCTAGCGAGAGGCTGAGTGCCTCCATCCTCATGTGAAGCTGAACCACTAGCCATGAACATAGGCCAGGGCCTCAGCCGTTCCTTGCCACTCCCTGTGGTAAATGGCATATTGGCAAGTTTACGCTTCTCCTCCGACAATTTTATTTTAGGTTTTGGAGTCCTTTTTTTTACTGATATTTGGTGTTTTGGATTTGACATGCTCTGTACTATGACATTGGGCATCGGCCTTGGCAGACGACGTTGCTGGCATTTCATTGTCTCGGCCATGACTAGTGGCAGCAGCTTCAGCACGAGGTGGAAGTGGATCTTGATCTTTCCCTAATTTTGGAACCTCAACATTTTTGTTCTCCATATTTTAATAGGCACAACTAAAAGGCACCTCAGGTAAACAATGGAGATGGATGGATACTAGTATACAATTATGGATGGACTGCTGAGTGCCGACACAGAGGTAGCTACAGCCATGGACTACCGTACTGTACTGTGTCTGCTGCTAATATAGACTGGTTGATAAAGAGATGTAGTAGTAGTATGTATGTATAAAGAAGAAAGAAAAAAAAACCACGGGTAGGTGGTATACAATTATGGACGGACTGCCCAGTGCCGACACAGAGGTAGCTACAGCCATGGACTACCGTACTGTACTGTGTCTGCTGCTAATATAGACTGGTTGATAAAGAGATGTAGTAGTAGTAGTATGTATGTATAAAGAAGAAAGTAAAAAAAAACCACGGGTAGGTGGTATACAATTATGGACGGACTGCCCAGTGCCGACACAGAGGTAGCTACAGCCGTGGACTACCGTACTGTACTGTGTCTGCTGCTAATATAGACTGGTTGATAAAGAGATGTAGTAGTAGTATGTATGTATAAAGAAGAAAGAAAAAAAAACCACGGGTAGGTGGTATACAATTATGGACGGACTGCCCAGTGCCGACACAGAGGTAGCTACAGCCGTGGACTACCGTACTGTACTGTGTCTGCTGCTAATATAGACTGGTTGATAAAGAGATGTAGTAGTAGTAGTATGTATGTATAAAGAAGAAAGAAAAAAAAACCACGGGTAGGTGGTATACAATTATGGACGGACTGCCGAGTGCCGACACAGAGGTAGCTACAGCCGTGGACTACCATACTGTACTGTGTCTGCTGCTAATATAGACTGGTTGATAAAGAGATGTAGTAGTAGTATGTATGTATAAAGAAGAAAGAAAAAAAAACCACGGGTAGGTGGTATACAATTATGGACGGACTGCCGAGTGCCGACACAGAGGTAGCTACAGCCGTGAACTACCGTACTGTGTCTGCTGCGACTGGATGATAAATAATGATATAAAAAATATATATATATCACTACTGCAGCCGGACAGGTATATATGATGTAATGACGGACCTGCTGGACACTGTCTGTCAGCAGAATGAGTTTTTTATAGAATAAAAAAAAAACACCACACAAGTGAAGTCACACGACGAGTGTTTAACTTTTTCAGGCAATCACAATATAGTATACTATACTACTAACTATACTGGTGGTCAATGTGGTCAGGTCACTGGTCAGTCACACTGGCAGTGGCACTCCTGCAGCAAAAGTGTGCACTGTTTAATTTTAATAATAATATGTACTCCTGGCTCCTGCTATAACCTATAACTGGCACTGCAGTGCTCCCCAGTCTCCCCCACAATTATAAGATGTGTGAGCTGAGCACAGTCAGATACGAGTGTTTAACTTTTTCAGGCAATCACAATATAGTATACTATACTACTAACTATACTGGTGGTCAGTGTGGTCAGGTCACTGGTCAGTCACACTGGCAGTGGCACTCCTGCAGCAAAAGTGTGCACTGTTTAATTTTAATAATAATATGTACTCCTGGCTCCTGCTATAACCTATAACTGGCACTGCAGTGCTCCCCAGTCTCCCCCACAATTATAAGATGTGTGAGCTGAGCACAGTCAGATATATACATAGATGATGCAGCACACTGGGCTGAGCAGTGCACACAGATATGGTATGTGACTGAGTCACTGTGTATCGTTTTTTTCAGGCAGAGAACGGATATATTAAATAAAACTGCACTGTCTGGTGGTCACTGTGGTCAGTCACTAGTAAACTCTGCACTCTCTACAGTTCTACAGTACTCCTAATCTCCAGTAAATCAGGTCAATCTCTCTCTCTCTCTCTTCTAATCTAAATGGAGAGGACGCCAGCCACGTCCTCTCCCTATCAATCTCAATGCACGTGTGAAAATGGCGGCGACGCGCGGCTCCTTATATAGAATCCGAGTCTCGCGAGAATCCGACAGCGTCATGATGACGTTCGGGCGCGCTCGGGTTAACCGAGCAAGGCGGGAAGATCCGAGTCGCTCGGACCCGTGAAAAAAAACATGAAGTTCGTGCGGGTTCGGATTCAGAGAAACCGAACCCGCTCATCTCTACTCAGAACTGGACATTTGTTTACACAAGAACCATGGCCAGAGCTTCAAAGGCTTTTAAAAAGATAAGGTAATTCGCCCCTGAGCGAGTGACTGGGAATCCCAGTATGAGCTGACAATACCTTGTCTTGCTTTGCAAGGGTTAAAACAAACTCTCCAGTGTAGATGGACTGAACGGGCAGCCTGAGTTTTAAATAGAAGAAGCACAGACTACAAAGTGTGCATTATCAAATAAGCAAGTCAGAAGAAGCTTTCTGGCTCTGAACTGTCACAAATATCTGAAGAGGCTTCACTAAATCCCATCGTTCCATTTTGCATGTGTTAGGATTGGTGGGTTTTATCTCCATATTTTTATTTTTCTTGAAACTGTCTTTACTCATGTGACTTTTACTTTTTATCATATCTTGTACCTTTCTTTTCTGTAACATAAGCTTTGAAGTGTTTTACTTACATTTAATAATCTAATTTTAGCTCTGGTTTTCTGTTGTGTATCCAACCCAACTCTCTGAAAGAGGCGTTACCAAAATATTAATAATTCTGGGTGCAGGCAAAAGCCATAAATTTGCCTTGGGTCATACCTAAACGTTTGTACTTTTGCTGGTGGCAGTGACCATGTTGAAATTAATGCACGTGCTCAGGTATCCAGTAACGGTGTCACGTGTCAAGGATTCATAGATTGGCGTATCTGGGGAATCGCCGTGCCTAGGATCATGACAGCCCTTATTCTTCATTTTCAAAGATTCAATCACATGAGGCTCAGTACCAAGGGACTGGCGAATAGCAGATGTACCTTTATTTAAAAAAGGAAGTAAGACTCATCCAGGGAATTATAGACCCATAAGTCTGACTTCTATAAAGGGGGAAATATTGAAAAGTATATTAAGGGATAACATTCAGGAGTACATGGGGTGCTACAAGATCATTATTAAGAACCAGTATGGGTTTGTGAGGGATAGCTCATGTCAAACTAACTTAATTAGCTTCTGTGAAGAAGTGAGTGAAAACTTTGACCTGGAAAACACAGTGGATGTGATCTTTTTAGATTTTGTTAAAGTCTTTGACACAGTGCCTTGCACGAGATTGATTTATAAATGAAGAGAGCCTGACCTAGGAAGCAATATTTGTATTTGGGTCAAAAATTGGGTTGAAAATAGGGAACAGCGAGTGGTGGTCAATGAAACATTTTCTAGTTGGGCTAAAGAGTTAAGTGATGTACCTCAATGGTCTGTACTAGGTCCACTTTGGTTTAACTTATTCATAAATGACATAGGAATCAGACTTGAGAGCAAAGTGCCAATTTTTGCAGATGACACTAAACTGTGTAAGATAATTAAATCAGACCAGGATGTTGACTCCCTTCAAAGTGAGTTATCTAAACTGGAGGTTTGGGCAACAAAGTGGAGTATGAGGTTTAATACGGAGAAATGTAAAGTTATGCATTTTTGGATCAAAAACAAACATGCAGTCTATACATTAAATGGGGGTAAATCTAGGAAAATCAGTAATGGAAAGGGATTTGTGGGTGCTCATTGACAGAAGGACTTAACAGCAGCAAAGGCCAATAAGGTATTAGCTTGCATAAAATGGAGAATAAACACAATTGAAGCCAGCATAATCCTGCAACTGTATAAATCATTGGTATGGCTGCATCTGGAATACAGTGTAATGTTCTGGGCACCACACTTTAAAAAAGATATCATGAAACTAAAAAAAAGGTTCAGAGAAGAGCTACAAAATTGATTAAGGGCTTAGAGTCATTGTATTATGAGGAAAGGCTTTCAACATATGGATCCATGTTTATTTTGGCCTTTAATAGGATTAACCAAGCCAGATCAATCTGACTTAATCCCCTGCTGTAATGACTTAATCCCCTGATGTATTGTTCTCTGTATTGTATTGCAGCTGAGAGCAATAGATGAAAGGTTTATGTTAATAAACTATGGTGTGCCTAGGCGCAGTCAAGGTAAATGTGGACCCATCTGTAGGTTAGATATGTTTACATTGGAAAAGAGGCGTCTAAGAGACATGCTTAACATCTACAAATACATTAAGGGTCAATACCCTGAACTATCAGGAGATTTGTTTATGCACAGGACACACGGTCACCTCCTTAGGCTAGAGGAGAGGAAGTTTCATACCCTGAGGAGGAAGGGCTTCTTCACAGTTTGAGCAGTAAAGATATGGCACACTCTGCCAGAGAAGGTTGTAATGTCTGACACAACTGATATGTTAAAAAAAGGTTTAGACAAATTTTTAGCTGAAAATGGCATCCAAGAATATAACCTTTAATAATAATGCATGGTAGTATCTGGGGCGGTAGAAGTAAATCCATATCATATCAGTAAATCAAAGATAGGTTGAACCTGATGGACACATTGTCTTTTTTCAACCTCAATAACTACTGTATGTTATTATTGTGAATTTCCATTTCTTCAAATAAACATTTAAATACCAGCGTTAACATGTACTGTGGATGCAAGGCGTATCTTATTACCATATACGCTAATAGTGCACTGAACGTTGCAGCACTATGTCCCTTAAGAGATAGCAAGTACTCGCACACATTGTATTACTGAGGTCCAATGCTCATATATATATATATATATATATATATATATATACCTGCTGCGGTCCGGCACTCCGTATTAGCCTTGAAAATAACTGTCGCTGGTGCCCTCACAAAGATAAATCAATAATCATTCCGTGGTGCGGCACTCGTGCTTATCACAGAAATAAATGGACCTTAGTCCTTCTCGCTTCAACGGTTCAATTTATTAAATTGTCATCAGGAAGTAATACAACAATACATACAACACATTTATATAGACATACCACTTAAGGAGAATGAGTACCTCACGTGGGAAAATCACCCCGAACACCGGTGTGTGAATAATTCTGACATCATCAACCTCAGACAGAAGTCGATCACTATGACCTCAGTATAGATGGTTGTCATAGTAACAACCCAGGTGAATAAGTCAGCCAACACGTATAAATATAAGTGACTAACATTATAAAAAACCTAAAAAAACCTTCACAAAACACCTTTTGTGCAGAATATATTTTTTTTAAAAAAGGGAAAATGTTGAACGGACTTGAGAAGCAACACTGCCTTGCTATAAGCGCTGTGTAAAGAAAATAAATATATCTGTATCTGTATGTAGTGATGTATGCAGTGATTGTTATCTAATGTCTGTTACTATTATTTTAATGAACACTTATCATTTGATATTGACAAAATGAGCCATGGGAGTCTTCATACTAAACCTATTATAACTCAATTTGGGTTATCACACCACTGCATATTGCTGTTGATCTGAAAGCAGCATCCCGCTGCATCAGATTATCTACTTTGCAAACATTTTACTAACATTTTTCAAAGAGATACTTTGTCAAAAATCAAAAGGGAAGTTAATTGAATCTTCTATAAGGAGGGTGTGAAAAGATGTTGCTGTTTCACAAATGTTCACTAGGTAACGAGATTACCACCATCATGATATAAAATACCATGTTTTACTATCGTAAACTAGAGTAAGTAATACACTCATTTAACCCCTTTGGAGATAGCACATTTAGCCGATGTATCCATCTAGCCTCCAAACGTAATAGTTTCAACGATCTATTACCACCATGTATATTAGGTAAAACGGTGTCTATCATGCGGTATCTCAGGCTCGATAATGTGTGTTTCTTTTCTGCAAAATGACGAGCTACTGGTTGTTCACCAGTGCCCGATATGATTGCTGCTCGAATAGCTGCCCTATGATTACCCATGCGTTCTTTGAACTTTGATTCTGTCTTACCAATATATCTAAGCCCGCATGGGCAAACAATCTGGTAGATCACGAAACTAGAATTACAGGTGAAATGGTGCCGGATCTTAAAAGGTACACCCGTGTGCGGATGGTAAAACACATCACCTGTCAGTAGAAATTGACAGGTCACGCATATGCATTTAAAGCAACCAGTTTTCTTATGGCCAAAAATGCCTACCCGACCCATTGTGCATGTCATGTCGGTCTTGACCAGTATATATTTTAAGCTTCTGCCTTGTTTATAACAAGGCATTAACTTATGTTCCTGCAGACCCAAGTTCAAATCAGTCTGGATAATTGGCCAATTCTTTTTAGCTGCTTTAATGATGTTCTCCGAAGAGGTATTATATGTGCTCACCCATGGAAGATTTTTTGAATGATGTCTTCTATCTGTTGTTTTATTTAATAAAGATAATCTATCCATGGTCAGCACACGTTGTTTATCATTTAATAGGGATTTTTTGTTATAACCACGGAGAATAAACTTCTGTATTAACGAATCAATTTCACTTTCCGCGGTATTATAATTGCTATTGATTCTGTGAATACGGATCATCTGGGAATAAGGCAAGCTGTTAATCATTGCTCTAGGATGGCAACTCTGTGCTTTCAAAAATGTATTTCTGTCAGTTGGTTTTACGTATAAACTCGTGTTTATACTGGCATCAATGATTGTGACTTTAACATCCAAAAAATTTATAGTGTTTTGAGACACTGTATGTGTAAATTTAATTTGACTGAGTGATGAATTATGTGTCTCAATTAATGATAATAAAATGGACACATCTCCTTGCCAGATCACAAATAAGTCATCTATAAATCTTGAGTATTGTATAATATGTCTACTTATGTTACTTTCAGAAAAAAATAATGCATTTTCAATCATAAACATAACTATGTTGGCATATGCCGGTGCCATTGAACTACCCATGGCACAGCCTTTTACTTGCAAATAAAATTCATTATTGTATAAGAAAAAAATCTTATTCAAAATTAAGTCAAACAATTGAATGATAACCGTTATTTTATCTGAAGAAAAATGGCTTTTAGCACGTAAAAATTTTTCCACAGCCTCAAGCCTTAAGGAATGTGGAATCGAGGTGTATAAGTTTACCACATCTAAACACACCAACCAATAATCAGCATCAAATTTCCTCACACCCCCTAATTTTTTAAGAAAAGCTGTAGTATCAAGTAAAAAGGAACTTTCCTTTTGAATCAAAGGTTGCAAAAGAGCATCTAATAGAGTTGCCACCGGTTGAAATAAAGAATCTTGTGCCGATGCTATCGGACACCCAGGAGGAGGGTTTAACCCTTTATGAACTTTTGGGATGGTATAAAAAATCGGTATAACCGGATGGGCTGGAATCAGAAGCTCTTTTACTTCCTCAGTGATCAAACCACAATCTAAGGCAATGCATAATAAATCTAACAGCTGTTGTTTACAGAAATTTAAAGGGTTCTTATGTAATCTCTTATAAACCTCAATGTCACCAAGCTGATGTAATATTTCGCAATTATAGTCCTGCCAATCTTGCAGGACCAAACCACCCCCCTTATCAGCCTGCCGAAATACCATATTCCGATTTTGTGATAAAGATTTCAAAGCCTCCCTCTCAATAGGGGTTCAATAAGGGTGGCGTGCATTCTTGTTACATTTCAAATCGGTATTGGTCTCATGCTCTAATATACGCATATATGTTTTAATACTATGGTTGTAAGACACAGGATCAAATTTTGACTTCTGTTTGAATTGCCTCAATTGTTGTGGAATAGTCCCGGTGCAGTTATCACTAGAGCCAAAGAATTCTTTCAATCGTAAGCACCTTGCTAATTCGTATTTTTCAGTGTTCCATTGCAATTCGTCAAGTCCTGTACTAGGGACAAAAGACAAGCCTTTTGAAAGTACTGAGATTTCACTTTTGCTCAAGCTGTGTGATGAAAGTTTGAATATTATTGACAATGACTCGTGATTGGAAAATGAGGGGTCTAATAGTGAAGATGGACAAAGACAACAACGCAGAAAGTTTGAAACCCATTTGGATATTCGCTCCAGAACAGTAACTCCTGGCCCTTTAGGAAAAACAGGAGGAATATAACGGGACGTGGAGGACAATTCAAAAGGCAGTACCAGACATCGGGGCAGACCCCCCACGAACAAGAATGCGTAATATTCAACCTTTCATCACACAGCTTGAGCAAAAGTGAAATCTCAGTACTTTCAAAAGGCTTGTCTTTTGTCCCTAGTACAGGACTTGACGAATTGCAATGGAACATTGAAAAATACGAATTAGCAAGGAGCTTACGATTGAAAGAATTCTTTGGCTCTAGTGATAACTGCACCGGGACTATTCCACATCAATTGAGGCAATTCAAACAGAAGTCAAAATTTGATCCTGTGTCTTACAACCATAGTATTAAAACATATATGCGTATATTAGAGCATGAGACCAATACCGATTTGAAATGTAACAAGAATGCACAACACCCTAATTTAACCCCTATTGAGAGGGAGGCTTTGAAATCTTTATCACAAAATCGGAATTTGGTATTTCGGCAGGCTGATTAGGGGGGTGGTTTGGTCCTGCAAGATTGGCAGGACTATAATTGTGAAATATTACGTCAGCTTGGTGACATTGAGGTTTATAAGAGATTACATAAGAACCCTTTAAATTTCTGTAAACAACAGCTGTTAGATTTATTATGCATTGCCTTAGATTGTGGTTTGATCACTGAGGAAGTAAAAGAGCTTCTGATTCCAGCCCATCCGGTTATACCGATTTTTTATACCATCCCAAAAGTTCATAAAGGGTTAAACCCTCCTCCTGGGTGTCCGATAGTATCGGCACAAGATTCTTTATTTCAACCGGTGGCAACTCTATTAGATGCTCTTCTGCAACCTTTGATTCAAAAGGAAAGTTCCTTTTTACTTGAGACTACAGCTTTTCTTAAAAAATTAGGGGGTGTGAGGAAATTTGATGCTGATTATTGGTTGGTGTGTTTAGATGTGGTAAACTTATACACCTCGATTCCACATTCCTTAGGGCATGAGGCTGTATAAAAAAATGTATGTGCTAAAAGTGATTTTTCTTCTGATAAAATAACGGTTATCATTCAATTGTTAGACTTAATTTTGAATAATAATTTTTTCTTATACAATAATGAATTTTATTTGCAAGTAAAAGGCTGTGCCATGGGTAGTTCCATGGCACCGGCATATGCCAACATAGTTATGTTTATGATTGAAAATGCATTATTTTTTTCTGAAAGTAATATAAGTAGACATATTATACAATACTCAAGATTTATAGATGACTTATTTGTGATCTGGCAAGGAGATGTGTCCATTTTATTATCATTAATTGAGACACATAATTCATCACTCAGTCCAATTAAATTTACACATACAGTGTCTCAAAACACTATAAATTTTTTGGATGTTAAAGTCACAATCATTGATGCCAGTATAAACACGAGTTTATATGTAAAACCAACTGACAGAAATACATTTTTGAAAGCACAGAGTTGCCATCCTAGAGCAATGATTAACAGCTTGCCTTATTCCCAGATGATCCGTATTCACAGAATCAATAGCAATTATAATACCGCGGAAAGTGAAATTGATTTGTTAATACAGAAGTTTATTCTCCGTGGTTATAACAAAAAATCCCTATTAAATGATAAACAACGTGTGCTGTCCATGGATAGATTATCTTTATTAAATAAAACAACAGATAGAAGACATCGTTCAAAAAATCTTCCATGGGTGAGCACATATAATACCTCTTCGGAGAACATCATTAAAGCAGCTAAAAAGAATTGGCCAATTATCCAGACTGATTTGAACCTGGGTCTGCAGGAACATAAGTTAATGCCTTGTTATAAACGAGGCAGAAGCTTAAAAGATATACTGGTCAAGACCGACATGACATGCACAATGGGTCGGGTAGGCATTTTTGGCCATAACAAAAATGGTTGCTTTAAATGCACATGCGTGACCTGTCAATTTCTACTGACAGGTGATGTGTTTTACCATCCGCACACGGGTGTACCTTTTAAGATCTGGCACCATTTCACCTGTAATTCTAGTTTTGTGATCTACCAGATTGTTTGCCCATGCGGGCTTAGTTATATTGGTAAGACAGAAACAAAGTTCAAAGAACGCATGGGTAATCATAGGGCAGCTATTCGAGCAGCAATCATATCGGGCACTGGTGAACAACCAGTAGCTCGTCATTTTGCGGAAAAGAAACACACATTATCGAGCCTGAGATACCGCATGATAGACACCGTTTTACCTAATATACGTGGTGGTAATAGATCGTTGAAACTATTACGTTTGGAGGCTAGATGGATACATCGGCTAAATGTACTATCTCCAAAGGGGTTAAATGAGTGTATCACTTACTCTAGTTTACGATAGTAAAACATGGTATTTTATATCAGTATGGTGGTAATCTCGTTACCGAGTGAACAATTGTGAAACGGCAACATCTTTTCACACCCTCCTTATAGAAGATTCAATTAACTTCCCTTTTGATTTTTGACAAAGTATCTCTTTGAAAAATGTTAGTAAAATGTTTGCAAAGTGGTTAATCTGATGCAGCGGGATGCTGCTTTCAGATCAACAGCAATATGCAGTGGTGTGATAACCCAAATTGAGTTATAATAGGTTTAGTATGAAGACTCCCATGGCTCATTTTGTCAATATCAAATGATAAGTGTTCATTAAAATAATAGTAACAGACTTTAGATAACAATCACTGCATACTGGGTTTCTCATACAGATACAGATATATTTATTTTCTTTACCCAGCGCTTATAGCAAGGCAGTGTTGCTTCTCAAGTCCGTTCAACATTTTCCCTTTTTTTTTTAAATATATTCTGCACAAAAGGTGTTTTGTGAAGGTTTTTTAGATTTTTTATAATGTTAGTCACTTATATTTATACGTGTTGGCTGACTTATTCACCTGGGCTGTTACTATGACAACCATCTATACTGAGGTCATAGTGATCGACTTCTGTCTGAGGTTGATGATGTCAGAATTATTCACACACCGGTGTTCGGGGTGATTTTTCCACGTGAGGTACTCATTCTCCTTAAGTGGTATGTCTATATAAATGTGTTGTATGTATTGTTGTATTACTTCCTGATAACAATTTAATAAATTGAAACGTTGAAGCGAGAAGAACTAAGGTCCGTTTATTTCTGTGATAACCACGAGTGCCGCTCCATGGAATGATTATATATATATATATATATATATATATAGATACAACCACACCATGAGTCTCCAGCTGGGGCTATGTTGTAGATGAGACCAGCACTCCAGATGTAATTCAACATTTTTATGCCATTTTATAACACATCACAAAGGGTTTCTGTGCAAATTCAGCAATTTGTAAACATGAAATTTTTAGTATCAGGTATCTCCCACGTCCTGTGTATACTGGGGATATACATCCTACCCAGCCGAATTTACCAACAGCCGTTTCGGCTAGCGCCGTCGTCAGGGGAGCTGTTACCATCAGTCAGCCAATCTTGCCACATTTATACCCAATAAAATGTTCAAAACCGTGCTCACCTGTCCCCTCTTTCTTAATCATCCCCACCAGCTGGTGTTAAAAGGCGCGCACGTCCGGCCGCAAGGATACAGCGGCACCCAGCTGTGACACCATCCGGCTCGGCCCCATGCTTCTGACGGGCCGCTTCCAGCATTTCCTCCGTTGCCTAGGTAATGGGGATACCACCTCCCCACGCCACATGACCGTGACGCGAGTCTGGCACCTCCCGCCCTGTCAACGAGCATTGGTTAGCCGATTGGTCCACTCCCGTAGGGGATCCGCCTGCCTGTCATGATGTTCTTCACTGATTTCCCCATCTCCCAGCAACCGGGCCGTATCGCCTCTCCCCACCTGCAACGGGGAATCAAAAGAATATAGAGCATCTATCCATGAAAAACATTACTTAACATTGAATTGTGCACCCCCACAAAGACAATATGTATATATTATATACAGAGGGTATTTACAGATTATTCAACCATGTTATTTATGTTGATCATAATTATGTGAAACAATATATTCCAAACATGTGTGTGACTGAGCTCCGATCCGCAAACACTCTTATTTCATAACCAATCGGCTCAATCTATAAAGCCTGTTGTATCGATCATACTCTCAGTCACACACACTACATCATATGTCAAAGATTTTTCTCCCTGACATATTACCGTCATACTGTCATACATAAATAAACAGTGTCACCAAACATGTAAACAGAATAATATACAACTTATTTAATGTGGAGAAAATATCTGCTCAAGAAATACAGCTTACTAGAACAGCAAACCTGATCCCTAAAAAAACCCTTTCTAATATTTACAAGAAACAAGAAAGAATTATGTTTACAAATTGCTGAATTTGCACAGAAACCCTTTGTGATGTGTTATAAAATGGCATAAAAACGTTGAATTACACTTGGAGTGCTGGTCTCATCTACAACATAGCCCCAGCTGGAGCCTCATGGTGTGGTTGTATCCATATTTGACCTGGCACCCTTTGGTGGACTTCTGTAGTGTAGTGTTGTACGGCTCATGTTTTCTATTTTATATATATATATATATATATATATATGTATGTATTTGATATTAAAAGTTATGCATACAAAATAACATATGTATCATTCAGTATAACACATATAAGCCTAAATGAGTGGTACAGAGTTACAATAACATAAGAAGCAGTTACAGCCAGTATACGTCACCCTATTCCATATGACCTTCCTCCATCTCTACCTCACAGCTACTAACTATGCATCAGCAACTACATATATCAAACAGTGGGAGTGAACAGGTTGTTGGTTTTGGTCTCCTTCTATTGGTCCAGGAAAATGAGGTTTATCATTCATTGTGTGTTATTGGTCAGTTCATATGTAAGCAATGTCCAGTTTGAAGATGTAGATACAGGGATTAACCACTTGGATTCTGCACACATGTTTTCTCAGGAAGGCCTTTGTTCTCATAGAATGTGACTTTATATTTATACATTTGGACATAATTAATCGTTGCAATGTTCTACAATTTATCTATAGCTATCAAATTAATCCACACATTCTCCTGACCATTTTGACTCTAAGCATGATATAATAAACTTGTTCTGTCCCAATAATACATATATATCTGGTTTTACTCTCTATTATAAAAATACATTATACAGGTTGAGTATCCCTTATCTAAAATGCTTGGGACCAGAGGTATTTTGGATATCGGATTTTTCCGTATTTTGGAATAATTGCATACAATAGTGAGATATCATGGCGATAGGATCCAAGTCTAAGCACAGAATGCATTTATGTTACATTTACACCTTATACAGACAGCCTGATGGTCAATTTAGACAATATTTTTTATAACTTTGTGCATTAAACAAAGTGTGTCTACATTCACACAATTCATTTATGTTTCATATACACCTTATACACACAGCCTAAAGGTCATTTAATACAATATTTTTAATAACTTTGTGTATTAAACAAAGTTTGTGTACATTGAGCCATCAAAAAACAAAGGTTTCACTATCTCACTCTCACTCAAAAAAAAGTCTGTATTTCGGAATATTCCGTATTTCGGAATATTTGGATATGGGATACTCAACCTGTAATACAAGTCTGGTGTTGGACATGTTTTGTCTATGCGTAATTTCTGTGTTGTATGAAATATGTGTCTGTGTGCTGTTATGCAGACCAGTGCCTGCAGGAAAGTACTGGTGTCAGGACTGTTATGCACTCCAGTGCCTGCAGGAATGTACTGGTGTTTGAACTGTTATGCAAAACAAATGGACTCACAGACAGACTAGGGAATATGACATAACGTACACAGAAGGTGGTAGGGTAACAAAATACACACAACGTGAACAGAGAAGCCCAGAGGCTAAGGAACTGGGTATCTCCCTAGTATTAGAACTGCTCAGATGTGAAAAGCAAGATGTTGTGTTTTAATACATAGAAAACCCGAAATGCTGTTGCTAAGGGCAACAGCAAAACCCTAAAGGGTTACCAACGGGTGTGGCAGTAAACTCCTTGGTCAGAGATGGAATGATAGACACAAGGAGATTCTCCACAATCCTAATTCTCACTTGCAGTGCACAGGTTCGGTTTACTGCCACTAAACTGACCCCTGACACCTAGCACAGTGAGACAGGATTAGACAGGCAAGTCTTAGAATACAGCCGCAAACTTGCTAAGTTCACAGAGTAGTAACAGAACCCCAGCAAGCTAAACGACTGACTCCAGTCTTACTGCTAGGTCTGGATTGGCAGAGTGTAATACCAAATCCCCAGGCCTATTTGCAGTAAGCAACAAACAAATACAAAGCTACACAGTACTGGCTAACTTTCAGAAACTGACTAACCAACAAAGATTCAGCAGCATCTGCTTACCCTGAAAAGAGGCCTTATAAAGCAGGTGCTGTCCACGCCCCACTCAGACCTCACAGACTGTGAGCACAAAAACCAGCACCGGATCCCCTGCCATGCACAGAGCCTATAACCACTGCACAGCAAAAGACCCGAACCGGAGTATCAGCTGCGCTCAGGTTACTCCGCTAGCACTTGTCTCCCGGTTGCCATGACGACGTGGCAGCACAGGGCAGGAGACCCTAACAGTACACCCCCTCTGACGAGGGGTCAAAGAACCCCTACCACCGGGTTTATCGGGGAACTGCGAGAAGAAAGAGCGTATCAGTCTGGGGGCATGAAGATCACAACTGCGCACCCACGACCGCTCCTCCGGGCCATACCCCTTCCAGTGCACCAAAAATGACAGCCGACCCCGAACCACCTTGGAGTCAAGAATCCTTTCAACAACAAACTCCCTCTGGCCACGTATCAGAAGAGGGGAAGGTCTTCCACTGGAAGAAGGATTACTAATCGCCCGTTTTAAAAGGGAACAATGAAATGTTTTATTGATACCCAAAGAACGGGGCAGATCTAACTGAAATGCCACCGGATTGATAACCCTGGTGATCTTATAAGGGCCGATGAACCGGGGGCCTAACTTATGAGATGGCTGTCTCAACTTCAAATTCTTGGTAGACAACCAGACGAAGTCTACTAATTTGAAGCTGCAGGGTCTTTTCCGCTTATCAAAAACCCTTTTGGTTACTAATGACACAGACACAAGGGCTTTCTTCTCTTTCCGCCAAATACCTCTAAGGACCGAAACCACAGAGGAACCACCAGGCGTGGAGTCCAGGGGGTCAAAAGAATTGGCCTTAGGATGATGCCCATACACACAAAGGAAGGGAGAGATCCCTGTAGCAGAGTGAGCCGCGTTGTTATAGGCAAACTCCGCCATGGACAGATGAGCAACCCAGTCAGTCTGACACTTGGAGACATAACACCTGAGGAACTGCTCCAAGGACTGGTTCACCCTTTCAGTCTGCCCATTAGACTGCGGATGGTAGCCCGACGACAAGCTGACAGAAATCTGGAGATCGGAACAAAATGCCCTCCAGAATTTGGCCACAAACTGGGATCCGCGGTCAGAGACCACATCAAGTGGCAACCCGTGGAGACGCACAACATGCAGCATAAATAATTCAGACAGGCGTCTGGCCGATGGCAGCCCAACCAGTGGAACGAAGTGCGCCATCTTCGAAAACCTGTCAACGACAACCCAGATGGCTGTCATCCCCGAGGATTTGGGCAAGTCCACCACAAAATCCATTGAAATGTGGGTCCATGGCTTAGATGGGATAGAGAGTGGATGTAGTGGGCCAACAGGAACCCCTCTAGGAGTCTTATTTCGGGCACAGATGTCACATGCCCGAACCCACTGATCCACATCCTTAGCCACCGAGGGCCACCACACCGCCCTAGATAGCAACTCCCGAGTTCTGGCAATACCCGGGTGACCTGCAGACTTCTTGGCATGGAATTCCAGGAACACTCGCTGTCTTAACCTAGGAGGCACAAACAAAAGACCTACCGGAAGGTCTGGAGGAGCCTGCTCCTGTGCTCTAAGGACTAATGATAAGAGGTCCTGGGTAATGCCCACTTTAATACATGATGGGGAAACAATGGGCAACGGCTCCTCGGTGGTCTCCTGGATTGGAGCAAAACTCCGCGAGAGCGCATCAGCCTTGATGTTTTTTGACCCAGGGCGATATGTTATCAAAAAATTAAAGCGAGCAAAAAACAAAGCCCATCGTGCCTGCCTGGCATTGAGACGCTTCGCTGACTCTAAATATGCCAGATTCTTATGGTCAGTGAGAATTGAGACCACAAACTTAGCCCCCTCAAGCCAGTGTCTCCACTCCTCGAGTGCATCCTTAATAGCCAACAATTCCCGGTTACCCACGAATCTCAATTTCCGATGCCAAGGGTACTAAGGGAACAGAGTGTTTCAGGGCGAATTGGCGGTCCATAAAAACCCCGTCGGCCCCACTGTCCACAAAGGCCTCAGTCTTTACAGTTTGACCGAGGATCTTCAAGGTCACCGGAATGATAAAAGTCTTCTTGGGAAATTCTGACTTCTGGCCTGACAGGATATTTCCCATCACCCTCAGGCCCTGAAGTTTTCCGGCTTTTCTGGGCATGATACTACCACATGACCTTTATTACCACAGTACAAACACAACCCCTGCTGTCTCCTCCGCATCTTCTCACGCGAGGAGAGGCGGGTAGCCCCAATCTGCATAGGCGCCTCGGAAAATTCCTCAGAGTCTGAGGTTCCCTTGGGAAGGAAGGAAATCTCAGTCTCCCTTTCAAGCCTACGCTCTCTCAGCCGTCTATCCACCCGGATGGATAACTGCATGAGCTGATCCAAGCTATCAGGCAAGGGATGTTGTACCAGTTGGTCCTTTATCTGGTTAGAAAGACCTCTTCGGTACTGGTGTCTCAGGGCTGGGTCATTCCACTGGGTATCATGGGCCAACCTCCGAAACTCCGTACAGTAAACCTCAACTGGCCTTCGCCCTTGCTTAAGGATCGAAATCTGAGCCTCGGCTGAGGCCGTCTTGTCAGGGTCATCATACAACATGCCCAGTGCCGTAAAAAAAGCATCAACACTTTTAAGCGACTGACAGTCAGGCTGCAACCCATATGCCCAGACCTGTGGGTCTCCTTGTAGCAAGGAAATCACTATGCCCACCCGCTGAATCTCCGACCCAGAAGACTGAGGCCTAAGCCGGAAGTATAGCTTGCAGCTCTCCTTGAAACAAAAGAACTGCGAGCGATCTCCAGAAAAACGATCCGGGAGATTTACTTTCGGCTCCTTAACCCCTGCAGGTGCTGCTGCTGCGGGAGCTCCGCCAGCAGCCTGGGAGGTGTGCATTTTAATGGACAAATCATTACATTTTTGAGTCAGGACCTGCACCTGATCAACCACCTGTTGCAACGTATTTTGAGGGGTATGCTCCATATTCCCACAAAATTTCAACAGGAGTATTGGGCTGCTGAATATGTTATGCACACCAGTGCCTGCAGGAAAGTACTGGTGTCAGGACTGTTATGCACTCCAGTGCCTGCAGGAATGTACTGGTGTTTGAACTGTTATGCAAAACAAATGGACTCACAGACAGACTAGGGAATATGACATAACGTACACAGAAGGTGGTAGGGTAACAAAATACACACAACGTGAACAGAGAAGCCCAGAGGCTAAGGAACTGGGTATCTCCCTAGTATTAGAACTGCTCAGATGTGAAAAGCAAGATGTTGTGTTTTAATACATAGAAAACCCGAAATGCTGTTGCTAAGGGCAACAGCAAAACCCTAAAGGGTTACCAACGGGTGTGACAGTAAACTCCTTGGTCAGAGATGGAATGATAGACACAAGGAGATTCTCCACAATCCTAATTCTCACTTGCAGTGCACAGGTTCGGTTTACTGCCACTAAACTGACCCCTGACACCTAGCACAGTGAGACAGGATTAGACAGGCAAGTCTTAGAATACAGCCGCAAACTTGCTAAGTTCACAGAGTAGTAACAGAACCCCAGCAAGCTAAACGACTGACTCCAGTCTTACTGCTAGGTCTGGATTGGCAGAGTGTAATACCAAATCCCCAGGCCTATTTGCAGTAAGCAACAAACAAATACAAAGCTACACAGTACTGGCTAACTTTCAGAAACTGACTAACCAACAAAGATTCAGCAGCATATGCTTACCCTGAAAAGAGGCCTTATAAAGCAGGTGCTGTCCACGCCCCACTCAGACCTCACAGACTGTGAGCACAAAAACCAGCACCGGATCCCCTGCCATGCACAGAGCCTATAACCACTGCACAGCAAAAGACCCGAACCGGAGTATCAGCTGCGCTCAGGTTACTCCGCTAGCACTTGTCTCCCGGTTGCCATGACGACGTGGCAGCACAGGGCAGGAGACCCTAACATGTGCATCTTTATGGCATTTCTCAGTGTTTGCGACATTTACCGTATATACACCCACAACGCTGCAACATGCATGCTGTGCGAATCTATGCATGATGTACGGTAATAAAGCATGGTGCATCCAGATATGTCAATTGCGTCCTTACGCCACCACCGAGAAGCCCTACTCTGTGTTTGGTTTGTATTGTCTTCTTTTTCCGACTTTGACAGTCCACCCTTTGATAGTCAACAAAACTATCATAACTGCCACATTAAACATAATTAAAATATTTCAAACAATAATTGGTGACCTAGACACACGTATGCTTTTATTTCGCAAATCAGACATTGACTATAGTTGAGGAAGACAGGGAAGAGGATGGGACATCCTCTATATGCGCTCAGTGGTCGTGAGACCACTGGTTGGATGTGTGACGACATTCAACCTATAGAGTATGCAAGACAGTGCTATAGACCAGTGATGGCTAACCTTGACACTCCAGCTATTTTTGATCTACACATCCCAGCATGCCCTGCATCAGTTTTAGCATTGCCAAATAGCAAAACTGTAGCAGGGCATGCTGGGATGTGTAGTTCAACAACAGCTGGAGTGTCAAGGTTAGCCATCACTGCTATAGACTATGATGTTTGATCTGAATAATTGTTGCATACATACAAGTACCAACATCTTTGTACACTGATGTTCGGATTCGATAGAGGCTTTGCTGAGTAGAGGGAGAAAACACAAACAAGTCGTGAAAGAGACATATAAAATTGTCATGGTATATATTCCTATCACTCCCTGACCATTGTTTCAGTTTCTGGATCATATACCAAATCTGTTTCTTCATTGAACAAGGGTTATTATTTCAGGTAGTACCTTTCCTAGATAACATAAACCTTTGGAGTTCATGGAGAGCCACTCAAATACTTTTCTTCCACATATAACAATGTTTTGTACAGTCATGGTATTAATTAGCTCTTTATCTGCTCTGTGTGAATAGGTAATTGTCTGATTGTTCCTGATTACCTCCCAATTTCCACGTTTCCTGAAATTGGTGAGATTTAAACATACCATGGATTTATATATGGTACTGGTGGATCTTAAGACTAGGGGGTCTAGTTATATTATATTCGTTGTCCACTGGTGTGTGTCCCTCCATGTCATTCAAGTACCCCAGCTAACTCTAAAGAATATGGCACTAATCCTGCATTATTTTGTCTTAGAGGTACCTGTGAGCACATCCAACATCCCATTTAATTTAAAATCTTACCCACTAATGAGTGGTAATCACTCAAGGGATGTCTGTCAAATGCCGCATTATCACTTGACTGACATCTCTGGATGCACTCATCTTCAATTATAGGATCACAGTAACTGCAAAATACAGTATTCCGCTGAGAATAGCCTATTACATTGCCTGTGAATTCCATAACTACTAGACCTCTGAATTCACTCTGACTTTAAGCAAAGTGACAGGCTGATCCTGGGATCCTATAAAGACATCACTCCTGTCTCTAGAACCAGTTCCTGTCCCACGCTCGACTCATCAGGAAACCTCAACTAAATAGAATGTCCTGGAATAAAAAATGTTTATCAAAAGAAAAAGAAAGAGCAAAACAAATCTTGCTTATAGCAAATCCATTACGACTGTTCTTTTGTAATCCTTTAGTACGCTCAGGTAGTGTTTGACAGTTATGTCTCTCAGCTTTCCCAGAACAGATTCTCCAGTGATATCAGGTTTTCGTCACCTTTCTCTTTCTCACATGTTTTCTCTGGGTTAGTGACCTTCTTGCAGTGGGATGAGTGGACCCAAGTCGCTCTTTCGGCAACCTTCAGTGATGTTGTGCTGGTCAACAAAACTTGATACAGTCCTTCCCAACGGTCTATTTGGCAACCTGAGCATAAGAATAATCACACAGTCTCTTGCTCCACAATCAAGATAGTTAGTAGTTGGCATACCAGGAATCAACAGTTTCAAGTTCTTTTGCTAAGTTCTCAAATGCTGGCTCATCTTGATAACGGAATTTACTGTCACCTCATTGGTGTATTTCAGATCATGATGCAGATCGATCATGACATGAGGTTGTCTTCCAAAAAAAAAAAAATTCAAAGAGGGTGATTAGTTAAGTGGGGATCTGGGAGTGGTTCCGATGCTACATAACACTAGTGGCAGTGTCTATGACCACAATAGTCCAGTTTCAGCTATCACTTTGTTTCTAATCCTAGGGATAACATATCTACACACAAATTCCTGCACAATTTTTTTTGCGGTAAACACAGCAATATTTGTAGCGGCAGGCAATGCCACTACCCAGTTTAAGAAAACATCAGTGCACATCAATACATAGATCAAATTCCTACATGGTGTTAACTGTACGAAGTCGATTTGTATTACCTGAAAAGGTCCATCTGCAGGAGGAATATGGGATGGCTGTGTTGGTATTACCATACCAAATGTTCTTCCTCATGCAAGTAAGACAGGTCATTGCTTTCCTGCTTGCCTGAGAAGAGAACCCTGGTACACGCCAGTAAGCTCTTACCAATTTGCACATACCTTCCTTACCCTAGGTGAGTCAGACCATGTGCCGCCTCAGCTCATAGGCTTGGGAGAAATGCCCTGGGGGCTACTGGTTTACCTTGTCCATCTCTCCAGAGTCCTGAGGACTCCTAACTATAACCCTTTGCCTTCCAGACCTCCTTTTCCTGTAGGGAACACAAATTTGCATCTCAATTTCAAAAACATCTCTAGAGTCGGTTTATTATTGGCTGACGTATCTTCTGCCAACTCGCATGCCCTGGTCTCAACAGCATATCCTGTGCATAAGTCTGTCTGTCTGTGGTAACTACCGTCAGTCTAGAAAAAAATCAGGTCTGCGTTCACTAACAGGCTGTCACGTATGTCTGGTCTTGCAGTAAAAGTCTGATTCAGATATTCCATACAATCATGAATATCAGTGCCCATACAAAAAAAAAATGTCACCAGTATTCTCATCCTCCACCCTTTGTGCATTACAAGGCACATGGAGTAATATACTGGTGTCATCAGTGACAGCACCCTCATGCTGATGAGACATACCGGATTCGGGCAGAATTTTGAAGGACCAATACGGCATGTGGTGCATGAACTGTCAAATCATGTACCAGTGCTACATCCTAAGTATTTGACCCTTGTCCTACACAACTGCAGTTTATCCTTTGAGACCTTGTGTCGGGTCGGGAAGCGATGAAACAAAAGTTTTTAGTATCTGCCAGTGAAGTAACAAATGTATCAGAGTACAGTAATAAATTCATATCAATACCAATCTTTTATCATGCTGAAAGGATAGTAGGCAGCTATGCAAGGCCTGGGAGAAAATACTCAGGCTGTTAATGAAACCCTGGGAGAGTCGGGTCCAAGTATTGTACCCCCTTTGAGAATGCAAAGATGAAGAGGAAACAGTGAAGGAAACAGAATATAGAGTGGTGACAGTAAAGTTTGTAGAGGTGGAGATGATTTTATTAAAATGACTGCTGGATTGGGCACTACGGGGAATTGATTCTTAACTTCTTGGTTTTACCCTCCTTAAAGCTTGTGCTTGCTGTGTCACTACTGGGACTACCTCAGGCATCAATCCAGTGTCCTGTCCATCCTAACTTCATAGGGTGCATGGTATCTGTGAGATAATTTCCTCTACCTGTGATGGACATGAATCTAGAACAGTGAAATGCAACATTAGTCTTGGAGGAGTATCTAACATACCTTTTACCTCCTGAGCGGTAGTACAATATATGTATTTCACATTTGAATTTATACAGAAAAATCTCTGTCAATTAAGTTAGTTTGGGGCCACTGCTGCTAGGAGAAAAGAAAAGGGTTTAGCATCATAGAGGCTCAATCGCAACTTCTGCAGGTTTTGTTCAAGGGTAATGTTGCACTTCTTTCATTACTCCCGTTTGATAAATTTGTGTTTTCCCGTGATCTTTTCCTAACAGAGAATTTTCTAGTACTACAAAAAAAGCCTCTAGGTCATGCAAAGTATTCATTTAATCCTTCTCATCCCGTATTAAGGGTCTGTACATGGTCCAACAAACATTTACTGAGCTTATCTAGGCAAGGGCATTCCTAGCTGCCCTCATCTCAATGACCTATTTCCTAGAAATAAATACTTCTTAAGTGATCTCCATTTGTGTTATTACTTTCCTGAATTTTTTTGGGGGGTCTTACTATATATGTACTTGAATGGCACCATACTTACCAGTTCCACTGGTCTCAGCCATTTCCCCAGCAGGCTATAGCTCCTCTGTTACCTATTGGATATTACTCCTTTGAGTGCCTGAGAAATGGCCAAAACCAGTCGGGTCACCACCTCCTCCTGAATAAAACTTTTGACATTCATTAGTACATATTATAGGTTACATTTCTTTTTCATATTTTTTTTTATTTTCTATAGTTAGTATACTGGCTGTAAATGCTTCCACATCCACATATGGCGGTTGTGGTGTACCGGCTTTCTCTTTTACTTCTCACTTCTCCCCATTGTTGCTACGAGTTCAGTTATTATGTTTTTATATTTATTATGTATCTTATATGACTTTGGTTAAACATATTTGTTTTGATACTACCTGCAATACCTCAGGGTCAAAACCACCAATCACTGGAAATGATATTCAATCATTCATCATCATTTTTACCCAATCATTACAAAAAGCCTCCATGTAAGGAACTTTTCTTCTTACACATAATCAGCGGACCCTTTCGGCCTCTGTCCTTAACCAGAGGTCCCTTTTGGTCCATGCTCCTCAGCCTAAACCCTGGCTCCTGAACGCCTCTCATGTGCACACCTAGCTCCCATTGTGGACTTTTTAAACACAAGCACTAAGTGGCCAATGCAAGACAATGGTGAAAAGTCCTCTGAGCGCTTTTCACCCACTCCATCTCCTATGGATAGTACCACGGTCCACCCCTGTAGTGATTTCTCCACGTATCCAGTGAGGACCCTACCAGACCCCTCAGCACTAGAATTATGGAGTATTAACAGCAATAAATAAATACCCCGCCTTTTTCAGTGGAGGTTAAAAGCCTGATCTTTTTGGTTTCTTTCCACAGGAATTCCGCTTGGGAAACGTCACCAAGCCTTCCCATTTAGTTCCACCAGGAATATTTAATGAGAGAGTCAGCGAAAATTCCTTCTCTTTACACAAATCATGTCTGCATATGCTAACACAGCGCGTATGATGCCGCAATTCTGCAAACTTACGCAAATGGTATCATGTTGAACCGCGTACCACACACACACACGTGCAGTCCCATCGCACGGCTTATAGATACTTGTTATTTATACACCCTATGATCATGGGTTTCGAATTCACTAACTGCGCTCCACAGCCGGAGTGTAACACCAAAAATCATGCTCCTCCGCACATGTTACCTTAAAAAAACACACACACTACGTGCCTCAATACCAATAAATACGTGAGGTCACTAACCTCCACGTAACCAAGCCTCTGCTTAATCAGTGCCTCACCAACGAGATCCCAATTTCTGGGGTTCAATCATCTCACAATTACTTTCAACCCACACAAATTCACAATATTTTCTGTACAGAAAAAGGAATCAATTTCTCAGTAATTGATAACATCCCCCTAGAGGTATTACACTTCAATTTAATATGGCTATTGACTATAATTTAAATGCTATAATTCAGATTGGATAGCTATCTTGCAGAACCTATAATGATATAAACATACATATATCCATATAATAATTATATAACATATATATATATATATATATATATATATATATATACCTATACATATATATATATATATATATATACACACACATACAGTGGGGAAAAAAGTATTTGGACAGCCACCAATTGTGCAAGTTGACCCACATTTAAAAATATGAGTGAGGTCTGTAATTTTCATCATAGGTACACTTCACTGTGAGAGAAGAAAAAAAACAGGAAATCACATTTGTATGATTTTGAAAAAATTTATTTGTATATTCTTGCGCAAAATAAATATTTGGACAATCAAAAAGTTTAACTCTGTACTTTGTAAAATAACCTCGATTGGCAATTACAGAGGTCAAAAGTTTCCTGTAGTTCTTGACCAGGTTTGCACACACTGTAGCAGGTATTTTGGCCCACTCTTCCATGCAGATCTTCTCTAGATCTGTCATGATTTGTGGCTGTCGCCGGGCAACACAGACTTTCAACTCCCTCCACAGATTTTCTATTGGGTTGAGGTCTGGAGACTGGCTAGGCCACTCCAGGACCTTGAATTGCTTCTTACGGAGCCACTCCTTAGTTGCCCGGGCATTGTGTTTGGGGTCATTGTCATGCTGGAAGACCCAGTCACGTTGTATCTTCAATGCTCTTAATGTTGGAAGGAGGTTTTTGCCCAAAATCTCATGATACACGGCCCCATACATCCTCTCCTTAATTCAGATCAGTCATTCTGTCCCCTTTACAGAAAAGTAGTCCCAAAGCATGATGTTTCATTCCCATGCTTTATACTGGGTATGGTGTTCTTGGGATGCCATTCATTATTCTTCTCCCTCCAAATATGACAAGTGGAGTTTATACCAAAAAGCTTGATTTTGCTCTCATCTGACCACATTACATTCTACCAATCCTCCTTTGGATCATCCAGATGGTCACTGGCAAACTTTAGATGGGCCTGGACATGTTTTGGCGTAAGCAAAAGGACCTTTTGGGTGCTGCAGGATTTCAATCCATGACAACGTAGTGTGTTACTAATGGTAACCTTTGTGACTGTGGTCCCAGCTCTCTTGAGATCATTGACCAGGTCACCCCGTGTAGTTCTGGGATGATTCCTCACCGTTCTTAAGATCACTGATACCACATGAGGTGAGATCTTGCATGGAACCCCAGATCAAGGGAGATTGTCAGTGATCTTGTATTTCTTCCATTTTTTAATAATTGTGCCAACAGTTGATCTCTTCTCACCGTGGGACTGAGGGGAGAGAAGCAAACCTTACCAACTGCAGGATAGGTTGCGCTTCTTAGGCTACTGGACACCATTAGCTCCAGAGGGATCGAACAAAGGTACTCACCATTGGCGGTCCGATCCCAGAGCAGCGCCGCCGTCCCCCTCGCAGAGCCAGAAGCGAGAAGCACCGCATGGATGATGAAAATCGGTGGCAGAAGACTCCAGTCTTCACATAAGGTAGCGCACAGCACTGCAGCTGTGCGCCATTGCTCCCACAGCACACCACACACTCCGGTCACTGTAGGGTGCAGGGTGCAGGGCGCAGAGGGGGGCGCCCAGGGCAGCAATATGGTACCTTTTTGGCAAAGTGAGCAGACATACAGTTGGGCACTGTATGTCTGCATGAGCCCCCGCCATTATTTTACACAAAATCGCGGGAAAGAAGCCAGCCGCGGAGGGGGCAGGGCTTCTTCCTCAGTAATCACCAGCGCCATTTTTTCTTCACAGCTCCGCTGGAAGGAAGCTCCCCAGACTCTCCCCTGCAGAATCACGGTAGAGGGGTAGAAAAAAGAGGGGGGGGGCACATAAATTTAGGCGCAAATCATAAAATACAGCAGCTACTGGGTAAACACTGAGTTACTGTGTTTTTTCCTGGGTCATATAGCGCTGGGGTGTGTGCTGGCATACTCTCTCTCTGTCTCTCCGAGGGGCCTCGTGGGGGAACTGTCTTCAAAAGAGCTTCCCCTGTGTGTATGGTGTGTCGGTACGCGTGTGTCGACATGTCTGATGTAGAAGGCTCATATAAGGAGGAGATGGAGCAAATATGTGTGTGAGAAGGAGTCGCCGTCGACAACGCCAACACCTGTTTGGATATGTGTAATTTAGTGCTAAGATAAAGTTATTGCACAAAGAAGGTTAGGAAACAGACAGGAAATCTACCATGTCTGTCCCTATGTCGCAGGGACCGTCAGAGTCTCTCAATGTTCACTATCCAAGATAATAGACACTGATATCGACACAGAGTTTGACTCCAGTGTCGACTATGATAATGCAAAATTACAGCCAGATTGGCCGTAAAGTATTCAATATATGTTTATTGTAATAAAATGTGCATATTACTGATGACTCATCTGTCCCTGACACAAGGGTAAACAGGTGTAAGGGGAAGAAAGCTGAGGTAATTTTCCCTCCTCTCATGAGGAAAAAGGGAAGACAAGAGACTGCAGCTTCCCACAAAGAATTCTCAGGCAGTATCCTTTACCCACTAGGGCCAGGATACGATGGAAATCTTCCCCTAGGGTGTCACAAAAGGCAGCCCTGATGTTACAGCTATTCTCAGGGATCCTGCAGATAGTGTGCACAGTCTGGTACACTACTCAGACCGGCGATGGGGTCGGCATGGGTTTATAGCGCTGTGGCAGCGTGGACAGGTTATGTTATGTTGGCATCAGGTGGTCTGATGCTCTGTTCTTGTTCATACTGTTAACTGGGTTTGGTTATCACGAGTTATACGGTGTGATTGGTGTGGCTGGTATGAGTCTTACCCTGGGTTCCAAAATCCTTTCCTTGTAATGTTAGCTCGTCCGGGCACAGTTTCCTTAGCTGAGGTCTGGAGGAGGGACATAGAGGGAGGAGCCAGTGCACACCAGTAGACCTAATTCTTTTTTAGAGTGCCCTATCTCCTGCGGAGCCCATCTATTCCCCAGCATCCACTACGGACTACGAGAAATAGATTTACCGGTGAGTAAAATCTTTTTTTTTTTTTCCAGATTCTGTCTCTCACAGTTGAAGTCTACCTATGATGGAAATTACAGACCTCTATCATCTTTTTAAGTGGGTCAACTTGCACAATTGGTGGCTGTCCAAATACTTTTCCCCCCACTGTGTATATATATATATATATATACACACATATATATACACACACACACACACACACACACACACACACATTATGTATTCTATGAAACCCTCACAGCATATATTTATACACATATACTGAATGTAGTTTCCACAGCAGCCTTATTTGCATCTCAACAGATGCCTACATGCTATACTCTACCCCTGTTCCAGAGTAGTTGAACAAGTTCATTAACATTTCAATCGTTTAGGTCTTGTAACAAGCAATGTATCTCATTTTACACACTCCTTATCTCCCAGTTCTAAAACAAATCTTTCACATCTGTGTGTATTTTTCTCACATCAAGCTAAGTATTAATCTCACTATTAATTCCACTAGGTCTAATTGAAACACTATTTATAATTGACTATGGCATGGGTTAGTTACATTTTTTTGTAGCTTTTAAATGGTGATGGACTTGTACATATATATTGTTTACTTGTGAAAAAGACTACAGATTGTTTAACAATGGCTTTCAGGAACAGCTGAACATCAGCTGTTAGCTAGGTGGGTAGGGAGTGGCTTCCAAACCAATGCAGATTGGGCAGCTGTACAAACAACAGGTAATATATTCTATTCTTTACTGTACCTTGCACTAGACCTAAAATGGCCACTGCTCCTCCCCCCTCCGAGCCATGTGCTTGGACACAAAATGGAGTCCAAGCCATGCAGCCAGTTTCGCAAATACTAGCTCTATCCTTTGTCACAAATAAATTCCAAATTATACAAGCACCGGAAGTCACCCTGATGGACAACTCCCACTGCATGGTAACAAAGTTTCCACATGCTGCGTCTTTTTCAGTGCAATCACAGCTTTGTTACTTCCGGACTGTGTTTGCACTATGCATATAAGACGCAGCATGGTAACCAAGCTATATCAGTACTATGCGAATTTGACGCATGCACCAACCTTTAAACGCTCTTTAAAATTACTTAACAGATAAACAATCCAATCTGAGTCAAACACAATATGATTTATTGAATCTCGTTAGCAACTTTAAAGAGTACACTGTAACAATTCAATTATTGTGCGTTTTTGTCACACTCACAGGCAACAAAGAAATCTATTGTCCCTTGATTCATATCAGCACTTTAATGACCGCAAAAATGGATGTGGTTCATTGGCATTAGATACGTCCACCGTTAATAGGTAGACCACAGCGCGCCTGTACTGCGCATCATTATTTACATGATATCCCTGACATAGCCCCAACTGTGATTTTCCATTTCTTCAAATAAACATTTAAATACCAGCATTAATATATACTGTGGATGCAAGATGCATCTTATTACCATATACGCTAATAGTGCGCTGAACGTCGCAGCACTATGTCCCTTAAGGGAAAACAAGTACTTGCGCACATTGTGTTACTGAGGTCCAACTCTCAGAGATATATATATGTATTTGATATTAAAAGTTATGCATACAAAATAACATATGTACAGTATATCACTCAGTATAACATGTATAAGTCTAAATGAGTGGTACAGAGTTACAATAACATAAGAAGCAGTTACAGCCAGTATACGTCACACTATCCCATATGACCTTCCTCCATCTCTTCCTCACATCTACTAACTAACTATGCCTTAGCAACTACATGTATCAAACAGTGGGAGTTAACAGGTTGTTGGTTTCGGTCTTCTTCCTTTGGTCCAGGAAAAGGAGGTTTCTCATTCATTGTGTGTTATTGGTCAGTTCATATGTAAGCAATTTCCAGTTTCAAGATGTAGATACAGGGATTAACCACTGGGATTCTGCACACATGTTTCTCAGGAAGTCCTTTGTTCTCATAGAATGTGATTTTATATTTATACATTTGGACATAATTAATCGTTGTAATGTGCTACAATTTACCCATAGCTATCAAATTAATCTACACATTCTCCTGACCATTTTGACACTAAGCATGACATAATAAACTTGTTCCGTCCCAATAATATGTATATATCTGGTTTTACACTCTATTATATAAATACATTATAATACAAGTCTGGTGTTGGACATGTTTTGTCTATGTGTAATTTATGTGTTGTATGAAATATGTTTCTATGTCCGTCTTTATGGCGTTTTTCAGTGATTGCCCCTTTTACCGTATATACTCCCACCACGCTGCAACATGCATGCCATGCTACTCTATGCATGATGTACGGTAAAGAAGCATGGTGCATCCATATACGTCAATTGCGTCCTTATGCCACCAACGAGATGCGCCACTCTGTGTGTTGTTTATATTGTCTTCTTTTTCCGACTTTGACACTATGTTACCACAACCTTGCTCAATGCTATAACGCTATATGAAAAGTATAGATAGATTGATTGGTTTTGCTCACACCTCAAAAAAAAAATGTACCCACAAAAGTCCTCATGATGCAGAGTTGAATGTAAACACATTTTGCTAGGCCTTTTACCACTCAATATATTTTTCTTACTGTGCATGCATGGTAGAAAGGAATATGTCTCAGACTACATGCACACAGGCATTTATCTATGTTGCACCTCCTTGTACTTACAGAGGCATAATGGGGTTTGAAGGGCTAGGCCAAAGGTTCCCAAAAGCGGGCCCAGAGGAATCCTAATGTTCCAGGTTTTAAAGAAACAGCATTCATGGCTCAGCACAGATGGTTAATTCAAATTGACTAAGGTACTAATTAAGTCACCTGTGGTCAAACATGGATATATTTAAAACACAGACTGTTAGAGTGCCTTGATGACCAAATTTGAGAACTCTAGGATAGGCTGATGTACCTTGAATACACTTAGGGCATGTTTATGTACCTAACAAGTAGATTCAATGTAAATGAAGCTGCATACAATATAAACCATTATTACTTTGCTTTGTTAGAAGTAACCCATCCATGTGGGGTTCTAAACAATAAGAGTAAGTTTCATCATTGTCTGACCAATTACAGTGTTTCTTAGGAATGACTGAAACTATAGTACGGCTCTCATTTGCAACTAAACTTTTCATGGCCACTCCAAGTTTTTACAGGGCTTTTGGACAGGAGGACCTTAGGTCCTAGCAAGATTTGGAGACAACAGCATGCTGGAACTTATGGTTCTTCAAGTGGCAGCATGCCCTGAAACCTATTAAATTTGTCCCTGACTGATTCACTAAGGCAAGTTTTCCTTCATCAGTGGGAAAAGAAAAAGAAAAACACGTTTATTCATTTTTCAAACCTTTATTGCTGCAGTATGGACACTCTGCCCCGGGATGTGGGTAGAGCACTAGTACTGTCACTACATTAGGTGTGGTATCAATCTTATTGGAAAACCTAAAGTTCCTTATAAAGCTGTAAAGATAGCATAGGTTTAGTTTTTTCAACTTGTTTTAGAAAATAAATTAAACTTGTTGTTTTTTGCTATTGAGACACTTTCCAGAGTTCACTGTACAATCTAGTCTTGGATTTTAAAGAAATAAATAGCTTTTTCAGCAACTGTAGTACCTGGATAACACAAACGTGTAATTAGTGAATTTTCCTTCTATACACTGCTTAGTAGAAGGTATCTACAGTACAGTAGTAATTAACTGTCCTTCAAAGGGCCTGATTCTGTGAGTCTTCTGCTACAGCTTTTCCCCACTGCCTCACTATCATGCTGTTTACACTACTCTGTCCAAAGTGGATTATGTGTTGTTGGATGTAAGGAGCTGTGAGAGAGTAAAGGGGGGTACACACGTGGAGTTGTGTGCTGAGTGATCTAACACAGACCGCTCAGCACACATACCTCCCCATGCTTAACACATAATGTGATGTGTGCTGAGCGAGGGGGTGGAAACAGGGGGGACGTTTACTTCACACAGCAGTGAAGTGAGTGATGTAATAGATTGTGCCTGCATTCAGGCCAATCTAGTACCGGTGATAGTGATACACAGGGCCGTGAATCCCTATCACTGTGGTGCATACACACAAAGAGATATACGTGCTTAATTTCTAAGCAATCCATTTGCTTAGAAATTAAGCACGGATCTACCCGGGTGTACCCCCCCCCCTGACTTAGGGCTATATGTACTCAGCTACTCAGTATATAGTATAGGAAATAGTTTCGTATATGATTTGGATTATTTTACTGAATAAAATGGTTGTATTTTTTGCACTTATACCATCACAAATAAATTTAAAAAATCAGGTGATCTTGTGTCTGTCGTTCCTAAACTCAAAATATTTTTGCACCTAAGCCCACCACTCACAAGTTCCGTTACTGCTTCTGCCTCCTTTGTTTTAACTGTAAATCAGGTTGTACATGCGTGGCCAGCAGTCAGGAGATCACTGGTCAGCATACTGACCACAGGATCCCGGAGTTGAAATCCTGGCAGGGGGGGGAAGGGGAGTGCAACAAGCCCCTTGTGGACTTGCTGTGCTAGCCATTCTGTGGGCTCAGTGGCAACCTGTGGTCACCACAGGTTCTATTTCCACTCTATGAGTGTCTTGGACATCCACCAGTGGGAATAGTCTCTGATGGTCGGCATGCCGATCATCGGCAATGTGAAGGGGCAGGATGTAGGGGAAGGTATTGTGACCTGCGTTCTCCTAACACATAACTGCATTTTCTCTAAATTATATGATTTTACTTTTTACAATTAAAAAAAAAAAATTGGAGATTGTTTTTTAGACTAATTGTTTCTACATGTATAAATTATATTTAATTCTATAAATAGCAAAACTAATGCTGTGGTTGATCTTTGTTTCATGTAAACTTTAGAATAAAAAGTTAAATTTTGACAACAAATAAATGCTGGATTCTAGTATTTTTATAAGCACTGTTTTCATATTGTAGGTTAAACAAAACAAAACAATTATAATTAAAGCTACATAGGAATGTATCCTCTGCATTGATATTTGTTGCTCCCATATGGTTCAACTGTGAAATCTCTATGGTTTCACTGTGACACTGTTGCCAATTTTTTAATCTATAAAAGAACACTGTGCACCACAATGATTTTTATTTTGTAGACAAAAGGCTGTCGTTTTCCTGCCTTACATGAGAGGCAAGCATTTAGAAGAGAAAAAAATAAATCTAATTTTCTTATCAAGATAGAAAAAAAATATATAAAGTTATTTATTTCATCTGAGGTAATTGTATACAATAGATATTAAAAACTGAAGAGACATTTCCATTCATAGAATAATATTTTAATTTCTGTAGTAAATGTGTTATTATATATGTTATTATAGTATATGTGTTATTCATAGGTTTTACTAAATTGAGAAATAATAAAAAAGTGAGATATTCAGATTTGTTTTACAAATATAGTATAAATAAAAGCATTTGTCAAATTATTGTAATTTTCTTACATTGATTTACAGTATATACTGTAAAAAAGAACATTAAATAGTAGTGATCACTTAAGGTTGAAGAGTTTAAAGTTAGGAATAGCTAAGGAGGAATTACATAACAGGTGAAAGGGAAAGGTTATATTATGTCACTATTATATATATGTTGAATTATTATTATTATTATTATTATTATTATTATTTAAAAAAACTCATAAGATTTGATAATATAGAATTATAATTCTATCATAACTATGAAACATATTCTACACACTGTAATATTTAAATATAGAAAATATCTAACTTTATTTAGACAGTAATTTCCTCCTCTATTAATGTGGCTCACATTAAAAAAGTGTCAGCATGATGGCCAAAAGTGGATCAAGAACTGTCGACAGAGAAAAAATATTTCTAAAGAGTGGTTTGTATTTCATTTAAAACTGCAAAATGTTTAATAGAAAACTAACAGGTTAAATATTTTTCCAGTAATAACTATTTGGAAAATGAAAACATTTTGTTTATACAGAAAACAAGAAAAAAAATTCTGAATATAAAATCTACTAAAAAGCTCAGTGTTTCTTTTTAAAATATAAGAAGATATTTGACGATTGTTGAAAATGATTATGTTGAGGATCATGAACATCATGATTTTCCCTTGTTATAAAACAGTGGTATGATAATTTTATAATATCTGAAAAGCAACAATTACATTAAATCTCTCCATTCTTCTCTCAATTTCATTTAGAAATACAGTTTTTTTTATACTTAAAGGTGTCATTGGGTCAAAAATTCCATTAATACAATCCATGTTATGTATTGCAATCTTATTTGCCAAATAATAAATTATGTTCTAATCTGGGAAATCAATGAAAAACTATATTTGTTAATGTGTGCAGAGTGAAAATAAAGGCAAATATCCACATTTTTCTGTAATCTTTTTACTTTAACTATGTGCGTTTTGTTATGCTAGAATAATATTCTTTTTGAGCGCATTTTTGCCAGTTTTCAGAAATATGCAGTATAACAATTTCAGTTCGGTGACTGAGATACTACTCTTGGGATTTCCGGGATTTAAAAGTTTCAAGATTTTCTTCTTCCTTCTGCTACTAATCATCTTCTGTCTGACACTATGTGGAAACCTTCTGATCATAGTGTTGGTGTCCTGCAGTAGCCAACTTCACTCCCCCATGTATTTCTTCCTCACCCAGCTGTCCTCATCAGACATCTTACTTACGACAAGTATTGTTCCAGTCATGCTCCGTGCTGTATTGTATGAAGGAAGCACCATATCTTTTATAGGCTGCTTGGCTCAATTTTATGTTTTTACAGCCTCAGAAGCATTAGAGTGTCTTCTCCTTACAGTGATGTCCTATTATAGATACCAGGCCATTTGTAACCCCTTACATTATGCATCTGTAATGGACCGTGCTTTTTGCCTAAACATAGTTCTATGCTGTTGGCTGTTTGTCTGTGCCATAATACTGATGATTTCCCTAACAATGAATCAGCTGCAGTTCTGTGGGCCGAACATCATTGACCATTTCTTCTGTGATTTTGCTCCTCTCCTTAAACTATCTTGTTCAAACACATTAGTAATTGAATTGGAAAGTGTTTTATTATCAATACCTCTTGTTATATGCCCATTTACTGTAATCATTATTTCATACACATATATTGCTTTCACCATCCTAAAAATACCTTCCGTTACTGGGAGACAGAAGACCTTCTCCACCTGCAGCTCTCACCTCTCTGTGGTATCTGTATACTATGGATCACTTATTAGTATCTATTTATTTCCACATCAGGAAGTTCTAAATAAAGTTCTGTCTCTGTTATACACCGTTGTAACTCCCCTGCTTAATCCTATAATATATAGCTTGAGGAACAAGGATATTAAGGAGAATTTCAAAAAATTATTGGCTAATTTATCTACCTCCTGCCACTCATGATATCTGTATATCTTTAGTTCTTCTCAAACAAATAATATGAAATGTTCATTAAGCAGGAACATATCTTTTTGTCTATGTAATGTATCTACCTTCTATTTCCAGATCTCCCTGGTATTTAATGTAACTGTTATATTATAAATCTATTGTTCATGTCAGCTAGAAGGAACATTGGATTTTTTTTTCACAACCAGTATCTCACTTAAGTATACTATAGTCTACACACTCACTTTCCTTAATGTAGAATAACTCTGGTGGATTGACTCAGTATGTGCTTAATTGAATGAAAACTTGTTTTTAATAATTAGTTAAGTTTATATATATAATCTTTTTATTATTTATATACACACAATTTGAATAGCAGTATCTATTAAATCGATGCAGCTGTTGTGATTGAAGTTATTAGACAAGTATAAATTTGGGATTGGAGAGAGGGGAGGCATTCGTCTTGAGGAATTCTCCGGTTGCTAGGAGACGAAACGTGTTGACGCCCACTCCACGTTGGTTCTCTGTTTGGTTTCAACCTGCCTATTGAGCCTGCTTATGGTTCCTCACAGCCTCAGTACATCTCTACATGCTGTACGCTGGACGCTCCAGACGGTGGTCACCCGCTACTACCACCGCTTACGGCTTTCTGCAGTCACTCCAGCTGGTGGTCACCCGCTGTTACCACTGCTTACGGCTTTCTACAATTACTTCACAAACACCCAGGACTTCATCTGCCCACATCGGATGAATGCTACTGGCCTCCGCTGTGAGGTCTAACACCCGCTACGTGGAAAAAGTCCTTTGAAGTTTCCTGACTGGTTAAAATAACCAGCGTGTGCTTTTCTTCCTGGAACGGTAACTCCATACCATACTGATCACCTGCACATGTGCATTATTCTACAAAACGGACCCTGTTTACAATTATTTCAGGAACCAGCACATGGGTAATTATACACTGCAATTCTCGTAAGCTATTTAGTATGAGACTGTGACAATTTATTGCGGGACTTTTTATTTAATTAGACACTGGGACGCCAGTGTTTCTAAATTTAATTCTGACCAAACAAAACCAACGATTTAGTTTTAAAATACATTGTCTACTATTTCTATTGCTGTTTTTCTAATACAGAACAAATAATTGTTGCAAATTATATGTTACTTGTGTGTCATATTTTGTTACTTTTAACAGATTGAATATAAAGTGGTTACATATATTTGGAGTCTTACTGAGTCAATTACTACACATGACAGACTGCACACTTTAGTCTGATATAGTGTCATTTAGCGCAGAGTAATCTTTTTTTCTATTTCTATTAGCCTTAATTGCAGGCAACATAGCAAGTTGCCTTTACTCAGCTGCTATTTATCACTGGTTTTGTTTAGGTCTTTTTATTATTAGCGCCGGATATTAACAAGTCTGTGACATCTGTGAAGATTTGTTTTTTTATAATCTGTGTGTACACTCACTTTCCAAACAATTTACAAAGTGTAAGGAATGACCTACTACTTAACTAATACTAAACTATCAGCACATGTTTTTTAGATGTAATTGTTTTATTTTTGTTTCGTTAGAAAAATGTGAAAATGTGAAATAAATAATTCCAATTAGGCAGCATGGATGGTGTAGTGGTTAGCATTACTGCTTCACAGCACCAAGGTCATATGTTTAATTCCTACCATGGCCCTAACTGTTTCGAGTTTGCATATTATCTCCGTGCTTGCGTGGGTTTCTCCGGGTACTCCGGTTTCCTCCCACAATTCAAAAATATACTGGTAGGTTAATTGGCTTCCAACAAAATGAACAATAGTGTGAATGTGTGTGCGTGTACATGTGGTAGGGAATATAGATTGTAGCTCCACTGGGGCAGGGACTGATGTGAATGGCCAAATATTATCTGTAAAGAGCTGCAGAATATGTGTGCACTTTATAATACCCCTTTCACACCGCAGCTTGTACCCGGTAATTTGCCGTTTTTACTGGCTTCCTAACCGGTTCGAGCTGCGATGTGAAAGGGTCACCTTCAATTTACCATTTACAAAATACCGGTATTTTGAAACGGTAAAAAAGCAGGGTCCTACCCATTTCAGACCCGTTTAATTGTGCAGTGTGAAAGGGTCTGAAACTGTATTTGCAAGCCCCAGAAGGTGATAGGCTGTCTCCATGTGTGATCTCACCAGGCATAAGCAGGAAATAAACATTTAAAATGACAACCACTGTTTTGTATGGGTGAAATGGGTTCAGTGTGAAAGGTACCAAAACGGTAATGAAATGGTAATATACTGGTTACAACATGCGATGTGAAGGGGGTTTAACTGCTCAGACCCGTTTTAAGAACCGTTATAAGAACCGTTTCAAAAGCAGGTTTTGCGATGTGAAAGCAGCATAAGTAACTGGTAATAAATAATAAAGGTAATCAATAATAAATAACTGGTAATAACTCTGGATTTTCTTTAATTCTGCTAACCAGGACAATTTGCACCAGAACTTAATCATAAGAAGTAGTTAATCTGATATGTCGTATTTTAGAGGCTATTTGCATTTTGTTACATTTTAATGAGCAGAGGTTCTCAAGTGTAGTCCTCAAGGCACCCCAACTGTCCAGGTTTTAGGTGTATCTATGGCTCAGCACAGTTAATCAATTTGACTGAGGTGCTACTTAAATCACCTGTGGCCAAGCATGGATAAAAGTAAAACCTGAACCAATGGTGTTCCTTGAGGAATTTTAAACGTTCATTCATGTGTTAGAATATAGCAGGTGGAGAATGCATAGCAGATGACAACCTTTGCACCAAGAAGTATATATATGTTGTATGTACAGTAGGTGGATCACCATGGTGGTGCATTTGGATGTAGCAACTCTGAGCACTCAGATCTCAGATTTACAAGCTGGATACTTATTGTTTTTCTGCTGACTGGTGCATTTTACCAGGGCAAGTTTGTGATTGTTTACTCCATTGAAGACTTACTACAGTATGTCTGTGGTACTGCGCATGGTGTTCCGGGGTGGAAGTGTTCCCAGGAGCTGTAGCTGGGGCTGCTGGTACTGCTGACGCTGCTGGAGGTTAGTATCTGTACCCGGCTGTGAGAAAGAGGCTGCAGGCATTCTCTATGGAGAAGCTGCAGGGCAAGTGCTGCAGCGCCAAGAGACAGGTGCTGGCAGTCATGGAGGCAAAGGTGGTTAAAGCAACTATTATGGATGGACTTGACAAGGAACAATGTATGGGGATGCTGCTGTGGGCCTGGCTAGCCTGGAGGCTGGAAGTGGTGCCCACGAGGAGAAAGGCAGCTGAAGCATCAAAAGAAGTCTGGTCGAGAGAGGTCTGGTGTCAAAGCCATGCTGCATTTCTGTGCTCTGAAAGCCCATTTGCCTAGTCTATCTGTGGCAAATGTCCAGTCTCTCCTCAGTAAATGGAATTAGCAAACAATCATCACTTAAGGAGTAGTTGTATTATAATCTGTATTCCTGATTCTGCTGTGTATTTTATGGATAGAACTTTGTTTAGAGCAGGCAGAGCTACGGCTTTGGGCAGGCTTAGAGGTGGCGGCCTTTGTATTTACAGTATGTTAATGACTTGTGGCGTTCTAATGCTGCCATGATCAATACATTTTGTTCTAATTATGTAGAATATTTACAGATTAAATGAACAGATGTTTCATTTTACAGCCTTGCGTATGCAACACAGCAGGTGATTCCCAGCATAGTGGTGTGTATATTACACTATGCCAACTTTTGAATGGGAGCCGGTGGTTGCGTTCATAGGCATGCTCTCACCACCCATTCATTCTAATGGGATTTTGTTAGCAATGTCTATGCAACAGCATGCCATGACCATAACACATTGTGCTACCGCTACATAATGCTACTATACACAGCAACAATTTAGCAGGACACATCTGTAGGCCTTTTTAAACTACCTAGAGAATTTTCAATTGTTATAGTGATGACTGTTTGTATTCCCCTTCAGGATAATGTCGGTTGTACTCTGGACATTTTATATGATGCTTTAGCAAGGCTGCAATCTACCTATGTGGATAGGGCTTTTATTGTTGTAGCTGACTGTAAACAATCAAATTTATAAATGGTACTGTTGATGTTTTATAAGTATATTATGATCCCTACTCATGGAGGAAATATTCTGGATCAAGTTTACATGAATGTGAATATGGCCTATGAGACTGTAGTTTTCCCTCATATTGGAAAATCTGATCAGTTTCTTTATTTTGGATTCAATATGTATTAGCCCTTGGTCAAAGGTGTTAGGTCTACTAAGAGATTAGTCTTAGTTCAGCATGAACGGGCTTAGGAGAGGTTACAAGACAGTTTAGCATTTAGTAATTGGAAAATAGTAAAAACATTTGCACACGCAGTTGAGGGGGGTTTCTTATTACTTGGAACCCCCCCTGCCCGCCAATCAATCGGCGCAGCTGACAGAATATTTTTCTGTTTCCACTGGAGGAGCTCAGACAGTCAGTACAGCGGGGTCTTCTCTTAACTAACACACCGTCCAGCATCATCTCTGCCTATCATCCACCGCCTGCATCTCTGATTTCCCCCCTACTTCCACATCTCTGAATCACCCCCTCCTCCCACATCTCTAAAATCTATTTCCCCTTCCGAGGCCACCTAAGTCTTGCCGGGCTGAGTTGACCCCGCAAGAGCCACTACACATCCCACAGTGCCTGACTGGATGGACAACAGGGTCTCTACACAACCCCCAGGTAAACTGCTCTCTCGTTCACCTCTCCTCATTGGGCTGCTGCTGATATCTGTCTCTCTCTCAACCATGCGCCCCTTTTTATCTCCCCCATGCCACCCTGTCTCTCTGTCATGCCTCTCTCTTTGCCCATGACACCCTCTCTCCCAATGCCCCCCTCTCTCTCTACGCACCCTCTCCAGGCCTCTCTCTCCATGCTCTCTCTCTCTCCAAGCCTCTCTCTCTCCCCATACCCCTCTCCCTGTCCCAATGCACCCTGTCTCTCTTCATGCCTCTCTCTCCTTATGCACCCCTCCCCCCTCCATTCCTCCCTCATGATGTCTCCATTGATTGGCTCTTTATGTGTGTGTGCACACACGGGTATATGTATATATATATATATATATATGTATATATATATATATATATATATTCTGGAAACCCCCATCCTGATCAGATATGATTAAAGGGAAAGTTCTCAGAGAGTGTGGTGATCAGTTAGCTGGGATATTGACACTGATATTTAATGTGTCCCTTGCTGACTGCTTGGTTCCTATGTTTTATGACTACAAAAAAATGGTGTGCCCAAATGTCCTAATGAATATCCCCATATTGCTTTGAGTGCATGGTGCGGAGATACATTAAAACTCAATTTGCTGTTGATTTTGATACCTTTCAAATTTCCTACAGGGTGATCATTGTACTGTCGATAGAGTCTTAACTGTTTAACATCAGGTGCAGGTGCAGACCACTTAAAGCAGAAGGGGTCATATGATAGAACTGCATTTGTTTATTTTAGTTCTGTTTTTAATACTATAATACTGGCTTCTGTGGTTTATAAGCTTTTTTACTTAGGCCTAAATGTATATATAATAGGTTTTACATTTCTTGACAGATAGGCCTCAGGTGGTTAAGTTGGATATATTTGTTTCAAGGGAAGTTTTGCTGAAAACTGGTGCCCCGCTGGGGTGTGTTTTGAGCCTGCTATTATATTCATTATTTTCTCATGACTGTGTATCTACTTCTTAATCTGTCAAGACTGTGAAATTTGCAGATTCTCGCCCTGTGATCTTCACAGATGAAATCAGGTTCTCACTGAGCACATGTGACAGACGTGACAGAGTCTGGAGACGCCAAGGAGTATGTTCTGCTGCCTGCAACATCCTCCAGCATGACCGGTTTTGCAGTGGGTCAGTAATGGTGTGGGGTGGCATTTCTGTGGGGGGCCACACAGCCCTTCATTTGCTCACCAGAGGTAGCCTGACTGCCATTAGATACCGAGATGAGATCCTCAGACCCCTTGTGAGACCATATGCTGGTGCAGTTGGCCCTGGGTTCCTCCGAATGCAAGACAATGCTAGACCTCATGTGGCTGGAGTGTGTCAGCAGTTCCTGCAAGATGAAGGCATTGATGCTATGGACTGGCTCGCCCGTTCCCCAGACCTTAATCTAATTGAGCACATCTGGGACATCATGTCTCGCTCCATCCACCAATGCCACGTTGCACCACAGACTCTCCAGGAGTTGGTGGATGCTTTAGTCCAGGTCTTGGAGGAGATCCCTCAGGAGACCATCTGCCACCTCATCAGGAGCATGCCCAGGTGTTGTAGGGAGGTCATAGAGGCACCTTGGAGGCCACAAACACTACTGAGCCTCATTTTGACTTGTTTTAAGGACATTACATCAACGTTGGATCAGCCTGTAGTGTGTTTTTTGCACTTTCATTTTGAGGGTGACTCCAAATCCAGACCTCCATGGGTAAATAAATTTGATTTCCATTGATAATTTTTGTGTGATTTTGTTGTCAGCACATTCAACTATGTAAAGAACAAAGTATATAATAAGAATATTTCATTCATTCAGATCTAGGATGTGTTATTTTAGTGTTCCCTTTATTTTTTTGAGCAGTGTATATACATGTCAACAGACAAAATATCAACATGTCCAGAAGGTCAACAACGATAATGTCAATTAGTACATAAGGTCAACCCCCAATTATAGTCTAACCTTAACCATAACATTAAGATTGCTTAATAAAGATTATTAACCCTTTCATCCAAACAAACCTAATCATCATCAACCAACCAACCATTATTTTACTTAAATTAAATTACTCTCTGCCTCAAGTCTGTCTAATCTCTTTTTAATCCAGTTGCTAGGCCGAAAACCTATTGTCATATGGTTTGTAGATAGATAAATTAGGTGCGTTTGTATCACCTCATCAAATGTAGTGTTGAGTTAACCATGCAATTGCTAGGGGGGATGTGCACAGCATTGGAGCCTGCATAAAAACATTTTCTTTTCCATGTTGCAGGATAGCCATATTGCTAAGGAAGGTATGTCCCCCTGCCGCTGTAACAGAGAGAGCACCATCAGTCAAGATTTAGGAGATCAGGTGCTCTATATACGCATGTTCCCTTAGGTATATTAAAAAATAAGACAAAAAGAGAGATTAAGGAAGAACCAATATTTCTTCTTTTTAAATAACCATAACATACATTCTCTAGATTCCTAGCTACCCTAGCCCTTGGCAATCCCTCATGAGTACATGCTCTCAAGCACCCTATGCCTCTGCCAGGTGAAATAAAAGAACAAGAAATGTCATAAAAAATACATCATGTAGGCCCTTCAGTCACAGTCCTACCATAAATAATGCCTGTAAGGTCTATGTCTAATCCGTCCCTGTACTTTACATCTACATTTTTTACTTTTTAAGTTTCACAGCAATTAGCGCCTTTGATAAAGAGACATTGAAAGCTAGATAGTGTAGTAACAGGCTACTACCTGGAGATCCTTCAACACATGTTGGTAGTGTTCAGCATAATTTCCAAGGACAAGTGGTCAAAAAAGGCAATACACTGCTAATGGAAAAACACACCAACAGTATCACCCCAGCAATGTACAGAGTAACATTCTTCATAACATTCTTCTCACTGAGGGACACATCTTATTGGACAATTGATCTACATTTATTACATAGGTAGAAATGCAATGAATACTCATCATATCCTCCAAAGATCCTGAATTCTACAAATGTTCCGCTGCTCAGCCACTCATTAACTACAACATATTGGGCAAAATTACAGAAAAATGGATTTTGTTGTGGTGCACTACCTGTGCCTCATCGTACAGTATGGGCTGCAGCTTGTGCACAACCTAAGTGTTGTAGAACTTGAAAAACCCCATTGTCCATTACAATAAGTAGAATAAGAGGTTTTACAGTATAAAAGTGTCATTTGCTTTAGAGGTTATCCCCATCAGTCAATAAATTAAGCAGCTCTATAGTGTATCCTTCATTCTGTAATAGGGTTTTAGAATCAGGAAGTTAGAGATTTTGTGAGAGTTCTACTGTTTTATTTAAAGTGGCAAACATTTACAAGGCATGGTTTTGCCTTTTAAGTGTTTGCTGCTTTAAAAAAAAGTCCAGATCTTCTGGCATGCCGCACTTTTGGCGATCTCAGACTCCATTATACCCCGCCACCTATTACATTCCTCCCTATATGACTGGTGCCATAAAGTATAGTTTGCAGTCAGCTGGACTTGATGAGATGTTTGACCATGCACCATTAAAGCCTGGTTGATATATCACTGTAAATGATGCACAGAAAATAGGCTTTATACAACCAAAAGAAATGAAAACAAAAGGATATAAGAATATGAGAAATATTTTCACAGTCTCACAAAACCATGTATGTCCATGACAATACTTACAGTAAATCGAATTTGCTCAGTTATATAGTAATGTCAGCTGTTCCTTTGGATTACAATATATATTTCTTTACAACTGACCTTCCCATGTTATCTTCACAAATAGACTTGTGAAGATAGATCTGGAATGTAGCCACACTAGTCATGGATCCGTCAGTGACTAAGCACGGACACCCAGGCATGCCTGTATACTGTGAGCATTTCCTTCTGGTCGGGATGGAGACACGCCCAATTCACTTGAATTGAGAGTGTCTCCATCCGGGTGGGTGGGCGCACCCAGACAGAGACGCTCTGAATGGGAAGCATCTCTTTGCACTCCCGTTGTGACTAGGCAGACGGATCGCCTAGTCACACCGGGAGTGCACATTTGCGATGTGGCCACTATAGCTAAGAGTGTCTCCATCTGTAATTCAGTAAGCGATCCTCTCTGTAGTTTCCCAATGGTTAGGACCTGTTCTATGCATGTGCAAAACTGGTCCTGCGATCGCATTACAGGGATGCATATGCCTCTGCATGATTGATAGGCAGAGGCATTCGTGGGGAGGGAGGGAGCAGCCAGTGTTGCTGGAAGTGGCAAAGCCAGGGACTACTTCATGGATGCAGTTTCTTTGGCTTCAGAAGGCCACCTGTGACAGCAAGCCTGAGTAAGCTCAGGCTTTCTCAACCTGCCTTCACGAATGAACATCATGAACAATGGTCCCGATGTTCATCACAGATGCATTGTGATTTAGCACATGTAATCCATACTGAATTAGTCTCAATGATATGAGTATAGATAGGAAGGAGTCTTCAGAAGGAAACCAATACACTATCAAAATTCCAGATGATTTGGAAAAAAAAGTATGCCAGTGTTTATTGCCAATAAACATCATGCTTTTATCAATTAAGCACCATAAATCTCATTTAAAATTGAACATAATGTTGTTTCGGAAAATAAAATGGAAAATAGAGGCTGCACAAATGCATTCTTAATTATTTAATTGTTTATTTTTATTATAGATGTGCACCAACCCACGTTTTTTGGTTCTAATTCATCTCTGGGTTTTGGTTTTGGTATGGGTTTTGCTAAAACTGCCCTCATGTGATTTGGTTTTCATTTTGGATCTGTATTTTATTCAAAAAATTGACAAATCCAGTTAAAATCACATAATTTAGCCATTTTTTGATCCTACTTTATTGATAACCTCAGTAACATTAATTTCCAGTCAGCTTTGTCCACCTCACATGCTCACAATATTGTTCACCAGTATAGGCCAAAGGCTGGCTAAACTTAGCAGCAGAGCAGTGGCACAAACACATGGCACTTATTTCTATATGAAAATGTTTTGCAAATTGGTAATGTATTAGCAATAACCAATTGAACAAACTTGCAGGTAGTTTCAACAGAAAACAATACACTACAGATATTTACTAAGAATCTTTTGTGGAATATCATTACTCAAAAGTAGTAGTAATCAGCCTTTTTGTTTAGCAGCTCCCCAAAATTTCCCCAACCATAAAAACAGCATTCCACATCTGTGAGATACAGTGGAATGTACAGTATGGAATACCTTGGGACACACATGTTAATTTTGGGCTGGTTACACAGTGCAGGTTGAATACAGTGCTGTTTGGATACAGTGTTGGTCAGATACATTGCAGTTTATAATGCAGGTGGATACAGTGTGGGTTGGATACAGAGTGGATCGCATACAGGTCAAGTTGCACTGCAGGTCAGATTCAGTGCGGGTCAAATACAATGCAGGTCATAACAGTGTGGGTTACAGTGTCGGTTGGATACAATGTGGGTCAGATACTGTGTGGGTTATAGTGCAGGTTAGATACAGTGTGGGTCAGATAAAGTGTTGTTTGGATACAGTGTAGATTACAGTGTGGGTTAGACACAGTGCAGGTCACATACAGTGTGGGCCAGATATAGTGCAGATTACAGTGTGCATGTTGTGTGGGTTAGATACAGTGCATGTCAGATGATATATGGGTTGGATACAGTGCAGGTCAGATACATTGCAGGTAGACATGCCAGCTGTAGCCAAATAATAGTTCCCCCTTGATGGTAAATACCCCAGTGGTGTCTGCAAGATTGTTTATGGTCTGGGTGCTGCAGTGTACACAACACTCTCCCAGTGCCTGCCATGCCTGACATATGGGTGGACTGTGGCTGCAGAAGCCTCTGGGTGGATGAAAATGCTGGGTGCCTCAGCGGTAAGACCATTGATTTCAATAGGACTTTGAAATTACCACCCAAATACAAAACCTTTGAGGTCCGACAGCGGGTAGATGACATTTTGCCTAATTTCAGGATCCATAGATGGTGGGGAGATCCAAGTCCCGGGCCAGATCCACTCATACTGAGAAAGATCAGGTGGGCTCATTTCTCTGAGAATTTTTATTGCTTCTGCAAGCTGTATTCTATTTATTTATTTATTTATTACTTCATTTATTATTATCTATTTATTATGTATTTTATTGCAAGCTGTATTCTATCTGCTAATTATCACAAATGAAAAACCATGAATGCATAGATATAGGTAATAAATAGTGGATTTAATATTATTATTAGCATATTTAAGCAAGTTTTATTATACGTTATTCGGGGAATGTGTGATGGTTTCATCCCCATGCACCATTTGTTTGTGTAAGTTTTATTGCTTAAAATAGGTGATGGGGTAGGGGTGGGCCCAATCAATGTGCTTACATACACATGTTTGTTGGTCTTGATATTAGTGTGTAGTCTAGCTGAATCAGCTTGGCTGAATCAGTTTTGGTTGAATGTTATCAAAGGATAAATGTTTCTAAGGATGTCGTCTTTGACTTATACTGGACTTAAACTGGATGGAAACTGAAATGAAACAACAAACAAATGCGAAAAAATCTTCACAAGCCTACAACACTTGGACTGCATCTACAAATGTATGTTCACTTATAATATTCTCCAAACCTCACTGACTCAGGAAACTATACATTCACTTTCTGCAAAAAACACCTGCAATGCAACTTTTACTCAGACCCTGGAAATACCTGGAAAATAAATGTTTCACTGAGAAGCATAGTTAATGAAGGGACACTGACTTGCTATTTGCTTACACTGTGTAAATTTTCTTACTGTCAACTTATAGACATTAACCACATTTTAAATTCTTGCTAATCATGTTTATTTCTACAATTTCATTGCTCTCTCATTCAGCTATGACTACTCCTCCTATTCTGATTTTACTACCACTATTTACCCTATCCACACTATGTCCAGTTTGGCAACATTCAACATTAATACTTATCTTCCTTATCCTTCATTCTGTCCCCTGGTACCACTTCTATTCTTCTCCACCAGTCTCCTATATCTCATCCTCTCTCCTATCCTCTGTATCCCATCCTCCCATCTGGCTCCCTTCCCCTCCTCTTCTGTTTCCCCATTACAATTTTTACTTCTGCCCCTTCACAGGCTCTCTACCCCACCACTCAACCCTGCTCTCTCTCTCCTCTGCCTGTCACCTCACCTCTCCTCCACCACAATCATACTACAGTCCCTCCTTGCCTCACTCCTGCAGTCTCCCTTCCTAGCCAATGACCAAGCACCATCATTACACCCTCTATATCCCTTCTTTGCAAATTAATCTTACCTCAATGCTACAGCAACCCTGATAATCTCATTCACATCTCTCCCACAAACTCCTACTCCCTATCCTGTGCACTCTGGAATGCCAGATCTGTTTGCAGCAAACTGGCCCCCACTCATGACCTTTTAATTTCCAACTCCCTACACCTCCTGGCCATTACAGAAACCTGGATTACTCCCTATGACACCACTTATTCTGCTGCTCTGTCTGCTGGGGGCCTCACATTCTCACACACACCCAGACCTCTGGGTCGCCATGGTGGTGGTGTTGGGATACTTTTACTCTCTAGCTACACATAACAATTTATACCTTGAGGAAGATATATGTATTTAGCTTAAGCAGTGTCAGCCATTTTGTTAAGTAGCAGCCATGATTTAGAGAAGTAGCAGTATGCTTTGCTGGTTAGATCATAATAATGCTGACATTTCATAGTTGAGTACGTTCTGTTCGAAGCAAGGTCGTATCTATTAGTCTTGAAAAACATGTTATTAGACAGTCTCTGTGTTTAGACTTCTGGTGTGAAGGACACGTAGAAGGGTGTCAGCCTGAGAAGAGATGCATTATTGTTTTTAAATGTGACGTGTATCAAGTGTTCATGCAAGTACCTCTTTCTATATAACGCGCTACTGAATAAAGTAGAGTCAGTCTCATTTTGATGGGCACAACTGGCCTGTGGTGTCTGTTTTCTGGGATTCCTAATCGATTGGTAAACAAATGGTAACGAACAGAAAATTGGAGGAGATTGATAGTAGGGGCTTATCTCCAACAGTTACATGGGGGCTCATCCGGGATCAATGAGCTTATCAATATCAGATAATGAGGCGACTACTGGATGTGTGTGCAACTGCTGACATACCCGGGTAACTAATATGAAGCTTGATCATTATATATATCAACCGGATTACTTTGTCAGTACTTGTATATACATTCATCTGGTCTGTTCATCTGATTAGTTAAGTAATACTCGATTATTTGGACCCAATTGTCTGTCTGTTTGATAAACATTTATTATTTGTCTGTGTGCGCTGATAAAGGTTATAAGTTTTAGCTTCACTGTTGCAAGGGGAAAAAAGTGGTTTTATTTTAGAGATATAAGTTTCAGTTTCACTTTTGGAAGGAAAAATGTGGTTTTATTTTTCGATAATGTATCATAACTGCAAATGGTCAGAATTTTTGTGGTATAATCCTGCTATTGAGTCTGAATATTGTGAATATAAAGGTATATTGCAATATAGTGATTTTATTTATGTTAGGAACCTAAGACAGGTTTTGCAACAGTTGTGGGATGCCATGTTGATAAGGTGGTGATAGAAAAATGTATTGGTGATACATTTCTGTATTCTCTTGATAAATTAACTGTTAATTATTTACTTCTTGGTCCCAGAGCTATAGTTGGTGAAGGCAATCCTTCTGACTATAAACAATGTTTAACCAGATGGCATAGACTTAGGTTAAGGCATTTAAAAACATACTCAGTCTTTGCAATCCAGTACAGACAGAGTGTGTGTGTGTGTGTGTGTGTGTGTGTGTGTGTGTGTGTGTGTGTGTGTGTGTGTGTTTTAATGTAAGGAATCTGCTGTCGAGATTTAACATACAAGGTGCAGTAATAGTGGTATCAGTTTTTCATAGTAAAGCATACTAAGTCTTTTTGTCACTTAAAATGTATTCCTGGCTAATTCAAAGAGTTTAACATTATTGTAAGTAGACGTTATAGCCATTATTGACAAAGGTAACTTATGCATATGACTCAGTGATTTGAGAGGTCTTTGTGAACTAGATGTTTTTAAGTCAGTAATGACAGATTTTGGTTTGTTGTGTCAGAGGATTAAAAATTCAAGTGGTTTGCTTCATTTTAGTCCCGCATTGCTGATGAATATAGAAAACACTTAAATAAGAAGTGTGACGTTTATGAGAGGCAAGTCTCTTAAACTGAGGTATTTTCTAAGAAAACTCTTAATTCAAGTAAGTGTGATGTTTAGATTTAAGTTTTCTAAACTGAGATTTCCCTAGAAAACACTTTTTACTGTTAGTGTGATGCTTGAAGGAGTTAAAGTCTTTTAAACTGAGGTATATACAGACTTGTTGTTTTGATACTGCGCAGTACAATTAAAAGGTGGTGAAGTCCAAAGGATTTTGCAAAGTGAATTGATCAATCACGCAAAAGGACCGCACAGTGAGCCCCTGTCAGTACTAGTGAAGGAAAAATAGGGGCAAACTTCCTAGAGGACGGGAAGTGTTTACTAATGAGGGAGATTTGAAGCAAACAACAAACACTGAATTGATAAATTAGGTTTTACTGACACTGTTAAGAATTTGACAAACTGTTTCAGGGCATAATGTTTAATACATCACCTGTATGAATAAGTAGTTAAAAGCGTATACACATGTTGACAGAAGACGTATGCTCAGAATGTTTGTGTGTGGCATTAATAGAAAAGAAAGGGCAGGGTCCTTTTATATAATCAGTAGAAAGTGTTTATATATTGATGGGATGTCACTTTATTCCAAAACCAAGTGATATCGGTAGAGAGTGGCTGAGTTTCCTTGCTATGTCAGGAAATTGAGCACATAGCGGCATATCCTACAATCCTTTAGATCCTGGATATTGATACTTGGGAAAGTACCTAAGTGTTAAATGTTAAAATACTTTAAGGTTTGGTTGTATCCAACCTCCAGAATAGTTTTATTATGTGATCCACAAGAACAGTGGATCCAAATTGTTCCCTGGTTTATACAAACTATAATGTTCCTAGTTCTGGAAAAAAAGCAGAACTGATGAGTCTGGCATACTGCCCGCAGCACGTACTGCTAGAAGCGGTAATGAGGGAGAGTTAAGGGTTACTCCCTATAAGCAAGGTTCCTGGAGATGTGAATGTTCTCAGATCAAATTATGCATAGCAATACATCTTCTAGATTGCAATAGTAAAGAGAAATGAACCGCTACAGCCCATCTATGTTGTAAATCCCTCAGGGAAACCACAAAGGCTGATTCCATATGACCAAAGTACTAGTGTGTAAATCCAAAATATTACAAAATATGAACAATAGATAATTGATATATCAAAGTTTTGTTGTAGTAGTAAATAAGTAAAATTGTCAATTGTAATCTGTTGTTCTTTGTGCTCTGTAAATATACAGGATGGGGATAGGATGTGTGGTAACAATTCACCTGTTAGTTCTATGTGACTAATGACAAGCGGATGTATAAATGTTTATGGCTATGGAATATGGATTTCATAATATAATATATATCACATAACAGTAAAGAAAAATTGCAATAGGAAAATAATTGTCATTTTATTCCTTAAGGTCTTAGAATGTTTTAAAGAGAATTAGAAAGCAGTAAGTTTTATAAGAATATGCTACTGCAAAGTATATTAATGGGTGACTACGCATAATTATGCAGATTTATATATATATTTCTATATAGTCATTTTTTCACATATGCAATGTGTATTTTAGTTTGTGGTTAGATAATAATTCTCAGCTGTCAGGTAGCTGAATGACAGTAAGCATAGTGCTCATTATTACAGTGCTTTATTATTATTATTATTATTATTATTATTATTTAAAATACTAAAAGTTTTGTGATGCAGTTTTTGATACAGGGGGAAAAATGAGTTAGACATGGCAGCTCCAAACATATTGATTGAGAACATTACATACCATGGTGTCAGTAAAATGTGTTGGGAATTGTAAACAAGTTGCCAGATATTTCGCGTGCTGCACCTCTTCTCTGAAATTCCCTACCTCTCCCCCTCGGACTCTCCACCTCTCTACAAAACTTCAAACGGGCTCTCAAGACCCACTTCTTCACCAAACCCAGCCAAATCTCATCCTAACCCTCTGTTCTACACTCTCTATGTACCCCATCTGTGTCACCCCTGTCTGTCTACCCCTCCCTTTTAGAATGTAAGCTCTCACAAGCAGGGCCCTCTTTCCTCATGTGCTTATCCTTTCTTACTTTAATAATCTTCAACTGCATCAACTCCAGCAGTCTTCTGCCACCTGATACTTATTCCAGTGTCATCTGCTGATGTAACTATGTTTATTTACCCTGTACTTGCCCTATACTGTCATCAACTGTAAGTTGCTGTTTTCCTGTTTGATTATTTATGTACTCTGTAATTGGGCGCTGCGGAACCCTTGTGGCGCCATATAAATAAAGGATAATAATAAAAGATATGAGGGAATAGAATCCTGCTGCATTCTTTGAGTAAATACGTGTATGATGTATGATATATATATATATATATATATATATACCCTGTTAAGTACATTTAGAAAAGGTTTTAAAAGCACAGCAGCAGGTTTTTTAATCAGCCATATATTAGGCAGCACACTCGAGATGATAGAATGTGAGGGTGTGCAGCCCCTGTGTCAGCAGCAAGTGACTTTACCCACAGGGGACACAAGGGTTTCAAGAGCTAATTTTATGCACAACCAGATTCCTCCACGTTTGCTTACAGATCAGGCCATTGCAACAACTGGATTGGTAGGTTAAGCCCTAGCCCTGCAAGAAAGCAAAGATATAACCTGAAATACAAGCTGCTATACAAGTCTAACTCTCACAGGAAAAGTAAGACAAAGAGGAACAACAACTCCCAACATGGACATCATTATGTTGAACACCAGCATGGGTGGACTTGGACTAAGAAGATGACATGCCAGCAGCAGTGAGAAAGAATATGCAAGTAAAGAAATGACAAAGGATGAAGAATAATGAATGAATCATAAAGAGAGATGATTGGAAAACGAAAAGTTGAGAAACAATATGAAGGTCGCATGAAAGTTTGGAGACTAAAGGAAGTCTGCTTTAAGAAGGACAAAGAAAGACATCTGACAAGTGGTCAGTACTACATGGCAAGATTACAGAGATGATGCCATGATTTAAAGCACCAACAGCTACAGTGTTTAAAGCAAATAATAAGGAACAAGATGGAAGAAGTCCCAGAAGACAAATGAATGATGCTCCTTCTGTCAATATGAAGTACAAGCTTCTTCAGGTACTCCCCAATGAACATAATGTCTCCAGAGGAAACAGCAGAAGGTATGATTACAGTCACCTTGCCCACTGGAGAAATATGTTTGTGTCTAATGAATACTGGAGCCAGCACATGCAGAAGACAGCAAATACCACAAGAACTGATGATATCAGAAATACTTAAAAGGACAGGAGATGCAAGAACTACAGTCACCAATACCAGCCCAGTTCTTGACCTCGGAGTACATGTCCAGTGACTTTGCTGAAGCACAATGTACTGAAGCTTATCTAAGGAGAATACAGTACACACCAGCAGAAGCTGAACTTTCCAGCAACTTATCAAAGGAAAGAACAAAAAGCCATTAAGAAGCAAGTTAGAACAGAAGTTCAGTATTGGCTCATTTCCACAGTACCAGTTGTGGAAGAAAGTAAGCAATACTACTAGGACCAGAGTACCCCATGAAGGGGCTACAGCACCCAGTGATTTATCCACAAAACACACAGCTAAATACAGGATGTGAATGAACTGCTGATTGCCACCACTACTAAAAGAAGTACCAAGAAGGGGCAGTGTCCTTAGTGAAGTTTCTGGAAGAACAAGACTGCAGAGCCTCAGAAGGAGAAATTGCAGCTAGCCAAGCAAGAGGTAATCTTCCTAGGACACCCAAGGTACCCGACATCTAACAAAAGTGAGAAGGAAAAGTTCATACTGCAAGATGCCAACTAGTGTCAAGCAGTTCAGATGATTATTCCTGGGCCTAGTAGGACACTACAGAACACGGATACTTTTAGCACCAGTCTACATACAAGCATTGTATGACAACACTGAAAGGAAGGAGGGTCCGCATCCTACACACAGCAACAGATGAATGAAGCAATTGAACAATTGGAAACAGCAGTTGCCTCATCTCAAGCCCTAGAACTACCTGACTTTTAAAGAAGGAGGCCATACATAGAAGTCCTTATGCAAAATTATGGACTGAGGCGAAGACCAGTGGCCTACCACTCAAGCAAGCTTGACAGCAGTACTCAAGGAGCACCTACTGGCATCAGAGCAGTGACAGCAGCAGTCCTATTAGAGGACAAGAGCACAGGCATAGTGCTGAATCATGAAATTATCATCCAGGTACCACATACAGGTACAGAGAAGCTTCAACAAGCAAGAACCAACCAAGGCTGGCCATGTATGAATAGCACTGCCAAAGTGCGACAAGTAACCATCAGAAGATGTACTACCCTCAACCCAGCAACCCTTTTCCAGCATTATTCAATAAAGGTGTTGAATCTCAAGATTCAAAAGGAGGGAAAAACAGATTATCTACTGATGAATTGGAAAGCAAGAAGTTGATGATAAGGATAAGGAAGGTGGTCCAAAAGAGCAAGATAAAAATGGATCATCATGGATGCAGGAATGGAGGCATGGTCCAGAAGAGGAAGAGAATAATTCTAGTAATCATAAAATTTCCTTTTTCTTGTGTGGAGTTCATGAAACAAGAACCTCAACTTGCCATATATTACATACACAGCCCTACCTAATGCACCTAATGTACAATGAGGATGGAATTCCTTATACAGGAGTAAGTGACCACTGAACACGAAGTTGTGGATTCAGGTTCCTACCATCCCAGTACAAGAGTGTGTGCCAGATATGGAAAAGCAGAGGCTTCAAGAAAGCAAGTGGCGAAGACATACAACATGCTTCCCTGATCAGACACCAGTTCAGAGATTTGCAAGGGCCACAGAAAAGTTTGCAGTAATGAAGATCCAGGCACATGCAAGAAATTACACTCCTGAAGCAAGAGGCAACAATCTGGCAAGATGCTGAAGCCAAGAGGGCAGCAAGATGCCCCCAGCAGGAAAGGCAAGTCTATCCAGTAACCATTACAGTGCCAGACTAGATATGCTGATTGAACTTCAGAACCAAGCAGGAGAGAGTGAGAAAGTATCCTGTGGATAAAGAAAGCAACCCATTAACCAGTAAAGGAAGCCATCTACACCACACATACAGAAGTAACAGAAAGAAGCAAGGCCTCAAATGCCTGATCTACAGGATTTGAAGAAATTTCAGGAACAAGCAGGTCCTGAAGAAAAAGCAGCATGGCAAAGAAGAAGAAGAGCCAGACAAGAAGAAGACACTGGCTTATGAAAATTAGAAGAGAAGTTATACTTACCCAGAAGCTTATATCCACATATGTGTTAAGTCAGCCATGGACTCACACACCTGGGAGAGGATCAAATGGAAAATTTAGTTAATGGAAGATGGATAGCTCAAGGATGTTATCCTGCCACAACAAAGTTTGTACAAGCCTACTGGATATGTGGAAATGTCCAATCCAGGACAGAAGGTCAAGTCAATCCTTGGAGCAATCCCAAAAAGTTATTTTCCATTTAAAAGACTGCAAATTGACTATATCTAACTGCCAAAGATGTATTGGTAGCCACATACATTTACAGTTATTTGCCAATGGCAAAAGCCACAGCAAAATCAATAGCTAGAAAATTAGTTTCAGAAGGTATTTGCAGGTATGGAGTACCAAAAGTTATAGTAGCAGATAGTAGTAGTTATTTCAATAAAGAAATAATGTAGTACATAAGGGATGATTTGGTAATAGAACGGCATTCCATGTATCCCCCACAGGTTAGTGGGTGTGTCACAGAAACCAGAAAGGGATGCTAAAGTGTTTATTTTTAGTACTGGTTAATAGTAGAACCATATTCAGTAAAACCATAGGTTATCCACCTTAAGAAATATTGTTTGATAGCATGCCTAAGATAGGATGTTATTGTTCATAAGAGTTACATCATAAATATGGTAATTTGACTGCATATGTTAAAAAAGTCTCACTGAAGAAACTGACACTTCTGTATTTTCTAGTTTGCCTTTCTCTCAGAATAAGGAGCAAATCTGAATCCCCACAAGCTTTAACCAGGAGATTGGGTGTATCTGGAAAGACACATGAAAAAGTAATTTGAGCCCAGATTTTATGGTCCATATGGAGTGTTGCTGACCATGCCCATTTCAGTGTCAATTAAGGAAAGAGAAACTTGGGTTCCACTGCAATTTTGCTCAAGTTATGTTTGAACAATGAAATACACAAACATAAAAAGGCTAATTGGGCCTAAACTAGATAGACCACTATGGGTCATTATATTGGGAACTTCAGTACTCATTGTTGTCATAATATAATCTATATTTCTCACAGATGAGGGCAGGGACTGGCATGTCCGCCAATCCTAAGTTACGTACCAGTTTTTAGTATATAAGTATATACATTTTATAAATGTAGTAGGTGCTTCTTATATATAAAGTATATAAGAAGTGTGTTATCACACTAGAGTTTGTGTTAGTCAAGTTAAAGTAAAGATCATGAAATCTCTAGAAGTTCAAAGATACCAGTTAATTAAGAAACGCTGGGCTCACATGGGCCCACATCTGGAAAAGGAGGGGAATGGACATCTGTCCCCGGTGCATATAAGCGTATAAGGGTTTTAATTGGTTAAAAGCAAATACATACTACTAAGTAGAGTGTGATAATTTTAGAATATGTATGAAGAGAACTCCAAGAATGTGTTGTATACTTATTACTAATGAAACAAATAGTGCGCAAGAAGTGGTTTATAGAAATGTTCTACTCAAACCCAGCTAATTGGTTTAGCGGGATCAAAGAGTAGATTGTTGAAATAGTGATGTTTTTATTAAAAATTGTTGGCTTAGCAATTTGCATATATCTCTGTTTTAAGATGCTATTTTGTTTCCTTTCCTTTCAGCTTGAAAGAAATCTGCCAACTCAAAGATGTGAATCCTCCTAGTTTAAAAAACTACAGAAGAGCTTGGCAAGAAGGAGCCGTGAGCAGTCTATCTTAATGGATATGAAGCAAACGGTTCTTTACCTTCCGTGGGATAGAGTGGCAAGCACCGTCCTATGGGAACATAACCTTTAGCACATTATAGCTAGACTGTTTGCTTAGTCTTTGTAGATAGAGTTTATGTAACGCCTTGTAGCGCAACTGTAATATCATATTGTTATCAGCTGTAATGTCATTTTATTATGAAAGGAGGGACTGAGGAAGATAGATGTATTTAGCTTAAGCAGTGTCAGCCATTTTGTTAAGTAGCAGCCATTATTTAGAGAAGTAGCAGTATGCTTTGCTGGTTAGATCAAAATAATGCTGACATTTCATAGTTGAGTACATTCTGTGCGAAGCAAGGTCGTATCTATAAGTCTTGAAAAACATGTAATTAGACAGTCTTTGTGTTTAGACTTCTGGTGTGAAGGACACGTAGGAGGGTGTCAGCCTGATAGGAGTTATGAGAAGAGATGCATTATTGTTTTTAAATGTGATGTGTATCAAGTGTTCATGCAAGTATCTCTTTCTATATAACGCGCTACTGAATAAAATAGAGGCAGTCTAATTTTGATGGACACAACTGGCGTGTGGTGTCTGTTTTCTGGGATTCCCAATCGATTGGTAAACAAAGGGAAACAAACAGACAATTGAAGGAGATTGAGAGTAGGGGCTTATCTTCAACAAACTCCAGAACCAACGCTTACATTCTCTACTTTTGAGGTCCATGTGATATACCTCTATCAACCTACTAATCTTCGAGTTGCTGTCATTTTCCGTCCATCTGGTATTTCCTTCAAATTCCACTTCAACTTTGCTACCTGGCTACCTCACTTCCTCTCTTCTGACATTTCCTCCATTATCCTAGGTGATTTCAACATACCTATTGATAACCCCACAAAATCACTTGCTTCTAGACTCTTTAACCTCACCTCTTCACTTGATCATTCCCAGTGGACCACCTCACCCTCCCATGCGAATGGGAGCTCACTGGATCTGTTTTTTACTCACCACTGCAATATTTCTGATTTCTCTAACTCCCCTTTTCCCCTCTCTGACCACCATCTGCTCTCTTTCAAATTATCTATCTCTGCTTCCCCATCTCTCCCTCCTAAGACTACCATCACTAAGCATAACATTGAGGCTATTGACACTTCATCCCTATCCTCCCTGTTCGTCTCAATTCTCTCTCCTCTTCTCTCTTTCACATGCTCTGAACAAGCCACATCCCAATGCAATGCATCTATTACTTCTGCTCTTGACTCTGTTGCTCCACCAACCACTATTCACACTCGCAGATCAACATCTCAACCCTGGCACACAAAATGCACCAGATATCTTCAAAAATGCACACACACTGCCGAGCAACAGTGGAGGAAATCACACTCTAAGGCAGACATCCTCCATTTCATATTGATGCTCTCATCCTTCAGTGCTGCCCTTTCCCTTGCTAAACAATCATACTTCAAAATTCTCATCTCTTTCCAGTCTTCAAACCCCCAACACCTCTTTGCCACTGTTAACTCCCTCCTCTGCTCACCACCTCCTCCTCTTCCTTCCTCATTGTCTGCTCTTGAGTTTGCAACTTATTTCACATCCAAGATTAACTCCATATGTCAGGACATCACATCCCACCAGACCAGCAACCAGCCACCACCCATCCCTTGCCATCCCTCCCCTTCTCTCTCACCAACTCTGACTTCTTTCTCCTATGTATCAGGTGAGGAAGTCATGGCCCAAATGTTTTCCTCTCCCCCACCACCTCCCCACTTGACACTATCCCCTCCCACCTCCTCCGCTACCTCTTTCCTTTTGCCTGTTCCCATCTTACCCACCTTCTCAATCTCTCCCTCTCATCAGGCACTGTCCCCTCTGCCTTCAAGCATGCTCTGTCTCCCCTTTTCTTAAAAAACCTACCCTTGATCCAAACACCCTCTCCAACTCTTGACCCATCTCTCTCCTCCCTTTTGCCTCCAAACTCCTTGAGCGTATTGTCTATAATTGCCTCACTGCCTTTCTTTCCTCTCACTCACTGCTTGACCCATTCCAGTCTGGTTTCCGTTCTCTCCACTCCAATGAAACTGCCCTCACAAAAGTCTGCAATGACCTCCATGCAGCCAAATCTAATGGCCACTAGTCTCTGCTTATTCTTCTTGACCTCTCTGCTGCTTTTGACACTGTGGAACAGCCTCTCATTCTACAAATCTTTCACTCTCTTGGTCCGCATGATACTGCCCTCTCCTGGCTGTCCTCCTACCTCTCTGTTCATTCCTTCTCTGTCTCCTTTCATGATACTACATCCCATCCACTTCCACTAACTGTTGGTGTTCCCCAAGGATCTGTTCTAGGTTCTCACCTTTTCTCTCTCTATATGTCCTTTTTAGGTGAGCTCATTAGTTCTTTTAACTTCCAATATCACCTCTATGCTGATGACACTTAAATCTACCTTTCCTCCCCTGATCTCTCCCTGGATCTCCTGACTAGTACCTCCAACTGTCTCTCTGCTCTCTCTTCCTGGATGTCCCAGCACTTTCTTAAACTCAAGATGTCTTAGACTGAGCTGATCATCTTCCCACTCTCCTGCACAACCTCACCTCCCACAATATCATTATCCATTGATGGCACGAATATTTCCTCTAGATCCCAAGTACGCTGTCTTGGCGTAATCCTCTCCTTCAAACCACACATCTCTCACAAACCTGTCATTTTCATCTCAAAAACATTTCCAGGATCAGACCCTTTCTCACCCAGGATGCCACAAGACCATTATTCACTCACGGATTATTTCCAGACTGGATTACTATAATCTCCTCCTAACTGGCATCCATGACAGTTTCTTCACTCCAATCTATCCTCAATGCTGCAGCCCAGCTCATCTTCTCACCAAATGCACTACATCCACCTCCCCTCTCCTACAAGCCCTTCACTAGCTTTGCTTCCCTTTCAGAATCCAATTCAAACTTCACACACTCATTTACAAAGCTCTCACCCATTCCTCTCCAATTTACATATTTGACCTTATCTCCCTATACTCTCCCACCCATCCTCTTTGCTCTGCTACTGCACGCCGACTCTCCTGTCTTCAGATTACTTCCTCCCAGACCTATCTCCAAGATTTTTCACATGCTGCTCCCTTTCTCTGGAATTCTTTACCTCTACCCCTCAGACTCTCCACCTCCCTACAAACATTCAAACGGGCTCTTAAGACCCACTTCTTTACCAAACCCAGCCAAATCTTATCCTAACCCTCTGTCCCATGCTCGGTCTACCCCATCTGTGTCACCTCAGTCTGTCTGCCCCTCCCCTTTAGAATGTAAGCTCTCATAAGTAGGGCCCTCTTCCCTCATGTGCTTATCCTTTTCTTTCTTTAATAATCCTCAACTGCTCAAATCCAGCAGTTTTTTGGTGACCTTGAAACTTCTCTCTATGAAGGGTCATTCCGAGTTGATCGTAGCTGTGCTAAATTTAGCACAGCTATGATCATCTACCCTGACATGTTGGGAGATGCCCAGCACAGGGCTAATCTGCCCCGCATGTCAGTGCCACCCCCCATCCCCGCACAAATACAAAAGCATCGAACAGTGGCAATGCTTTTGTATTTCAGGAGTAACTCCCAGCCAGCGCAGCTCCTGCAGCTGGTAAGGAGTTGTTTGTCGCTGCCGCTGGCCACAGCGGGTGTGTGAGATGTCATGCATCCACCATGGCCCGCCCCCCCAACGGTCGGGCCATGCCTGCATTGGCCAGACCGCACCTCCTAAACGACAGCTTAACACCACTGTTCAGTGTTCTCCTGCCCAGCGACCGCCTCTGTCTCAGAGGCGATTGCTAGGCAGCGATGACTACCATGCACCAGTGCATGTGCAGTTCTGACACGATCGCTGCGCTGTGACAAACTGCAGCGAGCGATTGGGTCGGAATGACCCCCTATGTCGTCTACTGATGTAGATATGCTTAGTTACGCTGTACTTGTCCTATATTGTCTTTAACTGTAAGACATTGTTTTCCTGTTTTGATTATGTGCATATGTACTTAGCAATTGGGCGCTGCGGAACCCTTGTGGTGCCATATAGATAAAGGATAATAATAATAATAATTGCTTCAGAATTCCTGATATCTCCCCTTACACATTTTTAGATCTGATTCAGAGACAAGTGAGAAAAATGAATCTATTATGACTGAATAACATGGGCTTAATGTGCTCCCTAAAACATAATTCATGGGGCATAAAAATTTCTCATGCATATAGTAAAAATCTGTCATTGTACTCAGTGTCATTTGTCAGTGTCAGAGTCATCTGTCAGTGCAGTCAGTGTCATCTGTCAGTGTCAGAGTCATCTGTAAGTTTCAGTGTAGTAAAGTGTCAAAGTCTTCTGTCAGTGTAGTCAGAGTCATCTGTCAGTGTCAGTGTAGTTAGATATACGCTCTGGTTCCAGAAATGTATAATGAATTTGCCCCACTTGTTGACAGTTGACCCTAACTTAAGGTATAGTACAGTATTTCCCCTCCTACATAGGTCTTTTCAACCCTTCTTACTATATAGCATTGATAAAGCTTTATAATTTGACATTCTTTATTACCTAATGTTTTATGAAAGAAAGGTTAAATGGGGAACCCAACCTAAAGCTCTATATACTTTGAACACAAAAAACAATTGTTAGTCACAAGAATCATATGCTGTACATGTTTCCAACCAGAACAGGTTCTTGCTAAATGCTGAAACTGGATTTAACTGGGAATGAAATACAATGGGCTCAACTTTGTTTTGAAAACTAAAAAAATACTTTATACTGTATGTCTTATGTTGATCACATCATACAGTAATAAACTGTTGTTCTACATAACATATGTATTACCCATTATTAATTTATATTTCTATATGCAGATTTCATAGTATTTATGAGGGAGGGGTCTCAACACTTGATCTTACTTTGATTTCTAAATTTTAGTAACTCCTTAGAGAACTACTATTTTCAAAAGTGATATCAAAAATGTATTTTGTAAATTATCTAAAGAACAAAGGCAAAAGTTGAGAGCTACAGGGTATAGTGTTATACTGTCATATGAGGGCAACATGTGTAGAGGGGTTTTAAGAAGGACTTAAAACATTGAGCTCATTTTTGGACATTTTAAGTTTCATGTGATGTTTTGTCAGCCAGGGGGAGATTGCAGAGAGGTATTTGATATATGGGCTTAAAAAAGAAAAGCATTTGGGGAAGATTTGGGAATTGTCTACACTGGGATTATTGTAGAGGTGATTGTAGAGGTGATAGTAGAGGCTGAGGAAATGCATGGGTTTGTCAAAAGAGGAGGTGCTCAGAGAGAAGAGAAAAGCAAAAAGACAAAAAAATTATTTACTGGCTCATTTTCCACTCCTCACCTACAATGCTTTTAACTTGATACTCCTTCCTGATCTCCCTCCACATACCCTCCCACCTGTTCAGCTGGTGACCACCTCATTTCTTCCTTATTTATAATCACTTCTCAGTCCCATCTCCCAGACTTCTCCTGCACTGTCAAAAAAAATTATGTAATGCTCTCCCTTTCTTCATATGACTCACTGTTAACAAAATTGCTTTGAATGCTCTTTCAGAAGTCACATACAGTACACTGTATGCTGGTTACCCAGTGATTTTGTAACTATTTCTGTCCTGTTCGTAACAATGCTCTTTATGACACTAAAACAATGTGCTGCCTTATAAATAAACTAGCTGTTCTACCCGTTCTTTGCATGGGAGTTACTGATTTTCACGGTTGTAATAGAAATGAGTGTTAAAGATTTGGAAAAATCTATAGAGATGTAAATTTGAGATGTCTTAATGTACAGTAAGTAAATATTAATCCATGGTTCTTGGTGTTATATGAGTAGCACCCATGGCAGATATGGTAAAAAATGACAGGACCATTTTTGTAGTTTATTAAATCCTACACACTGGAGGTGCAATCCAAATTTTGATCTGATTGTTTGGGTGTTATCGTTGATGCAATGCAAACCATTCATTGGTAATGATGTCATTATGTCAACCTCCTTTTCATACCCTTAGGGGAAGTTTATTAAAATTCTAATTACATAGTTTTCCTATTTCCCACCTGAAGAATACCTGTGTTAAATTTCAGCTTCCTAACATATCGGGTAATAAGAGAATTAATGATTAGAGTGAGTGAGTGAGTGAGTGAGTCAGTCAGTCAGTCAGTCAGTCAGTCAGTAAGTCAGTCAGTGAGGACTTTCACATATAGATAGATAGATAGATAGATAGATAGATAGATAGATAGATAGATAGATAGATCGATAGATAGATAGAATACTAAATATAATACATACAGATTTAAAAAAAAATTCTACAGGAATTTTGGGTAGTATTTTATTTAACAAATCAATATACAGTAACCATTTGGTGGGTGTTTAATTTACATTTACTGTATTTATCTTAGAAGGAGCATGATGCTCAAATAGAAAAGTTAGAACTCATGGAACTGTATCACAATCGTATAGATTACCCCAGCACCAATATGCCAGAAGTGCAGTTAGAGTTCCAACACTTTTTAGTGCTAAGCTGTGAGTCTCAGAGGGGGCATGCTGTTTTCTTTTTGTGGTCCCACTCCTTAGAGGCTCCATTCCTTAACCAACCACTTGGGTCTGATTTCCACTATGAGATGTATCCAACTCTGCAGGTTTAACTGTTAATGTGAATGACCCAGACACTCTAGTCTGCTATGGAATAAAAGGCCTAATTCAGACCTGAACGTAGGTGATCGAAAAAACACACATGGGCAAGTCCACACCGCATGATGGATCCATCCCCTCCCCCTACAGACATGCAAAAGCATTGCACTGCAAAGGTGATTTTGCATCTTCCAAGTACAGTGTAGCCCTCTGCCTATGCAGCTTAGCTGTGAAGGCAGGTGGCTACCCGCCATGTTTAGGGTCGCAGTTGCTGCGTGTGACATCATGCAGCAGCCACAGCCCGCCCTGTAAATGGTCTGCACCCGCCTCCATTGTCGGGACCTCACCCCCCAACGCTGGCACAATGCCGTCCCAACACCACTGACACACCCTCAACCACTCCGCGACCACCTCTGCCTGTCAATCAGGCAGAGGCAATCGCACAAGCGAGATGCCGTCACATCTCACTGTGTGACTTCAGCCTGCGAACACTGCCACTGCAGTGTCCAGGTCTGAATTAGGCCCAATATTTTATCAGAGAAGATCCTATGATTATCCTGCAACCGTTTGAGTGGTAACCATGTGGTAGAAGACTCTCTGGTGCATGTTGTATGAGAAAATAACAATGGGGTCTAATTCAGACCTGATTGCAGCAGCAAATTTGTTAGCTAATGGGTAAAACCATGTGCACTGCAGGTGGGGCAGATATAACATTGAAAAAACAGACAGCGCTAGCAGATTTCTTTAATAAAAATGTTTTTATTCATTAATTTTATCTAGATTTTTCTTTAGCTAAAATAGCCCTTTTTGCCTACCTATAGATCTGATTCCACATATCACTTATATATATTTTATTTTATTAAAATTCAAGCCAATAAAACAATAATACATCAATAATATATATAATATAATACAATAGCTCTGCTCTGTATACTTGATTTTTCAATCCACCACTGAGACAATTGGAAACAAATGCAACAAACTGTTTCCTTCCAATGCTGTATAGGTCTCCAGCCTCTAAGTTGATATTAAATTGCTCATTCAGCTTAGGATGGAAGCTTTTTTTAGATTGTTGCTATATTAAATAACAGCTGTTACAATTCCTTATTTATTGGTCAGGGTGTATGATTAAGTTCCCAGATCCACACTCTACTGACCACAGCACTTAGAACTTCCAGGTAAATTAGTATATGATTTTGATAGCTGCTCCTTCTTATTTAGAAAGTGTCGCTGATTTAATACACATCCGTAGTGGGTTAGTTGTTCATAAATTGATCTATATGAAAATGAACATGCTTTCCTCAGGGCAATAAAAGTTCATGCAGCTCAGCTGGTATTCAGAACTGATTCAGTATATGGCAGCAGCCAATTAATTGCTTATAGATTGACATGCAAAGATATATGCAATTGCTTTTGCTTATAGCAATGATAAAAGTTCAGCTGATATTTTAAAACATGGCCATGTTATATATTACCACTTTCCTCATGGGTCAATATTCTTTACTCACTCCCGGCTCTGGTGCTCGGATACCTTTTTATGAGCCTTATCCGGAGATCCTTAAGAATTCTTCCCCGCGTGTTGAGGTAGACTCGTGGTATGCTGATCATAGGTGGGTAAAAACAATGAGACGCATTTCTCCGCCTGTAAACGCTCGGCGGCTTCCTCAGTCGGATATTTTAAACTCTGCCGCCCTGCTCCTTTTTATCTCCGGTATCTCTCTAGTGCGTCTGCGCGCACTCATTGCGCTCCAAGCCTCGCCTTCCGTATGTCGGCTATTAGCAATCAATCAGAGCTAACACTATGTATCTAATTGTGCTTCACGCCTCATTTTTCGTGTATCGGCTGTTGATCATTTAGCAAGGCTGTCACTATGCAGTTAATTGCGCTCCAAGTTCTATTGCTGAACATACATTCATCAATTGTTGATAAAATTTATTCATCTATTTATACTCAATTCAACCCATAGCTCTTAATATTGGGCTTTTGCTTATATCGGATTTGTGGTATTCGTAAAACTCACATCAAATAGTGTGTATACACCATTAAAATGCCGGAATATGAGCCAGAGCAGAGTAGTAAAATATATTTAAATAAATTATACTCAAATAAGTTCGCTATCTAAACACTTATATATCTAGACTTCTAACAAGGTAAAATTATTCCCTATGGAAACGTGCAGCACATACCATTCCAATATCATTTATCACTTCAGAATGTCTCAATATATATATTTTATCCATAATTATCGTAATCTTAAATGTATCTTTAGGGCACTCAGTGCAACATAATTAACATCTATATTTACATATCATGGTTTTCATACACTACTGTAGAACCTTATATCATAATGTATACATACATACACACACATAGTATATATATATATGCATATATACATACACATCCTGTAAGCACATCCAGAATAAAACTTATTTTATTTTATTTTATTTATTTATCAGGGATAACCCTTATCCATACAGATCCCCACAACATGTTATACTAGAACCACTATATTAGCTTGTATAAATGGGATAGCCACACGCAAATAATGTGTGTGGTATACTAAATGTTCTTTCCTCTTTACTCTTTTATCTAACCCCTCCTATTTCCAAGATAACCCCACCATGCAACTAATATTTTCCGACCCCCCATTAGTCAGAACCTACACATATACATGGTGTAGTGATCATACCCCCATGGTCTAGCTGATATGGTTTAGTTCCACCGTATCATTTAGGCCATCGGGGGCCAAGGTGGCCAATCTAAATATCCAATAGGCCTCTCTACGACACAAGGTATTAAACCTATCTCCCCCACGTGCAGTGCTTTTAATTTGCTCAATGCCCAATACCTTAATATTACCAGGTGTATAGAGATCACACTGTGCAATGTGGTTGGACAGAGGGTGTGTCCGCACATTTTTGTTTATGTTTCTCCAATGCTCCATAAACCTAGTATGGAGCATCCTAGTTGTGCGCACCACGTATTGTTTGCCACACCCACACTGCACAGTGTAAATGACAAACTTAGACCTACAATTCAAGAAACCTTTTATTTGAAATTTCTCCCCACTATGATTAGAGACAAATTCAGTTGTTTTTCTGTCCGTATGTAGACACGTATTGCATGTGGAACTCCCACACTTATGAAAACCTGGTGGTCTCATGGGTATCCAAGTATTCCCTACCTGTGTATGCTCAACCTTCTTTTGTTTAAAATGACTCGTAGTTAGTCTATGTTTCAGATTGTCCGATTTTCTAAAATTTACTCTCCCATCAAGATTAACTGTTTTTCTCAGTACTGTATCCAGCTTCAAAAGTTCTGAATTTTTCTTTATAATGCTCTTAATGTCATGGGAATAATTATTAAACTTGGTTGTAAATAGGGATGATCTATCTTCCTTGTTCCCCTTATCCACATCTAATTCTTTATATATGGGTTCTTTATTAGTGTCATTCTTCATATTTAACAATGTACCTCTTTCCATAACTTCCACTTCCCTTAGAGCCCTATGTAGAATTTCCTTGGGATAACCTTGTGCCAAAAATGAATCAAATAATTGGTCTGCCTGTTTTTTGAATGATTCTAACGTTGAGCAATTCCGTCTGATTCTGATAAATTGCCCTTTCGGAATATTTACTTTCCATGTTTTTGCATGAGAGCTTTTAAAATTTAAATATCTACTTCGGTCCACCGGCTTAATAAAGGTTTCTGTTACAATTTCTCTACCCTCTACTGAAAGTGCAATATCCAAAAAACTAATTTTGGTCTTACTTTGACTACATGTAAACTTTAGACCATACTGATTTTGATTTAAACTGTGAAAAAATGTGTTTATTGATTGTGAATCCCCACCCCAAATAATAAATAAATCATCAATAAATCTGCCATATAGGACGAGGTTCGCGCCGAACCCGCCCCCCCACACATGTTCCTCCTCAAACCTCCCCATGTACAGGTTGGCGTAGCTCGGCGCGAATCTCGTCCCCATCGCAGTCCCCCATGTCTGCAAATAAACTTTAGTGTCAAACAAAAAACAATTATGCTTCAAAATGAAATCAATAGAATCCAATACAAAGCCACGCAGGGAGTTAGACATTTCCAAATCTCCATCTAAATAATATTTCACCGCCTCTATTCCCTGTTCATGTGGAATATTGGAATAGAGGGCCTCTACATCACATGTTATAAATGAATAACCCTCTTTCCATTCAACACTTCTAATTAAATTCAAAAAGTGCTTAGTATCTTTAATGTAGGACTTCAACTTCCCTACGTGGCCCTGTAGATAATTATCCACAAAAAAGGACAAATTATTAGTAAGTGACCCAACACCAGAAATTATGGGACGACCCGGGGGTGAGGTAAGTGACTTATGGATTTTGGGTAAATAATAAAAAGTGGGTGTGACAGGATGTGCATTATAAAGAAATTTAAACGTCTCATTTGATATTGCACCTCCACATAGGGCATCATCAAGCAGATCTTTAAGTTCCCTATGATAAAGGGCGGAGGGATTGCGATCCAATCTGACATAGAAAAGACCATTGCCCAGTTGTTTATAGGCTTCCTCTAAATAGCCCTTCACGTCCAAGATCACAATCCCGCCGCCCTTATCTGCCGGCTTAATTATTATATTTACATCAGAGTAGAGGGTTTTAAGGGCTCTCCTCTCACCTCTCTGCAGGTTATCCCTAAGGCTCCTTTTTTCTGCTTTCTCACATAGTTTCCTAAACTGTTCCAAGGTACTGTTATAAAAGCTCTCAATGTAAGGGCCTTTGTACTGTAAAGGGTAGAATTCTGATTTTTCTTTAAATCTGTTCACCCTCCCTGCATCATATAATTTTATTATTTCAAAGTTTGTTCGTTCTCCATTTTCCTTTTGGAGATCTTCCAATATATCCAGAACCTCCTGATCCTCCACATTTAGTATAATAGGTGTACCATCAGTGTTGGATTTTTTCAAAGCTTTTAAAGCAAAATACCGTTTACGGCTTAAGGTTCGCACATATTTATTCAGATCTACAAAGAGGGTGAACAAATTTGGCCTACTTGCAGGAGCAAAGTTTAAACCTTTCTCAAGGAGCCTCAATTCCTCCCCAGTTAGTTTCCTTGAGGATAAATTGAAGACCCCTTTATTTCTTTCCTGTATTTCATCTACCGGATACATTGATTTTTTGTGGGATTTTCCCCTCCCTCCTCTCGATCCCCTTGATCTCTTTCCCTTGTTCTTTTTTGTTGGCCTCTTGTGTTTTCCCAAAATGACACTTGGCGTTTCTCTAAAAAAGACTTATTGTAGGGGGAATCTAGATCATCATCTGTTTCGGATTTTCTGTATATATTCCTGTTTTTATACCTCCACCTTGGAGTCTCCTGATCTTGATCTGATTCCTGGGAGAGGGGTTCAAACCTATTTCTATTTTCGCATCTTATTTCCTGTCTGCTGTTCCTTGGTTTCTGAAAGTGGGATTTATTTTCTCCGTACCTACTCTTCATATTTCTATTCAATCCAATATGCTGTCTGGCAAATTTCTTTTGTGGGGTATTAAAACCTTTGTTTTTCCTATTATAGTGGTAAACTTCTCCTTTTTCATAGTCTATTCGATCTCTATTCATTTTCTGTTCCTTTCTATATATGAGAGTCTGTTCAAACTCTTCAATTTTTTTTTATTTACTTTTAGGTCTCTATTTCTATACTCTGGATGTGTCTCAAAATCCTTCAGCAAATTTTGTGTCTGTTCTATTTCCACCTGTAGGTTCTGAACTTTTTCTTCTCTATATTTAATCAGTAACTTCATTAGGTTTTTAGAACAAGCATCTAGAATTTGGTTCCAGTCATTGGTGAATTTAGGATCCTCTCCAAATGTTGAATTTTTTAAAATTCTTAAGCCTTTTAGGATTATATCCCCATCTAGATATTTTTGGAGAGTCACCTGATCCCACCAATGCCTTGTTTCCGCAGTGCACAAGTTTTCTAGCTTATTAAACAGCTTATGTATATCACCACCATCATTATCTTTTATATTTTCACTTGGTATAGTACCTGTCCCTTTGAGATACATATTTCTCCTCTCCATTCTATCAGTTAAGCATTTTAATGATGCCATCTTAAATTGTCAATAAGCTGCCTAGGGTGAGAACGTTTCTTAGAAGACAACAGAAAAAAGACACAATAAAGTGGCCCCTTAGCGCTAGTTGACAATTAACAATTAATACATATGTTTATGCTATACCGTTTCCAAAGGATCAATCAAACGAGTAATCAAAGAAATCTGCAAGCAGCTCACTGTAGATAGGGGGACTTCTCTACCCCCTCAGTGCAATATGCCCAAAAAAAAAAAGAAAAAACAGACAGCGCTAGCAAATTTCTTTAATAAAAATGTTTTTATTCATTAATTTTATCTAGATTTTTCTTTAGCTAAAATAGCCCTTTTTGCCTACCTATAGATCTGATTCCACATATCACTTATATATATTTTATTTTATTAAAATTCAAGCCAATAAAACAATAATACATCAATAATATATATAATATAATACAATAGCTCTGCTCTGTATACTTGATTTTTCAATCCACCACTGAGACAATTGGAAACAAATGCAACAAACTGTTTCCTTCCAATGCTGTATAGGTCTCCAGCCTCTAAGTTGATATTAAATTGCTCATTCAGCTTAGGATGGAAGCTTTTTTTAGATTGTTGCTATATTAAATAACAGCTGTTACAATTCCTTATTTATTGGTCAGGGTGTATGATTAAGTTCCCAGATCAACACTCTACTGACCACAGCACTTAGAACTTCCAGGTAAATTAGTATATGATTTTGATAGCTGCTCCTTCTTATTTAGAAAGTGTCGCTGATTTAATACACATCAGTAGTGGGTTAGTTGTTCATAAATTGATCTATATGAAAATGAACATGCTTTCCTCAGGGCAATAAAAGTTCATGCAGCTCAGCTGGTATTCAGAACTGATTCAGTATATGGCAGCAGCCAATTAATTGCTTATAGATTGACATGCAAAGATATATGCAATTGCTTTTGCTTATAGCAATGATAAAAGTTCAGCTGATATTTTAAAACATGGCCATGTTATATATTACCACTTTCCTCATGGGTCAATATTCTTTACTCACTCCCGGCTCTGGTGCTCGGATACCTTTTTATGAGCCTTATCCGGAGATCCTTAAGAATTCTTCCCCGCGTGTTGAGGTAGACTCGTGGTATGCTGATCATAGGTGGGTAAAAACAATGAGACGCGTTTCTCCGCCTGTAAACGCTCGGCGGCTTCTTCAGTCGGATATTTTAAACCTTGCCGCCCTGCTCCTTTTTATCTCCGGTATCTCTCTAGTGCATCTGCGCGCACTCATTGCGCTCCAAGCCTCGCCTTCCGTATGTCGGCTATTAGCAATCAATCAAAGCTAACACTATGTATCTAATTGTGCTTCACGCCTCATTTTTCGTGTATCGGCTGTTGATCATTTAGCAAGGCTGTCACTATGCAGTTAATTGCGCTCCAAGTTCTATTGCTGAACATACATTCATCAATTGTTGATAAAATTTATTCATCTATTTATACTCAATTCAACCCATAGCTCTTAATATTGGGCTTTTGCTTATATCGGATTTGTGGTATTCGTAAAACTCACATCAAATAGTGTGTATACACCATTAAAATGCCGGAATATGAGCCAGAGCAGAGTAGTAAAATATATTTAAATAAATTACACTCAAATAAGTTCGCTATCTAAACACTTATATATCTAGACTTCTAACAAGGTAAAATTATTCCCTATGGAAACGTGCAGCACATACCATTCCAATATCATTTATCACTTCAGAATGTCTCAATATATATATTTTATCCATAATTATCGTAATCTTAAATGTATCTTTAGGGCACTCAGTGCAACATAATTAACATCTATATTTACATATCATGGTTTTCATGCACTACTGTAGAACCTTATATCATAATGTATACATACATACACACACATAGTATATATATATATGCATATATACATACACATCCTGTAAGCACATCCAGAATAAAACTTATTTTATTTTATTTTATATATTTATCAGGGATAACCCTTATCCATACAAATCCCCACAACATGTTATACTAGAACCACTATATTAGCTTGTATAAATGGGATAGCCACACGCAAATAATGTGTGTGGTATACTAAATGTTCTTTCCTCTTTACTCTTTTATCTAACCCCTCCTATTTCCAAGATAACCCCACCATGCAACTAATATTTTCCGACCCCCCATTAGTCAGAACCTACACATATACATGGTGTAGTGATGATACCCCCATGGTCTAGCTGATATAGTTTAGTTCCACCGTATCATTTAGGCCATCAGGGGCCAAGGTGGCCAATCTAAATATCCAATAGGCCTATCTACGACACAAGGTATTAAACCTATCTCCCCCGCGTGCAGTGCTTTTAATTTGCTCAATGCCCAATACCTTAATATTACCAGGTGTATAGAGATCACACTACCCTTTACAGTACAAAGGCCCTTACATTGAGAGCTTTTATAACAGTACCTTGGAACAGTTTAGGAAACTATGTGAGAAAGCAGAAAAAAGGAGCCTTAGGGATAACCTGCAGAGAGGTGAGAGGAGAGCCCTTAAAACCCTCTACTCTGATGTAAATATAATAATTAAGCCGGCAGATAAGGGCGGCGGGATTGTGATCTTGGACGTGAAGGACTATTTAGAGGAAGCCTATAAACAACTGGGCAATGGTCTTTTCTATGTCAGATTGGATCGCAATCCCTCCGCCCTTTATCAAAGGGAACTTAAAGATCTGCTTGATGATGCCCTATGTGGAGGTGCAATATCAAATGAGACGTTTAAATTTCTTTATAATGCACATCCTGTCACACCCACTTTTTATTATTTACCCAAAATCCATAAGTCACTTACCTCACCCCCGGGTCGTCCCATAATTTCTGGTGTTGGGTCACTTACTAATAATGTGTCCTTTTTTGTGGATAATTATCTACAGGGCCACGTAGGGAAGTTGAAGTCCTACATTAAAGATACTAAGCACTTTTTGAATTTAATTAGAAGTGTTGAATGGAAAGAGGGTTATTCATTTATAACATGTGATGTAGAGGCCCTCTATTCCAATATTCCACATGAACAGGGAATAGAGGCGGTGAAATATTATTTAGATGGAGATTTGGAAATGTCTAACTCCCTGCGTGGCTTTGTATTGGATTCTATTGATTTCATTTTGAAGCATAATTGTTTTTTGTTTGACACTAAAGTTTATTTGCAGACACGGGGTCTGCGATGGGGACGAGATTCGCGCTGAGCTACGCCAACCTGTACATGGGGAGGTTTGAGGAGGAACATGTGTGGGGGGGCGGGTTCGGCGCGAACCTCGTCCTATATGGCAGATTTATTGATGATTTATTTATTATTTGGGATGGGGATTCACAATCAATAAACACATTTTTTCACAGTTTAAATCAAAATCAGTATGGTCTAAAGTTTACATGTAGTCAAAGTAAGACCAAAATTAGTTTTTTGGATATTGCACTTTCAGTAGAGGGTAGAGAAATTGTAACAGAAACCTTAATTAAGCCGGTGGACCGAAGTAGATATTTAAATTTTAAAAGTTCTCATGCAAAAACATGGAAAGTAAATATTCCGAAGGGGCAATTTATCAGAATCAGACCGAATTGCTCAACGTTAGAATCATTCAAAAAAACAGGCAGACCAATTATTTGATTCATTTTTGGCACAAGGTTATCCCAAGGAAATTCTACATAGGGCTCTAAGGGAAGTGGAAGTTATGGAAAGAGGTACATTGTTAAATATGAAGAATGACACTAATAAAGAACCCATATATAAAAGAATTAGATGTGGATAAGGGGAACAAGGAAGATAGATCATCCCTATTTACAACCAAGTTTAATAATTATTCCCATGACATTAAGAGCATTATAAAGAAAAATTCTGAACTTTTGAAGCTGGATACAGTACTTAGAAAAACAGTTAATCTTGATGGGAGAGTAAATTTTAGAAAATCGGACAATCTGAAACATAGACTAACTACGAGTCATTTTAAACAAAAGAAGGTTGAGCATACACAGGTAGGGAATACTTGGATACCCATGAGACCACCAGGTTTTCATAAGTGTGGGAGTTCCACATGCAATACGTGTCTACATACGGACAGAAAAACAACTGAATTTGTCTCTAATCATAGTGGGGAGAAATTTCAAATAAAAGGTTTCTTGAATTGTAGGTCTAAGTTTGTCATTTACACTGTGCAGTGTGGGTGTGGCAAACAATACGTGGGGCGCACAACTAGGATGCTCCATACTAGGTTTATGGAGCATTGGAGAAACATAAACAAAAATGTGCGGACACACCCTCTGTCCAACCACATTGCACAGTGTGATCTCTATACAGCTGGTAATATTAAGGTATTGGGCATTGAGCAAATTAAAAGCACTGCACGCGGGGAGATAGGTTTAATACCTTGTGTCGTAGAGAGGCCTATTGGATATTTAGATTGGCCACCTTGGCCCCTGATGGCCTAAATGATACGGTGGAACTAAACCATATCAGCTAGACCATGGGGGTATGATCACTACACCATGTATATGTGTAGGTTCTGACTAATGGGGGGTCGGAAAATATTAGTTGCATGGTGGGGTTATCTTGGAAATAGGAGGGGTTAGATAAAAGAGTAAAGAGGAAAGAACATTTAGTATACCACACACATTATTTGCGTGTGGCTATCCCATTTATACAAGCTAATATAGTGGTTCTAGTATAACATGTTGTGGGGATCTGTATGGATAAGGGTTATCCCTGATAAATAAATAAAATAAAATAAAATAAGTTTTATTCTGGATGTGCTTACAGGATGTGTATGTATATATGCATATATATATATACTATGTGTGTGTATGTATGTATACATTATGATATAAGGTTCTACAGTAGTGTATGAAAACCATGATATGTAAATATAGATGTTAATTATGTTGCACTGAGTGCCCTAAAGATACATTTAAGATTACGATAATTATGGATAAAATATATATATTGAGACATTCTGAAGTGGTAAATGATATTGGAATGGTATGTGCTGCACGTTTCCATAGGGAATAATTTTACCTTGTTAGAAGTCTAGATATATAAGTGTTTAGATAGCGAACTTATTTGAGTATAATTTATTTAAATATATTTTACTACTCTGCTCTGGCTCATATTCCGGCATTTTAATGGTGTATACACACTATTTGATGTGAGTTTTACGAATACCACAAATCCGATATAAGCAAAAGCCCAATATTAAGAGCTATGGGTTGAATTGAGTATAAATAGATGAATAAATTTTATCAACAATTGATGAATGTATGTTCAGCAATAGAACTTGGAGCGCAATTAACTGCATAGTGACAGCCTTGCTAAATGATCAACAGCCGATACACGAAAAATGAGGCGTGAAGCACAATTAGATACATAGTGTTAGCTCTGATTGATTGCTAATAGCCGACATACGGAAGGCGAGGCTTGGAGCGCAATGAGTGCGCGCAGACGCACTAGAAAGATACCGGAGATAAAAAGGAGCAGGGCGGCAGAGTTTAAAATATCCGACTGAAGAAGCCGCCGAGCGTTTACAGGCGGAGAAACGCGTCTCATTGTTTTTACCCACCTATGATCAGCATACCACGAGTCTACCTCAACACGCGGGGAAGAATTCTTAAGGATCTCCGGAAAAGGCTCATAAAAAGGTATCCGAGCACCAGAGCCGGGAGTGAGTAAAGAATATTGACCCATGAGGAAAGTGGTAATATATAACATGGCCATGTTTTAAAATATCAGCTGAACTTTTATCATTGCTATAAGCAAAAGCAATTGCATATATCTTTGCATGTCAATCTATAAGCAATTAATTGGCTGCTGCCATATACTGAATCAGTTCTGAATACCAGCTGAGCTGCATGAACTTTTATTGCCCTGAGGAAAGCATGTTCATTTTCATATAGATCAATTTATGAACAACTAACCCACTACTGATGTGTATTAAATCAGCGACACTTTCTAAATAAGAAGGAGCAGCTATCAAAATCATATACTAATTTACCTGGAAGTTCTAAGTGCTGTGGTCAGTAGAGTGTGGATCTGGGAACTTAATCATACACCCTGACCAATAAATAAGGAATTGTAACAGCTGTTATTTAATATAGCAACAATCTAAAAAAAGCTTCCATCCTAAGCTGAATGAGCAATTTAATATCAACTTAGAGGCTGGAGACCTATACAGCATTGGAAGGAAACAGTTTGTTGCATTTGTTTCCAATTGTCTCAGTGGTGGATTGAAAAATCAAGTATACAGAGCAGAGCTATTGTATTATATTATATATATTATTGATGTATTATTGTTTTATTGGCTTGAATTTTAATAAAATAAAATATATATAAGTGATATGTGGAATCAGATCTATAGGTAGGCAAAAAGGGCTATTTTAGCTAAAGAAAAATCTAGATAAAATTAATGAATAAAAACATTTTTATTAAAGAAATCTGCTAGCGCTGTCTGTTTTTTCTTTTTTTTTTGGGCATATTGCACTGAGGGGGTAGAGAAGTCCCCCTATCTACAGTGAGCTGCTTGCAGATTTCTTTGATTACTCGTTTGATTGATCCTTTGGAAACGGTATAGCATAAACATATGTATTAATTGTTAATTGTCAACTAGCGCTAAGGGGCCACTTTATTGTGTCTTTTTTCTGTTGTCTTCTAAGAAACGTTCTCACCCTAGGCAGCTTATTGACAATTTAAGATGGCATCATTAAAATGCTTAACTGATAGAATGGAGAGGAGAAATATGTATCTCAAAGGGACAGGTACTATACCAAGTGAAAATATAAAAGATAATGATGGTGGTGATATACATAAGCTGTTTAATAAGCTAGAAAACTTGTGCACTGCGGAAACAAGGCATTGGTGGGATCAGGTGACTCTCCAAAAATATCTAGATGGGGATATAATCCCAAGAGGCTTAAGAATTTTAAAAAATTCAACATTTGGAGAGGATCCTAAATTCACCAATGACTGGAACCAAATTCTAGATGCTTGTTCTAAAAACCTAATGAAGTTACTGATTAAATATAGAGAAGAAAAAGTTCAGAACCTACAGGTGGAAATAGAACAGACACAAAATTTGCTGAAGGATTTTGAGACACATCCAGAGTATAGAAATAGAGACCTAAAAGTAAATAAAAAAATTGAAGAGTTTGAACAGACTCTCATATATAGAAAGGAACAGAAAATGAATAGAGATCGAATAGACTATGAAAAAGGAGAAGTTTACCACTATAATAGGAAAAACAAAGGTTTTAATACCCCACAAAAGAAATTTGCCAGACAGCATAATGGATTGAATAGAAATATGAAGAGTAGGTACGGAGAAAATAAATCCCACTTTCAGAAACCAAGGAACAGCAGACAGGAAATAAGATACGAAAATAGAAATAGGTTTGAACCCCTCTCCCAGGAATCAGATCAAGATCAGGAGACTCCAAGGTGGAGGTATAAAAACAGGAATATATACAGAAAATCCGAAACAGATGATGATCTAGATTCCCCCTACAATAAGTCTTTTTTAGAGAAACGCCAAGTGTCATTTTGGGAAAACACAAGAGGCCAACAAAAAAGAACAAGGGAAAGAGATCAAGGGGATCGAGAGGAGGGAGGGGAAAATCCCACAAAAAATCAATGTATCCGGTAGATGAAATACAGGAAAGAAATAAAGGGGTCTTCAATTTATCCTCAAGGAAACTAACTGGGGAGGAATTGAGGCTCCTTGAGAAAGGTTTAAACTTTGCTCCTGCAAGTAGGCCAAATTTGTTCACCCTCTTTGTAGATCTGAATAAATATGTGCGAACCTTAAGCCGTAAACGGTATTTTGCTTTAAAAGCTTTGAAAAAATCCAACACTGATGGTACACCTATTATACTAAATGTGGAGGATCAGGAGGTTCTGGATATATTGGAAGATCTCCAAGAGGAAAATGGAGAACGAACAAACTTTGAAATAATAAAATTATATGATGCAGGGAGGGTGAACAGATTTAAAGAAAAATCAGAATTCTACCCTTTACAGTACAAAGGCCCTTACATTGAGAGCTTTTATAACAGTACCTTGGAACAGTTTAGGAAACTATGTGAGAAAGCAGAAAAAAGGAGCCTTAGGGATAACCTGCAGAGAGGTGAGAGGAGAGCCCTTAAAACCCTCTACTCTGATGAAAATATAATAATTAAGCCGGCAGATAAGGGCGGCGGGATTGTGATCTTGGACGTGAAGGGCTATTTAGAGGAAGCCTATAAACAACTGGGCAATGGTCTTTTCTATGTCAGATTGGATCGCAATCCCTCCGCCCTTTATCAAAGGGAACTTAAAGATCTGCTTGATGATGCCCTATGTGGAGGTGCAATATCAAATGAGACGTTTAAATTTCTTTATAATGCACATCCTGTCACACCCACTTTTTATTATTTACCCAAAATCCATAAGTCACTTACCTCACCCCCGGGTCGTCCCATAATTTCTGGTGTTGGGTCACTTACTAATAATTTGTCCTTTTTTGTGGATAATTATCTACAGGGCCACGTAGGGAAGTTGAAGTCCTACATTAAAGATACTAAGCACTTTTTGAATTTAATTAGAAGTGTTGAATGGAAAGAGGGTTATTCATTTATAACATGTGATGTAGAGGCCCTCTATTCCAATATTCCACATGAACAGGGAATAGAGGCGGTGAAATATTATTTAGATGGAGATTTGGAAATGTCTAACTCCCTGCGTGGCTTTGTATTGGATTCTATTGATTTCATTTTGAAGCATAATTGTTTTTTGTTTGACACTAAAGTTTATTTGCAGACACGGGGGACTGCGATGGGGAGGAGATTCGCGCCGAGCTACGCCAACCTGTACATGGGGAGGTTTGAGGAGGAACATGTGTGGGGGGGCGGGTTCGGCGCGAACCTCGTCCTATATGGCAGATTTATTGATGATTTATTTATTATTTGGGATGGGGATTCACAATCAATAAACACATTTTTTCACAGTTTAAATCAAAATCAGTATGATCTAAAGTTTACATGTAGTCAAAGTAAGACCAAAATTAGTTTTTTGGATATTGCACTTTCAGTAGAGGGTAGAGAAATTGTAACAGAAACCTTTATTAAGCCGGTGGACTGAAGTAGATATTTAAATTTTAAAAGCTCTCATGCAAAAACATGGAAAGTAAATATTCCGAAGGGGCAATTTATCAGAATCAGACGGAATTGATCAACGTTAGAATCATTCAAAAAACAGGCAGACCAATTATTTGATTCATTTTTGGCACAAGGTTATCCCAAGGAAATTCTACATAGGGCTCTAAGGGAAGTGGAAGTTATGGAAAGAGGTACATTGTTAAATATGAAGAATGACACTAATAAAGAACCCATATATAAAGAATTAGATGTGGATAAGGGGAACAAGGAAGATAGATCATCCCTATTTACAACCAAGTTTAATAATTATTCCCATGACATTAAGAGCATTATAAAGAAAAATTCTGAACTTTTGAAGCTGGATACAGTACTTAGAAAAACAGTTAATCTTGATGGGAGAGTAAATTTTAGAAAATCAGACAATCTGAAACATAGACTAACTACGAGTCATTTTAAACAAAAGAAGGTTGAGCATACACAGGTAGGGAATACTTGGATACCCATGAGACCACCAGGTTTTCATAAGTGTGGGAGTTCCACATGCAATACGTGTCTACATACGGACAGAAAAACAACTGAATTTGTCTCTAATCATAGTGGGGAGAAATTTCAAATAAAAGGTTTCTTGAATTGTAGGTCTAAGTTTGTCATTTACACTGTGCAGTGTGGGTGTGGCAAACAATACGTGGTGCGCACAACTAGGATGCTCCATACTAGGTTTATGGAGCATTGGAGAAACATAAACAAAAATGTGCGGACACACCCTCTGTCCAACCACATTGCACAGTGTGATCTCTATACAGCTGGTAATATTAAGGTATTGGGCATTGAGCAAATTAAAAGCACTGCACGCGGGGGAGATAGGTTTAATACCTTGTGTCGTAGAGAGGCCTATTGGATATTTAGATTGGCCACCTTGGCCCCTGATGGCCTAAATGATACGGTGGAACTAAACCATATCAGCTAGACCATGGGGGTATGATCACTACACCATGTATATGTGTAGGTTCTGACTAATGGGGGGTCGGAAAATATTAGTTGCATGGTGGGGTTATCTTGGAAATAGGAGGGGTTAGATAAAAGAGTAAAGAGGAAAGAACATTTAGTATACCACACACATTATTTGCGTGTGGCTATCCCATTTATACAAGCTAATATAGTGGTTCTAGTATAACATGTTGTGGGGATCTGTATGGATAAGGGTTATCCCTGATAAATAAATAAAATAAAATAAAATAAGTTTTATTCTGGATGTGCTTACAGGATGTGTATGTATATATGCATATATATATATACTATGTGTGTGTATGTATGTATACATTATGATATAAGGTTCTACAGTAGTGTATGAAAACCATGATATGTAAATATAGATGTTAATTATGTTGCACTGAGTGCCCTAAAGATACATTTAAGATTACGATAATTATGGATAAAATATATATATTGAGACATTCTGAAGTGGTAAATGATATTGGAATGGTATGTGCTGCACGTTTCCATAGGGAATAATTTTACCTTGTTAGAAGTCTAGATATATAAGTGTTTAGATAGCGAACTTATTTGAGTATAATTTATTTAAATATATTTTACTACTCTGCTCTGGCTCATATTCCGGCATTTTAATGGTGTATACACACTATTTGATGTGAGTTTTACGAATACCACAAATCCGATATAAGCAAAAGCCCAATATTAAGAGCTATGGGTTGAATTGAGTATAAATAGATGAATAAATTTTATCAACAATTGATGAATGTATGTTCAGCAATAGAACTTGGAGCGCAATTAACTGCATAGTGACAGCCTTGCTAAATGATCAACAGCCGATACACGAAAAATGAGGCGTGAAGCACAATTAGATACATAGTGTTAGCTCTGATTGATTGCTAATAGCCGACATACGGAAGGCGAGGCTTGGAGCGCAATGAGTGCGCGCAGACGCACTAGAAAGATACCGGAGATAAAAAGGAGCAGGGCGGCAGAGTTTAAAATATCCGACTGAAGAAGCCGCCGAGCGTTTACAGGCGGAGAAACGCGTCTCATTGTTTTTACCCACCTATGATCAGCATACCACGAGTCTACCTCAACACGCGGGGAAGAATTCTTAAGGATCTCCGGAAAAGGCTCATAAAAAGGTATCCGAGCACCAGAGCCGGGAGTGAGTAAAGAATATTGACCCATGAGGAAAGTGGTAATATATAACATGGCCATGTTTTAAAATATCAGCTGAACTTTTATCATTGCTATAAGCAAAAGCAATTGCATATATCTTTGCATGTCAATCTATAAGCAATTAATTGGCTGCTGCCATATACTGAATCAGTTCTGAATACCAGCTGAGCTGCATGAACTTTTATTGCCCTGAGGAAAGCATGTTCATTTTCATATAGATCAATTTATGAACAACTAACCCACTACTGATGTGTATTAAATCAGCGACACTTTCTAAATAAGAAGGAGCAGCTATCAAAATCATATACTAATTTACCTGGAAGTTCTAAGTGCTGTGGTCAGTAGAGTGTGGATCTGGGAACTTAATCATACACCCTGACCAATAAATAAGGAATTGTAACAGCTGTTATTTAATATAGCAACAATCTAAAAAAAGCTTCCATCCTAAGCTGAATGAGCAATTTAATATCAACTTAGAGGCTGGAGACCTATACAGCATTGGAAGGAAACAGTTTGTTGCATTTGTTTCCAATTGTCTCAGTGGTGGATTGAAAAATCAAGTATACAGAGCAGAGCTATTGTATTATATTATATATATTATTGATGTATTATTGTTTTATTGGCTTGAATTTTAATAAAATAAAATATATATAAGTGATATGTGGAATCAGATCTATAGGTAGGCAAAAAGGGCTATTTTAGCTAAAGAAAAATCTAGATAAAATTAATGAATAAAAACATTTTTATTAAAGAAATCTGCTAGCGCTGTCTGTTTTTTCTTTTTTTTTTTGGGCATATTGCACTGAGGGGGTAGAGAAGTCCCCCTATCTACAGTGAGCTGCTTGCAGATTTCTTTGATTACTCGTTTGATTGATCCTTTGGAAACGGTATAGCATAAACATATGTATTAATTGTTAATTGTCAACTAGCGCTAAGGGGCCACTTTATTGTGTCTTTTTTCTGTTGTCTTCTAAGAAACGTTCTCACCCTAGGCAGCTTATTGACAATTTAAGATGGCATCATTAAAATGCTTAACTGATAGAATGGAGAGGAGAAATATGTATCTCAAAGGGACAGGTACTATACCAAGTGAAAATATAAAAGATAATGATGGTGGTGATATACATAAGCTGTTTAATAAGCTAGAAAACTTGTGCACTGCGGAAACAAGGCATTGGTGGGATCAGGTGACTCTCCAAAAATATCTAGATGGGGATATAATCCCAAGAGTCTTAAGAATTTTAAAAAATTCAACATTTGGAGAGGATCCTAAATTCACCAATGACTGGAACCAAATTCTAGATGCTTGTTCTAAAAACCTAATGAAGTTACTGATTAAATATAGAGAAGAAAAAGTTCAGAACCTACAGGTGGAAATAGAACAGACACAAAATTTGCTGAAGGATTTTGAGACACATCCAGAGTATAGAAATAGAGACCTAAAAGTAAATAAAAAAATTGAAGAGTTTGAACAGACTCTCATATATAGAAAGGAACAGAAAATGAATAGAGATCGAATAGACTATGAAAAAGGAGAAGTTTACCACTATAATAGGAAAAACAAAGGTTTTAATACCCCACAAAAGAAATTTGCCAGACAGCATAATGGATTGAATAGAAATATGAAGAGTAGGTACGGAGAAAATAAATCCCACTTTCAGAAACCAAGGAACAGCAGACAGGAAATAAGATACGAAAATAGAAATAGGTTTGAACCCCTCTCCCAGGAATCAGATCAAGATCAGGAGACTCCAAGGTGGAGGTATAAAAACAGGAATATATACAGAAAATCCGAAACAGATGATGATCTAGATTCCCCCTACAATAAGTCTTTTTTAGAGAAACGCCAAGTGTCATTTTGGGAAAACACAAGAGGCCAACAAAAAAGAACAAGGGAAAGAGATCAAGGGGATCGAGAGGAGGGAGGGGAAAATCCCACAAAAAATCAATGTATCCGGTAGATGAAATACAGGAAAGAAATAAAGGGGTCTTCAATTTATCCTCAAGGAAACTAACTGGGGAGGAATTGAGGCTCCTTGAGAAAGGTTTAAACTTTGCTCCTGCAAGTAGGCCAAATTTGTTCACCCTCTTTGTAGATCTGAATAAATATGTGCGAACCTTAAGCCGTAAACGGTATTTTGCTTTAAAAGCTTTGAAAAAATCCAACACTGATGGTACACCTATTATACTAAATGTGGAGGATCAGGAGGTTCTGGATATATTGGAAGATCTCCAAGAGGAAAATGGAGAACGAACAAACTTTGAAATAATAAAATTATATGATGCAGGGAGGGTGAACAGATTTAAAGAAAAATCAGAATTCTACCCTTTACAGTACAAAGGCCCTTACATTGAGAGCTTTTATAACAGTACCTTGGAACAGTTTAGGAAACTATGTGAGAAAGCAGAAAAAAGGAGCCTTAGGGATAACCTGCAGAGAGGTGAGAGGAGAGCCCTTAAAACCCTCTACTCTGATGAAAATATAATAATTAAGCCGGCAGATAAGGGCGGCGGGATTGTGATCTTGGACGTGAAGGGCTATTTAGAGGAAGCCTATAAACAACTGGGCAATGGTCTTTTCTATGTCAGATTGGATCGCAATCCCTCCGCCCTTTATCAAAGGGAACTTAAAGATCTGCTTGATGATGCCCTATGTGGAGGTGCAATATCAAATGAGACGTTTAAATTTCTTTATAATGCACATCCTGTCACACCCACTTTATATTATTTACCCAAAATCCATAAGTCACTTACCTCACCCCCGGGTCGTCCCATAATTTCTGGTGTTGGGTCACTTACTAATAATTTGTCCTTTTTTGTGGATAATTATCTACAGGGCCACGTAGGGAAGTTGAAGTCCTACATTAAAGATACTAAGCACTTTTTGAATTTAATTAGAAGTGTTGAATGGAAAGAGGGTTATTCATTTATAACATGTGATGTAGAGGCCCTCTATTCCAATATTCCACATGAACAGGGAATAGAGGCGGTGAAATATTATTTAGATGGAGATTTGGAAATGTCTAACTCCCTGCGTGGCTTTGTATTGGATTCTATTGATTTCATTTTGAAGCATAATTGTTTTTTGTTTGACACTAAAGTTTATTTGCAGACACGGGGGACTGCGATGGGGAGGAGATTCGCGCCGAGCTACGCCAACCTGTACATGGGGAGGTTTGAGGAGGAACATGTGTGGGGGGGCGGGTTCGGCGCGAACCTCGTCCTATATGGCAGATTTATTGATGATTTATTTATTATTTGGGATGGGGATTCACAATCAATAAACACATTTTTTCACAGTTTAAATCAAAATCAGTATGATCTAAAGTTTACATGTAGTCAAAGTAAGACCAAAATTAGTTTTTTGGATATTGCACTTTCAGTAGAGGGTAGAGAAATTGTAACAGAAACCTTTATTAAGCCGGTGGACTGAAGTAGATATTTAAATTTTAAAAGCTCTCATGCAAAAACATGGAAAGTAAATATTCCGAAGGGGCAATTTATCAGAATCAGACGGAATTGATCAACGTTAGAATCATTCAAAAAACAGGCAGACCAATTATTTGATTCATTTTTGGCACAAGGTTATCCCAAGGAAATTCTACATAGGGCTCTAAGGGAAGTGGAAGTTATGGAAAGAGGTACATTGTTAAATATGAAGAATGACACTAATAAAGAACCCATATATAAAGAATTAGATGTGGATAAGGGGAACAAGGAAGATAGATCATCCCTATTTACAACCAAGTTTAATAATTATTCCCATGACATTAAGAGCATTATAAAGAAAAATTCTGAACTTTTGAAGCTGGATACAGTACTTAGAAAAACAGTTAATCTTGATGGGAGAGTAAATTTTAGAAAATCAGACAATCTGAAACATAGACTAACTACGAGTCATTTTAAACAAAAGAAGGTTGAGCATACACAGGTAGGGAATACTTGGATACCCATGAGACCACCAGGTTTTCATAAGTGTGGGAGTTCCACATGCAATACGTGTCTACATACGGACAGAAAAACAACTGAATTTGTCTCTAATCATAGTGGGGAGAAATTTCAAATAAAAGGTTTCTTGAATTGTAGGTCTAAGTTTGTCATTTACACTGTGCAGTGTGGGTGTGGCAAACAATACGTGGTGCGCACAACTAGGATGCTCCATACTAGGTTTATGGAGCATTGGAGAAACATAAACAAAAATGTGCGGACACACCCTCTGTCCAACCACATTGCACAGTGTGATCTCTATACAGCTGGTAATATTAAGGTATTGGGCATTGAGCAAATTAAAAGCACTGCACGCGGGGGAGATAGGTTTAATACCTTGTGTCGTAGAGAGGCCTATTGGATATTTAGATTGGCCACCTTGGCCCCCGATGGCCTAAATGATACGGTGGAACTAAACCATATCAGCTAGACCATGGGGGTATGATCACTACACCATGTATATGTGTAGGTTCTGACTAATGGGGGGTCGGAAAATATTAGTTGCATGGTGGGGTTATCTTGGAAATAGGAGGGGTTAGATAAAAGAGTAAAGAGGAAAGAACATTTAGTATACCACACACATTATTTGCGTGTGGCTATCCCATTTATACAAGCTAATATAGTGGTTCTAGTATAACATGTTGTGGGGATCTGTATGGATAAGGGTTATCCCTGATAAATAAATAAAATAAAATAAAATAAGTTTTATTCTGGATGTGCTTACAGGATGTGTATGTATATATGCATATATATATACTATGTGTGTGTATGTATATATACATTATGATATAAGGTTCTACAGTAGTGTATGAAAACCATGATATGTAAATATAGATGTTAATTATGTTGCACTGAGTGCCTAAAGATACATTTAAGATTACGATAATTATGGATAAAATATATATATTGAGACATTCTGAAGTGATAAATGATATTGGAATGGTATGTGCTGCACGTTTCCATAGGGAATAATTTTACCTTGTTAGAAGTCTAGATATATAAGTGTTTAGATAGCGAACTTATTTGAGTATAATTTATTTAAATATATTTTACTACTCTGCTCTGGCTCATATTCCGGCATTTTAATGGTGTATACACACTATTTGATGTGAGTTTTACGAATACCACAAATCCGATATAAGCAAAAGCCCAATATTAAGAGCTATGGGTTGAATTGAGTATAAATAGATGAATAAATGTTATCAACAATTGATGAATGTATGTTCAGCAATAGAACTTGGAGTGCAATTAACTGCATAGTGACAGCCTTGCTAAATGATCAACAGCCGATACACGAAAAATGAGGCGTGAAGCACAATTAGATACATAGTGTTAGCTCTGATTGATTGCTAATAGCCAACATACGGAAGGCGAGGCTTGGAGCGCAATGAGTGCGCGCAGACGCACTAGAGAGATACCGGAGATAAAAATGAGCAGGGCGGCAGAGTTTAAAATATCCGACTGAAGAAGCCGCCGAGCGTTTACAGGCGGAGAAACGCGTCTCATTGTTTTTACCCACCTATGATCAGCATACCACGAGTCTACCTCAACACGCGGGGAAGAATTCTTAAGGATCTCTGGATAAGGCTCATAAAAAGGTATCCGAGCACCAGAGCCGGGAGTGAGTAAAGAATATTGACCCATGAGGAAAGTGGTAATATATAACATGGCCATGTTTTAAAATATCAGCTGAACTTTTATCATTGCTATAAGCAAAAGCAATTGCATATATCTTTGCATGTCAATCTATAAGCAATTAATTGGCTGCTGCCATATACTGAATCAGTTCTGAATACCAGCTGAGCTGCATGAACTTTTATTGCCCTGAGGAAAGCATGTTCATTTTCATATAGATCAATTTATGAACAACTAACCCACTACTGATGTGTATTAAATCAGCGACACTTTCTAAATACGAAGGAGCAGCTATCAAAATCATATACTAATTTACCTGGAAGTTCTAAGTGCTGTGGTCAGTAGAGTGTGGATCTGGGAACTTAATCATACACCCTGACCAATAAATAAGGAATTGTAACAGCTGTTATTTAATATAGCAACAATCTAAAAAAAGCTTCCATCCTAAGCTGAATGAGCAATTTAATATCAACTTAGAGGCTGGAGACCTATACAGCATTGGAAGGAAACAGTTTGTTGCATTTGTTTCCAATTGTCTCAGTGGTGGATTGAAAAATCAAGTATACAGAGCAGAGCTATTGCATTATATTATATATATTATTGATGTATTATTGTTTTATTGGCTTGAATTTTAATAAAATAAAATATATATAAGTGATATGTGGAATCAGATCTATAGGTAGGCAAAAAGGGCTATTTTAGCTAAAGAAAAATCTAGATAAAATTAATGAATAAAAACATTTTTATTAAAGAAATCTGCTAGCGCTGTCTGTTTTTTTTTTTTTTTTTTTTTTTGGGCATATTGCACTGAGGGGGTAGAGAAGTCCCCCTATCTACAGTGAGCTGCTTGCAGATTTCTTTGATTACTCGTTTGATTGATCCTTTGGAAACGGTATAGCATAAACATATGTATTAATTGTTAATTGTCAACTAGCGCTAAGGGGCCACTTTATTGTGTCTTTTTTCTGTAGATATAACATTGGCCATTGTCTTTATGGGGTCGTGTGTGTTTGCCCCCATAAAGGGGCCGATCGACATGAGGGCTGCCTCTCATATGTGGCCCCGCGCCCCCACATGTCATCAGCTGGCTGACTTGCTGAACTAGCGCTGTGTGCGCTGCGGCCAACTGCCACTGTCGGGACACTATCCTGCTGAAAGGAGGAGGTCTGCACCCCAAATGCCACTGATGTCACTGGTGTGTGCCTCGGGAGAGATGTGGCAGTCACAGCAGGCGCACATCCTGCAGGAGAGGTGAGTATATGAGTCTACCCTGACCTCTGCATGCACTGCGCTCCCAGGTCCCCACCAGACTGTATTGCCAACCTGTCTGCAGGGAAGGGGGAAGATGCCAGAAGAAATGGTGACATGGAGCCTGCCCTAATTGCTGCAGTCAGAAAGATCTCCATGTACCACTATAAGGCACTGCAGCTTGCAGGACATTTTTTTAAAGACTGAGAGCTGCAGTGCCAGTGGTACATGGAGATCTGTAAGGGGTTCTGTGTGTGTGTGGGGGGGGGGTTGTAATGGTATGCAGAAATGGAATACTGTCAGTTCTATTTCCTCCAGCCCACCTTGCCTGGCCATGAGAATTCTGTAGTGCAGCTCTGTACTGTAGCCGCAGCTTCCACATAAATAGAAGTGACTGTGTGGGCAGGGAGCACTAGACTGTGACTGGTGCCTTTATCCCACCTTTCCTAGACCCCCTCCACTGGTTCTGGGCATCAGGGGGAATAAGGGGTCAGTGGCCCACTGAGAGCAGACACCAGTGACAGATGAGGCAAGCAAGTGGGGTGACATTTATTATGTGTACAAGGGACACTGCTACCATGGGCATGTTTATAAGTGGCACTGCTACAATGGCATTATTATGTGTATAAGCGGCACTGATACTGTTGGTATTATTATGTGTATCAGTGGCACTGCTACCATGGCCATTATGTGTATAAGCGGCTCTGCTACCATGGCCATTATGTGTGTAAGCTGCACTGCTACAATGGGTATTATTATGTGTATAAGCAGCACTGCTACCGTGTTCATTATTAAGTGTATAAGTGGCACTGATACTGTGGGCGTTATGTGTATAAGCTGCACTGCTACAATGGGTATTATGTGTATAAGCAGCACTGCTACTGTGTCATTATTATGTGTATAAGCAGCACTGATACTGTGGGCATTATTATTTGTATAAGGGGCACTGCTTCCGTTGACATGTGTATAAGGGACACTGCTACCGTGGGCATGTTTATAAGTGGCACTGCTACAATGTGCATTATTATGTGTATAAGCGGTACTGATACTGTGGGAATTATGTGTATAAGTGGCACTGCTACCATGGGCATTATGTATATAAGCAGCACTGCTACCATGGCCATTATTATTAGAGATGAGCGGGTTCGGTTCCTCTGAATCCGAACCCGCCCGAACTTCAGGTTTTTTACACGGGTCCGAGCAGGCTCGGATCTTCCCGCCTTGCTCGGCTAACCCGAGCGCGCCCGAACGTCATCATCACGCTGTCGGATTCTCGCGAGGCTCGGATTCTATCGCGAGACTCGGATTCTATATAAGGAGCCGCGCGTCGCCGCCATTTTCACACGTGCATTGAGAGTCATAGGGAGAGGACGTGGCTGGCGTCCTCTCCGTTTAGAGAAGAGAGAGACACAGTATTTTGGGGAGCATTATTAGGAGGAGTACTACTATACTGTATACTACTATACTACTTGCTGAAGTGATATTTATAGATTAGATAATAGATAATGTGACTGTAAGTGTATTATCTGACTTGTGGGGGAGACACTGACAGTGGGGAGCAGTTAGAGTCTGAGAGCAGGACTCAGGAGTACATATAACGTACAGTGCACACTTTTGCTGCCAGAGTCAGTGCCACACTGCCATTGTTGTGACCACACTGACCACCAGTATAATAATATATTTTGTGATTGTCTGCTTAGGCCTCGGAGTACTAGTTGCAAGTTGCAACGTGACCTGAAGTGACCACCAGTTTAATAATCAATCACCACCAGTTTAATATATATATATATATATATATATATATATATAAAATTGTATATAATATATATATATATATATATAATATTGTATACCACCTACCCGTGGTTTTTTTTTTTTTCATTCTTCTTTATACATACTACTATAGTAGCTTACTGTAGCAGTCTGCGGTGCTGTGCTGACCTGACAGTGTCCAGCAGGTCCGTCATCAGTCATTACATAATAAATATATATAGTACCTGTACGGCAGCAGTACTAGTGATATTATATTGATTTCATCTCATTATCAATAATTTATCATCCAGTCTAGACTCTATATTAGCAGCAGACACAGTACGTTAGTCCACGGCTGTAGCTACCTCTGTGTCGGCACTCGGCAGTCCATACATAATTGTATACCACCTACCCGTGGTTTTTTTTTTTTTCTTCTTTGTACATACTACTATAGAGTATAGTAGCTTACTGTAGCAGTCTGCGGTGCTGCTGAGCTGGCAGTGTCCAGCAGGTCCGTCATCAGTCATCATTACCTAATAAATATATTATCTACCTGTCCAGCTGCAGTACTAGTGATATTATATATACATACATATATATATTGATTTCATCTCATTATCAATCATCCAGTCTATATTAGCAGCAGACACAGTACGTTAGTCCACGGCTGTAGGTACCTCTGTGTCGGCACTCGGCAGTCCATCCATAATTGTATACCACCTACCCGTGGTTTTTTTTTTTTTCTTTCTTCTTTGTACATACTACTATAGTATAGTAGCTTACTGTAGCAGTCTGCGGTGCTGCTGAGCTGACAGTGTCCAGCAGGTCCGTCATCAGCCATCATTACCTAATAAATATATTATCTACCTGTCCGGCTGCAGTACTAGTGATATTATATATACATTCATATATATATATATATTGATTTCATCTCATTATCATCCAGTCTATATTAGCAGCAGACACAGTACGGTAGTCCACGGCTGTAGCTACCTCTGTGTCGGCACTCGGCAGTCCATCCATAAGTATACTAGTATCCATCCATCTCCATTGTTTACCTGAGGTGCCTTTTAGTTGTGCCTATTAAAATATGGAGAACAAAAATGTTGAGGTTCCAAAATTAGAGAAAAATCAAGATCCACTTCCACCTCGTGCTGAAGCTGCTGCCACTAGTCATGGCCGAGACGATGAAATGCCAGCAACGTCGTCTGCCAAGGCCGATGCCCAATGTCATAGTACAGAGCATGTCAAATCCAAAACACCAAATATCAGTAAAAAAAGGAATCCAAAACCTAAAATAAAATTGTCGGAGGAGAAGCGTAAACTTGCCAATATGCCATTTACCACACGGAGTGGCAAGGAACGGCTGAGGCCCTGGCCTATGTTCATGGCTAGTGGTTCAGCTTCACATGAGGATGGAAGCACTCAGCCTCTCGCTAGAAAACTGAAAAGACTCAAGCTGGCAAAAGCACCGCAAAGAACTGTGCGTTCTTCGAAATCCCAAATCCACAAGGAGAGTCCAATTGTGTCGGTTGCGATGCCTGACCTTCCCAACACTGGACGTGAAGAGCATGCGCCTTCCACCATTTGCACGCCCCCTGCAAGTGCTGGAAGGAGCACCCGCAGTCCAGTTCCTGATAGTCAGATTGAAGATGTCAGTGTTGAAGTACACCAGGATGAGGAGGATATGGGTGTTGCTGGCGCTGGGGAGGAAATTGACCAGGAGGATTCTGATGGTGAGGTGGTTTGTTTAAGTCAGGCACCCGGAGAGACACCTGTTGTCCGTGGGAGGAATAGGGCCATTGACATGCCTGGTCAAAATACAAAAAAAATCAGCTCTTCGGTGTGGAAGTATTTCACCAGAAATGCGGACAACATTTGTCAAGCCGTGTGTTGCCTTTGTCAAGCTGTAATAAGTAGGGGTAAGGACGTTAACCACCTCGGAACATCCTCCCTTATACGTCACCTGCAGCGCATTCATAATAAGTCAGTGACAAGTTCAAAAACTTTGGGTGACAGCGGAAGCAGTCCACTGACCAGTAAATCCCTTCCTCTTGTAACCAAGCTCACGCAAACCACCCCACCAACTCCCTCAGTGTCAATTTCCTCCTTACCCAGGAATGCCAATAGTCCTGCAGGCCATGTCTCTGGCAATTCTGACGAGTCCTCTCCTGCCTGGGATTCCTCCGATGCATCCTTGAGTGTAATGCCTACTGCTGCTGGCGCTGCTGTTGTTGCTGCTGGGAGTCGATCGTCATCCCAGAGGGGAAGTCGTAAGCCCACTTGTACTACTTCCAGTAAGCAATTGACTGTCCAACAGTCCTTTGCGAGGAAGATGAAATATCACAGCAGTCATCCTGCTGCAAAGCGGATAACTGAGGCCTTGACAACTATGTTGGTGTTAGACGTGCGTCCGGTATCCGCCGTTAGTTCACAGGGAACTAGACAATTTATTGAGGCAGTGTGCCCCCGTTACCAAATACCATCTAGGTTCCACTTCTCTAGGCAGGCGATACCGAGAATGTACACGGACGTCAGAAAAAGACTCACCAGTGTCCTAAAAAATGCAGTTGTACCCAATGTCCACTTAACCACGGACATGTGGACAAGTGGAGCAGGGCAGGGTCAGGACTATATGACTGTGACAGCCCACTGGGTAGATGTATGGACTCCCGCCGCAAGAACAGCAGCGGCGGCACCAGTAGCAGCATCTCGCAAACGCCAACTTTTTCCTAGGCAGGCTACGCTTTGTATCACCGCTTTCCAGAATACGCACACAGCTGAAAACCTCTTACGGCAACTGAGGAAGATCATCGCGGAATGGCTTACCCCAGCAATATTGTGTGTGCATTAAATATGGGCAAATTCCAGCACGTCCCATGTTTTGCACATACCTTGAATTTGGTGGTGCAGAATTTTTTAAAAAACGAAAGGGGCGTGCAAGAGATGCTGTCGGTGGCCAGAAGAATTGCGGGACACTTTCGGCGTACAGGCACCACGTACAGAAGACTGGAGCACCACCAAAAACTACTGAACCTGCCCTGCCATCATCTGAAGCAAGAAGTGGTAACGAGGTGGAATTCAACCCTCTATATGCTTCAGAGGTTGGAGGAGCAGCAAAAGGCCATTCAAGCCTATACAATTGAGCACGATATAGGAGGTGGAATGCACCTGTCTCAAGCGCAGTGGAGAATGATTTCAACGTTGTGCAAGGTTCTGATGCCCTTTGAACTTGCCACACGTGAAGTCAGTTCAGACACTGCCAGCCTGAGTCAGGTCATTCCCCTCATCAGGCTTTTGCAGAAGAAGCTGGAGACATTGAAGGAGGAGCTAACACGGAGCGATTCCGCTAGGCATGTGAGACTTGTGGATGGAGCCCTTAATTCGCTTTACAAGGATTCACGGGTGGTCAATCTGTTGAAATCAGAGCACTACATTTTGGCCACCGTGCTCGATCCTAGATTTAAAGCCTACCTTGGATCTCTCTTTCCGGCAGACACAAGTCTGCTGGGGTTGAAAGACCTGCTGGTGACAAAATTGTCAAGTCAAGCGGAACGCGACCTGTCAACATCTCCTCCTTCACATTCTCCCGCAACTGGGGGTGCGAGGAAAAGGCTCAGAATTCCGAGCCCACCCGCTGGCGGTGATGCAGGGCAGTCTGGAGCGACTGCTGATGCTGACATCTGGTCCGGACTGAAGGACCTGACAACGATTACGGACATGTCGTCTACTGTCATTGCATATGATTCTCTCACCATTGGAAGAATGGTGGAGGATTATATGAGTGACCGCATCCAAGTAGGCACGTCACACAGTCCGTACTTATACTGGCAGGAAAAAGAGGCAATTTGGAGGCCCTTGCACAAACTGGCTTTATTCTACCTAAGTTGCCCTCCCACAAGTGTGTACTCCGAAAGAGTGTTTAGTGCCGCCGCTCACCTTGTCAGCAATCGGCGTACGAGGTTACATCCAGAAAATGTGGAGAAGATGATGTTCATTAAAATGAATTATAATCAATTCCTCCGTGGAGACATTGACCAGCAGCAATTGCCTCCACAAAGTACACAGGGAGCTGAGATGGTGGATTCCAGTGGGGACGAATTGATAATCTGTGAGGAGGGGGATGTACACGGTGATATATCGGAGGATGATGATGAGGTGGACATCTTGCCTCTGTAGAGCCAGTTTGTGCAAGGAGAGATTAATTGCTTCTTTTTTGGTGGGGGTCCAAACCAACCCGTCATTTCAGTCACAGTCGTGTGGCAGACCCTGTCACTGAAATGATGGGTTGGTTAAAGTGTGCATGTCCTGTTTATACAACATAAGGGTGGGTGGGAGGGCCCAAGGACAATTCCATCTTGCACCTCTTTTTTCTTTAATTTTTCTTTGCGTCATGTGCTGTTTGTGGAATGTTTTTTGGAAGGGCCATCCTGCGTGACACTGCAGTGCCACTCCTAGATGGGCCCGGTGTTTGTGTCGGCCACTAGGGTCGCTTATCTTACTCACACAGCTACCTCATTGCGCCTCTTTTTTTCTTTGCGTCATGTGCTGTTTGGGGAGGGTTTTTTGGAAGGGCCATCCTGCGTGACACTGCAGTGCCACTCCTAGATGGGCCCGGTGTTTGTGTTGGCCACTAGGGTCGCTTATCTTACTCACACAGCTACCTCATTGCGCCTCTTTTTTTCTTTGCGTCATGTGCTGTTTGGGGAGGGTTTTTTGGAAGGGCCATCCTGCGTGACACTGCAGTGCCACTCCTAGATGGGCCCGGTGTTTGTGTCGGCCACTAGGGTCGCTTATCTTACTCACACAGCTACCTCATTGCGCCTCTTTTTTTCTTTGCGTCATGTGCTGTTTGGGGAGTGTTTTTTGGAAGGGCCATCCTGCGTGACACTGCAGTGCCACTCCTAGATGTGCCCGGTGTTTGTGTCGGCCACTAGGATCGCTTATCTTACTCACACAGCTACCTCATTGCGCCTCTTTTTTTCTTTGCGTCATGTGCTGTTTGGGGAGTGTTTTTTGGAAGGGCCATCCTGCGTGACACTGCAGTGCCACTCCTAGATGGGCACGGTGTTTGTGTCGGCCACTAGGGTCGCTTAGCTTAGTCATCCAGCGACCTAGGTGCAAATTTTAGGACTAAAAATAATATTGTGAGGTGTGAGGTATTCAGAATAGACTGAAAATGAGTGGAAATTATGGTTTTTGAGGTTAATAATACTTTGGGATCAAAATTACCCCCAAATTCTATGATTTAAGCTGTTTTTTAGTGTTTTTTAAAAAAAACACCCGAATCCAAAACACAGCCGAATCCGACAAAAAAAATTCGGTGAGGTTTTGCCAAAACGCGGTCGAACCCAAAACACGGCCGCGGAACCGAACCCAAAACCAAAACACAAAACCCGAAAAATTTCAAGTGCACATCTCTAATTATTATGTGTATAAGCGGTACTGATACTGTGGGAATTATGTGTATAAGCGGCACTGCTACCATGGGCATTATGTATATAAGCAGCACTGCTACCATGGCCATTATGTGTATAAGCAGCACTGCTACCATTATTCCTGTCAATCTCATTGCGATCAGCTGTGTGAATGGATTCTTCGTACAATCCATCGCCCAGCAATGATCCACTTTGTATCCGTACAACCCGCCTGTGCATTGCGGTGCATACGCATGTGCAGTTCTGACCTGGTTGCAGCGCAGTGAAAAATCCTAGCGTGCGATCAGGTCTGAATGACTTCCTATATACGGTATAGTCTACACTGTGTATGATGATAAAATAAATAGAACTTGACCATTTATGGTCTTACAATTCACGGTGAGAAAAAAAATACTTCTGCATTTGCTTCCCAGAATAAATGATTACTTTTTGTAACTTTTGTAAATAAAACGTTATTTGTTTTAGACATAAATTAGCTTATGATGCAGCAAACTAGAGGAACAGAGGGTTTACAAAAATTACAAACAAATAGTATGAGAAAAAAATAAAAAATGTTCCTGGATGAGAACCACTATAAATACAAAATCTTTTATTTTGACAATGTAAAAATCTATAACTTGTTTGGTTTGTGTTTCAAGGGCCAACCTACTGTTTCATCAGACATCTACACAAAATATTGGAAGTTTGCCTTGTACATTTGTGAAAAGAGAATAAGGAGGGGGATTGATTCACTTTCAGCAATTAAACAATTATGCTTCAGAAGAAGCAGTAGGTACAGAATGTTCATCAAGTGAGTCACAGCTTTATACATTCTCAAACCAAATAAATCATATATTAATTACAAAAGGTGAAATAGTTTTGTCAATTATTGTGGAGTCAACCCCCAAATGTTCAACTTCTAATTTTTGGAATAATACACAGTGTTCACTATTGTATGTGCTGTTCTTTTCTTCACCTGCATGTGCCAGAGACTTCATCACTGTTTGGATCAAAGCAATATCTTGAGAACATCTGAATATTGGAGAGCCACTGGTTCCCCCTCCCTTCACATACTGCATTGAGTGGAAACTATCCTGATTGTCTAACACCTGGGTTGGGTATGGATTTAGTTGTTTTTATTTATTAGAAATATTACCATTCATTTTAATGACAATTCTACTTTACATGAAAAGAAAAAATATGCTTCAATTGACATCTGGTTGTAGAAATAAAGTATTGCATATAGTATAATCACAGTACCATGATATGTTGCATAAATGGAAATGTCATGTGTTAAGTGTCCATTTGATGCTTGCACTCAGTACTCACCTCTTGGTCAATTCCTTCACTTCTTTGGGTTCCAGAATCACCTCTATGCTCATGATATGTAAATCTACATTACCTCTTCTGTCATCTACCCTACTCTTGTATCCCATGAGTCAATCCATCTCTCTTTAATCTTTACTTGGATGACCGACTGTTATCTCAAGATCAAAAAATTCAAAACTTTACTAATCCTCTCTCCAGTACTCACTGTTATGTGCCCTTCTCAGGCCTTTCTTAGTATTGAATATTTTCCCTCTCACCTGTTACCCATGCTTTCTTCATGAGGATCCTCACCGAATACAGTTTTAACTAATCTACCCAAAGCTAGTCCCTTTCCCAAACCTGTCAACTGCACCTTGCCAAGATACAGAATACTCCTTTCCTTTTCCTTAATGTCACAAGAGTATCATCCACTCTCTTGCCATCTCTCCTTCTCTCTGGCCACTCTATCACACACGTGTTTCCCCTACAATTTGATGCAGTGGCATTGTTGATCTTTTCCCCACACCATTACGATTCTAGAGAGCCTCTCTGCTGATAATGTCGATATTACCTTAAACCATAAAGCTATACCTTATAACACACTTTTACCATAGAGCCGCTACGGCCGCTAGACTTAGTACACACGCTACGTACTCTGTACGCTATTTGCGTACAGAGTCCCGTACCTTGTACGGACTTAGCGTACAAACGCCGTGCTGGGGGTATAAAGTACACACAGCGCGTACGCACCCAGAGTTATACTTTAAACCTTTTGAGTAATGCAATGCAATGATATTCTTACACTTTAAACGTTATGCAGCAAAGCACTGAAATGATGTTACACCTTAAACCTTACGAAGCGCTGACGGTATAAAGTACCCGCAGTGTTTACACACCTTATCAATACACTCTTAAACCTTATACAGTTAGGTAATGTAATACGCTTTAAACCTTAGCAGGGAAAAGAGGACACAACACCGATTTGTAGTTAAACACTGGGCTCTGAAACCTCAGCGTATAAATCTGAAAGGGGATAACAATACAATTTATACACTACAAAATACAACAGAGTAAAATGGCTACAGTCAATGTACATACGTGAGAATATTCGCTTGCACAACCTGGACCAGTCCTCCGCTCATCAGGTAGATAGCGTTCAGAGTCTTCTGACCGGCCAGGCAAAAACAGGCTTTTTATACACTACTTCCAAAAGCAATACAATGGATACTGTAATACCTTTGTCCATTGGACACAGGAATGCACCTTTACAGTACAAGAGAGGTCATAGGTCGATTTGAATAGGTGGGCGATGTCTTTCTCAACTGCTCTTGTGGGTGGTTTCCTCTGGATTCTCGCCGCATACATAATATACAGTAAATACAGTTTAAACCTATTTTCTACTTCTGCACATAACTATACGCAGGAACATGCGATCTTCCTCTAACCAACACCGGAATGTTACCCTTAAAATACGCTACAGCTGGATACCAAACACCACCTTATGACCTTGTTCTGTCCCCTCCTATCCTGCAAAGGTGAATCCCTTTGTTCTGGAATCATTTAAACATTGTTACTTTCTCATGTGGTGCAGGGGGCTATGTGTACAATGTGCACTATTTGGGTTAAATATGTAATGTTTTGATAACCCTCTATGTGCTCACAAACTCCGCCGTAAATACCCATATCACGCGCAGGATCGCGGGAGCGATCATACGCAAATTGCGGATATGTGCACGCACGGCGGAACAAGTGCACGCGCAGTGGGCATGTGTGTGTGGTTAGTACGTGGTGTGTGTACTGGAATATTTTTCGACATTGAGAGTCCACCCTTTGGCAGTCAACAATAACTGCCACTATCTAAACTCTAAACATAAAAATATACAATACATTATCTACAGATGGTTGGATGGTAGGAGGAGAGGTGTAGGCGAGAAATGTATGACCTAGTGGGATAGTAAAAGCATGTATGTATGAATCCATGTCTGAGGGGCATGTATCATCGTGCCGTAGATGTTCTAGATAAGCTTTGAGGTATTGCGAAGTATACATTAAATCCTTCTTATCCAGTATTAAGGGTCTGTAAGTGGGCAAACAAACACTAACGAGCTCTTTTCGGCTTCTTGTTCCAACAAATGGGGAGCACATTTAGTTGATGATACATGGAGGGGTAACATATGTGAGTGCTAATATATGTGGATATCACCTGTCGACTATATGTGTCACTAACTGAAGATTGTAGAGATGAAGATAAGACACATATCTAAAATACATTCACATAACATTTTCGTAATCATTCTTGGGTGTAATCATTCTTGTTTGTAGTCGATGTCTTTTCCGGATCGGTGTATCTGGGCGAAGGGGGAGACAAAGGAAAAATGGGTGAAAGAAACAGGCCATGGATTTCATTTGCAATCCTTATCACAACACTGTCTCTATGGATGGGTCATAAATTAAATCTGCTGCTGTAACAGTGCCCCCGCTCCTTAAACTCATCAAATTTGTGCCGTGCTTGCGCCGCATTAGAATTCGAACACACCTAAATATCAAGCCAATAATTATGACGACTCCCAGGATACAAAGGAGAAACTTTCCTACACTCATAATAACATTTTGAGCCCATTCTCCTAATCCTGAGAACCAATTTCGTGGGTTCAACCATGAGACCCAGCAGTCAGGGTAAGGTTGTGTCTCCTTCGGAACTCCCACTTCAACTGCAAGATATCGTCCATCTTTTGATCGATGATCTCGGTTGGGTCATCAGTGCTGTTTGTAATATACGTGCAGCACTTCACACCATATTGAGTTGCCAAAGTGACACAGTACCCACCCGTCACGGCTGTGATTTAATTGAGGACCATCCTATGCTGGATCAGTTCTGTATTGTAAGCTTGCAACTCCCTACCCGTATACCTGAAGGTGTCGTCATACATCTCAGTTATATTATCTATCAAGTTCGCTAGCGCATGGATATACCTATAATTTATAGTTCCTCTGGCCGTACGGGTGACGTCTAATGCGATAAGGAACTGAATCCCGGTGGATTCGTGGATCAAATCAGAGGCTACGTGCTCTGTCCTTTCTATGAGGTGTCTCTTGACGATGTGTTCATAATGAGTGTGAGTATAAGGAGCCTGAGCACTGCGGTGAACGTCTTTCATCTTATCATGGGTTATGGTCATGACCTCTGGCAACACTCTTCCAACATAACACAATCCCTCTGAGTTTGGGGCAAGCCACTTATACGCCTTCCTCCCACATATGAAATAGGCATCATCGGGGAGAACATATGGGACAGAATATGACATTACCATATTACAAACTTTCCAAGTGAAAAACATAATCCCTAGTTCTCTCATCTGTTCAGTACAAATATCAGGCTGGATGATATGAGCACAGTACCCAGGTGATACTTCTCCAACCCTCATGGTCTTGCTTCCTCGAGTATACCTATACCGAAAAAACCTTCCACTGCTGGCTTTTTGGCGTACAAGTTGCAAGTCTATGGGTATCTTATCAGCTCTGTGTGAAAAGGTCATGGAATGGTTATTCCAAGTCACTTCCCAATTTCCCGGTTTTCGGGAATTGGAAATGTTGAAACACACGAAGGATCTATCTACATGATACTGGTGGAGCTTCAAACTAGGGGGCCTAGAAATATTAAATTTCTTGTCCACCGGTCTCCCACCCCGTAATTCGAGTACCTCATCTATTGTTAAAGGATACAGTACTAGTCCTGACTTGCTCTGACCTTGAGGTACCTGTGAGCACACCCAGCATTCTGTCTGGTTTAAGACCTTACCCACTAGTGAGTGGTAATCACTCAATGGATGACGGTCCATGTTGATATTAAGGCTGGAATGACATCTCTGGATGCACCCATCCTCAACTATGTTCTCACAATTCCTACAAATGCAATTTTCCTCAGCCAATAACCCTTCACAGTGCCTCCGAGCTCCCTGACTACCAGATCGTTTTCTGATACTCGCCTTTGCTCGATTGATGTGTTGCTCTTGGAATTCTACAAATCCATCCTCGCCATCAGAACCCATTCCAGATCCTTTCTCGACCTCTCTGGGACTCTCAACGAAACAGACTGTCCTCGTCAACAACAGGATTAACAGGAAAACTCGGAATGCAGTCTCTTTAGGTAAGTCCATCTTTAAGGGGAGAGAAAGGAAACAAGAAGGGGGAGGAAAAAGGGAGGGATAGAAGGAGGGTAGTGGGAGATGGAGAAAATAATAAAAAAAAGAAAAACTGGTGCGACAACCACCTATGGTCTTGTTGTTCTCCGCGCTCAGTTGCCGTCTCAACAGTACTGCCTCTCAACCTTCCCGGAACAGACACTCCAGTGATACGATGTTCTCTCCGCTCTGCTCTTTGTCACGGGTTCTCTCTGGGTCAGCAACCTTCTTACAGTGGGACGAGTGGACCCAAGTCTCTCTTTCGGCAACCTTTAATGCTGTCGTGCTGGTTAGTAAGACTTGATATGGTCCTTCCCATCTGTCAATGAGGCAACCTGAGCGTAGAAAATTTCGAATCATTACATAATCCCCAGGTTCAATGTCACGACAATTACTGTTCGGTAGGTCAGGAATCACCAGCTTTAGATTTCTGTTTTGATTCCTCAGCTGCTGGCTCATCCTAACCAAATATTTTACAGTCACTTCGATATTTCATTTCAAATCATCCTGGGGTCTATCATTACATGGGGTTGACAGCCAAAAAGAATCTCAAACGGTGATAGGTTAAGGGGGGACCTGGGAGTGGTTCTGATGCTGTACAATACTAGTGGCAAAGCTTCTGGCCACAACAATCCAGTTTCAGCCATCACTTTGCTCAGCTTGTTCTTAATAGTGCTGTTTACTCTCTCCACCTTCGCACTCGCCTGTGGGCGGTATGGAGTATGCAGCTTGCTATTAATTCCCTTCAGTTTGTACATAACCTGAAAGAATTCACCTGTAAAATGGGTACCCCTATCGCTTTCAATCATCCTTGGAAAACCATATCTGCACACAAATTCCTGCACAATTTTCTTTGCAGTGAACTTAGCAGTATTTGTGGCAGCAGGGAACGCTTCTACCCAATTGGAAAACACATCAATACAGACTAACACATATTTTAAATTCCTGCAGGGTGGTAACTGTATGAAATCAATCTGTATTACCTGAAAAGGGCCATCTGTCGGCGGGATATGGGATGGTTCTGTTGGTATTGACTTTCCAATATTCTTCCTCAAGCAAATAAGACATGTCATTGCTCTCTTACCCGCATGAGAAGAGAATTCTGGCGCACACCAGTAGGCTCTCACCAGCTTACACATACCCTCTTTACCATGAGTCAGACCGTGTGCCGCCTCAGCTAAGCTTGGAAGATATGCTCTGGGGGCCACTGGCTTACCCTGTCCATCTGTCCAGAGTCCTGAGGACTCTTGGCCATACCCATTTGACCTCCAGACTGCCTTTTCCTGTGGAGAACACAAATTCTGCATTTCACTTTATTTTTGTGTGTTGACGGTGTTGAATATCATCAGTGATGTGATATCTGTTTGTATGGGGGTGCTGGCTGCTGATTTAGCAGCTTCGTCTGCCCGGCTGTTACCAAGTGACACTGGGTCTTTACTGTAAGTGTGGGCTTTGCACTTGATAACAGCCACTCTGTCTGGTTCTTGTATCGCTGTTAGAAGCCTTTTTATATGGGATGCATGCGCTACAGGTGTGCCAGCTGCCGTCATGAAATTTCTGAGGCGCCGTAGGGCCCTGAAATCATGCACTACTCCAAAGGCATACCTAGAATCTGTATATATATTGGCTGACTTTCCCTTGGTCAATTAAAACGCTCTGGTTAGGGTGACCAGCTCAGCAACTTGTGCTGAGTGCGGTGGGCCCAGGGGCTCAGCTTCTATGATACCTCTGTCATCTATGGCTGCGTACCCAGTGCACAAGTCTCCCGAATCCGTCTGTCTGTGGCAACTACCGTCAGTGTGAAAAGTGAAATCTACGCCTTCCAGTGGTTTGTCACTAATGTCATGTTTTGCAGTGAAAGTCTGGTTCAGATTTTCCATACAATCATGTGTGTCAGTGTCTGTACTAAATCCTCCTTCACCATCATTCTCATCCTCCACCCTTTGTGCCTGTCCAGGCACACCTGGCAGATAAGTTGCAGGATAAAGTGCGCTGCATCTCTTTATGGTGATGTTTACAGGGGCCATTAGTGCTAATTCCCACCTTGTAAACCGCGCAGATGAGACATGTCTGGTTTGGGCAGAGTTCAGTAAGGCTGACACTGCATGAGGTGTATGGATGGTCAGGTTGTGTCCTAACACTACGTCTTCACTCTTACTTACTAGAAAGGCTATCGCTGCAACACTTCGCAAGCATGTGGGGAGAGACCACGCTACAGTGTCCAACTGTGCACTGTAGTAAGCTACCGGCCTGCTGGCATCGCCATGTCTCTGGGTTAGGACACCTGCCGCACACCCAGCACTTTCCGTACCGTACAATTCAAAGGGTTTCCCATAATCTGGCATGCCTAGTGCAGGTGCCTGTGATAGGCACTGTTTGACTCTCTCAAATGCCAGTTCGGACTCATCTGTGTGCGAGATCCGATCTGGTTTGTTCGAGGAGACCATTTCTTGCAAAGGTAAAGCCAGTATGGAGAACCCTGGGATACAGTTTCGGCAGTACCCACACATTCCAAGGAAAGTGCGGATCTGTTGCTCGGTTTGTGGCAGAGTCATGTCGCGAATCGCCTGTATTCTATCAGCAGTGAGATGTCTAAGTCCTTGCGTCAAGCAATGTCCCAAATATTTTACCCTGGTCTGGCACAACTGCAACTTATCCCTTGAAACCTTGTGTCCCGTATGGGAAAGATGAAACAGAAGCTGTTCCGTGTCTTTCAAGGACGATTCGAGTGAATCAGAACACAACAATAAGTCATCAACGTACTGTATTAGCACTGATCCACTCTCAGGTTGAAAGGATTGTAAACAGTCATGCAATGCCTGGGAGAAAATACTTGGGCTGTCTATGAAACCTTGGGGGAGACGAGTCCAGGTGTACTGTACTCCCCTGTATGTGAATGCAAACAGGTATTGGCTGTCAGGGTTCAGAGGGACAGAAAAGAAGGCAGAACAGAGGTCAATGACAGTGAAAAATTTTGCAGTAGGGGGAATTTGCATGAGGATGACAGCTGGATTTGGCACTACAGGGAATTGGCTCTCAACTATCGTGTTTATCCCCCTTAGATCCTGCACTAGCCTGTAACCCCTCCCCCCACTCTTTTTCACAGGGAAGATGGAACTATTGGCAGTGCTGGACGTCCTAACTAGGATGCCCTGTTGTAGCAAGCGCTCTATGACTGGGTACACTCCTAATTCCACCTCTGGCTTCAGAGGATACTGAGGGATTTTTGGAGCTATCCTACCATCTTTTACTTGCACTACTACAGGAGCTACATTCACCATCAATCCAGTGTCTTGTCCATCTTTGGTCCAGAGGGATTCCGGTATCTGGGAGATCATTGCCTCTACCTTGGATGGACACTTGTCTATAACAGCAGAGTGTGACATTAACCTTTGTGGGGTGTCCAACATATCCTGCACTTCCTGAACGTGATTCTCGGGTATATCCGAGAAGATACCCTCAGGAGTACAATATACGACACACCTCATTTTACACAATAAATCTCTCCCAAGTAGATTAGTCAGAGCCGATGCAGCCAGCAAAAAGGAATGCTTGGTCTGCAAAGGCCCTATCGTAATCTCCGCTGGTCTACTTAAAGGGTAGTGTTGCACTATTCCTGTTACTCCCATTGCTGAAATTGTTTTACCAGTGGTTTTTATACCTACCGTTGAATTTAACACTGACCTGGCCGCCCCTGTATCTACAAGAAAGGGTAATGATCTACCAGCTACATCAACTGTGACCTCGGGTTCACTACCAAGGCTAGCGATCAACTTCACTGGCTGCAGACTACAGGTGTGGCCCAACCCCTATTGTCTATTGTGACCCTCCCACAGCGCGCTGGCAGCTACAATATGTGCTGGGGGTAACTGAGAATTTTCAGAGGTCTGCCAGTCCCTCCTAGGTGGGTACCTCCTTGTTTCCCCTGCATGTGGCTCATCACTTCTCCTATGCGGTCCCTTATCCCAATTACGTGTATTATAACTTTGCTCGTGTTCTTGTCTATGGGGTCTGAATTTTTGTGTGCTGTTGCAATTGCTGGCATAATGCCCTTCCCTTTTACACAGATAACAAACTCTTGGCTTTCTCCATGTGTCAGGGGCCTGGGGTTTTGGCTGATGCGGTTTGGTTGTAAGGGCATTTATACTTACTGTCATCAGCTTATCCCCCTGTGACTCCCTGTGCTTAATGATGTTCCTATCGTGCTCAACAGCGGACTCTCTTAATGCAGCCACCGAGATACCTCTCCAGTTAGGTAGAGAGGTTTGTACCCTTGTTCTTAATGTCTCTTTTAACCCGTCCATTAATACTGACACAGCTACCTCTCTATGATGTACACTGTCCTTAATGTCCTCGACCCCAGTGTATCTAGCCATTTCCTGCAGTGCTCGATGGAAATATTCAGATGCCGTTTCACCTTCTTTTTGTCTTATGGAAAAGATTTTATTCCATTTGACAACAGTAGGGAAATATACTCCTAATTGCAGATTGATCTATCATACATTCTCCTGAGTGTACTCTTCAGTGAGAGGTACTTCTGCGTCTAATTTACAATCAGTAATGAATTTCGCTGGGTCAATATTGGATGGTAAACATATCCGTAGCACTGTTCGCCAATCTTTGTTTGTGGGTTCGGTGGCGTTACCTAATTCTTTAATGAACCTCTGGCATGCGACTAGATCCTTTCTGGGATCGGGAAATTCAGACATAATTGTCCTCAATTCTGTTCGGGACCAGGGACAATGCATAGCAATGTTTCTGATGGGAGTAACTCCCTGAGCGTCAGTCCTCCCATTGGGGACTGCGATGACCCTGACAGGATTTAGTTAAATTACATCATTCTGAGTTGATTCTACAATGTGAGGTGCAATTGTCTCTGCATAATGTACGGTACCGTACTTACCTGTGGACACGACCTCACTTATCCCTGCGCTAGGGGGCCTTACTACTTCTCTTACTGATTGGGCCGTGCCCACCTGGGTGTTCTGTATGGTGGCTGCTAGAGAGAGTGCAGATATCGTGGGTCAAATATGTAATGTTTTGATAACCCTCTATGTGCTCACAAACTCCGCCGTAAATACCCATATCACGCACAGGATCGCGGGAGCGATCTTACGCAAATTGCGGATATGTGCACGCACGGCGGAACAAGTGCACGCGCAGTGGGCATGTGTGTGTGGTTAGTACGTGGTGTGTGTACTGGAATATTTTTCGACTTTGACACTGCATAGCCTTCAAAATACACCTAATTACTCCGTTTACCTTCACCTACAAATCAATCTTTAATGCCTCAACCTTTTGTATCTCTGACCATACAAAAATGATCCCTCTCCATTCTGTCAATGAACTTTCCCTCTCCTCTTCTCTAATCTCACACTCCTGCCTTCTGGAATTCAGTTGTAATGTTCCTAATGCTTGGAACTCCATGTCCCAACTTTTACACACATCAACCTACTCTCAATCTTTTGAATGCTTTTTGAAAACTCTTTACATCCCTCTATTTGCCCATTCTACTCATTTCCTTCCATGACTATTCTCTCTTTTTGCTTCCAAAAATCCTTGTACATTATTGTTCTGCAGCATGACACTCCACAATGTACCTCCTCTTGGATTAGATTCCCTTGCACAACCTCAGTCTTTGAGCGTACAGTAGTTACCTCTTTCTTTTGTCCCTCATTTTGTAAAATCTTTTTATTTTTTGGATGCAGCTTTTTTAACCTTACCTTACCTATGCGTATTTTGGTTTTTAATTTTTTTTATTTGGTTGTTTATACTGTGCTCTATAATCTGTGCTGCCTTTTAAAAAAGCTGTGATGATGATGTTAATGATAAGTACTGCTTTCTATACTCCATGCCAAATTGTAATGTTTCACAGGCTTCCTTATAAACTTCTTTAAAGTTGATCATTCTTTTAAAACTTTTGTGGTACTATTTTTACAGTAATAATGAGAGAAAGTTATTAAAACAAAAAATGTTTTCTCTGTGTAAATTGTGCACTCATGGGGGATAGTGAATTGTGCTTGAGGGATTGACTGCAAAATCTCCATAGTTTTCATCATTGGCCAATATTATTCTATATAAAGATACAGTGCTTTAAAATATGTTTATATATTGTATATAAGAATGTGTTCTTTTGCTACCTCCTTACAAAATGGGCAAAAGCAATGAAAACAGTTTGTCTTCACTATAAAAAATAGAGAATTTTGTTTTCCCTGTTAAAATGAAACCATCTGATGTGATAACTTTATTGAGCATAACTTCTGGTCTAAAGAGGACAAGCTTTAAAAAAACTGAAGATACTTAACCAGAGAAATAGAAGATTCCTGTTGCACAGTAAGTACAGCAGTGAAGTGCGATGAGGTAAATGGCTGAGGAGGCACTAGCTAGTATCAGAGCCAGATTTACACACACGCATATTATTTTGTGGTTAGTTTTGGCTATAAAAATGATTAGAATAAAACAAATCTGAAATTAATAACACAAAGATTATATTTATATGTCATACATTTCTTCTTTGTATTATTCTAATCATTTTTATAGTCAAAACTCTGGAGTATACTGGAGTTTGACAGGTGAGGCTCTAACTCCCCTCCCTATCCTGACTGCATGTGACTGATGTACAGTATGCATTATTCATGTGTTGTATACAAAAATATGTTACCCTTATTAAGTTGATGGCAATTTCTAAGTTTCTAAAAATCATGTTAGATATGCTCAAGAAAAAAGCTTACAATGGTTGTTATATGGTTGCATTGTGGCTGTTGTAACAATGAAGGTGCAGTAGAGTGCTAATTAGGGTTGAAAATATTAAATAATTAAGAAGCAGGACAGTTAAAAGTTAATATTCAATTTGTACTACATAATTGCGATTTAAAAAAAGTTTACATATGCGGAAAGATATTTTTTCTTGATCTTTTATTTTTTAATTGAACAATGTAAAAAGTGAGCAAACTTAAGAAACTGTACAAAAAATTAGTCACTTGTCATTCTACTTTGTTTGCTCCTAAAATATTTTTTTCTTATATCACTGTTTGGTTTAGCCTTATTTGTTGATTGAATGAATAATGTAAGGATCTTAGAAAAGTGGATTTATACGATATTCCTTTTGACACAGTTGAAAATGTATGTTGGATACTTTTCTTTACATCAACGTGTGCATAAAATCTGCTAAAATGTAACTGCAAAATGCTTAGCTTTGCAAGTATAGTAACAAAGATTCTTATAAGGGATTACATTGTTCTAAATATTTGGTGGCAATCAGAAAACTCACTGGACTGATATATTATACTATTAATACGGGTTTATAAATGTCAGTGCATTGGGAGTTATTCAGGTTTGTTAGCAAACAAAAGAAATAAGCAACTGGGCAAAACCATGCTGCACTGTAGGTGGGGCAGATGTAACATGTGCAGAGAGAGTTAGATTTGGAGGGGGGTGTAAACTGAAATCTAATTTGCAATGTAAAATAAAGCAGCCAGTATTTACCCTGCACAGAAACAATATAACCTACCCAAATCTAACTCTCTCTGCACATGTTACATATGCCCCACCTGCAGTGCAACATGGTTTTGGCCAGTTGCTAAGTTTTTTGGTTTACTAACATCTCTGAATAAGGTCCATCCTTTGTTTTCTTTTTTTCAGTCTTGAATCTAAGGCAGAATCAGCCTCATTTGTGCACAGTCCGTCGTTTTTATGTTTTCAGTTCTCATATATTGTTTAAAGAAAAAATTCTAGACTTCCAATTGGAACTCCCCACAAAGTGTTTCTTAATGTTTATAAATACAGATCAGACTTCTCATCAGCTTCCTTATAAACAGTAATGCCTCTTTAAAATTTTAATATGCCACGTTTCAGGTCACGCCCAAAAACATACTTTGCATTTCAGATAAAATATTAGCAGTGATATATAAATTATATAAAAACACTTGCCTCTGGTGTCTAAAGACTGAACAAATGCAGTGCTAACAATTTCCAAAATATGTGTCCTAGTATAGCTACAGCACCTTCAGTTGTGCAGCTGGTGTTATTGAACTCAGAATTTCATTAGTCCAGTAGTTTAGTATTCCTTTTCTCCTTATCAAATTTTTACTAAAAAAAGCAATTAAAAAAAACTTTGTTTCACATGATATTTTTTCCAAGTTCATACTTATCTTAAAAATGTTTTTAAATTTACAGGGAAAATAACAAAAAAAAAAATAAGGACAACTTTGAGAGCTAGGTTTCCTATTAAATATAGAAGCATTATGATTGTTTATAAAATTGTATATATATATATATATATTCAATAGACAAAAAACCTTACGGTTTCACATGTCCCATTAAGGCTTCTTAGACATGATCGAAATTTCAGAAACCTGTTGTAACTCTTCCACTCAAACTCCAAAAAGCAATGAAATTCCGATCATTAAGGCTGACGCCTTAATGGACGTGTTCCTTGTGCAATACAGATATGGTATGCCATCACAGCCTGTGGGTAAGTGCAGATTCAGCACTCTCACAGAGTGAGATTGCTGTCACTCACACAATGGTGGAGCTGCTAATTCACAGATTTGTGTGCTCATTGGAATACACACATGCAGTCTATGCAACTGAAGGTCTGAGCGGAAGACAAAGCTGCTCAGATGAGGTAAGAGTGTTGTTGATTGGAGGGAGGAGAGCGGTGTGGATGGGGGAACAGAAGTGTGTGGATAGAGGGAACACTAAGCAGCACTGATGAGGGGGACAAAGAAACACGGGGTAATTCAGACCGCAGCAGCAGCAATCGCAGTCTGAATTAGTTTGTGAGGTGCGCACGTGCAATGGCCGCACTGCGCGTGCGTACCCCAGGAGCCCAGTGAGATGCTATCAGCATCTCACTGGCTGCGATCACCCTGCCTGATTGATAGGCAGAGGTGGTTGCGGGGAAGGAGGGGGGCGTGCAAACAGCGTTAGCATGCCATTGGCAGAGCATGGTCTGCACAACGGAGGCGTTTCCGGACCACTGGGGGTGGGCTGTGGCGGTTATCCCCCTGCCAAGAGCGCAGGACCCACGAAATTTACCTTCAGGATGTCAGCTACATGAATGGGGTAAGAGTGGTGTGGATAGGGGGTAGATTAAGCAGCAAGTATGGGAAGGGAGACAGAGCGGTGCAGATGGGGGAAATGGTGCAGATGGGTTGAAAACACTGGCTCGGATGGGTAGAAAACTGGTGCAGATGGGAGAGAAGACAGTGTGCCATGTACTGAAGGAGACAGAGTGACGTTGAAGAAGGAAACACTGAGCAGCACAGAGAGAAGGAAACGGTGGTACAGACAAGGCACAGGTGGGGAAAGACAGATGGTACAGATAAGTTAGTACAGACTAGCACAGATGGGAGAACACAGCAGTAGGGATTGGGGAAGACAGGGCAGCATGGGGGTGTATAGGGGAAGTAAGTGTAGATGCATAGACCGTAGATGGGGTATTATAGTTTTAGCATTTAACCAAGATGTTTGAGGGAGCTAAATGTGTATACTAAGTGAGATGGATGTATGGAGTTAGAAGGATGTTGTAACAAGGTGGGATTGTTGTGGTGACTGAATGGGATGGTTGTGGGCACTGAGTGGGATGGGTGCACCACAAAACTGCTCAGACCTTCAGTTGCATAGACTGCATGTGTGTATTCCAATGAGCACACAAATCTGTGAATTAGCAGCTCCACCATTGTGTGAGTGACAGCAATGTCACTCTGTGAGAGTGCTGAATCTGCACTTACCCACAGGCTGTGATGGCATACCATATCTGTATTGCGCAAGGAACACGTCCATTAAGGCGTCAGCCTTAATGATCGGAATTTCATTGCTTTTTGGAGTTTGAGTGGAAGAGTTACAACAGGTTTCTGAAATTTCGATCATGTCTAAGAAGCCTTAATGGGACATGTGAAACCGTAAGGTTTTTTGTCTATTGAATTTCATCGCTTTTTTTAAATTTATTTTTTTTATTCAGAAATGTAAAATTTCACTGTAAGAATAAACATTTGATTTTTTAAATGTTTAATGAAAATGTTCGTATAACATCACTGTTCTGTGCAAAATTATTTTATTAACCAAACCGAATTGTTTAAGGTCCATACACACTTAACGATTTAATGAGCAACGTCGCTCATTTTCCCCCTCCTTGAGCGACATCGCTCGTTTTATCGTTAAGTGTGTATGCCGCCGGCGATGAACGATGCGCGGCCCCGCGGGTAGGCAACAATCGTCGCTGTCGGTAGGTCATGCATGAAGGATGTGGACTGTCGTCCACGACCTTCATGCAGGGCTGGCGGGGGCGTAACGTCACTGAGCGATATGAGCGGTCATATCGCTCAGTGTGTACAGTCGGCCGCCGGCCGGCCCGGGAGAAGGAAACATTAGACGATGTCGCTCACAGAGCGACATCAATTAATGTGTATGGGCCTTTAGACTTTGGTCAAAATATTTTGCTGCCTTTGCAGCTGATGCAGGGAGAGGGGTAGGCGGCAGCAGCCTGTGACTGAGGCTGGAGGTAGACGTGAAATGCATTGCTTGTACGTGTGAGTGCGTGGTGTCAGGTGCTGTGCGTGTATATGTGTGTGTGTGTGTCAGGTGCTGCCTGTGTATCAGCTCCTGTGTGTGTTTATGTGTGTGTCAGGTGCTGCGTGTATATATGATTGTGTCTGATGGTGCGTGTGTATGCGTCAACTGCCGCACGTGTGTGTGTGTCAGGTGTTGCGGGTATATATGTGTGTGAGTATCAGGTGCTCCGCGTGTGTACAAGTGTATGTCTGGTGCTGTGCATGAATACGTATGTCTGTGTCAGGTGCTGCGCGTGTACATGAGTGTGCGTCAGGTGCTGCGCGTGTACATGAGTTTGCATTAGGTGCTGCGCGTGTACATGAGTGTGCGTCGGGTGCTGCATGTGTACATGAGTGTGCATTAGGTGCTGCGCGTGTACATGAGTGTGCGTCAGGTGCTGCGTGTGTACATGAGTGTGCGTCAGGTGCTGCGCGTGTACATGTGTGTGCGTCAGGTGCTACACGTGTCTATGTGTGTGTGAGTAAGGTGCTGCATGTGTATGTGTGTGTCTGATGGTGTGCGTGTATATGTATGTGTCAGGTGCTGCATGTTTATTTTATTGTGTCTGATGCTACGTGTGTGTGTCAGGTGCCGCACGTGTATATGTGTGTGTGTCAGGTGTTGCGCGTGTATGTGTGGGTCAGGTGCTGCATGTTTATTTTATTGTGTCTGATGCTACGTGTGTGTGTGTCAGGTGCCGCACGTGTATGTGTGTGTGTGTCAGGTGTTGCGCGTGTATGTGTATGTCAAGTGCCGTTCCCCTTCTTCCCATCCCAGCTCTCTCTGTAGAATACAGCTCTACCCAGAGAGAGGGAAAGACCAGGGGGCTGATCACTGCACTGCTCACTTTTTGGTCATGAGTTCGGCCTCCTGTTTCTTCCAGTGCTGTGTTCCTGCAGCCCAGCCCTCCCTGTTGTGCCAGAGAATCAGCCCTTCCTTCCCCTGCCAGAGAGAGAGAGCCCGAGGCAGAGACACTCTTCCCGTAGCTGGCTTACCCCCAGTACTTCAGCACTGGCCATGCGGCAGTCAACAAAGGAGACCAGCAGGGGGTTCTGGCAGCATCAGCTGTGGCCGCAGCTGGATCGGGGAGGCCTGTAGTGTCTGAGGTGGGCAGCACTTCCTCCGCCGCGGTCACCTTCCCCTGCCGGAGAGAAAGCCAGAGACATACCCTTCCTGCAGCTGGGCTACCCCTAGTACCTCAGCGCTGGCCAGGCAGAAGTCTATGGAGGGGACCGGCAGGGGTTTCGGGCCGCAGCAGCAGCGGCCGCAGCCAGATCAGGGAGGCCTGCAGGGTCAGAGCTGGGCAGCACTTCCACCAACACTGTCACCTCTGTGCTGGGCATGTACACCAGTCCGTACGGACGGAGGTGTCCACAACAGGCAGCAGTATAATGAGTCAGACAAACTCATTACACGCTGCCCACTGCTGCGCGGCATGCCCTCGATGGAGGAAGCCTAGATGCGGTCCCCAGCGGCAGCGAGGGAGAAGGGTGATCACATCACCCTTCAACCCGGCACCTCACAATCAGCTGGGGATCTGCAGTAGCTTCATCTCTCTCTTCCTCTCCCTCTCTGACAGCACAGCAGCCCCTCTGGGTCCCATGTAGCTCTGCCCCCCTGCTCACAGGTCACTCGGCCTCTCCTGATTAAAAAGAAAATAAGAGCCTGACCTGCTGCTCAGATGCGAGGAGGAGACGGGCGGTAGGTCCTCTGTGAGTACACTACACAGTCAAAATTAACTCTGACTCCTCACAACAGTGTGGACTGCGGGCGACGTCAGACGCCAATTTGGGTGTGCTTGCCGCACTACCTGCCCATCAAGCCCAACGTGGTGCCATGGTGCCAGCCCCGCCCACTATACGGATTCCATTTTGTATTAGGAACCCTATAACAGCATTCCGACATCCCTCCCTATGACGCTGCCATCCATACACTGCCGCTCTCATTCATCCGTACACCGCCACTCTCATACATCCGCACACTGCTGCTCTCACACAACTGTACACTGCTGCTCTCATACATCCATACACTGCCGCTCTCATACATCCGTACAACCCCGCTCTCATACATTGGCACACTGCTGCACTCTTACAGCCGCACACCATCGCACTTTTACAGCCGCACACCATCGCACTCTTACAGCCGCACACCATCGCACTCTTACAGCCGCACACCATCGCACTCTTACAGCCGCACACCATCGCACTCATACAGCCGCACAGTTATACAGCCGTACATTGCCGCTCTCATACATCCGCACACTGCCGCTCTCATACATCCGCACACTGCCGCTCACATCTATACAAACATAGCCTCCATACATCTACACATCCAATCCCCGCGCAAGGGAACACTGAAATCACTATCACTTTTGCCCGGGGTGTGACCACAGCCAGCCACTACTCCGGCCACCTTCTTGTGACACCAAAATGCATCTTACCTATCATCAGGGTGGTGCTGCTGCTGGGGGTGGGTTGCTGCCTCAGTCTCCAGGTTGGTGCTGCGATTGGAGGGGGTACTGCTTCCCTGTGCTGCCACTGTCTCCCGGATCATCGTGCCGCTGGCTGAATTGCAGCTTGACGCTACTACTGCCGGGAGTAACAGCTTCCTGGCTGTTGTTGCTGGTGGCTGCCTACTGCTCATTGCCGCCGGAACACTGACTGGCTCGGCAGTAATGCTGGCGGAGGAGTAGTGGCGGTGGGGTGGGGGTGCCTGCTCCCTTCCCTCGAGCATGCCGCAGTGTAAAAAAATAAATAATAAATAGAGAGTATACCAGGGTGAGAGTCTGTATGGATCACAGTGATTACACGGGGCACAGCATAAGGACACCTTGCTGTGAGGGGCTCTGCCCACACAGATTGCTGCACCCTCTCTGATGTCAGCCGCTGCCCTCTCGTTCTCTGGGCGGCCAGTTCCAGTGTGAGGTAGGAGAGGAAGAGAACACACAGGAGAGCTGCCCTGATATATAACAGAGGTGGAAGTTTTATAGGCAGCAGAGACGGAGACCAGCCAGCCAGTCTCCCAGTGCCCTGATCACTACACGCCGCCAGCACAGCATTACAGGAGGGTCCTATAGTGCTGCCCTGAGCTAACAGGTGTGTGTACCAAGTGTACCCCGTACAGTGTGCTGCGCCCTGGTGTCTCTGAGAGGGGTGAGGTCACCGTGCCGCTTTAGTATATGGCTTTTCCTTAGTACTGTACGTTACAGCCCTGCACTAGTAGTGGCAACTCTGCCCTATGTGAACCTGTGAGGTTATTTTCCTATTAACAGAATAACCGGGGAGAAGGCGGCCATATTGCGGCTCTCAAGTGAAGGCACTCTAGTACACCCCCTGCTGGCGGCCACTGTGCAGACGCAACAAATTGAAATGCCCGATCTCTATAATGGGGCATATTTCTCTTAATTAAAAAAAACCTGTAACTTTCTGAAAAACCACAACCCCAAAAGGCACTTCACTGGGACATGCTCTATCTAATAAAACAAACCCCAAGTCATATACATATATATATATATATACACACACACACACTCATGTATATACATGTATACACAAATACCCGTATGTACATGTTTATGTATGTATAATACATTGATACAGTACATTATATTTATGAATTAATTGCTTCCCGATTCTGCAGCAGCATCATCAGCACCACCAGTGTTACTCACAGTCACTTCACACTGTCTGCTGCACAACACATCACTTAATTTCCGGGCCGCCCGCCACCTGGTGAAGAGACATGGGAGATGAAGGACCAGCAGTGCTACGTTGAGCGGAAGTATTGTGAATTAGTTACCCACACACTCCTTGTGACACCTGCTCCCCGTCTGCCCTCCCACCCGCCGCCTGCCGTCCGGAACCCGCACTGACAAGTAAGTCTCAGCAGAATGTGTATGCCGGCGGCTCCCAGTCCCCAGTGGTGTGGCGGCCGCGGCACACTAGGACTGAGAGACCGCAGCGGGAGGAAAGCACAGGTGGGCGGGAGGAGAGCATGGGTGGACATCACCACGTCACATTGCAAGGTGACGCCAGTCCCCACAGTGAGGCCGCCGACAAATGCACTCAGCATAGTATTAGCAGCAGGCAGAGGGGGTGGCGGGCGCAGCGGTGGTGGGAGGTACGGAAATGAGCTGCAGTCTAGGCTCCACCGATCACACACTCAGCGATCACTGTGCTACAGCAAGCGTGGCGTGCAGCGGTGCTGGACATTAGGGAGTGCCTGTGCGCACCAGGCACCTCCTGTACGCACGCCTATGCGCTACCACCCCCCATATGCCACACTACATCACTATGCTATAGCCCTCCCATATGCTGCACTTCATAATTACACTATACCCCCCATACAACATACTACATCACCACACTACACTACTCACAATAAAATTAAAACATCCCAGTTCCTCATTCTTAATGAGCTCACGTGAGTTCTCTACCCAACGGAGCTCCAGACCAAGTAACAATGAAGACACCAGCAGCGTGTAGGGGGCAGGCCTGGTCCACTTGTCAGGAGAGAGCAGTCACAGGAGGGTAAGAAGGGGGCGGGGCCTAGTCCTACAGACGGGAGAGAGCACAGACAGGAGAGAGCAAGGTACAGGGGTAGAAGGGGACGGCTGATGTGAAGGGGGCGGGCCTATTCTTACAGGCTTTCAAAATTCGATTTTTTGAAAAATTCGACATTTGAAAAATTCGACTTTTCTGCAATGGTACAAATGCGGCAATTCGACAAAAGTATATTCAATTGAAGTTTGTAAATTCGACAACAGTGCTTTTAAACAGTAAATTCGTCATTTTCAATCAGCCACACTTTGCAGGCGGAATCTAATAAATAAAAGGGGTTTTTTTTGGTAATAGCATATCTATATTAGAAGGGATTAGGTACTTGGTTTGTCTTTTTTGGAGGCACAAGTATTATTTATATATTTTTTAAAAGATTATTATTATTTTTTAAATGGAATGTAAAAAACCCGGAAAAAAAAAATTGCGTGGGTCCCCCCTCCAAAGCATAACCAGCCTCGGGCTCTTCGAGCCGGTCCTGGTTCTAAAAATTCGGGGAAGAAACAGACAGGGGATCCCCCGTATTTTTAAAACCAGCACCGGGCTCTGCGCCTGGTGCTGGTGCAAAAAATACGGGGGACAAAAAGAGTAGGGGTCCCCCGTATTTTTTACACCAGCATCGGGCTCTACTAGCTGGACAGATAATGCCACAGCCGGGGGTCACTTTTATACAGTGCCCTGCGGCCGTGGCATTAAAAATCCAACTAGTCACCCCTGGCCGGGGTACCCTGGGGGAGTGGGGACCCCTTCAATCAAGGGGTCCCCCCCCCAGCCTCCCAAGGGCCAGGGGTGAAGCCCGAGGCTGTCCCCCCCATCCAAGGGCTGCGGATGGGAGGCTGATAGCCTTGAGAAAATTGAAAGAATATTGTTTTTTCCAGTAGTACTACAAGTCCCAGCAAGCCTCTACCGCAAGCTGGTACTTGGAGAACCACAAGTACCAGCATGCGGGAGAAAAACGGGCCCGCTGGTACCTGTAGTTCTACTGGAAAAAAATACCCAAATAAAAACAGGACACAGACACCGTGAAAGTATAACTTTATTTTACACCTGCCGACACACACATACTTATCGATGTTGACACGAAGCAGTCGGTCCTCTTCTCCAAGTAGAATCCACGGGTACCTGAAAATAAAAGATAATTATACTCACCTGATCCAGGTTCCAGATTAAATCCACGTACTTGGCAAAACAACAAACCGAACACCCGGACCAGACGGACTGAAAGGGGTCCCATGTTTACACAAAAAAATTCTGCGTGTGATTGCGTGTGCGTGTCAGGCGCTGCGTGTCAGTGCGTGTCAGGCGCTGCGTGTTAGTGCGTGTCAGGCGCTGCGTGTCAGTGCGTGTGCGTGTCAGGCGCTGCGTGGGAGTGCGTGTCAGCGTCAGGCGCTGCGTGGGAGTGCGTGTCAGCGTCAGGCGCTGCGTGGGAGTGTGTGTCAGCGTCAGGCGCTGCGTGGGAGTGCGTGTCAGCGTCAGGCACTGCGTGGGAGTGCGTGTCAGCGTCAGGCGCTGCGCGGGAGTGCGTGTGAGCGTGTCTGTCAGGCGCTGCGTGTCTGTCAGGCGCTGCGTGTCTGTCAGGCGCTGCGTGTCTGTCAGGCGCTGCGTGTCTGTGTGTGTCAGGCGCTGCGCGTCTGTGTGTGTCAGGCGCTGCGCGTCTGTGTGTGTGTGTCAGGTGCTGCGTGTCTGTGTGTGTCAGGCGCTGCGCGTCTGTGTGTGTGTGTCAGGTGCTGCGTGTCTGTGTGTCAGGTGCTGCGTGTGTGTGTGTGTCAGGTGCTGCGTGTGAGTGTGTGCGTGTGTGTCAGGTCCGTGTGAGTGTCAGGTGCTGCGTCTGTGTGTGTGTGTCAGGTGCTGCGTGTGTGTGTGTGTGTGTGTCAGGTGCTGCATGTCTGTATGTGTGTGGGTGTGTCAGGTGCTGCATATCTGCGTGTGTCTGTCAGGCGCTGCATGTCTGCGTGTGTGTGTCAGGCGCTGCATGTCTGCGTGTCAGGTGCTGTGTGTGTGTGTGTGTGTGTGTGTGTCAGGTGCTGTGTGTGTGTGTCAGGTGCTGTGTGTGTGTGTGTGTGTCAAGTGCTGCGTGTGTCAGGTGCTGCGTGTCTGCGTGTGTCAGGTGCTGCGTGTGTCAGGTGCTGCGTGTGTCAGGTGCTGCATGTGTGTGTGTGTGTCAGGTGCTGCATGTCTGCGTCAGGTGCTGCGTGTGTGTCAGGTGCTGCGTGTGAGTGCATGTGTCAGGTGCGTGAGTGTGTGTGTCAGGTGCTGCGTGTGTGTGTCAGGTGCTGCGTGTGTGTGTCAGGTGCTGCGTGTGAGTGTGTGTGTCAGGTGCTGCGTGTGTGTCAGGTGCTGCGTGTGTGTGTGTCAGGTGCTGCGTGTGTGTGTGTCAGGTGCTGCGTGTGTGTGTCAGGTGCGTGTGAGTGTGTGTCAGGTGCGTGTGAGTGTGTGTGTCAGGTACTGCATGTGTGTCAGGTGCTGCGTGTGTCAGGCGCTGCGTGTGTGTCAGGTGCTGCGTGTGTGTGTGTGTCAGGCGCTGCGTGTGTGTCAGGTGCTGCGTGTCTGTGTGTGTCAGGCGCTGCGTGTCTGTGTGTGTCAGGCACTGCGCGTCTGTGTGTGTCAGGCGCTGCGTGTCTGTGTGTGTCAGGCGCTGCACGTCTGTGTGTGTCAGGCGCTGCGCGTCTGTGTGTGTCAGGCGCTGCGCGTCTGTGTGTGTGTGTCAGGTGCTGCGTGTCTGTGTGTCAGGTGCTGCGTGTGAGTGTGTGCGTGTGTGTCAGGTACATGTGAGTGTCAGGTGCTGCGTTTGGGGACGGCGGGTGGGGATGGACGGACACACGGCGGGGAGGGCATGGACGGACACACGGCGGGGAGGGCATGGACGGACACACGGCGGGGGGGGGATGGACGGACACACGGCGGGGGGGGATGGACGGACACACGGCGGGGAGGGATGGACGGACACACGGCGGGGAGGGCATGGACGGACACACGGCGGGGGGGGGATGGACGGACACACGGCGGGGGGGATGGACGGACACACGGCGGGGAGGGATGGACGGACACACGGCGGGGAGGGCGGGAGAAGTAGGAGAAAAATAAGAAATGATGGCATACATCCTGCCGACGCTCCCGCTGAGGTAAGTGGACCTGCGGCTATCTCCTCCCGCTGACACTCCTGATGGGGACCCGGCTTCCTCCGGCTTCTTCCGGTGTGACTGCTCCATCGTTCTCCTCCCCCAGTAAGGCTCCCTCCGTCGCTCACGTCCCGCGATCTCCTCCGGATCTTGTAGACGCTCCCTCCTTCTCGTCCTCCCGCCGCCTGCAGCTGTCCTCGTCATGCACGAGACACTGCTTCCCGCTCGCTCCTTGTGCCCAACTGCCAGTACAAGCCAGTGAAGCTCATCTGTGTTCACCCCCTGCTGGCGGCCACTGCGCAGCCGCAACAAATTGAAAAGCCCTATCTTTATAATGGGGCATATTTTACTTAATTAAAAAAAATTATAACTCTCTGAAAAACCACAACCCCAAAAGGCACTACACTGGGGCAAGATCTATCTAATAAAACAAACCCCAAGTCTTTCTTTGTCCTCTATCCTGAGTTATGCCTTCCCAAAAAAATTCTCATTCACTATATGGGAAAACGTTGTCAAAAAGCCACAGAGGAAATCGCAGAAAAAAACTGACAGTTGGAACTTTAGGTTACTCCCAATTCCTCACTTTTTATTATTTTGCCCTGAAATTTGGCATGCAGCAGCGGGTGACGATTCTACGCTCCCATGCCAAATTTCAGGGTTGAAGGAAACCTCTAGGAGTATTTGAGACAATACCAGCTGCTATTAGTATTGCGCACGAACTGTTCTCAAAATATTTTCTTAGTATCACATTTTGGATGGATGATGACGATGATGGTGATGATGATGATGATGATGATGATGATGATCATATTATATCTCCACATTTGCAGATGTCACAACATGATTATGACTTGATACAGAAAATTATAATATAATTTTATAAATAATATAGATGTAACACTAACCCGCCTCTCTCTCTCTCTCTCTCTCTCTCTCTCTCTCTCTCTCTCTCTCTCTCTCTCTCTCTCTCTCTCTCTCTCTCTCTCTCTCTCTCGCACTCAAGCATATGCAATATACCTTAAATTACTGTAACTGTTTATACTTATTTGGATCATTCTGTTTCAGTGACTTTTCTCCAGTTTCCCAATTATGCAGTATAACAATTTCAGTTCGGTAACTGAGATACTTCTCTTGGGATTTCCGGGATTTCCAAGTTTAAAGGTTTTCTTTTTCCTTCTGCTGCTAATAATCTTCTGTCTGACCCTCTTCGGAAACCTTCTGATCCTAGTGTTAGTGTCCTACAGCAGCCAGCTCCACTCCCCCATGTATTTCTTCCTCACCCAGCTGTCCTCATCAGACATCTTACTTACTACAAGCATTGTTCCAGAAATGCTCCGTGCTGTATTGTATGAAGGAAGCACCATATCTTTTATAGGCTGCTTGGCTCAATTTTATGTTTTTACAGCTTCAGAGACTTTAGAGTCTCTTTTCCTTACAGTGATGTCCTATGATAGATACCAGGCCATTTGTAACCCCTTACGTTATGCATCTATAATGGACTGGACATTTTGCTTTAATGTTGTTCTGTGCTCTTGGCTGTTTGTCTGTGCCATAATACTAATGATTTCAATAACAATGAATCAGTTGAATTTCTGTGGCCCGAACATCATTGACCATTTCTTCTGTGATTTTGCTCCTCTCCTTAAACTATCTTGTTCAAACACTTTAATAATAGAAATTGAAAGTATTTTTCTAACCATACCTGTACTTATAGGTCCATTTACTACTATAATGATTTCATACGTGCGTATTGTGTTCACTATCTTAAAGATACCTTCTGCTACTGGGAGACAGAAGACCTTCTCCACCTGCAGCTCTCACCTGGCTGTGGTATCTGTTTATTATGGGTCCCTTCTGAGTATCTATTTATTTCCAAATCAGAAATATATAAATAAAGTTCAGTCTCTGTTGTACACCGTTGTTACTCCCCTGTTTAATCCCATAATATACAGCCTGAGGAACAAGGATATTAAGAAGTCTTTCAAAAAACTCTTGGGTAATTTATCCGCTACCTTCCACTCATGATGATCTTTGTGTCTTCATTTTTTCTGAAACAAATAATACAAACTGTTATTTAAGCTCATTTTACTAGGAGGAAATTACAGTGTATGTGCTAATAATTTAGCAAAATTAGTGGCCGAGGAATTGTTCCCTTAAACTTTACATTTTGCATTAATTAAGGTAGATAGCAATCAATGACTAAATAATTGTGTAAGAAAAATACCATCAAGGTATCAGTATAGCAAAGCTTCATCTGGCCTTTCAGTATACCCCTACTAACTAGTTTCAGAGACGTTCACAATGGGATTGGCATGATGAATATTGGGAGCTAGTTGATACTGTTTTTATTAATGTGCCCATTTATTATGGGCCAAGAGCATTCAGCAACCTCTGAAAAATGAAAGTTTTTGGAGTTTGCCTGTGGGAATCTATGCTATCTGCACAAAATATTAGTTACTGGAATCTCATTCCTTCCTATGAAAAAAAAGGTCTGAATAGCAAAGAGGGATCCAATAGGATCACTCCACTCCTTTCGTCCTTGCATCCCCTGCAGCAGTGCACATGCATGAACTCAGATCATGCATGTACACTGGGCGGACAAGGCAGTAGTAAGTTTCATCTGCAGATCTGGGTAATTTGATCACTTCAATAATTCTGCTTATCACAGGCCCACTTCCAGGTGTGTATCGCAAGCCTATAGCTATGTGTAATCTTCAACTATGACTGTGTTCCTAAATTTAATGTGATTTAGTGAAGTTATTAGATGATTTTTCCTTATGTACTAACCTAGAGATTCAGGCATGGATGCTATTCTGATAAATTCTCCCATATTTAAAGAAGCAATAATTTAAAATGTAAGACCAGGTTGGTCACTTTTTTGTTGTTGTTATTATTATATCTTAAGAAGATTGTGGGCTGTAGATTTGCGAAAAAAAATTCTGTGACTTTTTACAAGTGTGATTGTACAGTATTTTGACTAACTGTAAATTAGTTTTGTTTGTGTAAAGTGTTTTATCCATAGAATAATACCGGTGTTAATTAAACATGTATTTCACTGTTAATGCACAGTAATTTTTTTGGAAAGTGACTGTAAAGGTTGGATGATTGAGCTTTCAAAAAGATTGGATCAAGGACAGACACTTCTCACAAAGCTTGATATTAATCCTGAATCTCCATACAAGTGTCCTACCTCCCAGCCCCACAAGTAACCAACTCCAGAATGGCAAAGCGTTCACTCTTAATTTACTTGTTAATCTACTTAATCTACTGGTGCCTGTGCATTTCCTTTTTTGGTCTCCTCTTGTTTCTCACTGCTCAGCCTATGACCTTTCATGTCTATCATTTGTTCCTATATTGGCTTTGTGTTGAATACAGTATGTCTTTAAATTGTTTTGTTGCATGAAGAGCTTTTCCACCTAGCACTCTATATTCCCTTGCCCTTGCTCATATTTCTGCAATTGTTTCTTTCTTAAGGCTACCATTGGAACTATTATCGCAAAGCTTCTCAGGATTTCCATATATTTTTTTGTCAATGCTAACTGTTCTACACTTCCTATGGCCATAATAATGTTGGCTACCAAATTATTCCTACTCATTTCACACTACAGTATGTGTTTTACTCAAACACTTAAAAAATATTTTTTTATTTATTTATCACGTTTAATAGCAGTTTTTATAAATAAATTATATATATATATAGAGTTTTTAACTTATAACAACCACATATTTCTTACAAATGGACACAGCTGCTTTATTTATTACCAGATATTTATATAGCACACACATATTCTGCAGCGCTCTACAGAGATAATATTTGGACATTAACATTAGTCCCTGCCCCAGTAGAGCTTACACTCTATATTCCCTACCACATGTATACACACACACACACACACACACACACACATTCCAGCTAGGGTTAATTTTTGTTGGGCGCCAATTAACCAGGGACATGCGGTGAGCTAAAAGGCTAAGAAGGCACTAGCTAGCACCAGAGCCAGATTTATACACAAAATATCAGACAAAGCATACATCTGGGCATTATACACAGGTGCAGCAATATAAACTCCTGGAAATTTGGTGAGTTTTGATCAGAGATGTGCGGAAAAGATACACAGGTGAGTCACTGCCTCCCCTGCCATAGACTTTTTACTTCAGAGTTTTGGATATAAAAATTATTACAATAATGCAAAGAAGATATTTCAAACATATTCTTTGTATTTTTCATATACTTTATACAGTCAAAACTCTGGTACAAATGTAAGTATGATAGGAAAGGCTCTGCCTCACCCCGCCGCATGTCACTGCAATTAACCATTATATTTTTGGATTGTGGGAGGAAACTGGAGTTCCCTGGAAGAAGCCCACACATGCACGGGGAGAATATACAAACTCCACACCATTGGGGCCATGGTGGGAATCAAATCCATGACCTCAGTGCTGTGGCGCAGTAATGTTAACCATTACACTATACATTGCTTTCAGGATTGCTAAAATTGTTTAGCTGCCACCTTTAGCACAGAGACCAACATCCACCGCTCACATACATAGACAGGAACATTGGGAAAATCAGGCACATATCATTGAACCATTGGACCTCTGAGCACCACCATACTGAAGCTCTTCTAAGATGCCAAGGGGTCCCCAGCTGTGACCAGACAATGGACATATCATACCTGCATTTTTCGAGCCACCCCCAGTTAACTACCCTAAAGGCTGACTACTTGTCACTCATTTTGCTTATCATCTTATTATTTTGCAGTTTTGGTATATGTCCAGAGGCAAACAATTGCTCCACTTCATCCAACGTCAACATTGTGTGAATCTCTGAATCAGGACCCAAATGCAGGATTTCTAGAGTAGGGTTTCCAAATGTATTACCCAATCTCCCACTCTGTGGAACATCGGAGCAAGAGCTGGAGTCTGGGGAAGTGCTAGAAGTACCTAATACCAACCCTGGACATTATTGTACACATTGGTCTTTTATATACTGGATACTGTATGCAATACAGTATTAATATTTAACACCACAGATGATCTAAAGTATAGGCTATATTAAACATTTAAATAATATAAATAATTGGTCAGGAAAAGGTTAAATATACCGTAGTAAATAAAGACACAATCATAATAGAACCAGTACTGTACTTTCTAAGCACACATTCTCCCACCTCATGGTAAGGCTCCTGTCTCTTCTTCCTGGCAGCTACTCATTGGTCCAGTGCACTAATTGAGTATTCACATACACACACAGCAAACTTGGTAGAAGAAGCTGTTACGACTGGGCATGTGCAGCAAATCTGCTCTGCCCATTAAACGGATGTGGTGGAAGCTATAGTAATTGGATTATATACTATTGCTATTGTCATAATTTGAGCCACTTGGCAAGAATAGGGGGTTTCTGGGGAACCGGAAACTCCCCCTACATTTGCATATGAGGACGTACATTATATATGTGTTTAATTCAAGATGGTGAAATATATCCAAAATATAATTAGTTTATGATGAAAATCTCTGTTTAATAAAGAAGTAAAACCACAAAGTATTTCTTTAGATCATATTTTGCAAATTTAATAAAAAAACATTTTTGATAGATTGTTTTGCCACATGAAGAGAAATGATCAAACTAATTATAGTGTAAATTCTCAAAAAAAGAGTAATTTTGAGGGTACTGCAAAATCAATTATTAATACTGATTTTGGAATGTGAGCAGCCCAAAAATTTTTATAATAGGTTTAGCCAGCAAAGGTGTTACTCTTAGGCACATGGCATCTTACAGCCATGGGTAGGGTTCGGTCTATATAGTGTTCACTATGTTTTAACTCCTACTGATTGATTTCTTTTAATACTTTGCCTGTTGAGGTTGCTAATGCTTTTTGCATCATATCACAGACAGCTTGTCAGGATCAGATATGCATAAACTCTAGTGTATATTTTACCTTTGGGCTGCAGAACTGCTGGTCCCCCAGGTAAAATCCACCATCCCTCTCATTGTCAGTGAGCCAGATGCAGTCCGTCACTGCACTGACTTCACTGTGACTCACAGTGAATTCCTATTGGAAGTCCTACCTGCCAGTCACAGACACACAAGGCAGTCTCATTGGGATGAGTTTCCTCCCAGACTGGGCTGTGATTCACAGAGAGCTGACTTCCTATAGGAAGGTACTCCCTACCTCTTGATCAGCCCAATCTGGCTTCTATGGGCTGCAGCCAATGCAGTCCATAGAAACTGGGGGTTTGCACATGTGCAGTTGTACCATGCGTCTGCATATGCACTGGTCTCAGCACCCACCAGAAACCATTGTACAGGTGCCGGGTCCCATGGCTGGCTGTTGTCTCTACTTTCTGGGCATGAGGGGTAGCTGCAGCCCCCCTACATTTAGTAAGTAGGAGCGCCTGCTTCCTCAGACTGTTTACACCAATTTGTGAAATGTCTTTTTTCAGCTGACATGACATCCAGGGAGCAGATCATTGGTTGACGTTATGCGTACCTTGTCCTGACAAGCTATATTTTATATGATGACCAATTCACATGAATGTCTGATGAAATCCTGATAAACTGAAGTGATCGATAAAATGGAAGAAATACTTTTCTTTTGTTAGTACCTGTACCTCAAACAATCGTTACAATAGACTTTCTTTAGAAGGTTTTTAAATTCCTCTTCCTGTTGGGCAGCAAACGCTAACAAATGATTGAACTACAGTATTCCTCCAGTAAGTGTGAATCATCCACTTCCAAGTAATATTTGGGTCCTACTTATCCTCCAGCTATTTAACTTCAGTTTTGCTACTGTTTATATTCACAGGCATCCACTGTTTTCCGACTCCCTACTCCTCACTAGATCCTATTCTTCTTCCATCCTCTTTCTTCCTCCTTCCTTGGAGAAAGAAATAGAGAAGCTTTAAGATAAGAGCATTAAAGTAATGAGAAAGAGGTTGGTACTTTGTTCAATGCATTCCACATAATTTTTGGAGCTACTGCAGTTGGCAAGTCTGGAGTTCTATATTGAGGAGTGGATCATTAGAGGTAGACTGTAACAATTGTAACAAGGTCGTGAAAAGCAGAAGCAATGGGAGGAGTTTGAAAGAGAAGTTGACTTCTTTGGTCTAGAAAGGGAACTATTGATTAAGTGAGCGAAAACTTTGAGGACTATGGGCCAGATTCAGACCTTAGCGCTGCTATCTGGTTTTGCACAGCGGGTGATTATCGACAGACTGCGCATGCAACAACATGCATTGCCGAACAGTGCCAAGCTGGTGCAAAAATTTCAATCGCACACAAATTTGCATACTGGTTGACAGGAAGAGGCCGTTTGTGGGTGGTAACTGACCGTTTTCTGAAAGTATCTCACGGAGGAGGGTGTGATTCCGCACCAGTCCAAAGGATTCAGACAAAATTATGTAGTACCAGAATAAAATACGATGTACAGGATTAATTCCTATTATTTGAACCTGGTGGTGCACCCAGAGTCAGAGAAAAACTTGAAGGAAAATTGGTTTACAGAAGACTCTTGTGTGGGTGCACTCTTATGTTGATTTGTATTATGAAGGTATTAAAACATAACTTTTATTATCTAATTAATTTAAGAAAATATCCACATTTAACCACACTTAATCAGTAAAATATACTGGTATCCATATGTATACATATGACTCCACCCACCAACATCTCTGAAAGGTGCCACATAATAGATGGTGTGGCTGATCAGAGTAGAAGGGCTAGGGTGAGTGCTAAGAATAATCAATCAATTGAATAATTGATAAGAAAATTTTTTGAAATGTTCTGGTTAGTCTATACCAGTGGTTCTCAAACTCGGTCCTCAGGACCCCACACAGGTCACGTTTTCCATGTCACCCGGCAGCTGCACTGTTTATCACCAACTGCCACTTTTTAAAAATCTACAGGTGACCTGCAAAACATGGACCGTGCGGGGTCCCGAGGACCGAGTTTGAGAACCTGTGGTCTATACTGATAGACTTATCGGGGGATGCAGACACTACAGCTCTGCACCCTGATCCCATCCAACCAGCACAAGCACAGCTTGTGTTAATGAGACCTGTAAGGGTCAATGGACTGGACTATCCTTATAATAGAAGACCAATCATGTTCAGCACACCAGAACCAATGGCACTGATATCCACATTTGGAGAAGTATGCAAGATATGCCCCTAGCAGTCATCTTCACAGACTTGGACAACAATCTGTACAGTGCATGCCAGGGCAAAATACATAGATATGCATAAGCTCTCTTCCAACACAATGTGCCATATAAATTGAATTTGAAGTGGGCCACACATGTCAACTATGATGGCGCCAGGGGTAAAACCTTGTTGCCCAGCAATTTATGTTAAGTAACATGTTAAGTTGGGAAAGGTGCAGTATGACTTACAGGTGGATAGGATGCCGGCTGCCAATATCCTGGCAACGGCATCCCACACTCTAGAATGCCGGCAGTGGGGTGAGCACAAAGAGTCCAATTGTGGGCTTACTGTGATTCACACACTGCGGGATTGGTAACTCGATGTGCTTGCCACAGGATCTATTCCAACCCTATGGGTGTCGTGGACACCCACGAATGGGCATAGTCCTTTTGCACCAGGATTCTGGCTGGCAGCATTGTCGGCTGGCGGCATTCCGATGTTGGTATCCTGAACACTGGGATCCTGACAGTCGGCAATTTAAACACATCCCATTGGGAAGGCTGAGGTGAAGAAGATAAAAGACACACTGAATGGTCTGGAATAAATCTCATGAAGACAGCCATGTAGGATAGTCATCCAGTGAAGAACAGATCAAGCTATTCCTGGCATCAGCAAAACTTAATACTGCTGTCACAGTACAGTATGTGGAAAAGGATGTACGGTTCATTGTCTTTATACACTCAATATGAAAGGTATTGAATTATTCTGTAGCTGGTCAAAAGACAGACAGTGGCATTGCAATGGTGAGTATCCCGAGAGGGGTTGTACAATATGTGTGCGCTGTACCCCACTGTGACACTCTACATGTACTGTAAACCAAAGCATTCTGACTCCTCACTGTTTATGTTGTCATTTGGAAAAAATACAAATAAAATAAAATAAAATAAAACCAAACATAAAAATATTTATTTTGTTTGACAGACAGTGGCATTGCAATGGTGAACATCCCGACAGGGGTTGTACAATCTTTGTGCACTGTACCCTACTGCAACTTTGTTCATATAAGCCAAAGCATTGTGACTCCTTGCTGCTTGAGTTGTCATTTTTTGGAAACATTTTTTAAATCCCCTCCCCTATAAAATTAAATAAAACTAAAAGTAAAAATATTTATTTTGTTTGTACAATCTGTGTGTGCTGTACTCCACTGTGACTTTGTTCATGTAAACCAAAGTGTTGTGACTCCCAGCTGCTTAAAGAATTGTGATAAAACAAAAAATACATGATATTTGTAATGTAAAATATGTCTATATTACCGCATAACATTGATTACAAAAAAAATCAGAATTGCTTTAAAAATTAGCAGAACAAAGAAATTTTAAATTGTAATCACATTCTTTTTTACTGTTCTTTGTAATTTTCTTATAGAGGTGTATTAGACACACACAATCTGGTCAATAAAAAAATATATTTTTCTGTGCTGAAATTGGTACTGTAGTCACTCTTGTTGTTGTTATTATTATTATTATTATTATTATTATTATCCTTTATTTACAGTATCTATCAGGGAATCCACAGCACCCAATTACAGAGTAAATAAAAATATAATCAAAACAGGAATATAGTGACTTACATTTGAAGACAAGTACAGGGTAAATACATTTGGTGAAGAAGTGGGTCTTGAGAGCCCGTTTGAAGTTTTGTAGAGAGGTGGAGAGTCTGAGGGGGAGAGGTAGAGAATTAAAAATAGGGAGCAGCACATGAGAAATCTTGAAGGCAGGAGAAGGAGGAAGTAATCAGTAAGGAAGAGAGGCAGCATGCATTAGTGGATCAAAGAGGTGGTAGTGTAAAGGGAGATAAGGTCAGCGATGTAAACGTGAGAGGAGTGGATGAGTGCTTTGTACAGTAAATGAGTGTGAGAAGTTTGAATTGGATTCTGAAAGGAAAGGGAAGCCAGTGAAGGGCTTGTAGGAGAGGGGAGGTGGACGTAGTGTGATTGGTAAGGAAGATGAGTTGGGCTGCAGCATTGAGGATAGATTGGAGTGGAGAAAAGCATTTTTCAGGGATGCCAATTAGAATATTACAGCAGTCCAGTCTTAAAATGACAAGTGATTGGATAAGGGTCTTTGTAGCATCCATGACGAGAAAGGGTCTGATCCTGGAAATATTTTTGAGATGAAAATAATAGACTAGTGAGAGGTGATGAATGTATGGTTTGAAGGAGAGGGAGGAATCAAGCATTACTCGAAGACAGAGCACTTGGGAGGCTAGTGAAGATAGTTGTGCCATTAAAAGATAATGACATTATGGGAGGTGAGGTTGTGCGAGAGGGTGGGAAGATGATCAGCTCAGTTTTAAACATTGAGTTTAAGAAAGTGCTGTGACATCCAGGAAGAGATAGCAGAGAGACAGTTGGATACACAAGTGAGGAGAGCAGGAAAGAGGTCAGGGCAAGAAAGATAGATATGAGTATCATCAGCATAGAGATGATATCGGAAGTTAAAAGAGCTAAAAAATTCACCTAAAGAGGACGCATAGAGAGAGAAAAGGAGAGGACCAAGAACAGAACCTTGGGGTGCACCTACAGTTAGTGGAAGTGGGGGGAGGTGGAGTCATGAGAGGAGACAGAGAAGGAACAGTCAGAGAGGTAGGAGGACAGCCAGGAGAGGGCAGTATCATACAGACCAAGGGAGTAAAGGATTTGCAGAAGTAGAGGGGTTTCTACAGTGTCAAAAGCAGCATATAGGTCAAGAAGAATATGTAGAGAGTAGTGGACCTTAGATTTGGCAGCATGGAGGTCATTGCAGAATTTTGTCAGGGCATTTTCAATGGAATGAAGAGAACGGAAGCCAGACTGGAATGGGTCAAGCACTGAGTGTTAGGAAAGAAAGGTAGTAAGGCGATTGTAGACAATACACTCAAGGAGTTCAGAGGCAAAAGGGAGGAGAGAGATGGGTCGGTAGTTGGAGAGGGTGTTTGGATCAACATCCTTTGTATACAACATAAGGTTGGGGTAGAGGTCCAAAGGACAATTCCGTCTTGCACCGCTTTCCTTTTAATTATGGGCTGTTTGTTTATGAATTTTGGAATATTTGCAGCTCTGTTGTGCAGCTATTCATTTTCTTTGTTAACATTGTCAGATATCCTTGTTTTTTTGGTTAGTAAAAATGTGTTGCAAATTAATAATAATCGGTTTAGTGCTACAAACAATTAAAAAAGTCTATGCAATAAATACCACCACCAATGCTCCCAATTATTAATTAAACTTATTAGAACCAATCAAATTGGATGAAATTACTAATCAATCCTTCCTTGAACTATATACAGTTCATACTCTACCTCCTTTGTGTCCCTGATCTAGTTATTGATAAAAATGTGTGCCAGACCATTTTTACTGATTTTGGTTTCACATTTTATTTCTTTTAAATACAAAAAAAGCTAAAATCACATGACTTGGCGCAAGCTTACAATCTATAGGGATATAGGCATTGGTACACAAGGATAGATGCTACCTATTCCATAATAATCCACCAGATTGCTAGGTTTTTAATGGGTTGTATGATATGATCACACAGAAATGTTGGAAGACAAGATATGTGATGTTATGTGTTCTGTACAGAGAGGGTGTAATTAGATAGGGAAGCATTGAAGGTTATGTGGGTAAGTCTGGAATTTGATAGGCTTTTCTGAAGAGGAAAAAAAGAGGAGTTTAAAGAAGCGCCATCCATAGAGCAAAGGTGCAATTATTTTATTTATTCAGTAGATCATGAAACTTGTTGTCATGACTGTGGTTTTGTGAACCCGGTGTTAGTGAAGTCTATGCGGGCGACTGGAGGATTATATGAATACTACCACTGACCTGGTTTGGGAGTGTTGTGAACTCAGGGTTTCTTCCGGTGACTGGGAAGAGGAACCGCAGCAGAGATGGTCGAATCTAGGTTCTCCTCATGCAGGATTAGGTCGGTAGACAGGAGGCACGTGAGGACGCTGAAGGTCTCCTGAAAGACAGAACTGGAAAGGTGCTGATGAATCAGTGAAGATACCAGGTACAACTGTGCTAAAGTGCACTGTTGCTTGGAGACACTGAGATGCTTGGAGAAACTAAGGTGCTAGGAGGCGCGGAGGCGCTTGGAGACACTGAGGTACTAGGAGGCACGGAAGTGCTTGGACACACTGAGGTGCTTGGAGGTACTGGGGTGCGTAGAGACACTGGGGTGCGTAGAGACACTGGGGTGCGTAGAGACACTGGGGTGCATAGAGACACGGAGGTGCTGGAGGCACGAGGTGCTGAGGCATGGGATGCTGAAAGCACAGAGGCACTGGAGGCACGGAAGTGCTTGGACGCACTGAGGTGCTTGGAGGTACTGGGGTGCGTAGAGACACTGGGGTGCGTAGAGACACGGAGGTGCTGGAGGCACGAGGTGCTGAGGCACGGGATGCTGAAAGCACAGAGGTACTGGAGGCACGGAAGTGCTTGGACGCACTGAGGTGCTTGGAGGTACTGGGGTGCGTAGAGACACTGGGGTGCGAAGAGTCACTGGGGTGCGTAGAGACACTGGGGTGCGTAGAGACACTGGGGTGCGTAGAGACACGGAGGTGCTGGAGGCACGAGGTGCTGGAAGCACGAAGATGCTGGGGGGAACGGAGGTGCTGAGGCACGGGGTGCTGAAAGCACGGAGGTACTGAGTCACGGAGATGCTGGAAGCACGGAGGTGCTGAGGCACGGGATGCCAAAAGCACAGAGGTACTGGAAGCACGAGGTGCTGAGTCACGGAGATGCTGGAAGCACGGAGGTACTGAGGTACTGAGGCACAGAGGTACTGAGTCACGGAGATGCTGGAAGCACGGAGGTACTGAGGTACTGAGGCACGGAGGTACTGAGTCACGGAGATGCTGGAAGCACGGAGGTACTGAGTCACGGAGATGCTGGAAGCACGGAGGTACTGAGGTACTGAGGCACGGAGGTACTGAGTCAGGGAGATGCTGGAAGCACGGAGGTACTGAGGCACGGAGGTGCAGAGACACAGAAGCCACAGGGATACGGGAGCTCTGGAGATCACAACTACAACAGCAGTAAAACTGAAACACGACAGCTGTTGTTTTCAGTGGAGAATACAGAATTCAGTACTGTTCCTTTAAATTGAGACTCATGGAAATGGTGAAATCAATGGCAACACAAAAGTAAACCAAACGGTAACAAGGGAACAGAGTTTCCACAGGAACTTAGGTACAAAGATTACCTTTAGAGGGCTCAGCTTGAAGACTCACACAAAGCTGTGTGTGACACGAGGAACTGGCCCAGTTTCTAACTCAGCCTCCTGATTTATACTTCCTGGTCCTTGGTGATTGGTGAGCAGGATTAGGTGATGCAGAGAGTCTCAGGCTGGCAGAGGATTGAACAACTCTGGGTCAGGTGAACAGTCACTGTCATGTGACTACTCTAGCCAAGGCTGTGATGTAGAATGAGGCCTAGCAGGCCGAGAGAACACTGAAGCCTGAACTTCTGCAAAACACAGGATGCTTGCTTTTAGACCTAAAGTTCAGATTACTGAATTCAGCCTCACACAGGAGATCACCACAGGTGGAGCTAATTAACTATTACCTCTCAGGCAGAGGACTCAGGAAAACTCATAGTGCTGACAAGCTGTTTAACTCCGTGAGTGAAAAGACACAGGATCCAGGACAGATGGCAGGGGTAAGTCACCAAATATAAAACCTACAGTCAGGATTGTGACAGTATCCCCCTCTTCAAGGGTGGACTCCGGACACCCATCTTGAATCTTAGAGGAACTTGATGAATAACTTGTACACAAAGCTTCTAAAAAGTGGAAACCAGAGGGTCCAGAAACAAAACTTAAGCTGGATTCTTTAGAAGTCTTCCTGATCTTCATCTTTAGAACAGGTAGACCATCTATCATTGACAAAACTGAAATTTCCTTCATCTGAAAGGACTGAGGAATAAACTGTAGAAGGTTTCTTTCCTAGATTAGTAGTACGAGAGGATTGTGCTTTTGAAGCTAGCACTCCACTGAGGCTTAAATTAATTCTTGTTCTATAGTGAGGACTTTTCATACCGAGACCTGTAGAGTTTTTTGGTAATTCTGGATCCTCTTCATGCGTTAAAGTATAACAGGAACGAATGGGACCTCCCAGGAAAGGAGTAGAATCATGAACTGAATCAAATTCAGAGTCTGAGTCTAAGTCTACTGGAAGATACCAGTCTTCTTTGGGAGTAACTACATCTGTTTTGTAAGCTGCATTAACAAGTTCAGAATAACACAAGGAACTTGGAGTGGAATCAATGGAAACATAACCAACTCTTAAATCAACAGGCTGTTGTCTTTGTACAGTTCCCCAATTCTTGGCATCACAGAAATTCTTAAGGTATTGGTTCATCAAGGTATTATCTTGCTCAGAAAGCAAGGAGTCAAAAAACGGAGCATTGGCTGAATGTTCAGAAGACTGAGTGGAGGATGAAATTGGACTCAAGGAAACAGATGTCACTGAAACATTAGACTGAGGTACACATTCAGACATTAGGTCAATAGCCTTGGTATTTTTTTTACTTTAGATGCTACAGCAGAATTATCCCGACATTGATGAGAAAATATCCTTTCTGAAGTTGCCTCACTGGAATCCTCAAATGAGACTGAAAAGTCACTTGAAATCTCATTCTGGATGGTGATGCTAGTAATTTCCCCTGAAGCTGCGACACTCGCGTCTGCGACTGAGGCAAATGACTCTGATGACTGGATTGAAAAAGCAACATCAGTATCCTTCACAGCAATATTAGTCTGATGTCCTTTATCCGAATCAGCAGATGGAACATTAGGTTGCTCAGACAAGCTTAGGGACAAAGCTGAGAAAACTGTACTCAGATCGGTGTCCGGCTCTGTAGCACATTCAGACTTTAAGTGAGTAGCCTTGGGAATTTTCTTGACTTTGGTGGCTACAGCAGATTTATTCTGACATTGATGAGAAGATGTATTAGATTTCCCTGCAGAAGTTGTGGACTCAAAGCTGGAAGACGAGGAAACAGAATCAGAGACAGACTGAAGTCTAATTTTAGAACTAGATGGTGGAAGTCCTTTACTGGGACCAACTGACAAAAGTTCTTTACTCGGACCAATGCTTGGAATCGGTTTGAGTCCAGATGAGTTTGAACAGACTGAAACTGGAGAAATCTCTGGCTGGACGAGTAGGACTGGATTAGATCCGAGGATACTTGAATTGGCTGGAGCCAAAGGAGACTGACCAGGCTGGTCCTGGAGTATCGATGGACCAGCTGGAACCGGAATGGACTGACCAGGCAGGGCCTGGAGTATTGCTGGACCGGCAGGAGCCCCCTCTTCACGGGGCTGGGCTGAGGCAAGAGCCCCCACTTCACGGGGCTGGGCAGCACTCTGTAGACTCTCTGGCTGGGCAGCACTCTGTAGACTCTCTGGCTGGGCAGCACTCTGTAGACTCTCTGGGGCTGGACCCTTTGAACCCCTCACAGGGGCTGGAGATACGTACGCCCCTCCTGGGGCAAGACACTCTGAAGACGCCCCTCCTGGGGCTGGACACTCTGAAGACGCCCCTCCTGGGGCTGGACACTCTGAAGACGCCCCTCCTGGGGCTGGACACTCTGAAGACGCCCCTCCTGGGGCTGGACACTCTGAAGACGCCCCTCCTGGGGATGAAGACACGGACGCCCCTCCTTGGGCTGAAGGCACGGACTCCTCTGTGACTCTAAATGGCTTAAACATTCTTCTCTGGACACCCAACTTGGGATAAGGTCTTTTAATCACCAGATCCCAGTCATAAATTTGAGTCTCTTTCAGAGTAGCCATCTTGATACCCCCGTCAGCAGTAGCAGGATCGGCTACTGTGGATGACTTGTAGACATGAGCACTGTGATACTGAGATTTGTCACCATTCCCTGGCTTACGAAGAAAGCAGTCTTTAACAAAATGACTGGAATTTCCACAGTAAAGACAGAGGTGTAGCTCCCTACGCCGCTGACGTTCAGCTTCAGAGAGTTTGGGCCGTGGATAGCTCTGATTAACAACTTTTCCTTGCACAGAGGAAGAGACTCTATTAACTGGATGGGACAAAACAGGATCAACAACGTTGGTAGTATTCCTGAAGAGATCAGGCATCACAGAAAGAATACTAGACAAAAGTTCTTGTAACTGTAATAACATCTGGAAGAAAATCTGCAGTTGGTCAGGAGTCTTAGTGCAGAAGGTCAGAGAATCTCTGGAGAAAGAATTCCGCTGCAGACACTGTGCTAATTGATGCTGAGTCGACTCCAGACCTTCCAAGCGTCCTGCAATATTGCTTAGGAGGTCCTGCGTCAGACAAACCCCTTCGGCCGGGTCCATGTGGCCAGTTCCTACTGTCATGACTGTGGTTTTGTGAACCCGGTGTTAGCAAAGTCTGTGCGGGCGACTGGAGGATTATATGAATACTACCACTGACCTGGTTTGGGAGTGTTGTGAACTCGGGGTTTCTTCCGGTGACTGGGAAGAGGAACCGCAGCAGAGATGGCCGAATCTAGGTTCTCTTCATGCAGGATTAGGTCGGTAGACAGGAGGCACGTGTGGACGCTGAAGGTCTCCTGAAAGACAGAACTGGAAAGGCGCTGATGAATCAGTGAAGATACCAGGTACAACTGTGCTAAAGTGCACTGTTGCTTGGAGACACTGAGATGCTTGGAGAAACTAAGGTGCTAGGACGCGCGGAGGCGCTTGGAGACACTGAGGTAAAAGGAGGCACGGAAGTGCTTGGACGCACTGAGGTGCTTGGAGGTACTGGGGTGCGTAGAGACACTGGGGTGCGTAGAGACACTGGGGTGCGTAGAGACACGGAGGTGCTGGAGGCACGAAATGCTGAGGCACGGGATGCTGAAAGCACAGAGGCACTGGAGGCACGGAAGTGCTTGGACGCACAGAGGTGCTTGGAGGTACTGGGGTGCGTAGAGACACTGGGGTGCGTAGAGACACTGGGGTGCGTAGAGACACGGAGGTGCTGGAGGCACGAGGTGCTGAGGCACGGGATGTTGAAAGCACAGAGGTACTGGAGGCATGGAAGTGCTTGGACGCACTGAGGTGCTTGGAGGTACTGGGGTGCGTAGAGACACTGGGGTGCGTAGAGACACTGGGGTGCGTAGAGACACTGGGGTGCGTAGAGACACGGAGGTGCAGGAGGCACGAGGTGCTGGAGGCACGAAGATGCTGGGGGAACGGAGGTGCTGAGGCACGGGGTGCTGAAAGCACGGAGGTACTGAGTCACGGAGATGCTGGAAGCACGGAGGTGCTGAGGCACAGGATGCCGAAAGCACAGAGGTACTGGAAGCACGAGGTGCTGAGTCACGGAGATGCTGGAAGCACGGAGGTACTGAGGTACTGAGGCACGGAGGTACTGAGTCACGGAGATGCTGGAAGCACAGAGGTACTGAGGTACTGAGGCACGGAGGTACTGAGTCACGGAGATGCTGGAAGCACGGAGGTACTGAGTCACGGATATGCTGGAAGCACTGAGGTACTGAGGCACGGAGGTACTGAGTCACGGAGATGCTGGAAGCACAGAGGTACTGAGGCACGGAGGTACTGAGGCACGGAGGTGCAGAGACACAGAAGCCACAGGGATACGGGAGCTCTGGAGATCACAACTACAACAGCAGTAAAACTGAAACACGACAGCTGTGGTTTTCAGTGGAGAATACGGAATTCAGTACTGTGCCTTTAAATTGAGACTCATGGAAATGGTGAAATCAATGGCAACACAAAAGTAAACCAAACGGTAACAAGGGAACAGAGTTTCCACAGGAACTTAGGTACAAAGATTACCTTTAGAGAGCTCAGCTTGAAGACTCACACAAAGCTGTGTGTGAACATGAGGAACTGGCCCAGTTTCTAACTCAGCCTCCTGATTTATACTTCCTGGTCCTTGGTGATTGGTGAGCAGGATTAGGTGATGCAGAGAGTCTCAGGCTGGCAGAGGATTGAACAACTCTGGGTCAGGTGAACAGTCACTGTCATGTGACTACTCTAGCCAAGGCTGTGATGTAGAATGAGGCCTAGCAGGCCGAGAGAACACTGAAGCCTGAACTTCTGCAAAACACAGGATGCTTGCTTTTAGACCTAAAGTTCAGATTACTGAATTCAGCCTCACACAGGAGATCACCACAGGTGGAGCTAATTAACTATTACCTCTCAGGCAGAGAACTCAGGAAAACTCATAGTGCTGACAAGCTGTTTAACTCCGTGAGTGAAAAGACACAGGATCCAGGACAGATGGCAGGGGTAAGTCACCAAATATAAAACCTACAGTCAGGATTGTGACACATGTGCATTAGCATAACATACTCATTGAATGCAATATTAACCCCAATAATAAACATACATATTGAGCAAATATAAAAAGTCAAATATATTGATAACTGACTTCAATAGATCAGATAAATATCTACAACAGTTATTGGAAAAAACAGGGGAAAAGAAAAGGAAAAGCGCATTTCAAAAAATAAAAATTAAACAAAAATTGAAACGTGAATATATAAAAACATAGAACTGTCCAATTACAGGCAATCACTACCAAGGCTGAGAAACGCGTCAATCAGTGCCCTGATTTCATGATTTTCTGACACTGCACCAGAGCTACACCTCAGGCTTCCAGCGCTCTGTACTGACAAGCCGGCGTCAGTCACTGCAGCTCAAGCGGACACAAGCGGCTTCCAGCTATCAGTGACGGAAGCGGCTGGCTCCGTCACTCCACCTTCCTATGGCTCCATTTACCAAGAGACACACTACTCCTGCATAGGAGATCTTTAACCCCCATATGGCAATTTATCTGGATCCATTTCCAAACAACAGGTGAGGGGTATTATATTATATGGAACTGTTGAAGCAAGAACCTGCTTAATAGAACTTTCCTGGAAGTGCTTGCTGCAGTCAAATTATAAACACATACCCTAAGGAGTCTGCTATATGAAGCCTTACTTTGAATTTAAAGGACTGGTGCACTGTTGTCTGTAATTGGACAGTTCTATCTTTTTATATTTTCATATTTCAATTTGTATTGTTTCATTATTATTTTTTGAAAAGCGCTTTTCCTTTTCTTTTACCCTGTTTTTACCAACAGCTGTTGTGGATATTTATCTAATATATAGAAGACAGTTATCAATATATTTGACTTTTTATATTTACTCAATATAAATGTTTATTATTGAGGGGTGATATTGCATTCAATGAGTATGTTATGCTAATGCACATGTTGCATGATCTACTGAATAAATAAAATAATTGCACCTTTGCTCTATGGATGGCGCTTCTTTAAACTCCTCTTTTTTTCTTGGATATTATTGAGATTCAGTAACTCAATTTAAGCAGCTGCAGTCCGGGGAGCAGATGTAATTTATTAGCAATTGCCCACAGTATTTGTGTGGTGGTTTTTAAGTGTCTCCAAGTCATTACACTAGCGCCCACTTTTCTTCATTTCTTGTCTGAAGAGGTGAGTTTTCAGGGAACTTTTAATAGTTTGGAGACTAGAGATAAGTCATATTGTGCATGGGAGGGCATTCCACAGAGTGGGTGAAGCCCGGATAAAGTCCTGTAATTTTGAGTGGGAACAAGTAATACATGTGGATGAGAGAGGCAGATCTTGTGCAGAGCGGAGAGGTCGGATAGGGAGATATTTTGAGATGAGTGAAGAGATGTATGTTGGTGCAGTTTGGTTAATAGCCTTGTATGTAATTAAAAGTATTTTAGATTTAACACGGTAGAATACCGGTAACCAATGGAGTGACTGACAGAGCGGATAAGTAAATGAAGAATGTCTGGCAAGAAAAATTAGCCTCGCAGCTGCATACAAAATGGATTGAAGTGGTGATAGCCTATGTTTGGGAAGACCAGTAAGGAGACCATTACAATAATCAATGTGGGAGATGATGAGTGCATGGATTAGAGTTTTTGCAGTATCTTGTGTAAGATAAGGACGTATATTAGATATGTTTTTTAGGTGCATGTAACATGATTTAGAGACTGAATGTGGGGAACAAAGGACAGTTCAGAGTCAAGGATGACACCTAGCCAGCGAGCTTGTGGGGTAGGGTGGATAGTCACATTGTCAACAGTTATGGAGATATCCGGTTGATAACTACTCTTAGCTGGTTGGAAATTTATTAATTCTGTTTTGGAAATGTTGAGTTTGAGGTGGCGGGATAACATCCAAGATGAAATGGCAGACAGGCATCCAGTGACACGAGCCAATACAGATGGCGATAAATCGGGGAGGATAGGTAGATTTAAGTATCATTAGCATACAAATGATACTGAAATCCGAAGGAGCTGATTAGTTTACCAAGAGATGAGGTATATATTGGGAAAAGCAGAGGCCCCAAGACTGATAGAAAGTAGAGAAGAAGAGGTAGAATCAGAGAAGTGAACACTGATAGAGCGATCAAATAGGTAGAATGAAAATACTTATATAGTGGCAGATGCTCAATTAGCTTAGTGATTTCATTAAGGTGCTTGAAAGGGAGGGGTATATCTAAGCAAGAAAAAAAAGGCATTTTGTTCCCCCCAGCACCCTGAATGGTAACAGTAACCAGATTTAAATCCCACACAATATTAGAATTCAGAGATCTTGGTTACATATATTTGGGCAAATGTATGAATAAGCCCCAAAGCCACATCAAGGTGTCTCTGTATATTTGGCATCCCTAGCGCTATATCTAGGAGCAGGGGGTGGCATCCCAAAACACCAGCATAAGCCAGGAAGCCCAGGGCAGCATACCAGTTAAAAAACTATAGTGTTAATAAATTAGTGTTAGGAATCTGAAGCTATAAAGAAGGTGATACAAAAATGAGATGTCATTAAAATGGAGAAATAGTGTTAAAGAAATTAGTATGTGAAAAGTGTTAATAGAATGTAATGGTATGCCACACTAAAGCCAAATATATGTAACCAAGATCTCTGAATTCTAATATTGTGTGGGATTTAATTCTGGTTACTGTTACCATTCAGGGTGCTGGGGGAAACAAAATTACTTTTTTTATTAGGTACTGTAGAATGAAAACCAAGTAAGGCTGTGTCCTGAAGACCTAGTGTTTGTATAAGAAGAGAGTGGTCAACAGTATGACACAATGATTAAAAATATTGGGCAGACTATCACAGGCATGCACAGAAATGTAGATATCATTTGGACTATAGAGGTGTCTGAACAGGAAAGTTCTAGTAGAGGGACAAAATCACAGAAAAATGGTCAATAACATTTGGCCCACAGAAGTGCTCTTTATTTATGTCAAAAGTAACAAATAATGTTGCAAAAAGGCCCAACATACAACATATAATAGCTACTTTAAGACAAAACACATGGTTCATTAAGTAGGTGTAGTGTAATAGGTGGCATATGGCCAAATAGCTATCGTAAGACATCGCTGTCAGATGAAGACATTCCGAACATTCTGGTGATCCAAATATATAAAACTGCATGATGCATCGAGAAAAAGATAAGGTGTCCCCATCATGTAGCACAATTTGAAGCATGTTGGGGACAATATCTGGGGTCAGCATAATATACATATGGAGAGCTGTGTGAGGAAGTGGTACATGGGAGATTGAAGGTTCTTGCTGTAGAACAAAATTGATAATCAGAAAATGTCCCCCCAGTGTCACACAGTAGATCCCAGGGAGAATGGTTAAGATAGGACCTTTAAAATGTTCCATATATTGGAATCCCAATAAGAATATTGTGGAAATATTATTCTTGTGCATAATCTGTGCATAAGAAGGATTGTTATCCATTATGTTATCTTCACTAATATGTCTGTTTTATATGAGCAAGCTATACATAACATAAGTGTTGGCATTTGATTATACTCAGTTCAACCCTTTGCAGTCTTGAGCAGTAACAAAAGAAGCAGAAAGAAAGTGGGAGCCATGGGTTCTTTGCAAGTCAGGACTCTATCTGTGTGGAGGAGAATGTCCTGATGAGATCTCTATATGGAGGGGGTCTGTCCCAGTTAGGACTCTATCTGTGTGGAAGGGATTATCCCAATCAGGACTGTAAGAAATATTAGTCTTTACCAGTAACAAAAGAAGCTGAAAGAAAGTGTGGGAGCCATGGGTTCTATGTTGACCAGGATTCTATCTGTGTGGAGTGGAATATCCCGATTAGGACTCTATCTGTATAAAAGGGATTATCCCAATTAAGACTCTATCTATATGGAGGGGATTATCCCGATTAGGACTCTATCTGTGTGAGAGAAATATCCCAATTAGAACTCTATTTGGAGGTTCATATCCCGAATTAGGACTCTATGTGTTGAAGTTAATATCCCGATCAAGACCACATTATATCTGTGTGGATTGCAATATCCCAATTTGGACTCTAAAGTATATGTGTAGAGGGGTTCTATCCAGATTAGGACACCATCTGTGTAGAGTCTGGAAGTCTTCCTGGGTGTTATCACTGATACCTCCTGGTTACAATTCTCCACGATCATTTCCAAAGTCCCCATACTGTACATTAGTGATGAATGAAGTATGCCATTCATGAAGTTTTGAAAAAACATTTTTCTGAACTTTTGTGTGAAACTGAATGCCATCCTGAGACTGCGCATAGCCCCCAATAGTTCTTACAAGCTCCACTTTACCTGGCAGCTTTTGCAGCAGAACAATCTGAAAGATCCCTCCCTGCTGTGTCCTCTTACAACCGGCTTTGGCTTCTTCCCAGTAGTAATTTGTAAGAGCCCTGTTGTCACCACTCAATATGAAGGCTGGGGGGCTGCACCATGGCAGCTTTGAGGGCAGGGGAGCAGTTTTACAGATAGCAATGGTGGTGGGGTATAAGATCTGATCAGGGAGGCTACAGCCTGTAACAGTGGCAGATGACTGTAAATCACCAGTGGGGGGTTAGAACACTGAACAGGGGGTTACAGCCTGTAACAGTGGCGGTTGTCTTTAAAGCACTGGTGGGGGGGGGGGGTTGCAAAACTGAACAGGGGGTTACAGACACTGGGGGGGGGTGGGGTGGCGGGAGGAGTACAAGTGGGGCTAAAGGCGTGTATATAGAACACAGATTGCTCGCTCTTCCCAACATATATTACACTGATGTATATCAAACTGATATATATCACACTCAAGAAATGTTTTATGCACAGTTTAGAGAAAACCTTGCAAACACTGCATGTTATAAGTCACTGTTGCAGCTCATTTCTAACACATTAACATAGTTAATAAGGTTGAAAAAATACAAGTTGTCCATCGAGTTCAACCTATATTATATAGAGTATCTTACACTATTCTGTATGTAACTCTATTTTAACTAGTTGGCAACTACAATCCATACTGTTACTAAAATACATTCATTTTAAATGCTATATTCTTGGATATCTTTTTCAGTTAGAAATGTATCTAATCCATTTTTAAACAAATTGACTGAGTCCACCATTACTACCTTCTCTGGTAGAGAATTCCAAATCCACACTGCCCTTACTGTGAAGAACCCCTTCCTTCATTGGGTATGACATTTTCTCTCCTCTATCCTCAGAGGTTGCTGCGTGTCCTGTGTAGAGATCTTTCAATAAACAGATCGCCTGATAGCTCCATGTATTGTCCCTTTATATAGTTGTAAATATTAATAATGTCTCCTCTTAGATGCCTCTTTTCCAATGTAAACATATCTAACCTAGTAAGCCATTCCTCATAATCCAGTGCCTCTAACTCCTTAATTTTGTAACTCACCTCTGAACCCTTTCAAGCTCTAAGATATCTTTTTTATAGTGCAATGCCCATAATTGCACACAATATTCAAGATGTGGCCGTACCATTGATTTATATAGTGGTAGAAATACACTCTCATCCCTTATCTCGATTCCCCGTTTTATGCATGCTAATACCTTATTTGACTTCATTGCTGCATTTTGACATTGGGTACTGTTGCTAACCCCATTATCAATGATCACCCCCAAATCTTTTTCTATTACTGTTTACCCTATATTTGCCCCATTTTATTTGTAGGTTGCATGGTTATTTTTATTCCCAAAGTGCATGGCTTTACATTTTTCTATATTAAATCTTATTCTACATTTAGCTGCTCAAACTTACAGTTAGTGTCAGAATTAATTACCCTACACAGTTTTGTATCATCTGCAAAAATGTACACTGTGCTTTCCATACCTACTCCTAGGTCATTAATAAATATGTTGAACAGTAGTGGCCCGAGTACGGACCCTTTTGGTATTCCACTGAATACTGTAGCCCAGTTGAAAAATATCCAATTAACCACCACTCACTGTTCCATGTAATCCAGCCAACTACTTACCAAAGTAGAAATTGTGTTTCCTTGACCAAGCTCTCAATTTGAAAATCAGCATCATGTGTGGCACTGTGTCGAAGGCTTTAGCAAAATCTAAATACACCATATCCACTGCATTTCCCTAGTCAAGCTGTTTGCTCACTTTCCCATAGAAGCTAATTAAGTTAGTTTGACATGACCTGTCCCTTACAAAACCATGCTGGTTCCTATTAATAACTTTGGAAGACTGCAAGTAATACTGTATGCTATTCTTTAATATTACTTCCAATATTTTCCCCACAATAGATGTCAAACTTACCAGTCTGAAGTAACCAGGATGCGTTTTAATTCCCTTTTTAAATAATGGCCCTACATCTGCTATATACTAGTCCTTATGTAATATGCCTGTTGTAATTGAATCATAGAACATCATATATAAAGTCCTTGCTAGTTCAGAGTTTAGCTCCATAAGAACCCTTGGGTGAAGTCCATCTGGACCAGGAAATTTATTTATCTTAATTTTGTTTAGTCGCTCAGGGACTAACTCCTCTCTCAAGCAAGCACTCAGCAATGGGACATTATCATTACTTTTGTTATGCACTATTCCCACCATCTGGCCCTTTCTAGTAAACACTGATGAAAAAACAATTGTTCAATATTTCAGCTTTTATTTTGTAATTATTAATCAAGACTCCCAACTCTCCTTTTAATGGTCCTATATTGTCTTTTTTTAACCTTTTACCAATTATATACTTAAAAACCATTTTAGGGTTTGTTTTACTCTCCTTAGCGATTTGCTTTTCGTGTTCTATTTTGGCTGCTCTGATTTCTATTTTGCATTTTTGTTACATTCCTTGCAGTAGTGGAATGACCTCGCCTTTCCAACCAATTTAAATGCTTTGAAAGCATGCCTCTTTTTATCTATTTCTTCCTTAACTTCTTATTAATCCACACCGGTTTAAATTTAAAACTCATGTGTTTACTGCGCATGGGAATGAATTTATGAGTATACTTATCGAACAACATTTTAAAAGTATCCCACATTTCAGCAGTGTTCTTACCATGAAACAACATTTTCCTACAAATGATCTCTAGTGCGTTTCAGCATGTTGAAATCTCCTTTTCTAAAGTCAAAAGTCTTAGTTGAACCCTTAGAGTGAAGCTTTTTAAAACTAATATTGAATATGACCATACTATGATCGCTGTTTCCCATGGTCTCCCGTACTTTAGTATTTGATATAATCTCCACATTATTATTATTATTATTATTACTAGGTCCAGTATAGTACTACTGTAATTCTAGTTGGTTACTTGATAACTTGAGGCAAGTAATGATCTTTTAACATATTTAAGAACATGTTTCCCCTAGCTGTATATCATAATTCGTTGTTCCAATTTATGTCCGGATAATTAAAATCTCCAATGATTAGGAGTTCCTCCAGTTCTGCAGCTTTTTATATTTGCTGTTGTAATTCCTCAGTCACACTAATGTCCGGTGGTTTGTAGCATGTCCCTATTAATAGCTTTTTTGTACCTTTACCCCCACTTTAAATTTCAACCCATAGTGACTCCATGGTATCTCCAGTGCCCTCATAAATATCATCTATTAAATCTGGTTTTAAGAATGGCTTAACATAAAGACATTAACCTCTTCCCATTTTAATAGCCATGTTTTTCCTGAAAAGAGTATATCCCCCCAAGCTTACTGCCCAGCCATGAGAATCATCCCACCATGTCCCCATAACACCTATAATATCATATTTATTTTTTAATGCAATCATTTCTAAATCCACTATTTTACCTGTTAGGCTTCTTGCATTTGCAAGAATGCACTATAGGTTAGTGATTCCCTTGTCTTTATTGTTTGTTTGTTGATGTCATTTCCTTACTTAAATGACTTTTCCTTGATTTTCCATTGCTGGCTGTAATTCCCCTCTTCGCCTCTCCACCCCCATTATACTTAATACATCCCTCCTTACTGCTCTCCCTGATCATATCATACATTCTTTCTAATCCCCCCTAGACATCTAGTTTAAAATCTCCTCCAACCTTCTAACCATCCTTTCCCCAAGCACTGCTGCCCCCTCCCCATTCAGGTGCAATCCATCATGATAAAAAAGATGGCACCTGACAGAGAAGTCTGCGCAATGTTCAAGGAAAACAAACCGCTCCTTCCTACACCACTCTCTTAACCACACATTTACCTCCCTAATCTCACTCTGTCTCCCTGGGCCAGCGCGTGGCACAGATAATATTTTGGATAATATTACCTTAGATGTCCTTGCCTTAAGTGTGTGATCTAGATCCCTGTAATAATTTTTAAGGACATCCCATCTACCACTAACTTTGTCATTGGTGCCAACGTGCGCCAAGACTGCCGAGTCTATATTCTGGCTGTCTCCTAGCAACTAGGCTGCTGGCTGTCACTTGCAGCAGCACACCTGTTTGGAATGCCTCATTACCTGACTCCTTGTCAGTTCCACCCTGCTGGTGAAATTCTCTAGGTCCTGTTACCTAGGGAAGCCTGTCACATGGTCACTGTACACTGTACAGTACTCTGTTCCTGTGCCTTAGTCTATCTGTTTGCATCCTGCATCCTTGTACCTTGCCTCAAGTCTTCAGTGTGCTGTCACTGCCAGTCCTGCACCCATGCCCACTTGGATCCTTCCCAACACCTGCTATCCTTTGTCCATTCCTGATCCATGTCCTTGACTTGCCGTGGCCCTCCAGTTACTATTGTGTTGGTTCCTGATTCATGTCCTGGCTCCTCTCAAGTCATTGTGAATATAACCGTCCTGTCCTAGTTCCATGCACATCTGGCCTGTGTGTCCGTGGATGCCTTCTGCAGTAAAGTATATTCACTGCATTAATGCCTGTAAGTCACAAGCCTGCAGCATTTCCAGTACTCAAGCTACAACTTAGGCTCTGTTTGTTATTGCAATCTGCAGCCTGGACACAGTTCATTTAGCAAGTCTCTCTTTAAATTAGTTCATGCTGTCAGCACTCTGCTATCAATCAGTACACACACAGCACCTGATTGTTCCAGCAGTTAACCCTGCCTGGCTATGTGTCCTATAACTCACACCTCATTGCTTCAGTTGCCATTGGCCTTCTGTGATTCCTGCACACTCCTAGTTCAGTAGTCTTCAGCCAGCATATCCTACAAATGTAATTCAATCCTGCTTTTCTGTATATCTGGTTTTTATAAAGTCCTACTGTCTTCTGTTATGCAAGCTTAGTCTGCATAACCTAGCCAAAGTCTGTTTGTTATTAACCCCAGCCTTGCCAAGTCATCCTGCATCCAGTGTGCCTACAACTAACCTATGCCATGTCAGCTGCTAAACTCCAGATTAATGACCATGTGGTCTCCAGCCTGTTGTGTGAGCACCTGCTGCTAGAGGTTTAAGCCCAGGCAGCCCCCTAAGTAATGGTGTGGATGTTGTGCACTAAGGAAACAGAAGCAGTTGTTATTGGCAGAAGACCTTCTCACTAGCTCTAGGGGTTTCACACACATAGTGCTGGAGTTCCCTAACAATGCAGCTGTAAGGGAAAAGTTTCACAATTCCAAAAAGCTGACTCTGCAGAAAGAACAGTTTTCTGGAAGTGCTATTTTTGAAAATGAGGCATGAATAACCCCTCCAAAATGTTATTTGAACTCACAGTAAGTTCAAAACATAACTATAATTAAGTCATGATGACTAGGCCCCATGGTCATGATTAATTTATATGTGTTTGCAGCACAAATGAGACAGACAAGTAGGCTATGAGCTTGAATTACAGTAGAAAGACAACCTACAAAATACAAAACTATAGTGGTTTGTTGATTATTTAGCGCACTTTGTAAAATGAGGTCATCTGTGTCAATTTCCAATTCTCCCCACCTACATGATTCCAGAACCCACCTAGTGTATTTTCCACTAAGGCATGGATGCATTTGAGTAGATGTTCTGCAAGAGCATTATCACACATGAATAAGACTAACGATTCTCGTTAAGAAAAACAAAAACTCAGTCAAACCTATTGATCATCTTAGATTTTAACACAGGGGGTGATTCAGTAAGGATCGCTTATGTCCATGTGCAGAACAGATCCTGTGATCACATCACAGAGATCCAAATTCCTCTGCCCGATTGACAGGCACAGGCATTCGCGGGGAAGGATGGGGCAAGGTTGTCGGCATCGCAGCAATCACAAATCTGCTGCAAACACCTTTGCAATTGCAATCCTTAGTGATTGAGCCCCACAGTTTTTTTTATCTTATACTGCAAATAGGTCTTCTGCCTTTTGGAACTAGTAAAAAGCACTATATCAGCACTATATTGCATCTGTGACATACAATAACATTATATTTTTACAATTAGAATAAAAATATCATACAGTTAATATTTATTTGATTTTTATTTGAGATTTAATTAAACAAAAATCATTGTTTTTATACATAAATTTTAACAAAGCATCCTTGATGTCTTTATTCCTCAGACTGTATATGAGAGGATTAAAAAAGGGAGCAAGAACTGTGTACATCAGTGATAGTATTTTATTAATAGTCAATGACTTCCCTTTATTTGGAAGCACATACATAGCTATCAGGGTCCCGTAGAATATGAACACAACAGTCAGGTGGGAGCTACAGGTGGAGAACGATCTCCATCTCCCTGTAGATGAAGATATCTTTGATATGACCAAGACTATGTAGGTGTACGACACAATGATTAAAAATATTGGGCAGACTATCACAGGAATGCACAGAAATGTAGATATCATTTGGACTATAGAAGTGTCTGAACAGGAAAGTTCTAGTAGAGGGATAAAATCACAGAAAAAATGGTCGATAACATTTGGCCCACAGAAATGCTCTTTAATTATGCCAAGAGTAAGAAATAATGTTGCGGATATTCCCAACAGCCAACATATAATAGCTAACTTAAGACAAAACACGTGGTTCATTGAGTAGGTATAGTGTAATGGGTGGCATATGGCCAAATATCTATCGTAAGACATCGCTGTCAGAAGAAGACATTCTGAAGATTCTGAAGATCCAAATAAATAAAACTGCATGAAGCCTCCAGAAAGAGATAAGGTGGCCCCATCATGTAGAACAATATGAAGCATGTTGGGGACAATATCTGTGGTCAGCATGATATCACATGTGGAGAGCTGCGTGAGGAAGTAGTACATGGGAGATTGAAGGTTCTTGCTGTAGAGCACTAATGTGATAATCAGGAAATTTCCAGCCAGTGTCACACAGTAAATCCCAAGGAGAATGGTGAAGAAAAGAATGTTAAAATGTTCCATATTTTGGAATCCCAATAAGAATATCATGGAAACATTATTCTTGGTCATAATCTGCACATGAGTAGGACATGTAGAGCTGCAGTAAGCATTGTTAAACATAATGTAATCTCAGCTAATGTTTATCTTTTATATGAGCATGCTGCGCATAACGTAAGGGTTGGCATTTGATTAAGCAGAAAAAAAGTGAGGGAGCCATGGGTTCTAAACGAGTTTGGACCCTATCTGTGTGGAATGAAATATCCTGATTAGGACCCTATCTGTGTGGAGGGGCTCTATCCAGTGGTGCCGAGAGGGGAAAGCAGGTTCTGTTTACCCAGGCCCATGCCTATTGTAGGGGTCCAGAGGGCCCTGGGTCCCGTTGCCCCGCTGACCCTGCGCCTGTCTGTTCATTGCAGTGAGAGAGAAGACCTCTCCCCAATAGAGCATATGCTGCTGTGTGCTGAATGGGGAGAGAGGCAGCTGCAGAGGCAGTCAGTCCTCTCTTCTCTCCCTATGTGGTGTGTGGGAGCCAGGAGAGTGGGGAGCAATTGCACCCGCACCTTCTCTTCATATTGTAGCTGTTACCAGTGCCCCCTCTTCAGAGCATGCGGTCACTTCACAGCCAGACATATTTAACTTTAAACTATTTTCAAATGAGGGGGAGTGGACACCTACTGCCACATTGGCCACACCCCATCTCATTTCCAGGGCCTTACAGAGCTAATAGCACCCCTGGTTATATCCCAGTTAGGACTATCTGTATGGAGAGGATTATCCGGATCAGGACTCTACAGTACGTGTGGAGGTGTTCTATCCCATTTAGGACACTATCTGCAAGGAGTCTGTATTTTTTCCATGTGTTTGAATTGGATCTCACTGCATGTAGCTGTTTGTTTCTGCAATGTAGAAACATACTGTTAAAGAAAGAAGACTGTAAACTTCATTGAAACTGTGTCACTTTCGATTAAGCAGACTTCAGCAAATACAAGCACTATTGCCCCCAGTGATTGAAGGCCGCTAATGCACCCTACTTATATAATGGTATTAAAAAGGGATGATGATGATGATGACGATGGTGGTGGTGCTGGTGATCAGGCAAAACTAGGATTCAGTGAGAATGACAAGAAGGGTAAGTATACACTAGAATATTATCAGTCCGATATGTCATTTCCAGCCAATTGGGAATGACATATCGGCCACATCATTCAGTGTGTACTGTATGCACAATTTCTGTGTTCCTGCAGTCATATGTGGTATCTTCCAATCAGCCAAACAGAATATCTTTTGTATGCTGCATTCAGCAGCATGGCATCCTATATTATACCATCTTACCCTGCATCATGCAAGTGTGTATGGACTGCACGGTGCAGGGTCCCATCACCCATCGGATCGGCCAGCTACACATTGTTCATTGCGTAGCAAGACTATGGGGCTGTTTCTGAGTCACACATTTCAGAAACTCTTTCCATAATCACATCTGTAACTTTATTTCAATGCTAGTAAAACACTTCCCCTGCTATATAAGAGTGCATCTGAATGTGCTATAACTGAACCCACTTTAAGCATAATTAATCACTATAATACTTCTTGATCCTATGGCAGGTGCAGACTGTATAGTACAGTATGGGCTCCAATGTGAGCAATCAGGCTTTGTATATGCAACCAGTTCAGTGACAAATCTTAGACACTCCCATAACATACCTATAAAATAGTCCATCTCCATGTGTCTGAGTAGCCTCCTCCCTTTCACCACCCAATCACAGCCCAGGAACACCAAATACATGTTCAATACACTTATATGTGTGTGCTTCTCAAATCCCAACAGCAACAGTGCAAACACAAAAGGGGACACATTGATGGTGTGAATTAGACATATGCACCGAGGTTGGTGCACAATAATCAGAGCAGAGTTACCTAACATTGGATAAGGACAGTACGGATGGTGTATGGTTAGCATTACTGCCTCACAGCACTGAGGTCATGGGTTCGATTCCCACCATGGCTCTAACTGTGCGGAGTTTGTATATTCTCCCCGTACTTGCGTGGGTTTCCTCCGGGTACTCCGGTTTCCTCCCACAATCCAAAAATATACTGCCAGGTTAATTGGCTCCCAACAAAATTAACCCTAGCGTGAATGTGTCTGTGTGTACATGTGAAAGGGAATATAGATTGTAAGCTCCACTGGGGCAGGGACTGATGTGAATGAGCAGATATTCTCTGTAAAGCGCTGTGGAATATGTGTGCGCTATATAAATAACTGGTAATAAATAATAAATAAATAACAGAAGCCAGAGGTTGGTGCACAATAATCAGGTGAAACAGATTAACTTAGCATTGGAGAGGTGAAGAGAGAAACCAAAAGGTTGATGCACAATAATCAGGTAGAGTTACTTAGAATTGGATATGTGATGAGAGAAGCCAGAGGATGGAGGACAGAAATAATGCAGAGCTATGTTACATGGCAGTGGAAAGGTAAGGAGAGAAGCCAGAGGTTGGTGCACAATAATCAGTCACAGAAGAGTTACCTGGCAGTGAAGAGGTGAGGAGAGAAGCCAGAGGATGGTGCACAATAATCAGACACAGTCGAGTTACCTGGCAGTGTATAGGTGAGGAGAGAAGCCTGAGGTTTGTGCACAATAATCAGGCAGCACAGAGTTACCCGGCAGTGTAGAAGTGAGGAGAGAAGCCAGAGATTGGTGGAATATAATCAGACAGAGTAACGTTACCCGGCAGTGTAGAAGTGAGGAGAGAAGCCAGAGATTGGTGGAATATAATCAGACAGAGTAGAGTTACCTGGCAGTAGAGAGTTGAGGAGAGAAGTCACAAGTTGGTGCCCAATATTCAGTAAGAGCAGAGTTTCCTGGTAGTATATATACGAGGAGAGGTTGGTGCACAATAATAAGGCATAACAGAGTTACCTGGCAGTGGAGAGGGGAGAAGCCAGAGTTTTATGCACAATAATTAGGCACAGCACAGTTACCTGGCAGTGGGGAAGTGGGGTGGTCTTCAGTATGCCGACTGACGGGATCCAGGCGCACAGTATACCGGTGCGGGGGTCCCGACAGCTGGCATACCGACACTTATTCTCCCTCGTGGGGGTCCACAACCCCCCTGGAGGGAGAATAAAATAGTGTGGTGCGTGTAGCGCGCCACCGTGCCCATAGCGTGGCGAGCGCAGTGAGCCCACAAGGGGCTCATTTGCGCTCGCCACACTGTCGGTAAGCCGCCGGTCGTGCTCCCAGCGATGGTATGCTGGTCGCCAGGAGCCTGACCGCCGGCATATTGTAGTGAACCCGGGAGGTGAGGAGAGAAGGCAGAGGTTGGGGCACAATAATCAGGCAGAGCAGAGTTACCTGGTAGTGTAAAGGTGAGGAGCGAAGCCAGAGATTTGTGCATAATATTCAGAAATAGCTGAGTCTCCTGACAGCATAGAGGTGAGGAGAGTAGGCAGAGGTTGGTGCACAATAATTACTCAGAGCAGAGTTACCTGGCAGAAGAGATGTCACTAGACTAGCTAGAGTTAGGTGCACAGTAATTAGGCAGAGCAGAAAACAGGAAGCAAGCCTGGGCTGGATACACAGGTCATCAGCCAGAATTTATTTCTTATGCAATACACTGATCCAGAATAATAAATAATCTGGCAACCAGACAATGCAAGTTGCTGAAAATTTACAGTAGTAAGTGCAGGACACATACGTCTAAGGATATCACTGTGTTCACTCACATGCAAGTAATTATTTACAGTACTAAAGTTTAGTCACATAAGTTATGGCTGGTCATTAAATCACCTGTCAGTCCAGAGGCTAATGCTGGGAAAGGATTACACTGTTATTTGCTGGACAGCTTTTTATAAAAATAGAAATTATGAGGGTTGACACTATACTCTGCGGGACACCACTTGTGACATTAATGCCGTAGTATGTGAAAGGCCCTATTAATCGGAGTGATTAAACTTTCTGTATAAATTGTACATACAGATATGTATTATTACCATATAAATAAAAGAAGATTATGTGATATGGGCATACTACCTGTAAATGAATGTTGGGTATTAGCTCTAAAAATGGGCTTAATTCAAGTACAAAACTCTAGGTTTCTCAGTCTGTGCTAAATTCCTAATAGATGCCTTGCAAGTTTGCTGACATTTCTCCTTCCTTGCAGTCTCTTCAGAATCTTTTATTGCCTTTAAGCTGGGAACACACTATACGATATATTGGCCAACCTTTGGTCCACAATGGATAATAATTGTGTACAACCAATTCCACCCAATTCATGGTTTGATGATATGTACGATGAGTTTCACTAACATTACTACTGTAATGATGTAGTATATCATGCATACCATGCAGCTGATTGTATAGTGTGTATACGGGCACAATATATTGTAACATTATAATGACCTGTAGTATGTTCGCCGGATCTTTCCAGTGTATACCCAGCATTAGGGTTTCACTGCACACTCACATTCCAATAAGTGCTATAATAGTAATGCTCTTATTGGTTATTTTTCAAAAATGTAGAATCTTTTTGACAATGTTTACAGGATTTACCATGATTACAGCCAAAACAAAAAGTTTATACAGTATGTCAGCCATAAAGATATTTCACTGAGGAAACTGTGAAAAACTATAATTATCAGAACTGGAGAAAAATTTCATTTTTACCACTTAAAATGTACTATAGTATAAACTTTGATGATATATAGTCTTGAGTAAGGACCAATGTTTGCTCAATATTGTATTCATTGTCCATTTTGATTCATTACTTTTTGTATTAAATAAATATTACTTATCAATATAACTCAACCCTTTCTTCAGTTTTTCTGTAAAAGTAATAGTTGATAGTTATGATGATAAATAAAAAATTAAAAACACTGATCTAGAATGTTAATTATATATTTGATATTTTATTTCTATTTTTGTTTTATTATTGATTTTAGATGCAAAATATATTTTTGTCCCCCAAAGCATTCATTATTAACTCAGTAGATATTATTGCTATGAATAATAATCAGGCAGTCAGCAGAAATACAGTATGAGGCATTTATGTTGTCTTCTTTTTATTAATACTTGAACAGCACTAATATAGTATTTATACAACACAGGGTAAAAAGCAAACTAGTTAACCCCTCGAAATTGAGCAAAAAAATATATTTTTTATTCTACAATGTGTGCACTTGTAGATGCACAAACATTTTCTTTCTCAAAGTTAAAGTTAGATTTAGCACTTTCAATGATTTGTAATTTTTACATTTTCAGAATTAGAGAGAGGATAACCTGAAAGAAAGCTTTGATTTTATGGGGAATGTTTACTACTTTTTTATTTTTTTAGACCATCTATGGCATTTGCTTTAGAATGGACACTTTTTTGAAGAAAACAACATTCTCGAAAGCAAAGTATGAAATTTGATTGCAATTTTTTTTATATATATTTTTTGACCAACAAAATTTTACTGTATGCCAAAAGTTTACTATTTCCCTAAAGTGTACTGTATCCCTCAAATTTTTATATACTGAGTTTACTGTATCAAAAAAGTTTACTGTATTCCAAAAAGTAACTGTATCCCAAAATTTTACTGTATCCCTAAAGTTTACTGCTGTATACCAAAAGTGTAAACTTCCGGGAAACAGATTTTAGAAATAATTCATTATAACAACTGAATTTAGGGTAGGAAAAAAATGGCAAGTAGTTTGCTGCAATTTACAAACCAGTGGGGAAAAGTGCACGCCCTCCACTCAATGCTTTTGCTATGGGAAAAAAAAATCATAATTTTAATATGTTATTCCTCAACAACATGACCACTTATAAAAATTCTGCAACCTTATTGAACATCTACATCACACTCCCTATCGCATGACACCTGAACTATCAAAATCGGTGTTGTCATTTTGGAGTAGTTGATCTCACAAAATAAATTTGCTTAGCTGATTAAATACAGTATATACTGTAGATTGGTACAGATCTTTTTGGTTTTGTTGCTGCAAGATTTGTAGCAATGTTTATTCCTAGACAAAATCAGGTTGGTTTCTGCCTTCAAATGATTATCCTCTTTCATCCCTGATAAATCTACACTGTTGTCAAAGTGTACCTCTTTTACATTTGGCCCTATATAAGAAATTACAATGTAAATAAATGGTATTTCAGTATAACATTAATTTAAACAATTCTTTATTCAAACATTAATTAATCAGAAAGACACAAGAAATATCTGTTACAACCATTGAAGGCACACACAGAAATATATAGCTGATGACACTGATAAAATAAAATGTGGATATTATAGATAAGCATGTAATAGTTCAGTTAGAATGGATAGCACTTACATCATCAATACATAGATTATTCACCTTCTGTTGACTTGAATTCTGGTTGTCAGATGCAGTTTGAGGAATAGAAGAAATTATTTTTTATTATGGAGAAGAGAGAGCATGAAATTTGTCTTTTTTATTATATACATGGCTCATTATTCACTGATATGATCTGATTTTATAGACATAGAGGTCACTGCAGAGACTATTAGGGAACCAATGAAATATTCTCTGGGGGGAGCCGAAAAGTTCACCAAAGGAGAAGACGGTTATTAATACACTTGGGGAAATGCAATTTTCATTATCTTTCCTTATAATATTTTAGTGACTTTAATAAATTGTTAGAATGAAACACTTAATACAGCAATGTAGTAATATGCCCTACAACAGAAATAAAGACTCTGATATTTGGCATGGCTAAAATAATAATTAAAATCTATTGACAATAAATTAATATTTATTGATTAAAATTTGTATTTCTCTGTAAAAAAAATCTGTTTTTTTATTTTAGAGAGGATTTTCTGGGATATCAGAAAACCTTGATCCGAGGACAATCTGAAAATGTGGCCCAGGACATGCCATCTGTTTATATTGTATTAGAGCTAACTACCCAATTTCACTATCAAATATACAGTCACAAAAGAACCTCACAATTTTACATAATAGCTTTACAGATTAGCAAGTATAATTGTTGTTTATCTATATACAAATTTTAAAACAGGACATCAGTATGACACGTCAAAGTCGAAAAATATCATGCTGCACGTTGCCATATATTAACCCCATGCGCTTGCCCGCTGCACGTGCACATTCTCTCCCATGCGTGCGCATATTCGCAGTTGCGTGACGGTGCCTCCACGGTCGTGCGCTCAGGCGTGTGGTATGTGCATTTACGGTAGAGTTTGTGTGCGTCTGGTGGGCGACTCGATTGTTACATAGTTAATCTGAATAGTATGTTTTATAGGTAATGGTCCCCTTAATAATAACTGTAAGTTTGTTTAGTATAACTGGTTCATGAACAAAGGAATTCCTCTTTGCATGATACGAAGGGTCAGATAGGGTCTGAGCGATGGTGTTTGGTACCTAACCGAAGAGTATTTTATTAGAAACAATCTGGTGCTGGTTAGGTAGAGATTAATTGCTCCTGCGTATAGTTATGTCTATAAATAGTTTCTGGACATTTACTGTATTTGCAGTTCATTGTCCATGTGGTGGGAATCCTGAGATTCCCTCCCACCTGAGCAGTCTGGAATAGTCACAGCCCACCTGTTCAAACAAACCTATGACCTTTTGTTGTAATGTGAAGACAGATTCCTGTGTCCAATGAACAATGAGATATAGGTCCCTTTGTAGTGTACTGTATGCAGTGTATATAAGGAACAGCCAGTTTGGGCCAGCTCAGTCTACTCTCCACAAAAGGTTTTCATCACTGACTAACTGTGGAGCTGGTGACCAGGACTGCGCAGCGATCATTCCCCAGTGTGTAAGTTTTTCTCTGTAACCAACTTGTTCTCTGTTTGTATTTGCCATACTCTCTCTCTCTCTGTTATTGTTAAACTGTTGTATATTGTATATGTGTAGTTATCATGTTTAGGTATTGATGTTAGTCTGTAGTGTATAAGATGTTAACTGTATTTTCCCTTTTTGCATAACTAAATCTCGTTAGTAAAGGTTTTGGAACCTTAGCAAGTTATTGTGTGTTTATTACATTGCTGAGGGTATTTGGAGCGTCTCAATCGCTCAAGCAGCTTATATTAACAAGGTTAAGAAGGTCTATAAGCAGTACATTATTACAGTGTTACAGTACCAAGGTATACAGTGTGAACATATTCTGTGTTTAAAGTTTATAAAGGTTGCTGTCTGTGTGTACGCTCGCTGTGTGTATTCCGTACACCCAGCGTAGCGTGTGTACGTAATTTGCGTACCACGTGCGAGGCCTTCATACGCAAATAGCGTACGGAGAGCGTATCACGTGCACGTGGTTTAGCGGCCATTACGGCTACACGGTATTAGTATATAGCTAATGTTAAAAGGTAGATAACTGACTCTATCAATTGGGGGCTCAAGTCCGGTCCACCTCATATCCGCAGTCAGGCGAAAACGCGCAGACTTTATCGATCAGCAAAGGGAGGAAAGGTAGTATCTTGTAGTGCTGATCAGATGAGAGTCTGCGTCTGATTCTTTTGGTTTGTAGGGATGCTGGTGGAATCCGAAGAAGGTAGGAGCATTAAGCTATTGTCTTTTTAAATCTGGTTTTTATTTCTATTTGGTGCCAACTGCACACGCAGATTGGATTGCTTGTCTGTTTAAATAGGTTTAAAAGTATTTTTGGTCGCTCTGCATGGCTTGATAGTTTTATTTTTAGCTCAGGCCTAGAATAACTTAAGGAGCTGGAATGATGATTTTCTTTGTGACAAAAGAAGCCGCATGGTCTGTCCTCCATTTTGTGTAAACCTCATGGATGTGGAAGGGGGAGGAGCAGCTGCCATTTTGGGAAGGTCAAAAAAAATTTCTGAATGGCTGATTTTCAGTTGACTCGGGAAATAATCAGCCATCCATTGTCAAAAAGAAATAATCATTTAATGAGTTTTTAATGCATTTATTTAAACCATATCATAGTCAATCATAAGTGGTTCAGATAGAGTTTAATATAAGTTAATAGTAAAATGAATATTTGATTTAGGCAATATACAAATAAAACTAAGTTGTGTTTTTTTTCTTTTTCTTTTTTCCTCCCTTCAAGAGCCTGTTTAACTCTGCTACTTGTGAGATGGGCCATTGAAATGCAAATGAACCTGTGTAACTGGGTTTTTTTTTTCTCTCCCAGCAGTGAAAGAAATCGCCTTCACAGATGGTTAAAAAGCACATTCATATGCAAATTAGAAGCACTGAATAGGGTCTCATAGATGTAATATCTATATGTGCGTGCTTACATCAATGTATGTTATTAGATTAATTTAGAATTGCATTTTCATCTGTGTATTTTCACATATCTCACTTTCCTGTTTGCCATTTATCATTGATAACGTGCTGAGAAAGATTTGTTGCTATTGGTAGTTAAAAGTAAAATTAATACGTAAAGGAGTAATTTGTAAAACATGCACACGGCTTTGCCTAAAGATACAAGGAAAGATCTGTGTGGTGTTCAGTAAATGATTACAGTTAAAAATCATTTGCATTGATAGAAACGTGTTACTTGTGTTACTGTGGACGTGTCTGGCCTGTGTACACGTGTCCCTAACAAAGGGGTGGGACAAGCGTACACGACGCAAGGGCTTACACACATAGCGTATATTACGCAACGGAGCGTATGGGTACGCCCACATAATACAAATCACACGATAGTATTGTTTTAGTAGGCGATACGGAAGCAACACAATAATAGCACAAATTGATTTCAGTTTCCAAAATTTAGTTTAAATACCTTACTTTACTGTAATACCTCTGGGGAGAGCTATCAGATTACGGGAAATGATTATTATTTTTTTTCTGATCAGAAAACTATAGAATGATAGTGGGTTGAAACCGGTATGAGTGTATTGAACTCCTCTTGGTGAAGTCTTGGTGAAATCTTGGTGAAGTCTTGGTGAAGTAAATCTTGGTGAAGTAAATCTTGGTGAAGTAAGTCTTGGTGAATCACGGTCTTGGTGAATACGTGATGATCACGGTCTAGGTGAATACGTGATGAGCACGGTGTAGGTGAAAACGTGCGTGCACGGTCTTGGTGAACAAGTGCGACGAAGTGTGATAAAGTTTTCGTGGTATTACGCTCCAGCTGTTTTGGAGCACAGTAGGGAGACTCCAATGATCCTACCATTTATAGGCAACAAGTGTCTATAAGTGGTACGATTGGACCGCACGGTTGTATGAGTGACCAATAACGCAACGTGATATGAGGTCGTATATTTAAATTGCCCTCATGCATGTTGTAGGGAGCACATGCAAGCCTGATTTGTGTAAAATATAAAGGTAAGGAATTTTCGCTAGTAGGGCCTGCAACGATTACGTGGGTCTGCTAAAAGGGGCCGATTCGTTGTACTCGGAGCAGAAGAAGCTGGTGGAAGAGCTTGGAAAACTTCCACCGTAGACTTCTGTGTTTGGTGCATTTTAGGAAGTTTTTCTGTGATAAAAAGGTCCACAATGGAAGCCAAGTGCACAACACAGGGACATTTAGCAGTCAGGGTTCAGACTGAAGAGGCTTGCAGACCCCGAGGGTCTGCTCGGTTAGTAATGTGGGGGAAGTATGGTCCCCACACTGAGACCTTTTGTGATGAATGGACACGAATGACGAAGGGGGATAAAGCACCATTTCCTGGGATAGGTAGTTTTGACTCAGAGGTATTGCATAATTTAAGGAGAAGGATCTGTCTCATAAAATCCGGGAAGCAACGGATTAGACATTATGATTGTTTACAGATATGGCAACAAGAAGGTGAGATACAAAGGGAATTAGCTTACACAGCTGACTCTCACTTTGGTAAGAAAAATATGGCAACAAGAGAGAAAGTGGTTACAGAGAATGGCACACTGGTGTATGATAAACAGGCACTTAGTAACTGTATAGATGATAAGAATAATTGTAACGAATGTAACAATGATAAAAGTAAAACTGTTAAATGTACAACTGTTAACCCATGCAAGTTGCACTCCATGTTAAACTTCCCTCAGGATTACTAGCAAGAAAGTGAGCCCAGCACGAGGTCGGCACCATTTCCAGCAGCCATCATACAAGACATCCAGGTGGACGCAACCAAATCGGTAAAGGCAGTAGTCAAACCCCCTTGCGGAGGGTCAGGTGAGGTCGTGTCCACAGGTACGTACAGTGTTATATATCACGCACAAACAAATGTATCTCATATTATAGAACCAACACAAGATGATGTTATAATTGAATGGAACATCAAAAGACACCTGGAGTCACAGGGCAGTAAGCAAATGACAATCAGTAGACAAGCCCTGACAACGAAGCCACACCAGCTTTAGCCCCAAACCCCTGTGAGAAAGTCAAAGATGATAAGATGTTATAATTGCCAGAAGGAAGGTCATTTTGCACGAAGTTGTAGGTTTAAAGATCCACAAAAGGTATATCAACCCCCTAGACAAAAACATGAGCAGAGTCATGATACACGAAATTGTAATCAGGGATCATATAAGAAGAATTTTGGGCCGCACCTGTAATTTGCAGCCAGTAAATCAGTAGCCTTAATAGTAAGCCTGAGGTTACAGTTAATGATATTGGGAGGTCAGTTCCGTGTAGACTCAGGAACGGCCGGGTAAACTTTGTAATTTATCTGTAAATGTTTCTTTTTCCCATCTCTGACGTTCATCGGCAGAACTCAAACATCACATAGCTACTTGGTCTTTGCAGAAGTCTATCCAACCCCAGTGTGACTGATAAAGCTACATATTTATCTTATAACATTCACTATATGTGGGTAAGAGACTCAGTACGCTATTGGTGTATGGGGTACCGTAAGGGTACGCACTTAGTGTAGCAGACGCTTAGCCGTGGTCGAGACGCACATGCGGCACGCTCGCTCACAGCTTAACGCTTGGTGTCGAGCAAGCTATAGGCAGCCGACTACCATAATGCTACGCAAACAGCGTAGCATACGCTCGTGACCACGAGGGGAACACGAGCGGCGCAGACGCTCACGGGATGACACTCAGTAAACCTTGTATGCAACACAATGAAAGATTGAATTTGTACTGTAAATCTTACTACTGAAATACCGTAGCGATATAACGCTGCTTAACCTTGTTAATACAAAAGCTGCTTGATCGAATACCCTCAGTAATGTAATAAACACACAATACCTTGCTAAGGTTCCAACACCTTTACAAACAATATCTAGCTATGTGAAAAAAGGTAAACAGTTAACAGTTCATACACTACAGGCTAACATCAATATCTAAGCAGAATAACTACACATAAATATACAATAGCGTCTTAATCCTATACAATAACAGAGAGAGAGAGAATATGGCAAATACAAACAGGGAACAAGTTGGCTACAGAGAATTACTTACACACACTGGGGAATGATTCGCTGCGCAGTCCTGGTACCAGCTCCGAGTTGGTCAAGATGAAAACCGTTTGTGGAGTGAGAGACTGAGCTGGCCAGGCTGGCTGTTCTTTTATACACTGCGTACAGTACACTACAAAGGGACCTATAATCTCATTGTTCATTGGACACAGGAATGTCTCCCCGCATCATAACAAAAGGTCATAGGTTAGTTTGAACAGGTGGGCTGTGACTATATCGAACTGCTCAGGTGGGAGGGAATCTCAGAATTCCCGCCGCATGGATAATGAACCGCAAATATAGTAACTGTCCAGAAACTACAAATAGACATAACTATACGCAGGAGCGATTAATCTTTACCTAACCAGCACCGGATTGTTTCTAATAAAATGTTCTTTAGTTAGGTACCAAACACAACTGCTCAAACCCTGTCTGACCCTTCGCATCATGCAAAGAGGAATTCCTCTGTCCAGCGACCAGTTACAATAAACAAACTTACAGTTATTATTAAGGGGAACATTACCTATAAAACATACTATTTGGATTTACTATGTAACATTTGAATCGCCCGCTAGACGCACACAAACTCTACCGTAAATGCACATACCACGCGTCGATGCGCACGGCCGTAGAAACTACATTACGCAACTGCGAATATGCGCACGCACGGGAGAGAATGTGCACGTGCAGCGGGCAAGCGCATGGGGTGAATATATGGCAGTGTGTAGCATAATATTTTTCGACTTTGACATGACCTACCGACATCGGTGTGTCCTGGCCAGGCACAAAAGGGTGAAGTGTGGAAATACTGGTGGGGGAGACTGCGCAAAGATACCAATGGATGTGATGGTGTGACAGCCTGATGGTGAATGGAAGATCTGACAATGTTTTTTTTTTGTTTGTTGTTTTAGGTAACATATATATGAATTGTTCTCTCTCTCGTTTTTTTTTTTTTTCCTCTTCTCTCTCATGTTCTCATGCTTTACAGATGGTATGTCACACATCAGTTAGACAAATGGTAATGCAAGATTTTTGCTCCTTACAGAAAGATCGCAGATTTGGAAGGAATATTGTATCAACAGAATGTTCGTTTGGAAGATTGAGAGACAGCACCTTTAAGATGACAACAGAGCAAGAGGAACAACAAGACTAGAAGACATCGTAACATTTTTCTTTCCCCTCAATTATTTTTTTTTGTACCCCCATTACAAATTTCTCCTTTTCCTCCTATAAGATGGACTTGCCCCAAGAGACTGTGATCCGGATTTTCCTGTTGACCATGATGTTGACCAGAGCAGTCTGTTTCGGTGGGAGTACCATGGAGGTCGAGAAAGGATCTGGAATGGGTTCTGATGACCAGGATGGAGGCGTAGATTTCCAAGAGCAGCACAATCACAGAGTAAAGGCGAGTATCAGAAAACGATCTGATAGCATTGACAATAGAAGGAATTGTGAAGGATTGTTGGCTGAAGAGAACTGCATCTGTGGGCACTGTGACAATGTGGCTGAGGATGGGTGCATCAAGAAATTTCAGTCCAGTTTTAATGTCCACATGGACCGGCATCCATTGAGTGACTATCACTCCTTAGTGGGTAAAGTGTTAAACCAGACAGACTGTTGGGTATGCTCTCAAGTACCTCAAGGTCACAGCAAATCAGGACTAGTACCATTCCCTTTAACTGTAGGAGAGGTACTTGAGCTAAGTGGTGGGAGGCCGGTGGACAAGAGGTTTAATATCTCTAGTCCTCCTAGTTTGTAGCTCCACCAATATCATGTGGATAAGTCCTTTGTATGCTTTAACATTTCCAATCCCCGAAAGCCGGGAAATTGGGAAGTGTCATGGAGTAATCAAACCATGACATTTTCACATAGAGCCGACAGAATGCCCATAGACACAGAACTTATACGCCAGATAGCCGACCATGGAATATTTTTCCGGTATAGGTACAATCTAGGAAGTAGGACCATGCAAGTTGGAGAAGTATCACCAGGATACTGTGCACATATCGTACAAATAGATACGTGTACTAAACAGATGGGAGAATTAGGGTTAGGAGATTTCACATGGAAAATTTGTAACATGGTAATGTCATACTCTGTCCCATATGTTCTCCCAGATGATGCATATTTCATATGCGGGAGAAAGGCGTATAAGTGGCTTGCCCCAAACTCAGAGGGATTGTGTTACATTGGAAAAGTACTGCCTGAAGTAATGACTGTATCCCATATCAAAATGAAAGACATTCACTGCGGTGCCCAAGCTCCTTATACTCACACTCATTACGAGCACGTCATTAAACGGCACCTGATTGAGAGGACAGAGCATCCGGCATCTGATCTGATCCATAAATCCACCGGGATTCAAGTCCTACTCGCGTTAGATATCACTCGTACCGCCAGAGGAGTGTTAAACTATAGATATATCTGCGCTAGCAAATTTGTTAGCCAATATCACCGAAATGTATGACGACACATTCAGGTATACTGGGAGAGAGTTACAAGCCTACAAAACAGAACTGGTCCAGCATAGGATGATTCTCAATTATCTCACAGCAGTGACAGGCGGGTATTGTGTCACCCTAGCAACTCAATATGGAGTAAAGTGCTGCACGTATATTACAAACAGCACTGAGGACCCGGCCGAGGTCATAGACCAAAAGATGGATGACATTTTGCAATTGAAGTGGGAGTTTCGAAGGAAACACAATCTCACACTCGCTGCTGTGGGTAATGGGCTGACCAGTTGGGTGTCATGGTTGAACCCACGAAATTGGTTCTCTGGTTTAGGAGAATGGGCCCAAGGTATTATAATGGATGTAGGGAAATTTCTCTTGTGTATTCTGGGAGTCGTCATATTGGTTGGACTGATATTTAGATGCGTTCGGATTTTAACGAAGTGTAAAGGTAATACCAGGGTGATGAGTCTGAGGAGCGAGGACACTGTAATAACAACAACCAATTTGATTTATGACCCAACGATAGAGACAATGTTGTGATGAAAATGTGATTCCACGGTCCGTTTCTTTCACCCATTTCTCCTTTGTTTTCCTCCAAGGTACAAAGACATCCGCTTGGAAGAAGAATTTGACAACCTCTTTTATACAGACCATTGATGAACTATGCCACAAGCCCCCCAATATCCCTAGTGACTTTAACTTTTACGATAGCCCAATACTTTAGAGACTGTAAATTTATGGACAATGGAACAGCTTTTGCTCGCTATTTATAGCAAAAGCACCGAGAGACATCAGACAACATGTACATCAGACAAGACATCAGACAAGATCTCAATCGGTGACTGTTTATTTAAACTCACATAGTTTACGACTGCATTTATAACGATTGTCTCTTATCTTCATCTCTACAACCTCCAGGTAATGACACACATAGTCGACAGGGAATATAGACACATATATCAGCATTCACATGTTCCCCCCTTCATGTATCATCAACTAAATGTGCTCCCCCATTTGTTGCAACCAAAAGCCGAAAAGAGCTCGGTAGAGTTTGACAGCCCATCCACAGACCCTTGATAAGGGATAAGAAGGATTCAATATATACTTCGCAATACCTCGAAGCTTGATTTAAAACACGTACGGCACGATGATACATGACCCCTCAAACATGGATTCATACACACACGCTTCTACTATCTCACTAGGTCATATTTTTCCCACCTTCTCCTCTCCTCCCTTTACCCAATCATAAAAAGGTATTTACATGATGACATATATTTTTCTGTTTGAACTGTTTTAGGAAGTGGCAGTTATTGATGACTGCCAAAGGGTGGACTGTCAAAGTCGAAAAATATCATGCTGCACGTTGCCATATATTAACCCCATGCGCTTGCCCGCTGCACGTGCACATTCTCTCCCGTGCGTGCGCATATTCGCAGTTGCGTGATGGCGCCTCCACGGTGGTGCGCTCAGGCGTGTGGTATGTGCATTTACGGTAGAGTTTGTGTGCGTCTGGTGGGCGACTCGATCGTTACATAGTTAATCTGAATAGTATGTTTTATAGGTAATGGTCCCCTTAATAATAACTGTAAGTTTGTTTAGTATAACTGTTTCATGAATAAAGGAATTCCTCTTTGCATGATACGAAGGGTCAGATAGGGTCTGAGCGATGGTGTTTAGTACCTAACCGAAGAGTATTTTATTAAAAACAATCCGGTGCTGGTTAGGTAGAGATTAATTGCTCCTGCGTATAGTTATGTCTATAAATAGTTTCTGGACATTTACTGTATTTGCGGTTCATTGTCCATGTGGTGGGAATCCTGAGATTCCCTCCCACCTGAGCAGTCTGGAATAGTCACAGCCCACCTGTTCAAACAAACCTATGACCTTTTGTTGTAATGTGAAGACAGATTCCTGTGTCCAATGAACAATGAGATATAGGTCCCTTTGTAGTGTACTGTATGCAGTGTATATAAGGAACAGCCAGTTTGGGCCAGCTCAGTCTACTCTCCACAAAAGGTTTTCATCACTGACTAACTATGGAGCTGGTGACCAGGACTGCGCAGCGATCATTCCCCAGTGTGTAAGTTTTTCTCTGTAACCAACTTGTTCTCTGTTTGTATTTGCCATACTCTCTCTCTCTCTCTGTTATTGTTAAACTGTTGTATATTGTATATGTGTAGTTATCATGTTTAGGTATTGATGTTAGTCTGTAGTGTATAAGATGTTAACTGTATTTTCCCTTTTTGCATAACTAAATCTCGTTAGTAAAGGTTTTGGAACCTTAGCAAGGTATTGTGTGTTTATTACATTGCTGAGGGTATTTGGAGCGCCTCAATCGCTCAAGCAGCTTATATTAACAAGGTTAAGAAGGTCTATAAGCAGTACATTATTACAGTGTTACAGTACCAAGGTATACAGTGTGAACATATTCTGTGTTTAAAGTTTATAAAGGTTGCTGTCTGTGTGTACGCTCGCTGTGTGTATTCCGTACACCCAGCATAGCGTGTGTACGTAATTTGCGTACCACGTGCGAGGCCTTCATACGCAAATAGCGTACGGAGAGCGTATCACGTGCACGTGGTTTAGCGGCCATTACGGCTACACGGTATTAGTATATAGCTAATGTTAAAAGGTAGATAACTGACTCTATCACACATCATCTACTCAAGGGCAAGCACACAGGGTTAGGGAGGGACTGGGAGAAAAAAGACAAGGAACACTAGTAGCATGGAAAATGCTAGAGATGATTATAAGAGAAGAGGGTGTTTCCTATGATAGCATGCATAGTAATGCAAGGGGTAAACAATTGAAGAGTGGATTTAGGAGGAAAACTGGTAGGCTCTGATGAAAATGTGTTTTCTTTTAGTAATCATTTGAAACTAGAAAATGTAAGAAAACATCTGATTTTGAGGCTAAGCAGACGTCTTGGTTATGGGGATAATAGATGGTGACCAGGGTGAAGTTGAGGTGGCAATCTGAGAAAAAGCATAGCAGAGAAGGTGGGATGTTGTGTTAACAGAAATGAATTAGAGGTGTAGGAGGTGTCAGCATTATTAAGTACTTTGTAAGTAAGTAGCCATGCTCATCGCTGCTATAGGTTTGCCGTGTGTGCGTCATAGTCTGACATAATGTCAGTGCAGGTTGGCATAGTATGGCGTGGTAAGGCGTACTAAGGCATAAGAATATCCACAGCATGCTATACACAGTTTCACCACTGGGTGGGGATTTTTCTAATAATCAAAACTACAGTGCTCAAAATAATAGCAGTGGACGGATATGCAATGCAAACAGTAATACCATAGTACTGTATACAATAGCAAGTCCTGACAAACGGGCCAGTCACTTAGTGTAAAACTTTACAATGTAAAGGTATAGTGTAATTTTGGCAGTGATGTGCGGGTGGCACAGACACATTGATACCACGCACTGAACAGTGTGCTTTAGGGGTGCTGTAGAAGATATTAATTTAGTGTCAAGACCAAAAAAATCCTGATTCCATAAGCACATGAGTTTGCATCTCTTTCCACAAGCAGTAGTGTATAAGCCATTAGTACTTATACTGTAAATGGGTCTAGGTCACTTGCAATCCCCTACACTACTTTAAGCAGCAAAGTAAAAAAAAAAAACACACACACACAATTGCAAAGGACCTCTGTCTGGGTCCCTTCCCCCCAACCAAAGCAGGCATAAGCCCTTCATTTATATACTGTTTTGTTACTCGTTTAAGATGTCCTTCCTGTCTGTGAAATGAGACGTCTCCCAGGGGGGAGAGTAGGCTGCCTATAGTAGTACACAACTCAAGAGGGGCTGCTCAGTAACAATAAATGACAGCGGCCACCTAATGTTTGACATGCCTTATACAGTAAATGAATTCTGGGTCCCAGGTGTGCTGTACAATATAAAAGGATCCCTACATTATCTAAAAATATAAACACAGATAAATATTAGCTACCATAATACAGTAATTGATGATTATCAGTAATTGCAGGGGTCTGCGCATGGTCTACTGTTGTACATGCATCCACTGAGAAGCGGTGGGCCTATAATAATGCCAGCAGGGAGATTTTGACCAAATATGGCCGGAACAGGAGCGCTAAAGTGATCCAGAGTGGAGAGTTCCGAGATGAATGCAGATACTCATGTTGCATAAGTACAGTAGACTATTACTTTATATAAAGTTAATTACAGACACTGTATAGCCAATCAGGGTACGCTGTAGTGGCATTAATGTTTAGCTTCATTTAAATGACAATGAGGCGTGGTGAGGTTACTGGCTGGTTTTCATTCATCATTTATAAAATTATGCAGAGAAATTGATTGGTTGCCATGGGTCACTTCTCCATAAGCTCACTTCTCAAATCTTTTCACTGCTTAGTACATCTCCAGGCCACAACTTGGGGGGAATAGGCGGGCATGCACCCAGGGTGCAGGACATGAGTAGGGATTATAGAGAAATTATTATAAATGTGATCTTGAAGATTGATCATTTGTGGGAAGGAGGGGTGGGGGGGGGATTGATTCATTTGAATAAATGTGCTAATCCTCACCTGGTTAGATGACCTATGCCATATATTGTGTTATAGGTTGGTACGAATTACTATTTTCTTGTGTTCTGTATGAATTAGTGAGGTAAACAAAAATAAATCAATTATAAGATTGTTCTAAATTGATGAAATCAATTAGATGTATATTACCTACTACTAGTGCAAATATGCAATAAAGTTTCTCTGAGATCAGATGATGTTTTTTTGTGTGTCAGCTGCTAGAAGATTTAGCCCAACAAATAGTCATTAAGCTAGTGATAATTATAAATTTATGTTTTTATGTTGTGGTTTATATGTTTTATAACACTAATTTTATATAGTTTCATCATGAGTGCAGATAATGCCAAGTATAGCTTCTGATAGCGAAAGGGTTAATGCACTCATTGAAATGGTGATTACTGCACCCGTTAGGGATATAAGCAGTGTTTGGGATGAGGGGAAGCATACTTCTGAGGAAACAGCCACGATTAACCAGGCTGAGAAACGCATCAAGTTAACCCCCTATTTTTCACGGACACAAGCCTTTTCCAGCTGCCAGCTCTCCCTGTGCCGGCGAGACTATATGCGTCCCCGCTGACTGCGGGCCTGCGTGTAGCAGCATATTGAGCCTAGAATCTACTGACCTAAGGACTTCAAATCATCCCAGCTGCCTGTATACATCTAGCCCTAGCGGGAGAACTACAGCGCTAGTGCCAGCGTTTGAGCCGCTGAGCGCTGCATATGACAAGAATGAAGTCCGGCGGGAGATATGGCAGTTCAATAGCATTGCCGCCTGCATACAACCCAGTGCAACGGGAGAACCATAGCGCTGCTGCCAGCAGTGGAGCCGCTGAGCGCTAGATGTGACGGGAACGGAGCCCGGCGAGAGAGGCGGCATTTACAAACACTGGTGAGACAAGTTTTATTTACGGTCTAGCTGCAGTGGACTTCCAAGCAATTGGGAACTACTATACATATTTCCAAAACAAATTCTCACTTCTTATACCTGTTTACTAGACGGGGACGCCCGTCAAAAGATAAAAGCTGGCTTGAATGTAATCTGAAAGCTAATTAACATTATCAGCCATTCCATTTACTAATTCAGCCATTATAACATCAGAGACATATTTGGATCCTACATCACAATATTATCCTAACGGGAGCAGTTATTGTGCATATACAATCTCTCTAGTTGTGTTAGGGCTGGGAAGCAGATAATAGCGGGTTAAGGAGGTGCATGATACAGTGTGGCTTATGTGCAGTAAGGATTATACACTGCAGAGGAAATTGACATATGCTACACTGTTTCATATGGAAATGCAATTCATCAGTGTTATTATGGTATAAGCTGTGTTAATTAACAATTATCAAGGAATCGGGCATTGTGGTATAAGTAATGTGTTTTAGACATATAGGTGGATCATAATAAGTGTTATATTGAATTTTAATAATTTTTTTTACCAAATCTTTAATCTGGACAGCGCTTTCAACTTTTTTTCACTCATGGTGAACAATCACCCAGACCGCTGCTGCCCCATTTGCCCTTGCTCACCACCATACTGTTGTTGGTAGTGCCAGTCTCCCCGAATGCTGGTGCCTTGATTGACAACATCATGCATGACATTATCGGAACTGCTGTGGGGGATAGAGAGGGTGTATGAGCAGCAGCAGCCCCTCAAACATCAGCCAGCCACTGTAGCTTACCCATCTGCCTGCCACTGAGGATCCTGCTGCTAGACTAAAGGGACACAGGAGTAGGTGAGTAGGGGGATGGGGACATAATGTGTAAGGGGCACAATGTGTAATAAGGGGCATTACTGTGACAGATTGTATTATAAAGGGCATTACTGTGGCATAATGTGTTGTAAGGGGCATTACTGAGGCATAATGTGTTATAAGGGGCATTACTGAGGCATAATGTGTTATAAGGGGCATTACTGAGGCATAATGTGTTATAAGGGGCATTACTGTAGCAGATTGTATTATAAGGAGCATAATGTTTTATAATGGGCATTCTGAAAGGGCAAAGTCTGTAGTTATGGGTGGAGGGGTGCGCCCAATTACTTCCTCACCCCGGTTGACAAAAATCCTAGATTCAGCCCTGACATCTGTCCCATTAATTCTGTATTGGAGTATGGCATGCTACTTCCCTGACTGCATATCACTGGTAAATTAGCTCTGTCTGACGTAATGTGAATAAACTGCACTACTGTGACGTAACATGAATAAGGCATACTACTACTACTACTACTACTACTACTACTACTACTACTACTACTACTACTACTACTACTATCTTCCTGCATGTCACCTGCATTCATGTGAGTGCTGCATCATCTGTCTTGAAATCTCATAATGTACTGGGACAGGAATGGGTGGAGGGGGCACTGCTCATGTGTGTCATAATGTTTCTAGGGGCACTGATAATGTGTGGCACAATGTCTACAAAGGTAGTGCTCTGTCTAACAACTTGGACCTACATCTAAAAATGTTCCCTTTAAATTTTTAAAACTGTACACTATGCCCTTCTGAGTGATTAGGTGCAGAAAACTAGAATGACCACAACAGTATAAGGGCCCTGATAATGTGCTGCAAACACGGCAGATTCCGTGGAGAACCCCTTTGGCCATCCTCTCATCCCCATTTTTTTCACTTTTAGAGAACAACAATCCTATTTGATCCTTACTTCTTTGTAAGGATATTAATATGCCTATCCCAAGCGTGTTTGCATTGCTCTGCTGGGAGGCTATTCCACTTATCCACTACCATTTCTGTGAAGTAATTTTTCCAAAAATTTATCCAGGACCTAACTCCCTCCAGTTTCAGATCATGTCCTCTTGTGTAATGTGCAATAAGGTTACTGTGCAATAATACACTCAAACAGCCCCAGCAGCACTACCTCCGAAGCTACAGTACACTGTCGCTAGCTCCATAAGGGTGGGTTTCCCTCAAGACCACTGGTCATGGGCAGCAGCTATTTTGTAAGTTTGAAAGGCCCATCCACTAAGGTTCATGTTACTGTATGTCCTGTACTATGTTGCATATTACTTTTTCTTAGATTTACTATGGCACGCAAGTACTGCAGTAGACTATGCTTTGAAATGTACACTATTCTGTTGGTTCTGTACTTCCATGTGGGCCATGCTGGTTAGTGGCCATATTTTAAAATAAAAATGTGCTCACTATTGCCATGCAGTGCTAGAAACATCAGAAGCCTATTAGTATTACAGTATTAATGTATGTTATACTAGGCCCTTTTGTGCACCCAAGACAATAAAATTACTGTATTGTGCCAATTGGCATCAGATAGCATGGCGCTAATAAGAAATCAACTTTGCCCAGTGTATATGTATGTATAATATATATATATATATATATATATATATATTAGAGGTGAGCACCGGGCAGGGACATTTTTGGGGTTTTGGGTTTTGGTTTTGGGTCTGGACCTCCTTTGTGTTTTGGATCTGTATAGGTTTTGCCAAAACTGCCCTTGTGGGTTTTGATTTTGTTTCTGGATTTAAAAAATAATAATAATAATAAAAACAGCTAAAATAACAGAATTTGGGGATGTTTTTGTTCCTATAGTATTTTTAACCTCAATAAAATTAGTTTTCACTAATTTCCATTCTATTCTGAACACCTCACAATATTGTTTTTATCCAGTTATGCCAAAATGTTGCACCAGGGTAGCTGGATGATTCAACTAAGCGACAGCAGTGGGCAGAAAACATGTGGCAGTTAACAATACATTTTTTTATGCTGTAATCATCTGTTATTTTTAAATTAGGATCAAGTTCTTCTGTTCCTCAAAGATATCTTTGACATGCAGAAGGTTAGCTATATTAATTTAATTCAAATTTAGTTAATTTATAATTATTATTAATACAATTTATTTGAATCACAATGTGGTGATATGAAGAATTATGAAAATAGGACAATAAGTTATAACATAAGAACATGAGCTACGGACACATCACCCTGAAATGGATGGAGCATGCCTGGAAGTATACTGGGAGCATAAAGCACAAAATATATAAATAAAAATGTATTTTATTTTGGGTGGGCTAAAGGAATACCCCTAGATGACGTTCGGCCTCGCATTGGGATCTGAGTAAAGCAGGAAATCCCGTGACGGACTCGGATCCTGCCTTGGATCTCTATGTTTAGGTGGGTTTGGTTCCCCAGTTATTTTTAACATATATATATATATATATATATAGTGGCAGGAGAGGTACTCTTCCACCTGTAAGCTACACACAGGGTCCAGGGGTGGATGGGAAGTGTGGATGGACCAGGTTCCCATCCATTTGGCCTAGATCAGGTCTTATAGGTTTTTTAGCCCAAGAAGCTGCTTCATCACCCAGCACTTGGGTGCTGGGTTTAAAGCAGAGTTTCCCCCATGAGTCAGGGCTCCTGAAGGCAGTTAGTGTCCAGGTGATAGGCCTGTTAGGGAGAGTGGGATCCAGAGGGCTGGGCCACTCGTGTCAGGATGCCGGGACCTGAATGGTTCCTTATTAAGTAAGAGGGAGTGAGGCAGTTTCTAACCTCCTTGGTAGTTTATACTAAAGACTGTGATCTTTGTTTTTATGTATGTCTGTGTTTTTAATCTACCTGAATAAAAGGTATTTGTTGTTTTTGCACAAGCCTGGAGTCTTTCTTGGTGGAATTTTTGTAGCAGAGTGCATTCTAGCAAGACTCCTGTTAGAAATGGCACCTGAAAAGGGACCCTTCTGCTAGTGGTGTCAAACGTGGCAGAGGACCCAACAGCCACAAGGTAGCGGCACACAAACCAGCGAACTCCAGACCAAGCTGAACTCGTGGGCATCAGTACCAGACCAAGGGTGTTGTGAGTAGTGGTTAAACCCAAACCCACAGGGTAAAAATAATGATATGTTTTGTTTAAACTGAATGTGTTTGATTTTGGTGCAAAGGTTTGCATTGGCAGCACAGAGGTTAAACAGGGTGCATGGCCTTTTCTGTCTTATATGCTTTGCACCATTCAAGTAGCTGTGCTGATTTGCTCTAAGGGGTTGCAAGCAGCTGATAATTTATAACTGAATTTCTTTTCCAAGCTTATGTTTACCTGTGCCTGCAAAATCTGGTAATGGGAGTCTGGTGTCCCTGTTAATTAGCTCATTAAGACCAATCAAGCAAAGTTGAAACCTTTTATAAATGTGGTTCTGTTTAAATAGAGAAACTTTGTGGCACTATGTGTCTCAGCAATCCCTGAGTTCTAGTTTTAAGAGCCTAAAGGGAAAAGTTTTTTATTTCCACTACCAGTGTAAGGTATTTGGGACCACTATGTACATGCTACCTTTCAGTGCTTTGTTAAAAGCTTAATTTGTGCTAAAAAGAAATTAGGAATTTTTATTTTCCCTTTCACTTACAGTTTTCAAAGGTAACAGAGTGAATAAAGATTTTCAGATATACAGCATTTTCTGAAGTGTCTCTTCAAATGGGTTACATAAAGAGAATTCATGCTAAAAAAACAAAAGGGGTGACAGCTCTAACACCTCAGGTCAGGAACTTATGTGACCCTATTAAAGCCCCACAGTTGGAGAGTGAAGTGGAGAGCTTATTGGGGTGTAATCCTGATCTTGGGGAAGATTTTAGCATGGAACCTTTTTTTGGTGTCACATGATAAGTGTCCTTGAAAGGAATGTTCACTTAAAGGACCAGGAGCTAGAAGAGCTTAAGGAAAAAATTGATTTTCTTCAAGAGCAGGTGAACACCTTAACGCAAAAGCTGGAGGAGAAGGAATCTCTTTTGTCTGACTCTCTGACCAAATAGGGAAGGAGTAGAGAAGAGATTGTCAAGCTCTCAGGCCAGGTGTCAGAGTTGCAGAAAACCTTGGCAATGGCTAAACCCAGATCTGAAAACTTTTAAGTACATAGCCATGGACTATTAAAGAAAATCTCCATTGACCAGACACGAGATGGAAGTCTGCTGCTCTGTTGCAAGACTGGGGGGAGCTTCAGGAGGAGGTATCTCGGCTAGAATCAATACCTGTGCCTAGTTTCAGTTCAGACACAGGCATAGTAGCTACACCAGTTGCTGAAGACGTTATGCCAAAGCTTGGGTCGGAGACATTATCAGCCAAAGTGGAGATGCCGTCTTCGGGGGAAATGTTGCCAATGGTGGTGCAGGCTGCGGAAGAATGGTACCATACTGTATTGGAACCTGGCTATACTGGATTCCCTATTCCAGCCAGAAAGAACAGGAAAGTTGAGCCAGAGCTGCCAGTGCCTAAGGCCCAGAAGGCTCCCTGCTATGCCACTAGTAAGGCTATCTGCCTGGAAAGTGGAAATGAGGGCCCTTCCTCAGAGGTAGAGCATTTACAGGCACTAATGTCCATTCAGTTGGTATTGCCATTCCAGAGCATGAAGGAAGCTGCAGCCATTATTGCGCAGCACACAGAAAATCCACAGGAATTTTGCAAGCAGCAAGAGAGAGCCACATCAGATGGCAGTGTTTTCTTGTTAACCCCTAGGATAGCAGTGAGAAGTTCCTCCAAATCAGCACCACCTCTTTCTCCGGAAAAAGAATGTCGTAGTAGCTTGGGTGAAGAGTCGAACAAAGCCCTGAGTTCAGTAGAACTTGTTCAAGATGAAGCCACAGGGGCTCACAGAGGATGTGTTTATGGAGACACGAGATGAGGATGTGGGATGCCCGGCTGCTCCTCAGTTGAAAGGGAGTGAGAAGGAAGCGGTAATGGAGCTGGGAGAGGTATACTTGATGTCAAGTGATCATCCATCTCCAAAACAAGAATCCTCTAATCTGCTGGATCTGTGGCAGAATGATGTACCCCAGGAATCTACCTGGACAAATGGCAATTTGATGACTACTCAAGAGCCCATCCTAGAGCAGGAAGTCTTGTCTGAGCCGGTGATTGCTTCTGTTGAGGTCTTGGAAACCCAGGATCCTTCTGCTGTTGACGCGATGTATATTCATAAGTCAATCCATGATGGGACATAACAGGTTCAGAAGCCCCCGGTTCTGGACATTCAGTGCACATGTGAGACTTTCTCTGATGAATCACAGACAAAGACCATACCTTTGGAGGTGTCTGGCCCACATGAGCTAGTCATGGCTAAGCTAGTGGCAATACAGGAGTCTACTTCCGAAGTCATCAGGGAACCTGCTTCTGAAGGAGTTCCACTTGTGTATGTGGACAATAAGGGGCAAGATTTCGATCTTGGGGTTGTTGCACACCGGCATGATCCACCACAAGAGGCTCAACATCCAATTGCTGAACTGGGACAGTTCATAAAGGACACACTAAGTAATGAGCAAGATCCTGTCTCAGAGGAATGGGTGCAGAGTCACATTTCTGAGGTTGCTCTACCCAGGGAGAGTTCTCTATATGAGATACGAGAGCTGGAAAATTTGAGAGATCCAAAAGCTGGCCCTAAGTAACAGCCAGCTAAAAGAAACAATGAAGGAGATTCCTAAACTATGGAGTCGAATAAGAGACCTGGAAAAGAGACTCAAAATGGGTTATGTGCCAGTCATAGAATGGCAGGAGTCGGTGACTAGGGTCAAAGATGGGAGATCGGAGGACGAAGCAGTCACGTTAATGAAGGAAATTTTATCAAAGCTGGAAAGACTGAAGGAAGCACTAAAAGTTCAACAAATGAAAGGACTTTTTGAGACTCAGGACCAGTGCTTCACTCTGGGGGAAAGGGAGGGGGCGAAATTGGACCATGACATCAGAACAATTAAAGTCAAGGCAGAGACTAGGTGTTACCGGTGCCAAGAGCTTGGCCATAAAAGGTGGAATTGTCCATATAGGCCAAGACCAGTGAGAGCCGGGGTGACTACTAGGCCCAGAGTGAACTTAAAAACCTTCAGCAGTCCAGAGTTGGTTAATGTCAGGTGTCGCAAACACCCAGAAAAGAATGAAGCAACTTCCTCAGTAGCCATTAAATCCGAGCCCGATAAGGGAAACAACCCTAAAGGTTGAAGGGTGAAGAGAAGGGGAAGTTTAGTGGGCAACAGGAAGTTGTCCATTAAAACAACCACTTTGGCCACTATGCCAAAGTGGAGGGAAAGGGAAGGTGGCACAGTAGAGTTGGTGCCACCAACCTTTAATGGAAATAGATTCCAAGTCCAGTTAAAAGGGCCTTAGACGTGTACTTGGGAGAGAAATTTGGGACCCAGGTGTATGGGCCCAAGTTATGTCCCAAAGATTTGTCAGCCCAAAATAATTGGCAAATGTGAAACCTTGCCAATGTCACATGCCACTTTTCTGAGGCAGGAAAAGCTGAGGGAAAGGGTATGTGGCAGGAGAGGTACTTTGCCACCTGTAAGCTACACACAGGGTCCTGGGGGTGAATGGGAAGTGTGGATGGACCGGGTTCCCATCCATTTGGCCCAGACCAAGTCTTATAGGCTTTTTAGCCCAAGAAGCTGCTTCATCAGCCAGCACCTGGGTGCTGGGTTTAAAGCAGAGTTTCTCCCATGAGGCAGGGCTCCTGAAGGCAGTTAGTGTCCAGGTGATAGGCCTGCTAGGGACAGTGGGATCCGGAGGGCTGGGCCACTAGTGTCAGGATGTCGGGACCTGAACGGTTCCTTATGAAGTAAGAGGGAGTGAGGCAGTTTCTAACCTCACTGGTAGTTTATACTAAAGACTGTGATTTTTGTTTTATGTATGTCTTTGTTTTTGAGAGATCTGAATATAAGGTATTTGTTGTTTTTGCAAGGGAGAAACCTACATCCTATAAACCCCTATACACACTCTCTAATCTGGAAAAACTATCTCAGACCATCATGGTATTGATTCATTAGAGTACAGAAAATAGAAGTGTCTCTCCCTCTCTTTTTCCATTTCTTATTGATAACGGCCCACTGCCATACTACCCTGAATACGCCCGATTTCATCTGATCTCGGAAGCTAAACAGGCATGGCCTGGCCAGTACTAGGACGGGAAACCTCCTGAGAAAACCAGGTGCAGTGGGCCCAGTGTTACCCACCCCACCACATTAAACCCCCCACCCCCCTTCCACCAAGGGAAGCTTGATCACATTCCTTGCTCCACCCTTCTCGCATTCCCCTTGAGATCTACCTTGACCTAACTCAGAATTTTGCCCATACTGCCTCTATCAGTGATATCCATAATCCAGGCTAGTACAGTGATTTTCTGGATACCCTGTATCTCAATGAGACCATTTGGTATCCCTTACTACTCCACTGATATTTTCACCATCTTTATCATCTTGTACCTCATTTGCTAAAAAGGTTAAACAAGATTTTTACACACACGAGTTCCAATTTTTTGTCCAAAATTTCTTTTTATTCAAGGATTAAAATAAAGGTTATGTCTTAATATCTTTCACTATACATATTATCCTTATCTTTTCAAATGAGTGCTCCCAAACAAGGGTTTTTTGTCTTTTCCACTTGTCCTTTCCAATTGTAGTATAACCTACAAAATTCCTGGGAGCACCGCCAATCATTAGCAGTTCTAGAACTACTTAATAACTGCATGTATATTGGTATGTCATTGTTAACATTTATTTTGGTACGTTAGTAATATTGTTTAACTAGTGCGGTTCCACAAAAAACATGTTTCTTGTTTTTGCACAAGCCTGAAGTCGGTTGTTGGTGGAATTTTTGTAGCAGAGTGCATTCTAGCAAGACTCCTGTTACAATATATATATATATATATATATATATATATATACAAAAAAGAAAAAAACCCTTTTAACGCACTTCAAAGAGCAGCACCTCATGGTAGAACACTTGTTAGTTGGAACAGCAGAATGTAGAATAAAAACCAGAGGATGCTAGATCATAAAAAACAATTGTCCATTATAAAGTCCATATACAATTAAAAAGGCATACTGTATGTCCAATTGTTCCCAACCTATTCCTATAGGACTTGATTGGAATCCCAGCCTGGTGTGAGATTTGAGGTTTTTTAATCAGTAATTGATGCTCAGTCGAGTATTTTTCACCAAAAAGTGTAGACACCCAAGAAATGGTGCATAGCCTTTGATTAGTAAAATTTCCAATGTTTATTTGTAACATCCAGTATAAAATATATAATGTATAGAAATTTCCACAATATATACTGTACAAGGTGTTTTAAAGGAAACCAATGTTACACCGGGACAGATGTAAAGACAATTGCCACCGACCACTCCAAGGTGTGAGCTCAGTGGTGTGGATTCCCTAATGTAAACAGGGTAACCTTGTTTAAACCCTACGCCTTTTGTCCTTTAGCAGGACTTCCTCAGGGGTTAAAAATCTTTAAAAGAATTGGAAAAGGGTGTCATACAGATTTAGTTGATACATTAATGTATGGTGCAGGGCATGAGAAAAGTAGTTAATATCATACATACCTAAAATGTTTGGTAAGGTAGATACTTATGGTTTCCACCAACCTAAAGGACTGCCAGTGGGCAGAAATAGTGTTGCCTAAATAAGGGAGACACATATGATTGGTAGTATACTGTGGAATATTAATTCCACCTCTATATAAAGATAACGGCAATTTTAATGCATACCAAAATATATACCAAGATAACAAGGAAGGTTGAATAGCTTCACTAGCCAGGCAGATTTTTTTGTGATGTACACAATCTAAATGCAGAGATTAATAGTGACGTCACTAAAAAGGTTTATATATATATATATATATATATACATATGGAAATAGCAAAGGAAGGAGAATGTGCTCATAGTGCAAATCAATTTAATTCATAAACCACATATATGCACAGGATAGGTCAAATGAATAGCAGTGGACTTGTACCCTGATAGCCCCACCAGGTGCATCTTGTTCCACATGAGCTGTCATTCCCGACTTCACCCGGTACAGGTGTCCTGACGGATCGGTCGCTGAAGCCGGTGCGCTGCATGATCCCAGATCCAGGTGCAGCGTGCTGCAACCTTTGCCTTGTGGTTTTACTTTTTATGTGATACACAGCCCACAGAGTGGGCTATCAGGGTATGAGTCCACTGCTATTCATTTGACCTATCCTGTGCATATATGTAGTTTATGAATTAAATTGATTTGCACTATGAGCGCATTCTCCTTCCTTTGCTATTTCCAGATACTTTGCTCTTATATTAGGAGAACTGCTGCATTGTGAATATACTCCGATGGTACAGCCCAGTGTTGTGCTTATACCTGTGGACTGAGACTAAATAACCAACAGCGCACCTGTACACATTTCTTTTCTGTGGATATATATATATTAATATATATTCCAAAAGATGCTGCACTCGTGATGCAGATAACCAAACGAGGATAGCAGAAATCTTTCTCAACGTTTCAGTTTATTAACTGATTTCAAGAGCTAAAACACAAACATTGAAAACTTACTTAAATACCCTCCACCATCACCATGTGTGTGAGACAGCTGGCGCTGTTCGCTGGTCCGTCCATTAGAGGTGACGTCATGACGCCTCCGGCGCGTCTCCTAAAGTCACATGCCATCAACCACGTGACCACCACCGCATATGTTGCCAAGCAACCAACATCAACAAAAGCCTCATATTGACATCGGCACTACTACTTACTAATCTTACATACTCTCATGTGTTTATATATAAACATATAGATCATAAATCAAATATTGTTATTAATAAAAGTAAGTGGCGATATTAATAAACACTAGTACCAATTATGTAAACCATATAAGCACATTTACTTTAGCTGACCATACTTATATAACAATGTACCAATATGCACTAACAGAACCCTAACTATGCAATAAGGGGACTTAGAAATATTGGCTATCAGTTAATAGCAACTATTAGAGATAGCAGGTAAATTAAATTGATTCATTTAACCCTTTAGGGGTTATCACATCAAGTTTGGAAATCCAATACGTTTAACAATCTTGGCTATTAGATCAGCATGGGCCAAGGGGTCGAGTGAACAGCCTGTAGCAAGACATTTTGCTGAAATGAAGCACCCTTTAACGACTCTAAGATATAGAATGATTGATTTGGTCCTTCCCAACAGTCGTGGTGGGGACCGCAATAAAAGATTGTTACAAAGGGAAACGTTAGGAGGGAGATCTTTAACGCTCGCTGTACCACCCCCAAACCCCTCCTGGATTCTTTCACTGAGTTTAACCCCCCCGTATTCTGTCACTGAGTCACCCTCACATGTTCTGTCACTAAGTCAGCCCCCCATGTTCTGTCAACGTGTCACCCCTGTGTTCTGTCACCGTGTACTGTCACCATGTCACCCCTCGTGTTCTGTCACTAAGTCACCACCCTGTGTTCTGTCACCATGTCACCTTCCCATGTTCTGTCACCATGTCACCTCCATGTTCTGTCATCGTGTAACCCCCATGTTCTGTCACCATGTCACCCCCCCGTGTTCTGTCACCATGTCACCCCCCCATGTTCTTTCACCGTGTCACCTCCCATGTTCTGTCACCGTGTCACACCCCCCGTGTTCTGTCACTGTGTCACCCCCCCCGTGTTCTGTCAATGTATCACCCCCACTGTGTTCTGTCGCTGTGTCACACCCATCCCCAGGGGCCATAAGACACTGGATAATTTGCGTCAATGTGTCACCCCCACTGTGTTCTGTCGCTGTGTCACACTCATCCCCAGGGGCCATAAGACACTGGATAATTTGCTTGCTGTGCAATGATTATCCCAAATAAAATGTTAATGTGTAAAAGGTGGCTCTACCTGCTGTAATGTGGAAAAGGGGACTCTACCTGCTGTTGTGTGTAAAAGGGGACTTTACCTGCCATAATGTGTAAGAGAGAGCTCTACTTGCCATAAAGTGTAAAAGGGACTCTACCTTCCGTACTGTGTAAAAGGGACTCTACCTGCAGTAATGTGCTAAAAGGAGCTCTACCTGCAGTAATGTGCAAAAGGGCGCTCTACCTGGTGTAATGTGTGACAGGGGCTCTTCCTTGCAAAATGTGTGTAAGTAGCGCTACTGTGTGGCATAATTTGAATAATGGAGACTATTGTGCAGCCTAATATGAATCTGTTTTATTTTATGGCCACACCCCTTCCCCATGAAGCCACGTCCCTATATTTTTGGCACGTGGGGGAGCTGCTATATTATATGCGACTCTCGAATACTGACAGTAAAGTGTCAAGTGGCCCAACAGCTGAAATAACTGCCCACCCCTGGACTTGATCCTCAAAAGTAAGGACCAGCAGAATCTTCCTAGTGGGACTTTCCCTATTTAATCTATCTGAGTAATAAACAACAAAGAGCAAACTTTTTCTTTAATGGGCAAAACCTCTCCTTCGCTACCTCTCTCAGTTGGAGTACCGCAAGGCTCAGTCCTAGGTCCTCTGCTTTTCTCTATCTATACCACATCTCTTGGCAAACTAATCAACTCTTTCGGATTTCAGTACCATCTGTATGCGGATGATACTCAAATCTACCTATCCTCTTCTGATTTGTCACCATCTATATTGGGCCGTGTCACTGAATGCCTTTCTGCCATTTCATCTTGGATGACCTCTCGCCACCTCAAACTTAATATTTCCAAAACAGAATTAATTATATTTCCACCGGCCAATAGTAGTACCTGATATCTCTATCGCTGTTGAGAACTCGGCAATCACCCCTACCCCACAAGCTCGCTGCCTAGGTGTCATTCTTGACTCTGAACTGTCTTTTGTTACCCACATTCAATCTGTCTCAAGATCATGTTACATACATCTAAGAAACATATCCAAAATACGACCATATCTTACACAAGACACAGCAAAAACTCTAATCCATGCTCTCATTATCTCCCGCATTGATTATTGTAATAGTCTCCTGACCGGTCTTCCCAAACATAGGCTCTCACCACTACAATCCATTGTGAATGCAGCTGCGAGGCTGATCTTCCTCACTAGACGTTCCTCGTCTGCTGATCCGCTCTGTCAGTCCCTCCATTGGTTACCTGTATTCTACCATATTAAATATAAAATACTTTTACTCACATACAAGGCTATTAACCAAACTGCACCAACATACATCTCTTCACTCATCTCAAAATATCTCCCAACCCGACTTCTCCGCTCTGCACAAGATCTTCATCTCTCATCCACACGCATTACTTGTTCACACTCAAAATTACAGGACTTTATCCGGGCTTCACCCACTCTGTGGAATGCCCTCCCACGCACAGTAAGACTCACCTCTAGTCTCCAAACCTTTAAATGTTCCCTGAAAACTCACCTCTTCAGACAAGCCTATCAAATTCCAGACCCACCCACATAACCTTCAGTGCTTCCCTATCTAATTACATCCTCTGTAGAGTATTCATAACATCACATATCTTGTCTTTCTTTACTCTCACACCCTCCTGACACTTGGCCAACATTGCTGGGTGATCATATCATACAACCCATTAAGAACCTAGCAATCTGGTGGACCATTATGCAATAGTTAGCATCTATCCTTGTGTTTCTATGCCTATTTCCCTATAGATTGTAAGCTTGCGAGCAGGGCCTTCCTACCTCTGTCTGTCTATTTTTACCCAGTTTTGTTCTATTACTGTTGTTCTAATTGTAAAGCGCAACGGAATATGCTGCACTATATAAGAAACTGTTAATAAATAAATAAATAAATAATAAATAATACTGCACTGCAGGTGGGGCAGATGTAACATGTGCAGAGAGAGTTAGATTTAGGTGGGGGGTGTTCAATATGCAATCTAAATTGCAGTGCAAAAATAAAGCAGCCAGTATTTAACCTGCACAGAAATCATATAACCCACCCAAATCTAACTCTCTCTGCACATGTTACATCTGCCCCATCTGCAGTGCACATGGTTTTGCCCATCAGAGAAATATTTTGCTTGTGTGATCAGGTCTGAATTAGACCCTATATCCTGGCCAGGAAGGATGACCAGGAATAGCCTGGAGTTAGGGTATATTGGATTATTCCCTGGAAGATCCATACCTGCTGTGTCCTCTTAGGTCTGGATGTGTCTCTTACGTTACCTTCAGTCACTCCAGGCTCCCAGACACACGCCTCAAAGTTGGCAATCATCCTGTTGTCACCACTCACTCTGATTGCAGGGGGGCAGCACAGCGGCAGCTCTGAGGGTGGGATAGGAGGTTTGTCGGCAACGGCGGTGTGTGGATAGCATATCAGATCGAGTGTTACAGCCTTTATTAGTTTTCTATAAAGCACCGGTGGTGGGGTTGCAACACTGAACAGGGGGGTTACAGACACTAGCTGCAGGGCTGGCGGGGAAGGGGGGTACATTAGCTACAGCTGTGTGTGTAGATCACAGAATGCTTTCTATTCCCATCATATATCACATTGATGTATTTCACACTGATATTTATCACACCCGAGAAATGTTTTATGCACATGAGCAGTTTAGAGAAAACACCACAGCTGTGGGGAAAAGTATCACAATTCCAGAAATCTGACTAAGCAGAAAGAGCAGTTTTTCGGAAGTGATACTTTAGTTAGTAAGGCATCATAAATACCTCCAAAATGTTACTTGAACTCACAGTGAGTTTAAAACATAATTATCACTAGAGATGAGCAGTTCCAGTACTCCGAGACCCGGACCAACCCGAGCTTGGGTTTTCCTGCCTGACTCAGATCCCAAAATGAGGCAAAACATCTTCCTCCCGCTGTTGGATTCTTGTGGGTTTGGGAATCTGTAAAGGTTCTCGGTGATCACGCCATCTTCACTCTGGCTGTGGAGCTTGTAGTGAGCGGAGTGTCCAAGCTGTGTCCCTCCAGAGGTGCTGTGCTGTCCATCAAGGGGAAAGGGCTGCTGTGTCCTCCAGGGGTGCTCTAACTATAATGTGTCCATACATATATAGACTGCTGTGTAATCTAGGGGTGCTCTGTTAAACTAAAACTATATGTATGTATGTATGTATATATATATATATATATGATATACCTCAGTTTACTATACTATTATTTTTCTGTGACACTGCTGATCAGACCACAGTGCATCATAAACGTATTGTAATACTGTGACACTGATGATGTTGATGATGAGGATGTTGTTAGTGTAAATCAGGCACCAGAGGAAACAGTTGTGTCCCATGATAACAAAAAAGTCCATTGTCATTCAGGAGCAAAAAAAGCCACCTCTCATGTGTGGAACTACTTTTACCCAAATCTTGAAAACAATTGTCAAGCCATCTGTACTATTTGTAAAGCAAGAACAAGTAGAGATATGGACCTTAAACATCTAAGAACCTCCTCCCTGTTACGTTACTTGCAGTGCATTCATCCAATATTTTTTGTCATATTTAGACACTATATAAACATAACAGTCAGTCCAGTAACACCTAACTCCCTTTTCTCTGTTATATCCAAATGCCTGCTATCACCATCACCCACTTCATCATCAACATCCTCAATTATGATCTCAAGTAGTCCTAACATCCAATTTCCTCAGAATAATATTTGAGTGCTACGCCATCTGCTGCAGCTGTGAGTGGATCTTCATCACAGAAGGAGACCAGGAAAACTACACAGTGGGATGCCATAACAGCTATGATGGTATTAGATGTGCATCCAGTATCCACCATTAATGCAGTGGGTTTTAGACTGATTATTAAGGTCCTGTGTCCCTGGTACCAAATCCCATCTATATTCCACTTTACTAGAAAAGTTATTCCCAGTCTGTACAAGGACATTAAAAAAACTTATTACTGCCTCCCAAACAGATTTTGTTCCCACTGTCCACTATAACACAGATACGTGATTAAGCGTGACAGGGCAAAGTAAAGATATATGACTGTAACAGCCCACTGGGTAGGTGTATTGCCTTCGGAAACAATAATAGCAGCAGCAGCATCTAACAAATATCATCTCATTCAGAGGAAGACTACGCTGTGTAACACCGGTTTCACTAAAACGCACACCGCTGACAACCTCTTATAAAAGCTCAGGGAAATCATTGCAAAACAGCTTACCATTCTTGGACTCTACTCAGGATTTGTGATATACTGTACCGTATACAACATAAGGGTGGGTGGTCTTAATGACAATTCCAACTTTCGCCGCTTTCCTTTTAATTAATTTTGCTGTTTTTTTTTAAGAATTTTTGAATATTTGCATCTCTGTTTTGCAGCTATATATTTTATTGGCTTCGTAAGCCTTGTCAGGAATCCTTGCCTCTCAAATTTGTATTTTTTTTTGGTTAGTAAAAATGTGTTGCAAATTAATAATAATCAGATTAGTGCTATAAACAATAATATTTTTTGTCAAAGACCATCACCAACGTCCCCAATGATTAATTTACATTTTTAGAATCAAACAAATTCAATTAAATTACTTATCAATCCTTCCTTCTAATACTGTACATAAAGTACATACTCTACCTACCTTGGGCCCCTGATCTAGTTATTGATAAAAATACGGTATGTGCCACAACATTTTTGCTGATTTTGTTTTCATGTTTTATTTTTTATAAAATACAAAAAAAGCTAAACTCACATGACTTGGGCCTTTTTTTATTGTTTCTGGAGTATTATTAACCCCAATAGATTTATTTTCAGGTAATTTTGACCACAGTAAAGCAGTGGAAAATATATATACAATATATATTTGTAGATGCTTTAATCATCTGTCGAAATTATTTTCAACCCCCATTTAAGATCAGTACCTGAAAGGCATCTTTGACCTGAAAAAAACATCCTGTAGCTCTTTAGCTGAACTACAACTTCCAGGATTCATGCTGTTTGCAGGGCCAGTTGGGAGTTGTTTGGCAACAACTGGTAAAGTTTCTCAGGTTGCGTCAGCCAGCTTTTTCGCAAGGTATGTACCATGTAAATATGTATGTTTTTGACCAATATACACAACTAACTTTTGTATTTATTAAACATATTTCCACTTTATTGCAGACATCCTGGCAGGAAGGGAGTGAAATTGTGCAGACTCCTGACTGCGACTCCCTTCTATGGAATCCAAAACCTGCAAGATCTGAGGCTTGGATGATGATGTTTTGGCTTGATTTGGAATCGAGTTTGCTAGGAAAACCCAAGCAGAGCACGCACATCTTTAGCCCCTCCTCCCTCATAAATTTGCTTTGAAATAAAAATATAAGATTTGCTATTACTAATCAATAAATCCTTACTCCTTTACAGGCCTTCCACTACATACAAACTCTACCTCCTTTTATTAAGTAGATACTGTATAGTGTGTACAATGGCTTTGTATTTGCCAAGATCTAGCTTTTTTTAAATGTCCCATTACAGTCAAGGAATTGCTGTTCTACTAAAGTGGAATCAAGATGGAATTTGGTTGCAGATTCTCAATTAACCCATAAAACCTGATGGCCTTCTGCCCAGGTTACCCCTTCCTACCTCATAAATTTGCATTGGAATAAAAAATATTACATTACTAAATAATCAATCCTTCATTCCTTTACCTGTCTTCCACTACACACATATTCCAACTCTCTCGGGCTTGTGATGTAGTTCTTGATAAATTAAAACTTTGTTGGTCTCTATGGGTTTGTATAGTTTATCAAACTGCCACCCTGTCTGCAGTGCCATTCTGTTTCCTAGATATGCCATGTTAGAAAATTAAGTGCCTCTTGTTTGTGTCACCCACTGCTGTCGCTTAGCTTAGTCACCCAGCTACCTCGGTGCAACCTTTTGGCCTAAACTGCATGAAAAATATATTGTGAGTTGTGACTGGAAATGAGGGCAAATTAATCTTATGGAGGTTAATAATACTCTAGATAAAAATACAGGCTAAAATTCTGATTTTAGCTGTTCTAGTAAAGAATACGGATCCAAAACCAAAACAAGAACCCTCAAGGGCGGTTTTGGCAAAACCAAATACAGATCCAAAACATGAAGGAGATTCAGATCCAAAACCAAAACCCATGACGGGGGCTGGTGCACATCTCTAATTATCACTATTGATAATTATGTCATAATGACTTGGCCCCATGGTCATGATTAATTTTTATGTGAATGAAGCACAAATGAGACAGAAGAGTAGACTAGGAACTTGAAGTTGAAAGCCAACCTACAGCATGCAATATTCTAGAGATTTGTGGTTTATTTAGTGCACTTTGTAAAATGAGGTCATCTGTGTAAATTTACAATTCATCCCACCTACATGATTCCAGACCCCATGATTAAGACTGATGAGTCTCATTAAGAAAAACAAAAACTCAAACCTAAAGATCATCTTAGATTTTAACACAGTTGTTTTTATTTTTCACAGCAAATAAGTCTTGTGATTTTTGTAAGCAGAAATAAGCACTATATCAGCACTATATTGCATCCATGACATACCTTAACATTATATTTTTACAATAAGAATAAAATTATCATACCGTTAGCATTTATTTGATTTTTATTTGAGATTTAATTAAATAATAATAATCACTGTAATTATACATCAGTTTTAACAAAACATCCTTGATATCTTTATTCCTCAGACTGTATATCATAGGATTAAAAAAGGGAGCAAGAACTGTGTACATCAGTGATAGCATTTTATTAATAGTCAATGACTTCCCTTTATTTGGAAGCACATACATAGCTATCAGGGTCCCGTAGAATATGAACACGACAGTCAGGTGGGAGCTACACGTGGAGAACGATCTCCATCTCCCTGTAGATGAAGATATCTTTGATATGACCAAGACTATGTAGGTGTACGACACAATGATTAAAAATATTGGGCAGACTATCACAGGAATGCACAGAAATGTAGATATCATTTGGACTATAGAGGTGTCTGAACAGGAAAGTTCTAGTAGAGGGCCGAAATCACAGAAAAAATGGTCGATAACATTTGGCCCACAGAAATCCTCTTTAATAACGCCAAAAGTAATAACTACATTTATAGATAGACTCAACAGCCAACATATAATAGCTAACTTAAGACAAAACACGTGGTTCATTAAGTAGGTGTAGTGTAATGGGTTGCATATGGCCAAATATCTATCATAAGACATCGCTGTCAGAAGAAGACATTCTGAAGATTCTAATGATCCAAATAAATAAAACTGTGTGATGCATCCAGAAAGAGATAAGGTGGCCCCATCATGTAGCACAATATGAAGCATGTTGGGGACAATATCTGTGGTCAGCATGATATCACATATGGAGAGCTGCACGAGAAAGAAGTACATGGGAGATTGAAGGTTCTTGCTGTAGAACACTAATGTGATAATTAGGGAATTTCCAGCCAGTGTCACACAGTAAATCCCAAGTAGAACGGTGAAGAAAGGAAATTTAAAATTATCCATATATTGGAATCCCAGTAAAAATATTGTGGAAATATTATTCTTTTGCATAATCTGTGCAAGAGAAGAACATGTACAGCCGCAGTAAGTATTGTTAACCATAATGTTATCTTGGATTTTGTGTTGTTTTATATGAGCATACATAAGACAAAATTGAAGAAGTGTTGGCATTTTATTATGCCTAGTCTAACCCCTTGCAATCTGTAAAAGTAACAAAAGAAGCAGAAAGAAATTGTGGGAGCCATGGGTTCTATGCCAGTCAGCACTCTCTTTTTGTGGAGGGGAATATCCTAATCAGGACTCTGTTTGGAAGGTAATATCCTGATTAGATCTCTATGTGTGTGGTGTGTTACAGAGGTGTCACTAATACTAGTGACACCCAGTGCAGGAGGGCAAATATTTATGGCAAAAGGGCGTGTGGCCTCATGTACAAGGGGTGTGGTCTCACAGTAAGGTGGCGTGGCCTCATGGCCTAAACCTCCATTTCATCTCTCCGGGGGTCCCGGAGCTGCAAGCTGCCCCCGGGGACCAGAGTAAGTGCAGTGCTGGTTTCTACACAGTGACAGGTGCTGGGAGCTGCACGTAATGTCACAGTGCAGCACTTAGCTCTTGTCACTGAAGGGAAGCCAGCACTTTGGGGTCACCCCTCAGCAGCTGATACTCGGGTGTGTGCCGCACCCTTCACATCTTTGTTGTGATGCCACTGGAGTGTAATATCCAGATTAGGACTACCTGTGTAGAGGGGAAGATCCCAATCAGGACTCTATCTGTGTGGAGGTGTTTTGTAACACCTACACAATTATATAATGGCGGAGGATCTTCTGCCTATAACAACAGCCCGTTTTTCTCTTTATATTTTATGCAGACATGGGTACTTAGGATGCTGCCATGTCTTAAATCTCCAAGCAGTAGGGGCATATGCAATTGACAGGAGAATGATGGATTTAAGCTTTAGTAATTTTGACTGGAATAGCCCAAGCAGGACTGGAACAGAGGACAGGTGCCCGGCACATACAGTGTTAACCAGCAGATCAGGACTGAGGCAGGGCTGCAAGCAATTGGTATCCACAACAGCAGAAGTGGAATGTCACTGTGAAAGGTAGAGTAGATAATAACAGTGAGCAGGGGAATTGCTTACAGATGGAGTGCAGGAGACATGGTACACACAGTAACATGCAGAGGTATACAGTAAACTGAAGCCTATCACAAGTCACCAAGGCTGAGACAAGGTTCTAATCATGACTGGATCTCAGAATTTACTGGCATGGCAGGGCAAAAGCAGTACGATGTCCAGAGTTCAGGTGAAAATTTCTAAAAATCTATTTTCAATGAAATTAGAAATCACCTTAAATTGCCCCTTATTTCCAGAACAAAAGTCACACATTTACTAACAAATGTTTTCACTTTACTTTTGATGTTGTATTTAGTCTCATTGTGGCATGTGTGATTTGTGTCAATATATTTGCTGTAGCATGGAAAGTCATTTCATCATTAGTAACATTTGAATGCGCAATCATTCGCAATACAATTCCTCAAAAGTTGCACGCCAACACAAAGCTCATCATGCCTCAATTTGCATGTCACACCTCAAATCATATGACAAGTCACACCAAACAATGCACAATTGGAAAACCTAAGCCTATGCAGGCTCTTTGACACCCATAATTGCTTTTTCCTCTGTTCTGTGTCTTTCTACTGGTCCCTGTTAGTCAGCTGGTGCAGACCATATGAAATCACTACCTGCATCCAGGATAACCTTTAACCTGACAGTGACATGTCTGAAAGCACAAAGTGAGTTCTGTAGGTGACTTCGTGGGATTTTATTAGCATTCTGAATGGTACAGTGTTTATTATAATGGATTTCAAATGTTGATTTTTGGAAATGGAGCATTTCTTGTGTGATTTTGGTGCAAATTTTGTCATGCTTTTAATGGGAATTATGCATAAAAATAGCAGTGACGTGCGGTAGGGTGAGGCAGGTAAAGCAGAGCCTTTCCTGTCATACTTACGTTTAAACTCTGAATAAAGTATATGAAAAATACTAATAATTAGTTTGAAATATCTTCTTTGCATTATTTTAATAATTTTTATAGCCCAAACTCTGGAGTAAAAAGTCTATGGCAGGTGAGGCAGTGCCTCACCTGCCTAACCTTTCCGCACACCTCAGATCAAAACTCACCAAATTTCCAGGAGTTTATACTGCTGCACCTGTGTATAATGCCCAGATGTACCCTTCGGCTCATATATTGCATGGAATTCTGGCTCTGGGGTTAGCCAGTGCCTCCTGAGCTATTTAGCTCACCGCACGTCCCTGAAAAATAGTTCACACATGTGAACAAGCTCAATTTCAGCTGATACCAATGTCAGTATGGATGCTGCTAGCACCGATGGTGTCCAACGTCATATTTGCCATACAACTTCCATGCAAATTAATCCTTAGAAAATAAGCAATTTGCTAAATTATGTGTTTTTCACAAAACAACAGCAAATCGAACAAAGTCATCCTTCAATAAGTTTCCCCAGGGCCGTCTTTTCGTATGGGCTCAATGGGCTCTTGCCCAAGGGCCCCAGGAGTATAAGGGCCCTAGGCTGATAGCTGAGGGTCTCCTCTTTCCAGGGGTACCAGATTTTTGAAAATCGGCCCTGGGGAACCGGAGATATCTGACTTGAAAGCAGTGGCCCCCATCCAAGCCTGTTAATTGCACTTCCCAGCCAGATATTTTGGGTTCTGTCTGATTTAGAGTTTTTATGAAGGTATAATCCTAAAGCTGTGACTCTCCCCTTTTGGTGGACACTGGCAGCTTGTCTCTATTATGTCCAGAACCAGAGATATCAGCCTTCCAGCAGCTGGTCCCTGCTCCAGCTCCACACACCTAATATGCAGTATTAGATTTTCGTTGGTGAATTGCTCTTGCTCCTGAACTCTGATCCCAAAGTCCACAGTACCTCCTAAAAGGTGGGACTCTCTAGTGTTTTATCCCATTGAAATCTTAGAAATCTATTTCCAGGAACTTGAGATATCTGCAGTAAAGCAAGTTGCCATCCCACCGGAAAATGATAAATATTAAGCCCACTCCACTATCGACCCTCCCCTACGTATTAAACACCCCTTACCACGCTGGAAGTCATGTACCAGGGCTTCTTCATTCAGCCTAAAGCCCCCTTCTACAATTTAGTATTCTCCTTCCTGCCCCATCTGTGCAGTAAAGGAGTAATTAGCAGAACTGCTCTAGGTCCCGCAGGACACCAAACCTGCTGCTGATAGCACCCCCCACCCCTACTTCTGGAGGATGGGTAGGGGGCCCAGTGCATTGCTGTGCCCAGGGGCCTACACTGCTGTTAAGGCGGCCCTGAGTTTCCCCCCAGGACTCTATCTGTTTGGAGGGGAATATCCTGATCAGGACGCTATATACTGTATGTGAAGGGGAATATCCTGATCTGGACTCTATCTGTGTGAAGGGGAATATCATGATCCTGATCGGGGGGGGGGACTTACTAAGAAAAAATTTCAGGGGAGATTGTAAATCAGCCATAATTACCCCTAATCACCGGAAAACAAAAGTCACACTTCTACTTGGAAGCATTTTCACTTGCGTCTTTGTGTTTCAATGGTGTATGTTACTTATTTTTGGCATGTGCAATTTGTATCAAACCTTTGGTTTTAAATGGTAACTTGTTCCAAAAGTCACATTTAAATGCACAACAGTTCGCAGTAGAATGTCTCAGAAGTCAAATGTCAACAAAAAACAAATCACTCCTCAATTTGCACCATAAGATGAACCTCAAATCCCACCATACATCACCCCTTATTTCATATCATAAGTCACCGAAAAGCGACAAAATCCCCAAACACATTCTGATTGGTCAAAAAAGCATATGCTACACTGACATCACCATGTTGTTATAAAAACATCCCCAAATTGCCGGGAACATTGCATTGTTGGCATCTGTGGTGGAGTATTTTTGGGGTGGTTGCACATTGGCTGAAGAGGAGTTTTTCCAATTTTTTCTGTGATTGTTGCCTTATTTTTGTCCTGTGTCATTTTAAGTTTTGTATTGTCATGTGTTGTGTTTGAGGTGGTGGTGTAGCTTTTTTATTTTCTTTGATTTATCAGTGTTATGTATTTTGTGTTGTGATTAAGGAAAGTGGGAGCAATAGGGATGAGGAGTTGGACTCTCATTTGGAGGAGGTGGCTGTGCCGCAACCTGTATTTCACATAGATAGGGACAATGATGTGGAGGATGATGTGGAAGATGTTAAGGAGTCTGTGCCAGTGGGAAAGACTAAGAGTAGGTGCAATGTCCAGTTCATATATGAGGAGAGTGTGGCCCGGTCAAGGAAGACTGCTTTGTGGGGCAAAACTTTGGAAGAGATGAGCTGATTGGGCCTACTGAAGCACAGTGTGGAGGTGGCCAAGAAATGTTTTAATAACATAAAGCATTGGGTCAAGAAACAGATGGTCACTGAGTCCTGCCTGAATAGTCAGAGTGGTGCAGGCTCCTCCTTCTAGCAGGAGTGGCTGGAGTATGATGAGCCACTGCAGGGGCATGTATAGAGAGGAGGAGGCCCATGTGCATGCTCCGTCAGGGCACCCTCCTATCTAGATAGTACCAGCGCTGTGACTATATCCCAGAGTCTAGAGCATATGCGCAGAACATCAGGAAATTGGCGCCGTGGCCATTTTCCCAGTGATTTTTTTACTGCACATGCGCAAAACACCAGGAAAATGGCACTGTGCCATTTCCCAGTGCTTTCTGTAGCACTGCTGCTTTGCCGCAGGACTCCGGAGGGTAAAATTGACAAATAATGGGTGCCGGGTGTCCTTTGTGGGCCCCCCTGGACTCCAGGGGCCTGTGTGCACTGCACACGCTACACCCATTATAAATATGCCGGTGAGCTACTGCGTGTGACTATTTCCCCAGAGGTGGTTATGGTGCTCCATGTGCACGACACAAGAAAGTCTTACTTTACCTTTGTTACTGTCAATGTTAAAGGACCATTTTCTTTTTGACCCAATGCTAAATGTATTACAACTCTGTGGCCAACATAACACATTTTTAAAAACAAACCAATTTCTATTTTCCATAACCCCCAATCTCAGTATTAAATCACTGGGGAAATTGGCAAAGGGAAGAAAAAATCATCCCACCCACTCCAAAAGCAGCAGCGCGATCAGCCTGGTAAGGTAAATTTCCAGGATTGTGTTGTGGAAAGTCTCCCAAGACAACATTATCTTTTATTTTCAATATGCTACTTTTGTTTACGGCCCATCTGCAGATGGCAATCACCACTGTTGGCATCATCATTCAGGAGTAGGGAGGAGCTGCACCTGGAAGGCCAACACACACCTCCATGTGCACAGCCATTTGGTGAGTAGATACAAAGAAGAGTGAAAAGGCTTTGAAACTAATTTTAGGTTGGATCTCCATTGCAATCAAACCTGCAGCTTCTCGATGGTCGGCAAACGTCACATGTGCAGAACAGGTCCTGCAATCACCTCACAGGGATGCCATCACCTTTACCTGGCTGACAGGCAGAGGTGTTCTGGGGGAAGGTAAGGGGCAGAGGCAACCCTGTTTTCCAGGAGTTGCGAGGCCAAGGACTGCAGTTTCCTTGGCCTCGCAAGCAGCCCTGCGATGGCAAGCCTGACTAAGCTGAGGCCTACTGAGCCTGCCATCACAGATGAAAATTGCAACTGATGGTCACCATATTCATCCCGATCTGTGATCGCAACGTTGCTATGCACCTCCTCCTGCATTTGCATTGCTAAAGATTCCATGCTAAGGTGAGCAGCTTTGCAAATTTAATCCTTACTGAATTAGGCCCTTAGCATGTTATCTTTTAGTCAAATGTGTGTGTAAGCATTGATTACACAAACCTCTGGTGACATGTCTGAAGTGATAGAACAATTTCAAACTTCCACAGTAGAGTAGTTTAAGTAGGCCAAGAATCTGCAAATATTGTTGAATAAACCAGTATTCTTGAGAAATGTGTGTAGTAAGCTTTAAAGCTATATGCTTCTTATGATAAACTTCAGAATTGTTGTTGTTTTGAATAATGAATATTCCATCATAATTCATCCTGTTTCTGTTTGCTTCAATAAACAAAACGGGTGTAGTATGTCTGACCGGCGGTCAGGAGACCACCGGTCAGCATACCGACATGGGGATCCTGTCAGCATACCGACGCCGGGATCCCGCCGGGGAGGGGCGAGTGCAGCAAGCCCCTTGCGGGCTCGCTGCGCTCACCACGCTGTGGGCTCAGTGGCAACCTGTGGTCACCACGGGTTCCATTCCCACTCTATGGGTGTCGTGGACACCCACGAGCGGAAATAGTCCCTGTTGGTCAGGATGCCGACCATCAGGATAGTGAGGGGGCAGGATATCGGTGAAGGTCATGTGACCACTGGTCTCCCGACGCCGGTCACATGAATACCACCCAAACAAAACCTATGCATATTGGAATGGCAAATAGTTTTTTGTTATTTTGGGGGTATATGGCTCACTTTGCTTTTTTTGTCCAGATACCACAATCAGTCATTGTGCTGTGTGTACACGTGTATTTCCTCCTTTCACTCATGCTGACCTAATGTTTTTCTTTAGATCTACAGAGTGATCCTTGCTCATCAAGATTGAAACCTGAGGAAACACAAGGAGAAAACACATTTACTTTGAATTTGTATGCGATCACACCACCACTGGCCAAGCTTCAATCCCACTCAGCCTGGACTTATTAGAGCCTACCACACAAACAGGTGCTGATGCTGCCTCAGCCTTCCTGACCTCCATGGTGACATTCTATGGCTGGCAGGTGGATCCATTAGATACACAGATGAAACATTTGATGCAAATATCACGCAATTTGCACAAATGTAACAGCAATCTTTCAGAAATGTATGCCAATTTCCTGCTTTTACAACAAAATAGAATTGCTCTGAATGAAAATGTCTGTAATGTCAACAAAAATGTATCAGAGAATTATATGATCATCTCCAGGAGTTTAGAGGCACAAACCAATGCAAACATGGCCTTTCAAGATAATTTATTACGACTCATTGAAACCCAAAACAACATTCTCAGGGGCACCAATGAAAATATGAGTTCACTAGGCAACAGATTGGTAGTCACTTTACTGAGGCCTTAAGGTCTGCCAATAGTAGTATTAACCCCTCATTTGCACCACCACCACCACCACCACCATGCAGACGTGCGGCCCGCAGAAGAAGAGGTCCAAATAATCAACTGAGAATATCAAAATATAATAGATAGTTAATTGGTTGTGTTTGCAAATTTATTTAAGTCTCATTAATTTAAATGGTAAAACCAAAGCACTTATTAGTATTTTATTTTGTGATACCTTAAAAAAATGATTGTTTATTATGTTACACTGAAAAAAGCATTGTTAATATTATGCTGTTTACAAAGCATCAATCTTAATATTATGCTTATTATGAAGCATTTAAGCCTATTTTTGTTAACATATAGATTTTTTGTTATGATTTTGTATTTCTCATGTATATTTGTATGCTGCAAAAACATTGTTACTTGCTTTTGTCAACTGTACACTATGTATATGGTTTCAAAAAGTTAATGTGAGTTTTTATTGAGGCCTAATATATTTCTGCCTTATTTTCCAAAATTCAATAAAACTTTAATGTGACAGCACTAACATTTTATCTTGGTGTGTTAAAAATGAAATCTGAAATATGCCAGTCTTGTGTTTGCTTAAAACTATTTGTTAGTGTAAAACCTGTTCACATGCAATTAGTTAATAGAAAACATAATACACCTTAAAATAAGTGGAATATGTTGTTTGTTTGTTTGTTTGTTTGTTTGTTTTTGGGTGGGGGAGTGTACAAATGTGAAAATTCACTAACAAACAGTACTAGTGAAAGTGTATGGGCCAAATACAGTCATGTACTTCATCTCAAAGTGTCATGTGTGATGCTAAGCACTCTTTCAGAACTTTTATTAGTACATGTTTCAGGAGGGCAAAAATGCTATGCACCTGACTTATAAACCTAATTTACTGTTTAAAGAAAATCACCTGTGTTACCATTGCTAGTATAAGTAGTTAACCACAGGTGAGGTGATACATTCATTTAGAGTGTAGGGAAGACACACATCAGTTAAAATCTTGTGGAATGGGTTCATTGTACAGGATGGTGAGTCATTTCTAAAGATGTGCAAAACACATTTATACTGGAAATAGTAATGATGTGTAATATTATTACTGTGAAAATAGTTGGCTATCTCCAAAGCCCTAACCCTCCTTCCATTCTCTGTGCTCACAGAGTTACCAGATGAAACCAGTAGCCATGCCTGCTTTCTGCCCATTGTATAATCCAGCAGAGGTTCTTGATTAAGGCATAGATTATGCAACAGTCAACAACAGCAGGACACTATGTCTCATATCTTATCAATACTAAACAACACAGACCCACCTGATCTATCAAGACAACAGAACCTAGATTATAATAGGCCAAATGTATGTTTTACCATATATTGAGTGCATCATTATATTTGTGATCTGCAGGACTATCAGGATGCAACAATGGAATCTGAAACCAGGAGAAACATTCACACCCTGAGTCCACTGTAATATATAAAAATAGGTTAGCATGACAGTTGCAGATGCGTAGTAACACAGGGATGACTGAATAAGAATAAAGGAATCATGAGCCAGGATAGTTGACAACAATGCACATGATTAATTTATTTGCATGACAAACCACCTGCACAATGGTGGAATAGGTGTGGTGGCGATTAAGGAACACATGTGCTCTTGCCCTAGGTGGTCTCAGCTCAATGTGCATACAGTCTATAGCACCCAGGACATTTGGTATGCCTGCTAACCTATAAAAAACTAACCTGACTTCATGCAACTGTGCCTTCTGGATAATGAAGCAGATATAAGTGCTGGAGGGGGTCTTGATTGCTTCATGGACTTGGCCCTTTTAGCATGAGAAAGTGACTTAGGATATCCATACCACCTATTCCGTGACTGACTGAAATTTCCCAAAAGCGATAAAGTGCAGAACAGCCAGCAGTTTGTGTAGGACTGATAAGTCTTATTACTGTGCAGATTCTGTATCAACCTGTGCTTTGACAAAAGTTGATGTAATTGAGGCAGATCATCTGTATGACCTCATCATCAGAGAGTGCATTGAGGTTCAATTGCGCATGGTAGAACCTAGGCCTATGTAGGCCCTATCTGCTGGTTTCTCTGTTCTGCTCTTTGCTCCTGGGCCCTTTATGTCAGCTGGCACAGGCCACATGAAATCAGTGCTTGACTCCACGTCAGATTTTAACCAAACTCATCCATGGTTGAGAGCAGAAAGTGAGGGCTGCAGGTGATTTGATGGGCATTTCTTAGCATTTTGATTTGTTCAGACAAAATTAAAATGGTGTTCACATGTTGCTTTTTGGAAGTAGCGCATTGTGGTGCAATTTTTGAGCAATTTTGTTGGGGCTTTTTCTGGAACTTAGGAAAAATATGGTTTTCACATGTCAAAACGCTCAAAAAAAATTAATTGACTTTGTGCAGTGGGGTGCGATCTTATTTTTAGCGATTTTGTTGCTAATCTCTGTGCATTTGCAAAGACGATTCTTAGTAAATGTGCAATAACCTTGATGATGTTTGTGTCAGTGGTGATTTGACATGATTTGGAGTACAATGCCGCATTTGACATGCAAATTCCATGAAAATTGATCCTTAGTAAATTAGTAATTTGCATATTTTTTGCAAAAAAACCCATCATATCGACCAAAGTAAATCTTTAGTGAATTTCCCCCGGTGAAGGGGGTGGGGGGTTATTGATTTTGGGTGAGATTTGAAATAATCCTTAATCGCCCCTAATTGCCGGGGAAAAACACACATTTACTAACTAGCATTTTCACTTGATTCTTTGTCTTTCTATGGTGCATTTATGCCGTATAGTGGCATGTACGATTTGTGTCAATTTAGTTGCTGTTGCATGGAAAATCATTTCATAAGTCACATTTGAAAGTGCAATTGTTGGCAGTACAATGCCTTACAGGCTGCATGCCAACAAAAAGCTCATCACACCTCAATTTGCACCACAAGTCGCAACTCAAATCACAACACAAATCACCTATGTAGGCTCTGTGGCACCCATGCCTGCTGGTTCCTCTGTTCTATTTTTTGCTCATGGGCCCTTCCAGTCAGCTGGTGGAGTCCACACGAAATCACTGTCTGCATCCAGGCTAATCTATAACCTGACTGTGCAATTGTTGTGCAAATTTGGTGGTGCTTTTGATGGGCAAGGCAAAAAAATAGTTCACACATGTGAAAATGGTAAAAAAAAATAGTGCATGAGGTGCAGTAGAATGTGGAGGAGAATGATTTCTCCAAGACAATTCTTATTAAATTTGCAATTTCTACTGATACAGTACCAATGTTATTTGGATAATGTTTGTACTGATGGTAATTTTCCACAATTTTGTGTACAAAGTTACATTTGCCATGCAACTTCCATGTAAATGAATCCTTAGTAAATTATTGATTTGCTAAATTGTGTCTTTTTCACACAAAATGAAAATCAATTAAAGTAGACCTTTAGTAAATTCCCCCCTGGACTCTGTGTGGAGTGTAAAATCCTGATCAGGACTCTTTTCATGTGAAGGGTCATATCCTGATCAGGACTCTATCTGCGTGGAGGGGAATATCTCGATTAGGACTCAATCTGTGTGGAGAGGAATATTGTATAGTATGTATGCACAATATATTGTATCATCGTGTTGACCTGTAGCAAGTACGCTAGAACATTCCAGTATGTACCCAGATTAAGGGTTTCTCTACACACTCACATTCCAAAAATTGTAAAGCACAAACACATTATTATTATTATCAGTTATTTATATAGCACACACATATTCTGCAGCACTTTACAGAGAATATTTGGCCATTCACATCAGTCCCTGCCCCAGTGGAGCTTACAATCTATATTCCCTACCACCTGTACACGCACGCACATTAACACTAGGGTTAATTTTGTTGGGATTCAATTAACCTACCAGTATATTTTTGGATTGTGGGAGGAAACCGGAGCACCCAGAGGAAATCCACGCATGTACGGGGAGAATATACAAACTCCACACAGTAAGGGTCATGTTGGGAATCAAACCCATGACCTCAGTGCTGTGAGGCAGTAATGCTAACCATTACACCAACATAGTAATACACTTCATGCACATTTTTAAAAATGCTCTTATTGGTTATGATTCCAACAATTTTAGTATCTTTTTGACAATGTTTATAGGATTTACCATGACTACATCCAAAAGAAAACATTTTTACAGTATAGTATGTCAGTCATAAAGATATTTCAATGAGGAAACTGGAGGATACTAAAATTAGGAGAACTGGAGGAAAATATTGTTTTTACCACAAAATGTACGTGTTTCAAGTATAAATTTTGATGATATCTAGTCTTGAGTAAGGACTAATGTTTGCTCAATATTTTTTCATTGCCCATTTTGATTCTTAACTTTTTGCATTAAATAACCATTTTATCAACAGGGCCAGATTAACAATGAGCGGATGGAGCTATGGGGGAAGGCAAAATGTTTTGTTCATACAAATTGGTTAAATCACAGATTTAGCCAATTTGTCTGAATGACAGGCTTTGTCCATTTTCCAGTGTTTGGGAGCAAATGACCGAATGTCATGTGCTCTCATTCCAACCAGCCAGATCTGGCAGACTATCTGCCAGATAATTGTATAGTGTATGGCCAGCTTTATCTTTGCCACTTTCAATGACTTGTAATTTCGACATGTTCAGATTGGATAATTGGGAAGAAAGCTTTATAAATTTATAAGAATATTTTGCTATTTTTTTATTATGTTGCACCATCTGTGGCATTTGCTTTAGAATGGACAATATTTCTTAGTAGGAAATAACATTCTCTGAAACAATGTGTGAAATTTGATTGCAATATTTTTTTGACCACCAGACCTTTACTGTTTCCGTAAAGTTCACTGTATCCCTTAAGTTTACTGAATACTGACAGTTTACTTGATCCAAAAAAAAATGTAACTGTATCCCAAAATGTTAAGGTATCCCGAAAGTTTACTGTATCCCTAAAGTTTACTGCATGCTTAAATTTTATTGTATTCCAAAAGTTTACTGTTGCACCATCGGTGGCATTTGCTTTAAAATAAACACTATGGGCAGGATGTAATAGCATCTGTGTTTGACGGAGGTGCAGGATGCCGACCGAACTCAGACATTTTTTAAAGTGAACTCAAACATTTACAAGGCCTGTTTGGGCATCAACCCGCACCTCTGGAAAACTCCGGCGCTACTACATCCCACCTAATTTCTTAGTAGGAAACAACATTCTCAAAAACAATATGCAAAATTTTTTAGATGCTATTTGACCAACAAACTATTACTGTATCCTTAAAGTGCTGATAAGCTGTAAGAAAATGTTTTATTTTAGTATTCATATTTCAAAACATTAATTAAGAAAAATAACATCATTATTGTATGCCAAAATTTTACTGTATACCAAAAGTTTACTGTAACCCTAGGGTTTACTGTATACAGAAATTTTACTGTATCCCAAGAGTTTACTGTATACCGACAGTTTGCTGTATCCTGAATATTTTACCATATCCTAAAATGTTACTGTATCCCAAAATGTACTTTATTCTGAATGTTTACTGTATACCAAAAGTGTAAATTTTCAGTATACAGTAAACTTTTGGAAAGCATTATTTAGAAATAGTTTATTATATCAACTGTATTTAGGGTAAAAAAATATCAAGGGCTTTCCTGCAATTTACAACCCAAAGGGAAAAATGTATGCCCTACAGTCTATGCTTTTACTATAAGGACAATTATAACTTTGATGTGTTATTTCTCAACAACCTGACCACTTATCAAAATTCTGCAACCTTATTGCACAGCCAAATCACACACCCTATCAAATGACATCTGAATAATCAAAATCAGTGTTGTCATTTGGGAGTAGCTGCTCTTACATAAAAATTGCATAGACGATTGAATACAGTATTATTGTGTGGGTCACTCAGAAATGGTACTTGGATAAGCCAAGTTGTAAAATACAACAAATAACACAAGCTTCTAAACCAGAAAAATATTTTTAGACTTTTTTTAAATCTTTTTGATACATTTTATAAATTATGATCCAAATGTGATAGAGTGTGATTTGGCAATTGCACAGATAATGTTGCTGCAAGATTTGCAACAATGTTTATACAAAATTTGGTTGGTTTTTGTCTTTAAAAGATTATCCGCTTTTGATCATGATACATCCACACTTTTGACAAAGTGTACTTTTTTACATTTGGTCCTATACAGTAGATAAGAAATTACAATGAAAATAAATTATGTCATTATAACATTCATTTAAATAGTACATTAGTTAAATATTAATTAATCTGAAAGACACATGAAGGATCTGTTACAACCACTGAAGGCACAGACAAAAATATATGTCTGATGACATATTGCTAAAACTAAATGTTGATCTTATTATAGATGAACATACAATAGTTCAGCTAGAAAGGATAGCACTTACCTGGACATCATCAACACCTAGATTCAGCAGAACATTCATCCTCTGTTGACTTGATTTCTGGATGTCAGATGCAGCTTTAGATACAGAAGAACATTAATTTTAATCATACAAAACAGAGAGCATGATATTTGTCTTTTTCTGATATGCACTACTCATTATTCACTGATCTGATCTGATTATATAGACATAGAGGTCACTCAAGAGATTATTATAGCACCTATGGGGAATTCACTGGGGGAGCCAGAAAGTTCACCAAAGGAAAAACTGTTTTTATTACACTTGGGGAGATGTAATTTTCATCAACGTCCATTATCTATATTTTTTTAGTGACTTTAATATATTGTAAGAAAGAAGCACTTATTATATCAAGGTAGTATTAGGCAGTACAATAGAAATAAGGTCTCTGATATTTGGCTTGGTTAAAATAATAGTTAATATTTATTAATTAATGTATATTTGTTGGAAATAAATCTGTATTTTTTATTTAAATGAACTTTAATTGAAAAGTTCACATTATAGCTCTACAGATTAGCAAGTATAATTGTTTTTAATCTGTACAATAATTCACAAACAGGATATCACTATGATAAAATAAAAAACATTGAGAATGAAGGTATAAGAAATATCCACTTTTAAGGAAAGCCTAGCTTAAGATAGCTATGATCTGCTTTTATACTATGGCTCACTGAGTAAAAATGTATAAAAAGAGCATTATTTATCTGAACTATGATGCAAAAAAATACAACATAGTCTAACATTACCAATAATCAGAAAAATGCATTAATCAAAAATAAATTATTATTATTATTATTATTATTCTTTTTATTATTATTCAATGTTTAAAAAAGCCATGGCATGGACAGATGTGAGGTACTCTCTGTACACTGAAGGCAACTGTAGATTATATGGGGAGAAGAAAAGGTAGCTCAACACTCAGTGAAGCTGTAACTACTAAAGAGTAAGCACACAGGCTCAGAGTCACTGAAAGGGACTGACAGACAAAAGCCAAGGAACACTACAAGCAAGGAAAATGCTATGGATAAATATAAGGATGAAGGGTTGTTCTCATGAGAAAATACATATTAAATGGAGGGGTGAACATTTGGAGGGTGAATTGAGGAGATACAGTAAGTGTATTTAGGAGGAAAATGGTAGGCTCTGATGAAAATTTGTTTTTTGAGTGATTGTTTGAAACTAGAAAAGTTGTGAAAATATCTGACATCGAGGATAAGCAGAAGTCTTGGTTAGGAGGATGATAGATGATGACCAGGGTGAAGTTGAGGTTAAAAAACAGAGCAGAGGCGGTACAGATGGGTTCATGTTTATCTTGACCTTTAATAGGATTAACTGAGACTGGCCAGTCAGACTTAATCCCCTGCTGTAATGACTTAATCCCCTGCTGTATTGTTCTCTGTATTGTATTGCAGCTGAGAACAATTGATGAAGGGTTTATGTTAATAAACCATGTTGTGCCTAGGCACAGAAAACTAGCCAAGATAACCATGGACCCATCTGTAGGAGAGAGTGTTAACAGAAATTATGTTAGATATAGTAGGAGTGTCAGAGGGATTAAGTGCTTTGTAACTGAGGGTCAGGAATTTGTTCTGGATTCAGAGGTGGATTGTGAGCTACTGAAACAGGTTGAATAGGTGGGAATCATGTGAAGAATGGTTAGAAAGAAAAATGAGATGGGCAGAGGTGTTTCTGTAAGATTGCAATAGGGACAGAGAAAAGAAAGGGGAGTCTAAAAAGAAGGTTACAGTTGTCAAGGCATGAGATGATGGTTAAGTGGATAAGGGTTTTGTTGGTGCCTGAGTTGAAAACGTCCCTAATCTTTGAAATATTTCAAAGGTGGAAATGGTAAGAATAATATATTTTTAAATGTAAATAGTGAAGGACAGGGAAAAGTTAAGGGTGATACTGAGGCAGAGTACTTGAGGATAGGCCAGAGGCCAGATTTTGTTGACTGGGGTGGAAAGTATGGGGCCCTGGATGGTGAGAAGGCAAATATTTCAAGTTTGGACATGTTACATTTTGTATAATTTTGAAAAATCCAGGATGAGATGGCAGAGAGACAAGAAGAGAAACACATGAGGACAGAGGGATCAAGTTCAGGAAGAGTTACAAAGTGAAAGAGGAGGAGTCTATCAATGAACCCCTGCATAAATAGACAAGAAGAGAAAGGGGAAGATGAAAGAAAGGAATGTTTGGTAAATTGAGAGTTAAGCAATAACAGGGCATATTCATAGAGATTAATGTAATGCAGAAGTTGACAGAGAAGCAGATAATTGACAGTGGCAAAGGGTGCAGATAGATTGAGAAGAATAAGGATGAAAAGTGACCTTTTGCTTTGGTATTGGAAAGGTCATTAGTGTCCTAAGTGAGGACAGTTATGACAGAATAGATATTAAAGAGGGTCAAAAAAATGGGAAGAAAGATATTATGTAAGTCAATAATTTAAAATCCTCTCAAAGAGCCTTGAGGAGAACGGTGCAGCAGTAGTTTTAGAGGGTTACTTAAGGTTGAGTGAAAAAAACTTGAATAAGGGAAGAGAGGACAGTGCCAGACGAGAGGGATATGTTGAAGAGATGGCCAAGAAGACGATAGGACTCAGGAGAGATTTAGCAAAGTATGTGAGCGGGAATGGGGTTAAGAGGTGAGTGTAGTAGTAAGTACTGTAGATAAGAGGATGATATGGACATAATACCCAATGGTAAAGACACATGACAAAGTGGGAGAGGAGGGATAAGAGGTGACAAAATATAAGATGTATTTGAAGATTGTACAAAATCTTGGATGGAAAGTATATGACAAAGTCAAAGGCAGTGAGAGATAAGATCAAGGTAGGAGTGGGATGATAGAGGAAACAACTGAATGTGGCAGAGGCAGAAAGGGTTAGAGTACTGAGTGGTAGGATTAAAGTATGAATTTGCAGTGGAGGAAATCATTCTGAGAACATAATTTCCACCACTACTCCTGAGCAGTGCATGTCTGCAGGAAGCTTGCAAGCTTGGGGTGCCAGGGTTTGGGGGAAGATTGACAGCGGAGGGTGACAGCAGAAGCTAACTAGAAGATCGATGGCAAAGGTGAGGGAGCTGTTGTTGAGGGAAACAGCTCAGACAGAACAAGAGAGATGAGAGATGGGATTGTGAAGAACATTTAGAGAGGAGGAAATAAAATTTCATACAGATTCTGCATTTCTTGAGAATAGTGAAGGAGGAAATGTTGGGGGAGGGACAAACAAAAGGAAAGAGAAGATGATGGTCCATATTAGGAAAGAGGAAATTATTGTAGTCTGAGATAATGCAGCAGTGGGAGAAGGTAGATTAAAACAGTATACATTACTGTATATAAAGTATAGATCTTTAGAAAAAAATCAATAAATGTATAGTAGTACAAAATTAATAATTTTACCAAAAGGTTCAAATGTATCACTTAGTGGTAACAAAAAGATTTAACAAAATAGGGGGTATCCGACCATACACCTATAAGTCAGATAACAAATTCACAATGTTAATGAGTACCCTTCAATTACTTGACAGTACAGCTCCCCTCTCCTCACTGAAGTAATGGAAACTGTACTCACACTTAAACTAAGAGATTAAATGGAAAGCAGGATAAAATTATGACCAGAGATTATGGAAACAAATAAATATCCTAGACAATAATCGGCCAAAAATCATCAAGAAGCATTGTGCTGCACAGAAAGAAAAGGATTTAGGAACAGTTGCCTTCACTATAAATGGATAAGCAGCTGAGGCAAGTCAGGCTAGAGTCTACCATAAATTACTGTCCTGAAGAAATGCACCTATTGTCCCATAGACCCTTTCTGGGAAGCAAGGAGAACTGTGTTAATGTTTCAAAGCTAGCTACTGGTCATCTTGTTTATCTAAGGTAAAAGACAGTGACAGGAGCCCAGCAAGACCTTATATTCACATAACTTACCATTCCTGTAACTGCCTAGGGGGCAGACACTCCTTGTTGAAAAATATACAGAAGTATCACAGATACCCAGAGGCAGCACTTGTGTAAAAGTAAAGAGTTTAAAATTGAGCAGAGAAAATAAATTATTACTACAACAGCAGCAGATTAATATTACTGGTAGCGCGTTGAAACTTTACCTGAAGAGACAATACTCTGATACTACCAGTATATTGTATGTTAATAATATTTTTTCGGAAGAAGACAATTCACATGCCCTATAGTATTTATCCGTTCCAACATCAGAGACACACATATAATTTCGCCCAACGGAGCTATTAAGTTTGATTTATATCACCTAAACTCTAATTAATGAATTCACAATTTGGGTTAGACAAAATCCCATGATAATTGCCAGTTAAATATTACTGTTACTTTGCCCTTTGCCTTATAGCCATTTTTTTAGAGGATCAATAATAAAAGTTACATTTTAAACATCACAAGACCACCTAATTTACAATAAAAGTGTGCCCCAGAAAAGACATATAGTCTTTCTTTTGGCTCTTGTACTTTACAAGAACCATACATTTCTCCAGACCAGTTTACTGAACTATCTCTGGGAGCACCGCCAACCTAGTGCCAAATACCAATTATTTGTTTTGCATTATGGCCATATGTTGGTTTTATTTAGAGCTATAGCTTTAACTTACATTATATATAGCACCAAGCATCTATACTGAGAGATCCTGTGCAGACTCCACCAACCCTTCTCTATCCTCTGATTACCACCATGGGTAATTTCAATATCCTTACTGACAGTCCAAAATTTGCTCACACCTCCAATTACTCTCTCTAACCTTCTCTTACATCCTCTCCCAATGGAATGACTCTTATACTTATCTAGTGACCATTTCTTGATCTTGCATCCCCCAGACTACAGTATGCTCAGTTTCTGAATTCACTAACACAGCCTTATCACCTGCACACTCTCCTTCATTACTTCAAACTCAATGTCACAAAAGTCCTCCAAGCATCTTCACACTTATAGAAAAATTAATGCTATTAATTTTCAACAGCTTTCCCACGTCTCTGTAAAAACTGCTCTCACCAATATCTACAGTACATTTACTCCTCCTGGCGTAAAGAGCCGAGTAAATTCAAACCCGCTCATCTCCAGTTTTAATACAGTTCTATACAAATTTTATTAGGTATTTTTCTAATGAATGTTTGTTCTTTATATCAGTTTACATGATGGAAGCTATATTAACGATGTGGAACGCATATTAGACCGCATATAACATCCTTTAGTATGAAAGCACAGGACGTCCATATTCTCCCAGCACTAGAGGTGGAACGCAGAAAGCCACTTCCGGCATTAGCGGTGGAATGCATGACGTGACTTCTGGCGGAAGCAGGAAGTGCAGCGTCTGCTATGTGAATCACGTCTTGAACACAGCTGCTAACATTTATTTCAAATAGAGGAGGATCTTCTGAATGGACCGGCCTGGCACTAATGGGTTAGGACTTTACATTGAGTAGAATAGGCTTTGATTAGCTGACTGTAATCCATGTCTGGAATTAGGTTTAGCTATTGTTCTGGGTATAAATACCCTGTTCCAACACAACCTCAATATGCTTTGACAAAGATACCAGGAGTATAAAAACGCGTTGGAAAGGAGGTTGGGGACAGGATATTTGACTTCCACCGGTGTCGGATGGAGCTTGCAGAGATGCCTGGCTTTAAAGCACTTATGTTCGATTGTCCGCTTTGCTAAATGGACTATTCCACTGTGTGAGAGTCCAGTACTACTGCCTCTGTATATATGTTTTACTGTATTGTATTTGTGGATTAAATTATTGAATTACGCTTTGGTGGAATTTTTCCATTTCTTTTGAGGACACGTGGTTGTAAGATCCATGGTGGGACAAACCCTCTCAAAACACTTGCATTTTTGTCTACATGCCTTGTAGACCGACATTCAATGTATGGGTCCATTTATCCATTGACATCCTGATAATTTTAGAACACATACCCCTTGCCCTATGAGGTTTTTTCTCTTTTCTTTGAGGATCAATCTGAAGAAGGAGGAAGCCTGATTGGGACATTCCATTAAGAATCAGTGGATATTGGGTGTATTTCAGCGTCGAGGGATTCATTATTGGTGATATTGTTTTTAAATTCCATGGATTAATCCATGATTTATGACAGAAACAAAGCTAATTAAAAGGGAAATTAGGGGCTGGTGTCTTGCAATTCAGAGCTGACTGTCCACCATCCTTGATTAAATACAATTAGATTGTTAAGTTAAAATTATTTTGTAGGTGCGCTTCTTCGGTTTAATGCTCACAGTCACATGTCCACAGCAGCCCTTTGTTATTAGAGATGTGATAATACCGCCTTTCACATAGGAATACCCAACTGCAGCAACATGAATTAAAAAAAAAAAATTTTTTGCTTAGAATTATGTTTTTACACTTTAATGTCTGAACAGCCTTTTGCTATCTTAAATGTGACTATACTGCTCATAACACAATTCCTAATTGCAACTAGGTTTGTTTTCTTCAAGATTTAAATTGTTTTTTATTTTAGTATAATAAATATGCTTTTGTTTGGTGGGATGAGGATACGGATGAAACAGTGGAACAAGCAAATAAGAGATAGTCCAGTACACCTTGATTTCTCACCCTTTCATACCATGAAAAAATCAATAAAAAAACACTTTGTTCACCAATAGTATTAGTATTTATGAACATAAATGATTAATTGCCATGAAGTATTTAAAATATTAACATTTATTTGGAGCATATCTGAATAGAGAAGTCTGCATATCCAGATAAAGTGATTCATCCAGTATTGTGCTGAAAGCTATTCATATACTGTTGTGCTGAAAGCAACAGGACATTTCTTGAGTATATTAGTCCCATCCATTGGTAGACTAAATATTAAATAAATGTAACAATATTATTATTATTATTATTATTATTATTATAGTCCAGTTCCTATATTGACCATATAGAAGCCAGTTTAGGAATCATTCAAGATTAAATCAATGTATTCTACACATATGTAATACGTAAATTTGAGAAACGCAATTGACCTTTATTAATGGTGCAGAAGTGTCCTGTATAGTGCACTTCCAAATTCCAATTTTTTTTCTGTTATCATAAGGGTGTCACGTTTTATATGTGTGTACTGTTCTTTCTTCAACTGGACTATCCAATCTTTTTTATATTAATTGGAGTTTGGATGTTCTACTCTGAACTGTTATAGACACTATGTATAATTGATACCCCAAATGCTTTTACAATTGTAATCTGTATGTGGTTTACTACTGTTGATGGCCATGTTAATACACCCAGTACTTACTTTTAAAGACGCCCCTGAGGAAGTTGTGACTGACTAAATGTGTTGGGTGATTATCGCTAGTTCAGAGTGGGATAAACAGTCTGTTATTGGATTCTCCCATAAAAGGGACAACTGTTAAACCCACCTACAGACAAGATTAATATATGATGTAAGAATTGTTTTTAAATATTTATGTATTTTAATAAATTGATCAAAATTGGAAATAAACTGATTATTGTATCATACTGGGTGCATTTGTTGTGAGGGTCTCATTTTAGATAATTTTTCCATGGACTGGTCCTGAGAGAGATATACAATCAGTATGATTTGGCTAATATGAAAGGGTCATTGGGCCATTGTAGTGTTCAAGATCCAGTGTATTAAGCACCCCTCAGGACCATCAACTATTGAAGCAGATTTTACATCCTAACTGGGAAAATAGCTGCTCTATTCACATAAAGAACTCAATTGAAATATGGTAACTGTTACACCAACACTGGTGGAGTGGAGCTTTCTTGGCGCAATTTGGGTATTGTATGTTGCGTTTTATATATATATATATATATATATATATATATAACACTAAGCAGTGGGGCAGCACACCTTTTTAGAATGATAGTCCCGGTGCCAGCCGTAGAAACTCCCCGGCAAGGAGTCCACAATAGACAGCAACTGTAGTCGGCAGCACACGGCGTAATAAATTCACAAGGAGTCAGGATTACTGCAGTAATCCTGACTCCTTGTGAATTTATTACGCCGTGTGCTGCCGACTACAGTTGCTGTCTATATATATATATATATATATTTATAGTTTCATGCAGTTACCGGCACTCAGTACCTCCCTATTAGAATATGCCCCAGTGCCCTCCGTCACAAAGCTGTGTAAATATATACAAATATCGGCGGCACTCACTAGGGACTTTCTCAGCTCAGGAAAAAAAGACACAGCTCAAGTCTACTGTTAACGTTTCAGTTTATGCAACTTTCGTCAGAACAACATACATAATGAAAAGCACATACCTTTATACCCACACCAAACACCCAAGTGCACGTCCCAGGCTCGGTCACGCCGGCGGGGAATGGATGATGTCATCAGCCCGCACCACTGTCAGAACGCTCCTCCCCGTCGCCGCTCCGGTTACCATGGAGACATACTCTATACAAAGAAAGAAAAAACATTTAATATACCCCTAAGGATACCGGAAAGTCCGTAGGCCATGCACTTTGACAATTGACACATATCTGTTTCAGCGCTGACTGCTAACCTAAACACAATGTAAATCAATCCTATATATATCTTATTCAAGAAAACAATTTAGATAAAATTTATATATATATATATATATATATATATATATTTGTATGCTTGTCCCTGACTGCAGGGTATATCCCTGAAATGACGTAGGAATAACGGACATATTTTAAACTATTCCTGAGTCTGAGGAGTGCCACCTTACTTTTTAACTTTATGGGATTATATCAAGTCCTAGGAGGAAACCCCAGCAAGTAAACCATCGGCAACTGAAGGAATACGGGACTACAGGTACTGTATATATATATTCACTCTTATTCTGTGCAACAAATTTGCAAACATAGAAACTATAAATCCACTTTCAGAAGTCAAAACAATCTTCCACTCCCCCTTGACATATCTCTGTCAGGTAAGGATCCACAAAAAAACACATATAGAAAAAGAGGGGCACTCAGATATATATAAATAAACCAGCAGTATCCTATATAGGATTGTCCACCAATGACTTGATGGAAATCAAATGTACTTAGTAGTCCAGAAAATCATATATCATCAAATGGTGAAATGAGACAATTTCTTGAAATGTAGAGATAGCGTTAGTCCAAATAAGGTGAAAGTTCGTTCACTGAAGATCAATTGTGTATTGGACTTTTCTTCAGACTCATAGAGTCTCTGTGTGGAGATTATTTTAATTTAGATCCTGTAAGTAGACCATCATACCAGAAAAGACAACCAACAATGGTAAAATGCCTGCTGTTTTATGACTACAAAGACTTCTTCAGGGGTGGTACAATGACAAAATGTATAAACACAATATCAATTATTCAATAGTATGGAGGACCAGCATTGCGCTCTTTAATTGCTTTTTCCAGAGGTCTCTCTCTGAACCACACCCTGCTTTAGTGAGCTAGAGAAATAGGCTTTCAGCAAGAAAAATATTTTTTTTTTCATTAACCCTTTCTCTGCTGCATCAATTTCACAAACAATTATTTTTTTATTGCCGACATGCTTAAAAAGCTGTTTAGACACTTAATTCTTTTACTCTACGAGGACAGTGCATAACTTTTTTCCTCATATGCAGACAATTTTATGTTTCAAACAGGACTTTACAACATGCTTTTTGAACTCACCACTTGGCTGCAGGTTCGTCCTCCGCTATGCTGTACAATAAGCATCTATTCAGCTGCTGTTATAATCCACATTTTCAGGGTTCACTACGGCTGGCCGGCGGTCGGGCTCCCGGCGACCAGCATCCTGGCGCCGGGAGCCCGACCGCCGGCTTACCGACAGCGTGGCGAGCGCAAATGAGCCCCTTGCGGGCTCGCTGCGCTCGCCACGCTACAGGCACGGTGGCACGCTACGCGCGCCACACTATTTTATTCTCCCTCTATGGGGGTCGTGGACCCCCACGAGGGAAAATAAGTGTCGGTATGCCGGCTGTCGGGCTCCCGGCGCCGGTATACTGAGCGCCAGGAGCCCGAACGCCGGCATACAGAAGACCACCCACATTTTCAGTGTAGAACATTACTGCAAATCAATTTCCCCCCTATGTGGCAATCTGGGGTAATTATCTCAATTGATTGGTCAGTGGTGCAGTGTCTTTGTGCTTAACAAAGGACCACACATAGCTTTCCAAGCTTAAATCAATTAAAATATTGATTTACCATTGTCAGCACAAATGAAACAAAACAAAAACAGCCTAATCTTTATACAGGCCACTAACTCACTATTTGACACCATGATATATTGGCAGCTAGTCTTTGTGAAGTCTCAAAGTCTCCAAATCTTGTGTTTCTCCTTTGGAGATACTGTAAAGACTCTGGCCTCTTGGCCTGCAGTTTTGACTGTCTTAGCTCTAACTGATCTGTCTGGCTACCAGTCCCACCTGGACTGTGTGGTTGCTCAAGTCCCACCTGGGCTCTATCTCCACAGGACAGCTTCTAGTGGCCACATGCCTTTTTTCTTCTCTTTGTATGTGGATCCCTCCAGCCCCACATTGAATCAGCTGCTCAAAGGTGCCATCTTTACTTTTCTGCCACCCCTGTATTGGAACTCAAGTAAAACCATAAATATTAATGCTTTATTTGGTAAACACTTAGATAAGATAAGATAGTTTATTGTCACTAAAAAACATTAGAAAATGCAGAAGTGAAATTACAGTACAGTACACTTATACTTCGATAGACAAATGAGAATTCAAACCAACAATTATGGAAGGGAAAAAACTGTTTCGCATCCTACTAGTATGGCAACCAAGACACCTATAATGCTTCCCAGAGGGCAAGAGAGAAAAAAATTGGGTAACAAGGGTGACTATAATCCCTAATTATCTTGTTAGCCTTAGCCACACTCCTTTTATTAAATATCTCCGTCATTTATTATAATTTAAATGTCATCATCTTGATAACCCAATGTACAGAAAAGTTCTAATCTCTTTGGTGTCAAACATGTGTAAAGTTTTTGAGCAAATGAATATAAAACAATATGATATTACAGCCATCAGAGTTAAGTGATTGATCATGAGCAACTTTTTGCTAATGTGCATTTTCCCACCTTGCATCTTGTTTACGTTTGGCACTTATGACAAGCTATGCCAAAAGGCCCAGAATGGAGGCCAAAGATTCAATGCAAAATGCATCCAAAATGCCATCTAAAAGGTGCAAATATGCCTGCTTGGAGGGACTTGACTTGAGGATAATGCTACTGCAAATTGTATGCTAATGATGATGATGATGTAGTTTCAAATGTCTTTAGGACACACCTAATTATGCAGATACAGCATATCTTCTGCGCTAAGCTATAAGGACAATAGTTTATGTAACACTTGTTTTTATCAAATAAAGCATGTTTCCTGCTCTCTTTGGGAAGGGAAACATTGCTATTATGGTAATTAGTGTGGGCTTTATATATATATATATATATATATATATATATATATATATAAATTTGCATTCAACATGCTAAGGTTTCCATTATGTTAATTAGTTTGGACTTTATATACAGTATATAAATTTGCATTTAACATGCTACAAATGACTTGGGCACTTACAGTATTACCTACACTTTCCTGCCATTTACTGTAAGGTGTATGAATTGTGTTTTGTGTTTTGAGCATATTTTGTTCTCACAGTGAAGCCATACCTTCTGATCTATTCCTAGTGCATCTGCTCATGGTTCCTCCACGGTGAGAATGGCATACAGTACTTTCTATATATAGTATGTTGACTTGGTCACACCATCTCTTTGCTGCCAACATTGAATAATATAGGTACAGTACTGTAGCAACCAAAAATTTTCAGGTATATTTTTAAGTTTGTGCTTCAAAACAAATTTTGCCAAGCACTGAATGAGGCCCGATTAGTATCAGAATACTGTGCTATAATTGTTCAAAGAAAAAAAAACTTTTTTTATTGTGCTAATCAGCGATTGATCCTTTTGAAGTGAAACCAATGCACGTAACTGAACAATATTCACCATTTGTCTAGTGATACTTCCCCTATCTTAAAGTGCCTTGAGTCCTATAGGAGAAAAAGAGCTTTAAAAATAAAATAATATTAATAATAATAATAATAATAATTATTATTATTATTATTATTATTTCTCTTGAACTGCGTGGATCAGCGAGTTCCATAGAGTCAGAGTTATAGATTTTAAATTAAACCCCCAGATAACAGTAATCGAGTGGGGCTGTATGGAATTAGAAGTTGCTTTAGGTACATTGGGCCCTGGTCTCTTGGCTCTTACAGTCTGTAAACCAATCTTGAAAACAATTCACCATCTTACAGGCAGCCAGTGGAGGGTATAGAGAATGGGTGTTATGTGGCTGGAATGGCAGGCATTCTTTTGCTGGTAGACCAAGGTAGAGTGCAATTCAGTAGTCTAGCCGTGATGATACAAATGCATGTATGACTATAGGCAGATCTTCAGAGAAAATTAAGTGCTTGATTCTGGCAATGTTCCCCAGTTGAAAATATGAGGATTTGATTGTGGCTGATACTTGATTTTTAATTGTCACACCACCAACAAGGACAACACCAATATACTGCATATGGTTAGTGTTTTGTAATTCTGAACCCCCAAGCGTAAGTTTAGCTGGATAGCTATGCTGCAGTTTTGTCATCTGACCTATTATAAGAGCCGCTGTTTTATCAGGGTTCAGTCACAGCTAATTTACCCTCATCCAATCCTGGAGCTCAGATAGGTAGCCATTTAGGATTGTTATTAGGTTCTCAGTACATGCTAACTGTACTTGGCTGATACCCTCTCTTGCTGCCAGCTGCCACTGCATCTGTCACACTGTATGACAGGCAGCAATGCCGGCAGCATGAAGTGCAAACCTTCTGCCTCCAGTCACTCACCCCATTCAGGAATAGCCAGCAGACATTCAGAGGATGGCTCTTCATGAGCTATGCGGGAGAAGAGAGCTGCTGTTCCTGTGCTGAGCCATCTCGCCTGCCTGAACATGGATCTCTATGCTGTACCCGGACAGGCAGATGAGGGTCTGGGGTGACACACAGACAGCAAGAACACTTAGAACAGGGAGAGTGGGGTATTTCAAAGAACCCATCATGGAGCTCTGCAAAAATCTCATGGAAAATCAGCCTGGGATCCTACAGAGGAATTGAGTGAGTTTTGATTTTGTGTGTGAATTCTCTCTCTCTCTCTCTATGTTAGGGTTGGATTTCCATAATCCCCCACACTGGCTAACCCTAAACACCCACTTAGTGCCTATCCCTAACCCTTCCTCCCCATAGCCTAACCCTAACCCTCCCCCACCTCAGCCTAACCCTACCCCACCCCCTAGTGCCTAAACCTAACCCTCATGGCCTAACCTTAACCCACCCAGGCATACTTACAATCAGCATTCCATTGTCAACATTGAGAGTGATGTAGTTACTCCAGTGCTGGTATTTAGGCCACAGGTCAGGATTCCAGTTGCGTGATTTTGACAGCCGGCATCCCAACCAGTGGTATATATATATATATATATATATACACACACACACTTTGACCCCCCCTACAAATTCTGTGTTTGCCCCTGGGCTCTTCCCTCCCTCCTCCCCTCCCCACTGTACCTGTCAATATGTGTGACAGGCAGCAGCAGCAGACTAGTCAGCATCACTGAAGACACTTCAGATTTCAGTACGCACCACCCCTTTCTCCCCTCACCTCTCCTTCCCTCCTGTGGGCATTATGTGTATAAGCTGCACTACTACAGATGGCATTATGTGTATAAGCGGCACTATTACAGTGGACATTATGTGTATAAGTGGCGCTGCTATAGGGGGCATTATGTGTATAAGCGGCACTACTATAGGGGGCATTATGTGTATATATAGTGTTTCTACAGTGGGCATTACTACAGTGCACATTGTCTATAAGGGGCACTACTAATGTGTGCCGAAACAAGAATAAGATACACTACAATGTGATGAGTCAGGCATTACTTGTGCTACTGTGTGGCATAATTTGTGTTGTGTGCACTATACCTTTATTGAGAATGGGGATGAGGGTGCCAATTTATAGTTTGCAGGGGAGCACCAAACACCATAGCATCGGCCCTTTGTTGGACCTTCTCTATAAACCAAAACTGAAAACTTTAAGAAAATAAGTAAAAATTTTGATTTCTATTAGTATGGATATTTAATAATAATAATAATAATAATAATAATAATAATAATAATTATAATTTTTTTTATAAACCACAAGGCATCCGCAACACCTTATAAAGAACATAAATAGAAACAACCTTAACAAAACAATAAAATATATTATTGTTTTGTTAATGCTGTTTCTATATATGTACTTTGTAAGGTGCTGCAGACCCCTTGTGGTGCCATGCAAATAAAGGATGATGATAATAATAATAATAATAATAATAATAATACTGTACAGAACATTGCAGGACATGGACATGGTGTATAAACATTGCTGCATCAGTGGTCATAGGACCCAAATAAGCAGATGGCAGTAGAATGCAAAGGTTAAGTGCAGTTGTAGGAAGTATATGAAGGGAAGATGGCCCTGCTTGTGAGAGCTTACAGTCTAATGGATGCATGGATGCAAATGTTGAGGTTTTGCATGCAGCATAAGAGCAGATGAGAATTCATACATTTTTGCATATCTGTTATGATATCCAGCCTGTCCTCAGATACCACAATCTAAGACAGCTGGGTTGTGACGGTGGCACACTTTGGTCAATCAGGATAAATACAAAATACCTCTACCACCACCAAAGAAGTTGCGGGAGTATTTTGGTTCACCATACAAACATTAATATTTCACAATCACTGACATACAGGTACGTAGCTTTGACCTCACAGCTCATGAGTTCATCAAGAGACATGGAAAATACACTAAATTAAAGTTTATTTTTAATCTGAAAAATATTTCCAAGGTTTTTGGTTACAGAAAAGGAATATTACAAAGTACACACAGATTATATTGCTTTGGTTTCAGAATTAAAAGAGAAAAACAAAGAAACAAGATTCAAAGTTGCTTACAAAAGAGACCTAGGCCCTAATGTATTACGCCTTAGCAAGAGATAAAGTGGAGGCCGATAAAGAGTGAAAAATGACCAGCCAATCAGCTTCCTAACTGCCATGTTACAGGATGTGTTTGAAAAATGACAGTTAGGAGCTGATTATTTTTTCAGTCTTTATCAGTTTCCAATGTATCTCTTGTTAAGGCTTAATACATTTGGGCAATAAATAGATGATTACTGCGCTTGTGGATGCTTGTTACTTATATCACATCAAATATAGATATATATATATATATTTATATATATATTAGATTTTTTTGTATAACCATTGGTCCTCAGAAATGAATAAGTATTTAGAATGAATATTAGGAAGGCCTGTATTTATATAATATCACATTTATTGTGCAATCACAATGAGAAATATGCATCAAAAATATATATCAATAAACAATAAAATGGTAAAATTCCAAGGAGAGTAATAATATAAATTATTTGTTCTCTCCTTCATATGCATACATTAAAACAAGTAATTTGATTCCTATGATAGTACGAAATAGTTTGGAAATAGTAACTATTGGCAAACTCCCAGACTTTATCCTCCTCCAAGGAATGAAAATAATGTATTTTAGTTAATTTGTAACAATGGTGTTTACAGCGGCTGTTTGTGTCCAAATGGTATCATTAGTGGCTGATATGCACCTTGAGACAGCATAGTAACCATTTTGATACATAAAATCAAGTTATACCTAGGTCAGTAGAATACAATTATTTTATGCATAGAACTTACATAACAACTAATTTTTGGTAATTATTTCTGAGTTTAATCACTACACTATCTATGATCTATTCTGAGTTATATGGTACTTACCGTAGAAACTTAAGTATTTCCATGAAATTGGGCATTTTGGAATGGCAGCTATGTGAGTGCACAGAACCACCTTGTCTTTTGGGAGTTTCATGTGTATGTATCAGCCGCTCTGTGTGATTCAAGCAAATGGGGCAGGGAAGCCTGTTTCTGACTGTTATCTTGCAGCCAGAATTGTATCTGGTTCAAAGGCCAACACTTAAATCGATGGCTAAAAATAATTTGGCTTAAAATCAATATGAAGCATGGGTTTACACTGGGATCCGGTCTGAAGATCGACAGTGTCTAGGTCGACAATGTTTAGGTCGACCACTATAGGTCGACAGTCACTAGGTCGACATGGATGGAAGGTCGACAGGGTTTCTAGGTTGACATGTGCTAGGTCGACAGGTCTAAAGGTCGACATGAGTTTTACACATTTCTTTTCTTTTTTTAAAAATTTTTCATACTTAACGATCCACGTGGACTACGATTGGAACGGTAAAGTGTGCCGAGCGAAGTGAAGGCACCATGCCCAAAGCATGGCGAGCGAAGCGATCCATGTGAGGGGATGCGGTGCACTAATTTGGGATCCCGGTAACTCTACGAAGAAAACGACACCCAAAAAAAAAAAAATCACCATGTCGACCTTTAGACCTGTCAACCTAGCACATGTCGACCTAGAAACCCTGTCAACCTTCCATCCATGTCGACCTTGTGACTGTCGACCTATAGTATTCGACCTAAACATTGTTGACCTAGACACTGTAGATTTGATGAACCACACCCGTTTCCACTAGCAGATGCACCCTCACCCCAGCATTACACCTGCATATTCTCTCATTGTCATAGTCAACCAGGCTTCTGCAGCTAATCATAACTACAGCCACTTTGTGTGCAGTTCAGAAACAGCTCAAAAGTGATGAAAATAATCCTACTCACAAAGGAGTCCTTTAGGGAATTGAATATTTTTTTTAGTTGGGACAGTGATATTAAACAATCCAAAGACAATGATGGTGTATACTCTTGGAGCAGTACCATAAAATAGATCAAATATTAAATAGTGTAATATGTTGTAAAATTAAATATGTTTTGATGATAAATAAAACATTTGGCATTTAATTCACATTGTTCTGCATTCTGACATACTGTGATTTTTCTGTAAAACTTCCATATGTTCTGAGTGCATGAACAATACTGTAGGTGTCCTTAATGTATTACCAAGTGACACTATCTCTGCTTACTGCCATACTGGATGAAGGATTTATGCTGTTTTGATTGATTTAAAAAAAATGTATAGCAGTGATGTCTAGCAATATCCAAGTGAGGATCATCTAGTCTTAGACACTGAACTACTCTTGATATATTTATCAAACGCTTTATGTATATCCTTATTTCTGAAGCTGTATATGACAGGGTTAATCATTGGTGTTACCACAGTGTACAGCAGAGACAGGAGTTTACTTAAACTCTTTGAATTTGCTTTGGTTGGAAGTGAATAGATACTTGTCAGGGATCCATAAAATAAAAAGACAACAGCCAGGTGGGAGCTGCAGGTAGAGAAGGCCTTATGTCTTCCAGTAAGTGATGGGATTTTGAGGATGGTGAAGACAATATAGACATAGGAAATAATAATGATTAAGAACGGGACAATAACTAATGGGATAGTAAGCAATTTGGGTACAAGATCGGTCACATAGGTGTCTGAGCAGGAAAGTTCCAGCAAGGGAGTAAAATCACAGAAAAAATGGTCAATCACATGTGGTCCACAGAACCACAATTTAAACAGAGCTATAGCTTCATTTAGTAGTACAGCATAACTTATAACCCACGACATTATAACTAAGTTAAAGCAAAACTTGTGGCTCATTATAGCAGTGTAACGCAGCGGGTTACATATAGCCAAGTAACGGTCATAAGACATCGCTGTCAGAAGGAGACACTCCGAACAATCTGTGGAACAAAATATTAAATATTGAGTGATACATCCCAAAAGAGAAACGAGGCCTCCATCATTGAGGATAATATACAGCAAAATGGGAACAATATTTGTGGTCATCAATATGTCACAAACAGACAGTTGAGTAAGGAAGATGTACATAGGAGAATGAAGATTCTTACTTTGAGACACCAGTAAAACTATCATGATGTTTCCACATATTGTCATCCAGTAAATTAGGAAGAAGAGACCAAAGGTTAAAACCTTTAGGTGATGAAGACTTGGAAATCCTAACAGAAGAATATCTTTGATTATGGTCATATTTCTTACCTAAAATAGAACAGAAGCATTACATGATGTGTGTGTGTCTCCATACCATTATAGTGGCAATCTAGAAATTATGTGAATTTTAACTATTGAGTTATTTATATAGCAACCAATTTATGCTGCACTGTACAGAGTATATTTGTAGTTCATATCTGTTCCTGCCCAAAAGAAGCTTACAGTCTAAATTCCCTAACATACAAGCAAATAAATATATTGTATGCGGTTAGCATACCACTCGTCAGGATCCTGGCTGTCACAATGCCAATGCCAGGATCCTGTGGGTGGCACCATACCGCAGCCAGTATACCGGCAAGGTAGGTGATTCCCCCTCTATGGTTGTCCATGACACCCATAGAGAGAGAAAGGAACCGGAGATGAACATAGCCACCGAGCCCGCAATGGACTTCTATCCGCCAACCCTCCTGCGGCATTCTACCACTCATGATGCTGATGTCAGTATACGGACATTCAGCATCCCATGTGGCGGTAACACATACCGAACCCAAATATACTATGGTTCATTTTACTCTACACCCAATAACCATACCAATATGGTTTTGGAGTGTGGGAGAAAGCCAGAGTACTAAACAAAAGCAAAAAAATGTCAGCAACATAAAAAATGGCATAATGGGATACATTTAGAGAATGCTGGCTTGTTTGTGTTCTACAGTTAAAAATAAATATGTTCCCAACTGTTCTCCTGAAAACAGGAACACATAAACTTAATGACACTTACCTTAAAAGCACCTTGACTGAATACATTGTTTTCTGTAATATTTGTCTCCTCATTGTGCGACTGTATCAAGTTACCCATTTCTGCAGTGTATGGGAATGCATGCAAATGATACAGTGTCTTCTAATAAGAATTGTTATGCTTTTAGTTTTACATGAAGTGACAATGATACTGTGTGTCCCAGCAATGGCACAGGAAGGCTATGAATGATCTTCTATATTACTATATATAGACCTCATGCGGAAACTCCTAGGACATGTTTTTTTCTGTAAAAATTTGATTGATCTCTTGTGTTTTAATTTTTAATTAGCCAGTGGAGATTTCAAGCTATAAACACTGTAACAATTTGATAATGAAAACTGCAAAACTGGTTGGAATTAAAAAACAAACAAGTGAATGTCTTTGTTAGTACTTGATAGCAAATGTAAAAAATGTAATGAAATGATGATGAGGAATCAGAACTGACTTTACAACGTCTGTTCTTATATGAAAATGACTGACCCTTTGTACACATATGGCCTGTACATAGACTGCCGGTGCTAGGGTGTATAGTACCCCCCTGCAAAATAAAAAATGTGTCTATTTAAAGCAGATTGTAACATTAGCACCCACCCTAGAGATGGCATTAGCCATTGATGTTTTCAAACCAGTGGTTAAACCACCAATGTCTAAGCTTTTTCCATTCCAAAGCGTGCATCAATGGCTGCTCTGAATTTCCGCAATATGACAAATAGTGCAATCGGGTAACAGCGAGAAGAGTGGCTTAATACACTTAAATACAATCACATCACACCTTGTTCATTCAGATTTTTCCCGATTTGAAAAAATGAATCTCACCAGCAACCGTTGATGCCTCACTGTAGAAGTGTCAGAGTATTAATAATCCTTCTCCCATTTTTTTTACCTTTTTTTACAGGGTTTATAGACCCACTCTCATTTATTTATTGCATTGAAAGAATTCTATGCTTCATCAGATGTGAGAAGCCATAAGACGCTTTCCATCAATTATTGACATAAAAAGTTTTTACCATATTATCAGCATATTGGATCCCTGGCTCCATTAGATTTGAGAATCCTATATTAGTTTTTCCTTTTATCTAGATACCTACCACTGAAGAAGTCTGCCAGGATGAAATGTGTAGGGTTTATCAATTCATGTTCACCATCCAATTGTATGAACACCTACCCTTGAGCTCACACCTTTTTAAGGTGAGGGATGGGATTTGTGAACATCTCTCTTACATTGGTTTGTGTGCATGCAATTATACTATCAATCTGTAATACTTTTATACAAATGTTGCATTGTCAACTATTCTTAACATTTAAAAAAAATGTCTGGTATGTTTCACTAATGTATTGTTTCAATTTCTCTGGTGATTTCTTGGTGAGAGGTTATTATTACAGGCCCCAAATTGGGTAATCTGTTAAAGCTAAGAAACAGAAGAGATCTCTCTATATGAAATTTAAGATCTGGTTACACCACATTAATTTACCAACAACCACACATCAGCGCACTTTTGAATTTGTAGTGTATATATATATATTGTAACACTGTAGGGGTGCAAGGCGCCTCTTCCTGGGGAATATGGCAGCACGCAGCAGCTGAGGAACAACACAAGTCCAGTTTCTGGTACAACTGACCCCGGACAGTTTTATTGAAACAGAAAAATAAAACAAAACACCAAAAGAAAATACCTTGCCTGTCCGGCACTAACTAAACACAAGATATTCCTAACTGTCACTAAACAAAACACAGAGTTCTCCAGTAAATACTGTGTAGCTCACTTGTATCAGAAAGCGTGTTTCTTTCACACAGATCCTGCAGCCTTCCCAGGCAGTCTGCCCATACTAATCAGGCTAGCAGCCCTATAACACTCTTACACAGCTGAAACCCCGATTAGCCCTCTGTGAGGCCAAAGATCCGAACTGGGCCCAATGTCTAGAACTCGCCTTAGCTCTCTCTCAGAGCCTTTACCCAGCTTTTACAGCAAACTGAAAAGGTTCTGACAAAACAAAAGCATTTTTCCTAGAAGTTTTCATTTTCTAAAACATGTAAGACAAGAACCTGGGACAAACATACCTGCCCTCAAACACTATCCCAGTGTTCTTGTCACATATCCCCCTCCCCTGTTTAGACCTAGGGACCGGAACACTTGTAGCCCCCAAGCAGAAGATGCGAGACAATGCATCTGCGTTGGCCAATTGTGTTCCCGGTCTATGTTCGACAGTAAACTTAAAGTCCTGCAATGCTAGAAACCATCTAGTTACACGAGCATTCTTGCCTCTATTTACATACATCCATTTTAAAGGGGCATGGTCTGTCACTAGTCTAAATTGTCTACCCAAGAGGTAATATCTCAAGGTATCTAGTGCCCACTTAATGGCCAAAGCCTCCTTTTCCACAATGGCATACCTTTTTTCATGCTCATTGAGTTTCCTACTCAAATAAATGATAGGGTGTTCGTCCCCATCTCTGGTTTGGGACAGCACAGCCCCTATCCCTACCTCTAAGGCATCTGTCTGTACCACAAATTCTTTTGAAAAATCTGGTGTTATCAATACCGGTTGTGAACACAAAGCCACTTTTAATGCTTGGAATGCTTTTTCTGCATCAGGGTTCCATTTCACCATATTTGACTGCTTCCCTTTGGTATGGTCTGACAACGGCACCGCCGTGGTCACAAAATTGGGAATAAACCGTCAGTACCCAGTTATTCCCAAAAAAGCCCTTACCTGTTTTTTATTCACTGGACGAGGCCAGTTTTGAATAGCATTAATTTTATTCAATTGGGGCCTAATCAGACCTCTGCCTATGGTGAAGCCCAAGTATTTGACCTCCTCCATTGCGAGGCAGCACTTCTTTGGGTTAGCAGTTAACCCTGCCTCTCTGATTGAGTCCAGTACTGCTTGTACTTTAACCAAATGGGACCCCCAGTCTGTACTGTGAATTACTACATCATCCAAATAGGCAGCTGCATATTTTCTATGGGGCCTCAAAATTTTATCCATCACCCGTTGAAAGGTTGCTGGAGCCCCATGCAACCCAAAGGGTAACATCTTATACTGGTACAGCCCCTCCGGAACCGAAAAGGCTGTTTTTTCTTTTGCGCCATCAGATAAAGGTATTTGCCAGTAACCTTTGGTCAGGTCCAACGTGGTGAGAAACCTGGCTGTTCCCAGCCTTTCTATAAGCTCATCCACACGGGGCATGGGGTATGCGTCAAACTTGGACACCTCATTTAACTTACGAAAGTCATTACAGAAGTGTATGCTACCGTCGGGCTTCGGGATGAGAACTATGGGACTGGACCACTCACTGTTAGATTCCTCTATGACTCCAAGTTCTAACATGGTTTTAACTTCTTTAGAAACAGCTTCTCGCTGAGCTTCTGGAATCCTATATGGCTTTAAATGGACCCTGACCCCTGGTTCTGTGACAATGTCATGTTTTATTATGGTCGTTCGGCCAGGCAGCTCTGAAAATATTTCCCTATTTTGGATGAGAAATTCTTTAACCTGATTTTTCTGATCAGCTGATAATGTCTCTGACACCTTCACTGTGGGAAGCAACCGAGGTGAAGACACCGAAGGGCAAGGCTCCGCTGACAGAGACAACCTATCTTTCCAGGGTTTGATTAAGTTAACATGATAAATTTGTTCAGGTTTTCTCTTTCCCGGCTGGTATACTTTGTAATTAACCTCATTCACTTTTTCCCTAATCTCAAATGGACCCTGCCATTTAGCTAGGAACTTGCTTTCCACAGTGGGTACCAAAACAAGAACTCTATCTCCAGGAGCAAATTCCCGTATCTTGGCACTCCAGTTATATACCCTCTGTTGAGCACATTGGGCCTGTTCCATGTGCTCTCTGACAATAGGTACCACGGCTGCAATCCTATCCTGCATTTGTGTTACATGTTCAATAACACTTCTATAAGGAGTGGGCTGTCCTTCCCACGTCTCTTTGGCAACGTCCAACAGCCCTCTTGAGTGTCTACCATACAACAAATCAAATGGAGAAAACCCCGTAGAGGACTGAGGAACTTCTCTGATGGCTATTAACAAGTAGGGCAACAAACAATCCCAGTTTTTCCCATCTTTATCAACCACCTTTTTTAACATAGTTTTTAATGTTTTATTAAACCTTTCCACCAACCCATCAGTTTGGGGATGCTAAATGGACGTCCTGAGGTGAGTGACCTTAAATAATTTGCACAATTATTTCATGACCCTTGACATAAATGGAGTACCTTGGTCAGTCAAAATTTCTTTTGGTATTCCCACTCTACTAAAAACCTGCACCAGCTCCCTAGCTATCGCCTTGGTTGTGATAGTGCGTAAAGGGACAGCCTCAGGATATCGAGTGGCATAGTCCATTATTACCAGGATATACTGATGGCCCCGAGCGGACTTTAACAAGGGCCCCACGAGATCCATGGCTACTCTGTCAAACGGGACCTCTATAATAGGCATGGGAACTAGTGGGCTCCTGAAATGGGGTCTAGGGGCATGATACTGGCATTCAGGACAGGAAGAACAATATTCAGACACTTCTTTATAAACTCCTGGCCAAAAGAACCTTTGTAAAACTCTTTCAGTGTTTTTTTCTGCCCCTAAATGCCCTGCTGTAATGTTACTATGAGCTAAATCTAGTACCGTTCTCCGATAAGGCTGGGGTACTACCAGCTGTTCCACCACATCTTCACCCTTTTTGACAATGTGGTACAAGAGCTCATTACAGATGGCCATGTGGGGATACGTAACCCTGTCACCTGGTACCACAGGCTCCCCATTAACAATCTTAACATTCTCTCTAGCCTTTATCAAGGTAGGATCCTTTAACTGTTCAGATGCAAACAGATCCTTTTTTACCTCCAGGTCAGGCATGCTTTCGTTTCTAACCACTATGTCTCTGTTCCCAGCAAGAGGGTCCTCACTGGACTCCCCATCTGTCACTTCCCCAGCCAAACTGGCAAAAGGCAAAGGGTCAGAAAGTTCCGAAGACACCCGTACATCCATACAACCACCGGCATTACCAACTGGCTCTTCACTTCTCACACCTGTTGATAAACGTGATTCCCACAGTTTCCAAAAATGAGGAAAATCCCTCCCTATTATGGACTTATGCACCAAGGTGGGGACCAGTCCTACTTTAACCATTGCTGACCCACAACAAGTTTCTATATTCACTTCAGCAGTGACATATTACTGGGTATCCCCATGTATGCAAGTTACCCCAATAGGTATTTGCTGGACCTTTGAGGGGTTCACTAACCCAGATTCCACGAGGGTAACTAAACTTCCTGAATCTAGCAAGGCCTCTACCCAGTTACCCTCTAAGAACACATCACACATTTGTTTTTCCAGCTCAGGTGAAGGTACCACAGTACAGGCTAACCTAGCAAAGAAAGACATTCAGCGACATTCAAAGGCAGCATCACATTGCATGGGTTCTTGCATGACTGGGCAATTGGCAATAACATGACCTGGCATACCACATCTAAAACATTTAACCACATGATTATCAACCCGTTTGGGCAACATAGACCGTTCTAGCCCCATTGGCCTGTCTCCAGGGCCAGTGTTTACAGTCTCTCCAGCCTTGCGTTCTCTTAACCACCCAGCAACGTTTTCCCATGGACGAGTCTTACCAGTCTTTACTGAAGGGCGCTGTCGAGGATCTATGGGTTGCTGGGTGGTCATCAGTAGTTCCTCTGCTGCCAAATACCGCTCTACCATGTCCACTAATTGGTCAGCAGTACCCGGGTTTCCATGGCTCACCCACTTGCACAGGACCATGGGCAAAGATCTCAAGTAGCGGTCCATGACGACTCTTTCAACCATCTGGGTACCAGTTAATGTCTCTGGCTGTAGCCATTTTTTTGTTAGCTGAATAAGGTCGTGCATCTGGGAGCGCGGAGGCTTCACCATGGCGTACACCCAACGCACGGTGCACCCGTTGTGCTCGTACTGACAGCGTGACTCCCAGGCGGGTCAGGATCTCAGTCTTAAGTTTATCATAGTCCCGAGCCTCAGCAGGGCTTAAATCAAAGTATGCTTTTTGGGGCTCACCTGACAAAAAAGGTGCCAGTAGACTGGCCCACTGCGCTTTCGGCCAGTTCTCACGCTCGGCAGTCCTTCCAAACGTGGTCATGTAGGCCTCCACATCATCAGCCTCTGTCATTTTCTGCAGGAAGTGACTGGCCCGTATAGAACTAGAGCTGGTCGGAGCACTGACTGCCACATCTCCAATCCGGGCTACAAGGCTCTGCTCCACTTCTGTTAAGGCCTCTCTATCCTGACGCTGTTGCCTGTAAAGTTCGTCAACAGCTGCCTGCTGTTGTCTCCTATTTTCCTCCATTGCCACCTGCTGCTGTCTGTTGGCCTCCTGCTGTAGTCTCCAATTTTCCTCCATTGCCACCTGCTGTTGTCTCCTATTTTCCTCCATTGCCACCTGCTGCTGTCTCCTATTTTCCTCCATTGCCACCTGCTGCTGTCTGTTGGCCTCCTGCTGAGCCGCTGTAGCTTGCAGCAAGGCTTTAAGCAGATCCTCCATGTCGACAGATTTTTCAGGCGGCTTTGTAGCTGATTTCACCCAGGACATATATCAAACCCTCAGGGGTGAGTCTCAGTAACTTCACACTGGGCTGTATCTGCATAAACCACTGTTTTCTGCAGGCCTCACAAAGCTGCTGCTTTCACTTATGCGCAGAACGGCATGCTCGCATTCTCCACCAAGTTGTAACACTGTAGGGGTGCAGGCGCCTCTTCCTAGGGAATATGGCAGCACGCAGCAGCTGAGGAACAACACAAGTCCAGTTTCTGGTACAACTGACCCCAGCCAGTTTTATTGAAACAGAAAAATAAAACATAACACCAAAAGAAAATACCTTGCCTGTCCGGCACTAACTAAACACAAGATATTCCTAACTGTCACTAAACAAAACACAGAGTTCTCCAGTAAATACTGTGTAGCTCACTTGTATCAGAAAGCGTGTTTCTTTCACACAAATCCTGCAGCCTTCCCAGGCAGTCTGCCCATACTAATCAGGCTAGCAGCCCTATAACACTCTTACTGTTATGAACCACAGGTAGTGGTTCATTCCTATTTTATGTTTATAAGTTGTCTTGCATGCCAGGATTTCCCATTGCTCTGTTTTAGATTACTCTTGTCTGCTGCCGCTGGTGAGTCTGTGCAATTGCAGCTTGTTCCCATGTGTTCAGTCTCATCTGGCTGCTAATTGCATCTTGTCAGCTTGGAGTCATGCAACATGCCAGCTGCACTAGATAATTAATTAGGCCTCTCTGTTATATGCTGGCTCACTGCAGTTAGCAGATGCTGGTGATATTTCTTGGTTTTCAGTCTGCTAGAAGTCTGACCTGGTTCCTGCCAGTCCCTGAGCTCCTGTATAGCAGTGTCTGACTAGCTGCTTCCTGTGTTGATTCCTGTGTCAGTCCCTGTGTCGATTCCTGTGTCTGATCCCGTGTCCTGCTGTTAGGCGTTCCAGCCCTGAGGTCCCGTGGCTTTGCCTATCCCTGGCCAAGTTCCTGGTTTCCTGGGATCCTCCGGTCTGTCGTTTGGGATTCTGCCTGTCCTCCATTTCTGAGAGTGTGTGTCGGCATCATTGAGGGTTCCTGTCCGTTTGCCAGTATTCGTACCGGTTCCGTGAGTAGCGGCACTGCCGCGTCCATTGGCCTAGGCCGCTATATTTCATTATTGTTTCTGTCCCTGGTGTTTTGCAGAGGGTTCTGCTTGTGCTGTCACCGCCGATACCCAAGGGTATTGTGTCGGCGTGTGATCAGCATTTCCTTTGTTGTTATTTTCCTTTGGCGGTTTCTCCGCACATACTTTAGGTTTTTAGTTAGCTTGTAGCCCCTGGCCTGTTTGCTTAGTAAGAGGGCCTCTTGTTATCATCCTGTCTCGGATTTCCCTTTGTCTCTCACTAAGACCGGGGGGCACCGGAGTTGGGCAGACATAATCCGCCTTTCAAACGTGACTGCCAGGGGCTCAAGAAACCATAGTCTCGCAAGGGATTTCTGACAGCACGGGTGAGACAACAGAGTTAGGGCGCCAGGGGCTATTCCCTCTCCATTCCCCTTTCCCAGCGTTACGTCCTGGTGCTCTGGACTCACTTCATGAGCATCTCCCTTGTTCTGAGCACCAGGAACCTAACATTATCACCAGCCATACCAAAAAAAAGAAATACAACTTTTTTTTCTTTTTTGGCCCAGTCCAGTGTCTAGTCTAGTATCCAGTCCTGTCTAGAATTCAGTGTGCAGAATCCAATCCGGTGTTTAGAATCCAGTCTTGTCTAGAATTCAGTGTGCAGAATCCAGTCCGCTGTTTAGAGATCCAGTCCGCTGTTTAGAGATCCAGTCCGCTGTTTAGAGATCCAGTCTGCTGTTTAGAGATCCAGTCCGGTGTTTAGGGATCCAGTCCGGTGTTTAGGGATCCAGTCCGGTGTTTAGGAATCCAGTCCGGTGTTAAAAAAAAAAAAAAGGCTTGTTTTGTTTAGCAAAAATTTTAGCCTTGTCTAGTCTTGTCTTGCCTTGTCTTGCCTTGTCTAGTCTTGCCTTGTCTAGTCTTGCCTTGTCTAGTCTTGCCTTGTCTAGTTTTGACTTGTCTAGTCTTAAATCCTCCTATGTCTACTATGCAAGCCCTGCAGGCATCTCTCGCAGCCCTGAACTCTGCATTCAGTGCTTTGAGACCAGAGCGACTAGAAGTTTTGCAGCTATCCCTAAAGCATCTGCAAAACCTTCTGACTAAAATCTTGCTCATCTTGCCAGAAGTCGTTGAGAGTACATCTATCTCTAAAGAGACTCTAGTTCACAGTATGGTGACAAGAGAACCCTCTGGTTTAATTGAAGAGAAAAGATTTAAAAGTTTTCTGCGGCCCAGGCTCTCAGAAGAGGAGCGTCTGCGTCGCAGAAACTTAAACTTATGCCTATATTGTGGGAGTTTAGGCCACTATCTGCAGACCTGTGAGTTGCGCAAGCCGAAGTGTGGTGACGAGTCTTGCCCTCTGGCCAAGTTGAGTAAGGATACAAGATCTACTCCTGTCTCTACTGTGGCAGAGGTACTTGTCACACAACCCACACTAAAAAGCTCTCTGTCCTATAATTGGGGTCCTTGGGCAAGGGAGCCCCATTATAGATTCAGGAATCAAAAGAGAATGTTTCTCTCCTCTCTTGAGGTTCCTGTTGAAGCAGAGTTGCAAGCCCCTGGTGCGGTACCCGATGCCCAGAGTGCTGGTGCGGTACCCGATGCCCAGAGTGCTGGTGCGGTACCCGATGCCCAGAGTGCTGGTGCGGTACCCGATGCCCAAGCTTATAGAGGGACATCAAATATTGTAGTTCAGGTGTCCATACCAGAAGGGGTCTCAGAAGCTGTTACCCCTGGTAGGGACTTGAGGATTGCAACCCCAGAAAGGGTATCTAAAACCATAGTTCTTGAAGGAATCTCGAGAAGCAAAACCCCAGAAGGGATCTTTGAAGTAATATCCCCAAGTGGGGTCTCGAGAGGCGCAGCCCCAAAGAAGGGTCTAGAAGTCGCTTCCCCAAGAAAGAACTTAAGAAGCATAGCATTAGTGGAGGATCTGAACGTTATTACTTCAGCAAAAGTCCCGGAAGTCATAGTCCCGGGAGAACTTTCGATAATTATCGACTCAGAGAGGGAGGCCGATGGCCCGATCCCAGTCAGGAAGGCCAATGGCCCGGTCCCAGTAAAAGAATCCGAGGTGCTGACCCCAGCGGGGTTCCCGGAGGCCACTGCCCCAGCGGGGTTCCCGGAGGCCACTGCCCCAGCGGGTTTCCCGGAGGCCACTGCCCCAGCGGGGTTCCCGGAGGCCACTGCCCCAGTTGGGGTTCAGAAAGTCACTGCCCCGGTTGGGGTTCAGAAAGTCACTGCCCCGGTTGGGGTTCAGAAAGTCACTGCCCCGGTTGGGGTTCAGAAAGTCACTGCCCCGGGTGGGGTTCAGAAAGTCACTGCCCCGGGTGGGGTTCAGAAAGTCTCAGCCCCAGGTGGGGTTCAGAAAGTCTCAGCCCCAGGTGGGGTTCAGAAAGCAACTGCCCCGGGCGGGGTTCAGAGAGTCTCAGCCTCGAGTACTGTCAATAGTGACCAGGTCCTAGCAAAGCACTCCAGTCAATCAGATGAGAAGGAAACAGATCCTGACTCTGATATCTCAACATCCATAACCTTTGATGGGGACTTAGCCCAATTTCAGGCGCTTTTCAAACACTATTACACTATTATGTTGTCTAGACCATTTCTGGGCGTCACTTCAGAAAACCTTGGGCTCTATCTGATTTATTCTTTTAGAGGAGAGCCTTTTGAGTGGGCAACCAGCCTAATGAAAGCTGAAGATCCCATTCTTCAGGATCCCCTAGCATTCTGTGATGCAATTATTAAAAGATATGGTTCCAAAGAAATTGGTTCAGGTTCCTCTAAGTCACCCGTCTTGTCTGCTGAGAGTCCACCGAATTCTGTAAACTCGGCACAAGAGTCCCAGCCCGTTGTTTTGACTGCAGGATGTGCTTTTCTGACTTCTTCTTCTAATAATAGTACTTTACCAGAAAGTTCAGCTCCCAAGAGTAAGAGACCTGTCTCTGATTTGAACGCAGCCTTGCTGGGTGGTACCATCAGTTCAGACAATGTTTGGGGAATTACCTTGGTCAGACCTAAAGAGCTTTGTAAAAAGAAGAAGAAGAAAAAGAAATAATTTTTGACTCTTGCCTTGATTTAAAAAAAAAAAAAAAAAGAGATTTTTTTTTCTCTCCTTGTCTTGTGTCCTGTGGCCACCGATAGGGGGAGGGCACTGTTACAAGTTGTTGCTACAGCTTGTTTTTGTTTTCTTGTCTGTTAGACCAGTGTGTCAGGTTTTTTTTTTTGTATCCCTTGTTCTGGATAGTCTGAATTTTGGGGTCTTTTGACCCCTCCTCAAGGGGGGGGGGTAATGTTATGAGCCACGGCTGTGGCTCATTCCTGTTTTGCATTTTTGTTCTGTATTTTGTTATACTTCTGTTTATGTTCCCCGTGGGTGTCATGGGGTGCTCGGAGCTCACCCTTAAGGAGGGGATACTGTTATGAACCACAGGTAGTGGTTCATTCCTATTTTATGTTTATAAGTTGTCTTGCATGCCAGGATTTCCCATTGCTCTGTTTTAGATTACTCTTGTCTGCTGCCGCTGGTGAGTCTGTGCAATTGCAGCTTGTTCCCATGTGTTCAGTCTCATCTGGCTGCTAATTGCATCTTGTCAGCTTGGAGTCATGCAACATGCCAGCTGCACTAGATAATTAATTAGGCCTCTCTGTTATATGCTGGCTCACTGCAGTTAGCAGATGCTGGTGATATTTCTTGGTTTTCAGCCTGCTTGAACTCTGACCTGGTTCCTGCCAGTCCCTGAGCTCCTGTATAGCAGTGTCTGACTAGCTGCTTCCTGTGTTGATTCCTGTGTCAGTCCCTGTGTCGATTCCTGTGTCTGATCCCGTGTCCTGCTGTTAGGCGTTCCAGCCCTGAGGTCCCGTGGCTTTGCCTATCCCTGGCCAAGTTCCTGGTTTCCTGGGATCCTCCGGTCTGTCGTTTGGGATTCTGCCTGTCCTCCATTTCTGAGAGTGTGTGTCGGCATCATTGAGGGTTCCTGTCCGTTTGCCAGTATTCGTACCGGTTCCGTGAGTAGCGGCGCTGCCGCGTCCGTTGGCCTAGGCCGCTATATTTCATTATTGTTTCTGTCCCTGGTGTTTTGCAGAGGGTTCTGCTTGTGCTGTCACCGCCGATACACAAGGGTATTGTGTCGGCGTGTGATCAGCATTTCCTTTGTTGTTATTTTCCTTTGGCGGTTTCTCCGCACATACTTTAGGTTTTTAGTTAGCTTGTAGCCCCTGGCCTGTTTGCTTAGTAAGAGGGCCTCTTGTTATCATCCTGTCTCGGATTTCCCTTTGTCTCTCACTAAGACCGGGGAGCACCGGAGTTGGGCAGACATAATCCGCCTTTCAAACGTGGCTGACAGGGGCTCAAGAAACCATAGTCTCGCAAGGGATTTCTGACAGCACGGGTGAGACAACAGAGTTAGGGCGCCAGGGGCTATTCCCTTTCCATTCCCCTTTCCCAGCGTTACGTCCTGGTGCTCTGTACTCACTTCATGAGCATCTCCCTTGTTCTGAGCACCAGGAACCTAACACTTATACAGCTGAAACCCTGATTAGCCCTCTGTGAGGCCAAAGACCCGAACTGGGCCCAATATCTAGAACTCGCCTTAGCTCTCTCTCAGAGCCTTTACCCAGCTTTTACAGCAAACTGAAAAGGTTCTGACAAAACAAAAGCATTTTTCCTAGAAGTTTTCATTTTCTAAAACATGTAAGACAAGAACCTGGGACAAACATACCTGCCCTCAAACACTATCCCAGTGTTCTTGTCAAAATATATATATAGTCATTCGAGGTATGACCCAAGACACCATCATGATGATCTTTCTTCCTTTTTTGATGTTGCCCTCTTTCTGTCTGCTTGGACATATTTTGTATAATTACATTTTCCTTTCCTGTTTTAATGGAATGCATTATTCTAGTCTTGATCTTTTATTGTATTTAGTTTTGATAAGTTCTTCTGCAATTATAGATGTACCCCTGATGAAGTCTTTTGTATAAGATGAAACGCGTTGGATTATCTGTATTGTGATGTTGTCTCCGAACTATAAGGAGAAGGAGGAGACTGTTGTCAATCACCTACAATTTGTATTCAACGCTAAAAGTCATACTGCTTAAATTGTGGAATAACACATCTCTGTATCAATATTGATTTTGAAGTTGTTATGACTTTTAATACATTTTATATGTTGGAACATGTTATTACTTTGTTTTAAACATCGTTAACCATTCAAGGTTTAAAAAATTGTGTGTTGATACGACCCCCTGGCGCCGATTCTCCTATTGTTGTATATTTCTGTTTTGAGTTCCGTCTAACAGGGGACTTAGTTGTATCAGGCTGCCTTCATTAAATTTCCCCTGGTTTTATTTAAGGTGACTGTCCTTACTAAGTATACCAGTTAGCGCAGAGGGAGAGTATTTGTTTGGTGTATTGTTTCTGTTAGCTACTCTCCATTGCAGCTGGGCATTATGCCTCTGTTTAATGACAACAAAAGTAGGAATAAAAAATTTAAAAGTTGAAAAGTTGGTACGACCTCATTACACTTGAAAAGTATTTAGAGGTGGGACGAGTCCCCCGAGGTCTGAGGTTAAATAAAACCCCTATTATGGGAGCACAAAATTAAGAATTCACTAAGAGTTGGAATAGAATCTTGGATGAAAGTGCAGCCAGATTGGTAGATCTCATTGTCACCGAAAGAAAAAAAGAACTAGAAATCTTAGAGATAGACCTTAACAAACTAGAGACCACATTGTTAAAATTCAATGATGATGAGGAATTCAAGAGGGACATGATCGACCTTCAACATAAACTAGATAGTTTAGAAAAGGAGATCATCCTACGCAAACAAAAAAAGTTTGCAAGGGATAAGTCCGATTATGAAAGTGGAAAAATACATGAATGGGGTACAAATGTGAGTAATAAATCTGATCCAAAAGAATATCAGGTCCGCGGTGGATGGAGAAGGATTGAGGACAACTTTAACAATGAGGTATTTTATCCAAGACGTGATTATGCTCCCTTATATCACTCCAAACAAAGAGGCTTCTATGAAAACAGAAGAAGGAGTTCCTATCAGTCACCAAGACATAGATATGGGAGAAAACCTTCCTATAGAGCTCAACAATCCCCCGTAAGACGACGTCAGAGATTTGTACACCAAAACCGTTACACACATCTTAGATCTACTTCTCCCAAAGGTAGGTTTTTTTTAAGAGGAGAGAAAGACAGCAGATCTACCTCCAAGAAAGGGAACGTCTACACACTCGTTTAGACTCCCCACAGGGGGTAAAGAGACAATTACTCCCAGGAAAAGAGGCACAAGGGGTGGAAGAAAGATCGCCCAACAAAAAACGAAGAGCGATAGTCTCCTACAAGCAGCGTCAAGTCATCGATCATCAACCTTACTAAAAAGGAACTATCAACCTCGCAGGTATCAATACTAAGTAAAGGGTTGAAGTTTGCTCCTAACCAACATGTAGATAAGTTTAATCTTTTTGTGGATCTAAATAAATACATAGGAAAACTCACTTTGAAAATGCATTTCCTAAAAAATCCCACACCCAAAATTACCCATGAACCCAAGAATAAACCAGTTGTAGCACTCCCATCCAGATATAACCCTGTGGAATCCAGAGGAAATCATATTGATTTCTTTTTTGACTCGGTCAGAAAAGATTTCAGGAAACTGAAGATACAGGATGACAGATACTGTGGCAATCTCACTCAGGAAAGATTAGCAATTAAACAACTGAAAAATTACAATGAAATAGTGATAACATCAGTGGATAACGGAGTAGCTGTCGTTATTCAGGATAGAATAGCATATGTTAAAGAAGCCCTCAATCAAATTGAAGACATATCGACATATGAACAACTACCAAGGGATCCCACTTTGGTGTACAGTGAAGTACTGTTCAGTGTTCTATACGGCGCTAAGAACAAAGGAATCATTTGCAAGGAGGCAGGGGTGGATTCTTCAACATCCAACTTGTCCCACTTTCTCGACATTAAACTCTAACCGTATGTGAAGAACCAGTTATCATATTTGAAAGATTTGACTGACCTGTTGAGAATCCTCGGGAAGTTCCAATGGCAGCCCACATATAGATGGCTAACAGTTAACATCCAAGTGCTGTATACCTCCATCTCCCATGAAAAAGGGAGTGAAGCGGTCAATAAAATTTTGATCAAGGACAGTCTAGTTAGCGAAGACGAGAGAGTATTTCTGTTGGAGAGCATCTTTTTCATCTTAAACCATAACTATTTTGAGTTTGAGGGGAAGTACTTCCAACAAAAACAAGGGACTGCGATGGGGACGAAGTTTGCCCCATCGTAAGCTAACATCTATATGGATGACTGGGAAAATGGTGTCATATGCTCCAATGGAGAATTCAGTTGTCCTAATATCAGATTCTATAAGAGATACATAGATTACTTGATCTTCGTTTGGGATGGTGAGGTCGACACCCTTGACAGCTTCATTTTTGGACTCCAGAATAATTTCTTCAATCTTAAGTTTACGTATAAACAAGACGCATTGGTCACTGACTACTTAGATGTTCTCTTAAGCATTGATGATGGGGGTATTCTCAGTACGAAAACCTTTTTTAAAGAAACAGACACCAATAGTTTTATACCCTATGACAGTTGCCATTTGTCCAGGTGGAAGACCACTATTCCATACTCCTAGTTCGTGCGAATGAGGAAGAACTGTAATGATATGGACAGTTATTGGGAACAATCATCCATTTTGGTGGAACAGTTTATCGATAGGGGATACAAAGAGATTGAACTACGCAAAGATCAAGTCTGTGCCTCAGAAATTGATAGGAAGAGTCTTCTAGAGAGGCAAGGCCACACCAATAATAAATGCCAATTGGAGAGACCGTTTATTATGCAATATAACCAGGAAAATGTTAAGATTAAGCGTATCCTGGATCGTCACTGGCACCTTCTTTTTAAAGATCCTGTATTGGAACCACACCTACCAGACAGACACAACATCGTCTTTAGAAAGTCAAAAAACCTTAAGAACCTATTGGCGCCCAGTCTACTTCAATCTAACCACCAGAATATGGATACCACTAGTGGACACCCTCTCATGAAGAGATCAGGTCTGTTCCCGTGCAACAAATGTAATTTCTGTCGCTTTGTTGACAAAAAAGGCTTTTTTTTGGAAAGACGAGAGTAACAAAGTACATCGTTTAAAGTCAGTGGTCACTTGCAACACTAACTACGTGGTGTATAAAATTGAGTGTAGCTGCAAGTTAACCTATATCAGTAAAACCAAGAGGTGTCTTAAAATTAGGATACAGGAACACCTGCGGAATATTAAAAATAAGGTTCAGAAACATAGCCTTCCCCGCCATTTCCAGGAAAAACACGATTCTGATGTTCAGGGCCTGACATTTACGGTCATTGAACATATACAGGAAGATAAGAGGAGGGGACAGAGACAAACAGTTAACCGAAAGGGAATCCTTTTGGATCTATACTCTGAGCACTCTCATCCTGAATGGATTGAATGAGAGTATAGACATGGTAGCCTTCCTCTAAGAGCAGATATACTTGCCCAGGGTTTATTCATTGTGCTTATTATTGGGTAGAATTTTATACTCTTCTGTATAATGTTAAACACACCTTTACCAGATCTAACCTAGGAGCATAGTTAGGTTTCTGGTGTTAGGGATACAACACAGTGAATTGTTGTTAATGTATATTTATTTTATTATTCTTTATTTGTTTTATTATTATTGTAAAAATGGAACTTTGTTCATAGTGGTGATAATAGAGTTAACCTCACCCAAAGGTGTTGTAATAAAAGTATTGAGAGGGACAAATATATGGATTTTGTTATAGTTTCTTTTTCCTGAAACACAGATTGTACATTAAGATATATCACGTTAATTGCGCTGTTAGCCCATCTAGGTATAGGAATTAGGTTTCACATTTAATTAGGCACATTTAATAAGCGGTATGTAACTAATATATATTATTATTATTATTATCCTTTATTTATATGGCGCCACAAGGGTTCTGCAGCGCCCAATTACAGAATACATAAACAAATAATCAAACAGGAAAACAGCAACTTACAGTTGATGACAATATAGGACAAGTACAGGGTAAATACACATAGTTACATCAGCAGATGACACTGGAATAAGTATCAGGTGGCAGAAGACTGCTGGATTTGGTGCAGCTGAAGATTATTAAAGTAAGAAAAGGGTAAGCACATGAGGGAAGAGGGCCCTGCTCATGAGAGCTTACATTCTAAAGGGGAGGGGTAGACAGACAGGGGAGAGACAGATGGGGTACATAGAGAGCGTGGAACAGAGGTTTAGGATGAGATTTGGCTGGTTTTGAGTCTTGAGAGCCCGTTTGAAGTTTTGTAGAGAGGAGGAGAGTCTGAGGGGGAGAGGTAGGGAATTCCAGAGAAGTGGTGCAGCACGTGAAAAATCTTGGAGGTAGGAGTGGGAGGAAGTAATCTGTAGGCAGGAGAGTCGGCGTGCATTTGCAGAGTGAAGAGGACGGGTGGGAGTGTAAAGCGAGATAAGATCAGAGATGTAGATGGGAGAGGAGTGGGTGAGGGCTTTGTAAGCAAGTGTGAGAAGCTTGAAATGGATTCTGAAAGGGAAGTGGAGCCAGTGAAGGTCTAGTAAGAGAGGAAAGGTGGACGTAGTGCGTTTGGTGAGGAAAATGAGCCGGCAGCAGCACTGAGGATAGATTGGAGTGGAGAGAGGTATTTGTCAGGAATGCCAGTCAGGAGGAGATTACAGTAGTCCAGTCTGGAGATGACCAGTGAGTGGATAAGAGTCTTAGTAGCATCCTATTTTAGAACATGCCCACACTTTGCTAATAATCATGTTCATTAATTGAATCATGAGTATTGTTATTTATTATACGTAACACAGTATAGGTAGTGTAAAGGTCATATTAGGTGTATAATTTATTTAGTAGCGGACTAATATCACCACTTCACACACAGTAGGAATTCAATCACAGGTTTTCAGATAGCCATATACAACTGATATGGCTGTTTATATATTCATGTAAGAGTGTACCATCTTTATTTAACTTTGATATACTAAGCCTTTTTTTCCCTCTAAGCTTTTAAAATATAGGTGAACTCTTATATTGGTACTGTATGTGACTTAGTCAGACGTTCCATAGCTTTGTAGTTGGAACGCATAATAAAAATTACGATAGTGCACACTTGGTCCCACTGCAGTGTTTTTTTTTATATAAAAAAGAAAGGAGAGTAGTAGTGAATGCACTGGGGGTAACGTGTGCAAGGTGTATATTTCCTTTAACACATTAGCATAGAATTCTTTATGGCTTCAAGTCCTGTTTTAAATTTGGAGTTTTAGCTAATATCTATTCAATAATTAATTATATATACGTAATATGCAGTTTTATTATCTGTCATTTTATATTCACAACAAAAAACTTTTCTTTTTAATACACTGGTTTGCGTAGCAAATATGTCTCGCATTAACCTGGTAGATTAGTCTTTATGCCACATAGGATTGTTTAAAATGTTCACAGTAGTTGAACATGTATCAAATCACACCCAGTTAGTTATTAAGTATCTAGCCGTTTGGCTTCCCAGCTCCCCTAATCGTAATAGAGCCCTAGGATAGGCACTCTCAACACACGTGATTTGGTCAGGTGACGGGAAGTGCCCGACTGGCCTGGTGGAAGGCACACAAAAATGGCACTGGAACGCACAGGGTCCCGCTGCAGCGGGCGCACAGAGTCAATAATAAAGGCTGGGTTCAATGATCGGAGGCTGCTGGAGGTGCGTGCGGGGAGTATATTCCCCAGAGCACCGGCCCATAACAGTCTGGGATGTTTATATAAGCCTAGTAGGAAAAAAGGGGGAAAAAATACTGGCCACAGTACCTGCCCTCACACGTAGTTAATGGATACATAGACTGTCAATCAAACTAAGTTAGTCTCAGGTTGTGATAATCAATGCTATGCATTGTGGGTTATTTAATAATAAAAGTTTTTCTTGCATTAGGCTGGTTTAAAAAGTGTTTATTATTAAAGCGCATTAATTCACATAAGAGTGTAATATGGTTTATGATTTGATAAATTTGTATCATTAATAATTAAGCAGTTTAAGGTCTTTATCTCTGTACCAATCATATTAGGGTACTAAATGACATCATAATCCCTTCCCTTTATAAGGGTTTGTACCTGGCTCAGTGTTCCATTACACAAGTACTGAGCTTCTGCTGCAGATTCACAGAAAGGTGAGAATCGTTATTATGGGTAATGTGACACTACTCTGAGCAAAGTTGTTTTTTTGTAACATTGTATTCTAGTGTTCTCAGTGTTTAGATTAACTGATTTATATTCCCTAAAATATGATAATGAAGAGCTTATTGTTGTGTGCTCATGTGCACATAGGTTTATCTGTGACATTTTATCCCAGTACTCTTAGGGTGGAATTCAAATGTTTGAAAAGTCGGTTGGGTGTCTGTTTTTTCCTGTCTATTAGATAGGAACAAATAGACTCCCAACTGACTTTTCAAACATTTGAATCTCCCCCTTAGTGTCTGGTTTTGCAGATTTGCACTTTTACTTTGACAATTAAGAGCACAGCTCTGTTTGTTTGATTTGTTAGAGTTGTATATTCCTGATAAAAAATGGTCATTAGTAATAATAGTATCCCCTAGCAGCAATATAGATACTGATGGGGCACTAATTTTCTGTTCATGTGGAATATACCTGTTATAGGGGCAGCCTTATAATTTGATGAGGTTCCACAAAAAGATGTGTTAAGCATCTGCTATTAGAATTAACATCATTAATATATCAATTATATAACGATATGCATTCATTAATTATTTGCCCTAATATGAATTTATTAGGTTCCCTATCTAAGTGATTTTTCTGTAACTGGGTATCTGAATTTTTCTTTTACAAGTTTTCTCACTATAAGGTACGTGAGGCAACACTTTGATATTGTCCTATTTAATGTATAATGTTACAGTCTAGCATACTTGATCAGATCAATATTTCTTAATTAGGCCAAACTGGTTGTATACCAGAAAGCCCCGGTGATATATGGGATTTCCAACCAAGCACGTATGAACGAGTCTTATCGTGTTTTACTGTTCGTATAAACAACTGTACGTTCCAGTCATTCGAGGTATGAACCAAGACACCATCATGATGTTCTTTCTTCCTTTTTTTTTTTGTTGCCCTCTTTCTGTCTGCTCGGACATATTTTGTATAATTGGAAAAAAACAAATGAGAGGATAGATCAAAGGCGATAACAAATAAAATAAATTTTGATATATGTCACATAGTATGATGTCCTTTTTGGATATTCACTCTTTCAATTGTCTCATGATATCCAGATGTCAAACATGAAAAAAAGAGAGATAGTACACATGCATGGGTGGTATTGCTTTCAACACTAAGTGAACAACCTATAAGTGTCCAGAAAAATTAAGCCTGAAGTGCTGGACCCAACTTGATAGTAGATGAGAATAGTATCTCGCCACCAATTTGCCAATATTTTGTGGACGTACCGAAACTCACATCAAAGTATACAAGAACAGGTGTATAAAGGTATCTTTAAGCTGCTATATCCCACGTGATGTAACACAGAAAGAGAGCTATTTAAGAAGACGTACCCCACTCACTTTGGAGGGGGATTAATTCCACATATAAAGGTATCTTTCAAGCCAGGATCAGGAATAACATCAATGATAATTCAAAGGGTTTTTATTAAAAGTTCATAAAACAGCAATCTGATGTTTTTCTATGTGGTTTCCACTCTCTGGTTTGTACAAAACATGCAGGTCAGACGTAATAGACAAAAAACTGATGTAATCCGGTTTTACACCAGTACTGTCATGTTGAACATACTCCAAAAGTGGTATCCCATGAATAAAACAAAAAGGTGAAAATAAAAAAAGGATGAAAACTCACTACCTGGTTTCACCAACGACGTTTCGACCTACTGGGTCTTTTTCAAGGTGCATGTACCTTTTTGTTTTATTCATGGGATACCACTTTTGGAGTATGTTCAACATGACAGTACTGGTATAAAACCGGATTACATCAGTTTTTTGTCTATTACGTCTGACCTGCATGTTTTGTACAAACCAGAGAGTGGAAACCACATAGAAAAACATCAGATTGCTGTTTTATGAACTTTTAATAAAAACCCTTTGAATTATCATTGATGTTATTCCTGATCCTGGCTTGAAAGATACCTTTATACGTGGAATTAATCCCCCTCCAAAGTGAGTGGGGTACGTCTTCTTAAATAGCTCTCTTTCTGTGTTACATCACGTGGGATATAGCAGCTTAAAGATACCTTTATACACCTGTTCTTGTATACTTTGATGTGAGTTTCGGTACGTCCACAAAATATTGGCAAATTGGTGGCGAGATACTATTCTCATCTACTATCAAGTTGGGTCCAGCACTTCAGGCTTCATTTTTCTGGACACTTATAGGTTGTTCACTTAGTGTTGAAAGCAATACCACCCATGTATGTGTACTATCTCTCTTTTTTCATGTTTGACATCTGGATATCATGAGACAATTGAAAGAGTGAATATCCAAAAGGACATCATACTATGTGACATATATCAAAATTTATTTTATTTGTTATCGCCTTTAATCTATCCTCTCATTTGCTTTTTCCTAGAATATTGTTTTGATCTGTTATTTGGATTTATCTGTTGAGGATCTAGATTGGGCGGACAACTCTTTGCGCCAGGAATTTACACTGCTGTGTTTTTTATTATATTTTGTATAATTACATATTCCTTTCATGTTTTAATGGAATGTATTATTCTAGTCTAGATCTTTTATTGTATTTAGTTTTGTTAAATTCTTCTGCAATTATAGATGTACCCCTGATGAAGTCTTTTGTTTAAGAAGAAACGCGTTTGGCTTATCTGTATTGTGATGTTATCTCCGAACCAACTATAAGGAGAAGGAGGAGACTGTTGTCAATCACCTACAACTGTATTCAACGCTAAGACTCATACTGCTTAAAGTGTGGAATAACACATCTCCTCTGTATCAATATTGATTTTGAAGTTATTATGTCTTAATAAATTTTATATGTTGGAACATGTTATTACTTTGTTTTAAACATCGTTAACCATTCAAGGGTTAAAAAATTGGGTGTTGATACGACAACCTGGCGCCGATTCTCCTATTGTTGTGTGTGTATATATATATATATATATATATATATATATATATATAAAACAATACAGCACTCATGAAAAAAATCTTTAGCAGCGGTGCAGGGTCCAAAAATAGAATACCAAAACACTCACTTGTGTAAAAGATAGAACAAGATCCAGCACTCACATTTAGAAGGGGATTTAATTACAGAAACATCAGTGTAATTTCCATACAGTAAAATCTAAATACCTGCGCTAGGTGTTGTTATTCCAAAATAATCAAACAAGCTGGATCAGTTGCACAAAGTTTTAATCTAACACTTATTTTAAAAAAACATTTAAAACCACATTTATGACTAAATAGTCAGCAATTCATACAATAAAAAATAAAATAAAAAAATATGAAAATAGATTAAAAGGTATAAGTGCTTTAGCACTGGCTCTGAGATAGTAGGGAATTTTTAACTTAGCTGATAGGAACCAATCCAGTATTTTGTGATCCCGGTCTTTATATATATATATATATATATATATGGATTCACTCCTCCTTAAATATGCAGATTATGTACACGGTCAGCTTGTATTACCCTGTTTGTACCTCACACACAGTTCCACGAGATTGTAGCTGTAATTTCTCGTCTGCGTAGAAGATTGAAGGGGTTCCCATATATTTCTGGATGTACTGTTTGAAAATGGAGGTTTTGAAGTCCTTAGAAATCCAAGTCTTGTACAGGAAAAGTCCTTATCTGGATCAATCTTAATGGTAGAGAGATTTGGGTTCCTCAGTAGTAACCTTGACGCGTTTCTCTTAGCTAGGTCACTCAGCTTCTTCAGAAGTAATTTCCATACAGGCTCCATTTGTCAGTGGCAGCAGCCCGACAGCTGATTCAACCAGGATGCAGTCACATGACTGGCGGTCGAGATCCCAAGCACTGGAAATGCCGATAGTCGGCATGCCGGCACACCAGGACTATTCCCACTTGTGGGTTTCCACGACATCCATAGAGTGGGAATAGAACCTGTGGCGAGCACATAGAGCCTGCCAGAGGATCCATTGTGCTAGCCCCCCACTGGCATTCTGGCAGCCAGGATCCCGGGGTCAGTGTGCTGATCTCCAGGATCCCGACCACCGGCAAAACTATCCCATCCAATTTCAACTACATCACAGTGATCATCACAGTGATGTGGTTGAAATGGCTGCCGCTGACAAATGGAGCCTGTATGGAAATTACACTGATGTTTCTCTAATTTACATCCCCTTCTAAATGTGAGTGCTGGTTTTTGTTCATATTTTACAAAAGTGAGTGTTTCTATATACTGTATATATATATATATATATACACACACACAAACAAATATAGATAAACCACAGCACTCACCACCCCAGGAGCGGGGTGCAATGTCTGCACTCAACACTCGTAGGGTGGGGTGCATGCAACCCATGGCCACCAACCCAAATATATACAAACAGAAAGTTCAGCACTCACCATAGCAAGCTCACTTATCCTCACATCAATAAATAAATGATGGGGGTTTAGTTAGTGAATTGACCAGCCTTTCCATTAATTGAATCGCACATCTCTTTATACTGTGTATATATATATATATATATATATATACTCCTTCTCAAATCACGGCACTGGAGACCAATTTCATATGCAAATAGAAAGCTTGTATTGTGGGTACACAATACAAGCTTTCTATTTGCATATGAAATTGGTCTCCAGTGCCGTGATTTGAGAAGGAGTGTATGCAGTTTCTACACTGGCACGGGACACATCATTGATTATAACTCAGAGTGCCGGCTGCTATGGACTAGTATATATATATATACAAACAGAAAGTTCAGCACTCACCATAGCAAGCTCACTTATCCTCACAACATCAATAAATAAATGATGGGGGTTTAGTTAGTGAATTGGCCAATGCACGGAAGCCTGCAAACTGCTCGCCAAGGTACCCCACCTTCTTGCAGGTCCTACACTAATTTTTGAGAATTTGTGTTAGTGTAAGACCTGCAAGAAGGTGGGGTACCTTGGCGAGCGGTTTGCAGGCTTCCATGCATTGGCCAATTCACTAACTAAACCCCCATCATTTATTTATTGATGTTGTGAGAATAAGTGAGCTTGCAATGGTGAGTGCTGAACTTTCTGTTTGTGTATATATATATATATAAAATGAGATGTGCGATTCAATTAATGGAAATACTGAGATGGGACAGAATTGAGCAGAGCAGGGGAGAGGAGGCAAGGAGCAGCAGGGGAAGATAAAATATGCCTTGGCCTGCCTGTCTGTGATATACACTGTAGTATGACAGGAGTGACTGCAGTTGCTGGCAGAGCAGGGAAGGTGCCTCTCCAGCCTGGCACCTTCCTGGAATGCATACCATGCTTACTGTGAATTATTGCATGGGCTCTATGTGCAGTTTTCTATGCAATTCCAAAAGCATACATATATTTGTCCTTTTAGAAAATTGCACGTGTGTTGAAGCCTGCAAATGCACTTTAGTATATAAACAGCAGAGGCATAACTCCTAAAGAAAGAGGAAGTACGGTATTGGCCTCCAGGGCACCAGCTCTTAGGGGTGCACCAGTAGTTTAGGAAGGTGCGGTTGTAGACCTTCAAGGGGGCTGCTGAGCATACTGCAGATCTTTCTCCACACAATTCATAAGTTATTTGCTACAGTCACTGATGTCTTTGCTCAGCAGCACCCCTTAGTGCCCCCCCAACAAAGCTTCTAGCTAAAAAGCCCTGGAATGTGTAATAAGCGGCAGAGTATGGCACATTGCATGTAGTCTTTAGTTGTGCTCATTCGGTCTTTTGACCTCCAATATTATCTCTATGCTGGTGATACTCAGGTCTACACCTTTCCTCCCTCTGCCCTCTCCCCCTCTCTTCTCACTGTTACCTCTGTCTCCCTGCTACTGTATCTCTTCCAGAAAATTATTTACAGATGTGTCAGCTTACAGCCTTGCTGCAATGCACACAGAGCAATGCAGCAGACAAATTGTGACATAGCAGTACACGTACATATGCACACTCCTACTAATCCATTAAAAGCAATGGGGGAGCCTGGGGCTGTCGGTGATTGCAGGCTGCATTGCATTCTCACTACTATATGCTGCAGAATGCAGAAACAAAACAAATGGCCACATCTGTGACTTTCTTAAACTTGGCAGTACTTTTCATCTGCATGAAAGGGAGGAGTCATACCAAACAGAAAACAAAAAGGGGAGTTGTCCCAGCAGGTTACCCCAAGCACATTAAATAGTACCTGCAACAATACTTGAAAAACTATATGGTAATAGAAATTCAGAGATATTTTTCCATGGATTTGCAAATACATGGTATGCCTCTGGGCCAACATCAAGGCTTCTCTGATACTGGCGGTCCCTATACTGCATCATAACCGTACCCACTCTGGGCCATGTAATTGCCTGCTGTAAGGCTTCATGATAAAGTCACATAAAGAAATATACCCAAATTGAGAGCTAGCTTACCTAGGAGCCACCCCTGAAATCTCCAAATAGCACTACAGGAACCTTGTGCTACATGCCAGGGATGTGCGGTGAGCTAATGGCTCAGGAGGCGCTTGCTAGCACCAGAGCTAAACTTACACGCAGAATAAGAGTCAAAGGGTACATCTGGGCATTATACACAGGTGCAGCAGTATAAATTCCTGGAAATTTGGTGAGTTTTGATCAGAGATATTCGAAAAGATAGCACCTGCCATACACTTTATACTCCAGAGGTTTGGATATAAAATTGATTAGAATAATACAAAGAATATATTTGTAATATATTCTTTGCATTTTTCATATACATTATACAGTCAAAACTCTGGCACAAACAATAGTATGACAGGAAATGCTTTGCCTCACCTTCCTCACCCCACTGCACGTCACTGTTACATGACCTCCAATGGCTGATTCCATCCATTGCTTTCACAAAAGCAAACTAACACAGTGGAAACTGCTCAAATCAATCTGGTAGAACTCTACAGGTGCATGAAAGGAAGGGGGCATACAAAACAGAAAAAAGAGAGGATTGTCCTCCAGGTGTCCCCAGCACACTAAATAGCACCTGTTTGGTATTATCCCTGCCTTTACTGCAACACAAGAGTACTGCCAGATTGATTTAAGAAGCTTGCACTGTGTTTGTTTGGTTCCTGTAGTGCTTTTTGGAGATCCGGATTAAGGTAGGGCTGAAATAAGGGAGAAGCGACAGAGACAGCCATCCCGGGACCCTTCGCACAGAGCTGTGTTCAATTACAGCCGTGTCTTTTTGGTGGTTGATCTGTATGGCCGGCAAGGAGATCATCTGTTTGCAATGGGTCTCTCGGGATGGTGTGATGAAATCCTGTGTGACAGTGTGCCAGAGCTGGTTGCATGTTGGGCTCCAGTGCACTGGTTGATCGTGTGTTTTTGTGTGTGTCACAGAGAAGGTGTGGGATGGTTAAGAATAATTTTACTACTGTGGGCCCCCACAACATCATTTCCCCTGAGACCCCACCACCATTAGTCACCTTTGTCGCATCTGTCCCTTTAAATATTCACACAGAGTGGTGTGCACATCCTTATGGGAGTTGCGGTTGCCTGTGCCCTGAAGCTGCAGCTGAAGGAGGGGAGACAGGGGCAGATACCTGAGCAGCAGGCACCAGGGACTCCCCACCCGCTGCCCACCACCAACCAGGACCCCACCTCTGTCAGACAAGGTAAGACAAAGCTGGTGTCTGGTGCTGACATTATCCCCCCTTTAAGGGTGTGCACCGAAGACACCACAAATGGCTTGTTAGGAAACCTTTGGTAGAACTTCTGGATAAGCTGAGGCTCCTTGACCCAATAGTGCTCCTCAGGACCATATCCCTTCCAACCTTCCAGAAATTGGACCATACCCACAGAGACTCTGGAATCTAAGATCTGCCTCACTTCAAATTCCTCTTGATGATTCACCAAAATGTGTTGGGACACCCACACTAACCACATACAGTATGACCTCATTTTAAACTGTGGTATCTCCACTTACTTTTTTTTTGCTCCCACTGTGAAATTGCTTACGGTGCTTGAATACATTGTTTTATTTTGATCATTCATGATTCAAGCATCTGTTCATTGCAGTCCACACCTATTACAGTGGGGATTGAAAGTTTGGACATCCCAGGCAAAAACTAATTTTAATGTGCAAAAAGAAGTCAAGGAAAGATGGAAAAATCTCCAAAAGGCATCAAATTACAGATTAGACATTCTTAGAACATGTCAAAAAAAAGTTTGATTTTATTTCCATCATTTACACTTTCAAAAGAACAGAAAACAAAAAATGGCTTCTGCAAAAGTTTGGGCACCCTGCAGAGTTAATACCTTGTACTGCCCCCTTTGGACAGCTGAGACCCGGCAGATCATGGATTGTTCTCTATCATAGTCTGGAAACACCAGGTGATGTCAATCTCAAATGTTTTAAAATCCCAGACTCATCTGACCTTGCTCCAACAATCAGCACCATGGGTTCCTCTTAGCAGTTGTGTAGAACACTGAAACTGAGAATAGTTGACGCTCACAAAGCAGGAGAAGGCTAGAAGAAGATAGCAAAGTGTTATCAGATGCCCATATCCTCTGTTCAGAATGTAATAAGAAATGACAGTCATCAGGAACAGGGGAAGTTAAAGCAAGATCTGGAAAACCAAGAAAAATATCAGACCGAACAGCTCACAGGATTGTGAGAAAAGCAAGTCAAAATCCACGTTTGACTGCACGATCCCTCCAGGAAGATCTGGCAGACACGAGTTGTGGTACACTATTCCACTATAAAGAGATACTTGTACAAATATGGTCTTCATGGAAGAGTCATCAGAAGAAAACCTCTTCTACATCCTCACCACAAAAATCAGCATTTGAAGTTTGCAAATGAACATATAGACAAGCCTGATGCATTTTGGTATAAAGATTAAAATCAAACTTTTTGGCCGGAATGTGCAAAGGTACGTTTGGAGAAGGAAGGGCACAGAATTTAATTAAAAGAACCTCTGTCCAACTGTTAAGCATGGGGATGGATCAATCATACTTTGGGGTTGTATTGCAGCCAGTGGCACAGGGTACATATCATGAGTAGAAGGAAAAATGGATTCAATAAGATTCCAGCAAATTTTGGATGCTAACTTGATACCATCTGTGAAAAAGCTGAAGTTAAAGAGAGACTGGCTACTACAAATGGATAATAATCCTAAACACATCTCAAAATCCACGGTGGATTACATCATGAGGCGTAAACTGAAGGTTTTGCCATGGCCTTCACAATCTCCTGACCTCAACATAATTGAAAATCTATGGATAGACCTTAAAAGAGCAGTGTGTCACAGACAGCCCTGGAATTTCAAAGAACTGGAAGACTTTTGTAAGGAAGAATGGGCGAAGATACCTCAAACAAGAATTGAAAGACTCTTGGCTGGCTACAAAAATCGTTTACAATCTGTGATACTTGCCAAAGGGGGCAGTACAAGATATTAACTCTGCAAGGTGCCCAAACTTTTGCAGAAGCCATTTTTTGTTTTCTGTTTCTTTTGAAAGTGTAAATGATGGAAATAAAATCAAACTTTTTTTGACATGTTCTAAGAATGTCTAATCTGTAATTTGATGTCTTTTGGAGGTTTTTCCATTTTTCCTTGGCTTCTTTTTGCACATTAAAATGAATTTTTGCCTGGGGTGCCCAAACTTTCAATCCCCACTGTACATTGATTTCCCCCATTCACGCTACAGCCAACAGAACAAGGAAGGAAAGACCAGCACAGAAGGGGAATTTGAATGGTAAGTACAACATCTGAAGGTTTACATTCTTCTGTGTGCACTAGTGTCTTCTCAAGCCTGATACTTTTCCCATCCCACTGTTTTTGAGGTGGTGTTTTAAAATGTGAGATAAGGTGCACATGTGAAGGAGGGTTGATTCATGCTAACAAGATCTGTGAACACAACCTTTCTGGATACAGACATATTCAGCTTAGACGTTTTGCTGGAACATACATTTTCATCAGGAATGTGTTTAAGTATAATTGTGCTTGACGTTATGTTGCTGGACAGTGGACATTTGTATTTGTTTATTATGGACACTGTCTAATGATCAATTCATGGAAAACCAGAATAATATTTACAGGCATTTGCTTTGTAAAAGACGGGATGTGGTCAGGATGCCGGTGGTTGGGAGGCCGCCATTCGGAATACAATTTCTGGAATCCCAACATGCTGCCAGAATGCCAGTGCTGGAACTCCGGAAGCGGATGAAATGCCAATGCTGAAATCCTGACACCCTGTTTCCCAATCTTAAGTATACTACCCCCCCATTGTTAATGTTTGTCCACGGGGGGGAAGGGGATATGTTTAAGCACCCCCGGGGAGGGTTAGGGCAAGACTGCAAGGGAGAGAGGGTTAGGTTTAGGCTGTTAGGAGGGAGGTTAGTTTTAGGCATCACTGGGAAGGGTTAGGCTGTGGTTGGAAAGGTTAGGTGGGTATTGGGAGAGGGAAAGTATACTTACGTAGCCCTTGTCAGGATTCTATTCATTGGGATGATGTGATTGGTCTTCTGGCCTTCGGCATTCTGACTGCAGGTAAAGCATATCACATCCGTAAAAGACTGGTAAACCAGTTATTTTGGCACATTTGCTATTACCACTTCAATACTATTATTTCTTTGTGCATTCCTTCCCCACCCCTAATTATTAAAAAGTTTTGGAGCACCCGAGTCCAAAAAGTTTTTTATTGTTTATTTGGGTTCAGGACATCCCATTTCCCTAGCAGCTGCAAGAGATATCAACTAAACAACCTATTGAGTTCTGCATTTACCTTTGTACTGCATGCATGTATGTCAGATTTTCAAGGTCAGTGTAGACTGTCACACAAATTTATGCCCCCTCTAGCAATTATTGCCATTCTTGCAGTACCAACTTGATGGCCTGCAGCTCCTTGTTCCTCCTCAGAGTAGTTCTTTTTATGGCCTGAGAGTTTGCGAGAAAAGAAACAGCAGATGTTCTATTTCCTAGCAGAATATTACTGTGAAAGCATTGCCCCGACACTAACTGTAGAAATGTCCACCTCTGGAGAAAAAGGTTTATAAGGATTGGGTTGCCTAAGAATGGGTGCATAAATAAAACAGAGCTTCAGATGAGCAAATGCTTGTTCAACCTCAGGAGGCCAATCCCTGGTATTTTAACCTTTCCTGATGCAGTAGAAGGTGCTGCCACTGTCAAGTAATTCCTGATGAATTGTCTATTGAGATCATAGAATCCCAGGAAGCGCTATTTTGCATTTACAGGTAGTCCAGTCAGTCGAGGCCAGTTGACAATTGTGGAAAACGTCTCCAGATCCATCTACAAACTGGATCCAGAAACGATGTATCCCAAGTACCCAATTCTTTCTGCTCAAAGGTACAGTACACTTCTATAGTTTACAGTACAGCTAGTTCACTCAAAGTCAAAGATTTTGACAGCAGATAAGAACCACATGGCCCGTCTAGTCTGTCTCTTTTTTCACCATATTGTTACCCCAAACCCTATTTGAACCTTATTTATTTGTAAATGTATCCTTATGCCAATCCCAAGCATGTTTAAGTTGCCCTATTGTATTAACCTCTAACACCTCTGATGGGAGACTATTCCGTTTGTCCACTACCTTTTCTGTGAAGTAATTTTTCATCAAATTTCCCCAGAACATACCTCCCTCCAGTCTCAGCGGTTGTCTTTGTGTTCTAATACTTCTCTTCATTTTAAGAATGTTTCCCTCCTATACCTTGTTAAAACACTTGATATAGTTGTAAGTATCTATCATGTTCAGCCTTTTTCTTCTCTGCTTCAAACTATACATACAGTATTAAGATCATTAGTTTTTCTGGGTATGTTTTTTGATGTAGGCCAGGCAACATTTTAGTTGCCCATCTTTGTACAGTCTCTAATGTATCAATATTCTTTTGGATATGCAGGCAAGCATCTGGCTTGCATTCCTAATTGCTTTGTCACATTGCTTACCTGCTTTCGTGTCTCCTAAAAGAGTGACACCTACTGTAGCTGTCTTTCCTCCTCAGTATTTTCTATTATAGTGCTGTTAATACTATATTTAGCCTTTAGATTGTTGAGACCCAAGTTCATGAATTTGGCATTAAACTGTAGTTGCTATGCTCTTGCCCATTCCGCAGGTCTACCTAGATCAGCAGTCATTTGTTTTACCCCCCCTCTCCCCCCCCCGGTGTGTTTACCCTGTTGCATACCTTTGTGTTACCTGGAAAAAGTCCTACTTTAATTTCAATATAATTTACAAAGTCACCAACAAAGATGTTAAAAAGCACCGGACGAAGAACAGATCCCTGGAGAAATCCACTGGTAACCTTTCTATCTTGTAATCAAGATCTTATTGAGTAAACCATTTTAGAGCCCAATCCCATGCTTTCAAGTTTATTTAACAGTCTGTGATGTGGGACAGCATCAAAATCCTTACTTACTGTACTGTATACCTTAAAGAGCTACATCTATACTGCCCCCCCAATTGTTTTATTAGTTTTGTCACCCAGTCAAAACATTTAATAATATTTGCTCTCCCCCCAAGTAATTCCAGGTTGTTTGTGTTCCTGTAAATTGTTGGATAATTTACAACTCTTTCTTTTAATAGTGTTTCCATCAATGTCCCTACTACCGATGTAAGGCTCACTAGTCGGTAGTTGTTTGCCTCTTCCTTACATCCACTTTGTGCAGTGGGACTACATTCACTCAATTCCAGTACTCTGAAATTACTCCTGTAACTAGTGACTGGTTGAATAATTATGTTACTGGTCCTACCAGCACATCTTTAAGCTCGTTTAGTATCCTTGGATGTATCCAATCTGACATCATTGATTTGTCCACTTTCAGTTTTGAGAGTTAACTTAGGACCTTCTCCTCTGTAAAGTATTTGTTTCTATCTAATTTTTCTGAATATATTTGCCACTTAACTGTGGCTCCTTTACCTCTCTTTCAATAGTGAATACTGGGCAAAAATAATTATTAAGATGATCTGCTATTACATTGTCTCCCTCAACAAGTCTCCCTCTCTCTCTGTCTTTAGTCTTATTATTCCACCTTTTATTTTTCTCCTTTCGCTTATATATTGTACATAAACTGACTGACGATTCTCTCCCCAGCATGTGCCTTTCTATATCTGATTATCATCTTAGCCTCCTTATGTCTAACAAGATTCACCTCTTTGTCTTCATTATTCTGTGTCTACTTATAATTCCTAAAGGCTATCTTTTTTGCTTTCACAAAACTTGCTACTTCTTTCGCAAACCACACTAGCTTCCTTTTCCTTTTGCTAACCATTTTGATACAAAGGTCTGTTGACTGTTGTATTGCAATTAAAAAAAAAATCACACCACTCCTAAGTTCCTACACTCTGAAGAGTTGCTTACACATTTTCCCATTCCTACAAAATCAGCCTCCCTACAGTATATTACAAACACCATTGTTTTTGTGTGGTAAGAATCAGTCTCTGTCTTCATTCTGAAACATACTGCTTTATGGTTACTGGATCCAAGCTTTTCACCCACATTTTCATCCATAAGTGCATCAGATATTCTGTCGCCATTTGTAAGAATTACATCTAATATTGTACATTTAAGAGTTTGCAATTGATGAAAGAATGCTCCCTGCAAGGAATTCAGAATGTCCCTACTTCTAGTGGAACTTGCAACAGACACCTCAGGTACATTAGTTTCCCATGATTACTATCTCACCTTTTAGTGCCATTTCAATGATTTCCCACAATAGATTCTTGTACAGGTCCACTTCTTGACCACGTTGTCTGTAAATCACCACAATATAAAGAATCTCTAACGCCTCTAACCCTATGTTCAGCCAAAGTGACACAGTTTTTTCTTCAATATTTTGTATTAAGGAAATATGTATACTTTTCTCACATACAGTACATTGCTATCCTTCCTCCAATTCTTCCCATTCTGTCCTTCCTAAATAAAGTATATCCCGGTAAATCTATGTCCCAGTCATGGTTTTCATTGCACCATGACTCTGTAATAGCCACAATATCTAGATCATCCCATGTCATTATTGAAATTAGTTCTGGAATTTTAATTCCGTAGCACCTAGCATTTGCACACATACTGTAGCTCTTAGAATTTTACTTGTGCTTCTCCTACTCTTAGTTTTTAATCTCACTGCCTATGTTTATTTGGTTTTGATTTATCTTCTATCATTATCTTCTTATGCTGTGGATATGGGGACTATTCAAATATGGACACAGATCTTGCTTCCACAACAAGATCTGCACCCAACTACTAACGTGCCAGCACAGGTCAAGGATGCCTAGCATGTGTGTTGAGCCGCCCTCTATGTGTTCACAATTTAATTGTGAAAACAAAGACTAGAGGACAAACCATGGCTGCACAGCCTGGCTGTGCTGTCAGGCAGTTGGCACCTTCTTTTTTCTTGGAGAGACTGCATTTGACAGCATGCAGCTGCCCCAAAATGGTCCAGACACACATTTGTTGTCTAGACTATGGCCACAAAATGTCACAGTGGCGCCATCCTGATGACGGAAGCTGTCAATCACTATGCAATTGCATCCTTCTGAGATGCAATCACATGGTGAAGGGTCACACATGCTTATTATGGTCAGTGTATGTGTGCATACCTGATGGACACAGTCACTGCATGCAAATGCAGTGGCTGCATCCATTTTCTAATAAGGCTTATGCTTCCTATTCCATTTGCCTGCAAAATTATTACCCCCTAGGTTGAAGGAGCAGATTGCTTTATTCCTATTTGGTTCACTGCCCCCCCTGCTAGTTTTAATAGTTCCTGATAACGCTTCATATTCTGTTGTGCGTTACAATTGGAAACAACAGTGATAAGACAAACTGGTTAATAACAGACAGACAAAGAGGTAGGAAGGCCCTGCTCGCAAGCTTACACTCCATAGGGAATGAGGAAGGATATATAAGGATAAGCACTATCTATAGCATAGCAGTTCCACCAGATAGTAGAGACAGTCCTGATGGGATGTAATTAGATATGAATGCTTCTGAAAATAATGTGGGCAGTTCAGGAATGTGATAAGCTCTCTGAAGAGGTGAGTTTTCAGGGAATGCTTGAAAGTTTGGAGGCTAAAGAGTCTTATCGTGCGTGGAAGGGCATTCCATATGGTGGGTGCTGCCTAATGAAAGTCCTGCAATTGTGAATGGGAGCAAGTGATCCATGCAGATGAGAGACACAGGTCTTGTGCAGATCGGAGAGGTCTAGTTGGGTGATATTTTGAGATAAGCGAAGAGATGTATGTAGCTGTAGTTTGGTTAATAGCTTTATATGTGAGTAGAAGTATTTTAAATTGATTAAGGTAGAATATGGCCAATCAATGGAGGGACTGACAGAGTGCATCCACAGATGATGATCCGCTAGGAAGATTAGCCTTGCAGCTACATTCAAAATGGATTGTAGTAGTGAGAGTCTTTTCCTGTGGAGACCAGTGAGGAGACTATTGCAATAAGCAATGTGGGAGATAATGAGAGCATGGATCAGAGTTTTTGCAGTGTCTTGTGTAAGATATGGTCATATTTTGATATGTTTATTAGATGCATATAACTTGATTTAGAGACAGATTCAATGTATGACACAAATTACAGTTTAGAGTCAAGGATAACACCTAGGCAGAGAGCTTGTGGGGTAGGGTAGATTGTTAAATTGTAAACAGTTATGGAGATATCAGATTGGTAACTACTCTTGGTTGGTGGGAATATAATTGATTCTGTTTTGGAAATGTTGAGTTTGAGGTGGCAAGTTGACATCCAAGATGAAATTTCAGACAGGCATTCAGTGACAAGAACCAATACAGATGGTGACTTAACTGGGGAGGGTAGGTACATTTGAGTATCATCAGTGTACAGAAGATACTGAAATCCGAAGGAGCTGATAAGTTTAACAAAAGATGACGTAAAATAGAAAAATAGAGGACCTAAGACTAAGCCTTAAAGGTACTCCAACTGAGAGAGGTAGTGAAGAGGAGGTGGAATAAGAGAAGCGAACACTCAAAGAGCAATTAGATAGGTATTATGAGAACCAAGAAAGGCCGGTGTCCTGAAGACCTAGGGATTGTAGTGTGTAGAATGAGAAGTGAGTGGTCAACAGTGTCAAAAGCAGCAGAGAGATAAGAAGTAAGTAATGGCATTTAGATTTGGCAATGACTAGATAATTAACTACTTTAGTCAGTGCTGTCTCTGGAGTGTTGGGAATGTTGCCTGACTGAAGTGGGTCCAATAAGTTGTGGGAGTTAAAAAAGTGTGTGAGGCGAGTGTAGGTGAGCCTCTCAAGTAGCTTGGAGGGGCATGGGAGCTGAGAGATGGGACGGTAGTTAGAGAGAGAGTTTGGGTTAGAATTGTGTTTTTTTAAGAATAGGGGTAATCATTGCATGCTTGAAAGCATACGAAAGATAACAGAAGAGAGAGATTACAGATATTAGTTAAGGCTGAGATAAGCATAGGAGACAGAGTTTTACTGGCTTGTGAGGGTAATGGATCAAGAGGAGAGGTAGTAGAGTAGGAGAATGAGAAGAGTGCAGATACTTTATCTTCACTTTTTGGATCAAATTAATAGAAAGTGCCAGAGGGTTCAGGTAGAGAATTGGGAAGGTCACTGGTTGAGGACTAGCATATAATTTCATCTCTATTTTATCGATCTTGTCCTTGAAGTAGGAAGCAAGTTCTTGTGCACTGAGTAATTATTGGGGGGGCTATGGAGGGTAAAGTAGTGGTTCAAATGTATAAAGAAGTCGCTTGGGGTTGGTGGCATGAGAAGAGATGAGAGATTAGAAATATGTTTGTTCAGCAGTGTCCAAAGCATTGCGATAGGAGTGGTAGGTTGATTTATTCATGAGGAAGTCACTTGGAATCCGAGATTTACGCCACTGATGTTCTACATTACGTGTTTTTGTAGTTGTCTTGTTGATATAGAGTGCCACAATTGACATCTAAGCCTACATGGAGTGTGATGGGTAGCTGGAGCCACTTCATCAGGGGCTCTCTCGAGCAGCGACGTGCAGTCAGGAGAGGCAGGGGAGGCAGAGCCTCCCCTGTAATACTGCTTGTCATACTCCTGAGTTTTGACTGTATCACAACAAAAATTATTATAATAATACAAAGATATTTATAACTTATAAGCATCTTTGTATTATAGCAATTATTTTTATAGTTAATATTTCCTAGATTCTGCAGGGCTCCCTTGAATCGCTGGGATAGACGACAGTTGAGGTAATGACAGCTCAGCCTCATCTCTCCTAGTTAGACACTGCCTGTCACATTGTGCAGAGTGAGGCGGGGCCATACCTTGACCAATAACAATGCTTAGAAAAGGAGCAATGAGAGGCATACCGCAGTGTTGGGGGGGCGTGCCTCTATCTATGATTGACCAATCTACGCTGATGCTGTAAGCCGGATGAAAACAGTGACTTCCCACCCTACCCTGCACCATTTCCCCCTGCTGCACTGCCGGCCCCGCACACCGGAAGGAGGTGAGAGCACCCAGCTTCGGATCCCTGTCCGTGTTCCAGGGGAGAGGTGCACAGACCCGGGTCCCCTGCCTGCCTCCAGCCACCGCGCTCAGAGTCCCCGTTTCTGGCTTGTCCTGGCGCTGCTGTCAGGTCTTCGGTCCTCCTTGGGTCTCCTTCGGAGTCTCTGAAGCCCCCTCCTCGTCCTCCGACTGTGGCCAAGAGATGGAAGGTAAACCAGCGGGCAAGTGACAGGAGAGAAATGGCTGCTGAGACCCACCTACATTTTCACTGCCAGCAAAAGATGGAGGGAGAGAACACCAACAGGTATCCAGCTGACGTGGGGCAATTTGTGTGCTAAGCTCCCTCTTATTACATTAGTTGGGGGTGCTTATACTGTGTTTATGTGTGTGCATTCTCATTCAGCGTGTCACTATTATAAGTATAGCGCCTTTTATTTTTTTATTTTTTATAAACACATTTTTCTTTGGTGTTTTGTATTTATTATATTATATATTATATATTCACATTCATCACAACAGTGCCTCCCCAGTCATTGACCTCACCACGCGTCACTGCTCTCGAGAGTCTGGTTCAGGGATACAGCAGTCTAAGGAGATGTAAATGTAGAAATTGGTGAAAGCAGTTGATGCAGAGAGGTGGAAATTTGTTGAAAATGAATAATATCAGTTTTTCTGCAGGTTAAGGACACAGCCATCCTACATATCTCGGCATGCAGTTTAGCTATTTCCTCTTGCAACAAAGAAAATTTATTACAGTCTTGGAATTTGGTAACATCTTGTGGCATAAAAGTTTCCATAGTGTCCCCAGCTCAGGCTCTTTTCTCCCATCTTCTTCGGCAAGACTTGTGATGAGTAGTAAACAACAGTTCTGTAGATTTTCTTCTCAAATCCGGTAAGAGTTGTATTGGTTCCTTTAAGGTTGAACATTTGGCTGGATATTAGTTGCTGACAGCCCAGCCAGATCTGATCAGCAATTGCTTCCTAGAACAAGGGAAAGTCTTGCACCAGAATAAGGGGGTATGGTAATTTAAAGACTATAGTTATCACTATGATACATTTTTGCCCTTTTTGTGTAAGGGGTAGAAAAAACTTGAGGGACCCACTGTAGCCACTGTCAAGTCCATGGGTTCCTCACAGCTTCGGCACTCAGCACAGAAATGCCCTGGATCTCAACATTCAAAGCACTTAGGTCTAAAATACTTTGCCCACTAGCTCCACTGTTGGCAGGGTGACCGTTTTCCAGGCATCAGCTTAAGATTTCCCTCAGTAGCAGTTGACATGTGTTGCTTTGCAGAATTTTGGTCTATCACTGTGGCAAGTTCCTCATAAGGCTGCAGGTCTGCTTGCAGCCGCTACCTCTGTAAGCTTCGTCAAGCCCACAGTAATAAATGGTTATCATCTCTATCATATAGTCAGGTGTATTGATTCCTGGCTTCAACTAGCTCTTTAGCACTTTAGAGAGTTCTTCCAGCTGTGAACAAGCTGTTTTACCCTTAACAATACACCATTCATTGAAGCACTAGGCATTCACTGTTCCTGTCACTCCTATATTGGTCAGTATTGCAATTTTCACCTGCCAAGAATTAGAAGCCTGTATATCAGACAAATCAACATAAGATCACTGGGCTACAGCACTCAAATATGGCAACAGTTTTTCTGCCAAATATTATGGTGGCAAAGCAAGTATCTCAAAAGCTAAAAGCTTTGCCCCCACATCATCTGAGGAGGTCAATTTTTGCTTGACAGTCAACCCAGAGACTGTATGTCCCTGTCTTGCTTGAAACAATTCCTCACACATGAGCTTAAAAGGATTATCTGTGCATTTTGCGTCTATTGCATCGTGGCCACATTCATCAATGCCCTTAGAATTTCCTCCATACTGATGTCTGGAAGTTTGGAAATATGAAACTTTGCTTCCCTCTACATAAATTAGTAGACAACACATTTTCCATGTGGCACTACAATTACTAGTATTTAGCACCATCTTTCCCTGTAGTAGTCTTGCAAGAGGATTCTCTCTGAAACACAGCTTTATAAACGACACAGATTCAAAACACTTGAGATTTCAACCAGAGAAAATCAGTTGCATTTAGCAGATTGTTACCCTTTAATCCTTTATCTGCTGCACAAGTTTCACAATTTGCTTTTTTTTTTTAAATATAGCAACACCTTATTTCTTTCCATTGACAGTGTACATACAAAACTTGTACAGATGTAGGCACACTCTGTGCATAGCTGGCATGACTAGTGTGCCCGTGAATGAGTTGTGTGCATGCATACACATGTGCATTCCATTCAGCTCTATGGGCAATGGCCAGGTGCAGCCCGTTGCATTAGGCAGCATGCCACAATGTGTATGCCTGTGCACACAGATTGCATCAGAGCTGAACCAGGCTACATCTGTATTTTAGCAAACCCTGTCTCATACAGCATGCCCAACCCTTCAGCTACTGTAAGTGCACAAGATACTTAATTCTACAGTACTTAAAGGACAAGGTTGATAAGATTTGAAATTAAATTGTATTCTTTTCATCAGTCAGTAACCTTCTTAATTCTCTACCTGAACCCTCTGGCACCTTCTCTTCATTGGTTCCCACAAATGAAGATGAAATATCAACAATCTTCTCATCATGCTACTCTACCATCTTTCCTCTTTGTCATATACCCTCACAAATTAGTAAAACTCCCTCTCCTGTGCTAATCCCAACCTTAAATAAAATCTGTAATCTCTCTCTTTCTACTGGTATCCTTCCATCAGGAAACAAGCATGCAGTGATTACTCCCTATCTGAAAAAATAAAAACTCTGACCCTATCTCTCTCCCAAACTATCATCCTATCTCTCAGCTCCCATACCCCTCCACGCTAATTGAGAGACTTGCCTCACATACTTTCTTAACTCACAAAACATATTGGACCCACTTCAGTCATGCTTTCATTACCAACACTCCACAGAGACAGCATTGACTAAAGTAATAAAATGATTGGTCATTGCTAAATCTAAAATTAGGGTGTGCAATCTTTTTCCCCTAATGTTGAACTTGTTATTATACATAATTATCCACTATTTTATAAAATTATTTTGTGAACTCCCTGCAAATGTACAATTTACTAAGATGCACCAATTCCATGGATTAATCCATGATTAATGACATAAAAAACTTACTTAAAAGTGAAAGAAAGAGCTTATGTCTTGTAATTCAGAGCAGACTGTCCATCTATGTTTATTGAATACAACTGGATTAATAATTTGGAGGTGGACTTCTTTAGGTGGAATGCTCATAGTCACATGTCCACATCAGCCTTTTGTTGATAGCGATGTGATGATGCCGCCTCTCACACAGGAATTCCCAACTGCAGCAACTTAGATTATAAAACTGTTTATTTTTGCTTAGAATTATTATTTTTACAATTTATTAAACAGTCTTAAGATATCATAAATGTGATAATACTGCCCATAGCACAATTTGCAATTAGTTGATGTTTTTACATTTTACCACAATAAAAATGTTTTTGTTTGGGGGTGAGATGCTTCTGAAACTGTGGAACCAGCAGATAAATAATAGTCCAGTACACCTTGATTTCTAACCCTCTCATACCCTGCATAATCCTTTCACATCCTCTCTGACTCTGGGGGTCATTCCGAGTTGTTCGCTCGTAAATTTAATCGCATCGCAGTGATTTTCCACTTAGTGCGCATGCGCATGCGCAATGTCCGCACTGCGACTGTGCCAAGTAATTTTGCTATGAAGTTAGGTATTTTACTCATGGCTTTTTCTTCGCTCAGGCGATCGGAGTATGATTGACAGGAAGTGGGTGTTTCTGGGCGGAAACAGGCCGTTTTATGGGCGTGTGGGAAAAAACGCTACCGTTTCTGGGAAAAACGCGGGAGTGGCTGAAGAAACGGAGGAGTGTCTGGGTGAACGCTGGGTGTGTTTGTGACGTCAAACCAGGAACGACAAGCACTGAACTGATCGCAGATGCCGAGTAAGTCTCGAGCTACTCAGAAACTGCACAGAGATGTTTTTTCGCAATATTGCGAATCTTTCGTTCGCAATTTTAAGAAGCTAAGATTCACTCCCAGTAGGCGGCGGCTTAGCATGTGCAATGCTGCTAAAATCGGCTTGCGAGCGAACAACTCGGAATGACCCCCTCTGTCATACACTGTCTCCCTCTGTCTACACTAGAGATGAGCAGCCCAGATTCCAAGGAATCCCAAACACTCTGGTCATCGGTGATCCTATGGTGCTGAATGCTGTGCTATGCTCTGCTTTATTGGCTGTGCTGAGACTCCAGTTTCGCTAGTGGCTGTGTTGTATATAAAGTGACTGTGTATATGCTGAATTCTGCATGCTGCTGTGTGCTGCAAAGTATTCTATTGTAAATTGTACCATTTGGTGCACTTTACTTTAATGTGCTTTATTCACATGCATCTATAAACCATGTGATCCATGCAGTTTGAACCGAGCAGTAAGTAAAAAAAAAAGGAAAAAAAAATTATATACAGGTTGAGTATCGCATATCCAAATATTCGAAAATATTCCGAAATACTGATTTTTTTTGAGTGAGACTGAGATAGTGAAACCTTTGTTTTCTGATGGCTTAATGTACACAAACTTTGTAAAGATATAAAATATTGTATTAAATGACCTTCAGGCTGTGTGTATAAGGTATATATGAAACATAAAGGAATTGTGTGTATGTACCCAAACTTTGTTAAATGCACAGTTATAAAAAATATTTGCTAAAATTAGAGATGTGCCCTAGAAATTTTTCAGGTTTTGTGTTTTGGTTTTGGATTTGGTTCCGCAGCCGTGTTTTGGATTCGGACACGTTTTGGCGAAACCTCCCAGAAAATGTTTGGGCGTATTCGGGTGTGTTTTAGATTCGGGTGTTTTTTTCAAAAACCACTCAAAAACAGCTTAAATCATAGAAAGTGGGGGTCATTTTGATCCTATAGTATTATTAACCTCAATATCCATAATTTTCTCTCATTTCCAGTCTATTCTGAACACCTTACACCTCACAATATTATTTTTAGTCCTAAAATTTTCACCGAGGTCACTGGATGACTAAGCTAAGCGACCCAAGTGGGCGACACAAACACCTGGCCCATCTAGGAGTGACACTGCAGTGTCAGACAGGATGGCACTTAAAAAAATTAGCCCCACACATCACATTATGAAAGATAAATAAAAAAAAGGTGTTGTTTAAACAGGACATGCACACTTTAACATACCCATCATTTCAGCCACAGGGTCTGCCACATGATTGTGGCTGAAATGACTGGTTGGTTTGGGCCCCCACCAAAAAAGAAGCAATCAATTTCTCCTTCAACAAACTGGCTCTACAGAGGCAAGATGTCCACCTCCTCCTCATCCTCCGATTCTGCACCCCTCTCACTGTGTACATCCCCCTCCTCACAGATTATTACTTTGTAATTTGTCCCCATTTGTAATTTGTCCCCACTGCCAGTATACGTACGGACTGTCTGACGTGCCTACTTGGATGTCGACAATGGTGACATAATCATATGCAGTGACAGTAGACAACATGTAGACAACATGTCAGTAATCATTGGCAGGTCCTTCAGTCCGGACCAGATGTCAGCACTCACTCCGGACTACCCTGCATCACCGCCAGCGGGTGGGCTTGGAATTCTTAGCCTTTTCCTCACAGCCCCAGTTGCGGGAGAATGTGAAGAAGGTGCTGATGACGGGTCACGTACCGCTTGAAATGACAATTTTCTCTCCAGCAGGTCTTTGAACCTCTGCAGACTTGTGTCTGCTGGAAAGAGAGATGCAACATAGGATTTAAACCTAGGATCGAGCACGGTTGCCTGAATGTAGTGCTCTAATTTCAACAGATTGACTACCCGTGAATCCTGGTTAAGAGAATGAAGGGCTCCATCCACAAGTCCCACATGCCTAGCGGAATCGCTCCAATTTAGCTCCTCCTTCAATCCCTCCTGCTGCTTCTGCAAAAGATGAGGGGAATGACTTAAGTCAGGCTGGCAGTGTCTGAAGTAACTTCACATGTGGCAAGTTAAAAAAGGTTGCAGAACCTTGCACAAGGTTGAAATTATTCTCCACTGCGCTTGAGTCAGGTGCATTCCCCTTTCTTTGCCTATATCATATGCAGATGTATAGGCTTGAATGGCCTTTTGCTGCTCCTCCATCCCCTGAAGCATATAGAGGGTTGAATTCCACCTCATTACCACCTCTAGCTTCAGCTGATGGCGGGTCAGGTTCAGGAGTGTCTGCTGGTGCTCCAGTTTTCGGCACGCAGTGGCTGAAAGCCGTAAGTAACCCGCAATTCTTTGGGCCACCGACAGCATTGCTTGCATGCCCCTGTCATTTTTTAAATAATTCTGCACCACCAAATTCAATGTATGTGCAAAACATGGGACATGCTGGAATTTGCCCACATGTAATGCATGCACAATATTGGTTGTCCGATGTCACAAATCCCCAGGAGAGTCCAATTGGGGAAGCCATTCTGCGATGATGTTCCTCAGTTTCCATAAGAGGTTGTCAGCTTTGTGCCTCTCATGGAAAGCGGTGATACAAAGCGTAGCCTGCCTAGGAACGAGTCGGCATTTGCGAGATGCTGCTACTGGTGCCGACGCTGCTGTTCTTGCTGCAGGAGGCAATACATCTACCCAGTGGGCTGTCACAGTCATATAGTCCTGAGTCTGCCCTAATCCACTTGTCCAAATGTCCGTGGTTAAGTGGACATTGGGTACATCTGCATTTTTTAGGACACTGGTGAGTCTTTTTCTGACGTCTGTGTACATTCTCAGTATCGCCTGCCTAGAGAAATGGAACCTAGATGGTATTTGGTACCGGAGACACACTACCTCAAGATATTCTCTAATTGCCTGTGAACTAACGGCGGATACCGGACGCACGTCTAACACCAACACAGCTGCCAAGGCCTGAATTATCCTCTTTGCAACAGGATGACTGCTGTGATATTTCATCTTCCTTACAAAGGACTGTTGGACAGTCAGTTGCTTACTGGAAGTTGTAAAAGTGGTCTTCCGACTTCCCCTCTGGGGTGATGAACGACTCCCAGCAGCAACAACAGCAGAGCCATGAGCAGTAGGCATTACACTCAAGGATCCATCGGAGGAATCCCAGGCAGGAGAGGACTCGTCAGACTTGCCAGTGACATGGCCTGCAGAACTATTGGTGTCCCTGTCTAAGGAGGAAATTGACACTGAGGTTGTTAGAGGTGTGGTTTGCAGGAGCTTGTGTACAAGATGAAGGGATTTAGTTGTCAGTTGACTGCTTTCGCTGTCACCCATGGTTTTTGAACTTGTCAATGACTTCTGACAACGAAAACCAAATAACTGCTTAAAAGCACCTATGTAATAGACTAGATGATAAAAGAAATTCCCCTGATAGAGCGCGCGGTCGTACACACTAAGTGGGTGTCAGATAAAGCATAGTAAAACAAAAGAAACGTCTGCGCAGTGTACCAGGGAAAGAACGAGAGCCGACGTTAGAAAATAATTAATTTATTAACTATAAGCACTAGATAAAAACAAACTATTACAATAACAGTTGAATATGATAGATGGTAATGAATATATATCATATTGTATAGTTAGGTACACCTTGATTGGTACTAATGTGGTAGGTATCGTAATAAATTGAAGCAACTTTTATGAATTAACTTAGTGGAAGTCCGCAGTCACTCACATGGATTATCACTTTATAATGGTGCTTGTAAATACCAAACGTCAGATCGGTCCCCAGTAAAGCAGAGTTCCCGTCACAATGCTGAATCAATAGAGTAAGTACCTCTCCTGTGGGCTGGTCCGAGACCGGGCATCCCCAGTCTTTAGTCCTGCATTGCCCACTGATGCTATGCAGCAAGGAGATAAGGGGAACTGCCGGGCTAATGAAGCAGGTGAAAGCCGCGTGCTGGTGTGAGCGGCTTTGCGGGGATCAGAGAAGAGTTGCACAGATCCGTTGGTTCACGGCAGATTGCTTCAAGTGTAGGTACCTGGATCAAGGTGTGTTGAGGAGGCGGAGGCCTAAAGCTTTTCGTCATGTATTATGTGACTTTATCAAAGGTATACCTTTGATAAAACGGTTCTCCTTATCTCCTTGCTGCATAGCATCAGTGGGCAATGCAGGACTAAAGACTGGAGATGCCCGGTCTCGGACCAGCCCACAGGAGAGGTACTTACTCTATTGATTCAGCATTGTGACGGGAACTCTGCTTTACTGGTGACCGATCTGACGTTTGGTATTTACAAGCACCATTATAAAGTGATAATCCATGTGAGTGACTGCGGACTTCCACTAAGTTAATTCATACAAGTTGCTTCAATTTATTATGATACCTTCCACATTAGTGCCAATCAAGGTGTACCTAACTATACAATATAATATATATTCATTACCATCTATCATATTCAACTGTTATTGTAATAGTTTGTTTTTATCTAGTGCTTATGGTTAATAAATTAATTATTTTCTAACGTCGGCTCTCATTCTTTCCCTGGTACACTGCGCAGCCGTTTCTTTTGTTTTACAATGACTTCTGATGAATGCGCTCCAGGTGATGTATAAGGCAGGATGTTCCGAGGTGGTTAACGTCCTTACCCCTACTTATTACAGCTTGACAATGGCGACACACAGCTTTTCACCCGTTGTCCGCATTTCTGTTAAAATAATTCCACACCGAAGAGGTGATTTTTTTTGTAATTTGACCAGGCATGTCAATGGCCATATTCATCCCATGGACAACAGGTGTCTCCCCGGGTGCCTAACTTAAACAAACCACCTCTCCATTAAATCCTCCGTGTCAATTTTCTCTTCAGCGCCAGCAACACCCATATCCTCATCCTGGTGTACTTCAACACTGACATCTTCAATTTGACTATCAGGAACTTGACTGTGGGTGATCCTTGCAGCACTTGCAGGGGGCGTGCAAATGGTGGAAGGCGCCACCTCTTCCCATCCAGTGTTGGGAAGGTCAGGCATCGCAACCGACACATTTGGACTCTCCTTGGGGATTTGTGATTTAGAAGAACACACAGTTCTTTGCTGTGCTTTTGCCAGCTTAAGTATTTTCATTTTTCTAGCGGGAGGATGAGTACTTCCATCCTCATGTAAAGCTGAACCACTAGCCATGAACATAGGCCAGGGCCTCAGCCATTCCTTCCCACTCCATGTCGTAAATGGCATATTGGCAAGTTTATGCTTCTCCTCAGACGCTTTTAATTTCGATTTTTGGTTCATTTTTCTGAACTTTTGTTTTTTGGATTTTACATGCTCTCTACTATGACATTGGGCATCGTCCTTGGCAGACGACGTTGATGGCATTTCATCGTCTCAGCCATTACTAGTGGCAGCAGCTTCAGCATGAGGTAGAAGTGGATCTTGACCTTTCCCTATTTTACCCTCCACATTTTTGTTCTCCATTTTTTAATGTGTGGCATTATATGCCAGTAATATATCAATAGCAATGTCCTACTGTACTGTCTGTACTACTACTGCTGGTCACCAAAATGCTGCACTGTCCTACTATATACTACTCACAACAACAATGCAGCACAGATATGGATAGTATACTTGACACAGAGCTGCAAGATACAACAATGGCCTACTGTACTGTACTATATGCATACTGCTGGTCACCAAAATGCTGCACTGTCCTTCTAAATACTGCTCACGACAGCAATGCAGCACAGATATGGATAGTATATTTGACAAAGAGCTGCAAGATACAGCAATGGCCTACTGTACTGTACTATATGTATACTTCTGGTCACCAAAATGCTGCACTGTCCTACTATATACTGCTCACAACAACAATGCAGCACAGATATGGATAGTATACTTGACACAGAGCTGCAGGATACAGCAATGGCCTACTGTACTGTACTATGGCCCTCATTCCGAGTTGTTCGCTCGGTATTTTTCATCGCATCGCAATGAAAATCCGCTTAGTACGCATGCGCAATGTTCGCACTGCGACTGCGCCAAGTAACTTTGCTATGTAGAAAGTATTTTTACTCACGGCTTTTTCATCGCTCCGGCGAACGTAATGTGATTGACAGGAAATGGGTGTTACTGGGCGGAAACACGGCGTTTTATGGGCGTGTGGCTGAAAACGCTACCGTTTCCGGAAAAAACGCAGGAGTGGCTGGAGAAACGGTGGGAGTGCCTGGGCGAACGCTGGGTGTGTTTGTGACGTCAACCAGGAACGACAAGCACTGAACTGATCGCACAGGCAGAGTAAGTCTGGAGCTACTCTGAAACTGCTAAGTAGTTAGTAATCGCAATATTGCGAATACATCGGTCGCAATTTTAAGAAGCTAAGATTCACTCCCAGTAGGCGGCGGCTTAGCGTGTGTAACTCTGCTAAATTCGCCTTGCGACCGATCAACTCGGAATGAGGGCCTATATGTATACTGGTGGTCACCAAAATGCTGCACTGTCCTACTATATACTGCTCACAACAACAATGCAGCACAGATATGGATAGTATACTTGACACAGAGCTGCAAGATACAGCAATGGCCTACTGTACTGTACTATATGTATACTGCTGGTCACCAAAATGCTGCACTGTCCTACTATATTCTGTTCACAACAACAATGCAGCACGGATATGGATAGTATACCTGACACAGAGCAGCAAGATACAGCAATGGCCTACTGTACTGTAATTATAACTAATGTACTGTAATTATATACTGGTGGTCCCCACAATGCAGCACACTGAGCAGCACAGATATTTGTAGCACACTGAGCACAGATATGGAGCGTTTTCAGGAAGTGAACGTAGATATTTGCAGCACACTGAGCACAGATATTTGCAGAACACTGAGCACAGATATTTGCAGCACACTGAGCACAGATAGGGAGCTTTTCAGGAAGAGAATGTAGCCATGTCCTCTCTGTTCAATATCCAAAGCACGAGTGAAAATGGCGGCGATGCGGGGCTCTTTATATAGAATACGAAAATCGCGAGAATCCGATAGCGGGATTATGATTTTGGCCGCGTTCGGGTTAACAAAGCAAGGAGGGAAGATCCAAGGCTGCCTTGGACCCATGTAAAATAGGCAAAGTTCGGGGGGGTTGGATCTCGATGAACCGAACCCGCTCATCTCTAGCTAAAATTACCATTAGGCTTTGTGTGTATAAGTTGTATATGAAACATAAATGCATTATGTGCTTAGACTTGGGTCCCATCACTATGATATCTCATTATGGTATGCAATTATACCAAAATACGGAAAAATCCGATATCCAAAATACTTCTGGTCCCAAGCCTTTTGGATAAGGGATACTCAACCTGTATATATATATATATATATATATCTGTGCAATAAGAGGCGGCACTCGGAGACTTTGTAAACTCAAAAGCATGTATTTAAGTGGTTCATCTCATCAGGATAAGTGCAACTGGAAAAGTGCAACAATGTATAGACAAGTTTACCCCCCACTGAGAATCCTCCACCGGCAGTCTCCGCTGGCCACGCCGTTCTTACTTCCTGTCACTCGTCCCGGTGCGCATCAGATACTATGATACTTGTTTAAGCGAAGAAGTAGTTCGGGAGAGACTAAGCAAAATTAAGATGAATAAATGACCTGGTCCTGATGGACTTCACCCCAGGGTTCATATGGAGCTTAGCTCACAACTAGAACGACCCCTATACTTGATTTTCAATAGTTCAATTAGATCAGGCATGGTACCGAAGGATTGGCGTATAGCTGAGGTAGTGCCATTATTAAAAAAAGTGATCCAAAAATCTTCTGGGAAACTACAGACCAGTTAGTTTAACATCTATAGTGGGGAAAATATTGGAAGGAATTCTAAGGAATGTCATACAAGAGTATCTAAAGTACACTAGGATTATTAGCAAGAACCAGCTTGGGTTTGTGAGGGACAGGTCATGTCAGACTAACTTAATTAGCTTTTAGGAAGTGAGCAATAATCTTGATCAAGGAAAAGCAGTGGATGTGGTCTTCCTAGATTTTGCAAAAGCCTTTGATACAGTTCCTCACAGGAGACTGATGATCAAATTAAGGAGATTGGTTTAGGAAAACAATTTGCACATGGATAAGCAGCTGATTGGATAGCAGGGTACAGCGATTAGTGGTCAACGGGAAGTCCTCAACCTGGTCCCCAGTAGTCAGCGGAATACCACAAGGCTCTGTACTCGGACCACTACTGTTCAACATATTTATCAATGAACTAGACATAGGCCTGGAAAGCACAGTGTCAATCTTTGCAGATGATACAGGTTGAGTATCCCTTATCCAAAATTCAAAATCCCACATTTTGGGGTCCCCTAATGAAATAATGACATATATATTATATATTATGTGTATATATAGATATATTATATAGATATATAATATAATATATATGTATATGTGTCATTATCTCAGTAGGGGAACCAAAAATGTGTGATTTTGAACTTTGGACTGTATTAAACTGTGTAAGGTAATTATTTCAGAATTAAATGTGGAGTCCTTGCAGAATGATCTATCTAAACTTGAACTCTGGGCATCTAAATGGAAAATGAGATTCAATACAAACAAAAGCAAGGTTATGCATTTTGAGACTTAAAACAAACTTGCATACTACATATTAAATGGGGAACGACTAGGGAAAACAGAGTTGGAAAAAGATTTGGGTGCATTCATTGATAATAGGCTTAATAACCATACCCAATGTCAAAATGCAGTAAAGTAGGCAAGTAAGGTCCTAGCGTGCCTCTGCATAAGGCATTGGTATGTCCGCAACTGGAATATTGTGTTCAGTTTTGGGCAGCATTGTATAAAAAAGACATCAGTGAACTCGAAAGTGTTCAAAGGCGAGCTACTAAATTGATTAAAGGCCTAGAAGGACTGGACTATAAGGAAAGACTTACTAGGCTGAATATGTATACACTAGAAAAGAGGCGTCTAAGAGGAGATATTATTAATATCTTCAAATATGTAAAGGGATATCACAAAGAGTTATCAGAGGAATTATTTATTAAAAGAACACAGTTTAGGACTCGTGGGCACTCGCTGCGACAAGAGGAGAGAAAGTTCTGAACGCAATGGAGGAAAGGGTTCTTCACTGTTAGGGCAATCAGGATGTGGAATTCCCTGCCAGGGAAGGTGATAATGGCGGACTCTGTAATTGGATTTAAAAAATGAATGGATACATTTCTGAATGAAAAAGCTATCCAAGGTTATAATACTTAAAATATCAACGTGGTTAATCAGGGGATAACATGAGTTATAGTAGCTAACCAGTCATAAATCTTTGTTTAGCTAGTATGTAGAATTATCACAACTTAAAACAGGTTGAACACGATTGGAAATTTGCCTCTATTCAACCTCAAATACTATGTTACTATATGAGGCTGAGCATGCTGAGGTCCTTGTGACTGAACACTCAAAGGTTATGCTGACAAAGCTCAGGGAGCAAGTGGAGCAATACAATGTCAATGTACTTAAATTCAAAAAAGAAAAACTACAGAAGGCTCAACTGGATTATGCCCACCACAGGGTATACACTTGGATAAGCAATTCCGCAGCTCCACCGAATAGGAATCAATTTTGTCACCCTCGCAGGGAATGCAGTGGTGACCAACAAAAATACACGTCCGCAAGTGACGCGGATGATACATCCAAAACTTCACCAGTTTCCGACCAACGTGAGATCACTATAAGACCTTGGAGCAGGAAAGTTGCTTTCTATCAATCTATGTATGTTTGTCTGTTATGTATTGTTAGTGTTTTCTTCCTGGAGCACCTTGTTTTTGATGTTACATTATGTCTGTAATTGAAGGGGTTATATATTGATGTAATGTGCTGACAATGTTTGAACCTTGACAAATGTCCCAGGGGGGTCCAAAACGTCAGCATCATCTCTGTACCCATGCTGTATTAAATTTTGATGATTCTGAGAATGGACTGGTAAGTGCACTCCTTAAATCGGTTTAAACATTTGTAAGTGAGTACACCCCAGCAAGCTGAATATTTTTTATGTGTGCTGGCATCTTTTGGAACTTGTCAATTTCCATGTTTGACAAAAGCTTACAGATGATTAATTTAAGCCATGCACCCAAAAGCAATTATCATATTGAGCTCTTAATGATTATTTTTGCTGCATTTAATCTACCACATGGACATTATTATATAAACCATGCGTTTTGAACATCATCCGGGTCATATACGTGATATTTTTTGTCTTTTAAAGATTTTTCTTCTATATATGTGTGTTTTTTTTCTCTCTTTTTTTCTTTTTTTATTATTATTATTATTATTTTTTGCTTTAGGTTTATTATATGTTTTCTCTGTTATTGGTGGCTAACGCAGTTTTAAGGATTTGTAGGCTATTGTTATTGTGGTTGCAAGATCCACTTGATTGATGGAGAATTTAGTCAACCCAGAGTTGTTGACTTATGCTGAATATGGGCAGGTCTCGTGTACTGATGACAACGCTGAGCGTCTTCTATTTGGATTTACGGATTTTAATGCTATACCAGGGGAGAAAGCTATTGATGTCAATTAGTGATGAGTAGGTTCGGTTCCTCGGGATTCAAACCCACCCGAACTTCACCCTTTTTTGCACGGTTCCGAGCAGACTCGGATCCTCTCACCTTGCTTGGTCAACCCGAGCGCGCCCCGAACGTCATCATCCCGCGGTCAGATTCTCGCGAGATTCTGATTCTATATAAAGCAGGGCATCGCCGCCATTTTTCACTCGTGCATTGGAGATGATCGTGAGAGGACGTTACTGGCATCCTCTCAGTTTCTGTGTTCAGTGGTCTGCAAATTGTGCTGCAAATATCTGTGCTCAGTATGCTGCAAATATCTGTGCTCAGTGTGCTGCACGTGCAAATACCTACGTTCTCTGCCTGAAAAACACTCTATATCTGACTGTGCTAAGTGTGCTGCAAATATCTGTGCTCAGTGTGCTAATTGCTTTATTGTGGGGACTGGGGTCCAGCAGTGTTATATAGGAGGAGTACAGTGCAGAGTTTTGCTAACCAGTGACCACCAGTATTATACGTTCTCTGCCTGAAAAATGCTCCATATCTGTGCTCAGTGTGCTGCATATATCTGTGCTAACACTGCTTTATTGTGGGGACTGGGGACCACGAGTATTATATAGGAGGAGGACAGTTTAGAGTTTTGCTGACCAGTGACCACCAGTATTATACATTCTCTGCCTGAAAAGCGCTCCATATCTGTGCTCAGTATGCTGCAAATATCTGTGCTCACACTGCTTTATTGAGGGGACTGGGGATCACCAGTATTATATAGGAGGAGTACAGTGCAGAGTTTTGCTGACCAGTGACCACCAATATTATACGTTCTCTACCTGAAAAACGCTCCATATCTCTGCTGAATTGTAGTATATATAGTAGGAGTACAGTGCATAATTCTGCTGACCACCAGTATATAATATATAGCAGTACAGTAAAGTAGGCCACTGCTCTACCTACCTCTGTGTCGTCAATTATACTATCCATCCATACCCGTGGTGCATTTAAGTTTTGCACAGTATATATATATATATATATATATAGTAGGAGGACAGTGCATAATTTTGCTGACCACCAGTATATAATATAGAGCAGTACGGTACAGTAGGTCACTGCTCTACCTACCTCTGTGTCGTCAAGTACACTATCCATCCATACCTGTGGTGCATTTCAGTTGTGCGCAGTATATATAGTAGTAGGCCATTGCTATTGATATATTACTGGCATATAATTCCACACATTAAAAAATGGAGAACAAAAATGTGGAGGGTAAAATAGGGAAAGATCAAGATCCACTTCCACCTCATGCTGAAGCTGCTGCCACTAGTCATGGCCGAGACGATGAAATGACATCAATGTCGTCTGCCAAGGCCGATGCCCAATGTCATAGTAGAGAGCATATAAAATCCCAAAACCAAAAGTTCAGTAAAATGACCCAAAAATCAAAATGAAAAGCGTCTGATGAGAAGCGTAAACTTGCCAATATGCTATTTACGACAAGGAGTGACAAGGAACGGCTGAGGCCCTGGCCTATGTTCATGGCTAGTGGTTCAGATTCACATGAGAATGGAAGCACTCATCCTCTCACTAGAAAACTGCAGTGCCACTCCTAGATGGGCCAGGTGTTTGTGTCGGCCACTTGTGTCGCTTAGCTTAGTCACACAGCGACTTTGGTGCACCTCTTTTTTTTTCTTCGCATCATGTGCTGTTTGGGGACTATTGAAGTGCCATCCTGTCAGACACTGCAGTGCCACTCCTAGATGGGCCAGGTGTTTGTGTCGGCCACTTACGTCACTTAGTTTAGTCATCAAGCGACCTCGGTGCAAATTTTAGGACTAAAAATAATATTGTGAGGTGTTCAGAATAGACTGAAAATGAGTGGAAATTATGGTTATTGAGGTTAATAATACTATGGGATCAAAATGACCCCCAAATGCTATGATTTAAGCTGTTTTTGAGGGTTTTTTTTTTTTTTTTTAAACACGATTTATTGGGTGGATCAAAATAAGATTACATTGGTAACAGAGCACCCGGACAATTTGGGTGTTTAAAGAACAAATATAGTTACAATGAATTGTTACAACAACAGAATAATTGATCCTTTTTTGTTTGTTTTTGTTTTCCCCTTATTTTAAAAGAGTAAAGTTAAGATGTATGCGGTGGGGCACTCTCGGCGACGGATTGGCCTTCCGTCATAGAGAGTCAGCGGAGTCAATGAGAAGAAAAGAGTACTCAGAAATCGAGTAAAAAAGGGGGTAGAAAAGCAGGTGAGGCTGAGAGCCTCCAGTCGGAGAGAAAAGGAGGGGGAGTAGAGAGGGGGGGAGGGGTGGCCCTCCAGGGCAGGAGGCGGGTCGAACCGTGGGGTACGCGTCAGGCCACAAATGGGGAGGAGGCTTGCTGTAGGTTTAGCCACGGGGACCATACTTTGTCAAATTGTTTCGAGGTGTTACGTATGACTGCGGTCATATATTCCATTTTGTGGACATACCATATTCGGGAGATTATCACCGGCATTGGTGAAGGGGTCAGGCTCTTCCAGTCTGTAGCAATTTGGCATGTCATTGCCGAAACTACATGTCGAAATAGTTTGTTTTGGTGTCTATTGAGGATTGGGAGGGACATGGGGAGCAAGAAGTATTGGGGGTCTGGGGGGATAGAGATATCAAATAAGCGCGAAAGCAATATAATGAGTTCACCCCATATTTTGTGAATTTTGGGGCAGGCCCACCATATGTGTAAGAAAGAGCCACTGTCCATGCACCCCCTCCAGCAACCATCTGGGGTGTTGGGGAACATAGTGTGTAGGCGGTGACAATGCTAAATTCTTTTGTCGTATAAACAACCCTTTATGAAGTCTAAGAACACTGTATGCTGTTTACTTAAGAAGTACCGTAAGGGTACGCTAGTTGCGTAACGATCGCTCAGCCGTAGGCGAGACGCTCAAGCGTCACGTTCGCTCACGGCCCAGAGATCACAGGACAGCACGTTATTGGCTATGACTAGAGTAATGATTCGCTATGGCGTAGCGGTCGCTCGAGACCACGAGGAGATCACCAGCGGCGCAGACGCTCACAACGCTATACCTTTATGTCTAAACCTTTTATCAATGAAATACACAGAATACCTTAATGTGAATACAGGGTGTAAGTGCAACCTTGTGTAACCTGACTAACTACAAAGCTGCTTGAGCGTCACCGACGCTCAAGTGAACACTTAAAACTATAGGAAATACACAGATACTGGTTTAGGGTCCAAAGCCTATTAACTGTATTATATCTAATATACTTGTAAAAGAGAATCACAGTACAAATGATACACTACAATATAACAGATACTTCCTAACCAAAATACGATACTATCTAATACAATACAATACTAGTCTAGGGGAGATGTGAGAGAAAAGAGAAGGGAGAGAGAGAGAAATGGAGAGAGATGAGAGAAATTGGCTCACAGTAAGACAATGATTACGGAGAGAAACTTACGCACAAAGGGTATGATCGCATGCGCCTAGATATCCAGCTCCCGATTATCAGCAAGAAAACCGTTGATGAGAGTGAAGTTGGATATGGTCGGCCTGCCTATTTATGCCCCACACACAATGCAATCCCATAGTCCCTACAATCCCATTGTCCATTGGACGAAGGAATTCGGCCCTGCATCATAACAAAAGGTCATAGGTTGATTCATACAGGTGGGCTGTGACGATTTCCAACAGTTCAGGTGGGTGGGAAACTGGGTTTCCCGCCGCATACCTGAGTATGAGTAAATAATAGAAATGGACATAAACTTCTTATGTCCATAACTATCCGCACGAGCGATTAATACGCTCCAAACCAACACCGGAATATTGTTAATTAAATACTCTTCCGATGGGTACCAAACACTGCTGTATGACTCCTGTTAGACCCTTTGTACAATACAAAGAGGGATTCCTCCGTTCAGGGACATTCTATATTAACCAAACTTTCAGAAACTATCAAAGGGATCATGATCTATAAACTACATTAATTATGAAAATGTGTAACGAATGAGTCGCACGCTACGACTACATACTCTTTACCGTAAATACGCATACCGAGTGCGAGCGAGTGCACACAGTAGCGGGTATGCGCCTTCACGGGAAAGCGCACGCATGCGCAGCGCGTACCAGGGTGAGGTGCAAATATGGCAATGTGTATAGAAACATTTTTCTGACTTTGACAGTCCACCCTTTGGCAGTCAATAATAACTGCCACCTTCTAAAACATTTCAAAAGGAGAAAAATGTAAGTCAGGGGTTAATTGATTTCCATGGTGGGGTAAGGAAGAAGAGTGGAGTAGGTGTGAAGAGGGTATGACCTAGTGAGAAAGCAGAAGCATGTGTGTATGAGTCCATGTTTGGAGGGTCATGTATCATCGTGCCGTACGTGTGGTAAATCAAGCTTCGAGGTATTGCGAAGTATACATTTGAATTCCTTCTTATCCCGTACTAAGGGTCTGTGGATGGGCTGTCAAACTCTACCGAGCTCATTTCGGCTGTGGTTGTAACAAAATGGGGAAGCACATTTTAGTTGATGATACATGAATGGGGGAGGTATGTGGTTGCTGATATCTGTGCCTGTATTCCCTATCGTCTATGTGTGTCATTACCTGAGGGTTGCAGAGATGAAGATAAAGAACACTTATGGAAAATGCAATGATATTCTATGTCAGGGAAATGTACATCTGTTGTTGAAGTTTTGTTCGGTATCTGTTGAGAGTCGTCTTCTTTGCGCTGTATTGCTCCTTGGGCATGAGCAAATAGCTTTGTCAGTGCCATCAGATTTACAAAAATGTTGGGCTAGCGTGAGTTTAAAAATACTAGGGAAACTGGGGATCCATGGCAAAGTTCATCAAGTGTCCATATCATAGGTTGTCAAAACTTCATCTTTGGTGCTTGTCTGTTGTCTGTATAGCGTCTCGTCAACTTCCTCGTCCAAGGGGGTCTTTGTATCTTGGTGAAAAGCAGAAAAACAGGTGAAAGAAACGGACCTTATAATCGCATTTTCATTACATCATGGTTTCTATCATTGGGTCATAAATCAAATCCAGGTTAATTACGGTTTCCTCACTCCTCAAGCTCATCACTTTTGTACTTTGTTTGCACCTCATTAAAGCCTGCCCGCATCTAAATATCAATCCAATAGATATAACAACACCTAAGATACATAGGAGAAACTTTCCAACATCCATTATGACTCCTTGAGCCCAGTCTCCTAAACCGGAGAACCAATTTCGCGGGTTCAACCATGACACCCAACCAGTCAGCTCATTACCTACAGCAGCAAGGGTGAGATTGTGTTTTCGACGAAATTCCCACTTTAATTGGAGAATATCGTCCATCTTTTGGTCTATGACCTCTACCGGATCCTCGGTGCTATTTGTGATATACGTGCAACACTTTATGCCGTACTGTGTTGCCAATGTAACACAATATCCGCCTGTTACTGCTGTAAGATAATTAAGAACCATCCTATGCTGAACTAGTTCTGTTTTGTAGGCTTGAAGTTCTCTTCCAGTGTATCTAAACGTGTCATCATACATTTCAGTGATATTATCTAACAAATTGGCGAGTGCGGAAATGTATCTATAATTCATCACTCCTCGAGCGGTGCGAGTGAAATCTAACGCTACCAGAACCTGAATCCCGGTGGATTCATGGATAAGATCAGAGGCCGGATGCTCTAACCTTTCTGACAGTTGTCTTTTAACTCGGTGCTCGTAATGAGTGTGAGTATAAGGAGCTTGGGCACCACGGTGTATGTCCTTCATTTTGTCATGTGTAACAGTCATCACTTCAGGCAATACTTTTCCAATATAACACAATCCTTCAGAGTTTGGGGCAAGCCACTTGTACGCCTTTCTCCCGCATATGAAATATGCGTCATCGGGGAGAACATATGGGACGGAGAAGGACATGACCATGTTACAAACCTTCCAGGTGAAATCTCCTGACCCTAATTCTTCCATCTGCTTAATGCACGTATCAGTTTGTACGATATGTGCACAGTATCCTGGTGATACTTCTCCAACTCTAGTAATCCTATTTCCTAAGGTATATCGATACCGGAAAGATTTTCCTCTACTGGCTATGTGGCGTACAAGCTCTGTATCTGTAGGCATTCTATCTGCTCTGTGTGAAAAGGTCATGGTAAGGTTGCTCCATGACACTTCCCAATTTCCCGGCTTACGGGGATTGGAGATATTAAAACATAAGAGGGACCTATCCACATGGTATTGGTGGAGCTTCAAACTAGGAGGGCTGGAGATGTTAAACCTCCGGTCCACCGGTCTCCCACCACTTAGCTCAAGTACCTCCCCTAACGTTAAAGGAAATGGTACTAGCCCTGATTTGCTATGACCCTGAGGTACTTGAGAGCATACCCAACAATCTGTTTGGTTTAATACGTTACCCACTAAGGAGTGATAGTCACTCAATGGATGCCGGTCCATATGGATATTAAAACTGGATTGGCATTATTGTTACAGAGCCTACAGATACGGTCTTTCTTCTTAAACTAACAATCCTTCAAAATGTTTACAAATAACCAGGTTGTTAGATCGTGTCCGGTACTCGCCTTTGCCTGGTGATTGGGTTGCTATTGGAAATTTACACCTCCGTCTCAGTCATTAGAACCTTTCTGGATCCTTTATCGACCTCACTGGTACTTTCACCGAAACAGACTGCTCTGGTTAACATCATGGTCAACAGGAAAATCCATATCACAGTCTCTTGGGGCAAGTCCATCTTACAGGAGGAGAAAAGAAGACATTTTGTAAAGGGGGTATAAGAAAATCAGTTTGAGGGGGAGAGAACTCGTTACGATAATAAGTTCTCTCGTCTTGTTGTTCTTCTTGTTCTGCTGTCCTCTCAAAGGTGCTGTCTCTCAGTTTTCCAAACGAACATTCTGGTGATGCAATATTCCTTCCCAACCGACGATCTTTCTGTAAGGAGCAAAAAATCTGGCTTTACCATTGGTCCAACTGAGGGGTGACATAGCATCTTTGAACCATGAAAACATGAGTGGGAAGATAGAGACAACAAAAAAAACAAAAGAGATAGAGAACAATTCATGTGCATATATACATTACATAACTCGACAATAACCATCAATAAGAAAAGAGAAATAAAACATTTTTTAAACATTGTCAACATTAAGAAAACATTGTTAGCATTAGAAAAACATTGTCAGACTTATTAGGCTGTCATATCTATGTGTCTAATGGTCTCCTTGAGCAGTCCCTTCCCACCAGCACCTGCATTACTCCACTGTCTGTATCTGGCCAGAAATACATTGTGGCGGAGGTCATGCTGGGGTTTGGTAGACTTCTGCAAGGACCAAGTGGATATGCAATGTGTGAATTCTTACCACTACTCGTCAGAGATGGGGATAGAGAGAGAGAAAAAAAAACATTTTTCACAAATACATTTACAACTTTTCACCTGGTCATTCCTGTGTCTTCAGTGAATGACCTCCCACTTTATTAACCGTTACCTCAGGCTTGCCTCCATTCCTAATAATCACCTTTCCTGCCTATGTGATCCCTGATTATAATGGTGTGTATTGTAATTTTGCTCATTTCTTGGTCTAGGGGGTCTAACTTTATGTGGGTTATTACAGTTGTTGGCATAATGCCCTTCTCTTCTACAATTGTAACAAATCCTTGGCTTTCTCCATGTGCTAGGGGCCTGGGGTTCCGGTCGACTTGATGCATTCTCTAGTGCTTGGATGTTCAGTGTCATCAACCGCTCTCCCTGCGCTTCTCTGGTTCTTTTGATATTTCGGTCATGCTCGATAGCGGACTCTCTTAATGCCGCAACCGAGATACCTCTCCAATGAGGTATTGAGGTTTGTACCCTAATTTTTAGTGTGTCTTTCAAGTTGCTCGCTAATACGGACACAGCTACCTCTCTGTGGTGTACATTAGTTTCAATGTCATCTATACCAGTGTACCTAGCCATATCCTGCAGAGCCCGGTGAAAATACTCTTCTGCGGATTCACCTTCTTTTTGTCTTATTGTATAGATTTTATTCCACTTTACTACTGTAGGAAAATATTCTTTCAACTGTAGATTGATTCTTTTTACATTATCTTGGTTATACTTGTTTGTTAGTGGCACTTCCTCATCTAGCTTACAATCAGTGATAAATTTCAATGAATCAACATCGGGGGGTAAACATGCCCTCAAAACTGTCCTCCAATCTTTGTTACTTGGCTCTGCAGTATGTCCTAGCACTCTAATGTATCTTTGCAAGCAACTAAGTCTTTCCTGGGATCAGGAAATTCAGACAGAATTGCTCTTAATTCTGTTCGGGAAAAAGGGCAGTACATGGCGATGTTCCTGACAGGAGTGATTCCTGAAGAGTCAGTTTCCCCATTTGGTACTGCAATTACCCTAACAGGATTAAGTCCAGTAATGTCATTCTGAATTGATTCTATGATATAAGGTACATTTGTTTGTGCGTGATGTATAATACCATACATACCTGTGGACACGACCTCACCTGACCCTCCATTAGGGGGTTTGATTACAGTTTTTACCGATTGGGTCGCATCCACCTGGATGTCTTGTGTGATGGCTTCTGGAGGAGGTGCCGACATCGTTCTGGGTTCACTTTCTTGTTGGTGTTCCTGAGGAAAGTTTAACATGGGGTGCGACTTGCATGGGTTAATAGTTGTACATTCATCAGCATTACAATTAGCATTGTTACATTTATCACACTTATTCTTATTATCTGTACTACTGTTGCTAAGAGCATTTTTATTGTTCACCCTTGTGCTTCTCTCCGCAACCACAATCCCCTCCATTGCCACCTCTCTCCTCTCAAGATGAAAGTTAGGTAAGTAAGTTACATTTCTTTGCATTTCACCCTCCTGTTGCCATATCTGTAAACAATGATAATGCTTGATTCATCTCTTTGCTGATTTGATGAGACATATCCTTCGCCTTAAATTATGCAACACCTCTGAGTCAAAACTACCTATCCCGGGAAATGGTGCCTTATCCCCCGCAGTCATTCGTGTCCATTCATCACAAAAGGTCTCAGAGTGGGGACCATATTTCCCCCACATTACTAACCGAGCAGACCCTCGGGGTCTGCAAGCCTCTGGAGTCTGAATCCTGACCTCCGACCGTCTCTGTGTTGTGCACTTGGCTGCCATTGTGGACCTTTTTAACACAGAAAAACTTCCTAAAATGCACCAAACACAGAACTTCGTTGGAAATCCTTAAAGCTCTTCCACTGAACTTCTTCTGCTCCGGGTATCCCCGTTCCGCCTTCTAGCAGACACGTGTAGCCGTTGCAGGCCCTATCTCTAGAGATTTTCCTGAGAAAATTCCCTTCCTTTTTCTTTTACACAAATCACGCTTGCATGTGCTCCCTACAACACGTATGAGGGCAAGATTTACGCATGGATATACGACCTAATATCACGTTGCGTTATTGGTCACACATACAACCGTGCGGTCCAATCGTACCACTTATAGACACTTGTTGCCCATAAATGGTAGGATCATTGGAGTCTCCCTACTGTGCTCCAAAACAGCCAGAGCGTAATACAACGAAAACTTTATCACACTCTGTTGCACGTTTTCACTCAGATCGTGCTCATCACGTTCCACATAGATCACAAAGTTCACAAAGCGGGATTATCACATAGATCACAAAGTCCACAAAGCGGGATTCAATACACTCATACCGTTTTCAACCCAATATCATTCTTATAGTTTTCTGATCAGAAAAATCATTTCCCGTAGTCTGATAGCTCTCCCCAGAGGTATTACAGTAAAGTAAGGTATTTAAACTAAGTTTTGGAAAGCTGAAATCAATTTGTGCTATTTATCACGTTGCGCTATTTATCGCGTTGCGTTATTTACCGCTTTGCGTTATTTACCGCTTTGCGTTAAAAAAAAAAATCAACTTGTGGTTTGAGTTACGTGGGCGTACACAGACGCTCCTTTGCGTAATATACGCTGCGTGCGTCTGCCTTTGGATTGCGTACGCTAGTCTTTGTTAGAGACACGTGTACGCAAAACAAAGATCCACCGTAACACAATTTCTACTTTTATCAATGTAGATGATCCCTGATCATCTACCGCACACCACACTGTCTGCCTTATCTCCCAGACAAGCCGTGTGTTGGTCTATACTTTAACTATTACCTCTACTATGAAATAACAGCAAATCTCTTTTAGCACTTTCTATCAACTATAAAAATTGGCAAACAGGAATAGTGATATACGAAATTGAAAAAGAAATGCAGATATATATGTATGCGTGCGTGTATACGCAAGACAGAAGAGAAATAAACAGTTTTAAAAGACACAAGCGTTTTGTTCTTACTTCCGGTTCCCGGATTCCTTCAGCACTCTTTATCTAAGCGAAGCAGACGCTTATCCCGTCAGCACTGCGAGACAACCTCCCACCCTTTGCTGGGGGATAATGTCTGCTGATCTACCTAGTGCAGATATGAGAAGGACAGGACGAGTCCCCAATTGACAATGCTAAATTCTTTTGTCGTATAAACAACCCTTTATGAAGTCTAAGAACACTGTACGCTGTTTACTTAAGAAGTACCGTAAGGGTACGCTAGTTGCGTAACGATCGCTCAGCCGTAGGCGAGACGCTCAAGCGTCACGTTCGCTCACGGCCCAGAGATCACAGGACAGCACGTTATTGGCTATGACTAGAGTAATGATTCGCTATGGCGTAGCGGTCGCTCGAGACCACGAGGAGATCACCAGCGGCGCAGACGCTCACAACGCTATACCTTTATGTCTAAACCTTTTATCAATGAAATACATAGAATACCTTAATGTGAATACAGGGTGTAAGTGCAACCTTGTGTAACCTGACTAACTACAAAGCTGCTTGAGCGTCACCGACGCTCAAGTGAACACTTAAAACTATAGGAAATACACAGATACTGGTTTAGGGTCCAAAGCCTATTAACTGTATTATATCTAATATACTTGTAAAAGAGAATCACAGTACAAATGATACACTACAATATAACAGATACTTCCTAACCAAAATACGATACTATCTAATACAATACAATACTAGTCTAGGGGAGATGTGAGAGAAAAGAGAAGGGAGAGAGAGAGAAATGGAGAGAGATGAGAGAAATTGGCTCACAGTAAGACAATGATTACGGAGAGAAACTTACGCACAAAGGGTATGATCGCATGCGCCTAGATATCCAGCTCCCGATTATCAGCAAGAAAACCGTTGATGAGAGTGATGTTGGATATGGTCGGCCTGCCTATTTATGCCCCACACACAATGCAATCCCATAGTCCCTACAATCCCATTGTCCATTGGACGAAGGAATTCGGCCCTGCATCATAACAAAAGGTCATAGGTTGATTCATACAGGTGGGCTGTGACGATTTCCAACAGCTCAGGTGGGTGGGAAACTGGGTTTCCCGCCGCATACCTGAGTATGAGTAAATAATAGAAATGGACATAAACTTCTTATGTCCATAACTATCCGCACGAGCGATTAATACGCTCCAAACCAACACCGGAATATTGTTAATTAAATACTCTTCCGATGGGTACCAAACACTGCTGTATGACTCCTGTTAGACCCTTTGTACAATACAAAGAGGGATTCCTCCGTTCAGGGACATTCTATATTAACCAAACTTTCAGAAACTATCAAAGGGATCATGATCTATAAACTACATTAATTATGAAAATGTGTAACGAATGAGTCGCACGCTACGACTACATACTCTTTACCGTAAATACGCATACCGAGTGCGAGCGAGTGCACACAGTAGCTGGTATGCGCCTTCACGGGAAAGCGCACGCATGCGCAGCGCGTACCAGGGTGAGGTGCAAATATGGCAATGTGTATAGAAACATTTTTCTGACTTTGACAGCGGGCTGGGACATAGTACCAGCGGTAGAGTAGTTTATATGTGTTTTCTTTAATTTTCACACAGATAGAGCTGGAGGCAGCATTGTCCCAAATATCTACCCAGTCTTCATTGTCTATAGTTACTCCCAGTTCCTTTTCCCATGCCGCTTCGTGGGGGGCTTGGGGTGTGTTGGGGTAGTCGTCAAGTAAGATGTGAGTATCTGATATGAGGCCCTTGGTGTTGGTGCGTTTCCAGCAAATGTATTCGAAGGGAGATAAGTGTCTGTGGAGGAGGGTGGTGGTAGTGGTGGAGTGGAAGTGTCTGATTTGTAGGTAGCGGAAGAAATCCGAAGAGGGGATTGCTGTTCCTTCACGAATATCCGCGAATTGTGGGAAAGTGGCATTGGAGGTAATATCGTTAACGTATAGTATACCACTCGAGCGCCAACATGTATGCATGGCTTTACCCATGCCCGGAGGAAAGGCTGGGTTGTGAAATAATGGAATTAGCGGAGATGGGTATGGGGCTAAATTGAACCGTCTATTTGTTAGATCCCATGTCGCTAATGAACGGCTTACTACAGGGTGCGAGAGGGCCGCGCGTGGACGCTGGTTTCGGTGAAGCCACAGTAGGGAAGATAATGTAGCTAGGCCCGTTTCCTCTGCCTCGATTCCCACCCAGACCTTTCGTGACCCTCCCTCGTTGCACCATTGTGCGCACTGAGCAAGTTGTGCAGCATAGAAATATTTCTTAAAGTCCGGGATACCCAAGCCTCCGCCTCTGGAGGGGCGTTGAAGCAATTTAAGTCTAACGCGGGGGCGCTTATGGTTCCAAATAAAAAGGGAGGATTGGCATTGCAGGGTCTTGAACACGTAGGTAGGGACGTAAATTGGGAGGGTCTGAAATAAATACAAAAGCCGGGGGAGTACGCTCATCTTGACGGAGTTAATTCTGCCTATCCATGATATAAAATAGCTGGACCATTCCACCAAATCTTCCTTGATTGTCTGCAATAGACGGGGATAATTTGCTTGGAAAAGTTGGTGGTGATGGTGGGTCAGGTACACACCGAGGTATTTGATTTTCTTTGTGTACCAGTTACATGGAAGGATGTTCTGGAGGTCCTGTTTGAGATCTGCTGGGATATAAAAGTTTAGGACCTCTGTTTTATTAACGTTTATTTTATATCCAGAGAACTGGGAGTATGAGGTGATCTCGGATAAGAGGGCGGGGAGGGATTGGGCTGGGTCTGTGAGGGAGATCAGGACATCGTCGGCATATAACGCTATTTTATGTTCGGATAGGCCTGTGGATATTCCACGAATAGAATTGTTGTTGCGAATTCTTGCTGCTAGGGGCTCCATGACTAGTGCGAAAATTAACGGGGAAAGGGGGCAACCCTGTCTGGTGCCGTTGGCAATCTCAAAACTGGAGGAGGAGACACCATTAACCATAACTTGGGCCGATGGGGAGCGGTAAAGTGCTTTGATCCCTTCCAAAAATTCTCAGGAGAATCCCAGTTTGCCAAGGACTGCAAAGGCAAAAGACCACGATATACGGTCGAAGGCCTTTTCCGCATCGAGGGCCAGGATGAGGGAGGGAGATTTCCTTTTTTGGATCGAATATATTAGGTCTATGGCCCTTCTGGTGTTATCAGGTGCCTGGCGTCCAGGGATGAAGCCGACCTGGTCCGGGTGGACCAGACCGGGCATCAAAGGCCCCAAGCGATTAGCTAATATTTTTGCGTATATCTTCAGGTCGACATTCAATAGTGAAATCGGTCTGTAGTTCAGGCAGCTAGTCGGGTCTTTGTCGGGCTTTGGGATTACCACTATATCGGCTCGGGTGGACTCTGGCAGGAAGGGGGCTCCCTTAAAAACACCGTTAAATAGGGAGGTTAGGTGTGGGGTCAGCTCCTTCGCGAAGAGTTTATAATATTGGGCTGTGAAACCATCCGGGCCTGGGGCGGCCGACGAGCGCATTGATCGTATGGCGGCTAATGTCTCCTCCTCCGTGATTCGACAATTAAGGGCTTCCGACTGAGAATCCGACAGGGTTGGGATTGGAGTATCAGACAAGTATGAGCGCACTCCCCCTGTCTCTTCTGGAGACTGCTGGGGTTGGTCGGGTAGGTTATAAAGGGAGCTATAAAACAAACGGAATTCTTCGGCCATCACTTCAGGGTCATATGTATAGGTTCCCCTTCGTGACGAATACAATTTATCTATTGCACCCAACGCTTGCTTGCGGCGTAGTTTGTTGGCCAGTAGGGAATCTATTTTATCCATTTTATCATAGAAGCGTTGTTGCAGCTTCCGGAGGATCAATGCCGCGCGGTTGGAGAGGAGGGTATTAAGTTGTCCCCGGAGGGAATCTATCTGAGTGAGCAGGGAAGGATTGGGGGATGCTTTATGTTTGGATAGAAGGGTGGCTATTTCTGTTTCAAGGGAGGATATCTCTTGCGCGGCTTTTTTCTTAAGAGCTGACGATTTTGCTAATAAGGCTCCGCGAATCGTAGCTTTGTGGGCTTCCCAGAGAACATTGAGCGAGATATCGGGAGATGTGTTTTCGGTGAAGTAGTGTGTGATTGCTAGTCTGGTTTCCTCTAATGCTGAGGGGTGTTGTAATAGCGAGTCGTCCAGACGCCATTTGTATCTCTTACGCGGCACGCGGTATATATCTATGAGGAGATAGACCCCAGCGTGGTCCGTCCATGACAGAGGTGTAATGCCCGTGTCCGAGATCAGTGGCATGAGGGCAGAGGAGATGTGGATCATATCGATCCTGGAGTAGTGTTGGTGTGGGGCTGAAAAATGTGTGAAGTCTTTGATGTGAGGGTGTTGAGAACGCCAAGTGTCACAGAGGCCGTGATGTTTCATGATGGCGGTAAGTGTGCGGGAGGCCCGAGGGAGGGTTGATATAGAAGCATGCGGGGGGGGGGGCAGATCTGTCTAGTAAGGGGTCGATTATGGTGTTGAAGTCGCCACCCATAATAATGCTTCCTTGTGCTTCCCGTGATAAGCGTTTAGAAAGAGCGTCGAAAAACAGAGACTGGTCTTGGTTGGGGGCATAGATAGAGACCAGTGTGAGAGGCGTTGAGCGGAGGGTACCCATTACCATGAGGAAGCGTCCTTCTGGGTCTGTCACTGTCCTAGAGTGGATAAACGGGATGTTACGGCGAACTAATAAGGCCACACCCCGTTTTTTACAGTCTGCCGAAGCAAAGTAGGACTGGGAGAACCATTTGCCCTTAAGCTGGGTATGGGGACCGGTGAGATGTGTTTCCTGGAGAAATGCTATGTCGATTTTCTCACGTCAGCAGGCGCTCAGGAACACAGTGCGTTTCCTAGGGGAGTTTAGGCCATTTACATTGGCCGAGAATATTTTAAGGGACATGGCTGTTTGCGTGGGGAAGTATGACATATTGCCCTAAAGGTCCAGTAACGTACCGCCCGCGCCAGGAGAGGGCCACCCCTCCGGGCCTAGCAAGAAAAGGAACGGGAAGGTCAGGCAGAGGTCGCCAGAAGAGGGAAAGAAAGAGGAAAATAGAGAAGAAAAAGAAACACCCCAAACGGGGAAACATCCCTAAAGTTGTGGGTCCCATTCGGGGACCGCCAGGGAGAAAGCATTGCATCAATAACATTGTAAGCATCAGTAAGGGATTATGGGGGGGTAACCAGGGTGCCATGTGGGAGGGCCTAGGGTGCCCGGGCCACAAGGGTCGGGGTCAGCCTTTTAAACTATATCGGACATATTACAGTATAGGACAGTGAGAACTGTGTCCAGACAACAAGAAATTTAAACGTAAATTCAAAATGGGGAGGGGGAGAAAGGAGGGAGGGAGGGAGAGACTCACACAAAAAAAAGGGGATATAAACAGGGGTGGGGAGGGGGGAGGATAAACCACAGGGGTGCAAGTAAGTATGGCTTAGTTATAACAGCAATAACAGAAAATAATTACGATACTGGCAGAAGGATGGAGGTCGGGTCATCCACGACTTTGGCTCAGTTCAATGCGCGCAAGTGTTGCGCCAGCATGACGTGTATGATCCACAGTGGGGGGATCCCCAAGTCAGGGAGGGTCTTTGTCCGCGTTACGCTGTCGGGTCACCCTTGTCCAGTCGGGGAGGGGTGGCGGAGGGTGCGGTGTTTTCGATGAGGAAGTCGCCAACTCTGCTACGGGTGATGCTGGGAGGAGATCTAACTTTGCCAGTAGTTCCTGTCCCTGGTTTAGGGTCTTGACTGAGTGGACAAGGTTGTTGACCGAGACATGGAGTTGAAAGGGGAATCCCCATCTGTATCTGATCTGATGCTGACGCAGGATCCGGGTGACCGGCTGGAGGTCCCGCCGTTTCTGGATCGTGGAGGGGGCTAGGTCCTGATAAATCTGTAGTTGCATACCCTTAAACAGGGTCTCCGGTGAGTCTCGAACGGAGGACAAGATTTTCTCTTTCGAACGGAAGTAATGGAAACGGATAATCACATCCCTGGGTGGTTGGGCAGGAGACGGTTTTGGACGGAGTGCTCTGTGTGCCCTGTCGCAGAGGCATTCTTCGTCTGTGAGGTCTGGTGTTATGTGCGTGAAGAAATCTCTCAGAAATGCCGGCAGCGATGTTCCGAGGACCGATTCCGGGATGCCGCGTATGCGTAGGTTATTTCTACGCGAGCGATTTTCTTGGTCCTCTTGTCGCTCTTTGAGGGTCTCCATTTCTTCGTGCAATCTAGTGAGCTCACTGTCAAGTCGGTGTTGGGAGCGACAGAGATCGTCTGTCTTGGTTTCCAATGTGTCTGTTCGATTGCCAAGGGCTGTAAGGTCTGATTTAAAGTCGGCTATGGCGTTCGAGAGTTCCTGTTTGAACGCAGATTGTACCCCCTCCAGTAGGCTCGACATGACCTCCTGTATCTGAGGGTCGATACCTGTTTCCGATGAGCACGGAGAGGGGGGGGAGCCTGCGGACATGTTGGGGTTCTGTGGGCCCTTAGGTTTTGAGCCAAAGAAGTTAGTCGGGACTTGTGTTGCTTTTTTATTTTTAGACATAGTGGCATGTATGTACCAAAAAAAAAAGGGGGGGGGGGTGAAGGTGGAGGTGAAAAAAGAAGGGAGTGAAAAAATAGTTGACGGGGGGACACAGTTCAGGGTCCGTATATTAGTCCGGGGAGATCGGACTGCTTTCCGTTTTAGGTTTGCACCGGTCTCCTTTGCAGCTGGTGAGGTGAATGGTGGGAGCCCCAGGAGGGTCGGGGGGCGGAGGAGGGTGTCTTGTCAGGTTCGTAGGAGTTGGTCGGTGTTCAAAATTATTTCGTGTTCCTGATTTCTGTTATTGTAGATCAAGTAGCTCACCGTAGCGGCCTCCCGAGGGGGATAAATTTGTCTTCTTCAGGTGTCCTAACCTTTGAGTTGGGGATAGTGTGCCTGAGCGTTATAGATAGATTCGTATTACTTAGTTATGGCACTTTATTATCCTGCGTTAACTCATCTTAAGAGTGGGTCGGGAACATGACGTCGGGGGCTGGGCTTTCCCAGGCGTCAGCTCCGGTGTCGAGGTAGGTTGCGGCTTAACCCTTCATCCCGTGGCCCCGGTTTACCCCGTGGATATTAAAGCTCTTTCATGGTTGTCGCCACTGCGGGCGGTAGTGCGGGCAGAATCTGTGGGCCTGCACGGGTGAGAGGTGTGTGGTATAATGCAATTTATCTTCACCCTGGCTAAATGCCAGAAAGCAAAATGGAGGTTCCGGGTTCGTGTCACAGGATTCTATGGGGCAGGGGTGCAGATCGGGAATAATTGCTGTGGCAACAGCAGGTACTCACCACCCTCCAAGTTGACCAGGCATTGAAGGTAAATCAGCCCGCTGAATGTGTTTTACAGCTTTTCAGGGCTTCCCTTAGGTGAGCACAGCTCTCTCCAGCTTATGGCCCGGGAATCCAAGATGGCCGCCGCAGCTCACACAGGGCAGTCCACCCTCCTCAGAAATCTCCTGTGGGGCTGGTGGAGGTGCTGAGGCTCTCTCCAGGTGCCAGGGGGTGCTCAGCCAAGCCAGGGGGGGAAGGTCCGATGTCCTGGGGGTTCCGGTGCGGCCGCGCTCCGGTCCCGGAGCTCCCGGCCGGGGTATCCCCAAACTCCAGGCCCCGGCTGCAGGTCGCGTAGTAGGCCTCGGCGGCCGGAGGTAGCCGGAGGATGCAGGCCCGGTTCGTCAGCCACCCAGCTCCGCTGTGCAGGACCACGGGGGTAGACGAGGTCACCACAGCCCAGCGCAGTACCTCTAGGAGGGCTGGAGGAGTTTTCTTGGCTCCCGCTGAGGGCTCCGGAGCCCGGCCCCGTTAGGCGCCAAAATCGAGGCCCCGGCTTCACCAGGAGGGGAAGGCCGCAGTCCGCAGAGACAGCCAAGGCCGCCTCCCGACTCCGCAGCTCGCTTCCCTGTTGGGGGCTACTGAGGGCAGAGGCAATAAGGTATGTGGAGGTGGGAGCAGGGTACTTTTATGGGGGTAAATTTGGGTTTTGAGCCCTTAGGTAGCAGGAGCTCATGAGAGGTGCTTCTGTCCTCACTGCTAGCCAGGCCACGCCCCCCCGTTTTTGAGGGTTTTTTGTAAAATAAACCTGAATCCAAAACACACCCGAATCCGACAAATATTTTCCAGGGAGGTTTTGCCAAAACATATCCGAATCCAAAACACGGCCGTGGAACCGAATCCAAAACCAAAACACAAAACCCAAAAAATGTCTGGTGCACATCACTAATGTCTATCATAGGTTACTAAACCTAAATAAAAGAGAGATAGATCTATTGAAGCACGGACAATTCTTGTCCGATTACTATCGTAAAAAACAGATCCCAGGTGGCTTCCGAGTGAAGAATATCCCACCATCGGCCGCAATAACCCTGTGTTTTGCAGATGATGGTGCCAGATTCTTAATAAATGCTCACTAGATCTATTGTTATTGGTGATAGAGGAGGTGGGCATTGTGCTCAAAAAGTGAGAAATGATTCCACACTGCAGGCTGATGAAACTGAGGACTTGCTTGTAAAATTAAATGCTCAGATTGATAAACATAAAAATTATCTTTTTAACTTTAAATGGATTAAATTGAAAGTTTAAAGAGACTACTGTGATCATAGGGTATATGGTTGGCTAGTAGGAAATTACACATTCACACATAGATCTAGAGACCCTAGATATAGACCTGGCCCTTATCAATTTGAACAATATTCAACAGCTTTGTCTTCTGGGAATACTCTGATTCTCAGACCCAGCAACAACAACCTTTTTCTCACGTAACTACGCAATCACAACTAGACCCTATGCAGGTAGATGCCAGAGGCCCCACCCAAGGAGGGGCTCCCATAAAAAAATAAAAAAAACACAGAAGATTCCGCAAACAAAATAATTCATATTTCATTGGTAGTCTTAAATTCGGATCAGGAAAGTGTATTATCACGTGGACTGTCATTTATACCAACTGTTACATTTAATCCAATGAGGTGAAAAATTGATAACTATAACCTCTCATGTAAATTAAGATTGAAAGAAAAATTCAGTGGCAGTACAGGTGACTCTACTGATGATACTGGTAGGAAATTTAAGAAAAGTAGTTCCTATGACCCTTTTTCTAATAATATCAACATCAAAACGTTTTTGTACACGGATTTTCCAATATGCTCTATATTGTATACATTACCCAAGGTACATAAGTGTTTAGAAAGACCTCCTGGCCGACCTATTATATTGGCCAGAGGTTCCCTATTCCAACCAGTAGCACGATACCTTGATACTTATCTATAACCTTGTGTAAAAAATATACCAAGTTATATTAAAGATACTGGTGATTTCATTAAAGATCTTAAATCCCTTGTTATCGATGTTGATACACATCTATTTGTAAGTATGGATGTCACTTCGCTCTGTACGGTTATACCTCATGAAGCTAGCATTGCAACAATTAGAAAATCCCTCCTTGCTAATTACCATCAAGCGCCACCCATAAAATTCCTGCTGGATTTGCTAGAAATGACTCTGACTTGCAACTATTTTAAGTTTGGTGGCCGATATTACCTCCAGATGTCCGGGACAGCGATGGGGAGTAATTTAGGCCTGGCGTATGCTAACCTTTATATGGACAAATATGAGCAATGTTATATATTCCCAGAGTTTGGGTGTAATATCGGCTACTATAAATGCTACATTGATGACATATTCCTACTGTGGTCTGGGGATAAGGCCTCAGTTGAGAGTATGGTGACATGCCTTAATCAGTTAGATATGCCTATTCATTTCACTATGGTTTGTGATTGTAAACAGATTCATTTTCTTGATTAGACTGTGTTTGCAACCAGTGGGGGATATGGACATTAATTATACAGGAAGGCCCCCGATCGCAACACACTTTTACACTACAATAGCTATCATCCTAAATCCCTCAAGGAAAGTCTTCCTATCTCACAACTCATCAGGGTTATGAGGAATAATACCGATGAGGAGACACTAAGGGTCCAACTAATGGAAATGCAGCATAGATTCCTTGAAAGAGGTTACCATCCTGATGTGATCGAGAATTGTTTACATAAAGCCGAGCATTGGTTTAAGTATGGAAGAGATAAATCATCAAATAAAGGGAAGGAACCTTTTGTCTTTTTTACAACCTTCGACACAGGCATCCATGCGACCAGAACTGCCATTAAGAAGAATTGGGGGATTGTGGCTACTGATGGTGTATTCATTAATTCCCACCCTAAGAAGCCCCTTGTTGCCTATAGGAGCGGTACGAATTTACGCAACATACTTATGCATCCAGACATGTCTGCCAGTAAGGAGAAAGAGCACTGGTTACCTCCTGTGAAGATGGGATGCTTAAGGTGCCCACACTGCATGACCTGTAGGAGCTTAATTACAGGTAGCACCTTTTCCCACCCACAAAGTGTTCAGAGAATTCCCAATGAACATCGGTTGACATGTACTTCTGACTTTGTCTTGTATATCCTATTATGCCCCTGCTCATTGGTATATGTGGGCAAAATTATAAGACCCTTTCGTGAGCGTATATCTACTCATCGCTCCACTATTAGATTGGCATTAAAGACAATTGGTTTCGATAAGCCTGTAGCACGACATTTTGTTCAGCACCAACATCAATATGTTGTTTGATCAAGTACCACCATTGCAGAGGGGAGGCGATCATGCGAAAGTCCTTCTATGCAGGGAGGCTCATTGGATACACAAATTGGAAACGGTGCGGCCAAAAGGCCTTAATGACTCTATACAGTGGAGTATTTTCCTTTGATATGTCTGGACACTGCTATGGGCCTGGATACGTACATATTTACTTTTTATTTTTATTTTTTTATTTTTTATTTTATATATTGTTTTTTCCACACTAAGTGTGTGGTGATCGGTGGTCCTATACTATATTGGTCCATAGTGATTGTGAACTTATTGATACCACGATATGGTATGTTCTGAAATGTACCCTTCCTTAAATAGAACCTTGATTGTTTTTAATAATTGCGGCTTTTATGTTCCCAATAACTTACATTATATTGTTTATATAGTATCTATATGTAATAAAAAAATCTAAGTGAAATAGTTAAATTTTGTATTATATTTTAGTTATAATTACCATTATGGCCTACAGGCTTTGAGTAAATTTAATATTAAGTCTTTGTTAGTACTGTTGCTAAGCAACGGGCGGAGCGGAGATTGTGCTGCTCTGAGCGGATGTTGTCACCCGGTCGGGGCGGGACGTCCTGTGAGGGTTTGTATACCCTGTATGGATGTGCCTCACCGGTCTGTGCATTGACCTCACTTTCGCCGGCGTGTGTAGCATTGATGTGATGGGAGTATCCGTGTGGATGCATTCCACCGGTTTAGTCTCTACCCTCACTTCCACCGGCATGCGGCCCATGGGGAAGGCGCGCTCATGGTGTGAGAGGTACAGCTGTGATTGCCTAGCATTATGGGTTGATAGTAAGACCTGGGAGCATGAAAGTTGCTTTCTATCAATGTATGTATGTTTGTCTGTTATGTATTTTTGGTGTTTTCTTCCTGGAGCACCATGTTTTTGATGTTACACTATGTCTGTAATTGAAGGGGGTATATGTTGATGTAATGTGCTGACAATGTTTGAACCTTGACAAAGGTCCCAGGGGGGACCGAAACGTCGGCATCATCTCTGTACCCATGCAGTATTAAAATGTGATGATTCTAAGAATGGAATGGTGAGTGCACTCCTTAAATTGGATTAAACATTTGTGAGCGAGGATTACTTTCTTCTGCTTATAAGGACAGTGTCACCTCAGCAAGCTGAATATTTTTTATGTGTGCGCTTGTATCTTTTGGAACATATATATATATATATATATAAAACTGCGGCACTCAGACGGACTTGGTAATCATTCATTGTACAAATAAGTTATTTTAATGTTTCAGAATTTTTATTCCGTCTTCATATATCATGTCAATAGTAACCCTATCAGGGGATTATTACTGTTAGTCATATTACATGTATACTGCCATACTTGAAGATTCCTAATGGAGACATAGCAAGATTTAATATCATCTCCTAGCTTGTTATGTGGAGATTAAATCTTGACCAAACAATGAATCTAAAATGTCATATATGACAAATATCACTCATAATACCAAGATACCTTTATATCTTTCACGTGCACCATGAGGAAGGAAAAAGGATGAAATTCACTTAAAGATAGGCATAGTCAAATACCCGTTAAGGCCACATAGTTGTCCTATACCAATCATATAGATCCACTGTGCCTCTAATTGATGTAGTCTCTTGCCTCTGTCGCCACCATTTGCTTCATGAATGGACTAAACATTTTTCCCATAGAACACAAGCCTCGTGGGCAATTAATGAGATAATGTATATAACAATTGCACTGAAGCATGTCAGTGGAAACAATGACAAATGTAACCCCAGAGTGTGGCTGGTAGAATATTTTGGACTGCAGCATATAGCTGCAGGTAACACTCACCAGGCACCTGTAGCATCCTCCTGCTTTAGTCTGAAGAGTAGGTGTTAGTCTCAATAAGATATCTGTTCTCATTACTAAAGAAGGGTCCACCGTTATCTTGACTAGTTTTCTGCAACTAGTCACACCATGGATTATTAGCATAAAACCTTCATCTATTGTTCTCAGCTGCAATACAATACAGAGAACAATACAGCAGGGGATTAAGTCATTAAAGGGGGGGTTTAGTCCGATTGGCCAGTCTCAGTTCATCGTATTAAAGGTCAAGATAAATGTGGACCCATCTGTAAATCTCTTAATTTTTTTCCACATAAACAAATTGAGCCCTTCTCATCTATCCCTTTAATAGTATTAACTGAGCCACGGCAGTCAGATTTAATCCCCTGCTGTAATGACTTAATCCCTGCTGTAATGACTTAATCCCCTGCTGTATTGTTCTCTCTGTATTGTATTGCAGCTGAGAACAACAGATGAAAGGCTTATGCTAATAAACCTTGGTGCACCTAGGTGCAGCAGATAAGCCTAGATGAGCGTGGCTCCATCTGTATAGCAAGAAATAACTTTTCATTCTTTTCATTTTTTGAGGTCCTTCTTGTATTAAAGGTCAGAACGATTTAACAGATTTGACAATCATTTTTTTCTCAGAGTTGTATTCATGGACCCCGTACAAATGATCTGTCTTCTCTGAAGTGTCTATTGACTTATTTTGTAAGAGACCACCGGGCAGAATCTTATCTACTTTACATTTGGCTTCTTATGTAAAGCATCAGGATAACCTTTGTGTTTAAAGTTGTCCAACATCAAAGACATTGTGTCACCGAGCTAGGCTGGGGTTGTTGTGAACTCGGGGGTTCTCCCGATGGTAGGGGAGAGGAACCACAGTTGGGTCGGAACATGGATGGCTTAATATAGGTCTTCCTCATACAGGACTCTGACAGTAAAGCTTGGTGAAAATATTAAAGAAATTTATTGCAGGAAGAGAGCAACACCATGTCACATAGCAGAGAAGGAACGTATGGGGAAATGTCCAGGCCTATAGGAGAACTTGTAAGCAATGCTAAGGATTCCAGGAAAAGAAGTACTTGTGAGTGTTGGTACAAGATAATAATGACTGAAGAACTTGTAAGTGATGTTTTTAAAGATACTGGTGATTTGAAGAGCTGGTGAATGGTGATTAAAGACTCTGATGATTTGGAACACTTGTGAGCGGTGGTTAAAGACACTGATGATTTGTATAACTTGAGAGCGGTCACTGAAGATACTGATGATTTATAGAACTTGAGAGCGGTGGTTAAAGACACTGATGATTTTAGAACTTGAGAACGGTGGTTAAAGACACTGATGATTTGTATGACTTGAGAGCGGTGATTAAAGACACTGACGATTTGTAGAACTTGAGAGCGGTGATTAAAGACACTGGTGATTTGTATGACTTGAGAGCGGTGATTAAAGACACTGATGATTTGTAGAACTTGAGAACGGTGGTTAAAGACACTGATGATTTGTAGAACTTGAGAGCGGTGATTAAAGACACTGATGATTTGTAGAACTTGAGAGCGGTGGTTAAAGACACTGGCAACTTGCAAAACTTGGTAGCGGTGGTTAAAGACACTGATTACTTGTAGAACTTGAGAGTGGCGTTTAGCCCGCAGCACACGCTGATTCCAAGAAGCACTGGTGACTGGATTGCAGAGGAACACACCAGCCGCAGTATACGCTGAACTGTGCAGCAACTGGCACCTGGAAGTGCCGGAGACACTGGGGTACGACTGCAGAGAGATTCGTCAGGAAAAGGAGCACTGGCATCCACGTCAGGGGAAAAGACGATACTCAGGTGCCGAGGCTCTGCCCGGCATCTGACTTTGAATCTCGCGCCTCCGCTGGATTGGCGGAACAGTCTGATGACGTCACCTGCTCCCCGCCCATGTGATGCCGGGTGTAATGGCGGCGCCCCTGCCCCGGGGAACCGCCTGGAGCCGCGCCAGCTAGACGCCGGAGCCCGTGGACCACCGAAGGCGGAGGCCGCAACACAGACCAGCAGGCACGCAGGGGTAAGCACGGTGAACACCGCCTATGACGTGTGACACATTGAACCTTCCAGATTTTCTTCAAAGCTTTTGATTCTCTTCATTCTTAATTGCTGTGAGAATTGTAAGCCACACTTCAGGACCAGAAGGTGATGACTTTGGGGTTGAAGGAGCATATTCCTATCCATGGCTTATGAATAAATTGACATTTGTATCTTGTTGCCTGATTTGGAGAAATTAAATCAAACTAATGTATTTGCTGAAGATCCATTTTGCATGTGGATTTATTGGAACAGTTATAATTATTGATGCGTTCCATTTGATTTTGAAATGCTAACTTGAACTCAGGAGATTCTAGGTACTGCTACTAAGCTTTCATCTACTGATCCCAGTAAGCGAGCAGGGCACAAAGGATCAATATTGTAAATAATTTCTCAAATTGAGGGAGTTTTTTACAAAACAGAGCTACATTTCAGTTATTCTTACTCTTTGTTCATTTTGTTACTACAATAATTGTTGGACCCACTCAAAACCAAAACTAGAGAGAAAGCTTGGCACAAATGGACTGAAACTGAGATTAATTGTTTTTTGCATGTTATTATTATTATTATTATTATTATTATTATTATTATTATTATTATTTTATGGCACCGCAAAGCGCCTTATAAAGTACATAAATAGATACAGCATGAATAAAACAAGAAGAAAGGTACTTTACAGTACAGAACATTGCAGGACATGGACATGGTGTATAAACATTTCTGCCAGCCATCTTAGTACCCAAATAAACAGCAGGACAGCAGAACCAAATGGTTAGGTGCTGTTATAAGAAGTGGGGTGCAGATGATGGTGTAAGTGAGGGAAGGAAAAACATATGTAGACAGAGGACCCTGCTTGTGAGAGCTTGCAGTCTAAAGGATGCATGAACACAAATGGTGAGGTTTTGCATTCAGTACAGGTGCAGATGCAAATTTATGAGTTTTTGCATATCTACAATCTATTATGAGTCATATGGTACTTGAACACATCTGTCTTTCGACAAAATTGGGCATTTTGGGATGACAACCATGGGATTCCACAGAACCATCTTGTCCTTTAGGAGTGTCAATGGGTTGGATGGGTTTCCGCAAGTAGATGCAGCATTAAGCCTACCGATTCTCTCATCGGCGCAAAGTGCAGTAGTAAATCTGGGTTCTGCGACTGATCGCAACTACAGACCTTTTATGTGCCTCTCAGAATCAGTCCGAAAGTGATGAAGATAATGACACTCACAAAGGAGTCCTGTAGGAAACTGTATTTATTACTAGTTGGGCCAGTGATATTAAACTAGCCAAAAAGACAGCTGTGGTTGTCCCTGGGAGCAATTCCATAAAATACTGTAGATCAAATATGAAAAAGTCTAATATGTTGTAAAAGTAAATATAATTCAGAAGATACAATCAATATAACATTTAGCGTTTAATTCCATTTTCTGGATTCTGATATATTGGGATTTTTCTGTAACACATCCATGGGTTCTGAGTGCACTAACAATACTGTATGTGTCCTTAGTGTTCTACCAGGCCCCGCTATCTCTTCTTACTGTCATATTGTATGTAGGATTTCTGGTGTCTTGAATGATTTTCAAATATGTATAACAGTGATGTCTAGCAATGTCCAAGTGTGGATCATCTAGTCTTAGACACTGACGTTATCCTGATATATTTATCAAATGCTGTATGAAAGTCCTTATTTCTGAAGCTATAGATGATAGGGTTAATCAGTGGTGTCACCACAGTGTACAGCAGAGACAGGATTTTACTGAAACCGTGTGACTTTGCTTTGGTTGGAAGAGAATAAATACTTGTCAGGGCTCCATAAAATAAACAGACAATGACCAGGTGCGAGCTGCAGGTAGAGAAGGCCTTATGTCTTCCAGTAAGAGATGGGATTCTTAGGATGGTGGACACAATATAGACATAAGAAATAATAATGATTAAGAATGGGATAATAACTAATGGGATTGAAAGCAAGTTAGGTACAAGTTCGGCCACATAGGTATCTGAGCAGGAAAGTTCCAACAAAGGAGTAATATCACAGAAAAAATGGTCAATCACATGTGGTCCACAGAACCACAACTTACTCAGAGCTATAGCTTCATTTAGTAGCACGGAAAAACTTATCACCCAACACATTATACCTAATTTAAAGCAAAACATGTGGCTCATTATAGTCGTGTAATGCAGCGAGTTACATATGGCCAAGTAACGGTCATAAGACATCACTGTCAGAAGGAGACACTCTGAACATTCTGTGGAACAAAAGAACAAGTATTGAGAGATACAGCCCAAAAGAGAAATAAGTCCACCTTCATTAAGGATAATAGACAACAAATTGGGAACTATATTTGTGGTCAACAATATGTCACACATAGAAAGTTGAGTAAGAAAGAAGTACATAGGAGAATGGAGATTCTTGCTGTGAGACACCAGTAAAATTGTCATGATGTTCCCACATATGGTCATCCAGTAAATTATGAAAAACAGACTGAAGGTTAAAACCTTATGATGATGAAGGCTTGGAAATCCTAACAGAATGATTACTTTAATTACTGTCATATTTCTCACCTAAAAAAGAGCAGAATCATTCATTGGTGTATGTTTGGTTCCATACAGGTTCATTGTCAGTCAAGAATAAATATTACTACAGTAACTACAGAAGTGAGTAAAACACTAAACCATGGTGATGCATGTCATGGAATTTCATTGACTTTTACACATATTATGCAAAGTGGTCAAATGTGTACAGGATGATAGTATTATAGTTATTTATGTAGTACCCCAATTTATGTAGCACTGTAGAGAGATTATTTTGTTAATCACATCTCTTCCTGTATAACTGAATCGAACAATTATGGACCAGATGTTCTAAGCCATGAAAAGTGATAAATTGCACGTGATAAAGTACCAACCAATCAGCTCTTAACTGTCATTTTTCAAAGCCTGTAATATGACTGGTAGGAGCTGGTTGACAGGTACTTAATCACCATTCAATTTATCACTCTCCAAGGCTTGATAGATCTGGGCCAATGTTTTTTTATTGAAATGGCTCTCGATATCAAAGAATGTCTTTGTTTGGCATCATACAGTATACATATCAACATCATCATTTTAAAATTATTTTTTAAAAGCCAAGATTAATAGAGAAAAAACTCAGGCAACAAAGGGTTAAACCAATCTGTCCTTTTTTAAAAAGCTGTGAAACTTTTATTATTTTCAACATGATACAAGAGTAAATTTACAATCATTGTAAAGGGAGTAAATTTGTACAATGCTGGCTTGTCTATATTGTATTGTGTCCACAGTAAAAATGTAATGTGTTGTTGATGATTCTATTGGTAACTTACCTTTAGAGCTTCTTCACTAACTTCAATGTTTTCTGTAACATTTGTCTCCCAACTGTGCAGTGGTATCAACATTCCCATGACTGCAGTAGGTGTTCATGTACCTGTTTCAGCATCCGTTAATAAGAATTCTGTAACTGTCACTATTGCAGAGACAATACTGTATCCTCACCGTTGGTACAGGAAGGCTATGAACGATTTTCTATAATTGTATATATATAGAACTCAGGTGGCAACTCCAAGGTCCTCTATTCTCTGCAGATTTTTTTGATCTCTTGTGTGTTACACATTAATTAGCCAGTTTAGAGTTAAAGCTACTCAATCTGTGACAAATTATGAATAATGAATAAACACAGTTATGATTATAAATACATTTTAGAAATAAGCATGTGTACATTTTCTTGGCAAGATCCTGATAACACTCTAGTAATAATGTAAATGATGATGATGATAATGATGATGATGGTGATTAATCAGGACCAACTTTACAAGCTATGTCAATGAATAACCACATCTGACCCTTTGTGCACATAGGCACTCATTCCGAGTTGATCGCTCGCTAGCTAATTTTAGCAGCAGTGCAAATTGTTAGGACCTCCAGCCCTGTGCTGCCACGTCGTCATGGCAACCGGGAGACAAGTGCTAGCGGAGTAACCTGAGCACAGCTGATACTCCGGTTCGGGGCTTTTGCTGTGCAGTGGTTATAGGCGCTGTGCACGGCAGGGGATCCGGTGCTGGTTTTTGTGTGCACAGTCTGTGAGGTCTGAGTGGGGCGTGGACAGCACCTGCTTTATAAACCCTCTTCTCAGGTTAAGCAGATGCTGCTGAATCTTTGTTGGTTAGTTAGTTCCTGAAAGTTAGCCAGTACTGTGTAGCTTTGTATTTGTTGTTGCTTACTGCAAATAGGTCTGGGAATTTGGTACTACACTCTGCCAATCCAGACCTAGCAGTAAAACTGGAGATAGTCGTTTAACTTGCTGGGGTTCTTTTGCTACTCTGTGAACTTAGCAAGTTTGCGGCTGTATTCTCAGACTTGCCTGCCTAAATCCTTTCTCACTGTGCAAGGTGTTCTGGTGTCAGTTTAGTGGCAGTAAGCTGAACCAGTGCACTGTAAGTGAGGATTAGGATTGTGGAGACTCTGTATCTATCATTCCATATCAGACCAAGGAGTTTACTGCCACACCCGTTGGTAACCCTTTAGGGTTTTGCTGTTGCCCTTAGCAACAGCATTTCGGGTTCTCTACGTATTAAAACACAACATCTTGCTTTTTCCATCTGAGCATTCCAAATACTAGGGAGACACCCAGTTTCTTAGCCTCTGAGCTTCTCTGTTCACTTTGTGTTTATTTATTACCCTATCACCTTCTGTGTACGTAATGTCATATTCCCCAGTCTGTCTGTGAGTTCATTTGTTTTGCATCCCTATCCGTTCAGACACCAGTACATTCCTGCAGGCACTGGTGTGCATAACAGTTCAGACACCAGTACATTCCTGCAGGCACTGGTGTGCATAACAGTTCAGACACCAGTACATTCCTGCAGGCACTGGTGTGCATAACAGTTCAGACACCAGTACATTCCTGCAGGCACTGGTGTGCATAACAGTTCAGACACCAGTACATTCCTGCAGGCACTGGTGTTCATAACATATTCAGCAGCCTAACACTCCTGTTGAAATTTTGTGGGAATATGGAGCATACCCTTCAAAATACGTTGCAACAGGTGGTCGATCAGGTGCAGGTCCTGACTCGACAATTTAATGATTTGTCCATTAAAATGCACACCTCCCAGGCCACTGGCAGAGCTCCCGCAGCAGCAGCACCTTCAGGGGTTAAGGAGCCGAAAGTAAATCTCCCGGATCGTTTTTCTGAAGATCGCTCACAGTTCTTTTGTTTCAAGGAGAGCTGCAAGCTATACTTCCGGCTTAGGCCTCAGTCTTCTGGGTCGGAGATTCAGCGGGTGGGCATAGTGATTTCCTTGCTACAAGGAGACCCACAGGTCTGGGCATATGGGTTGCAGCCTGACTGTCCATCGCTTAAAAGTGTTGATGCTTTTTTTACGGCACTGGGCATGTTGTATGATGACCCTGACAAGACGGCGTCAGCCGAGGCTCAGATTTCGATCCTTAAGCAAGGGCGAAGGCCTGTTGAGGTTTACTGTACAGAGTTTTGGAGGTTGGCCCATGACACCCAGTGGAATGACCCAGCCCTGAGACACCAGTACCGAAGAGGTCTTTCTAACCAGATAAAAGAACAACTGGTACAATATCCCTTGCCTGATAGCTTGGATCAGCTCATGCAGTTATCCATCCGGGTGGATACACGGCTGAGAGAGCGTAGGCTTGAAAGGGAGACCGAGGTTTCCTTCTTTCCCAAGGGAACCTCAGACTCTGAGGAATTTTCCGAGGAGCCTATGCAGATTGGGGCTACCCGCCTCTCCTCGCGTGAGAAGACACGGAGTAGACAGCAGGGGTTGTGTTTGTACTGTGGGAATAAAGGTCATGTGGTAGTATCATGCCCAGAAAAGCCGGAACACTTCAGGGCCTGAGGGTGATGGGAAATATCCTGTCAGGCCAGAAGTCAGAATTTCCCAAGAAGACTTTTATCATTCCGGTGACCTTGAAGATCCTCGGTCAAACTGTCAAGACTGAGGCCTTTATGGACAGTGGGGCAGACGGGGTTTTTATGGACCGCCAATTCGCCCTGAAACACTCTGTTCCCTTAGTACCCCTGGCATTGGAAATTGAGATTTGTGGGTTAAACGGGGAACCATTATCCCAAGGTATAATTACCTCTTGCACTAGCCAGATTTCTTTGTTTATTGGAGCCACACACTCTGAAAAATTGTCCTTTTATGTGACTGTACTTTTGCCCCATTGGTGTTGGGGTTACCCTGGTTAAGGGCCTACAATCCTCAATTTGACTGGGTCTCTGGGGAGATTCTTAGTTGGGGTACTGATTGTTTCAGGAGTTGCTTGAGCCTTCCAGTCAGGCTCTCGCAGCTAAGTTTACCAGGATTGCCAGGGTGTTATGCAGATTTTGCGGACGTGTTCTCCAAAAAAGTTGCAGAGGTACTACCTCCCCATCGCCCCTATGACTGTGCCATTGATTTGTTGCTTCCCAAGAGCAGGTTGTATTCCCTGTCACGTCCTGAGACTCAGGCTATGGCAGAGTACATTCAGGAGAACTTGGCTAAGGGATTTATCAGACCTTCACAGTCTCCAGTTGGGTCGGGGTTCTTCTTCGTGGGTAAAAAGGACGGTTCGTTGCGACCCTGTATCGACTTCAGGGAATTGAACCGTATCACGATTAAAAACTCATACCCACTGCCTCTCATTTCGGTCTTGTTTGACCAGCTTCGTGCTGCCACCATTTTTTCTAAAATTGACGTAAACGGGGCGTACAATCTAATCCGAATAAGAGAGGGGGATGAATGGAAAACTGCCTTTAATACCCACTCAGGGCATTATGAATATTTGGTGATGCCTTTTGGGCTCTGTAATGCTCCGGCAGTCTTCCAGGATTTAATGAACGATGTACTCAGGGAATATTTGGATAGATTCTTAGTTGTATAGTGTGATGACATCCTAATCTTCTCAAATTCCCTGGAGGAACATCGGAAGCATGTACGCTTAGTCCTCAAGAAACTCAGAGACCACCGGCTTGGGGCGAAGCTGGAGAAGTGCGAATTTGAAGTTCAGCAAATCGCATTTCTAGGATATATTATCTCCCCAGAAGGTTTCCAAATGGAGGGTTCCAAGGTACAGGCAGTCCTGGATTGGGTGCAGCCCACTATTTTGAAGGCGCTTCAGCGTTTCCTGGGCTTTGCAAATTTTTATAGACGATTTATCGCTGGATTTTCATCTATAGTGGCGCCCTTGGTGGCACTCACTAAGAAAGGGGCGGATGTTGCTCACTGGTCTTGTGAGGCTAAAGCGGCTTTTGCCCGTCTCAAAAGGGCATTTGTCTCGGCCAAGGTGCTGCGACACCCAGATCAAGAGCGTCCTTTTGTGGTGGAGGTGGATGCCTCTGAGATGGGTATTGGGGCAGTGCTCTCTCAGATGGGAGTGTCTGATAATTGCCTTCATCCCTGCGCTTACTTTTCCCGTAAATTTTCGCCTGCCGAGATGAATTATGACGTGGGTAACCGGGAATTGTTGGCTATTAAGGATACACTCGAGGAGTGGAGACACTGGCTTGAGGGGGCTAAGTTTGTGCTCTCAATTCTCACCGACCATAAGAATCTGGCATAATTAGAGTCAGCGAAGCGTCTCAATGCCAGGCAGGCACGATGGGCTTTGTTTTTTGCTCGCTTTAATTTTTTGATAACATATCGCCCTGGGTCAAAAAACATCAAGGCTGATGCGCTCTCGTGGAGTTTTGCTCCAATCCAGGAGACCACCGAGGAGCCGTTACCCATGGTGTCCCCATCATGTATTAAAGTGGGCATTACCCAGGACCTCTTGTCATTAGTCCTTAGAGCACAGGAGCAGGCTCCTCCAGACCTTCTGGTATGTCTTTTGTTTGTGCCTCCTAGGTTAAGACAGCGAGTGTTCCTGGAATTCCATGCCAAGAAGTCGGCAGGTCACCCGGGTATTGCCAGAACTCGGGAGTTGCTATCTAGGGTGGTGTGGTGGCCCTCGGTGGCTAAGGATGTGGATCAGTGGGTTCAGGCATGTGACATCTGTGCCCGAAATAAGACTCCTAGAGGGGTTCCTGTTGGCCCATTACATCCACTCTCTATTCCATCTAAGCCATGGACCCACATTTCAATGGATTTTGTGGTGAACTTGCCCAAATCCTCGGGGATGACAGCCATCCGGGTTGTCGCTAAAAGGTTTTCGAAGATGGCGCACTTCGTTCCACTGGTTGGGCTGCCATCGGCCAGACGCCTGTCTGAATTATTTATGCTGCATGTTGTGCGTCTCTACGGGTTGCCACTTGATGTGGTCTCTGACCGCGGAACCCAGTTTGTGGCCAAATTCTGGAGGGCATTTTGTTCCGATCTCCAGATTTCTGTCAGCTTGTCGTCAGGCTACCATCCGCAGTCTAATGGGCAGACTGAAAGGGTGAACCAGTCCTTGGAGCAGTTCCCCAGGTGTTATGTCTCCAAGTGTCAGACTGACTGGGTTGCTCATCTGTCCATGGCGGAGTTTGCCTATAACAACGCGGCTCACTCTGCTACAGGGATCTCTCCCTTCCTTTGTGTGTATGGGCATCATCCTAAGGCCAATTCTTTTGACCCCCTGGACTCCACGACTGGTGGTTCCTCTGTGGTTTCGGTCCTTAGAGGTATTTAGAGGAAAGTGAAGAAAGCCCTTGTTTCTGTGTCATTAGTGACCAAAAGGGTTTTTGATAAGCGGAAAAGACCCTGCAGCTTCAAATTAGGAGACTTCGTCTGGTTGTCTACCAAGAATTTGAAGTTGAGACAGCCATCTCATAAGTTAGGCCCCCGGTTCATCGGCCCTTACAAGATCACCAGGGTTATCAATCCGGTGGCATTTCAGTTAGATCTGCCCCGTTCTTTGGGTATCAATAAAACATTTCATTGTTCCCTTTTAAAATGGGTGATTAGTAATCCTTCTTCCAGTGGAAGACCTTCCCCTCTTCTGATACGTGGCCAGAGGGAGTTTGTTTTTGAAAGGATTCTTGACTCCAAGATGGTTCGGGGTCGGCTGTCATTTTTGGTGCACTGGAAGGGGTATGGCCCGGAGGAGCGGTCGTAGGTGCGCAGTTGTGATCTTCATGCCCCCAGACTGATACGCTCTTTCTTCTCGCAGTTCCCGATAAACCCGGTGGTAGGGGTTCTTTGACCCCTCATCAGAGGGGGGGTACTGTTAGGGTCTCCTACCCTGTGCTGCCATGTCGTCATGGCAACCGGGAGACAAGTGCTAGCGGAGTAACCTGAGCGCAGCTGATACTCCGGTTCGGGTCTTTTGCTGTGCACTGGTTATAGGCGCTGTGCACGGCAGGGGATCCGGTGCTGGTTTTTGTGCTCACAGTCTGTGAGATCTGAGTGGGGCGTGGACAGCACCTGCTTTATAAACCCTCTTCTCAGGTTAAGCAGATGCTGCTGAATCTTTGTTGGTTAGTTAGTTCCTGAAAGTTAGCCAGTACTGTGTAGCTTTGTATTTGTTGTTGCTTACTGCAAATAGGTCTGGGAATTTGGTACTACACTCTGCCAATCCAGACCTAGCAGTAAGACTGGAGTCAGTTGTTTAACTTGCTGGGGTTCTTTTGCTACTCTGTGAACTTAGCAAGTTTGCGGCTGTATTCTCAGACTTGCCTGCCTAAATCCTTTCTCACTGTGCAAGGTGTTCTGGTGTCAGTTTAGTGGCAGTAAGCTGAACCAGTGCACTGTAAGTGAGGATTAGAATTGTGGAGACTCTCCTTGTGTCTATCATTCCATCTCAGACCGAGGAGTTTACTGCCACACCCTTTGGTAACCCTTTATGGTTTTGCTGTTGCCCTTAGCAACAGCATTTCGGGTTCTCTACGTATTAAAACACAACATCTTGCTTTTTCCATCTGAGCATTCCTAATACTAGGGAGACACCCAGTTTCTTAGCCTCTGGGCTTCTCTGTTCACTTTGTGTTTATTTTGTTACCCTATCACCTTCTGTGTACGTAATGTCATATTCCCCAGTCTGTCTGTGAGTTCATTTGTTTTGCATCCCTATCCGTTCAGACACCAGTACATTCCTGCAGGCACTGGTGTGCATAACAGTTCAGACACCAGTACATTCCTGCAGGCACTGGTGTGCATAACAGTTCAGGCATCAGTACATTCCTGCAGGCACTGGTGTGCATAACAGTTCAGACACCAGTACATTCCTGCAGTCACTGGTGTGCATAACACAAATGCATAGTCATCGCCCACAGGGGAGTGTATTTTCGCTTTGCAAGTGTGCGAATGCCTTTGCAGCCGAGATCTGCAAAAACATTTTGTCCAGTTTCTGAGTAGGTCTGGACTTACTCAGCCCTTGCTATCACTTCAGTCTTTTTGGTGCCAGCATTATTTATTTATTTATTTATTAACAGTTTCTTATATAGCGCAGCATATTCCGTTGAGCTTTACAATTAGAACAACAGTAATAGAACAAAACTGTGTAAAAACAGACAGACAGAGGTAGGAAGGCCCTGCTCGCAAGCTTACAATCTATAGGTAAATAGGCATAGATACACAAGGATAGATGCTACCTATTGCATAATGGTCCACCAGATTGCTAGGTTCTTAATGGGTTGTATGATGATGCCCACAAAGTTATCCAAGTGTCAGGAGGGTGTGAGACTAAAGAAAGACAAGATATGTGATGTTATGAATATTCTACAGAGGATGTAATTAGATGGGGAAGCACTGAAGGTTATGTGGGTGGGTCTGGAATTTGATAGGCTTGTCTGAAGAGGTGAGTTTTCAGGGAACATTTAAAGGTTTGGAGACTAGAGGCGAGTCTTACTGTGCGTGGGAGGGCATTCCACAGAGTGGGTGAAGCCCGGATAAAGTCCTGTAATTTTGAGTGTGAACAAGTAATGCGTGTGGATGAGAGACGTAGATCTTGTGCAGAGCGGAGAGGTCGGGTAGGGAGATATTTTGAGATGAGTGAAGAGATGTATGTTAGTGCAGTTTGGTTAATAGCCTTGTATGTGAGTAAAAGTATTTTCTATTTAATACGATAGAATACCGGTAACCAATGGAGGGACTGACAGAGCAGATCTGCAGGCGATGAACGTCTGGCAAGGAAGATTAGCCTTGCAGCTGCATTCAAAATGGGTTGTAGTGGTGAGAGCCTATGTTTGGGTAGACCGGTCAGGAGACTATTACAATAATCAATGCGCGAGATAATGAGAGCATGGATTAGAGTTTTTGCTGTGTCTTGTGTAAGATATGGTCGTATTTTGGATATGTTTCTTAGATGTATGTAACATGATCTTGAGACAGATTGAATGTGGGTAACAAAGGACAGTTCAGAGTCAAGAATGACACCTAGGCAGCGAGCTTGTGGGGTAGGGGTGATGCAGAGTTTTCAACAGTGATAGAGATATCAGGTTGGAAACTACGATTGGCCGGTGGAAATATAATTAATTCTGTAAATATTAAGTTTGAGGTGGCGAGATGTCATCCAAGATGAAATGGCAGAAAGGCATTCAGTGACACGGCCCAATACAGATGGTGACAAATCAGGGGAGGATAGGTAGATTTGAGTATCATCCGCATACAGATGGTACTGAAATCCGAAAGAGTTGATTAGTTTGCCAAGAGATGTGGTATAGATAGAGAAAATCAGAGAAGGAGCGATTAGATAGGTAGGATGAGAACCAAGAAAGGGCTGTGTCCTGAATACCTAGGGATTGTAGTGTTTGTATGAGAAGAGAGTGGTCAACAGTGTCAAAAGCAGCAGAGAGATCAAGGAGAATAAGTAGAGAGTAATGTCCTTTAGATTTAGCAGTGACCAAATCATTCACTACCTTAGTCAGTGCTGTCTCTGTGGAGTGTTGGGCACGAAATCCTGACTGAAGTGGGTCCAGTAGGCTGTGTGAGTTAAGAAAGTGTGTGAGGCGAGTGTAGGCAAGTCTCTCAAGTAGCTTGGAGGGGCATGGGAGCTGAGAGATGGGACGGTAGTTAGAGAGAGAGTTCGGGTCAGAGTTTTGTTTTTTCAGAATGGGAGTAATCACTGCATGCTTGTATAGAGAAGGAAAGATACCAGTAGACAGGGAGAGATTACAGATTTTCGTTAAGGTTGGGATGAGCACAGTAGACAGAGCTTTACTAATTTGTGAGGGTAAAGAGTCAAGGGGAGAGGTATTAGAGTAGGCAGATGAAAAGAGTACAGATACTTCATCTTCATTTGTAGGATCAAAGGAAGAGAAGGTGTTAGAGGGTTCAGGCAGGGAATTGAGCAGGTCACTTGCTGTGGAAGAGCATACCATTTAATTTCGGATCATGTCAATCTTGTCCTTGAAATAGGAAGCAAGATCTTGCGCACTGACAGTGGCTGGGGGGTTAGGTGAGGAAGGGACAAGAAGTGATTTAAATGTATTAAAAAGTCGCTTGGGATTAGAGGCTTGAGCAGAGATGAGAGATTGAAAATATGTTTGTTTGGCAGTGTCCAGAGCATTACGATAAAAGTGGTAGGTGGTCTTATATGTGAGAAAGTCACTTGAACTACGAGATCTACGCCACTGGTGTTCAACTTTACGTGAGAGTTTTTGTAAGAGTCTAGTGTATTTAGAGTGCCACGGTTGACATCTAAGTCTATGTGGAGTGTGATGGGTAGCTGGAGCCACTTCATCAAGTGCTGTTTCTAGAGTTTGGTTAAGGTGTGACACAGCAGTCTCTGGAGAGGTGAATGTAGAAATTGGTGAGAGCAGTGGTTGCAGAGAGGTAGATAGTTGTTGAAAATTAATAGCGTTAATATTTCTGCGGGTAAGATGTGTCCTTGTAGACTTTAGGGACATTGAATTTGAAGTAATGGAGGAGAGTATGCATGTGATAAGGTTATGATCTGAGAGAGGGAAAGGAGTGTTAGTGAGTTCAGAAACAGAGCATAGTTTGGTGAATACAAGATCAAGGCAGTGGCCCTCCTGATGAGTAGGGGAGTCAGTCCATTGGGAGAGGTTAGAGAGAGTAAATTAGAGGCATGGGGAGATTGTGGACTGTCAATAGAGAGATTGAAATCACCCATAATAATGGTGGAGATGTCAGAGGATAGAAAGTGAGGGAGCCAAGCAGAAAAATCTTCCAGAAACTTTTTGGGTTGCCCAGGTGGGCGATAGATAGCTGCAACACGCAGAGAGAAAGGGGTGAAAATCCTAATCGAGTGTACTTCAAAGGATGTAAATGTGAGTGAGGGAACAGGTGGTAAAATGATGTGCGTGTAAGATTTGGACAGTAATATTCCAACACCACCTCCTTTAATGTTACCAGGCCTGGGTGTGTGTGTGAAGTGGAGGCCACCAAGTGACAGTGCTGAAGGGGAGGCAGTGTCTGATTGTGTGAGCCAGGTTTCTGTTATAGTCAGCATATTGAATTTTTTTGCTATGAAAAGGTCATGAATAGCTGTTAATTTGTTGCAAACAGAGCGTGCATTCCATAAAGCACATTTTAGTGACTTGGAGGTAGATGGGAGACATGTTGTTAGGCGCCGGGGTCCGCTCGTCGGTGCGGCCCGGCGCTTAGCAACCAGGGACGCCGTGCGCGTACAGCCGCCGGCTCCCTGGCAACGCTAGACGCCTGGCGCACGGAGCCGCACGGACCCTAGCAACGGGGACGCCACTGGCGGACCGCGTTCCCCGTTGCTGGGTCCATTTAAATTAGTAAGGGCACCTGTTTCCTGGCCGTGCAGCAAGGCAGCTGCACGGCATTCATGCAATCAGCACTGGCAGCAGTTGATTGGAGGGCTTCGGTTTATATGCTCTTGCAGTGCCTCACACATACGCCGGTAATAGCTTCCTGCATGCTGTATCTGTTTGCTGAGAGTGTTTCCAATCCTGCTGTATCCGGTCGTTCCTGTCCTCAGTTGTCCTGCACTCGGAAGTCGTCATCTGTTCCTGGAGTCCTGACTGAGCACCGTTCAACATCCAGTGGTGTTCGTGAGTCGCGGCGTAGCCGTGAGTTGCGACTTGGCCGCTTTATTACTTATTACTTATTATTTGTGTTTCTGAGTTTTTTGCGGAGGATTCCGCTCCCACAGATCCACTCTGGTATCCAGCGGTGCTGGGTAGGAGTAATGGACTAGTGGATTTTTGGTTGTCCTTTTATCTGGCGGTTTTTCCGCGCATACTTCTAGTTTGGTCAGTTAGCTTGTTGCCCTTGGCCTGTTGTTAGTCAGAGGTCCTCTTGTCATCATCCTGCCTCGGATTTCCCTTTGTCTCTCACTAAGACCGGGGGGCACCGGAGTTGGGCAGACATAATCCGCCTTTCAAACGTGGCTGCCAGGGGCTCAAGAAACCATAGTCTCGCAAGGGATTTCCGATAGCACGGGTGAGACAATAGAGTTAGGGCGCCAGGGGCAACTAGTCTTTCCTGCTCCCGTAACTAGCATTCCCTTCCAGTACTCTGGCCATTGTCATAAGATCTCCTCCGGTCAGGAGTACTGGAATCATAACATTATTACCGGCCAAACCAAAACTTAAAATTAAACAGGGTTTGATTTTTTCCTTATTCAGTTTTGTTAGAGTTATCGGCCTCATGAATCCCACAGGTTTAGGGCCAAATCCTGGTCAGCTCCTAGTCAGCCAGATTTAAGAACTTACTCAGATGGTTCAGGATCTTTCCCTTTGGGTGAAGTCGCAGGAAGATCTTTTACGAACTTCCCCGAGGGTAGTCCCTGAACCAAAAATGCACTTGCCTGACCGTTTTTCTGGTGATAGGAAGGAGTTTTTTAATTTTAAAAAATCCTGTAAACTTTATTTTTCGTTTAAGACCGATCTCCTCTGGTACTGAATCTCAGCGGGTCGGAATTATTATTTCTTTGCTCCAGGGGGATCCTCAGACCTGGGCATTTGGTTTAAAAGCAGAGGATCCGGCATTGTTGTCAGTCGACGCTTTTTTTGGGTCTTTAGGGCTTTTGTATGATGACCCTGATAGAGAGGCATCCGCTGAGAGTCAGTTACGCGCTCTCAGACAGGGTAGAAATCCTGCAGAGGTTTATTGTACAGAGTTTCGCCGTTGGTCGAACGACTGTGGCTGGAATGACCCAGCTCTGCGCAGTCAGTTTCGCCTCGGCTTATCTGAGTCTATAAAAGACAGTCTCCTTCAGTATCCCGCTCCTGAGACTCTCGATAAACTCATGGAGCTTTCTATTAAGATTGATCGTCGTCTCAGAGAGCGGAGGGCTGAAAAAGGAGCACCTGTCAGGGCTACTCCATGTGTATTTTCCATTCCTGAGGACGTAGAGGAGCCCATGCAGATGGGTCTCTCCCGGCTGTCTCCAGAAGAAAGAGCCAGAAGGCAAAACTCTGGTCTTTGTTTGAACTGTGGGGGTAAGGGACATTTTGCCCGTTTTGTCCGAACAAGTCGGGAAACGCCTCGAACAAGTGAATTGTGAGGGGGTTCACTTTGGTCTGCAGCTTATCTCCTCGAATAACTCCCTTTTAGTCCCAGCTAAAGTTTCCTTTGGCAGCCTCAGTTCTTCGGTGTCGGCTTTTGTTGACAGTGGAGCTGCAGGGAACTTTATGGACTTAACTTGGGCCAAGGTCTTAGGTATTCCTCAGTTAGCCTTGGGTAGGTGTATCACCATGCATGGTTTAGATGGGAGACCCTTGTCCAATGGGGTTATTTCCCTCTGTACACCCCCTGTACTACTTACGGTAGGAGCTCTTCATTCCGAAAAGATTGAGTTCTTCCTTACCCATTGCCCAGCAGTTCCAGTGGTTCTGGGTCACCCTTGGCTGGCCTTTCATAATCCCACCATTGATTGGCAGTCGGGGGAGATTTCACAATGGGGTACCATCTGTAATAAGGAATGTATTACGTTTCCCATCAGAATAGCTGCTGCCATTCCCGAACTCATTCCCATGGAATACCAGGACTTTGTTGATGTGTTTTCCAAGGGCAATGCGGACATTCTGCCTCCCCATCGGCCTTATGATTGTGCTATTGAGCTAATTCCCGGTGCCACATTGCCAAAGGGAAGGTTATATGCTTTATCCGGGCCAGAAACTGCGGCCATGAATGAGTATGTTAAGGAGAGCCTAGGGAAAGGATTAATCAGGCCATCTAAATCCCCTTTAAGTGCAGGCTTCTTCTTTGTGGAGAAAAAAGATGGATCACTCAGACCTTGCATTGACTTTAGAGCCCTGAATAAGATCTCAGTTAAAAATACTTATCCTCTGCCGCTGATTTCTGTCCTCTTTGATCAGCTGCGTTCGGCTGTGATTTTTTCTAAAATTGACCTGAGGGAAGCATATAACCTCATCCGCATCAAGTCTGGAGATGAGTGGAAGACGGCTTTCAGTACTCAGTCGGGTCACTACGAGTATCTGGTGATGCCGTTCGGCTTGTCTAACGCTCCGGCAGTTTTCCAGGATCTCATTAACGATGTGCTCCGTGACTCTCTAGGAAGATTCGTGGTCGTTTACTTAGACGACATCCTGATCTATTCTGACTCAATTGAACAACATGTTACCCAGGTGCGTCAGGTTCTTAAAAAATTACGTGAAAATCATCTATATGCCAAGCTGGAGAAGTGTGAGTTTCATGTCACGGAGGTATCCTTTTTAGGGTACATTATTTCCCCTCGGGGATTCTGCATGGAACCTAAGAAGCTCCAAGCCATCCTTAGTTGGGCGCAACCCACCAACTTAAAAGCAATTCAGCGCTTTTTAGGGTTTGCGAATTATTATAGAAGATTTATTCATTCTTTTTCCGACCTGGTTGCTCCCATTGTGGCACTGACTAAGAAGGGAGCGGATCCTACCAACTGGTCACGTGAAGCTGGCCTTGAAACAAGCTTTTGTCTCAGCTCCAGTCCTCAGACATCCCAACCCAGAATTGCCCTTCATTGTTGAGGTTGATGCCTCTGAGGTTGGAGTGGGGGCTATCTTATCTCAAAAGGATCCGGAGTCTCTGGAACTACATCCTTGTGCCTTTATGTCCAGGAAATTCTCATCCGCTGAATCCAACTACGATGTTGGTAACCGGGAGTTACTGGCTATTAAATGGGCTTTCGAGGAGTGGAGACATTGGCTTGAGGGAGCAACACATACCATTTCAGTATTGACTGACCACAAAAATCTTCAGTACATCGAATCAGCTAAGCGGCTGAATGCCCGGCAGGCTCGTTGGGCTTTATTTTTTACTTGTTTCAAGTTTATTATCACTTTTAGGCCAGGTTCCAAGAATACCAAGGCGGATGCCCTGTCACGCAGTTTTCTTCCAATTCATAATAACAGTCCTGTTACTCCCATACTTCCGTCTTCAGTCATTTGGGCAGGCCTCACACAAGATTTATTTACCCAGTTAAAACAGCTTCAACATCAAGCTCCTGGAAATACTCCTGCTGGTCGTCTTTACGTCCCTGAGTTTTTGAGAGCTATTGTTTTGACAGAGTTTCATGATAGCAAAGTTGCCGGGCATCCTGGGATCTCTAAGACTTTGGAATTAGTCTCCCGCTCAGTATGGTGGCCTGGTCTTTCTAAAGACATTAAGGAGTTTGTTTTTTCTTGTCAGGTCTGTGCACAGCATAAGGTTCCCCGTTCCTTGCCTATCGGGCAACTTATGCCCTTAAATGTTCCTCTGAGGCCATGGTCTCATATTTCCATGGATTTTGTGGTAGACCTCCCTATGTCAGCCGGATTCCGAGTCATATGGGTGGTAGTAGACCGTTTTAGCAAGATGGCTAATTTCATTGCTCTTCCCCGACTGCCATCTGCCCAGGGATTGGTTGTTTTGTTTCTCCGCCATGTTTTCAGACTTCATGGGTTGCCCACTGATATTGTTTCTGATCGGGGTCCACAATTCATTGCACAATTCTGGAAGTCTTTTTGTGCCTCATTAAAGATGAAATTGTCTTTAACATCCGGCTACCATCCCCAATCCAACGGGCAGACAGAGCGAGTTAATCAATCATTAAAACAGTATTTGCGTTTGTACTCAGCCAAACTCCAGAATGATTGGTCCGAGTTTCTTCCTTTGGCGGAGTTTGCTTACAATAATTCTTGTCATTCCTCCACTAATGTGTCTCCATTCTTTTCAGTTTTTGGTTTTCACCCCAGAGCTAATTCTTTTTTTCAACATTCTTCTGTTTCCTCGCTAACCTTAACCTCTCATCTCAGAGTCATTTGGAAAAAAGTGCACCTTGCTCTCAGAAAAGCGGCATTTCGAGAGAAAAATTTTTCGGACAAGCTCCGACGTCCTTGCACTTTTAAGGTGGGAGACAGGGTATGGTTGTCGACTCGTAACATTAGACTTCGACAAACCTCAGCTAGATTGGGCCCCAAATTTATTGGACCATTTCATATTATTAAAAATATCAACCCAGTTGCTTTCCGGTTACGTTTACCAAGAGCTCTCCGGATCGGAAATATGTTCCATTGCTCCCTGTTGAAACCATACGTTTCTTCCTGTAGATTTCCTCGGAAGATCTCTCAGGGGAAATCACCAGTAGATGCCCTTGGCCTGTTGTTAGTCAGAGGTCCTCTTGTCATCATCCTGCCTTGGATTTCCCTTTGACGCAGGCACAGTAGTTACCTGATCGCTGCGCTGCGAAAAACGGCAGCGAGTTATCAACTCGGAATGACCCCCGTAGAGCCTGATTTAGCATTGCACACAATTCCCAATGCTGGCATATCTTGTGACTTTTAGCAAATTGAACATGTGATGAGCCTTGCATATGCAACTAAAATCAATGTAAATTACATTGTTAAGACATTGAATACACATAGGGTTTGGGAACCAAAGGGAGACACAAGATGGAGGATTAGGATGGGGTGAAGTTAGAGACATGGAAGAATAAACAAATATGGTATATACATATCCAAAATGAAAAGCTGCTTTCCTTGTATAGAAACAATCAGTAGATTTTTTATTTTTTATTTTTACATTTTAGTATCAACAAGTATCAATGTACAGTCTCCATTTACAATAAAAAATGTATTACATCTTTTTGAACATCTGGCATAGTAGATTGCTTATCATAGTAAACTGTAGTAACCAGGGCTATATTTGTGGGGGAACAGTCTGGAATGCCATTCCTGTAGCTCTTTTGAAGATTGCCATCATCAAGAACAGCATTCCGGAGCCTCCCGCCAGTGTCATCATTTATATTTCTGGGTAGGTGTAGGGGTGAGAGAGGAACATAGTGTGTTCCTTGCCCCCATTTCCTCCACAGTGTCTTGGGAGCTCCAGGGGCTGTGGGGACACCCACCTGCACCCTGTGCAAAAGGCCCTTCAAAAAATGGCAGCTATAATGCAGTACACAGATGCTAGAGGTCATACTGAACCTCTAGCGTCTGTCAGTGTTGTGGAAGCACTGGTAGAAGATGCAGAAATGCATCTTCTCCCGTGAAACCCCTGACATAGAGCATGAAACCCTTGGGAACGAGCAGAAGACCTCTGGCAATGAGCTGGTAACCCCTGACAATGAGCAGGAAAATCTTAGCAATCAGCAGGAGACCAGTGGCAACGATCAGAAGACCACTGGCAATGAGCAGGAGACCTCTGGCAATGAGCAGGATACCCCTGACAATGAGCATGAAACCATTGGCAATGGGCATGAAACCCATGGCAATGAGCAGGAGACCCCTGGCAAAGAGCATGAAACCCATGGCAATGAGCAGGAGATCCCTTGCAGTGATCAGGAGACCCCTGGCAATGGGCAGGAGACCCTTGGCAATGAGCATGAAACCCTAGGCAATGAGCAGAAGATCCCTGGCAATGAGCAGGAGACACCTGGCAATGAGCAGGAAACCCCTGACAACGAGCATGAAAACATTTGGAAATTGGCATGAAACCCTAGGCAATGAGCAGGAGATCCCTGGCAAAGAGCAGGAGACCCCTGACAACGAGTAGAAGACCAGTGGCAATGAGCAGGAGACCTCTGGCAATGAGCAGAAAACCCCTGACAACGAGCATAAAACCATTGGCAATAGGCATGAAACCTTTGGCAATGAGCATGAAACCCTTGGCAATGAGCAGGAGATCTCTGGCAGTGAGCAGGAGACACCTGGCAATAAGCAGGAATCTGAGATTAGCCGGCATCAATCACCTCTTGCCATCTCTGACTCCATTACATCCCTAAAGAAATGATGAGGCAATGGGGGTGATACAATGCTAGAAGAAAAATAGGGGAAGAGAGTACTGTATGAGGGTGTATGTGAGGGATAGTTGTGGTGTGTGTTTTAATATGACACAAGTGAATACATGTATGTGCAGCCTGAAGTGGAGGGATAATGATGTGACAATGATTTGGAGGGGAAAGACAGTCTATTGTGTAAACATAATACAGTTGAGTCACACTGCTTGCTGTCAGGTGTATCCCGCAAGATTACCCTTGTCAGTATTCCAGATGGGCCCAGATAGTCCCACTCAAAGGGCAACCCCTCAGAGAACCTGAACCAGTTGTTAATTCCTTGCCATTTGAGCTTAATGTTCAATTGTGGTCAGTGCCTTCCAATCTCTTGGTTCACCTAGGTATGAGCAGGAGACACAGGTGTAATGCGGCCGCAGTGCATGAGCAGTTTGCCAAACCAAGCAAGATGCGGGCCATATAAGTGGCGAACTCTGAGTCAGCCCCTGTAGCACCTAATGTGTATGATTATTTGGTTTGAGAGAGTAGATGTCATGCCACATAAGCTGGGCATGTATTGATTATGATAAAATTATGTATATTGGATGCTTAATGCAGACAGATTTGCTACCATGCTAAAGCTTTTGTTCTCTGTTATCAGCATATGTGTATAAAGCAAGATGATTGATAATTTGTATCTGTATTTTTTAAGATTATACGTGTGGGCTTTGTTTTCAGGTGGCCCCGCAATGTTGATGTCGCTTTTGTCTTTTCCTATAGGGTGTGGGAACATTAAATTTTGTTCTTGCTGTTGGACACAGCACCATGCATTATTATTCATGAAACATGTGGGCATTGGTGATTGTGTTGTAAATTGACAAGGAATTTTGGGGTGTTAAATTGGGTGGTGAGTTTTATAGAGGATGGTGGCGGATAAATGATTGGGGTAGATGGACGGGGAGGGTTGCACGGAAAGGTCTAGTGTGCACAATACAAAATAAAGTAATACAAAAGTGCTGCTTGACACTATATTCTGTCCTTGATTTTCTTATTTGAAAAATTCTTCCAACAGACAGTGCTCTTCTTTCACCCAGGTTAACCTCAAGTACCGCAACCCTCCAACATACAGTCCGCACCTTTCAACTGACCTCCTTGGGTAGAGTATGTGCATCAAAAGGTTTCTTTTTGTTCCCCACACAATGTTTATCTCAAAGCCGGACAACCACTTGTCTTGGCCCTTGTAGTGGATACTCACCTCATAGAGGTTCCCTATGTGCACAGAAAGGTTTCTTTCACTTCCTCTTCGTTCCAGATAACAATCACTCCCTCGTCGCAATGTGGGTAAAATAGATATTTTGACGGATATCCACAGGTAAAAAATATTTATTTCAGATTACATCGGTATATCCGACAAATCAATTAAAATATAAAAACATAAAACCAAACACAAAAATTACCAAAAATAGGCATTTGACTTGCTCCACTGTACACCCACAGGTATAAAGCACCACTTTTGCCGCTTATTTGGCAACCTTCTATATATCATAGAGTGCTAGTTCTTTCCCGGCAAGTGTAGAAAAATGTGGAGATATCCAAATGACCTAGGGTATAGAAACACCAACGCGTTTCGGATTTAATATCCTTCCTCAGGGTGTGCTTTGGAGCAAACCAGATTGGTCATTTATACCCCCTGGTCCTTCTCTACAGCTATTCCAAACAATCATAATACATCAGTTTTAAAAACCCTTTAAAAACATTTTTATAACTCATTTTACCCACATATCTTCTAAATCTTTCCTTTTCAATTTCATTAAAGTGTTAAAGCATATTAATATCTAGTGTGGTCATGTTGGTGAGATGTTGGATTTGTTTGTATCTAGAATGTTGATGTCATTCACCATAAGGCACTGTGTATGTGGTTTTTAAAATTAGGTGATGTCCCTGCTAGTTAGGACCTGTGTTTCCCATAGATAAAAGTTTTCTCTAGTGTTGAGTATATGTTTAATCTTGGAACATCATACTTGGGATGGATATGTCTTTCCATTGAATAATGGTGGCTACCTATGTGTCAGTGTCACATACAGTGGTTGAGATTAAATGTATATCTTTATGTGTGTGTTTATATTACTAAAATCAATGTTGAAATCAATATTTAAGCCTTTGGTTTTAGTAGTTTGAGTGTATATCAATCACGCTCTGCCACAATAAACAAAAAAAAACTTTATTACAATTAAGTTATAGCGGTTCCCCAGACAATGCCCTTACATGTCTGCACCATGCTGATCAGTGCAGCTGTGCAGGCAGAGGTTAGAGCTAAGGGGCCCTAGAGAAACCAGGGATATATTATCCATAAGGCTGACTAGGCTGAAGCCTAGGTGCCCTGCATGTACTAGGGGCCCATCATTTTTGGCTGATGTGCTTTTACATGCAACCTAGACCCCTGGCAACGAGCATGGAAACCAGAGCATGAAACCACTGGCAATAGGCATAAAACCTTTGGAAATGAGCAGGAGACCCCTGGCAATGAGCAGGAAACCATTGTTTGGCTGATGCACTGTTACCTGCATCCTAGGGCTCCAATGGTTAAAGGCACTTTCCACTCTGGCCCATAGCAAGGCACTCTCGTAGTCAGCTGAGGTTTGTTCTGAGACAATGGTGTAAAGAGACAGTGGACCAATATCGCACTAGTGCTATTTCAAAAGAGAAACATAAAGGAAGAACAATTGCGCTGTGAAAAGAGAGGTAATCAGACTTTATTTCTTCTGGGTATCGGTGTCCGTGTGAATACTGATGGTGTAAATGATGGAATAATCTCTGCTTCCCAAACATCAGCAATAGTGGGGTGATAGTCTGAAGTGCTGGTGGCTGGTGGGGGCCCGAGATACACTATATGGACAAAAGTATTTAGCCACACCTGTTGAATATTGAATTCAGTTGTTAATCAGACCCATTTCCACAGATGTAAAAAATAAAACACCTAGCTATGCAGTCTCCATTTCCAAACATTTGTGATACAAAATTAACCATTCTGAAGAGCTCAGTGACTTCAAGCGTGGTACTGTTATTAGATGAAACGTTTACCTTAAGATGTTTCATGAGATTTCATCCCTGCTGGATATTCCAAGGTCACCTGTAAGGAATAGTATTAGAAAGTGGAAGCGTTTAGGAACAACAGCAACTCAGCCACAAAGCAGAAGACCACATAAAATCACAGAGCGGGGGTCAAAGACTACTAATGCACATGGTACATAAAAGTTGCCAACACTCTGCTGATTCCATAGCTGTAGATTTCCGAACTTCCACTGGCATTACTGTAAGCACAAAAACTGTGCGGCGGAAGCTTAGTGGAATGGGTTTCCATGGCTGCACAGCTGCATGCAAGCCTCCCATCACCAAATCCAATGCCAAGCGGTAGATGGAGTGGTGTAAACCGCAGACCCTGGACTGTGTAGCAGTGGAAATGTGTTCTGTGGAGTGACGATTAACGTTTTCGCAGTCAGATGGGTGAGTCTGGGTTTAGAGGATGCTGGGAGAACGTTACCGGCCAGACTGCATTATGCCAACTGTGAAGTTTGGTGGAGGAGGGATAATGGCATATGGCTGTTTTTCAAGGTTTGGGCTAGGTTCCTTATCTCCATTGTAGGGCAATCTTAATGCTTAAGCATACCAAAATATTTTGGTCAATGCTATGCTTCCAACTTTGTGACAACAGTTTAGGAAAGGCCCTTTTCTTTTCCAACATGACTGTGCCCCAGTGCACAAAGCAAACACTATAAAGACAGGGTTTGATGAGTTCGGTGTGGAAGAACTTGACTGGACCACACAGAGCCCTGACCACAACCCCATCAAGCACCTTTGGGATGAACTGAAATGGAGATTGTGTGCCAGGCCTACTAGTCCAACATCAGTGCCTGACCTTATAAATGCTCTACAGAATGAATGGGCACAAATTCCCACAGAAACACTGCAACGGCTTGTGGAAATCCTTCCAAGAAGAGTGAAAGCTGTTATAGCTGCAAACTGGGGTACAAACCCCATATTAAAGTATATGTATTTGCAGGGTCGGCTCCAGGCATGTTCCATTAGAGCAGCCATGCAGGGCGTCATCCATCTGAATACTTTTGTCTATATAGTGTACCTGAGATAGATAGATAGATAGATAGATAGATAGATAGATAGATAGATAGATAGATAGTGTGTTTGAGTGAGTCTGACAGATTCACAGGGGTCAGTTCTTAGATTTACTTAGAGAGTAATGTCCTACATCATATTATCATTGTAAATTATCCGGTCACCCTGTCTTGTGTCAAAATATAAACAGTAAATAAAAAGCTGTATGATATAAATGTAACAGTCTCTCACACACTCACTGTGTTATGGTGGTCATTCCGAGTTGATTGCTCGCTGCTGATTTTCGCAGTGCAGCGATTAAGTAAAAATATGGCAAAAATGCGCATTCGCATGGTACGCAGCGTGCATGCGCTAAATACTTTCACACAAAATTCTGTAGATTTACACAAGCTCAAGCGATATATTTTCTTCTCTTGAGTGATCGTAGTGTGATTGACAGGAAAGGGGCGTTTCTGGGCGGAAACTGTCCGTTTTCAGGGAGTGTGCTAAGAAACGCAGGCATGCCAGGGAAAAACGCAGGCGTGGCTGGAGAAACAGGGGAGTGGCTAGACGAACGCAGGGCGTGTTTGTGACGTCAACCCAGGAACTAAACGGACTGAGGTGGTCGCAATCTAGGAATAGGTCTGGAGCTACTCAGAAACTGCAGGAAATTATTTAGTAGCAATTCTGCTAACCTTTCGTTCGCTATTCTGCTAAGCTAAGATACACTCCCAGAGGGTGGCGGCCTAGCATGTGCAATGCTGCTAAAAGCAACTAGCAAGCGAACAACTCGGAATGAGGTCCTAGGGCCCTCATTCCGAGTTGTTCGCTCGCAAGCTGCTTTTAGCAGCTTTGCACACGCTAAGCCGCCGCCTACTGGGAGTGAATCTTAGCTTATCAAAATTGCGAACGAAAGATTAGCAAAATTGCGAATAGACACTTCTTAGCAGTTTCTGAGTAGCTCCAGACTTACTCGGCATCTGCGATCAGTTCAGGGCTTGTCGTTCCTGGTTTGACGTCACAAACACACCCAGCGTTCGCCCAGACACTCCCCCGTTTCTACAGCCACTCCCGCGTTTTTCCCAGAAACTGCAGCATTTTTTCACACACTCCCATAAAACGGCCAGTTTCCGCCCAGAAACACCCACTTCCTGTCAATCACATTACGATCACCAGAACGAAGAAAAAACCTTGTAATGCCGTGAGTAAAATACCTAACTGCATAGCAAATTTACTTGGCGCAGTCGCACTGCGGACATTACACGTGCGCTCCGTTGTGAGAAAAAAATAACGAGCGAACAACTTGGAATGAGGGCCTATGTTTCCTATTTTGCTGACTAGCTGCCATGTTTGTAAATGGTTCTTTCTGCGTCACCTTGCCACTTTAAACGTAGTGTTTTAGTATAACATGACAGAGCAGACAGTAGTAAGACATTGGCTGTATTATAGTTACTTTAACTACACTATAGGCCTAATTCAGACCTGATATCTTGGCTGCAAATTTTGGTGTCCTAAGATCAGATAGTCGGCACCCAAGGGGAGTGTAAATCCGCCTGTGCAAGTCTGCGATCCCATGTGTATGCCCCATGCTACAAATATCCCTCAGTCAGCAACAGCTGCAAGTCCGTTCCCACACAACAAGTGAATGATTTTTCCAGTGTGTGCAGTGTGTGCAGTGTGTGCAGTGTGTGCAGTGTGTGCAGTGTGTGCAGTGTGTGCGCAGCCCATGAGAACAGGCTGATCGGGGCCGGAGCTGACGTCAGACACCCGCTCTGAAAACGCTTGGACACGCCTGCATTTTCCCTGATACTCCCAGAAAACGGTCAGTTACCACCCACAAACATCCTCTTCCTGTCAATCAGCCTGCGAATGGCTGTGCAATTGAAATTTTTGCACCAGCTTGTCGCTGTTCGGCGATGCCTGTTATTGTTTGGTGATGCTTGTACGCTTTGCGATACATACAAATATGAAGTCTATCGATAATCGCCTGCTGTGCGAAAACACATGACAGTGATAAGGTCTGAGGGCTGATTGAGAGCTGATCGTAGATGTGTAAATTTAATACATCTATGATCAGATTCTCAGACATGTGGGGGGACGCCCAGCACAGGGATAGTCCGCCTGCATGTCAGGCCCTGACCCCCCCGCACAGGTGTGAAAGCATCACACGGCGGCGATGCTTTTACCCGCCAAGTAGCTCCCTGCCAGCGCAACTCCTGCATGCTGTCAGGCTGCCACTTGTCGCATTCCGAGTCGCAGCAGCCACCACGCCCCCGCAATGGTCCGAACACGCATTTGTTGTCCAGACCTTTCCCTGCCAATGGTGTTCTAAATCTGTTGGCACACCCCCTCCTGCCCCGCTACGGAAAAGGCGATCGCACCAGTGAAATGCTTTTGCATCTCACTGGCTGCACATGCGCAGTGCGCCCGCCGCGCATGCGTCCTGTGTAAAGGGCTTCTGAGTGCGATTGCTGTTGTAGCAGCGATCGCCTCTGAATTAGGCTCTGAATCGGTCCCTATATTTGTTGCAATTATTTTGAACTTTTTGTTGAACCCAAGTTTTCAGAGCACTTTAATAAGATTGGAAATTATAATTTACTTTCGAGTTTGTGGCGTGTGCTCTGTGTACATAGGTCGGCCTAATATTGGGTCATTCCATGAAAATGGTATTTTTATGTAACGTTAGTTACCAGTTTTCATGACAAGCTTTGCATCAAAATTAAAGCATATCGTGTACCGTACAAACAGCATTTACTTTGCACAAAATATTCAAAACAAATGCTCCAAAAAATATATTTCAAAATGTAACGTTAGTTACCATGGAATGACCCTATTGCACATTTCACAAACAGCTGCAAACACACAACACAAGGCAAATTCAAATTAATGTAATAGCGTACGTTTATGATACAATTAATGCAGTATTTGTAATATTCTTATTATTCCTGAGTTATTTCTTTGCACTGGAAATGATTTAGCAGAGAATACGTGTCTCCCAATATGACATTTCCCCAGATCAGTCATGAAAGTACAATTTGTGTAACTGAGCTTTTAAACAGCGCCTGTTCAGCAGGTAATGTGAGGACAGGACAGCCCAGGTTTAATCCCTGTTAATACGATCTGCACATATTTCATGGCAGATGCTGCTTAACGGTCTCTTTTCCCACAACAAAATCTGCACCTTTCCATCTCAGCCCCTTGCGTGTTCCATTCACCTTACCCTACAAAGCATCCGGCAACAATTTAAGGCGATTACACCTGATATCTTATATTTCCTGAGACTGATATCCATATCATTAGCGTACAAAGCCTGCACAGGAAAGCACGTTACTTGCATTTATACCTCTATGATATTGAGTGCATACTGTTTATAGAAATAAATGATATGCATTCAATTATAGACTGACAAATGTGTTTATATATGTTTGCTTATTGCTTTAATACAAATGACAACATCTACATTATAGTTATGAAAGAACGAACAGAAGAGATTTATCAAATGTATCCACATATAGAGACTGCGGTATAAAGTTAAATAAAATACAAAACTCTAATAAATACAGTTATAATAAATCAGTATCAGTTTGTAGCAAAATAAGTCATAAAAAAAGAATTAGAAGCTGAGGTGGTCACTAAGATTGATATAAAAAAAGGATAGAAACTTATGACCTAATTAGTAAATACAGGATTGCAACTAAGATGTGTCATTACTGTAATATCACTAACTTAAAATTTGTTATATCTGATTATTTTATGTCCTGTTAGACATCAGAACCTGTCTCAGTTAAAATACTGTCAATAGGACTTCCGGTTCCGGCATGGCGGAGTAAGCAGCAGCTCCTGTGCGCTCCTCCGTTGCCGCCAGAGGCCCAGCTCCTATACGGCATAATTTGCACCCAAGACTTCCCTATTATACGGGTGATTAACTGCTGCAAGAGATTCATCTGACCCGAAGTGAGGAAAACGCTGTTGTACCGTGCTCCGGTGAAGGCCTGAGGCGCTGCACCTGCTCTGTCGGACACTCACGCTGATCGCGCTGACGAGGTGCTGCACAGAGGCGGCTTGGGGTTCCGGCCTGCACACCACCCTGCATACTCGGCTCATCAAGCGGACACGCCGATCACACTGCCAGCACTGACGGGGTGCTTTCTGGGGGCAGACTGTGATCCCGGCCGTTTACCTGTTACCCGCCTGGGACGCCCGGGACATACACGCTATACAGGCGCATCTCAGAGACAGCCTATGAGGCTATCAGCAAAACAACTCGTCGGAGGTAAGAGCGGTATACTTAGACATACGCCGGAGTAAGCCTGCCACAAGTGATTTGGAGATTGAGACACACATTCGTCCTGGCCCCCGCTGCAAGCTCTGGTATATAGAGACAGCTCCATAGGAATATTACCTGACCCTTACCTCCCTCAATTTAGCTTTCCTGCACGTACAGATAAGACTTCTGCAAGGCCCAGCACTAAATACATAGCTCAAAACGTCAGTGCTCTAACCAGAGATATTTTGGGCATAATACTAAATCAGTCCCGCATAGAATGGAAAAATGTCTGGGTCCCTCAAATATGTCTAAGATTCCGTCAGCGATGCCTCCCAGGCAAGAAAAATGACGCGCTGATCAGTCCTCTATAACAAGCGCCGACTCCAGCCCTGTGAATCCGGTCGCCAAGAAGTCAGTTAAAGCAGCCTCTGATGAGGCACAATTACAAGTGCGTAATGATACTGATTCAACCACTACTTCCCTGACTTATAGAGATATAGTAACTGCCATTCATGACACTATGGCCCCTCTGTTACAGAAAGCAGTAGGAGACATTACTATCCAACTGCAGCAACTCTCTACCAGGGTATCAAATACTGAAATCAGTTTAGGGGTGACTATGGATGATATTGAAAAGCTAAAATCCACTGTAGGGCGATTGGAGAAGGACAATAGACATCTCCTTGATAAAATGGACAATATTGAAAACCGTTCACGTAGGTGTAACCTTCGCATAATAGGGTTAACCGAATCTATTAAGGGCCCAGGTCTGGAAGATTTTGTGCGAAACACCCTGCCCAAATTGCTCCATATTGAGGATGTATGTGCTGACATGGTCATAGAATGGGTGACCAGGCGCGTGCAAGCTCTAAGAGACCACGAGTGGTTATTTTCAAAATCCTGAACTTTCTCCATAAGAATGCAATATGGAAGGCTTCTCGCAAAATAGACCTCCAGTGGGAAGGTAACACTTTACGGATTTTTCAGGATTATTCTGCTGAACTTTCCCTTCTTCGCAAGGCCTTTAGTCCCGTTTGCTCCCTCCTGGTACAAAACAAACGTAAATTTGCTATGATGTATCCAGCTCGACTCAGAATTTTTCAGGGATCCTCTTTCACTGACTTCACCACCCCTAGGGATGCAGAAGCCTTTCTTAAGGAGGAAGATGACTCTCTTACCAACAACATTTCAGACGCCCCAGAGTGATGTCTCTTCCCACCACCACCCACCCTCCTCTTTTCGTGATACCTCACAAGATTTTGTTACGGCGCTTTTGGGACTCAAATATATTGAGACTGTCTGGCCGTGCAAAATTGTGCCGTTTTGTTAATACGCCTCTTGTTATAGTGCTCATTTCATGAGGCTTAGCGGTGTTTTATTTTTCTTCCAATTATGCTTTCTCATTGTTGCTGGCGGAAACGGAGCAGCCCTGCCGATCTGTTGACATTTTCTATAATTGTCACCACTAAATGTTTGTGCTCCACCCGAAGTCCGTTTTTTCCTATTTAGATTATTTGTGTAATGTCTGTTTCATTACTCCTATATTTGCTGTCTCTTTTTCTCTCTCTCCCTCTTCTTTTGTTTGTACCCCCAGTCGTGTTTTTCTTACCTCCTGTTTTATCCCTCCCCCTTCCACCCCCCCAATTTTACACCTCTTCTCTAGGGATGCAATGTTTTACCTTGTTTTGCCTTTGCCAGATGGAGCTTCTTTCTTTTTTATGGTATGACAGCGGTTAAGATATGCACTTTTAATGTAGGAGGTATTAACACACCAGCTAAAAGGCGGAAGATATTATCTTACATGAAAAAACATAGTATTGACATTGCATGTTTACAGGAGACGCACTTGGTCCTACAGGAAACTAAAAAATTGCAGATGCTGAACTGGTCTTTATTAGGAGCAGCAGCACTAAATTCTAAATCATGTGAAGTGGCAATTTTGGCGAGACGATCTCTACCCATTGAAGTATTGAAAGTAGACGCAGACCCGGACGGCAGGTATGTCATTATACAGGTTAAATTGGGTACTAAACTTTATTATATAGGTAATATATATGCCCCAAATACTTATAAAAAAACATTCTTTACTTCACTTATGGTTAAATTATACGACTGTGACATCTCATCCTTAATTCTATGTGGCGACTTTAATCTGGTCTCCTCTCTATACATGGACAAATCCCAACAATCTAACAGTGCTAGACCCCTTCCCAAATTAGGTGTTCCGTGGCTAGCCAAGCGACTTAATTTAGTGGATACCTGGCGAGCTTTAAACCCTACTGAAAAGGAGTACTCATGTCTATCTATGGCTCATAACACTTGGTCCCATATTGACTATATCCTAATATCTTCCCTGCTCTTCCCTAACATATCCCAGGCCAACATTGAGCCGATTTCTATATTGGATCATGGCATGGTTTGGACTGAAATGACTTACTCAATGGAAAAACCTTCTCCTCCGATGTGGAAATTCCCTTCCCATTTAGCAACATCATATGGCTTCCAACATAAATGTGATGAGACATGGGAGAATTTCCGAAAGGATAATTCCCCACATGAATCAGCTAACCCTTCCCTTTTCTGGCAAACTGCTAAAACGGTGTTAAGGGGAGAAGTAATCTCCTATTATTCGCATCTCAAGAAATCTCTTAACCAGGCATACTTGGATTCACAAGCTGCCTTATCTGCAGCTAATCAAACTTTTAAATTATACATCCCTCCCCTGATAATAAAACAACTTACCTTTTAGCAAAATCTACTTTTAATGACCTTCTGCAGTTGACAGGAGACAAATATAAGTTTAATGTAAGCTATAAGTTTCATCGTTTTGGAAATAAGACGGGTAAACTGCTTACTTCACTGTTACAGGGAACTAGAAAACCAATGTTGGGCCATCCTTTACAAAAATTGGATGGCTCCCTCTCTAATTCTAACGTACAAACTGCGGCCATTTTACGTGAGTATTATGTATCCTTATATTCTTCCCCAGAGCCAAATGATACCCTTACTCCGCAAGACGTTTATCCTCCCCAATTCTGGGACACTCTGCACTTGCCCCAAGTACCTGCTGAATTGGTCTCCTCATTAACATCTCCCATTACACTTTCAGAAGTCTTAGCGACAATAAAACGACTTAAACAGGGCAAAGTCAGAGGGCCAGATGGATACACAAACTAATTCTACAAACAAATGTCCCCTAAAATAGGCTCGACTCTGCAAGCTGTTTTTAATAGAATTTTGACCGAGGGGATCCTGCCAGATAGATTTACAGACGCAGTGATTAAAGTTTTACCTAAACCAGGACGAAATCTTTCCTTTCCGGGCTCAAACAGGCCTATATCATTATTAAATGTGGGCTTCAAAATTTTTACCTCTATTCTAGCCCAAAGGCTAAAACCAATTATGCCACTTCTTGTTCACAAAGATCAGACTGGTTTTATAACTGGTCGTCACTCGGTTGTGAATCTCAGACGTGTCCTCTCGGTCATCCAGCATGCTAACTCAATTTCTTCTGACACTTCTTCCCCTGCTCTCATATTATCTATTGATGCAGAAAAGGCCTTTGACCTTTTATTGTGGCCCTTTCTTTTTAAAACCCTACATAATTTTGGTTTCCCTGAGACTTTTATTTCAATTTTACGAATCTTATACTCCTCACCTTCTTCCTCTATTTCCTGCAATGGACTTCTCTCCTCCTCATTCGTGTTGCAAAGGGGGACGAGACAGGGTTGCCCCCTGTAGCCTCTCCTTTTCGATCTCTCGATTGAACCCCTAGTGCTAGCTATACGTAGCTCACCTCAGATACACGGAATCTCAATTGACTCACAAATTCTGAAAATTGCATTATTTGCGGATGATACTCTGTTATTTTTAACAAAGCCAGAACAATCTCTACCTTCCTTATTACAATTGATATATTCCTTTGGGAAAGTAGCCGGGTATAGAATCAATGTTAATAAATCGGAACTCTTAATATTAGGTAAACCGTCAACTTCCTTACTTTCCCACCCAGATGTAACTGCTTTTAAAATGACTCATTCCCACTTTAAATATTTAGGTATTAATGTTTGCACAGATTTATCCAATCTCTATAGAATTAATTACTCCCCTGTTATAGAAAATGTAACCCTCAAATTGGACTCCTGGAAGGACTTACCTCTGTCTCTATTAGGCAGAATGGAAGTGATTAATTGCATTATTTTCCCAAAGCTATTTTATTTTATACAAATGCTCCCTATATCGTTAACACGTGCTGACACTCTCAAGATTGAAGCAATATTTTCGAAGTTCCTTTGGCAAGGTAAAAGACCAAGAATAGCCAGACAGAAATTGAAATCTCCTAAATCAAAGGGTGGCTTTGCAGCTCCAGATACACAGGCATACTCCCTAGCAGTTCAATTTAGATACATTGCTGACTGGCTCCATTGCTCATCACAATATATTGATTATGATTTGGAAGCAAAGATATTTGCCCCTTACGCTCCTACCGCACTCTTGCACCTACACCCGACTCGGATTCCTGCACCAATAAAAAGCCATATATTATTCAGAGACACCTTTTCCGCATGGTTAGCTATTAATAAATTATGTCATCGAGATCCCCACTTTTCCCAATATATCCCATTATGGGGAAACCCAATGTTCCCGCCCTCGTTGCTCAATGCCACATACTTACAATGGAAGGAGAAAGGTCTCGATGCTTTCCATAAAGTTTTTTACCCTGGAGGAACTTTATATTCCTTTCAGGATCTATGCCAATAATATGGAATATCTCCGCGTCACATGTATATGTATTTCCAGGTGCGTCACTTTGTTCTCTCCTATGGTGAACAGCCTCTAGGGGGAGACCCCAGTGGCTTAAATTCAACCTCTCAGACTATAGATGCTCTCCTACATTCTTTTCAGAAACGACCATATAAAGTGAAATATGTGTACTCTATTCTGTTAACTTGTTTGCCTACTGTACAATGGGACAACTTATTTTCTAAATGGAAAGCTGATAAACCTGACTTGTTAACTATTGCTGATCTCACACTTTCTTGTGAGAGATCTCTAAAATTTTTGTCCTCAGCGTATTTCCAGGAAGTTAATTTGAGATTTCTACACAGAGCTTACATCCCTCCCTCTCAACGAGCTCATATGGTTCCCTCAGAGACTGGCGAATGCCACAAATGTGGGAGGGCCTCAGAAACATTTATGCATTGTGTGTGGGAATGCAGAAAGATTAAGCGTTTTTGGTGTAAACTTCTCGCTTATGTTAACAGGTTAATTTCCTCACATGTGCTACCGGATCAGTTGGCATGTCTTGCTTTAAATTTTGCAAACTGGCAGATTGCTCCGAAATATTTTCCTATTATTAGTGTAATTCTCACGCTCGGTAGAAAATGTATATTGATTAAGTGGGGTTAAACGTTCAGCCCCAACCATTACTGAAATTCAACAAAAACTATTACAATTGATGTACTATGATAGAAAGACAGTGTTATTGTCACCCTCTTTTAGCACTCGAAAGTTTTGCCTCAAATGGAGTCCTGTCTTAGACACTTTACCTCCTACAACCAAACAGCATATATTAAGAACTCTTGATTGTTCTTTGGCCTCATATAGACTGTATGCATATGACTAATTATCTCAATGATATAATTTATAAATGGTCTCCTCTGGCAATAAAAGTACACATGTTAAGTATTAGGGCTGGTCCCTTCACTCATCTTTAGCCTGCATCCACTACCCCCACCCTCCCTCTCCTCTTGTGTTTCCCCATCTTCTATTTCTATTTCTGTTACTACTTTCTCTTGCTGTCCTCTTTATGCCTCTTTGAATTTAGTATTTCATTGACTAATACAGTATGGAAGTACTGATTATACAGTGATAAGTGTAAGGGTGTGGGTCTGACACCCTTTTATACACTATGCAGAAAAGAATTGGGTTAAGGATGCCGCACTGGACTGAGTGATGTTAAATAGATAGGTAATTTGAATGTGTTTCCAAGAAGACCGACCAGCCAGAAAAACTTCCGGAATTAATCAACATCTACCATTGAACAGAAAAAGTTCTTTTGTAGGTAGAAAAAAGGGTGATTGTCGATGGTGCTCCCATGGGTCTATTACATAGGTAATAAGGAGAGGAGAGAAAAAGGAAAAGTGACCTTTGTTGGGAGCACTCACTCTTGGAAACAATTATGATTTAGATTATGCGTAATGAGGTAGATATGAGATAATTAAAATGTAACCTTTAATTATTTTTAAATAAGATAAGAGTACACAAGAGATTTTTAATACTGTGTTTAAAAATATGGTTAAACAACGTGAATCATAGGTTTGAAATTACAACTGTGAATATATAGATGAATAAATAAGGCAGAAATACAGCACAAAATGCGGCAAAACCTAACAAGCCTGCCAGGTATTAATTTCTGAGGTTAGTGCAATAGCCGTTGCATTGCCGTCAAAAAACCTACAACACCTGGTATTCCTTAGTGGTCAACCTCCTAAGTACTGACCAGGCCCAACACCGTATTGCTTCCAAGATCAGACGAGATTGGGCATGTGCGGTGTGGTATGGTAGTAGATTTAAGGTTGATGAGGCAAAAACCTGCAGCTGGTATGCAGCTATTAAATACACCATAAGCCTGGTTGTTATGATGGGCAGATGATCTCTTGAAAGAGAAACATATGTTTGACCGTCATTGCACCAAATTGTACCCCAAATGTATAAGTATATGGAGGGTTAAATCATATGGTCAATCAGTTTTGCCAACTGGAGCCTCCTGTATGTTGCTTTTTTGTGCTGTGCAACATCATTCAAAATGGGTTTTTATCGTTCGGTAAGGCAAAAATAAACCCTTGTTATACTGAGGACATGCCTACAAGATTAATGAACATCAAAGCATAAATATGTTTCAAGAGATATAATATGATTAAAGCTGAAACTGAAATGATCTAGAACATTCCACCTTCCTCCCCCTCCACCTTCACAAAAAGTATAGGGCAGGGAATGGAAATGGACTAGAAAACATATTTATCAGCTGAAAATACAGATTAGCAGAAGTGGATAAGTAGATAGGAAATGTATCTCCAGAGACACAATCTCTATTATCCACACGGAGGCTAACTAAACCATTAGAGCCTGAAATACCAAGTGCTGTCTTTGTAACAATCTTGTTGAGCTGTTATGCTTTCAATAAAGAAACAAATATGCATGTATCCACAGTGTATCCACAATGTATCAGTCAAAATTGTGACATAAATCCATGCCAGATATAATTTGTGCTGTACTAGCAAGGGTATATGCTCTAGTTTTATGCCTGTGTTTGAAACCTGTGTAAAGAAACAATGCTGATTTCACAGGGATAAGAGAGTGACGACACCTGTACTGTAATTGCTACAGCCCTAAATGGTTACAAATTGTTCCTGATTATAGTGTGTCAGCCACATAAGGACACAGAAAGTGTCAAATATCACCATATGTGTTGATAGCACCTAGAAAGCAATAGTTTTCATATGCAGTGAATAATGCCTTTAGTAAGTGGCATAAATTTGCCGGAAAAAGACCAATGCACATAGTGTTAAATTACATCTGTGCGTGGCTGGAGAGCGGGAGACGAAAAATGTGCAGGATAAGAAAAAATATATCTATACTTATGACCGCATGGTGTATGTTTCCTGCTCGCTAAATGCCGTTGAGAGCTCGACTTCACGAGCTGTGTATCTCTGCGGCTCGCCTGGTCTCCTCTCCTGCCGGTCTGCTGGTCACGTGAGCGCGCTCGCCGTGACCACGTCCTCCTCCCTACGTACGTTTCACAGTTGCTTGTTCACGGGTAGTGTGAACACAAGGTGTCCAGACCCAGTTTTAATCTACAAGGGTGATAACTGATTGGCTACACCTATTAGTCATTATCATAATAAGGTCTGACAAAGTGAAATGAGCTGCATATTTAAACAGAAATGAGTAATTGCTGAGTAGATGTCCTGCACATGTTGAAGCAGATATAGGTAATTTACTGAGTAGATGTCCTGCACACAGCTATGGAAGGTATATTTAGAGGTGAAATGAGATGCTGTCTACATTTGATATGAATAAGGATTTTTTTGTAAAAGTTGTGTGAATTAGTGATAAGATAAAATTATTATTTGTTGTATATAAAAATAATTTTTTACACATATATAAATATATAAATTGAAGAGGAATTTGATCAGAGTAATTGTTGGTGGATAAAATGGACGAATAGTAAGGAAAAATGTGAGCCGTGTTGGTTAATGGTAACTGAATTTTTGAAAGTAATTGGGGTGTTGTGATGGGAATAAATGTGTGTGTGGGTAAAGAGGGCAAGAGCAGGGGAGGGGAGTATGTTTAGTGAAAGAATTGTATACTAAATAGTGGATAATGCGAAAAATGTATAATGGGGACATGCAAGTGCTATGGATGATTGTGGGAATGGATGCTAATAATGTGTGGGAGGAAGGGGGATGTTAGATGCCAGGAAGAAAAATTGTGAAAGTTATGTGAAAAATACGTGAAAAAATGTATATGTGAGATGCATATGTGAAAAACTGTTAGTGATGATATCCTGCTAGTGAGTCGGTGAGAAAAATGAAGGGGGGGGTTTGTGAGGGAAAATTTGATTAGGTGGAGGGGGGGAAGGGGGGTTTTGGGGGGGGGGTTTGAGGAGGGAAGGGAAGGGGGAAAGTTAGGGAAGGGAATGTGATGAAGTAAAACAAAGTTGTCCCTACTGAGATAATAGTTGTTGCTAGCGTAGCTCCCTTACATACAGTAATGAAATGGTCAGGTTGGAAGGAAAGCGCCAAAATTAATAGTTTCATTAAGTCCTTGAGGGTGTAGTGAGTCCAGTCTGAAAGTCCACTCACATTCCTTCCGTAAGAGAGTATTAGTCCAGTCTCCTCCTCGTATTCCAAGTTTAACTTGCTCTAGTCCACAGACTCTGAGTTCATCCCACCGACCTGCATGGTTGGAAACTAAATGTCGTGCTACGGAGGTGATTTGCTTCATTTTTTGTAGATCTTTTGTCGCATTGCGAATGGATCCAATGTGTTCCAGAATTATTTGCTTGAAGGCTCTAGTCGTCATGCCCACATACCTTTGTCCACAAGCGAACACTATACAATAGATCCCTCCTTCTGTTGAGCAGTTAATAAAGTGTCTGAGTTTAATGTCTTTTCCATAGCGGTCCTGGATATGATCAGTCTTAAGGATGTATTGACATGCTCTACAGTGACCACATGGATGTGTGCCGGTCGTAGGTTGTGATTTTCATCGGGTTGTTTGGAAATGGCTGGACACCAATCTGTCTTTCAAATTTCTCGATCTCCGCCAGCTCATGGATACTTGTGGTCCAAGTTTTTGAGATAGGGTAGGATCCAAGTGGAGGATTCCCCAGTGTTTTTGAATAGCTTGTTTGACCTGATGCCACTCTTGACAGAAACCCCCTACAAATCTGATGGTGTTGTCCTCTTGTTTCTTTTGTTTCTTTTCAAAGATTAAATGCTCTCTCTGGATAGTCTGAATGTTTCTACTAGCTTTCTTGATAGAAGTATTGCTGTATCCTCTCTCGCGTAATCTCTTCGAGAGGTCTTTGCTTTGTTCCGCAAAGTCCTCGTCGTTGGAGCAGTTCCTTCTTAAGCGTAGATATTCCCCCTTAGGTATGTTCATAATTGTTGGAGGAAAATAGGAGCTAGTTTGATGTAACAGAGTGTTGGAAGATGTCTCCTTCCTATACAGTTTTGTTGAGAGCATTTCGCTTTCATCTTTGTAAATTAGAACATCCAGAAACGGGAGTTCATCTTGACTGATATGACGGGTAAGTTGAATATTAAGATTATTGTTATTGAGATGTTCAATGAGTAAGAGAAGCATCTGTACGTCACCTTCCCATATCATCAAAATATCATCGATGTACCTTACCCACATGATGATATTGGATGTAAAGACATCGTTGCTGTCGCTGAACACAAATCCGCGTTCCCACCATCCTAGGAAAATATTAGCGTACGTGTTGGCACACGCTGCCCCCATAGCTGTGCCCCTGAAAGACAGATTGGTGTCCAGCCATTTCCAAACAACCCGATGAAAATCACAACCTACGACCGGCACACATCCATGTGGTCACTGTAGAGCATGTCAATACATCCTTAAGACTGATCATATCCAGGACCGCTATGGAAAAGACATTAAACTCAGACACTTTATTAACTGCTCAACAGACGGAGTGATCTATTGTATAGTGTGCGCTTGTGGACAAAGGTATGTGGGCATGACGACTAGAGCCTTCAAGCAAAGAATTCTGGAACACGTTGGATCCATTCGCAATGTGACAAAAGATCTACAAAAAATGAAGCAAATCACCTCCGTAGCACGACATTTAGTTTCCAACCATGCAGGTCGGTGGGATGAACTCAGAGTCTGTGGACTAGAGCAAGTTAAACTTGGAATACGAGGAGGAGACTGGACTAAAACTCTCTCACGGAAGGAATGTGAGTGGACTTTCAGACTGGACTCACTACACCCTCAAGGACTTAATGAAACTATTAATTTTGGCGCTTTCCTTCCAACCTGACCATTTCATTACTGTATGTAAGGGAGCTACGCTAGCAACAACTATTATCTCAGTAGGGACCACTTTGTTTTACTTCATCACATTCCCTTCCCTAACTTTCCCCCTTCCCTTCCCTCCTCAAACCCCCCCCAAAACCCCCCTTCCCCCCCTCCACCTAATCAAATTTTCCCTCACAAATCCCCCCCTTCATTTTTCTCACCGACTCACTAGCAGGATATCATCACTAACAGTTTTTCACATATGCATCTCACATATACATTTTTTCACGTATTTTTCACATAACTTTCCCAATTTTTCTTCCTGGCATCTAACATCCCCCTTCCTCCCACACATTATTAGCATCCATTCCCACAATCATCCATAGCACTTGCATGTCCCCATTATACATTTTTCGCATTATCCACTATTTAGTATACAATTCTTTCACTAAACATACTCCCCTCCCCCGCTCTTCCCCTCTTTACCCACACACACATTTATTCCCATCACAACACCCCAATTACTTTCAAAAATTCAGTTACCATTAACCAACACGGCTCACATTTTTCCTTACTATTCGTCCATTTTACCCACCAACAATTACTCTGATCAAATTCCTCTTCAATTTATATATTTATATATGTGTAAAAAATTATTTTTATATACAACAAATAATAATTTTATCTTATCACTAATTCACACAACTTTTACAAAAAAAATTATTCATATCAAATATAGACAGCATCTCATTTCACCTCTAAAGATACCTTCCAAAGCTGTGTGCAGGACATCTACTCAGTAAATTACCTATATCTGCTTCAACATGTGCAGGACATCTACTCAGCAATTACTCATTTCTGTTTAAATATGCAGCTCATTACACTTTGTCAGACCTTATTATGATAATGACTAATAGGTGTAGCCAATCAGTAATCACCCTTGTAGATTAAAACTGGGTCTGGACACCTTGTGTTCACACTACCCGTGAACAAGCAACTGTGAAACGTACGTAGGGAGGTGGACGTGGTGACGGTGAGCGCGCTCACGTGACCAGCAGACCGGCAGGAGAGGAGACCAGGCGAGCCGCAGAGATACACAGCTCGTGAAGTCGAGCTCTCAACGGCATTTAGCGAGCAGGAAACATACACCATGCGGTCATAAGTATAGATATATTTTTTCTTATCCTGCACATTTTTCGTCTCCCGCTCTCCAGCCACGCACAGATGTAATTTAACACTATGTGCATTGGTCTTTTTCCGGCAAATTTATGCCACTTACTAAAGGCATTATTCACTGCATATGAAAACTATTGCTTTCTAGGTGCTATCAACACATATGGTGATATTTGACACTTTCTGTGTCCTTATGTGGCTGACACACTATAATCAGGAACAATTTGTTACCATTTAGGGCTGTAGCAATTACAGTACAGGTGTCGTCACTCTCTTATCCCTGTGAAATCAGCATTGTTTCTTTACACAGGTTTCAAACACAGTCATAAAACTAGAGCATATACCCTTGCTAGTACAGCACAAATGATATCTGGCATGGATTTATGTCACAATTTTGACTGATACATTGTGGATACACTGTGGATACATGCATATTTGTTTCTTTATTGAAAGCATAACAGCTCAACAAGATTGTTACAAATACAGCACTTGGTATTTCAGGCTCTAATGGTTTAGTTAGCCTCCGTGTGGATAATAGAGATTGTGTCTCTGGAGATACATTTCCTATCTACTTATCCACTTCTGCTAATCTGTATTTTCAGCTGATAAATATGTTTTCTGGTCCATTTCCATTCCCTGCCCTATACTTTTTGTGAAGGTGGAGGGGGAGGAAGGTGGAATGTTCTAGATCATTTCAGTTTCAGCTTTAATTATATTATATCTCTTGAAACATATTATGCTTTGATGTTCATTAATCTTGTTGGCATGTCCTCAATATAACAAGGGTTTATTTTTGCCTTACCGAATGATAAAAACCCATTTTGAATGATGTTGCACAGCACAAAAAAGCAACATACAGGCGGCTCCTGTTGGCAAAACTGATTGACCATATGATTTAACCATCCATATACTTATACATTTGGGGTACAATTTGGTGCAATGACGGTCAAACATATGTTTCTCTTTCAAGAGATCATCTGCCCATCATAACAACCAGGCTTATGGTGTATTTAATAGCTGCATACCAGCTGCAGGTTTTTGCCTCATCAACCTTAAATCTACTACCATACCACACCGCACATGCCCAATCTCGTCTGATCTTGGAAGCAATACGGTGTTGGGCCTGGTCAGTACTTAGGTGGTTGACCACTAAGGAATACCAGGTGTTGTAGGTTTTTTTGACGGCAATACATCGGCTATTGCACTAACCTCAGAAATTAATACCTGGCGGGCTTGTTAGGTTTTGCTGCATTTCGTGCCGTATTTCTGCCTTATTTATTCATCTATATATTCACAGTCGTAATTTCAAACCTATGATTCACGTTGTTTAACCATATTTTTAAACACAGTATTAAAAATCTCTTGTGTACTCTTATCTTATTTAAAAATAATTAAAGGTTACGTTTTAATTATCTCATTTCTACCTCATTACGCATAATCTAAAACCATAATTGTTTCCAAGAGTCAGTGCTCCCAACAAAGGTCACTTTTCCTTTTTCTCTCCTTTCCTTATTACCCTTTTATACACTTTAAGGGTTTATGTGTGATATAACCTACATCTGGCTTACCGTGTTAAGGCTTCACACCTAAGATCTATTTTTTGAAAGTATCTTAAGATTTGATGTATATCATACTCCTTCTCTATACCAAGGAGTCTTCGTAATAGAATGTTCTATTCCACTCTGTATTTGAATTTACGTACATATTCGATTCAGCATTTTCTTGTTTGCTGATTTTTCTGTTCATTTCTGTATAACTGAAAAACTTTCAATAAACATATTTAAAAAAAATAAAAAAAATACTGTCAATAGGAAAACAAATAAACTAGCCAAGCTCCACTGACTGTAGTAATATGTGCAATATATCTTCATTTGCAGAATGTTTCCCTCCTGTACTTTGTTAAAACCCTAAATATATCAATGGCAGTGAACCAAATAGGAATAAAGAAATCTGCTCCCCCAACACAGAGGTATTGTTTCTGCAGGCAAAGGGAATAGGAAGCATATCCACAGCAACAGAAGATAATTCAGATCAAAACCAAATAAAAATAGGCAGAGTGAAGAACATAGCTAGGAACATAAAAAGCACAAACAAAACTCTAAAAGCTATGTGTGCAAATGCTAGGAGCTTAGGAAATAAAATCCCAGAACTAACTGCAATAATGACAAGGGATGATCTAGACATTGTGGCAATTACAGAGCCATGGTACAATGAAAATCATGACTGGGACATAGCTATACCGGGATATACTTTATTTATGAAGGACAGAATTGGAAAAATCAAAGGAGGGGTAGCAATGTATGTAAAAAATTCCATAAATACTACATTAATACAAAGTATTGAAGAAAAAACTGAGGCCCTTTGGGTGACCATAGAAACAGGGGAAAAGTTGATTATTCGTATTGGCGTGATATACAGGCCACCAGGTCAGGAAGAGGAACTTGACAAGAACCTATTGCAGGACATAACTAAAATGGCATTAAAAGGAGAGGTAATAATCATGGGAGACTTTAATCTTCCTGATGTAAACTGGGAGGTGTCTGTTGCTAGTTCCACTAGAAGTAGGAACATTTTAAATTCCCTTCAGGGAGCATCCCTCCACCAATTGGTGAGGGAGCCCACTCGGAAAGACGCAATATTAGACTTAATACTTACAAATGGAGACAGATTATCGGACGTAAAAGTGGGTGAAAACCTGGGATCCAGTGATCATCAAGCAGTATGGTTCAGCATTAAGACAGAGACTGACTCGTCCCATACAAAAACACAGGTGTTGGATTTTAGGAAGACTGATTTTGTAGGGATGGGAAAATGTGTAAGTGATTCTTTGGCAGAGTGGAGAACTTGGAAACAGTGCAGGAGAGCTGGGAAACATTCAAATGTGCAATATTGAAGGCAACAGACCTTTGTATCAAAACTGTTAGAAAAACACAAGGAAAAGGAAGCCAGTGTGGTTTGCAAAAGAAGTAGCAAATATTGTGAGAGCAAAAAAGATGGCTTTTAGGAAATATAAGCAGACACAAAATAATGAAGACAAAAAGATATATCTTGTTAGACAGAAGGAGACAAAGAAGGTAATCAGATGTGCAAAGGCACAAGCTGAGGAGAAAATGGCCCAGTCAGTGGGTAAAGGGGGCAAAACTTTTTTTAGGTATATAAGTGAAAAGAGAAAAACAAAAGGCGGAATTATAAAACTAAAGACGGACACTGGGAGTCTTGTTGAAGGAGACAATTTAATAGCAGATCATCTTAATGATTATTTTTGCTCAGTATTTACTACTGAAAGAGAGGAGATGGGGCCACAGTTAAGTTGCAGGGATATTCAGGAAAATGAAACAAGTACATTTACAGAGGAGAAGGTCCTAACAGAACTCTCAAAGCTGAAAGTGGACAAATCTATGGGGCCAGATGGGATACATCAAAGGATACTAAAAGAACTTAAAGAGGTGCTGGTAGCACCATTGATAGAATTATTCAACCAGTTATTAGCTACAGGAGAAATTCCAGGGGACTGCAAAAGAGCAAACGTAGTCCCACTACACAAAAGTGGAAGCAAGGAATAGGCAAACAACTACAGACCAGTGAGTCTTACATCAGTAGTAGGGAAATTGATGGAAACACTCTTAAAAGAAAGAGTTGTAGATTATCTCAAATCCAGCAATTTGCTGGATGCCAAACAGCATGGATTCACTGGGGGGAGATCATGTCAAACAAATCTTATTGACTTTTTTGATTGTGTGACTAAAGTGATGGATAAAGGTGGAGCCATGGATATAGCATATCTAGACTTTAGTAAGGCTTTTGACACAGTTCCACATCGCAGACTGCTAAATAAACTTGAAAGTTTGGGATTGGATATTAGGATTATTGAATGGATAAGATCTTGGTTGAAGGATAGAAAACAGAGAGTTGTGGTGAATGGAGTGCATTCACAGGAGGGAAATGTTACCAGTGGAATACCCCAGGGATCTGTACTTGGACCAGTGCTTTTTAATATCTTTATTGGTGACATTGCAAATGGCATTAAAGGGAAAGTATGCCTTTTTGCAGATGACACAAAGGTATGCAACAGGGTAGACACACCAGGTGGGATAAAACAAATGATTGAGGATCTAGGTAGACTAGAGGAATGGTCAAGAGTCTGGCAATTACAGTTTAATGTCAAAAAATGCAAAATCATGCACTTGGGTCTCAAAAATCCTAAAGCTAAATACAGTATTAATGGCACTATACTGGAAACTACTGAGGAGGAAAGGGATCTAGGAGTCACTATTTCAGATGACTTTAAAGCAGGTAAGCAATGTAACAAGGCAATGAGGAAGGCTAGTCAGATGCTTGGCTGCATTGGGAGAGGAATCAGCAGCAGAAAGAAAGAAGTAATAATGCCACTGTATAGGTCATTGGTACGGCCTCATCTAGAATACTGTATTCAGTTCTGGAGGCCATATCTTCAAAAGGATATTAATACATATGAAACTGTACAAAGGAGGGCAACTAAAATGGTGCATGGCCTACATCACAAAACATACCCAGAAAGACTAAGAAATCTCAATATGTATAGTTTGGAGCAGAGAAGGGAAAGGGGGGACATGATAGAAACTTTCAAATATATGAAGGGTTTTAACAAAGTCCAGGAGGGAAACATTCTCCAAATGAAGAGATGCAATAGGACACAAGGACATGCACTGAGACTGGAGGGGGGAGGTTTAGGGGAAATTTGCGGAAAAACTATTTCACAGAAAGGGTAGTGGACAAGTGGAATAGCCTCCCATCAGAGGTGGTAGAGGCTAAGACAGTAGAGCAATTTAAACATGCATGGGATAGACATAAGGATATCCTTACAAAGAAATAAGGATCAAATAAGGTTAGTGATACAAAATAATATAAAAAAATAAAAAAAATAATAAGGGGCAGACTAGATGGGCCAAGTGGTTCTTATCTGCCGACAAATTCTATGTTTCTAATGGTTTTAACAAAGTCCAGGAGGGAAAAAATTCAAATGAAGAGAAGCAATAGGACACGAAGACATACACTGAGACTGGTGGGAGGGGGGGGGGTCAGGGGGGACTTGAGGAAAAATTATTTCACAGAAAGGGTAGTGGACAAGTGGAATAGCATCCCATCAGAGGTGGTAGAGGAAAAGGGTTAATTTGGTGCCGCACAGGACTATAAACATTTCTTTATAATGGGCTCTTACAGAATTTGTCCCTTGTGAACCAACAGTGCATATGCATAAGAAATGCCTGTATCGGTAATCAAGGAGTTTGTTGGTGGTGCACCCAGAGTCAATGGTACATATCAGGGTTGCAAAGGAAAAGAGAGACTCTTTGTTGGGGCACGCTTGAAAACTAAAACTTAACTTTTAATTAGAATCTGATTAAATTATGGTACACAAGATCAACACACATATATACATTTTGTATGACACTTTAGGAAAAAGGCCACAGACTTGTTATAGCCTTTCTCCACCTGTGTTTTTTATTACAAGAAATGATTCTCACTCATGAAGTAATTAAGAGTAATCAATCTCCAATTAATGTAACTAATAAAGATGACAGTGACACCTGAGGTGAAAATATTAGAAATTAGATTTCAATATCTCAGGATAATAAGAAATCCTTAGCATAAAGTACATAGGCATTAGATATGGTAAAATTAGACTACGATTATAGTCCTTCAAAAATTGCCTATATAAATGATATATCCTGGTAAAGGTTAATCTGCTACCTTCAAATTTATGATAATCAAGTGCAATAGATGAGAAGACGAATAAAATAAATAAATGATCCGAGAAACTAATTGAATAAGAAGAGGGAAATATAGGTGTGAAATCGGTATGGTCAAAAGTTGCTCCAACACCTCTCCTTTTCACATAAAACCAGAGGTATTTATTACTGCACCTGATATTCCCTAGCAGTCTCCCATATAGGTACTAATCAGGCTGTTCACTGCTTAGCTTCCAAGATCAGGCGAGGTTGGGCGTCCCCAGTGAGATATGGCAGTAATATCACATAGATTGTGAATACAATGGTGTGTGGTTATTGGCATATACCAGAAGAAGTACTTCTATTGTCATCTTTATTAGTTACATTAATTGGAGATTGATTACTCTTAATTACTTCATGAGTGAGAATCATTTCTTGTAATAAAAAACACAAGTGGAGAAAGGCTATAACAAGTCTGTGGCCTTTTTCCTAAAGTGTCATAAAAATGTATATATGTGTGTTGATCTTGTGTACCATAATTTAATCAGATTCTAATTAAAAGTTAAGTTTTAGTTTTCAAGCGTGCCCCAACAAAGAGTCTCTCTTTTCCTTTGCAACCCAGAGGTGGTAGAGGCTAAGACAATAGAGCAATTAAAACATCCATGGGATAGACATAAGGATATCCTTACAAAGAAATAAGGATCAAATAAGGATTGAGCTAAAAATATGGTAAAAAAAATGGGAAGACTAGATGGGCCAAGTGGTTCTTATCTACTGACACATTCTATTTATTATTTATTGATGATGTGAGGACAAATGAGCTTGCTATGGTGAGTGCTGAATTATCTATTTATTTGTATGTATTTGGGTAGGTGGCTATGGGCTGCATGCACCCCACCCTATGAGTGCTGAGTGCAGACACTGCACCCCACTTCTGTGGTGGCGAGTGCTGTGGTTTTCTATATTTGATTGTATATTATGGGGTTAATCTTTGGTTAACTCTTATTAACCGTGGTCACAGGCCTTTTCATGCACCCCTGTGTAATCTCAATTGTTCTAAACCTGTGTCAGCTGCTTCTTGGTAATTTATCAACCAGTGTCAAGTGACTAGTGTACCTTTAAAAGCCATAAGATTTGTGGCAGGTATACATTAAACCTAGTGGGCATGTGTGCAGTTATATTATGTGTGATACATTTGGAAGGTTTTAATTCTTAAGGCTTTGTGATAGTGTAGGACCTGCATGAAGGTGGGGTACCTTGACGACCGGTATGCAGGCTTCTATGCATTGGCCAATTCACTAACTAAACCCCCATCATTTATTTATTGATGTTATGAGGATAAGTGAGCTTGCTATAGTGAGTGCTGAGTTCTCTATTTATATATATATATATATATATATATATTCTATGCAATTACTATCTGTGTAAGATAGCTTTATGTGCATTGGGTATGCTTTACCGGAGGATGGGATCCCGGAAGTCAGCATACTGATGCCGTTATCCTGGCCGCCAGAATGCTGGCAGGGGGTGAGCGCAACCAAGCCCCTTGCGTGCTCCTGCACTCACCACGCTGTGGGCTTGGTAGGTTTGCTGCGCTCGCTACAGGTTCTCTTCCCAATCTATGGGTGTCATCGACAGCCAAGAGTGGGTATAGCCCTGGCCCTCTGCCGGCATTTTGGAGGGAACGATCTCGGCGTCGGTATGGTTACCGCTGGGATCCCGAATGCCGGGATCGTAACTACATCCCCTTTATATGCATGCACTACCCTAAGTTGAGATAGAAAAAGTCAAAGCTGTACATGACTCTATATTGCTGACTTGGAACCAGTCAAAAAGAAGCAAATACAGATGAAACCATACTCATCTTGGCCTCTGGGCTGCGCCTAGGCACACCATGGTTTATTAGCATAAGCCTTTCATCTATTGTTCTCAGCTGCAATACAATACAGAGAGAACAATACATCCAGGGATTAAGGAGCAAATTCAGTAGGGATTGGAAAAATTACAAATTAGCAAAAATTGCGAGCAAAAGCAAAATTGCGAAAGCACGACCAAACGGAAAAACTGCAACACTAATTTCATTTAACAAAAAGAAGGTACGCCTTGTGAAATGTGCAAATATTGTGAAAACCATCCTAATAATCGCAATTTTTGCGTCCATGTTTCTGATGTTGCATTTTTTGCTAACGACAGTGTTTTTCCATTAAAAAATTGCACGACCTACTTTCCTGCACCCAAATTAAAGAAACTACTCAACAATTGTAAATCAATTCAATCTTTACTTAATTAGTCAAATGATCTTGTGGTAATTTAGCAATTATTATCTTAAAGACACTGCAGTGTTTTTCTTCAAACATTGACTAATGCCCATAAAGGGTCCTACACATTGAGCAATCCGCCACCAAGCTGATACGGCCAACGGGCGACCCGGCGGCGGGGGGGTGGGAGCAGTGATGGGGGAAAATGGAAGTTTTTTCACCCCCCATCACCCGGCTCCATAGCTGTGCAGGCAAATATGGACAATCTCATTCATAATGGCCTGCATGCACAAGCGACGGGGTACCAGCGATGAACTACCGTGGAGCCGCGCATCGTTCATCGCTGGTGCCACCACACTCAAATATATAAATGGTATCTAGGTCATTAATGAACGAGATCATTCATATCTTTGAGTATTATCGCCCAGTGTGTAGCCCTATAACTGTGTTCAAATATATTAAACTAGAGAGAGTGTGAATTCTAGCCTCTAAACACTACACAACAGCAATTATTGGTATATGTTTTAACAAACACACTTTTTTTGGAGTCAAAATATTTTAATTTTGAAACAACAGTAACATTGTTATAAAAAAAAAGTGTTTTTTTTTATTGTGAAGTGGTCAAGCATTAAATATTATTGTTTCTTTGCTGTTATTTACATACCTTACTTTAAGGAATTATGTGTAAATATTTGTTTCAATAAGAATACAATTGGAGCAGAATTTGCAAAACTTGAAAATAAAAAGATGGTGTTGCTGTTTTTCAACATATGTGTATGTGTGAAGCGCACAAATAAAATTGAAAAAATAAAAAAATGTATGTGGGTATGTTTTGTTTAACAAAAAAAGTTGGTTGTTTAAAAAATAAAAATGTTAGGAAGCTAAATGTCTTTCAGCAGATACTACTAAGCAAAATGCTTGTAAAGGTTATTTTACATTTTCTTCTTTCAAATAGTGTGGTTGTCAAACCTCGATTGTTAGTAAGTGTAAACACAAATCGGTTAGTAACAAATATTTTCACAATCAACATGTGTTACATGGTTAAACAATACCTTACATGTTTCTAAAGGGCCCTACACATTGAGTGATCAACCGCCGAGTTGACCGACAGTGGATATGGCCAATTGGCGACCCGGCGGTGGGGGGGGGGGGGGGGGCAGTGACGGGGGGAGTGAAGTTTCTACACTTCCCCCATCACCCGGCTCCATAGAAGTGCAGGTAAATATGGACAAATCATCCATATTGGCCTGCATGCACAGGCGACGGGACACCAGCTATGAACGAGCGCGGAACCGTGCATCGTTCATCGCTGGTGCCTCCACACTCAAAGATATGAACGGTATCTTGTTCATTAATGAATGAGATCATTCATATCTTTGAGTATTATCACCCAGTGTGTAGGGCTTATAAGTTCCAATACAGCTGAATGAAGTGATTTGTGGTCTGAGGTGTGAGCTTCTTCAGCGGGGTTGCAGTATACAATGATTGCAGTATACATGCAGTCTACAAATGAGGTCAGTTTGTGCAATTTTTAGGGTAGACCTGTAGTCACTCAGGAACTGCACATTAGAAATGTGCGATCTGTTGTAAAAATTGCGTATGCACCACCCACCGAACAACAGCATACACCCACAACACGCCCCGCAACACGCCCCTGATCGTAGTTTTTGCGAGTCCAGCCCTTTAGTATGCCCCGTCCAAGCCTACTTTTAGTAGTGCATACGCAGTTTTTGCAAAGTCTCAGAATTTTTTTTTCTCAGTCTTTCCTATTTAAGTGGCAGAATTTGCGTTTTTACGCTTTTTTTGCTAATTTTGCTGATTTGCGATCCTTGCCGAATTAGGCCCTAAATCACTACAGCAGGGGATTAAGTCTGACTGCCCTGGCTCATTTAATCCTATTACAGGCCAAGATAAAGATGGCTCCATCTGTGTATTTGTGATTGTGGATGTTTCTGACTCTGAGGTGGAGCTGTATCAAGCCTTGGAGAGGCAGTTTATTTCTCCTCAATGTTACTGTACATCTCCACCTACAGAATACCAGTGTAAAGATACAATGGGTTAGTGACCAGTACCATTTGATGTCCATTTACCTGCTTCTATAACACCACAGAGAGATTCATTTTAATAAGTTGCAGTGCCAGGGTTAGTAACATTGAATTGCTCCCTATAAACCCCCAAACACCATCGCATCACACTAATATTATATTTTAAAAAATTCTTATAAGTACATCTGTAAAGGACAGTATGAGGAGGAGAGTCAGCCATATTGAAGCTACTCACAGTCAATCTAGCACACTACTCCATTTGACATGCAATTTTTTGAAATGCCTGTTCTTTAAATGGCCAGATGTTTACAAAACTGCAAAAACAAAAAAATATTTCTCTAATGAATCACCTCAAAAGGTAGTCTACTGAAGTAATATAATTCTAACGCAAAACATTGCTAGTCATTAAACATCCGGTGCATTGCGTTACAGTATGCTTTTCCAAAATAAATACATTTTTAAAAGATTGAGTGTCAAACTTAAATTACTGTATTCCAGATTTATCATTCTTTAAGTTTATTCTGCTATGAAATGCAGCAAACCAAGATGGTTCTCCATTGACATACCAAAGTCACATTTTTCTCTGCTTCAATAAAATTTTTTGAGAAGTAGACCTTCAAATACCCATGAAACCCTCACAAAAAGTCACATGGCAAAAGGCAGTGTTTTAAAGACAGTCTTCATATAAGGGCATGCCTTTCTTCAGCCTATTAACATGCTTAAGATATTAAGATCCACCATAGGGAGTCTCCAGTATAATAGAAGCAATTTTTCCTCGAAACAGATTAAAATGACCTTTACTGTAACACATACAAAAATAATCTAGTTTAAAGACAAATGAAAAGATTAGTGCCATTAATTCTTTTTCTGTTAAATTGGACCAATATTTCCATTGTCAGGTCACAGTACACCAGTTGTAATTATAAAAAGCGCTAATGTCAGACTGTAGGGTGAGCCCATTGGTAAAGGATTAGCTAAATTATGCTCAGAACATCCTAAAGATGATTTGGGCATGTACAGTGCAGCATTTAGAACCTGGGCCATTGGAGTAGCCTGCTGATAGGGATACCTCCCCTGGTGGGCAAAACAGTCTCAAAGGGTATTTATGGCAGTAGGATGAGGGGAGTCATGGCTGAAATATCAGGATGGGGTCATGACTGTGACATCAGTATGGGTTCAAAATAAAGGACAAGGCTAAAGGGGGGACATCTATAGACCCATCTGAACAGGCGTATCCAGTGGTTCACTGCTCCACAGCATGGCCATCTGGCATGTTGATAGCTATTGTGCTCAAAGTGTATGCAACTAGGACAACTAAGGGTGGACAAGATAAAGGATAGCTTGATCCCTGATGTCCAGAGAGCACAAGTGGGTGGGGGGCACTACTCTGTGTGAGATAGTGAACCAAAATGGTGCAATGGGAGTGGGGTTGGGGCAGTGGGAGCACAGCACAAGATAGAGGAGAAAGGAAAAGAAAGAGATTGGAAACTAAGGCAGAGTGAGGAAAGAAGAAAAGAGCAGGTACAAGCAATAAAGAGAATTAAATGCACAGTGACACACCAAACCAGAGTACAGTAAGTGGGTACAATCCCTGCCCTGCAGTCGGCAACCAAAGAGGCCAACGTCATACCACACCAAGTCTAATATAGGTTCCTGAGACACAACTCCACCCATCATAGCACACTGGTTGTATTAACCAAACCAAGGAAAAAACTCACAGGGTTATTTAACACAGAAAACACAAGCCTGGCTCTGCATCAGTGATTAATCTCTTTGGGCAGCACGGATGGTGTAATGGTTAGCATTACTGCCTCACTGCACTGAGGTCTTGGGTTTGATTCCCACCATGGCCCTAACTGTGTGGAGTATGCATATTCTTCCAGTATTTGCTTGGGTTTCCTCCGGGTACTCTGATTTCTTCCCACAATCCACGTATATACTGGTAGGTTAATTGGGTCCCAACAAAATTAACCTTAATGTGTATGTGTGTGTATACATGTGATAGGGAATAGAGATTGTAAGCTCCACTGGGGCAGGGACTGATGTGAATGGCTGAATATTCTCTGTACAGCGCTGCGGAATATGTGTGCCCTATATAAATAACTAATAATAAATTAAACAATCCAACATCATGGGCTATAAATGAATGTTTCAAAGTTTCATTGCTGGTAGGAAAAAGCCAAGTTCATAATGGATCAATCAATACAGTGGACTGAATCCTGAAGCACAGGTAGTCGCCATTTTATCAGAATCTGTCACCGGCAATAAGGCTAATCCCACCTTGCTTTTTGAACTGGCATGACTCTAATGGAGAAATTCACCACTGGAGTATTCAAAGTGGTCACGTGACTTGGCATCTCAGCTAAATAGTAGGCATCCAGGACACAGAATTACTGCAAATCGCTGCAGCTCCCAGTGCGTCATGCACCAAGTTCTAACAATTATCTTACAATATAAAATGAATTATAGCAAAAATGTAAATTATCATAACAATGTTCAGTTCTTTGTAAACTATTTATAATAATTAATAACGCAAGCATTATCCTAGTTCATGACTCTTTGACTATTAAAATTTGACATCTGATACTGCAACTTCAAAATCTCATCACTTCTACTTTGAAAGCATGACATGCGTAGAGTATTATAGTGATATGAGCTATTAGCCCATTATAATATACTTTTAGGGGGGATTTAATTAGGTGCGAATGTGGTGAATTCACAGCAAATTCGCATTGCGAATTACATTTGTGATTCAGTTCCAAAATCGCATTCCTTTTTCAGAGTAAATCCACCTGTTTTTGTTCACACCACCTGAGCATGTGAAAAGTTAGGAAAAATCTTTATTTAAAGGTGAAAATGTTGGGACGTGCTTCATAATTTTTTTTACACCCCCCATAGTGACTAATTAGGCATTTGGAAGTTTTCAATCAGTTTAATGTACCTATATTTATATATAATTTTTAGGGTGAAAAAAAAATAAGTAGCCTCAAAGTACCAGAAAATCAACACACTTGTTAGTTCAGGCATTCCACATATAAATATAAGTATTTATTTCAATGAAAAATAATTGCTTTTTATAAATGCTTTAGATTTTTTTTTAAATTGAAAGGGGCCTTAAGTTACCCAAAAGTCATTAAATGTCTTTGTACAGTAATGAAACCAAATTTGTAAGCTTTATAAATTAAAAAATGCACAAATCAGCCGTTTGACACCTTTTAAAAGTTACAATACTTTCCTTATGCCCATGAACAGTCTTCTATAGGAATCTGCTAACAAAGTTGGCACTTTTTGGGGGTCTAGGAAGGTCTCCCCAATATTTAATGCTATTTTCCCAGTTCACTATTTGTTCAAAATTCGTAAGAGTAGTGCGAATTGTAATTTCTAATTAAATTGTGTGAATCTCAGGTTCACGCATGAAGGCGATGTGTGCAAATTTACAGACAAGGGTGGTCATTCCGAGTTGATCGCTAGCAGAAAATGTTCGCTGCGCAGCAATGAAACAAAACACTGGCACTTCTGCGCATGCGTATATGGCGCAATGCGCACACGCGACGTACTTTCACAACGGCCGATGCAGTTTCACAGAAGGTCTATCAAAGCTTTTCAGTCGCACTGCTGGCCGCAGAGTGATTGAAACGAAGAGGGCATTTCTGGGTGTTATCTGACCATTTTCAGGGAGTGTTAATAAAAACGCAGGCATGCCAGGAAAAATGCAGGGCGTGTTCGTGACGTCAAAACAGGAACTGAACAGTCTGAAGTGATAGCAAGTGCTGAGTAGGTCTGGAGCTACTCTGAAACTGCACAATTTAGTTTTGTAGCCGCTCTGCGATCCTTTCGTTCGCACTTCTGCTAAGCTAAAATACACTCCCAGAGAGCGGCGGCATAGCGTTTGCACGGCTGCTAAAAACAGCTAGCGAGCGAACAACTCGGAATGACCACCAAAGTGTGCAAGTTTAGCGTATTTTGCAAACTTTCACCTACAGTAACTAAATTCCCCCTCAGACTTTCTTGCATTAAGCACAGAAATATCTGCAAAATCTCTATTGTTACAGTCAACACTAGTGCTAAAAGTTCCAATATTTATCCTCTTGTTCAACAGTATAAGTTCATATTCTGCAAATAGTTTTCTCATTGTTACTCATCAAACCTCTACTTATTTATTGAAATTAAGCTGAAATCTGACTTAAATGGGGAGATTTACGAGAGTGTGGGTTAGAATGCAGTTTCCTGGTGCAAGCCTCTGAATGTCCAGCAATTTCTAGGCTGAAAAGTCAAATTGGATGTGATGCATGATGGCTTGCAAATATATAAACCACAGTTGAGTCCAAACAATGACTTTACACACACACACACACACACACACACACACACACACACACACACACACACACACACACACACACACACACACACACATGGCACTATAGAGACAAATATACAATATTGCCCCTGTGCATGATGGCACAGTACTTGAAATCTCAACAGTCAGAATGCAAGAACAATCAAGGTCTCTATGTGCATTCTGGCCCTTGTAGTAACACAAGAAGATCTAATATATTTGTAAAATCTTACCCAAGTAGAAAAGAAGTTACAGCTTGTACTGAGTCAACCTGAAAATATTAAAATGCAACAATACTCAAAATGTGCCTCATAATTAAGACACAATTGATTAAATATAACAATATAAATATAATCAATAAAATGCACTGAAAACACATAAAAGGCTAATGAGCCGTAACATTCTTCCTACTCAGAAATTCCATAAGCCCGCATTTGTGTCCCAGCTTGTGCAGAGACTAAAAGCCGCTACAGTATTTCTCAAAAGTTCAGGTATGTATAAAATGGCTTTGGCCCGTTTAGGATAAAGTCAATATAAACGATATAATGTTAAGCCAAAATATATTACAAACTCTTTTCGGCCAGTGAAAGCCTTCAGCATGTTTAGATTCCTAGCTGTTATTATCCGGCTTACAGATGTGTCCTCATACAGTACATCTAGCCTCAACATGACGTACAGCATAATATGCTTAGCATGAGTGAGCCACCGGGTCATGTAAAACTTTTGTAGCATCAAGAGTCTTTTATTGCCACAGTGATGCACCTAGGATGCACAAGGATACTGGGTGGATAGATGTGATATGCAGCACTTGTACATCTGTGTGGGACTGAAACTCTATATGAAGAACAACAGAACTTTGCATAGAAGAAAAGCTTTGGCCACCGCATTGTAGCACCCACATACAGATGCAAAGACACCTGATGCTAGCAGTGTCTCACGGGACCGGGTGAGCTGAGAGGGGGTGTTTGGTGCAACGGCAGCAATGATGAATGAGCAAACATCTGTATAAGCAAGGTCCTTTAAGACAGTTGTCACTGGATCTCCAAATATTGTTAAAATGTGGGGCAGATTTCACTGAAGAATATGAGAGGTAGGTAGGCTTTTTATAATGTATTCAGGTCTCTAAAGGTTGTTTGTCTGATATCGGAGAAGCCGTTAAGTGGCTCAGCAGCTAAACATGTGTTTGCAAACATGTGTGACTAATTCTCTGAATTTCTATTATCAGATAGGTTCAGGTATGGTTACAGGTAATTTTTAGTGTGCTGAAGGAAAATTTAGGGGTGGGGATTTGCATCCCCCCTCTCTGTCTGTTGTTTGTCTGTGACCCCTCCCACAAGCACCTGATACATAATTATCTCGAGGAATGTCGGAGCAACTACCATTGTTTTTCTGCTTGTGTGAGAAAGGCATTGCATGGGAGCAGTATTTGGAAGGCATGCTGTTCCTTGTAGTGTCAATGGGAGATCCTGGGGGTGGCTCCCGGGTAAGTTAGCTCAATGTCTGGATGTGTTTTAGTAATAGCCTTTATCATGAGGCCTACTGTGACAAATGACATGGCCCTATGTGGGCACTGCTGTTATCTAGTGTTAGGACTGCTGATATTGGAGAAGCCGTGAAGTGGCTCAGCAGCTAAACATGTGTTTGCAAACATGTGTGACTAATTCTCTGAATTTCTATTACCAGATAGGTTCAGGTATGGTTACAGGTAATTTTTAGTGTGCTGAAGGGAAATCTGTTGTTTACAAACAGAACATCAAAGTACATACAGTAAGAATGTGTAGTGTGAGAATTTGGAACCTTAGTAAATCTACTCTAAAATTAACTGTTCACCTGGTTTAACAAACATAAATATTTCAGATATATTTTTTAAATGCTTCTTTTATGTCCTTATTTCTGAAGCTATATATGATAGGGTTAATCAACGGTGTCACCACAGTGTAAAGCAGAGACAGGAGCTTACTTAAACTGTGCGACTTTGTTTTGGTCGGAAGTGAATATATACTTGTTAGGGCTCCATAAAATATAGAGACAACAGCCAGGTGGGAGCTGCAGGTGGAGAAGGCCTTATGTCTTCCAGTAAGTGTTGGGATTTTTAGGATGGTTAGAACTATATAGACATAAGAAATAATAATGATTAAGAATGGGATGCTGATTAATGGGATGGTCAACATGTTATCCTCAAATTCAATTACAAAGGTGTCAGAGCAAGAAAGTTCTAGCAATGGGGTAATATCACAGAAAAAGTGGTCAATTACATTTGGTCCACAAAACCATAATGTACACAGAGTTAGAATTTGATTGAGTAGCCCTAAATAACTAATAGCCCAGCAGATGATGACCAGTTTAACGCAAAACATTTGGTTCATTATAGCATTATAATGCAGTGGTTTACATATAGCCAAATAACGGTCATAAGACATCACTGTCAGAAGAAGACACTCCGAACATTCTGAGGAACAAAAGAATAAATACTGAGTGATACAGCCCAAGAGAGACATTCGGCCTTTGTCAATGAGGACAATATAAAGCATATTGGGAACAATATCTGTGGTCAGCAACATGTCGCAAACAGAAAGTTGAGTAAGGAAGATGTACATAGGAGAATGGAGATTCTTGCTCTTTGAGACCAGTAAAATGATCATGAGGTTCCCACATATTGTCATGCAGTAAATACCAAGCAGCAGGCAGAAGGTTAGAACCTTATATTGCTGGAAACTTGGAAAGCCCAGTAGAACAATTTCAGTGATTGCTGTCATATTCCTCACCTGATAGGTAGTAGAAGAGTGGGATAAATTCCAATAGTTAGTTAATGGCTGAATGTTTTTTAAAGAGCAAAACTGAAAAAAAAAGCATGACCACCAACTACTGAGTCCAGAAAAACCCCATGCCAATGGGGTTCCATTTTATCAGAGTGAGGTCTGCAAATGTCGTACTGAAATGAAATACAAGCGCTGCTAGACAATGTAAATGTCAGTACCAGGGGTTTCTGTCAGGATATCCTATATATTCAAAACAGGTTCAAAAAACAGAAATAGAAAATTACATCAAATGAACCATTTCACAATCTTCTCCATATACTAGACAGGAACCGCTGGACTAACCTTCTGTCAAAATAATGTATGCATCAAAAGGTTTCTTTAACTCAACTCAGATGGACCCATTAATACTCAGGTGGACCTTATCCTCTCCCTTCTGTGAGACACTCACCTAAGTAATGTTCCCTATATTCCTGGAAAGGTATCTTTCTCACACCAGCGGTACTAGAATCCAGTCCTCTGTTCCCATGAGAAATAGATGAACCATATAAGTAGTAGAAGACGAGTTGTATAGCATCCACATTTTATTTTTATTTTACAATACTATTAAAAATATTTAAAATATACATTAAAAAGAACATATACCCCAATTAAATATAAGGTTTGTACCACCATACACCCCCAGGACACCAGATAACACTCCTCCCTTATTAAAAGGTGGAAAAAGGTCTCTTGATTACCATATGAACAGTGGCTAAATGTTGTCCTATTTGTTATAGGACACAACAAGAAGGAAAATGAGAAACTGCAAGTCCCAAAGCAAAAGCATCTGGCCATGTCCAAAAATAAGAAAACTACAGGTCAGCATAACATTGAGTTGAGTATAGATAATGTAAATGTAGAAGGCTATGCAATAATTTTGGACTTTGCCACTAAAACACTGGGGAGCAACAAATCGAAACTACTGACCCTACAGAATATAGATGTATCAGCATGAACTCATCACAAGCAAAGGAAAAGGTAAGCAAAAGACCATTTTGTAATGTCATAGATCTACTGCAGAGGATGTTTCAAGCAGTGAGAAGAGCGAAGAAGTAGACCGGAGGAGAAATTGCCCTTAGCAACCAATAGGCTTTGTGGTAACATTTATCAAGTACATTCTATATAATGAAAGGCATAAGATGATTGGTTGCTGTGGGCAACTTCTTCACTTGTCCACTTTTCTCAATGTTTGATACATCCATCCTTATTGTGTGGGTAGAGTATGCACACTGACGTAGGTCATCTTACAGTTGGACAGTGGGCACAGGTGATGTAAAGGTGGGCTGCTACAGCTGTCTAGTGAAGCACAACACTGCAATACTTTGGTATAGGTGACATAATGGTGGGCTACTTAAGCTGCCGGGTAAAGCACAACACTGCAATGCTTGGGTAAAGTTGAAGTTAATTGGGCATTCTAACATCAATAACTGGGTACAGGTAAAGTGCCAACATTGCAATACTTTGGCACAGGTGACGTGAAGGTGAGATGCTACAGCTACCTGATGAAACAATGCATTGCAATACTTGGGTACAGGTGAAGTGAATGGGCATTCTATAGGTGCCTGGTAATGCATGTGACATCAATACTTGGGTACAGGTGAAATGAGGGGACAGGCCATAGCTGCATGGTGAAGTACAACACTGCAATAATTAAACACTGTAATACGTGGGCATAGGTGAAGAGAAGGTAGATTCTACAGCTGTCAAGTAAAGCATGTAACATCGGGATGCGGTCATGTGACTGGCGCTCGGGATCCCGGTGGTCACCATGATGACGCCGGGATCCCGAGCAATCAAAATGCCAGTATTCAAAATGCCAACCCACAGGGACTATTCCCACTCGTGGGTGTCGACGACACCCATAGAGTGGGAATAGAACCTGTGGTGAGCACAGCGAGCCTACAAGGTGCTTTGTTGTGCTCCCCCCTGCATGAATTCTGCTGTTGGGATCCCAAGCGCCGGTCTCCCAGACCCAACCCGTAACATCAATACCTGGGTACAGGTGAAGTGTGTCTGGTGAAGCACTTTATATCAATACATGGGCACAGATGATGAGAAGGGTGCAGGCTGCATGGAAAAGCACATGACATAAAAGATGGGAACAGGTGAGTATACACATTGGTATCACACCTTCCACCTGCAAATGGTACTGCACATCTAGAGTAGTCAGCCAGATTCACTTCATCATGCCCTGCCATGCCACCATGCATATAGCTGTTAACTACATTCTAAGAGGTATAGGCCCTCATTCCGAGTTGATCGCTCGCTAGCTAATTTTAGCAGCCGTGCACACGCATAGTCACCGCTCACGGGGGAGTGTATTTTCGCTTTGCAGGAGTGCAAACGCCTGTGCTGCTGCGCGGCAGCAAACACATTTTGTGCAGAACAAGACCAGCCCTGTACTTATTCTGTGCGATGATTGCTGCGACAAAGGACCCGGTAATGACGTCAGATACCCGCCCTGCAAACGCCTGCGTTTTTCCAAACACACCCAGAAAACGGTCAGTTGACACCCTGAAACTCCCACTTCCTGTCAATCTCCTTGCGTCCGCCAGTGCGACTGAAAGCGTCGTTACAACCTGTGCAAAACCCCAAAGCTCTTTGTACTTGTACGACGCGCGTGCGCATTGAGGTGCATACGCATGTGTAGATTAGCCACGTTCTGCCATAATCGCTGTGCTGCGAAAATCCATAGCGAGCGATCAACTAGGAATGCCCCCCCACTGTTTAATAGCAAATAGATGCCATGCACTGTCGTACGGGTACAAAGCGGATTGATGCTGAGCAATGGATTTAACGAAGAATCCATTCGCACAGCCGATTGCAAGGAGATTGACAGGAAGAAGGCATTTGTGGGTGGCAACTGACCGTTTTCTGGGAATCTTTTGAAAAACGCAGGCGTGTCCAGGCGTTTGCAGGGCGGTGTCTGGCGTCAATTACGGGACCAAAAAGACTGAAGTGATTGCAAAGGGCTGAGTAAGTACAGAGCTACTCTGAAACTGCACAAAATGTTTTTGCAGAGCTCGGCTGCAAAGGCGTTCGCACACTTGCAAACCGAAAATACACTCCTCCGTGGGCTGCGACTATGCATTTGCACGTCAGCTAAAAGTAGCTTGTGAGCAATCAACTCGGAATGATGGCCATGATCAATAAAAATCTGCCTCAAATAGTTAACTGGACCGTAAACTGCGAGATGTCCATGGCAGCTCTTTAAGCTACCTCGGTAATCCTTGCCATTTTGGAAGCCCCAGTTTTTTTAAAGGAAAGTTGTTGTGCAAACAGATGTCAGTTCCTATGGCCTGGGTGCAGGTCTCAGCCAGTTAAATAATAGGGGTAGGGAACACTCAGTTCTTGAGCAAGAAGCCTCTCCCAAGAGAAGTGGCCTAAGCCATAGTCAAGAAGGAATAACTTGGCAATGTGAGGGCATTACAGAAATTGCAGCCATAGCTCTGTGAATGAAAATTCATGATAATGACTAATTGATAATGACAACCCCGTAGGTTACAACAGAAATTTGCTGATGTGGAGTTTAGCATTACATGAGTATAAATTCATTTTCTTGCATAGAAAGGGCAGTATACAAGGAGATGCTGATGGTTTTTCTTTCAGAGAAAATGCAGGAGAGATGCTTGGGAAATTCTCTGGTTGGTCTTCTTCCTGACCTTAAGTGGGAAAGTAGAGAAATTATGGGCATGTTGGGGCATTGCGAGTTATGTTCATTTGATAACCTGTTGAAATTTTGCCCATACAGGTAAATAGGAGTTAGTCACACTCAGGAAACCAATAAGGGGCTGCTGTAGTTTCATTAAAATGTACATCCCTTATGGTATCCTGTGAGCAAGAGAAGTTATTACCTGGGCAGGTGATTCATAAACATGAAGTCTTTTTCTATGCCTGCATACACATTACTTGAGGAAGCATAGCTGGCACCAAGAACCGCAAGTGTATTCAAACAGCAGTCTGTTAACATGGTATGACTAAACCGAGGCAGGGACCAAATGCATCACCATATTTTATATATTTTTGACTAAAAATTTATTTTTTCACCACAGTTACGTGTTCCCAAAATTAAAGGGATATAAATGAAGTATGTACCCTGGGCTAGTGTGATTCATTTAAAGCATCTTGGGTGTATGGTTTGGGAAAAATAAGGTACAGTATCTTGTCACTCACACATCCTAAAGCAGTCTTTTTTACACTCATTATGTATCTTAAATTATGGAGATTTATGTGTACATACCATATTCATGTGGCTACAATGAAGGCAAAATTAAGCACACTTATATGCACTTAGGTTAAAGGTTGCATGGGTGGTCCTTGTATGTTCACAGCCAGTCATCAGGGACTTGGTTATGACATCATGATGAGTTAAACCATCAATTGCTTCCTATCATGCCATCATTGATAAGCACTGACGGCACAATTGATGGTTAACCCTACATTTGGCTATTAATGGGGAGAATAATCAATACCTCTAAAGAGGACAAATAGATGAAGAAGTCACCCATAGCAAACTATGAGCATCTAACTATTATTTTATAGTATGTACTTGATGAATGATAGTTAGAATATGATTGGTTGCTATGGACAATTTCTCCACAATTCCTCTTTAGAAGGTTTAATACATCTCTCACTAAATCTCATTCTGTCTGAAATCCTGTTATTCCTCTTTCTTGTTTTAATTACTGATATTATTATTTTTTATATAAATATATTGTATGGCTTTGCAATGTCTATTGTACCTATTACTTATATCAAGGAATATTTCTATCCTAGTAATATTCTGTAGTACAGTATGTAGAGTATGTTATTGTTAATTCAATATGTGTAATAATAGTGCAAACAAGCAAAACAAGCAAAAATACACTTTCACAAAACTGTGCAAGGATGTGGCATCATGTAGTAAGCTATTTCTGGTTAATTCCTGATCGGCCGTAGTTAGTCTAACATTGAATAAAATAAAGAAAATAATTTTTTTACCAACTTCTGCACATGTAATGGCAAACCAAATAATTTTCTACATTTTAAAACTAAAATGCAGGCACTGTAGGTAAATAAGCATGTTGGCCAAAATAAACTAGCTGTCATAAAAATCTGTGATGTTATGTACTTACTGTTAGACGAACACAAAAATCTAGAAAATCCAAGTGCTAAAATCCTCCGCTCTCTAATTTTTTTTTAATCTATACAGTTATGTAGTTTACAATCCAAATTTCTGCTGCCACTCACAGGATTAAAGTGCAACAATGCCTTGTGGAACTCCCCCCCCCCCCTCAAAAAAAAGAAAAGAGAGCAAAGCTGACAATTTAGGTTCTCAAGTACTATGTAAAAAATTTTTTTTTTTTAAATAATTTAGAATGATTAAGTAAAACATACACAGATGACATGATACATTTAATAAATAACATACTTAAAGGAGCTGATTTTATATATATATATATATATATATATGTCAAAGAGTAAATCAGTGCGCTTGTCCCAATTGTGCAAAATTCCTTACTGTAAAGGAGAGATCTAAAGTCACAAATAAATTCGGTCAAATGACCAATCCAGTCAATACTTTCTTCTCAATTTTCAATGTTTGGTTTAATTGCCAAACAGTCCACACTTTCCCCGTTTTGACGGGTGGCTGCTCAGTTCTTCAAAAAGTGCCACTAGGTATACGTAGCCCAAAAAGGGAATCTGGAAATAGAGGAAGAAACAACAGAGCGCCTATAGTGTAGTATCCTTAAAGTTAGTTTTTGTCACACGCAAGAAAAATACTGCGTACCGGATTACGGCTTGACTCAATGTTTATCGGTCCCCTGGTGTTTTTAATCCACGTCTCTGTCGAGATCTAGATAAAATCAGGAGACACGGAATCGCTATATAGCGTAGTAGTTATTCAAAAAATGATGTCACAAATTTTTTGAGTAAATTACATGCGTACCAGATGGAGGACCGAGATACAAGTAATAATACTGACATGCACAAATTAATACTCCATCTGGTACGCATGTAATTTACTCAAAAAATTTGTGACATCATTTTTTGAATGACTACTACGCTATATAGCGATTCCGTGTCTCCTGATTTTATCTAGATCTCGACAGAGACGTGGATTAAAAACACCAGGGGACCGATAAACATTGAGTCAAGCCGTAATCCGGTACGCAGTATTTTTCTTGCGTGTGACAAAAACTAACTTTAAGGATACTACACTATAGGCGCTCTGTTGTTTCTTCCTCTATTTCCAGATATATATATATATATATATATATATATATATATATATATATATACAGCAACAAGGACCGGAACTCCTGTATATCATGCAGTGTGAAGTGCCCAGGTGCCAGTAAGTAGTAATGCACAGTTCTGTAGAGAGATACGGCACTCCAGGACTTAATGAAACATGCTAATAGCAGGACTTAATGAAACATGCTAATAGCAACTTGAACAGCTTTTTTCAAGTTGCTATTAGCATGTTTCATTAAGTCCTGGAGTGCCGTATCTCTCTACAGAACTATATATATATATATATATATATATATATATATATTACAAAAAATCCTGCACTCGCATCTATAATGAACAACGGTGGGGTGCTCCTAGAGAAATTCTGCCTCACCAGGTAGGCTTACAATATATACAGAGTCCAATAATATGGAGGTGCACTCATCCAATAAGATGGTCTTCAACAGCTTCAATTTCACAATAACTTTATTTCAGTAGAAGTCAGGCTTATTGTTGTTGACGTTTCGATCCACTATTAGGGATCTTTATTATAAAGATCCCTAATAGTGGATCGAAACATCGACAACAATAAGCCTGACTTCTACTGAAATAAAGTTATTGTGAAATTGAAGCTGTTGAAGACCGTCTTACTGGATGAGTGCACCTCCATATTATTGGACTTTGTATATATATATATATATATATATATATATGGAGAAAAAATATAAGACCTGTCTCGCGCTGGAATTTTATGGAGCTACACCTTAGGGAAAATACCCCCTGTTAGCTGAGGTATAAAGAATATGAATAGAAGAGAAAGTGTTTCCCCAGGGAGCTAGTGATTCTACTCGGTATGTCAAACAAATTTATCACATATAATAAAATAGTCATAAAAAATCGACTCATTTATTTTTAAATAAAACACAATGAGATACAAACTGCATCACATTAAATCCGAAATAACAATCGGTATTCCATACATATGATGTTAGTAACAATTCAATCCACTTTCATGCGAATATATACAATATCTTCCTTGAAGAAATGACAAAATCGCTGTCTTAACCCAACGCGTTTCGTCCTACAGACTTCATCAGGGGTATTGTATTTACAATCACAGAATCACAGTATGGACAAGTAACCTTAATGTGTCTTCAATAGGCAGGTAAAAACCCTTAAAAAGTGATATCGAACTCGGTTATATCACATGAAACATCTCTTGAGTCGTAAATTCAATGTGACTCATTTAATGTTTGTTAAATGGTTCCCACTTGTTGAGGAGATTTCTAATAACAACAATGGTGGAACCAGTAGTGATAAGAACAGCTCTTAGAGCAGCTTCCACTGGGTAGTGGACAGCTGCTAGCAAGGCTTCTAGCTGCTGCAGTCACTGCAGCAGCTAGAAGCCTTGCTAACACTGTAGAGGCACAATAACAGTTTTCTGTCCACTACCCAGTGGAAGCTGCTCTAAGAGCTGTTCTTATCACTACTGGTTCCACCATTGTTGTTATTAGAAATCTCCTCAACAAGTGGGAACCATTTAACAAACATTAAATGAGTCACATTGAATTTACGACTCAAGAGATGTTTCATGTGATATAACCGAGTTCGATATCACTTTTTAAGGGTTTTTACCTGCCTATTGAAGACACATTAAGGTTACTTGTCCATACTGTGATTCTGTGATTGTAAATACAATACCCCTGATGAAGTCTGTAGGACGAAACGCGTTGGGTTAAGACAGCGATTTTGTCATTTCTTCAAGGAAGATATTGTATATATTCGCATGAAAGTGAATTGAATTGTTACTAACATCATATGTATGGAATACCGATTGTTATTTCGGATTTAATGTGATGCAGTTTGTATCTCATTGTGTTTTATTTAAAAATAAATGAGTCGATTTTTTATGACTATTTTATTATATGTGATAAATTTGTTTGACATACCGAGTAGAATCACTAGCTCCCTGGGGAAACACTTTCTCTTCTATATATATATATATATATTTATTTATTTGTTTATTCAATATTGAAAAATCTGAATTTTGGAAAAAAACAAAAACATTCCATACTTTGATCTGTAAAACTTGCCACATATCTAAAAGATTATTGTTCCATCTGGCAATGTACAGTGTGTGATCAAACATCAATCAGACATTTGCTCCCAAGCACCGGAAAATGGATGAAAACTGTCAAATCCATGCGATTTAAAGGACTTGTTTGAATGACTGTTTTTATCTAGTTTCCAGCATTTGGGAGCAAATGGACGATTGTCTTTCACATACATTGCCAGATTTTTACTCCAACCAGCCAACTAGTTGAATGGTTGGAAAGACCATCTTTAAGAGTATGGCCAGCTTATGCTTATCAGATCAGATTCTTTCTTACCAAAGTGATATTCAGACACTCTTATGTTTCAAAATAATATTTTTTTATTTGAAAGTACAAGCAGCTGTTGAAGCTTATTAACAAACTGGCATCTACAAATATAGACAAGATGTAACTTAAATTTAAGATGGCCACACATTTAAAGATTATCTTTCCAACCAGCCAACTAGTTTGGTTATGCTTGGGAGCAAACGACAATAAATTACCACACTTTTATTCTGAACAGTCAACTACTGTAGATAGATTGTTTGAAAGATAAGGTATATGACCAGCTTTAGCTATTTTATAGCAATTAAATTTTACAATGTGATTATAGATTTTTATTTGTACACAATAGTTCATGATCTAAACTTTCCTTGCTACTCGTTACTTCTATATTTACTAGTTGGATAATTTTATTCTAATATGGTACAGAGTTGAAGTTAGAACCATCTTGACTTGTGGCACAGAGTGTTGGGAGATTGCTAATTGCTGCTTTGGTTGTATTGTATAGTGTTCTGTAGTGTCTAAAGTTAATAATATGTACATTCAGTGATTTTCTTAGAAACAGAAATATGTAACATTAATGCACTTACCTTAAGAGCATCATGACTGATTAAATTGTTTTCTGTAACATTTGTCCCCCCATTATGATCTTCAAGTAAGTTACCCATTCCTGCAGTTGTGTAGTGTAAAGTTTTTGGGATCATGCAACAAGAACAGACATCAAGGTTTCAGCTTTACATGTAGAGCCTGTCTTACCCATGGAGGCTATGGATGATAAGCCACATTTTACTCTTTCCCAGTATATAGTTTTATAGTTTGTGGATACTCCAAGGACTTGTTTCTTCTCTGCATATTCTATTGGCCTCTTGTGTATTCCTTCATAACTAGCCAGTGGAGAATCTACAAAATCTCTAATGATTTGTTACAAAATAATGCAAACCCATATGTGAATATTAACAGATAAAAATACTGTATGCAGATCTCTTCTTGTTAAGTAACTGAGAATAGTTTATTAGAATAATATCAACAGTTATGGGCCAGGGCAACATTTCCAGAACCTTACTGACCCTTTAAGCACACAGATGCAATCAAGCCCACTTTGTAGCTAAATCTCACATAAATTGGAGCCAGGCATACATCTACAATAGATTCAGAGTCAAATAAATATCAAGTGCATCTTAGTGGACATAACTGCAAATTTGAATGTAGCATAAACAGGGCTGCCATCAAGGGGGAACAGCCGGCACATTAATCTCGGGCCTGGACTGTGAGGGGGCACCAGCAGCAGGCCTGTTAATTTATCAGGACTAAAGGCAGATGGAGAGCCAGAGTCAGCAGCAGATGGAAGAACGGACCTGGCGGCACACTGTGGTATTTTAAATTCAATGCTGGCTGTAAGCCAATTGGCGCTCAAGGGCCAGCAGCATATCAGGAGCTGCCAGGTAGTAGCTCCTGATTGGCTGCTGGTCCCCAAGCACAGTCAGCATTGAATTCAATATGCCCCTCTGGGTCTGTCCTTCCATCTGCTGCTGGCTCTATGCCTCCATCTGCCAGTGGTCCTGACAAATTAAAAGTGTGTGTGTGTCAGCATGTGTGCTCCAGTGTGTGTCAGTGTGGAACAATGTGTGTGTGGGGGGCCCTGCCTATTTTTTCTCTCCCAGACCCCAAAAATTCTGATGGCAGCCCTGGGTATAATGATGTGATGTGGCATGTAAACATAATTGAGGGATATTCAGTGGTGAAGGCATACAAGAAATCTGTATGATGTTAGATTGATTTCTTCCATTAATGATAGGGCTGATGCAAATGACTAGTGATGGAGTATTATTTCACAAGCTGGGTTCACGTCTGAGGGTCAGGTGTGGCTTGGGTAGACATGCATGGGTGGAGCTGGTACAGATGGAGCTGGTAAGAAGCCGGGAGGCTGAATCCAGCTCTTATTCATGCAGTGTGGAACTAGTGGAGGCAGCGGGAGCTGATGGCAGAGGATTATGAAGAGTCATTGGTGTTCTAACAGTAGCAGGCCCAAAGGTGAGAACACTATAAAAATAAACTTTATTAGACAGGAACTATGAATGGCTTGACCATCTCAGAGATACCGTAGACTGAGTTGACTGCACAGACAATGAGGCAGTGGCTGGAGATAGTTCTGCAAGAGCTGGAATTAGAATGCTAACTGGAGTGGAACTGGATAAATGACTGAACTGGAACCAAATGGTGACCAGACTAGAACTGGATAGTTGACCATACTGGGACAGGATAGGAAACAAGACTGGAACCAGAATAGTGGCCGGACTGGAACCAGAATGGTGACTGGATTGTAAATGGAATTCTGGTATTAGGATAGAGTCTCTATTGATCTACACTGGAGCTAGAGAACTGCAGTAGAGCAGCGATGATTGGAACCAGACTGGAACTGGTATTGAGTGGACTGGAACTGGATAGGTGACCATACTGGGACAGGATAGGAGACCAGACTGGAACCGGAATGGTGACTGGACTGGAACCAGAAATGTTGATTGGACTGTAAATGGAATGCTAGTATTAGGATAGAGTCTCTGTAGATCTACACTGGAGCTGGAGAACTGCGGTAGAGCAGAGATGATCAGAACCAGACTGGAACTGGAATTGCAACCATACTGACATGTAGTATCAGGGAGCTCAGCAAGGAGCTCTAACTTCAGAAGATGTGACAATGTACTGGCGATTTGGGCTTGGAAATAAGTCCTCTTTATATAACTTTGTAGATGCTCATTTGATCTGGTGATCAGCTGGTCTTGGAGCAGCATCCGGATTGGCTGTGGAGAGTCAGCTGACTGAATCCATCATGGCTGTGCCCATGTCAGGGTTTTGGAGGGAACTTTGGCTTGAGTCCAAAACACCAGGGAGCTGAGGAAACATTGAGAGTGTAGGGCACTGTGTCAAGTCACATCCTGAGACAGTGGCAAGCTGTTGAGAGCACTGTGCAACATCACACTCTGGGGTAGCAGCAGGTTGCTGGAAGCACTGTGTAGAGTCAGTTTGAGTGTACCGCAGCAACAGCTATAAGCGATGTGTGGGATCAGCAAAGTGGACCTCAGCACCAGCCAGGACATACACCACAGCGGTTAAAAAACATGATTTAGAATCTGAAGCGTGACAGCTGCTTTATAATGATGGTGTAGCCATAAAGATGCAGCCAACTATAAATACAGATCAATTACAGCATTATTTTTTTATATTGACTCTTAAGGGTTTTATGTAAATGTAAAAAGCATCTTAGGCCTGCTGGTTACTGAAACGAGAACTGAGGCCCAGAAAATTATAATTTTAATATTATTTAATATTTATAAACATGCAATACAATTAGTCGAATAGGAATATCCCTTACACTATCAGCATAGGGCTCGTTTGCATTGGGATTCACACTATTTTGCTGGGCCAATCCCAGTTGTGGATGCAGCAATGTGCAAACTAGCCTATGTCTGGTTAGCATTGCCTAGTGCTGGTAGCAGCAATTAATTGAACCACACATTTTGTCACCTTTGATTTTGCATGCAGACTGAAACAAATACCTTTTCTCTGAGCATGTAAAGTATAGAAAACACAATGGGCACTTCTATATGGGCCCCTTAAATCCCTTGCTGTGGATGATGGGTGTGGCTTATCTCTCTAATTTGGACACCAATCCTCATTACCTGGAGTGTACTAGGCTTACAAGTCTTGACAAGTTTTGTGGTGTGATGTTAAATAGTCCAGCCAAGTTTTCAGATGTTGTTATCTATTGCATAATCTTGCAGTTAACCTACTCAAATTTTAGATTATGCCAGAGGTTCTGAAACACAGTCCTCAAGACACCCCAATGGTCCAAGTTTTAAGTATATCCATGGCTCAGCACAGATGGTTAAATTAAATTGACTGAGGTACTAATTAAGTCACTTGTGGCCAAACATGGATAAACTTAAAACCTGGACAGTTGGGGTGCCTTGAGGATCAAGTTTGAGAACCACTGTATTATACATCTGACAGTGAGTGTGTAAGGTTCTTATTACAATCAGAGTCCAGTATATTATCCTTTGTTGTGCAACTCTACGTATGATTCTCAACGTCAACCCAGAAAATGTCCCAACAGATCATGTTTTGAGGATTTCGGTATGTGTAAGCAGGTGGTATAATTACTGACCTATTAGAATAGGTTAACTCACCTGTGCATGATTAAGTAGAGATGAAGCCACGCTAATCGTGGCTCTGTCTGCGGCTAGGTACGCCCAGTGATGCGCACCACCGGGAATGAATGGGAGGGTCTCTGTATGATCATTGGTGTGCCGAGGCACAGGCATGCCCAGATATGCCACACGCCCCCACCTGCGATGCAGCCACTCTCAATGAGCATGGCTCCAACTGTATAGCCACAAAACAAGACTACTTGAAAAATATTGAGGACTGATGTGTGGACACTTGGTGTACCATGGTAAGAAACTATTTAAAATTTGCTAGATTTCTTGCATAGGTGTGATTAATGTCTGTGGCAGGGGTACCAGGTAAAGTTGAATTATTGTACCAGAAGTAAAACACATTCAGGATGATTGTCCAAACAAAAAGACAATTTTATTTTCAAAGGCCCCTTTGGAGAACAACTGGTTTACATTAACAATAAGTTTGTAACAAGGTAATGTATTCCTCAGAAAAGTAACCAGAGAAGTCAATACAAAAATGTACAATAAATATCAGCCATAGCAACAATTTAGGTATATATGATGTTTGGAGGGCAAAACATATCACAATTATTGTTCTTTCTAGGAAGGGAGGAATGTGAGCGGTCTTTAATGTGACCTCATGGTTTCCCACCTAGAATCCATACACCATACTTGGGATGTGTTACTGTTTCCCCAGGAATCTGTACATGTACCAGTTCTCTTTAATATCTTTGTTGGTGACATTCCAAATGGTACTGAAGGGAAAGTATGCCTTTTTGCAGATGATACAAAGATATGCAACAGGGTAGACACACCAACAAGCAAATGATTGATGACCTACAAATGGAGCCACACTCATTGAGCATGGCTACATCACAGGCAGGGTTGCGCAGCATGCTTTGATGTGCCTGCCCCTGGCCACGCCGGTCAGCATAAAGACTCTCCAATTCACTTTGAATGGGGCGCATGTGTGTCTACAATGCATGCGCCTCCCATTCGTTCCCGTAAGTCGCACCTCGCACAGCGTGACTAGGCACATATAGAGCCACAATCAGCATGGCTCCTTCTGTAGGTAGACTTGAAAAATAGCCAAAAACCTGGCAAGTACAGTTTAATGCTAAAAAAACGTAAAATCATGCACTTGAGTCTCAAAAACCAAAAGACTAAATATAGTATCAAGGGTATTATAATAGAAACTACTGAGGAGGAAATGGATCTAGGAGTCACTATTTCATGTGCCTTAAAGGCAGGAAAGCAATGCAACAAAGCAATGAGGAAGGCAGGTCAGATGCTTGGTTGCGTAGGGAGAGGAATCATTAGCAAAAAAAAAAGTAAAAATTCCACTGTATAGGTCATTGGTACGGCCTCATCAGAAATACTGCGTCCAGTACTGGAGACCATATCTCCAGAAGGATATACATACATTAGAGTATGTACAAAGAAGGGCAACTAAAATGGTGCATGGACTACATTAAAAATATACCCAAAAAGACTAAAAGATCTTAACATCGTTTGGAGCAGAGAAGGTAAAGAGAGAACACGATAGAAACTTTCAAATATACCAAGGGTTTTAACAAAGTTCAGGAGGGAAACATTCTTCACAGGAAGAGAAGTATTAGAACTCAAGGGCATACACTGAATCTGGAGGCAGACAGGTTCATGGGAAATGTAAGGAATAATTACTTCACAGAAAGGGTAGTGGATAAGTGGAATAGCCTCCCATCAGAGGTGGTAGAGGCTAAGACAGTAGAGCAAGTTAAACGTGCTTGGGATAGGCATATCAATATCCTTACAAAGAACTAAGGTTCAAAAAGGGTTGTGATTGCCTAAAGGATGAAAAAGTGGTTCTTATCTGCTGTCAAATTCTATGTTTCTGACCTATTTAGTGGGGTGTTCTTGAGAAATAAGATGGCAATATATTTTTTAAGCGTGCAATTATGTGTACCACTAATAACACAACTCTGTTAATCAGCTCATTAATGGCAATGAATGGCACTGATATTTGTGTCTCAATAGCAGTGACTAAATGATTGAAACTCTTATTAGTTCCAGGATGCATGCTTTGCCACATCTTCTATTAGAATTTATTGTTTTGGCTAGTTGAACACTCAGCAAAATTGTGAGTACTGGAAGTAAGCTACTGCTTTTCGATATCCATACCAATTTATGCTGGGCACTGGTAAGTTGCAGGAGAAGGAGGTGTAGCTCCTGTGGCTAATCATTTCTTTTTCCTCAAGCGCACAAGACTTGTTTGCTGAACTTGTTCACTTGTTCCAGGAAGAACATTTGGGCATTCCATTAATGTTATGTTCTAGCACTGTGTTTGCATCATATCATTTACAATTGTCATTCTTTTAAACATAAGAAAACAGTAAATCAAATGATGCTAAAAAATTAAGAATAAATATTCTTTAACGTTTTCCTAAAATAAGACCTTCAAAATATGGCGTAATGTAAACACTGTTATGTGAGCTTAACCAAAATCTAGTTGAGTAATGTGACTGTAAGAAAAGTCACTAGATGTATTTCTTTAAATAAAAAACACAGCAGGACACTATGATAAACCAAAAATTAGAAAATGCAATTTCAAGCAAAATCATGTTTTTGTTTTTTGTTTTTAAAAACACAAATGAAACCCAGTTAAATTTAAAGGTAAAAACACATTTTACCTTTACCTGAATTGTTTAGGTATTTTATAATGTGTGCCAATTAAACTTAAAGCAGGTGTCTACATCACAGAAAGGCACTAAGAGGTACAGTATATGAGGGACTATGGTTGTCTTTTGGAGTCTTCTTTATTGCAACATACTGTATATCACATTTTTATTTTTAGAGATTAATATTTTACTTTATTATTTTTTAAAAAGGATTAATTGAACAGCAACTTCATCCTACATGACGCTCTCAGAAGATGCCAACACTGCCCGTCTTCATGTGTGGCACCACACTTGGATGGGACAGAGAAAGAAGAATTTTTACATTTATGGATTTTTTTGTTTTTTGAGTGACACATGTATTAGCAGCATAGAGTCACATTCTCAGATAAATGATCAGCTATATACTCCTGATAGCTGTCTCTGGTCTGTTTTTGTTGATATTTGTGTTGCTGTGAAGATAACTGTAATTTATTGTTAAACAATTGATTTAAAAGCAATTAATTGAGTGTTTCCTTATCTTTTGAACATATACAGTATTAGTAAATAAAAAAAAAAAAAAAAAATTGAAATATGTTTTATAATGTATTTCTGAGTAATGCATGTATTATAATGCAGTACGGATGGTGTAATGGTTAGCATTACTGCATCAAAGCACTGAGGTAATAGATTTAATTCCCATCATGGCCCTAACAGTGTTGAGTTTGTATATTCTCTCCGTGCTTGTGTGGGTTTCCTCCGAGGACTCTGGTTTCCTCCCAAATATTTACTGGTAGGTTAATTGTCTCTTAACAAAAATTAACCCTAGCGTGAATGTGTGCGCGTGAAAATGTGGTAGTGAACATAGATTGTAAGCTCCATTGGGACAGGGACTGATGTGAATGGCCAAATATTCTCTGTAAAGCGCTGTGGAATATGTGTGCGCTATATAAATAACTTGTAAAAAAATAAACATATACGTGTAGTTTTTTTTAATGTATTTTTTTTAAGGGGACTTACCAGGCAGTATTGTCTGAGGTGCTGTATCTGATTTGTGCATGTTAATGCTTTCTATAACCTCTCTATTAAGGTTTCCCCATAATTATTCCTCATAGTCCAGGTACCCCAGGGCAAGTTGTTGAAAGTGGAGTGGGTTACTGTGGCTGCACAGACTCCATGTTGCTTCTCATCCATGGAATCCTCATTCTCTGTACTAAAATGACCACAGAGGCTACTGCTGAACGTGTGGGGCCATTTTGGGACTGTGTAAAAGTGCAATGGTGGAACACAGCAGTCTTCCACTTAGCTCCAGTGAGATTTCTGTTTACCTGCATCCTGCACCACTTCCCAGTGCCTACCTTAGCTTTATAACACCCCAGCACCGCTCTAGCCCAGTTCTACCTACCAGTGTGTATAACAGTGAGTACGGCTGTACTTGCTTTATCTCAATAAACCACTCCACTGTTTATATAACTTGACTGTTTATAGCTGAGTGTGTCTAGAAACTCTGCTGCATCCTCCTGCCTCTACACACATATTTCCAACTCAAGTGAGGGTCCTCTACCTGTTTTTTGCAACAGTTTGCTTTCTACTCATAGCTTGTCTTTAACCCACCTTTAAATATCTATAAAGCATTTTCCGCAATGGGCCACAGAATGTTTCAAGAGCTCCACTGCATGCACAGCTTGCACCACTGATCCCCATAACCTCTATCAGGTTTTTGCAGCTTGGCAACCTAATGCCTAGTCTTAACACAGCACAATGGCCGAAACAAGGGCTTTACATTCATCACTTGAGAACCTTATGTTTCTCTATGGTTTTGTTCTTGAAGGTTGTCTCTCCTTCGCTACTTCTTGTTTAACCCTCTTCTCCTTCTCAGTCCTTTCACGATCCCTGTCCTCTTCCCCACTATGCTTTTGCTCCACCAATCAGCGCAAAACAAATAGACAAATGGGAAAAAAAATATAAAATGAAACCTATACTAACAACCAAACAAATCACACACAGGACAAAAAATTGTTCATACTTAAGACAACAATGGGACAGATAATATTAAAGACAAGAACACAAAAAAGCTCAAGATTACTTAGAACTCCACTCAGATGTCTCCAAAAAAATACTTTGCAAGTACCACCGAACTCCAACACAAGAAAACCCTCTAATTTTATACTTTGCCATGTGATTTTCTAAATTTAGAGAGTTTTATATGGTGTTTGTGATGTCAAGAGCATGTGGTACTATATGTAAGAACCAATTCAAAAGAACTAGGAGGAGTTTGTTGGTTTCTGATGGACTTTGGATAGTTTCTATGGCTTCTCCAGCTTCGAATGATGGCAGCTTCTGTCAGAAACAAGTAAAAATGCACTTAAAAATTAGGGGTACATTTTCGAACCTATAGCATATGATCATTTAGAAAATGATGAGCACTGTATCTACAGTGGTTTTCCAAAAATAGTTTTACAAAATTGATGCTAATTAAATACTGTATCTGGCTACCCCAAACCAACATCATTGGCCCATCGGTTCCAAAATTATGGAAAACTTGCCATTTAGTATATACTTTATAGCCCTTACTGTAATTTTAATGCCCACTTTCTTCTACCAAAATGCTGCAGGTTGGGATTCCATTTCATGAAACATATTATGGATTTAAAGCTCCATTTAGTAAAAATTGTGAAAACAGTGTGGAATGAACCTCATTCATTAAGGATTGCATATTTTTTGAATCGCAATTCAGCCGATTATCGAACGATTGCATGTGCGCAGCATTCGCATTGCAAACACATTAGCAAAAACAGCAACAGAAAATGCGTACACATTGTGACTGCAATGTAGCCGCTGTTTGACCGACAGAAAGCTGGCATTTCTAGAAGGAAACCCGCTGTTTTCTGGGTGTGTCTGAAAAAATGCAGGTATGCCCAGTCGTTTTTAGGGAGGGCCTCTGACATCAGCGATGACCACTTCCAGCCTCTTGTCGCAAGAATTGTGGACGACCTTGCCTAGCGCAGATAGGAAAAATCTTCAATGTTCCGGTAATTGCATATGATTTTGCGATCAGCCCGCATATTGCAATGCATTCGCAATTTCTGCAATGGCCATTTTTCCCCAATTTCTAGGCGGCAACTACAGTATTTGATCGCAGAAACTGCTTTTAAGCAGAAACTGCAATCCTTACTGAATTAGGTCCAATATACTGTACCACTTGTTTTTGCATCATATCTTCAAACTATTTTCATGCTACTGTAGTTACTGTAAGTATTTAATCTTTCTGATGTATATTGTTTCAAATACAACAACCTATATGTAAAATGTGTGTAATAATCTTTTAACTGGGTTTGGCGATTTGGGGGCCAATTCAATAAGGATGGTAGATGCTGCTAATCAGCATAATTTGCTATCCTTTTGCATGCCTACTGGCGGCCACCCAGTGCTGGGCAAGGCTGCCCAGCATGCTGACCGGCACCTCCCCACCTGCTACAAGCAGAAATTGCGATCGCCTCACAATTTCTGCTTTTCAGCAGAAACTAAGGGTGACTCTAGCCGGCGCAGCTTAGCTGCGGCCGCATGAGTCCTGGCGCCATCTTACCTGTCACGGCGGACATGACAGCGCCCCCGACAGGTTTCCGTTTGGCATGCACAACCCACCATTCGGGTTGCCACACTCCGCAATGCTCCGTTTCCTCCATGAAGATGGAGCGTTGCCGCCCCGCGACTGCCTCTGCCTGATTGACAGGCAGAGGCGACCTCATTTTCTGCGGCCCCCTGCAGAAAATGTGGACGCATGCGCAGGAGGGTCCACTGCGCAGGCGCCCGCGGCGCCCCTACAAAAATTTTGGCTGGATAGCGATTTGTTGCTTACATTTGTCATATTGGCATGTGTCTACTATTTAACAATTATATACAAAAAATTTACAGAACATATCCATATATTATAACATAAAACGAAATATGCTGCGCTATAAAAGAAACTGCTAATAAATAAATAAATAATAAATAAATGAATAATAAAATAAATAAATCTATACCATCAGTTCTTTTTTTCCTCTGCATCTATTTATCAAAATTCCACAATATTGATACATTGCAACGCAGTGTCAGACTGGGGTATGGAGGGCCCACCGGGAGGGATACAGTGGTAGGGGCCCATGACTCGAGGCTTGGCTAACCATTATCGACTGCATGGTCTGTGCCTCTAGTTATATATATATATATATATATATATATACATACTGTATATATATATATATATATATATATATATATGTAGAGAGAGAGAGAGAGAGATATTGAGACCACACTCACATCTTCAATATCACATCAGGCGGTGCTCCCAGGTGCTAATGGGAGGAGGGATTGGCTCAAGGGGAGGTGCTATATAAGGGACAGATGGTTGTGACCAGTGATATGGGTTCCAGGATGATCTTGTTTTCTGCTGTATTTCTTGACAAAGGCCCAGTAAGGGACCGAAACGTCGACCATGTACCAGCCTGTTGGCTTGTTTGATGCTGCTATGACTGATTAAAGCACTTTATGTTGAAGAAATTGGTGAGTGCCTATACCTTGTGAATTATATATATATATATATATATATATATATATATATAGAAGAGAAGGTGATGGCGGCACTCAGAGTCTTTCACAATAAGTTGAATCAAAGCAAATAGTGCATTATTGCTTTGATTTAACTTATTGTGAAAGACTCTGAGTGCCGCCATCACCTTCTCTTCTGCATATTGGGGCCCCCATTCCCCTAGAAGGGCACCGAAGCGACACCCCTACGGGGACAGCGGAGTGCCGGTCTGTTATTATGGATTATATATATATATATATATATAGATAGATAGATAGATAGATAGATAGATAGATAGATAGATTCCAGGTGCGTCCCTCGGCGTTAATAAAGACATTAAACCATTGTGGTTATTTCAATGTTTCAGTGCCCCTTATGCACTATCATCAGGATATAAATGATAACTGAACAAACACATACCTTTATAGATACACCCAGTGTGTGAGGTGTGCTGAGAGAATTTCTGGGAGTTCCCCCCTAGACACAGCTGCTTGTGACATCATCACATTAGTGAAAAACCCTTCACCAGAACAAATGATATAATACATTTACAGACGGCAACTTTAAAAAAATGAAAAAGGTTACATATAAACATGATCATATACATATGAGAGCTATATTCATACTATTTCTGCATAAATATTTAGAAGAACTTTGTTAATTAAAACTTGTAAAGCTCAAATATTCATTTAACCCTTGCGGGGATAATACAATGTATCCACTGGGTCTCTCTTTGTAATAATAGCTTATTGCGGTACCCAACTCTAAAAGGTTTTCTTACCCAATCTATTATACGGTATCTTTATACTGGCTACATTGTGTCTCATGTCGGCAAAATGCCTGGCCACTGGTCGGTCAGATTTGCTATTACTAGTTAAAGCTGCTCTAATTAAGGATCTGTGCATCGACATTCTATCTTTAAATCTGCCCTGGGTCTTCCCTATATAGGAGAGACCACAGGGACAGATAATTTGATAAATTACATATGTTGAGTTACACGTCAGATGATGTTTGATTGAATAACGTTTTCCTGAATGTGGATGGCAAAATGAATCGCCCACTAACATGAAGTCACACGTGGTGCATCCGCACCTAAAGCAGCCCAGTTTTTTTTTTGTCAAAAAGTGTGTCGGTTTCTCACTATTATAATTACCAATATCAGTGTGTACTAGTAAGTCTTTTAAATTCCGGCCTCGTGTGTAGCACGGCATCGGATTGGTCTTACTCATTGGTAAAGTCGGGTCAGATTTAATAACGTGCCAATGTTTTTTAATAATGGAATTAATACTACCGGATTGAACATTATATTGGTTCACCACTGGAAAACGATCTGTGTTATTTTTTTGTGTTTGTTTATTTAGCAATGTTTCCCATTTCAGTCCCATTACTTTTTCCTTTGTTTTAATTAGATCCATTTCATGGTATCCTCTGATAACAAGGTTCTCTATCAGTGAGTTTATTTGACTAACTGCAAGGATGGGATCTGAATTGATACGCCAGATACGAAGCATTTGTGAATATGGTAATGCTTTCTTTAAACCTGGTTGATGACAACTTTTGAATTGTAGGAGTGTGTTTCTGTCCGTATCCAAGGTATGTACCAATGTTCTAAACTTATTGTTAATAAGAGCTATGTTCACATCAAGAAAATCAATCATATCCTGGCTCATTCTTGTTGTAAATTTAACAGGGCAGTTACTGGCATTATGATTCTCCATTAAACTCATAAATTGTTGATCATCACCATTCCAAATAATGAATAAATCATCTATGAATCGTGTATATAGCATTTTTTTGGAACAAATTCCTTCATCAGAAAAAAATATTTTCTCCGCGACATTAAACATAAAGATGTTGGCAAAGGATGGTGATATGGCTGAACCCATTGAGCAACCGCTAAGTTGGATGTAAAAAAATTTTGTCGAAAAGAAAATGGTTTTTTGTCAATATAAATTCGAATAAAATAATACAGAATTCAATAATGGTTCCTCAAAAAGATTACTGTTGCGTAAGAATTCCCTAACATCTCTTACTCCTGCTGCATGCCATATTATCGTATATAGGCTCACTACATCCGCAGTAATCATCCATGCTCCCGTAGGAACATCAATCTGTGCAGTGAGTTTATTTAAACAAGAGGTAGTGTCCAATAGGGAGTTTCTATGACTCTGAACTAGAGGCTGGAATTAGGAGTCCAGGTATATAGATGCAGGCTGAGTTAGGGATCCACGCGCCGACACTATGGGTCACTATGGTGGTGTCACTCCTTTGTGTATTTTAGGGACAGTATATAAAAGCGGAATGATGGGAGAAGAGCATCGGCCAAATTTTGTTCTATGATGTTATTTGTTACTGCTGACGTCAAAATGGATTGTTATTCTTTGTAGAAGATACTTGTTGGATCCCCATCGAGCATTCGATATGTATCGCTGTCACTCAATTGTCGCAAGATTTCACTGCGATAGTCCTGAAAGTCCTGGAGGACAATAGCTACTTCCTTGTCCGCAGGTCGTATTACCAGATCCCTATTTTTGGACAGTGAATCAATAGCTGATCTTTCGTCAGGTGTTAAATTAGGATGTATTACACACGGATCAGCTGTATAATTTTTAACTTCATTTTCCACTAGCGTATGTAAGTTTTTAATCTCGGATTATTGGTGCTTGGTTCAAAAGCCAATTTTGGTAGAATTTTCTTTAATTGTGTAGGGATTGGTACAATCTGTTTAATAGGCTGTGTTTGTTCTGCTTTACTGAAAAATTCCTTAATTTTCAGATTTCTAAACAACCTATGCTTCTCTTGTTGCCATTTAAAGTCACCATAGTAGGTAGTAGGAATAAAGGAAAGACCCTTACTAAGTAAGGATAATTCAGAGGGAGACAGTACATACGATGATAAATTAACTACTACTTCTTCCTGCCCGCTGGAGGTTTTTTTGACAGGGTCCGTTCCTTTTGTTTTGCCCCCCTCTCCTGGTTTGATGTCATTTTTTGGGGCCCTTTTTGAACGTGTTTGTGTGCCCAAAGGGGCCACTCTGGAGGTAGATGGTTCAGAATCACTATTTGAGGTAGAATAGTCCCGTGAAGAAGTGCCTCCTGTGTATCCTCTATGCCGTCCACGTCGAAAGAAGGGGCATCAATTAGTGAAGGTCTTGCCCCCCGATATTCACTGATAAACTGTATGCTGATCGTAATCAGATTGCACTTTTGAAAATTTCTCTTTTTTAAATTTTAACAGGTCACGCCTGTACTGAGAAACTTGATTTTCTAATTTGCTGAACCATTCGCCCTCCTGATCTGACACAAAAGTGGAATTGTGTTGTCTTTCAAAAGATGCAATTTTATCTTTGGTCACTGCTTGTTCGTTTTTGGCAAATACAATGATGAGAAGCATTGAATCAAAGGAGCAACGATTTAGAATGCCAATCCATTTTTTACAAAATTGTGGATCCTGACACCCCACTGTGGGGCCATTTTTCATTCTAAGTCCCCTTCATCATTTTTGCATGGTAATGGTCGCTTAGGGAAATAGCGTGGAATTGATTGTCTATTTCACGCCTCTTTAATTTCCACAGTTCTTTATACAAGATATCACACGTTGCTGCCTCAGGTTGTTCATTTAAACAGTTAACATCTAAAATTGCTTCAGCTTCTGAGAAGCCAAAGGTTTCACTCCCCGAAAACAAAGCTGGATTAAATGGATAGTCAGTGTCTACGTTCAAACCTTCAGCCATAATTAAAACAGTTGTAAAAATAAAGTTACCAGAGAGGTTCCCAGCAAATCCAGTGCGGCTCTCAGTCACGCTGTCAGCCCGACTGGCAAACAGTGCCGTCTTTTATCCACTCCGTGGTTAAATCTCCTGGGTGATTAAACGGCAGAAAAATCAGCAGGTGCCTTGTCAGTTAGAATTGTCAGCACTATCCATAATATAAAGCAGCATAGGACTGGCACGCTGCAATCATTCAAACTTACCTGGTGCCTTCACATATACAAATGTATAACATATATAGATTCCATATAAAACTATATATATATATATATATATATATATATATGTATGTTATCTGGCACTCTGGATGAAAGAAGTTGTTTATGCCTGGGCGCCCTCCTCTTTCAGCATATAGGCAAACGAATCCTTCCCAAGTCTGGTACTTTGTAGAAGAAAACACAGGCGGCACTCCAAGGTCTTTTTTAAATAGATTTGTATTCGAAAATTACAGCATGGTGCAAAAGCAACATTTCAAGACCATTACGGTCTTTTCGTCAGGCTGTGCATCTTGAAGAAATAATAATAGTCACTTGTATTATTTCTTCAAGATGCACAGCCTGATGAAAAGACCGTAATGGTCTTGAAACGTTGCTTTTGCACCATGCTGTAATTTTCGAATTTTTCTATTTAAAAAAGACCTTGGAGTGCCGCCTGTGTTTTCTTCTACAAAGTACCAGACTTGGGAAGGATTCGTTTGCCTATATATATATATATATATATAGTATTTACTGCTAGTGCATGCATGATAATGTACCAGCAATGCACTGTACCAGAAAATACACCATAGTCCTGTGCAGTACGATGTAATATTATAATTTATAATTCTAGTGCACAATCTGGAACCTGATCCTTAGGGTAGAAGACGGGCCCCCAGGCAGTGGGGCCCACTGGGGGTTTCCCCTGTACCTCTGTGGGCCAGTTCATCCCTGCCGTAGCGCTTCATCTGTAAAGTCTGATTGTAAAAATATCCTTAAAGGATTTGCAAAGGGAAAACACTTTCCCTAATATTAGATGGCTGTTATCGGTTCTTTTTGGAGACCATCAGAGAAACTGTCCAAAATGTAATAAATATGCAATACAGAATGATAACAGCGCCTACTGGTGTATGTACCTTACTGTGGATATGTGACATAAACACTTATCATGCAAACCAAAAATAATGTGACCATATATTGTGTATACAAAACATGCAAGGAATGTTCCCAATATTCTTTTCCAATTCCTCCAGTCAAAGATGCAGCTCTGTTATTATTCCTTCTGTGATCTCCCAGAATATGGAGTCATCCAATTATAGTACAAAGCATATGTGGAGAAAGAGAAACATGTCTCTCATGGTGTAGTACTTAGAATATTTAATGCAACACGTATAAAAAACATATTGCCTGTACATTCAATTACATTTTTTTAAAGCTTATCTGATAAACCAGGAAACATTGGGATATCCTCAGAGATGGAGAAAAGTACATGTCACCTCAAGGTGTTCCTCAACAGTTTTTATCTCTTATGCTTTGTATATCAGGACATTATCAGGACATGGCTGTAACTAGGATTTTCATCACAGTAATTCGGTGCACCCACCCTCCCAAAATACAAAAAAGGCTTGTATTGGGATATCCGGGTCCTGAATGTATCCAGATGTGGATGTTAGAGACTGCCACAATGATAATTGGCATAGTGGAGTCCCAGTCCTTCTGCGCAGCTGTTCTCCAGGCCCCACCTTTATCAGTTCCACCATTAGATAGAATTCGATGGTACTGTACATAAGAACTTCTTGGCCCATTCAGTCTTCCTTTTTTTCATTTATCCTTTTGGCAACTATCTATATAAATGCAGGGTACCCGTCAAGTTGTACAGTTAATTTTATATCATAAGATTGCAAAACATTTATATTTAATGTCAGTGGCAAACGCAGGATTTCTAGAGGGGGGTTTCCAAATGCAATCCATAATCTCCCACTTTGCGGAACAAGTGCAGGAGTCTAGGGGAGCGGTAGAAGAACCTAGTGATGACCCTGAGCATTGGTACTTTTTATACACTTGATACTGTATGGAATACAGTATTAATATTTAATGCTATAGATTGTCTGTAGTATAGGCAGTATCAAACATATTTAAACAATATAAATAAGAAAAAGGAAAAGGTTAAACATGCCATACTAAATAAATAAACAAGCAAGCATAATAGAACCAGTAGTAGACAGAAGAGTACTTTCTAAGCACACATTCTCCCACCTCATGGAAAGGCTCCTGTCTCTTCTTCCTGGCAGCTACCTTCATATTATATACCATTGCTATTGTTATAATTTGAGCCACTTGCCAAGAGGAGGGGGGTTTCCAGGCAACCAGAAACTCCTCCTGCGTTTGTCTATGAATGTTGGAAATCCATTTGACAATATCCACTTTGTGCATATGACATTAAACAGAGACAAGTAAAATAATAAATATAATCAGAAATATTTATGTGGCCTCAGAAAATGAAGTAGCTGGGACTGCATGCCATGGAAGAGGCATATGCCTGTTATGCCCTATACAGATTATGTATACAGGTGGATTTACTGTACAGTGCAATGATCAGCAACTGCCTGCAATGTCTCTAGCAGCTATACAGCAAGCCCTGTCCTAACAATGCATGCCATAAAGCAGCTGTATAAGGGTATAATCCTGGGTCTGTAGGATACAGGTTGCTGGGGCAGGAGGAGAGCTGCTGCCAGTTCTCTGTCACTCCCCTGGACCTATCTGGAGAAATGGGGGAATACACCACCTAGTATGTAGGCCTGGTGGGCACACACACCATCCATGGCACACCTCCCCCAGCCGCCTGAGATACACACCTGAGATGAGAATGAATTAGTGAGGAGAACCCACCAGAGCGCTCCACTTCACATCCCAAAGTGCAGCTTTGCCCTCATCTCTGAGTCCACTTCCGGCTTCTCTGGTTCCTTCCTGCTTAGCTCAGACTTCACACAGGATTAAGGGGTTGGCACAGTCAGATAGGCAGAGGGGAAGGACAGACACATGCAGTGGGTATAAAGAGCCCCATGTGCCACCCCTCAAATTCAGCGCCCAGGGCATATGCCCTCCTAGCTCCCACCTCCCCCCCCCCCCATTTGCAGCCATCATGATCAGGAGGAACATTTCTAAGGTGCACCTAGATCACCATTTCTACACACACATATATATATATTAGGGCTGGGCAAGTTAACGCGTTAATATCGCGTTAACGCATTAACTAATTAATGGGCGACAATTATTTTAACACTGCGCACCGGCAGCTGCCTTGGAAGGACAGAGGCTAAGCCGCGGCACTATTCTACCTGCAGTGCCGTCCGTGAGCCAATCGGATGTCACGGACCGGCAGCCAATCAGGAGCTGCCATTTGGCAGCTCCTGATTGGCTGCTGGCCCGTGACCTCCGATTGGCTCACGGTAGGCTCTGTACTAATAATAGCAATTGCAGCTCTGTTCATCCATGCCGTGGCTTCCTGGCAGTTCGCAGGCAGCTGGCCCTGTCCCGATCTTTGCTGCTGCCTCCCGGGTCCCCTCAAAATGTAAGTTTTGTAGAATGCAGGGGGGAGGAATGGGCAGCGGTGCAAGTATGCGGGAACGGGTGGGTACGGCTTACCCTGAAGAATTTAGATATTTGGCACTGGGGGGGGGCATGTATACCTGGCACTGGGAGCATATCTGGAACTGGGGGGACTTGTGTACCTGGCACTGGGGGATATCTGGCCCTGGGGGTATATCTGGCCCTAGGGGGCATGTATACCTGGCACTGGGGGTATATCTGTCACTGGGGGGGCATGTATACCTGGCACTGATGGATATCTGGCACTGGGGGGACATGTGTATTTGGCACTGGGGGCATTTCTGTATCTGGCACTGTGGGCATATCTTGCACTGTGGGGGCATTTCTGTATCTGGCACTGTGGGGCAATGTATATCTGGCACTGTGGGGGCATTTGTGTATCTGGCACTGTGGGGCAATGTATATCTGGCACTGTGGGGCAACATGTATCTGGCACTATTGAGGTCATATGTGTATCTGCCCCTCCCCCATATGTGTATCACGCCCCCATTTTCATTGGCCACGCTACATGTGGCATTTGGCCACAACCGTAAGACATTTTTTTCTACAAGCACTGTGCAGTTGTAATCAGCTCTCTTTGTCCTCCCAGCTGTTGGTGCATACAGTAGTTAGCTGCGGGCAGCCATGGAGACCTTGACAGCGCCGGTGCCATTTCAAGTGTATTGCTGGCCACCAGCGAGCCAATCGGAACTCGAGTACTGGCAGCCAATCAGGAGCACAATACACTACTCTTGAATTTATTATTGAATCTTGCGCATAAAAATGCGATTAATCGCGATTATTCTGAGAAAATCATGCGATTAATCGCGATTAGAAATTTTAATCGTTGCCCACCACTAATATATATATATGAAACAACACAACATGATGATCATACCGTAGCAAATAAGAACCCAATGATTGGCAACATTTAAGACAAGTATTGAGCATTCTTATAAGTAGAATTTGTGAAGCTTACCTTAATCAAATGAAGCTTATGTTATAGTCTCAGGATTACAATTTATCACTAGAGGGGAAAATTTACTAAGACTTGTGTTTTGCCCAAGTTTAAACATGCTGATGTGCGACCAGACATGGGTGAATTTTTCTTTGTCAAACAAGGAAAATTACTACAAATCTTGTTTTCTGGGATTGTGTTTTTTGATAGCACATGGATTCGTGTTTGTCAGCCATGTTTGCTGTGCCTGCCCGCAGCCAAACACTCCGAAACATGTAGCATGCACATGAACCATGTAGCGGATTCTACTGGACAAGGGGACCAGCCTGATCCCGGCACAAGGTGAGTATATGCTTGCGTGAGTGAGTGTATTAAAGTTTTACTTTCTGAGTTGTGTATGTACTGTTGTTATTTTTAAGATTAATAATGCAGAAATATAGCATGCTCTGCATGCTGGTTCTTGTGGTTCTCCAATTAGCGGCATGTGGAGGTAGCTTCCTGGAAGCTGTAGTTCTCCTTTAAAAGACAATATAATTTAAAGCTGATATTTACAGCAAATCTATCAACCTTGCACCCTCTTGCAAGGGGTGCGGGCGATAGCCCCGTGCTTCAGCCCAGACCTGGGGTAAAGGGGACCCCCTTAATTTAGGGGGCCTGTACTTACCCACAAATCCCAAGACTGGGCTGACTAGCAAGGGGGGATTAATGCTTTGGCCAGAGTGATCACTGAACTGTGTCCCCTGGCTGTAGCATTACCCCCCCCCCCCCCCCGCTAGTGGAGCCCGGTGTTTGTTCTAAAAATATTGGGGACTCTCGAGCAATTCTTTCCCCATATTTTTAGAAACAGAAACAACTCCAGAAGCCAGGTCCTGCAGTCTTCTCAAAACACGTTGCTCATTGGGACATCTATTTACATTATAAAGTGTATTTTGGCGCAAGTTTGCCTAATCCTCAGATGTGTTTGCAAACACAATTCTTGGTAAATATCTGTGTACTGTTGCTTCCTATGGAAAGTATTTTTCAGTTTGGCTGATGGTGTGTTTAATCGTACAACTGCCAGGGTTGAGGGGGGGTACTAATTACCCTGTCCCCCCACCCCCTTACCTGTTAGTGGCAGGAACAGTTTCAGTTCAATCTCCAGCCAGCACAAGCTGGCTTAGCAGCAGCAGTAGTCTGTTTTGCCTGTGTGAAAGGATGGGGGGAGGGTTAGAGGATGAGATACCACACTGATCGCCTCTCCCTCTGGATTTACCCCTGGCTGAGGGCCATGATAGCGCACCCAAATCTGATAATCATTTTTGACATTCATTTGTATAAGGGGGCATGGCCATGCTTCCTGTGATTAGGCCACGCCCCCCAACACTACCTAGGCCACCACAGCTCTCTACACACTCCTGACCAGACACACCAAAAATGATCAAACTGTAGTATCCAAATTATTTTTTATTGGAATGACCCAATGTAATTCTTTGGGAAACAAACTTTCTTAGGGAAGTTTGTTTCCAAAAGAAACACATTGCATGATCTCATTAATTAGTCACATTTTCAGTCATATGTATATTACAGTATTTTGTAACATAGAGAATTATGGTGGTCATACCGAGTTGATCGCCCGCTGCAGATTTTCGCAGCACAGCGATACGGCTAAAATCTGCATTTCTGCGCATGCGCATGGGCCGCAGTGCGCACGCTTAAAGTACTTTCACAACAAACTAAGCAATTTTACACAGGGCCAAATGACGCTTTTCAGTCGCTCTGCAGATCGGTGAGTGATTGACAGGAAAGGGGCGTTTCTGGGAGGTAACTGAAAGTTTTCCGGGAGTGTGCTAAAAAAACGCAGGCATGTCAGGTGAAAAATCGTGCACCGCACAGCAAAGGTCCTCTCCACGAAGGGAAACTAGACGCGTACGCGTCTAGTTTCCCTTCCCAGCAGCAGCGGCCGGGGGCAGCGGGCAGCAGGCAGCGGGGGGCACACACCAGCAGCGGATCTTTCCCTGGTGCGGCGCCCTCCGGAAGGCGGCGCCCCGGGCAAAAGTACTGCTTGCCCGTCGCAAGATCCGCTACTGATTAGTATAGATGTGTGCATCTGTATCTTGGAATGTGTATTGCAGGTTTGGTGAATCTGTTCATGTTGCAACATTTGAAACAAGAAAAACGTTATGTATTTAGCTATTTTTTTATTGTATGCTTTGTTGAACAAAAACATTGAAAAGATGCAACTTTTTTATCAAAGCTTCCTTGATGTCATTATTCTTCAAACTGTATATGAAAGGGTTTAAAAATGGAATGATGACAGTGTACAGCATTGATAGTATTTTACTAATTATCAGTAATCGTCCTTTGTTTGGAAGCATATATGTAGCTGTTAGCGTCCCATAAAATATACACACGACAGTCAGATGAGAGCTGCATGTAGAAAAGGATTTCCATCTGCCGGTTGATGTAGATATTTTTGATACGACTGAGACAATGTAAGCGTATGAAAGAATGATTAAAAAGAGTGGACAAACTAAGTCAAAAACCCCAAGCAATACAGATGTCATTAGGATATTAGAAATATCTGAACAGGAAAGTTGTAATATTGGATTAAAATCACAGAAGAAATGATCGATGATATTTGGCCCACAGAATTGCAGATCACCCATCATGACTGTAACGATGAATGATAAAGAGAAACTCAAAACCCAAGATACAATAATTAGGTTAAGGCAACATGTATTGTTCATTATGCACATGTAGTGTAATGGTTTACATATGGCCAGATATCTATCGTACGACATCACCATCAGAATAAAACATTCTCCTTCTTCTGCTGAGCCAAATAAATAAAACTGAGTGATGCATCCAATAAGAGAAATGGTGGCCTCATCGTGCAGCACTATATGAAGCATATTGGGGACAATATCTGTGGTCAGCATGATGTCATAGATAGAGAGCTGTGTGAGGAAGTAGTACATGGGAGAGTGGAGGCTCTTGCTGTGAGACACCAGTGTTATAATCAGGACATTTCCGAAGAGTGTCACGCAGTAGATCACAACGAGCAGAATGAACAAGAGCGCTCTATAGGTGTCCTCAGTTTGGAATCCTAATAATATTATTGTGGAGAAATTAGTCTTTTGCATTTTCTGGACATGAAAAAGATAGATACAGTACTCGTCATTACATTGGTATATTGGCACATATGTTTCATACAAAGATATAAGGTAAAACCCAAATATTTGAATGCCTTCCATTCTTGCAAGATTACAGAATAATAGAATTTTTTTTTTTTTTTTTTGCAACTAATGCGCGTTTCATCAGTATGTTGGTTATTTGGAAAATTATAAATGTAATGATAAATACACAAAATACTGGAATTGTCCAGAGAAGTAACATACATGATTCAGGATTCCTCCCAAGTATATTAACCAGTTGTTGGAAAATTTAGTGTCAAGCATCTATAAAACTTGATTCAGTCCAAACATCATAATTTTACCTTCAAAAGGGCTTGTAGCAAGGATGGATCTGATCTAATGACAGTCCAGGTTTTACGTGACCTCATACAAATAGTACTTATAATTATAGAAAATGTGAATGTGACTCTCCCGTTGGCGCTATTCCTTGACGCCTAAAAGCTAGGTGTGATGTTTCATTGGGCACATATGATAATACACATGATAATGCACTGGTAAAGATATAAAATGTAATATGAAATATAAAATAAAATAATGCAATAGAGGAAAGCAATGAGACTGATTAGCCCAATGAGGTAATGTTCCTACTGGTTAGGGTAGATGGAGCCGAAGGTGTTGAAGAGCAGAGTATCCCTGGGAAAATACTCTGCTTATGGCTCCAAAGCTTGTATCCGCAAAAGCAGTCCAGAGTCAGTCCAAAACGTCCATTCAGTTAAAGTTGCACAGGAGGGTAATCCAACGCATTTCTGGACTTCCCTGTCCCTTTATCAAGGCTATATACCTGCTGTGCCGGAGTTCTGTGAATTTATGATGCTCCCTCTCATAAATTCACAAGACTCAGGCACAGCAGGTATATAGCCTTGATAAAGGGACAGGCAAGTACCGAAACGCGTTATTGTTACCTTACTGTACCACTTTGACTGAATGGACATTTTGGACTGACTCTGGACTGCTTTTGGGGATAATAGCTTTGGAGCCATTAGCAGGGTATTTTCCCGGGGATACTTTGCTTTTCAACACCTGCGGATCTAACCTAACCGGTAGGAACATTACCCTATTTGGGCTAGTCAGCCTCATTGCTTTCCCCAATTGCATTATTTTATTTTATATTTCATGTTTTTATATTTCATATTAAATTTTATATCTTTATCTGTGCATTATCATGTTTAGTATCATATGTTCCCACTGCAACATAACACCTACTGTTTCTTTTAGGTGTCAATGATTAGCGCCAACAGGGGAGAGTCACATTCACATTTTCTACACTGTCTCACCCTTGGAGTTCATTAGGGGAGCTCCAGTACGCTTCCCTGGCCTGCTTTTATCCTACTACAGTGCACTGACCCATTCCAAAATTTTCCTTTCACTCAGTACTTATAATTACATCCTTAGTTGCTACATGGGAACCCCCGCAATCATTGTTCTCCTCTATCCTGCTCAATTTCAAGTATCTTAAATAAACACAATCCAATATGACACTTCCCCACTCTAGTGTAACACTCACTCATGGAGACCCGGTGGATTGGGTAAGTTCAGTAGAAGAACAGTGATGACCATTGGTTGGTGAAACCATCTATGGTCATCCATTGCATAGTTGACAACCATCAATGGTCAAATGTAATTCTGTCATTGATGTTAATCAGTGATGGTAACCACACTGATGACCATCCCTACCCCAGCTCTCTCTCTCTGTGTCTTACTCCCCTCTTCTTCCTCTGACTGGGTGAATCACAGAAATCATCCAATATAGTTTAACAACATAGTTCCCATAGCTGTTACACAGAGACATGCACCCCTCTGAGCCCCAACTCTCTCCTTGTGTTGGCTCTGTTAAGTGATGCCCCATTTTGGGGTATCACACTAATATTATGGAGGGGTTTTAAGTAGGTGTGCTGCCACCTGAGTCTCGCAAAAGAAGAGGGGCATCTAGCAGTGGTCAGCTCAGGAAGCCTCTGTGATCTTTTACTGTAGATGTGGTGGACCTATGCCTAACCCCTGTAAGCAGTACAGAATGAAAAAAGCAGGAGATAAGCAAACTCTCAAGGTGATTAAATGTTTAGGTAGATAGTAAGCAAAGGCAAATCATCAACACAATGATTCTGTGATGATTAGCAAAGGATATTTGTACTTTAAATTTACCATTATTTACAGCTCAAAGGTCATCAATTTCTCTGCCCCTTGAAATATTTTCTTTAAAGTTTATTAGATCACCAAAAATATCTGTGCACAGCAGTGACGTGCGGTGAGGTCAGGGGCTGGGGAGGCACTGTAGTTAAACAACCCCCCCCCAAAAAAAAAGTGCAGTCCCCCCACACCACTGAAACCAGTACCGGGCAGAACCAGCCAGGAGGGATAATGCCATAGCAGGGGAGACACTCAGTGTGGGGTCCCCCTGTCATGCCATTAAACACCCCCCAAGCCAGTCAGCCCAGGGCTGGAATTCCTCAGAAAGTGGGGCCCCCAAAAAATCAAAATAGGGTCCTCCTCCCGAGCAACAACCAGCACTGGGCTGATAGCCCAGTGCTATGCCCCGCACCCCTGGTGGCTGTGGGTGCGGGGTTCATTGTATGCTTACACTGTTCTTTACAGGTGGCCTACAGATCCCAGCAAGCCTGCCCTAGCACGCTGGCACTTGGAGAACCACAAGTGCCAGCATGCCCGGACATAAATGGCCCACTGGCACCTGTAGTCCACCTGCAAAGAATAGTAATATTGTTCTTTACAGGTGGCCTACAGGTTCCAGCAAGCCTGCCCCAGCATGCTGGCACTTGGAGAACCACAAGTGCCAACATGCCAGGACATAAAGGGCCCGCTGGCACCTGTAATCCACCTGTAAAGAAAATATTAAAAAAAAAACCCTACACATTTAAAAAAAAAACCTTTACTAAACTGGGTCTTCACCTGGGGGCGACGGCCTTTAAGCTCTTTTGCGTGGCCGCCGCCTTCCCAGGGCTTCCGGCGTCTTCACCTGGGGGGGCGCCACCTCCCCAGGGCTTCTGGCGTCTTCCTCCGGCGTCTTCACCTGGTGGGCGGCAGCTGCTAAGCTCTTTTGCATAGCCGCCGCCCATCCAGGGCTTCCGGCGTCTTCACCTGGGGGGGCGCCACCTCCCCAGGGCTTCTGGCGTCTTCCTCCGGCGTCTTCACCTGGTGGGCGGCAGCTGCTAAGCTCTTTTGAATAGCCGCCGCCCATCCAGGACTTCCACGATGTCGATCTTCAGGAGCTCTTCTCTGCTCCTCCTCTGCCGTCGGACTAACAGCCGCTGCATCGCGCTGACTTATATAAGTCAGCGGGAGGGGGCGGGGCGATGACGCGGCGAGCCATGATTGACTTGCAGCGGCCATCTTGAATTTCAAAAATGACGCTGAGGCGCCATTTTTGAAATGGGTACCGCTTCCGCTGCCAAACTCTGCACATAAGCCTGAATGCCGCATCCCGCCGCCGCCCGCATCTTCACCGCCAGCACCTCCGCCGCCCGGCCCGCCGCATCCCGCACCTCTGCCGCCACCGACGTCCACACAGTGATTGACAGCGGATCCAGTGACGGATCCCCTGGCCAATCACTGTGGCCTCACTCACAGGGACGTGCTTTCATAGGTTGAAAGCACGTCCCTGTAGGAAAGCGGCACCACTAATGGTGCTGCTTTCCCATGTTATTTCAATGGGCTTTTCCTGCCCATTGCTAGGACCCGCCCGCGCCCGCACCCCGCTCCCATATCTTTTCCCAATCACTATGGGAGGCACCACGATCGGCGCCTCCCAAAGTGATTTTACACAGTTTAATGATGAGCAAAATAATAAAGAAGATACTTATGTGTCATAAGTATCTTCTTTGTATTATTTTACTCATTAATGACAGGGGAGGCACTGCCTCCCCTGCCTCCCCTGACTGCACGTCCCTGGTGCACAGGCTCCCCTTTGATGAAGTAGAAGTGCGCTACTGTGTTTACTCCATGTTGTTTTCCTACAGAGATTTCCCTCACCAAAATGACAACCAAACCTGATACTGTTCTTGGGTGTTACTGTGTTACAGTGCCACAGTGAAAAAAGGTTATTATCCATGTAATACTTGGTAGACCTTGCAATTACCTGTGATATTGGGGGTAATTCCAAGTTGATCGCAGCAAGAAATTTTTTAGCAGTTGGGTAAAATCATGTGCACTGCAGGGGAGGCAGATATAACATTTGCAGAGAGAGTTAGATTTGGGTGGGTTATTTTGTTTCTGTGCAGGGTAAATACTGGCTGCTTTATTTTTACACTGCAATTTAGATTGCAGATTGAACACACCCCACCCAAATCTAACTCTCTCTGCACATGTTATATCTGCCTCCCCTGCAGTGCACATGGTTTTGCCCAACTGCTAAAAAATCTCCTGCTGCGATCAACTTGGAATTAACCCCATTACCTCTACAGAGAGTTGTCACTTACCACTACAGCAGGGCCGTAACTAGGAGGTGCTAAGGGTGCATGCTCCCCGGGTGCACGATTTTAAGGGGGCGCCAAAGAGTTACAGAGGAGCAGATTTTTTTGTGTGTTTTTTACCGGCAGTGCTGTGCTGCTCTAGTGAGACAGCAGACAGGTCCCAGGGCAAAGTATCTGACCCACCTGTCTGCCTGCAGCTGGCTCCGACGCTGTGCTTCATTATCTGGATCTCTGCTATGTCAGCTACAGTCTTAAATACTCTTCTTTGCCATGCAGTGCTGCAACTAGTGTGCGGTGCACCGTACAAGCTATAGGAGCGCACTGTGCTCCCAGTTACCAGAATCAACCTCCGCTTTGCCTCACAGATGAGAGGATTTGGTGTAGTTTATAGGGTGATGTAGTGCAGTGATGTAGTGTACCATATACGGTATGTAGTGTAGTAATGTATTGCAGTATATAGGGGCATGTAGTGCACTTATGTGGTGTAGCATATAAGTGGATGTAGTGTAGTGATGTAGTGTAGCATATACGGTATGTAGTGTAGTAATGTATTGCAGTATATAGGGGCATGTAGTGCACTTATGTGGTGTAGCATAAAAGTGGATGTAGCGTAGTGATGTAGAGCAGCCTATAGGGTGTGTAGTGCAGTGCATAGGGGCATGTAGTGTAGTGATGTAGTTCAGCGTGTAGGGGATTTAGTATAGTGATGTAGTGCAGTGGATAGGGGAATTTAGTGCAGTGATGAAGTGTTATGATACAGTGCAGTGTATGGGGACACATAAAGGAGCATGTTTTTGAACACACTGGTGGTGCATGTGACGTATAGGGCATTTGAGGCACACATGGGAATATTGTCCAGTAGTTTCCCCTTTTTTTCAAAACTTTTGATAATCTGATTATTTTAGTCTGATAGGGTTTGTTATTTTTTTTTTTGTGTGTTTTTGGCCCTTTTACTGCCTTGCCCCGGGTGACGAAAATCCTAGTTTCGGCCCTGACTACAGACCTGGTATTGCTTGCATTCCCACCACTACGCATTGTCCGGTGAGCTGTTTGCCACCCTGATCCACACATGTCCGCTCCATGAGCAAATAGTACAACTGTAAACACGGCTACGCTACAACAACCGATACCTATAAACCCCCTCATTGGTTAAGCATTTGGGCTGTTCATAGTGCTGGTGCGTAAAGTAACTCTGCCATACTATCGCTCCCTGTGCACACATATTCCAACACCCTTCAATCTCTTAGATAGCTTTTATAAATATGCAAAAATAAATTTTACACCCCCCTAAATACTGTTTAATATGAAACAGTTAATACTAAATCATTTCCCTCAGAGACACAGTATAACAATCTACAGTCACTACTAACAGCTGTGCAATGTGGTACGATATCCAGCAATGTCTGTACAGGGACACATACGATTTATTGACGGACGGGATGCCGGCTGACATGATCCCGACAGCAGGATCCCATCCACCAGCATGCCGGCAGTGGGGCGAGCACTAGAAAGCCCCTTGCAGGCTCGCTGCACTAGTCACGCTGTGGGCACGGTGGCTCGCTGTGCTTGCCACAGGTTATATTCCCACTCTATGGGTGTCGGTATTCCGGTGGCAGCGTTTCACCATCTGTCGGGATTCCGGCGTCGGTATTGTTACCGCCGGGATCCCAACTGGCAGTATTTTAATTGCTTCCCTCTGTACATTATGGTCATTAGTACATTGGTGAACATTTGAAAAAATAGTTTATACAGAACATACTGTATAGAAACAAAATTGCATTAGATGTTGTTAACTTTTGACATGAAGTTATTCCCGCCTGGCGTGGTGGCATCAGATGCAGCCAGACCAGACTCGGCTTTCCCTGACATGGTTGCATTTGATGCCTCTGCTTACTGGTTCCTTATACTCTCCTCAGTGCATGCCATGCTGACGATCATTGCTGATCGATCAGCCCAGCAGCAACATAGCAGCCTATGGGGGAAATATAAAAATAAGCAGCCCTAACCTTCCCTAAGGAGCTCTGGAGGCTGAAGGGAGGATCACATGAAGGGAAAACGATGTCGTTAGAGTCACGATTGTCAAAATCGGAAAATATTACAGTACACATACCACGTATAAACACCACACATCGAACCGCACGTCCGTGTGTTCTACACAGCAGAATGTGATACCATTGTGTCATTTGCACTGTGGAAAAGCATACGCAGACGTGATTGTGTAAACAAATGGGTTTTTCTTTGATAATGTCGGGAAATCTCTCTGGTGGGCTTCCACTGGAAAGGGTGAATAATAGTTATCTAATTTCTCTGTTTTTCACCCTACAAAAAAAATTCCAGTGGAAAGATACCGAAAAGGAATTTTTCGCTGCCTCTCTCAAGAAAATATTCCAACAGAACCTCCACCGAAAAAAATACGGTGCTGTAAGGTCTTATAGGAGCCCTAAGTTGGGTACATTGTGCTCCACTATCGACAGTGTATCATTGTACTGGCCAGCATGGGCGAGAGCGAGTGAAAGGCGTTCGGGTAACATTCACCGTCTGCTTGTATTGAGTATTTTAGTGTTTGTGGGAACAGCCGAGAGGGCAAGACCCACAATTATGGGAGCCAGTTGCTCAAGCGAGAGATGTTCAGTATGCAGGGTTCAGGCTGGAGAATTGTGGCCGAGAGGGTCAGCAAAATTTATTATGTATGAGAAATATGGTTCACACACAGAGGCTTATTCCAATGAGTGGGTACATATGACTGCAGAAGATAGGTCATCATTCCAAAGGGTGGGCAGCTTTGAACCAGAGGTACTGCAGAATGTAGGTATTAGAAAAGGTCTGATTAAATCTAGAAAACAAAGAATCAAACATAATGATTGTTTAAATCTGTGGCAACAAGAGGGGGAGGTGCAAAGGGAACAAACTCGCAAAGCAAGTTCCAAACCTGGCAGGAATGTGAATATGAGCACACCATTACCGACACAGGTCGAAGGGGAGGAAATGGCTACAATCAATGGTACATCTGTAAATGATAATAACTGCAGACACAATGTGTTAACCCTTACCTGTGCAAGTTGTATCCTGTTTTGAATTATCTCCAAGGTTGTAGATCTCAGGAAGATGAAGGACCCAGCCAAATTGCAGCTCTCATTCAGGCAGTCACCTTACAGGAAACTCAGGTGGGGCCTGTCCAACCAGTAAGATCAGTAACAGTGTCCCAAACTGAAAGGACTGGTGAGATCACAGCTATCGGTAAGTGTGAGACTGTTCATTACACAGAGACATTAACACCTCACAGTAAACAGATTAGGAATAAAATGGTAGGATTACATCCTGTCTTGGAAATTGTAACTCCCTTTTTGAGAACCGATAGTCAGGGAATAACCCTCACCAGGAATAATGTAATGTATTGCCCGTGGTCCAGATCAGAGCTGTGGTCAATCATTTCAGAATTCCCAATCCCCAGAAGCATTTAGACAGATGTCAGAGGTTTATCAAGGATCTGGGTAATATTCATGAACCGGCAAACAAAGATTGGCGGACATTCTTGAAAGCATGGCTACCCCCTAATATTGACACCCAAAAATTTATCACAGATTGTAAATTAGATTCGGATAGTGCTATGACTGACGAACACAATCAGGAGAACGTGGAACAAATTAACATACAACTAGGATTGTATTTTACCACTGCTGTTAAGTAGAGCACAATTTTCTCCATAAGACCGAAGGACAGTGAAATTAGATCTGAATATTTCCATAGGGCATTACAAATAATGACTAGATACACTGGGGTATTGTATATAAGGGACGATGAGAATTACAGGGAGGTGGCTGTCTCTGTGCTAATGGATGGGCTCAATAAGGCATTGAGGGTCAGGGTGCAAACTTCTTTGCCAAATTTGAAAGGGGTCACAGTAGCTAATCTTAAAGAGTGCGCTACTGAACATCACAAGAATATTGCTAGGTGCAGAGAACAACAGGAGAAGAGGTTGAGGAGGGTAAGTATACAGGCACATACAGGAAAGACCCATCAGTCCAAACCCCAGATCCCTAATGGTAAGTCAAGGTCAATAATATGTTACACTTGTAGGAAGGAAGGGCATTTTGCCAGAGATTGTAGGAGTAGTAGGACACATAGTCAATATAGATCCCCTAGACAGAAAACAAAAGCCACATTATTAAACACATAGACGGGACCAAGGGACATATAGTAAGGAATCACAAGCCATATAGAAAAAAAAATTAGGCTAATGGGAAGAACAAAATAAATGCAACATTACCCTTTGACGAAACTTGCTGGGGTTAAGATGGGGCCTCTAAACTTTTGCTTCTTTTTTCTAGCAGAAATGGCCCCTGATTATTTTAACAGGAATTTTGTTAGATATGGTGTACATATAGCGTGCTCCCGCCCAGGAAGTACAAAGTATGTTGGATACCCACGAAGATTAATGTTGCATTTCACTGTTCTAGATTCATGTCCATCACAGGTAGAGGAAATTATCTCACAGAAACCGGGTTCCCTATGAACTTAGGATGGACAGAACACTGGATTGATGGCAGGTATAGTCCCAGTAGAGATAAAACACACATATAATTTCTTTAAGGGGAGTATACCAAGTAGAGAATCACTTCCCCGTAGTGCCCAAACCAGATGTCAAATTTTATAAAATCTTCTTTACCTCTACAAACTTATCTGTCACCAACTTTTATTCTGTTTCTCCACAATTGCCTCTTCATCTTCTTAGTTCACACAGGGTGGTCCAATACATGGAACCGATTACAGTTCAAACACCACATGCCTACTCGGTCCTTCAGAGTTCTGCTCAAACCCAGTATATCTCAACAGCAGGATGACACCAGTATTACTGCAGTGTGCCTTATCATGCACAAAGGGTGGAGAATGGGAATACTGGTGAAGGGAGATTGTGTACAGACACTGATATGCATGATGGTGTGATGGCCTGTTGGTGAATGGCAATTCTGACATTTTCTTTTTCATTTTTCCTCTCTTTCTCTCATCCAGAGATTGATTATTTTTACTCCACACAACTGATAACATGGAATAATTAAATTGAAATTCAAAATTTGTGTTCCCTACAGGAAAAGGCAGTTTGGAAGGCGAAGGGATATGGTCAGGAGTCCTCAGTACTTTGGAAGATGCATCAAGGTTTCTTTGGAGAATGGTCTCCTGCCTCTTCTCTACCAAACTCTCACCGGGGCCACCAGATAGATAAAACCCACACAGGAGAAGGTTTTATGACAATATATCCATTTATTGCAGAAAATGGTTTAAAACATCAAAAAAGGGTTTTTAAAACATAATTCACCAATACAATGGAGGAACACATCCAAATACTGGGAGGTAGTTGTAAAAACTGACCTGGGGTGCGGTAAATCCGGATTCCCACACTCCTAAGTACTGATCTTCTCCACTGCTCCACTCTCAAAAGAAACCTTGATGCATCTTCACAATTTCTGCAGAACTTGAGTTTGGGGTACACATCACCCCCATTTTTTCTGAATTTCTGAAAGATACCTTTATGGGAGTATTGCGTTTGCATTAATGTAAGTTGGGTACGTTCCCAATTACAAATAAGATTTACATCATCTGTGGAACTTCTGTGTATTTTTTCTGATGATATTATATTGAACGTACTACACTATTGGGGTTTCTATTCCCCCTTGTCTTTCCCTGCTTTTTTTTTTGAGGGGAGTCTCTAAGGGAAGAAGACCGACAGAATCTGTCATATTACATGGAGGAGAAAGATACCTTTACGGATACTTCACGCACATTGGCCCTCATTCCGAGTTGTTCGCTCGCAAGGCGATTTTAGCAGAGTTGCTCACGCTAAGCCGCCGCCTACTGGGAGTGTATCTTAGCATCTTAAAATTGCGAACGATGTATTCGCAATATTGCGATTACAAACTACTTAGCAGTTTCAGAGTAGCTTCAGATTTACTCGGCATCTGCGATCAGTTCAGTGCTTGTCGTTCCTGGTTTGACGTCACAAACACACCCAGCGTTCGCCCAGACACTCCCCCGTTTCTCCGGCCACTCCTGTGTTTTTTCCGGAAACGGTAGCGTTTTTTCCCACACGCCCATAAAACGGCCTGTTTCCGCCCAGAAACACCCATTTCCTGTCAATCACATTACGATCGCCAGAGCGATGAAAAAGCCGTGAGTAAAATTCCTAACTGCATAGCAAATTTACTTGGTGCAGTCGCAGTGCGAACATTGCGCATACGCACTAAGCGGAAAATCGCTGCGATGTGAAGAAATTTACCGAGCGAACGACTCGGAATGAGGGCCATTATACATGTGAGTACGGTGCTTACCTATAAAGAATTCTCCAATTACATATTTACGCTAGACTTCTGTCAATCACCGTCACTTAGGATCTCTAAACATCACTATCCTGGAATCATCTAGATTGTGGATGGTTCTCTTTCCTGGACTCTGAAATCTGAGACTATTTTTACCATTGTTTGACAAGCTGTCACTTAATCTTGTCTATGTGTTATATTGACCACAACAATTATCAGGTTATTTTTCTTATACAGTATAGATTATAATGACTTTTGACTCCTTACTTATTACAGTTGCATTCCCATCATACAGTTTGCTCCCCTAATGCCGGTCTGTAAAGCTGACGGTAAATGTCGCTGACTGTATTTTATTTCTCAATGTTCCTTTTCCTGTCACCCCAATTATCTTCTTAATGTTACTGTATGTTGCTTTTATTATTCTCCAGACTGACACTTTTTCTGTGTTGCTTCTTAACTATTGTAACTGTCTTTTATTGCATCCTCACTAATTCTCCTCTCTTCTCTTATCTCCAACTGGATGTTTCAGCTCTTGCCTCAGTTCCTACTCTTCACTCAGTGTTGTCTTGCAGCCTAGCCATGGCCCTCATTCTGAGTTGTTCACTCGCTAACGGTTTTTAGCAACCGTGCAAACGCATAGTCGCCACCCACGGGGAAGTGTATTTTAGCTTTGCAAGTGTCCGAACGCCTGTGCTGCCGAGCTCTGCAAAGACATTTTGTGCAGTTTCAGAGTAGGTCTAGACTTACTCAGCCCTTGCGATCACTTCAGTATTTTCGGTGCTGGAATTGACGTCAGACACCCGCCCTCCAAATGGCTGAACACGCCTGCGCTTTCCCTACCACTCCCAGAAAACGGTCAGTTGACATCTATAAATGCCCTCTTTCTGCCAATCTTCTTGCGATCGGCTGTGCATATGGATTCTTCGTTAAATACATAGCTCAGCAACGATCCGCATTGTACCCGTACGGCGCGCGTGCGCATTGCGTTGCATACGCATGCGCAGTAGATATCTGATCGCAGCGCAGCGAAAATCATCAGAGTACGATCAACTCGGAATGACCCCCTTTGCCTCTACATTCAGCAGCGTCACTCTACCACAGAGCTTCTGGTTACAGCACTCTGTATCTCTCCTAGCAGCACTCAGAGGGGCAGATGTACTAAGCCTTGAAAAGTGATAAATGGAGAGTGATAAACTACCAACCGACCAGCTCCTGTCACTTTTCAAACACAGCCTGTAACATGCCAACTAGGAGCTGCGTGGCTGGTACTTTATCTCTCTCCACTGTCTCCAAAGCTGCTTGCGTTCTAGAGTGTTCTAGAGTTTCTATTTTTCCTGTACAGTGATCTTCTTAGAAACAGAAACACACAGCATCGGTGCACTTACCTTAATTACATTGTTTTCTGTAACATTTGTCTCCCCAGTATGATCTTGAAACAAGTCACCCATTCCTGCAGTTGTGATGCGTGTAAAGATTTAAAGATCATGGAACAAGAAGAGGTGTCATGGTTTCAGCTATTCATGTACAGACTTACTCAGGGTGGATATGGATGATAAGCCACATTTTACTGTTTCCCAGTAAACACTTTTATAGATCTTGTGAGGAAACTCCAAGGACTTGTTTATTCTCTGTATATCTTATTGACCTCTGGTGTATTCCTTCATAACTAGCCAGTGGAGAATCTACAAAACCTCTAATGATTTGTTACAAAATAATGCAAACACATATGTGAAAATCAACAACATGTAAAAATATGAATAATTATGTGGATTTTTCCTTGTTGAGAGGCTGAGAGAACTAAAGTATATAATATTAATAATAATAATAATAATAATAATAATAATAATAATAATAATGTCATTAATTATGGAACAGAGCAACACTTCCAAATCTTGACTGACCCTTTAGGCCAGGGATGGGGAACCTTCAGCCCTTCAGCTGTTGTTGAACGACACATCCCAGTATGCCCTGCATCAGCTTTAGCATGGCCAAATAGCAAAACTGTAGCAAGGCATGCTGGTTTGTGTAGTTCAACAACAGCTGGAGGGCTGAAGGTACACCATCCCTACTTTAGGCAAATCGATGTGTGATACCCCATCACAGAACAATGGGAAATACCCTGCAAGGGTTAAAACTTCCCCACTGCTCTGGTGTACTGGCCAAACCAGGAGCTGCTATGACCCAGGGAGCAGAAGCTTTGGGGTCACCTGCACGCCCTGAGTGGGAAACATCAGGGAGCCTGAGGAGAGGTTATAAAGGGGAGGACCCATTAACTATTAGCATAGAAATGTTGAGCAAAGGAGGCAGCTGCGAGTGCAGAAGTGTGATGTAGCTTGCGGCTCTGAGGTAGTGCCGGCAGCTGAGAGTGAAGACACTGTCAGAGAGCGGAGGAGGTATCTGGCAGTTGGATGCTGCATGCATGATTCAGATTGCATCAAATTGTCCAGAGACAACAGCGGATGGAGAGACAGCTGAGAAAAAGGTCCAGGGAGCAGAAGTGTGATGTGGCTTGCAGCTGTGAGGTAGTGCCGGCAGCTCAGAGTGAGGACACTGTCAGAGAGCGGAGGAGGTATCTGGCAGTTGGAGGCTGTGTGCATGAGTCACATTGCATCACATTGTCCAGAGACAACAGTGGATGGAGAGACAGCTGAGATGCAGGTCCAGGAAGCATAGACTGTGGGACATTGTGCTCAGAATCGGGTAACCATAGTAGTGTACTTATTTGAAGTTGTATATGTGAAATGTTGTTTAGGAAAATATTAAATACTAACTCTTAGTTCATAATATAATTCTTTAATTTGTTAAAATGTCAATAATGTTACTTCATAGTGGTATTGTTAGTACCACCACTGTTTTAAGGTTAAAACATTTTTTTAATTAATAGTTGGAGTTAACAAACTTCAAAAAATGGCATTGTGATATCTTAAATGTCCCAGCAAGATAGACAGAAGACTGTGTTTACTACCCCAATGGGTTTATTTGAATTTCTTACATGAAGCACAGCGATAAATCCCTAAAAATGAGACAGCTGCAAATGTTTCCATAGCATGGACTGATTGTCAACAAGTAGTGTTTGACAGATTAAAGAGGCCCTGATTCAGGCACCCTTATTTGCCTCTCCAGATTACACTAAGCCTTTACATTTGTATACTGATACCAGCAATCGAGGATTTGGTGCTGTCTTGGCACAAGCACAAGGAGAATCTGAAAAAGTAATTGCCCCACGAAATCCGCATCCTAAGGTAATCAGAGCATTCCGATGCCAACTAGAGTGCTTTTAAATTTGAATTATTGGCGCTAGTTTGGGCAGTAATGGAGAAGTTTAGATTATATTTGGCAGCAACTCTGTTTGAAGCTTTTACAGATTTTAACCCTTTGGCGCATCTCAACACAGTAAAAGTAGAAGCCTTCAAGAAAAGATGGTCATCACGACTCGCAAACAGCTAATTCACCATTAAGTATTGGTCTTGGAAGACTACTAAGAAGGCAGATAATTTATCCAGATTACCTAGAAAAGAAGAACCAGAAAGAGGAGACAATTGGAAGGCGTTGGAATGGCCAGCTTTTCATAGACAAGGCGTGGAGGCCCTAACTGTAAGAGCAGTAACTCCGGACAAACCAGAGGAAATAGGAATGGAGGTGGATAGGCAGAAATGGCAAGAAGAAGATCCAGTATGTTGACAAGTTAAGCATATGATCAAAAATAGAGTGGAAATGACAAGTTATGATGCAAAGGAGAATTAAATAGTGAGAAGAAATATCTTAATGAGAAGGAGTCTAGATCCCAGAACCCATCATCTGTTAACTCAAATCGTGATACCCAGTTCAAGAGTAGACACCCTGATATGTGTATACCACAATCAGTCCGGTCATTTTGGTCATCAAAAGACAGTTGAGCATAAGAAGATGTTTCTATTGGATACATTTGGGAAGTAGCATTGAAGACACTGATAAAACAGAAACATATGGACATACATAATCATCCAGCAACTCACAAATATATCCATGCTTATGTTACCTTCTTTTCTTCAATGTAATTTAGGGCTGTGCAAGTTGCAGAAGGACACACATGTTTAGTGGACATAGGCCTAGAGTGCATAAGGCCTTCTCTTCATCTCTAAACTAGGCAGGTGTGTGTCTGATGCCGCAGCAATTTTTTTTTACATTTTAGTTAAAAGCATGTTAAAATAATGTATTGAAAAGTGTGTAGAGATTGGTGTTTTCATATCTGCAGATGTGATTAAGGTTATAAATATGATCAGAGAAAGTGGGCTGTTGAGCAGTTGGAGAAGAGAGGAGAAAATGTAGAAAGAGGGTTGGGGGTCCCATTACGCATGAATGAAATATTGGCTGACCGCTATCATGTACCTGTTGTCACAAATTTATTTTCGAAGTATTCCCTACTGCTGTTGTTATAACATCTTATTTTTTTTATGTAAGTCTGCACTAGCCATATATATATATATATATATATATATATGATTAAGCTGTATTTAAGTAAATGCATTGCCATTCATTTTAAAATCTATATTTGTGTGTAATTATTTCAGTGGTCTCTGTTACAAGTAAGGTTTGCAGTTTATTTAAAATGAACAGCGTTATCAACTGGTGCAATCGTTGTGAGATCTGTACTCTACAGCATCCTCAACCAGATACAAATTGACCACCATTCCATCCTATTATGAGTCAGTAATCTCTAGAGCTACAGATGGATCCCTGCTCATTGAGCATGGCTGCATTGCAGGTGGGGGCACTCGGCGCACCTGCACCTTAGCCCACCGCCGAGCATATGGACACATTCCAATGAAAAGTGAATGGGGCACGTGCACATCTACGATGCACGCACATCCCATTCGTGCCTGGCAGGGTGCACTGAGTCGCAGATGGAGCCATTATTAGCGTGGCTCCATCTGTAGTTACCATTGACCATGTCAAGTTGAAGAAGAGTTGAGAAAGGTACCTTTATGCCATCACTATTGTGGATCACTTCACAAAGTTCACTGTAGCACTACCTGTGAAAGATCTTACAGCAAGAACCATGGCAGAAATATTTTGGAGAGCTTTTGGTAGACCATATGGATATCCTACCAATATATTGATGGATCAAGGTTCAGCCTTAATATTGAAGATCTTTGAAGAACTATGGGGGTCATTTATACCTGATCACTCGCTATAATTTTTTGCACTGCTGTGATCAGGTCGGAACTGATGCAATGCAATGCACAGGCGCGTTGCACAGGTACAAAGCAGATTGCTGCTCAGAGATGGATTGTTCAAAGAATCTTTTCGCACGGGCGTTCGCAAGGAGATTGATAGTAAGAGGGCGTTTGTGGGTGTCAACTGACCATTTTCTGGGAGCGTTTGGAAAAATGCAGGTGTGTCCAGGCGTTTGCAGGGAGGGTTCCTGACGTCAGTTCCAGTCCTGAAAAGGCTGAAGTGATTGCAGTAGCTGATTAAGTCCTGGGCATTGCAGAAACTGCACAAAATCTTTTTGCACCACTCAGCTGCACATGCGATCGCACACTTGCAAAGCTATAATACACTCCCCTGTAGGTGGCGACTATGCGAATGCAGGACTGCAAAAAAACAGCTAGCGAGCGATCAACTTTGAATAAAGGCCTATATGAGTTGTATGGTTGTAATGAGTTGCAGACAACAGCCTACCACCCTCAAGGGAAAGGATTATGCAAGTGAACCAACCAAGTCTTGATACATTTGTTGAGCACAGCAACATCCAGAATGGCCTACCTTGTTGGGAGAATGTGTATTCATTTACAACAACACAGTGCATTGATAAAACAGGTTATAGACCATACCATCTAATGTTTGGAAGAAAAGAAAGACTACCAGTTTATGTACACTATGCTTAGGATTGCCCTCTAAGTTAGATCAGAAACTGTTCATGGAAGCTGATTAGGTAGCTGAACACAAGAGAAGATTAAGGTTGTCACAGACTCAAGTAAACCAAAACTTGGAAGTTGCAAGAAACAGAGGAAGAAAACTACAATACAAGGGCACAAGTAGAACCCAAACCTATTGGAGCCAAAGTACTAAAGAAAATCCAAGCCCTATTGTGTCATAAGTATCCCACAAGGAGATGTGGTGGCATATCAGTTAAAATTTTGTCCATAATGGATTGACAATATTTCAGAAGAAGTACCATCCCTGAGTGAGGAAATGCCAAGTACTCCCCAAAAGATGATCCCTATTGATACTTTGGATTAACTATGCAATATGTGATGGCCAATGTTGCCAACAAATGGATCCCCTAGTTCGTCAGAACCAGCACCAGAATCGCAAGCATCAAGAGAACAAGTGGTGGCAGAAGAGAATGTAACTGACACTCCTACAAGATCAGAGAGAAGTACAAGAGGAATACCAACTCCTAGGTATCAATAAAAATGCTACCCCAATTGTCTAATTTTGTTATAATGCTCCAAATACTCTATGAATTTTGATAAAATATAACATTTCTTGTATGGTATTGAATTTTGAACTTTGGAATGATCATTTGATGTGAAAATTGATGGGCATAAAAAATGTTGAGTAAAATTCCATAATCACACGTTTAGGCCTAGTTTAGGGAAAGCCTCAGGATGCGTGAGGACACAAAGAGAAAGTAATAGAGGCGCTCATATAATCATATGTACTGTATCTCAGACACAACAGCCAAGGAGTCTAATTAATAATTAAAATGTGCTTTATTAAACCAAGCTGTTGCTTGTTTTTAATTGAACTCTTTATATATCAACATTCTTATATAAATGTATGATAATTGTAAACTTCAACACTCAATTTAATTCAATAATGTATATACCAAAAGGAAAAATTTAAAACAGCTAAAAAACCAAGTCCATGTATCAATATATTGTTCAATAATAATAGGACTATTAAACCTTACCGGGCGTCCCCGGAGTTTTATTCCATTTGGCTTTGTGAGCTGCTAGTAGTAAAACAATATTACTGTTCACTGTCATCAGTAGCTTATAATTACCGGATTCAGGTGGATGCCGACGATATGCTGCAGATGTTAGACAATTTGTTATGTTATTTGAAGGGCCATAGTCAGATTGATCTAAGAATCCCTAAAGGTGAAAACAACAGTGTCCTGCAGACAGCCAACTTAGAAGTTTAGCGTCGCTGATCCAAACCGTATAGGGACTCTGCCTGCTATCAGATGGATGAAGTTGCTAAATGTATCGATATAGCGCAGGTCCCATAGTAGTTAAAAGGTTTGTAATCCTGAATGCAATTTGACGGGAAGCTGTCTCTCCGTCCTCCCGTATACCTGTAGCGGTCTGTGTGGTGTATTATCACAGCGCAGCACTTGTATGAAATGCTCACCCAGGTACGGACCGAGTTCTTGCCGTCAGATGTGTAAGCTGGAGGGGAAAATTTGTCTGCCGTCTCCCATGCAATGCTTAGGCGGCTTGAGCAATGGTATAGACACGGTGGGGCTGATATCTGAGATAGTTCACGTGAGCTGTTAGCGGTGTGGTGGGCGGAGTCTACAAGAGGAATACCAACTCCTAGGTATCGATAAAAATGCTACCCCAATTGTCTAATTTTGTTATAATGCTCAAAATGCTCTATGAATTTGGTAAAATATTAAATTTCTTGTATTGTATTGAATTTTGATCTTTGGAATGGTCATTTGAAAGGAAAATTGATGGGCATATAACATTTTGAGTAAAATTCCATAACCACATGCTTAGGCCTAGTTTAGGGAAAGACTCAGGATGCGTGAGGACACGCATACTTCCAATGGGGAGGATTATGGCACCTCTGAGAAAAATGCGTATGCTCCTTTAATTGAATAAAACAGTGTTTGCTGGCCTAGTGAAACTTAAAGGAATGGACCTGAGCTTGTCATGTCTCCTGTACTGTGAGGTGGCGGGATCCAATTGGATGGAGCAGAAGAAGCGAGTGAAGCATTGTGGGTAGAAGAGAGTGTGATGTTGGTTGGAGCTGGAGCCTTTGCGGTGAGCAGAAGCATGTGTGAGGAGCAGAACAGTGAACCAGAGAGCCAGGCAGTCACACAGGAGGCGGCTGTGAGCTACGTTGCAGAGCTAAGGTAATGGCGTGCTTGTAGTAGAGTTATGAGAGCCAGGAGAGCCAGCATGGGATGCTGCAGCTGGGGACCAGAGGCCTCCAGGCATGTGCAGAGGCACGGATGCCATGGCCATTTTGAGCAGGTTGTAGACACTGAGTGGAGACAATTGTGGGCATAGGGGAGCTGTTGAGAGTCTGAGTGTGTTACAGAGACTGTGCTAATCATCGAACCAAAGGAGTGAGAGTGCTAAACCCCATTTCTGTTCACACTTACACACCGCCCAACTACCACTTTGAAATGTGTGCCTGGAGACATAATACAGCTAACTGCTACAGATTGATCCTTGTTTTAAAGGCAGCACTGTTAATACAGAGACACTTGTTATTTTGCACAATCACTACAGAGACATTTCATTAAGTTGGAACCTAAAGACATATTTGACACTCAAACCTGAGTATAATTGGAATACAGTGACACTTTACCCTGACACAGAGAGTCAGGTATTTGATTCCTGGACTTATATTTCTTTAAGCAGTTACCTAACCTATTGTGCATAAAGTTCAGTTTAAACCGCAGGACCCCAGTTCAACACTGTGATACTGTAGGATCCATGAACTCCAACATTATTTTAATTGCCAGTGAAGATCGACAATGTGTGTAGGGATATTGAGGGGAAATAAATATTGTATTTTTCTGAGTCTCTGTGATTTTAATAATTTTTTTTCAAATTATAATTTTTCTTAATTATATTCTCCTTCATTGTCTTCTTGAAAATTTCACTAATTATATCCTGCATAACTGTTTAGATGTATTATAGATTCAAACTTATATCAAACACTGATTGAGTTAGGCGTAAACCACATTGAGTCATCCAGTGTATTGTGAGATATCAATTGAATTAGTATTTATTGAATGCACTCAAGTGATTTAATCTTCTTGAATGTTATTTTCTTGATTGTCTTGATTGTGTGAACCAATTAATATTTTTCCATCCATCATTCATTGAGGTAAAATAAATCCACACAGATTGCTGTTAAATTACATTCCTTTTTACGTATCAATTACTCCTACCTCTCTGAACCACTTACATCAAACAAGGTACAGGGAAAACATTTTAGGAAAAGGGTCCATCACCAAGCCACTGAACACCTGTAATACCTACCTCTTACCAGCTGGACACCCACAGGGTCGGCTCTACATTTCCTTTGGTGCCCTCACCATTGAAAACATAAATATAGGGTTGTGTCCACAGAATAGTACCAATTCACATTACACTGTACAGTAGTGTCCGTTAGTCACATTACACCACACAGCAGTACCCCCTATACAGATTATGCCATGTTATAGCCCTTTCTATGTATTAACACACACAAGAGATAAGACCCTTATACACATTATGCCAGGTAAAGCTCCTTTTATACATGTTATGCCAGGTAGAGCCCCTTACACACGTTATGCCAAGTAGAGCCCCTTATACACATTGCGCCAGGTAGAGCCCCTTATACACGTTATGCCAGGTAGAGTCCCTTACACACGTTCCACAAGGTAGAGCCTCTTATACATGTTATGCCAGGTATAGCCCTTTATACACGTTGTGCCAGGAAGAACCTCTTATACACTTTGCACTTTGTTAAAACCCTTGATATAATTGAAAGTTTCTATCTTGTCCCCCACTTTCCCTTCTCTGCTCCAAACTATACATATTGAGATTTTTGTAGTCTTTCTGGGTATGTTTTGTGATGTAGGCCATGCACCATTTTAGTTGCCCTTCTTTGTACAGTCTCTAATGAATTAATAGCCTTCTAAAGATATGGCCTCCTGATTTGAACACAGTATTCTAGATGATGCCGTACCAATGACCTACACAGTGGCATTATTACTTCTTTCTTTCTGCTGCTGATTCCTCTCCCTATGCAACCAATCATCTTAATAGCCTTCCTCATTACTTTGTTACGTTGCTTACCTGCCTTTAAGTCACCTGAAAAAGTGATTACTGGATCTCTTTCCTCCTCAGTGGCCATGCTCTTGACCATTCCTCTAGTCTATCTATATCCTCAATCATTTGTTTTAACCATTTCTCTGTGTGTTTACCCTGTTGCATACCTTTGTGTCATCTGCAAAAAGGCATACTTTCCCTTTACTGTCATTTGCAATGTCACCAATACAAATATTAAAAAGCACTGGTCCAAGTAAAGATCTCTGGGGTACTCCACTGGTAATATTACCCTCCTGTGAATACACTCCATTTACTACAACTCTCTGTTTTCTTTCCTACAACCAAGATCTTATCCATTCAACAATCTTAGAATCCAATCCCAAACTTTTGAGTTTATTTAGCAGTCTGCAATATGGAACAGTGTCAACAGCCTTACTAGAGTCTAGATAAGCTATATCCACGGATCCACCTTTTATACATCACTTTAGTCACACAGTCAAAAAAGTCAATAAGGTTTGTTTGACATGATCTCCCCCAAGTGCATCCATGCTGTTTGGGATCCTGTAAATTGCTGGATTCGAAATAATCTACAACTCTTTTTTAAAGAATGTTTTCATCAATTTCCCTACTACTGATGTAAGACTCACTGATCCATAGTTGTTTGACTCTTCCTTGATTCCACTTTTGTGCAGTGGAACTACATTCACTCTTTTCCAGTCCTCTGGAATTACTCCTGTAGTTAATGACTGGTTAAATAATTCTGTTAATGTTGCTACCAGCACCTCTTTAAGCTCTTTCAGTATCCTTGGATGTATCTCATCTGGCCCCATAGATTTGTCCACTTTCAGATTTGAGAGTTCTGTTAGGACCTTCGCCTCTGTAAATGTACTTGTTTCATTTCCTGAATATCCCTGCAATTTAACTGTGGCCCCTTCCCCTCTCTTTCAGTAGTGAATACTGAGCAAAATTAATTATTAAGATGATCTGCTATTACATTGTCTCCCTCAACAAAACTCCCAGGGGTTTATTTACTAATATTTGTGTTTGTGTCGATTTGTAGGGAGTTTGTTCTCTAATTTTATTGGTTGTATTTTCCTGCAACTTTTTGAATCCATCTTCGGCAATTTTCTAAGCTGCCAAGTTTTCGTTTTTCGTATTTTCCGATGTTGATATGATTCATATTTTTCTTTTGTTTTTTTTCGGCTGATTGTGTTGTTTTTTGACCGAAGATGTGTTTTGTGATGCATGTTTAGTATTTTTTTACGATGCGGCAGAGTTGTTTCATTTGCGGCCGTAATTTTAGTGATGGCGTCGATTAGGTCAGTGAAGCATGATTGGTTGTGAGGAATACGTGGAAGTGGCTGATCGCAGCAATATAAATACCCCCCAAATGGCCAAACCTCGTGGGTTTAGTCAGTGGAGAGGAGAGAGGTAGTGATGAGAGGAGCTTGGTGAGTTGTTGTGGGTTTTGGAGTTCAATTTCTGAGTGTTGTGTCTTTGTGGTTGTATTGTTACTTATTAGTGTGTCTTATTTACTGTCCTTGGTTTTTTTTTATAAGTCTTTTGTCAGTGTGTTTGTGTGTGTGTGTGTGTGTGTGTGTGTGTGTGTGGTGTGTGTGCTGTGTAGAGGTAGAGGAGGTTTGTGTTTTTTTTATTATCTGTTCCGTGTTTGTTCTCAGCATGTCTGAGTCAGAGGTGAGTGAGGTTGGGGAGGCGCAGGAGGTTAGTGAGGGAATTGAGGCAAAGGAGGTGGCAGAGGAGGCACCTGAGTCCTCTAGTGAGAGTGATGTGGCTCCGCAGCCATGTCTGAGGACCAAGTCTGGGCGTAATGTTAAATTCACCTATGCAGAGAATGTAGCCCTGGTGAGGGTGATAATGAAATATCATTGTCAGTTGTTTGGTCAGGATGCTGCTAAGGTGTCAGCAAGGAAAAAAACTTTAATGTGGCAGAAGGTGGTAGACGCTGTGAATAGTGAGGGGGTTGTGCGGCGAACAGAGGAGAACTGCAGAAAGTGGTATTATGATATTAAGCATCGTGTGAAAGCCAAAATGGTGAAGGAAGCCAAGTCTGCGCGCCAAACCAGAGGTGGACACCCATTTGTAGCTACTTATTTGAAATATGAGGAGCCGCTGCAGAGTCTGATTCCACCGGAGGTAGTGTGTGCCAAATATGTGCGGGTCTCTGATTGCCCCAGGGTGTCTGGTCGTTTTTTTTTTGTGTTATTATTTTGGGAATCAAACAGTATGTGTTGTATTGTCTCTTATTATATCTTCAATTGTGTATGCTCTATTGGCCTAATTGTTTGATATGTCATCTATTTAAATAGAGGATATGTTTAAACTTGCTTCTTGCCCTTATCCTTAGTCAGTTTCGGTCTGGGGCATGATGGGCCCACCTGGGGTTTAATATGATGTGTGTGTTTTTTTTATTTTCTGTGTTTGTTTTTTGGAGGTGTTTAGATGTTTGGCTTGTTAACACCACATATGCTGATGTATGTGTGCAAAACTGACTTTGGACATCTTTGTTGTTAATTCTTCACTTCTATTATGTACACTTTTTTTGGCTTCATATGTTTAGCATAATTTATTTTTTGCAAATGGATATATTTGTGCAACATTTCATAAATACACAGACTAAGTTATGTAGCAGAAAACATATTATAGTCCTAAAGCTGACCATTATATAGTGCAAAGTATGTTTTGTATTATGTGAGTGCCAAATATTAGAGACAGTAATGTTTGTACTGTAGGCTGCTTTTGGAAAGGCATTTTATTTTGCATGCTGGAATAGAGTGCAGACATGGGGGTAAATTTACTAAGGTGGGAGATTTTTAGAACTGGGGATGTTGCCCATGGCAACCATTCAGATTCTACTTACCATGTATCTAGTTGCTTCTAGCAGATAATAGATATAATCTGATTGGTTGCTATGGGCAACATCACCAGTTCTAAAAATCTCCCACCTTAGTAAATTTACCCCATGCTAATTTTTTTAATTTTTTTAATTTATTTATTTTTATGGTGATTTCCTTTGCGCATGCACAATATTTAAACTAAAAGACATGGAGATATTTAATTTCAAAATTAAAAAACAATATAACACAGGATAAGAGTCACATTATAAATCCTTTATGTTTGCAGTGTCCAAAAAAACACATACACCTTCTGGCCATGCTAGCACTTTGTCTGAAGCAGAGGATGATGCAGATGCAGGTAAATTCATTGCCCTTTATTGTGTTTCAAACTCTATGTTGCCTCCCAATTTCAACTAACACTTCTTCCAACAGGAACATCCTCTGCCGTTGTGCCCCTTATAGAGGCGAAGCCTAGATGTGACTAGCGGGCCACCACTCCAACCATCACCCCGATGCTGCATATCGCTAGTTTCACCGGTGCCACCTGTGTTGGACAGTCCTCCACGCTTGTCGCCACATTCACCACATCTGCCTGGTAAATTGCTGTGTGCAATCCATCATTTACAATTTAAAGGTATTCATTTTAGAAGCAGCAAAGTTGAGGGAATGTTGTGAAATATAGATGTAAACCTGCAGCTGCCATGTTGTCCTCCTCATAAAAGCACATATAAATACATAATGACATTCCATCATCACAATATGTGCACAATGCATATATTTGCATAACCAACATTTACAGAAATGCGGAAGCAAAACTCCAAAAATGCAGTTTTAATCCAACTTCAGACCAGCAATTATTGTGCTACTGAGTAAAAATATAGTTTATTGCAACAAACATGTAGATTTAGATCATCAAAAATGTATGGACAGAAATGTTAGTCACAAATTTGCTTTTAAAAGACATTTAGAAACCAACAAAAACACAAACACAAAAAAAACACAATGTGCTTCACAATTTGTAACAAAACATAACTGCTTTCTCTTTACAGAGAACACCGATCAAACCGAAAGTGACACACAACAGCAACTAAATGTGGACACATTTACCCTTCAGCTTACAACAATACCACCACCATATGCCACACCCACAGATTTACCAACACCACCACAACCACAAACACCCGATCAGCACATAAGCCCAAGCATGGCCATGCCGCAGTCAACAGACCAGGCATTTTGGGCCACCTGTGCTACACAACAAGGCCACACCGCAGAAAGTCTGCAAAAACACACCCAAACTTTAACGAGTATAGCCCATCACATGCCCCGCCTATATAGAAGCAACAGTCGGCAACATACAGAGCTCAACAGATTGGCCAACACAGTTGAACTAATGCGGACAGACAACACCCGCATGCTAGATACATTTCAAAGAGTAATGGACAACAATATATGACTACATCAAACCTACTTGCAAATAATACAAGCCAACCAAATCAGACAAGACACAAAGCTAAGAGTCATGGAAAGTCACATGGCGACAACTCGAGACAAACATGGTACTATGACGACGCTTACACAGCATCAAATGCATCCAGAACAGCAGACAAGCTCGAGTTCCGCCACCACAACCCCCTTGGTGACACCAGTAACATCCCCTCCAAGACGCTCAAGGAGAAGTCACCAACACACCAGACGATGAAGGCCCAGCCCCCTCAAGTAGCAGACTGCATAAATAGATGTGTGTAAACATGTGGGTGGAATGTTATTTTTTACTTAATTTACGCAGCGTTGGTGCACAATCAAAATTCGGTTATTAACACAAGTTTACAGTTATCAAGTGTTTGTTCATCTCACCTAATGTGCCAGTAAAATCATGGTACTGTACTACATCATATTCTTGTTTTTACTTTTGAACAATTACCGTATATACTCGAGTATAAGTCGACCCGAATATAAGCCGAGGCACCTACTTTTCCCCCCAAAAACTGGGAAAACTTATTGACTCGGGTATAAGCCTAGGGTGGGAAATGCAGCTCTAGCCGTACACAGCCCTCATACTGCCAGATATGCCCCCCAGTGCCAGATATACCCCCACAGTGCTAAATATGCCCCCATGGTGCTAGATATTTGCCCTCATAGTGCCAGATATGCCCCCACATTGCCAGATACACATATTCCCCCACAGTGCCACATATGCCCTCATACTGCCAGATAATCCCCCACAGTGCCAGATATGCCCCCACAGTGCCACATATGCCCTCATACTGCCAGATAATCCCCCACAGTGCCACATATGCCCTCATACTGCCAGATAATCCCCCACAGTGCCACATATGCCCTCATACTGCCAGATAATCCCCCACAGTGCCACATATGCCCTCATACTGCCAGATATGCCCCCACAGTGCTACATATGCCCCCACAGTGCCAGATACCGTACGCCCTCATAGTGCCAGATATGCCCAGCCCCCAACTACCCCGCGACAACCCCCCCCCCCCCACCGACACACCCGCGCTCCAGCCCGTAGCCCGTCTCTACTCACCATCAATGACGGGGCACGGGAGTGCAGGCAGCGGCAGGCGGTGCGGGCAGCGGTGGCCGGCTTTGGGATAGAACGCAGCGGCTGAGGAGGCGGGCGGCTGAGGAGGCGGGCGGCTGAGGAGGCGGGCGGCGCGGCGGTGCTTTAGCGAGCATGGAGAGGGAGAAGGATGGCTGCAGCAGCGTCACTGGTGGATGCACCAATTACAGTGCGCTGCTGCGGCTCCCGAGTCCCCCTCCCTCCCTCCTCCTCCTCCTCAAATGGCTGCTCCCTGCGCTCTGCTCCTGCACACGACTCCCGGGAGCATCACTCGAGTATAAGCCGAGGGGGAGCTTTTTCAGCACAAAAAATGTGCTGAAAAACTCGGCTTATACTCGAGTATATACGGTACATTACACGTATAATTGGATAATGTTATCATATGCAAGCCACAGAAGCAAGCAGAATTCACATAACATACACCACTGTATTTGTGATTTACAGCAGTAGTTGATCAACCATTAATCCAAAGAAAAATGGTAATGGTACCAGGGGAATATAGTTATTAGTGATGAGCGGGTTTGGTTCCTCGGAATCCGAACCCGCCTGAACTTCAGCTTTTTTTACACGGGGCCGAGCAGGCTTGGATCCTCCCGCCTTGCTCGGTTAACCCGAGCGTGCCCGAACGTCATCATCCCGCTGTCGGATTCTCGCGAGGCTCGGATTCTATCGCGAGACTCGGATTCTATATAAGGAGCCGCGCGTCGCCGCCATTTTCACACGTGCATTGAGATTGATAGGGAGAGGACGTGGCTGGCGTCCTCTCCGTTTATAGAGAAGAGACTAGAGTAGAGAGAGTTAGAGACACTATTTAGTAATTTTGGGGAGCATTAGGAGTACTACTACTTGCTGATAGTGTGACTGTATATCTGACTTGTGGGGGAGACTGGGGAGCAGTTAGAGAGCAGGAGTACATATTTTAAGTACAGTGCACACTTTTGCTGCCAGAGTGCCACACTGCCATTGTGACCACACTGACCACCAGTATATTGTGATTGTCTGCTTAGGAGTACTACTTGCTGATAGTGTGACCAGTGACCTGACCACCAGTTTAATTAATCCGTTCTCTGCCTGAAAAAAAATGATACACAGTGTGACACAGTCACATACCATATCTGTGCTCACTGCTCAGCCCAGTGTGCTGCATCATATGTAATTATACTGTATATCATTAATTATTATCTGACTGTGCTGAGTGCTCACTGCTCATACAGCTTAATTGTGGGGGAGACTGGGGAGCAGTTATAGCAGGAGTACATATTTTAAGTACAGTGCACACTTTTGCTGCCAGAGTGCCACTGCCAGTGTGACTGACCAGTGACCACTGACCACCAGTATATTGTGATTGTCTGCTGACCACCAGTATATTGTGATTGTCTGCCTGAAAAAGTTAAACACTCGTCGTGTGGTGTTTTTATAAATGCATTCTGCTGACAGTGTCCAGCAGGTCCGTCATACATAATAAATAATTAAATATATACCTGTTCGGCTGCAGTACTAGTGATATTATACATATATTTTAATTTTATCTCATTATCATCCAGTCTATATTAGCAGCAGACACAGTACGGTAGTCCACGGCTGTAGCTACCTCTGTGTCGGCAGTCGCTCGTCCATCCATAATTGTATACCACCTACCCGTGTTTTTTTTTTCTTTCTTCTTGATACATACTATAGTAGCTTACTTTAGTAGTCTGCTGTGCTGAGCTGACAGTGTCCAGCAGGTCCGTCATTACATAATAAATATATATACCTGTCCGGCTGCAGTACTAGTGATATTATATATATATATATATATATATTAATAATTTCATCTCATTATCATCCAGTTTATATTAACAGCAGACACAGTACGGTAGTCCACGGCTGTAGCTACCTCTGTGTCGGCAGTCGCTCGTCCATCCATAATTGTATACCACCTACCTGTGGGTTTTTTTTTTCCTTTCTTCTTGATACATACTAGTAGCTTACTTTAGGAGTCTGCGGTGCTGAGCTGACAGTGTCCAGCAGGTCCGTCATTACATAATAAATATATATACCTGTCCGGCTGCAGTACTAGTGATATTATATATATATTTTAATTTTATCTCTTTATCATCCAGTCTATATTAGCAGCAGACACAGTACGGTAGTCCACGGCTGTAGCTACCTCTGTGTCGGCAGTCGCTCGTCCATCCATAATTGTATACCACCTACCCGTGGTTTTTTTTTCTTTCTTCTTGTTACATACTATAGTAGCTTACTTTAGCAGTCTGCGGTGCTGAGCTGACAGTGTCCAGCAGGTCCGTCATTACATAATAAATATATATACCTGTCCGGCTGCAGTACTAGTGATATTATATATATATATTATTAATTTCATCTCATTATCATCCAGTCTATATTAGCAGCAGACACAGTACGGTAGTCCACGGCTGTAGCTACCTCTGTGTCGGCAGTCGCTCGTCCATCCATAATTGTATACCACCTACCGTGTTTTTTTTTTCCTTCTTGATACATACTATAGTAGCTTACTTTAGCAGTCTGCGGTGCTGAGCTGACAGTGTCCAGCAGGTCCGTCATTACATAATAAATATATATACCTGTCCGGCTGCAGTACTAGTGATATTATATATATATATATATATATATATATTAATAATTTTATCTCATTATCATCCAGTCTATATTAGCAGCAGACACAGTAAGTTAGTCCACGGCTGTAGCTACCTCTGTGTAGGCAGTCGCTCGTCCATCCATAATTGTATACCACCTACCTGTGGGTTTTTTTTTCCTTTCTTCTTGATACATACTAGTAGCTTACTTTAGGAGTCTGCGGTGCTGAGCTGACAGTGTCCAGCAGGTCCGTCATTACATAATAAATATATATACCTGTCCGGCTGCAGTACTAGTGATATTATATATATATTTTAATTTTATCTCATTATCATCCAGTCTATATTAGCAGCAGACACAGTACGGTAGTCCACGGCTATAACTACCTCTGTGTCGGCAGTCGCTCGTCCATCCATAATTGTATACCACCTACCCGTGTTTTTTTTTTTTTCTTTCTTCTTGATACATACTATAGTAGCATACTTTAGCAGTCTGCGGTGCTGAGCTGACAGTGTCCAGCCGGTCCGTCATTACATAATAAATATATATACCTGTCCGGCTGCAGTACTAGTGATATTATATATATATATTAATAATTTCATCTCATTATCATCCAGTCTATATTAGCAGCAGACACAGTATGGTAGTCCACGGCTGTAGCTACCTCTGTGTCGGCAGTCGCTCGTCCATCCATAATTGTATACCACCTACCCGTGGTTTTTTGTTTTTTCCTTTCTTCTTGATACATACTAGTAGCTTACTTTAGGAGTCTGCGGTGCTGAGCTCACAGTGTCCAGCAGGTCCGTCATTACATAATAAATATATATACCTGTCCAGCTGCAGTACTAGTGATATTATATATATATTTTAATTTTATCTCATTATCATCCAGTCTATATTAGCAGCAGACACAGTACGGTAGTCCACGGCTGTAGCTACCTCTGTGTCGGCAGTCGCTCGTCCATCCATAAGTATACTAGTATCCATCCATCTCCATTGTTTACCTGAGGTGCCTTTTAGTTGTGCCTATTAAAATATGGAGAACAAAAATGTTGAGGTTCCAAAAATAGGGAAAGATCAAGATCCACTTCCACCTCGTGCTGAAGCTGCTGCCACTAGTCATGGCCGAGACGATGAAATGCCATCAACGTCGTCTGCCAAGGCCGATGCCCAATGTCTCAGTACAGAGCATGTAAAATCCAAAACACCAAATATCAGTAAAAAAAGGACTCCAAAATCTAAAAGAAAATTGTCGGAGGAGAAGCGTAAACTTGCCAATATGCCATTTACCACACGGAATGGCAAGGAACGGCTGAGGCCCTGGCCTATGTTCATGACTAGTGGTTCAGCTTCAAATGAGGATGGAAGCACTCAGCCTCTCGCTAGAAAAATGAAACGACTCAAGCTGGCAAAAGAACAGCAAAGAACTGTGTGTTCTTCGAAATCCCAAATCCACAAGGAGAGTCCAATTGTGTCGGTTGCGATGCCTGACCTTCCCAACACTGGACGTGTAGAGCATGCGCCTTCCACCATTTGCACACCCCCTGCAAGTGCTGGAAGGAGCACCCGCAGTCCAGTTCCTGATAGTCAGATTGAAGATGTCAGTGTTGAAGTATACCAGGATGATGAGGATATGGGTGTTGCTGGCGCTGGGGAGGAAATTGACCAGGAGGATTCTGATGGTGAGGTGGTTTGTTTAAGTCAGGCACCCGGGGAGACACCTGTTGTCCGTGGGAGGAATATGGCCATTGACATGCCTGGTGAAAATACAAAAAAAATCAGCTCTTCGGTGTGAAAGTATTTCAACAGAAATGCGGACAACAGGTGTCAAGCCGTGTGTTGCCTTTGTCAAGCTGTAATAAGTAGGGGTAAGGACGTTAACCACCTCGGAACATCCTCCCTTATACGTCACCTGCAGCGCATTCATAATAAGTCAGTGACAAGTTCAAATACTTTGGGCGACAGCTGAAGCAGTCCACTGACCAGTAAATCCCTTCCTCTTGTAACCAAGCTCAAGCAAACCACCCCACCAACTCCCTCAGTGTCAATTTCCTCCTTCCCCAGGAATGCCAATAGTCCTGCAGGCCATGTCACTGGCAATTCTGACGAGTCCTCTCCTGCCTGGGATTCCTCCGATGCATCCTTGCGTGTAACGCCTACTGCTGCTGGCGCTGCTGTTGTTGCTGCTTGGAGTCGATGGTCATCCCAGAGGGGGAAGTCGTAAGACCACTTTTACTACTTCCACCAAGCAATTGACTGTCCAACAGTCCTTTGCAAGGAAAATGAAATATCACAGCAGTCATCCTGCTGCAAAGCGGATAACTGAGGCCTTGGCATCCTCGGTGGTGAGAAACGTGGTTCCGGTATCCATCATTACTGCAGAGCCAACTAGAGACTTGTTGGAGGTACTGTGTCCCCGGTACCAAATACCATCTAGGTTCCATTTCTCTAGGCAGGCGATACCGAAAATGTACACAGACCTCAGAAAAAGAGTCACCAGTGTCCTAAAAAATGCAGCTGTACCCAATGTCCACTTAACCACGGACATGTGGACAAGTGGAGCAGGGCAGGCTCAGGACTATATGACTGTGACAGCCCACTGGGTAGATGTATGGACTCCCGCCGCAAGAACAGCAGCGGCGGCACTAGTAGCAGCATCTCGCAAACACCAACTCTTTCCTAGGCAGGCTACGCTTTGTATCTCCGCTTTCCAGAATACGCACACAGCTGAAAACCTCTTACGGCAACTGAGGAAGATCATCGCAGAATGGCTTACCCCAATTGGACTCTCCTGTTGATTTGTGGCATCGGACAACGCCAGCAATATTGTGTGTGCATTAAATCTGGGCAAATTCCAGCACGTCCCATGTTTTGCACATACCTTGAATTTGGTGGTGCAGAATTATTTAAAAAACGACAGGGGCGTGCAAGAGATGCTGTCGGTGGCCAGAAGAATTGCGGGACACTTTCAGCGTACAGGCACCACGTACAGAAGACTGGAGCACCACCAAAAATGCCTGAACCTGCCCTGCCATCATCTGAAGCAAGAAGTGGTAACGAGGTTGAATTCAACCCTCTATATGCTTCAGAGGTTGGAGGAGCAGCAAAAGGCCATTCAAGCCTATACAACTGAGCACGATATAGGAGGTGGAATGCACCTGTCTCAAGCGCAGTGGAGAATGATTTCAACGTTGTGCAAGGTTCTGCAACCTTTTGAACTTGCCACACGTGAAGTCAGTTCAGACACTGCCAGCCTGAGTCAGGTCATTCCCCTCATCAGGCTTTTACAGAAGAAGCTGGAGACATTGAAGGAGGAGCTAAGACAGAGCGATTCCGCTAGGCATGTGGGACTTGTGGATGGAGCCCTTAATTCGCTTAACAAGGATTCACGGGTGGTCAATCTGTTGAAATCAGAGCACTACATTTTGACCACCGTGCTAGATCCTAGATTTAAAACCTACCTTGGATCTCTCTTTCCGGCACACACAAGTCTGCTGGGGTTCAAAGACCTGCTGGTGAGAAAATTGTCAAGTCAAGCGGAACGCGACCTGTCAACATCTCCTCCTTCACATTCTCCCTCATCTGGGGGTGCGAGGAAAAGGCTCAGAATTCCGAGCCCACCCGCTGGCGGTGATGCAGGGCAGTCTGGAGCGACTGCTGATGCTTACATCTGGTCCGGACTGAAGGACCTGACAACGATTACGGACATGTCGTCTACTGTCACTGCATATGATTCTCTCCCCATTGAAAGAATGGTGGAGGATTATATGAGTGACCGCATCCAAGTAGGCACGTCAGACAGTCCGTACGTATACTGGCAGGAAAAAGAGGCAATTTGGAGGCCCTTGCACAAACTGGCTTTATTCTACCTAAGTTGCCCTCCCACTAGTGTGAACTCCGAAAGAGTGTTTAGTGCCGCCGCTCACCTTGTCGGCAATCGGCGTACAAGGTTACATCCAGAAAATGTGGAGAAGATGATGTTCATAAAAATGAATTATAATCAATTCCTCCGTGGAGACATTGACCAGCAGCAATTGCCTCCACAAAGTACACAGGGAGCTGAGATGGTGGATTCCAGTGGGGACGAATTGATAATCTGTGAGGAGGGGGATGTACACGGTGATATATCGGAGGATGATGGTGAGGTGGACATCTTGCCTCTGTAGAGCCAGTTTGTGCAAGGAGAGATTAATTGCTTCTTTTTTGGTGGGGGTCCAAACCAACCCGTCATTTCAGTCACAGTCGTGTGGCAGACCCTGTCACTGAAATGATGGGTTCGTTAAAGTGTGCATGTCCTGTTTATACAACACAAGGGTGGGTGGGAGGGCCCAAGGAAAATTCCATCTTGCACCTCTTTTTTCTTTAATTTTTCTTTGCGTCATGTGCTGTTTGGGGAGTGTTTTTTGAAGGCCAGCCTGCGTGACACTGCAGTGCCACTCCTAGATGGGCCAGGTGTTTGTGTCGGCCACTAGGGTCGCTTAGCTTACTCACACAGCTACCTCATAGCGCCTCTTTTTTTCTTTGCGTCATGTGCTGTTTGGGGAGTCTTTTTTGAAGGGCCAGCCTGCGTGACACTGCAGTGCCACTCCTAGATGGGCCAGGTGTTTGTGTCGGCCACTAGGGTCGCTTAGCTTACTCACACAGCTACCTCATTGCGCCTCTTTTTTTCTTTGCATCATGTGCTGTTTGGGGAGTCTTTTTTGAAGGGCCAGCCTGCGTGACACTGCAGTGCCACTCCTAGATGGGCCAGGTGTTTGTGTCGGCCACTAGGGTCGCTTAGCTTACTCACACAGCTACCTCATTGCGCCTCTTTTTTTCTTTGCGTCATATGCTGTTTGGGGAGTCTTTTTTGAAGGGCCAGCCTGTGTGACATAGATGGGCCAGGTGTTTGTGTCGGCCACTAGGGTCGCTTAGCTTACTCACACAGCTACCTCATTGCGCCTCTTTTTTTCTTTGCGTCATGTGCTGTTTGGGGAGTCTTTTTTGAAGGGCCAGCCTGCATGACACTGCAGTGCCACTCCTAGATGGGCCAGGTGTTTGTGTCGGCCACTAGGGTCGCTTAGCTTACTCACACAGCTACCTCATTGCGCCTCTTTTTTTCTTTGCGTCATGTGCTGTTTGGGGAGTCTTTTTTGAAGGGCCATCCTGCGTGACACTGCAATGCCACTCCTAGATGGGCCAGGTGTTTGTGTCGGCCACTAGGGTCGCTTAGCTTACTCACACAGCTACCTCATTGCGCCTCTTTTTTTCTTTGCGTCATGTGCTGTTTGTGGATTCTTTTTTGAAGGGCCAGCCTGCGTGACACTGCAGTGCCACTCCTAGATGGGCCAGGTGTTTGTGTCGGCCACTAGGGTCGCTTAGCTTACTCACACAGCTACCTCATTGCGCCTCTTTTTTTCTTTGCGTCATGTGCTGTTTGGGGAGTGTTTTTTGAAGGACCAGCCTGCGTGACACTGCAGTGCCACTCCTAGATGGGCCAGGTGTTTGTGTCGGCCACTAGGGTCGCTGAGATTAGTCATCCAGCGACCTCGGTGCAAATTTTAGGACTAAAAATAATATTGTGAGTTGTAAGGTGTTCAGAATAGACTGAAAATGATTGTTAATTATGGTTATTGAGGTTAATAATACTATGGGATCAAAATGACCCCCAAATTCAATGTTTTAAGCAGTTTTTTAGGGTTTTTTGAAAAAAACACCCGAATCCAAAATACACCCGAATCCGACAAAAAAAAATCGATGAGGTTTTGCCAAAACGCGTTCGAACCCAAAACACGGCCGCGGAACCGAACACAAAACCAAAACACAAAACCCGAAAAATTTCCGGCGCTCATCACTAATAGTTATGCATGTTTTTTAAAATTAAAACACAAACCATTACAGTATAAATGTTTGGTACATCCACTGTGTGCAATTTCAGGACATACAATGTTAAAGAACAACAAAAAACACAAGAACACAACAAAGTGTATTGTTGGGTTAAAAAAACAGTCAGGTTACAAAACATACACTTACAAACACACACTTAAAACTGCTATACTTTTAAAAAAATAGTGGCCCTCATTCCGAGTTGTTCGCTCGCAAGGCGAATTTAGCAGAGTTACACACGCTAAGCCGCCGCCTACTGGGAGTGAATCTTAGCTTCTTAAGTGTGCGACCGATGTATTCGCAATATTGCGATCACAAACGAGTTAGCAGTTTCTGAGTAGCTTCAGACTTACTCTGCCTGTGCGATCAGTTCAGTGCTTTTCGTTCCTGGCTGACGTCATAAACACACCCAGCGTTCGGCCAGGCACTCCCACCGTTTCTCCGGCCACTCCTGCGTTTTTTCCGGAAACGGTAGCGTTTTCAGCCACACGCCCCTAAAACGCCGAGCTTCCGCCCAGTAACACCCATTTCCTGTCAATCACAATGCGATCATCGGAGCGATGAAAAAGCCGTGAGTAAACTTACTTTCTTCATAGTAAAGTTACTTGGCGCAGTCGCAGTGCGAACATTGCGCATGCGCACTAAGAGAATTCTCACTGCGATGCGATGAAAAACTCCAAGCGAACAACTCGGAATGAGGGCCAGTGTTCGCATGCAAACACGCCTGCCAAAAGCAGTTCTATTTGAAAATCGTACTTTAGTGCGAATCGAGCAGATTTGCGGCAGAGTTGAAGGTATTTACGGCCGAAAACACAAATACGAATCAGTAGTAAATTACCGTATTCTATACAATTACTGGCAAAATTGAGCGATGGTGTATTTATTCTTATTTGTGTTCGAGGCGGAGAAAAAAATATGAATGCTTAAAACACGGCTGCATATCTGGGTTAGCAAATTACCAAAACCACACTTAGAGGAAATTACTGAAAGTGAATGGATTGAAATTAAATTGGAATATTAGTAAATATACCCCCTAGTCTCTGTCTTTAGTTTTTTTATTCCACCTTTTGTTATTCTCTTTTCACTTATATACTGTACCTAAGAAAGGTTTGAGTCCTTTACCCACTGACTGGGACATTTTCTACTCAGCTTGTGCCTTTGCACATCTGAGTACCTTTTTAGTCTCCTTATGTCTTACAAGATATATCTCTTTGTCTTCATTATTTTGTGTCTTCTTATATTTCCTCAAAGCTATCTTTTTTGCTTTCACAATATGTGCTACTTTTTTCTCAAACCACACTGGCTTCCTTTTCATTGTGTTTTTCATAACATTTTTGATACACAGGTCTGTTGCCTTTAATATTGAACTTTTGAATGTTTCCCACCTCTCCTGCACTGCTTCCAGGTTCCTCCACTCTGCCAAAGCATCGCTTACACATTTTCCCATCCCTACAAAATCAGCCTTCCTAAAATCTAAAATCTAACACCTTTGTTTTTGTATGGGATGAGTCAGTCTCTGTTTTTATGCTGAAACATACTGCTTGATGATCACTGGATCCCAGGTTTTCACCTACTTTTACATCAGATATTCATTTGTAAGTATTAAGTCTAATATTGTATCTTTCCGAGTGGGCTCCTTTACCAATTGGTGGAGGGATGTTCCCTGCAGTTAAAATGTAAAATGTCCCTACTTCTACTGGAACTAGCAACATACACCACCCAGTTTACATCAGGAAGATTAAAGTCTCCCATGATTATTACCTCTCCTTTTAATGCCATTTTAGTTATGTCCTGCAATAGGTTTTTATCTAGTTCCTCTTCCTGACCTGGTGGCCTGTATATCACACCAATACTGAAGAATCCACTTCTTCCCTGGTTCTGTGGTCACCCAAAGGGCCTCATTTTTTTATTCAATACTTTGTATTGAGGTAGTATTAATGCTTTGTTTTATATACATTGATACCCCTCCTCCGATTCTTCCTAAATAAAGTATATCCTGGAATAGCTATATCCCGGTCATGATTTTCATTGCACCATGACTCTGTAATTGCCACAATATCTAGATCATCCCATGTCATAATTGCAGTTAGTTCTGGGATTTTATTTCCTAAGCTCCTAGCATTTGCACACATAGTTTTTAGTGTTTTGTTTGTGCTTTTCCTGTTCCTAGCTATGTTCTTTTCTCTGCCTATGTTTATTTGGTTTTCATCTGAAGGATCTTCTGTTGCTGTGGATATGCTTCCTATTCCCTTTACCTGCAGAAACAATACCTCTGTGTTGGGTGAGCCAATTTCTTTATTCCTGTTTGGTCCACTGCCACCCTCTATTAGTTTAAATAGTTTTTGATGAAGAACCCAAACTGTTCAGTTAGTATTCTCATTCCCTTTGAAGATGGGTGCAGGCTGTCATTTTTGTATAATCTTCTATCTTGCCAAATGGTATGACTGTGGCCTATAAATCCAAATATCTCCCCATTGCACCATGTCCTTAGCCAAACATTCAAGTTTCTGATACGATGAGTTCTGTCTTCCCCTCTGTGTACTGGCCATACTTCCCAAAACATTACAGTGGTTGCCACCTGCATCAGAGCAGTCCCTAACTTCCGAAATTCCTAATTTACGGTCATGACTTCAGCATTAGCCAGGTCATTTGTCCCTAGGTGTACAATGACATCCACCTGCCCATCTTTTCTTGCTGCCTTCACCCTTCTTAGCATGCGCTCTTTATCTCTTGGAGCTGTGGCTCCAGGTAAGCACCTGATAAAGTCAAACCTATACTTTTGAACATAAGCTATGTCTTAATACCGTGAAGCTGTTATGGCCGCCAGACCACGTGCACGTGCTACGCACTTCGTACGCTATTTGCATATAAAGACTTTGCACGTGGTACGCACGTAACGTACACACGCTGCGCTGAGTGTACGGAATACACACAGCGAGCGTACACACAGTCAATAACCTTTAAACCTTTTAAATGAACTCTGTAAGGGTATGCTTATAATGTAAAACCTTGGCAATGTAATACCACAACAATGTAATGCTTAAACCTTTAACTATGTGAATACGGTATTAGCGGTTAACCCACTAACAGAGACCCTTTATAATAAATGGTAAAATACACAAGACCTGGTAAGGTTCCAACACCTTCGTAGAAGAATCTTTAGTATGAAAAGGGGAAAACAGTTACAGCTTATACACTACAGACCTAACATCAATATCTAAACAGAATAACTAGACATAAAATGAACAATAGCGAAAGATCGCAAATACAAGTAAACAGAAAGAGAATAATTGGCAAACATAAACGGATAACAAAATGGCCACAGAGAACTTACACACGTGGGAATGAATCGCAAGGGCAGTCCTGGAAACCAGCTCTCAGCCTTCAACGACGGAAACCTTGCAGAGAGAAGTGAGTGCTGGTCCAGCTATGGGGGTCCTTATATACACAACATACTGTAACAATACAATGGTCCCTACAATCTCATTGTTCATTGGACACAGGAATGTGTTTCTGCATTATAAAAAAGTTCATAGGTGGGTTCGAACAGGTGGGATGTGTCTTTCTCCAACTGCTCAGGTGGGAGGTATCCTCAGGATTCCCGCCGCATGGATAAGGAACAGCAAATATAGTAAATGTCTATTAACTTCTTTTACACCTAACTATACGCAGGAGCGAGCGATCTCTTCCTAACCAACACCGGAATGTTACTATTAAAATACTCTTCAGCTGGATACTAAACACCACCGTTCATCCTTTATCTGACCCTTTGTATCATGCAAAGAGGAATCCCTCTGTACACAAACCGTTTACACTAAACATACTTGCTGACATTGTTAATGGGAATATTGTCTACAAAACACACTATATTGGTTAAATATGTTATGAAAGAGTAGCCTGCTACGAGCTCACGAACTCTACCGTAAATACGCATATCACGCGCGTAATCGCCGATTGTACGCAAATTGCGGACATGTGCACACACAGCAGACTGGGTGCACGCACAGTGGGCATGTGCATGGGGTTAGTATAAGGCATTGTGAATCACGATATTTTTTTCGACTTTGAAAGTCCACCCTTTGGCAGTCATCAATAACTGCCACTATCTAAACAATTTAAGAAGAAAAATATATATGTTATCATGAAATACCTCATTATGATTGGGAGTAGGGAGGAGAGGAGGAGGTGGGAAATGTATGACCTAGTGGGATAGTAAAAGCATGTGTGTATGGAATCCATGTCTGAGGGTCATGTATCATCGTGCCGTACATGTTTTAAATAAGCTTGGAGGTATTGCGAAGCATACTTTGGATCCTTCTTATCCCGTATCAAGGGTCTGTGGATGGGCTGTCAAACTCTACCGAGCTCTTTTTGGCTTTTAGTTACAACAAATGGGGGAGCACATTTAGTTGATGATACATGAGGGGGGAAACATATGTGGATGCTAGTATGTGAAAGTCACCTGTTGACTATGTGTGTCACTACCTGAAGATAGTAGAGAAGAAGATAAGAAACATATGTTATAAATACATTCATACGATTATGTGTATGTGTATGTATTTGTCCTTGGATGTCTTGTCGAAGTCTTATCGATGTCTTGTCCGGATTGTTGTATCTTTGCTGTATCTTTGCTGTAAATGGTGACAAGCAAAAATTCTTCAAGTGTCCATAAAATTACAGTCTCTAAAACTCATTAGGTGCCTATGACACAGTTCATCAGTGGTCTGTATAAAAAGGGTCATCAAATTCTTCTTCCAGGCAGATGTCTTTGTACCTTGGAGAAAACCAAAGGAGAAATGGGTGAAAGAAACGGACCGTGGAATCACATTTTATCACAACATTGTCTCGATTGATGGGTCATAAATTACTTCAGGCAACACCTTTCCAACGTAACACAATCCCTCTGAGTTTTCGGGCAAGGAACTTATACGCGTTTCTCCCGCATATGAAATATGCGTCATCGGGGAGAACATATGGGACAGAATATGACATAACCATATTACAAACCTTCCATGGGAAAAATCCTATCCCTAATTCTCTCATCTGTCTAGTACACGTATCCGGTTGTATGATATGTGCACAGTATCCTGGTGATACTTCTCCAACTCGCATGGTCCTACTTTCTAAAGTGTACCTATATCGGAAATATTTTCCACCGTCGGCTATTTGGCATATAAGTTCTGAGTCTACGGGCATTCTGTCGGCTCTGTGTGAAAATGTCATGGTTTGATTATTCCATGACACTTCCCAATTTCCCGGCTTTCGGGGATTGGAAAAGTTAAAACATATTAATGACCTATCCACATGATATTGGTGGAGCTTCAAACTAGGAGGACTAGAAATATTAAATTTCTTGTCCACCGGCATCCCACCCCTTAACTCAAGTACCTCACCTATCGTTAAAGGGAATGGTACTAGTCCTGACTTGCTATGACCTTGAGGTACCTGAGAGCACACCCAGCAGTCTGTCTGATTTAAAACTTTTCCCACTAATGAGTGATAGTCACCCAATGGATGCCGGTCCATGTTGATATTAAAACTGGACTGACATTTATTGATGCATCCGTCCTCAACTATGTTGTCACAATTCCTACAGATGCAGTTCTCTTCAGCTAACAATCCTTCACAATGTCTAGTAATGTCACGGCTACTAGATCGTTTTCTGATACTCGCCTTTACTCTGTGATTGTGTTGCTCTTGGAATTCTACGAATCCATCCTGATCATCAGAACCCATTCCAGATCCTTTCTCGACCTCACTGGTACTCTCACCGAAACAGACTGCTCTGGTCAACAACAGGGTCAACAGGGAAACATGGAATGCAGTCTCTTGGGGCGAGTCCATCTTACAGGAGGAGAAAGAGAAATTTGTAATGGGGGTACAGAAAATAATTGAAGGGAAAGAAAAATGTTACAATGATTTTGTCCTCTAGTATTATTGTTCTTCTTGTTCAGTTGTCATCTCAAAGGTGCAGTCTCTCAGTCTTCCAAAACGAACATTCCGGTGATACAATATTCTTTCCGACTCAGCAATCTTTCTGTAAGGAGAATAAATCTTGCATTACCATTTGTCTAACTGTTGTGTGACATACCATCCGTAAAATATGAAAGAACAAAATGAGAGAGAGAACAATTTATATATATAAAAAAACATTGTCAGATCTTCCATTCACCATCAGGCTGTCACACCAACATGTCTATCAGTATCTCTGCACAGTCTCTCCCACCAGTATCTCCACTCTCCACCCTTTGCGTCTGGCTAAACACAATGATGCTGGTAAGATATACTGGGGTTGGGTAGACCTCTGAGAAGACCAAGTAGTCATGTGACGTTGGAGCTGTCTTGGTGAACGTCAGAGATGGGGAAAAAAACATTTAAAGATAAATTACAAAGTTTACCCGGCCGTCCATGTGTTTACAAGGAATGACCTCCCAATTACATTGACTGTAACCTCAGGCTTACTATCAAGGCTAATGACCAACTTTACTGGTTGCAAATTATTAGTGTGGCCCAAAATTCTTCCTATATGATCCCTGATTACAATTTCGGGTGTCATAACTTTGCTCGTGTTCTTGTCTAGGAGGTCTGACTTTATGCGGGCTGTTACAGTTACTGGCATAATGCCCTTCCCTTTTACAAAGATAACAAACCCTTGGCTTCCTCCATGTGCCAGTGGCCTGGGGTTTTGGTCGATTTGATGCCTCCTCTAGTGTTTGGATGCTCACCACCATCAACCGCTCTCCCTGTGTTTTCCTGGTTCTTTGGATATTACGGTTATGTTGTTGTCTAGGGGGTTGATATACCTTCTGTAGATCTTTAAACCTACAACTTCGTGCATAATGTCCTTCTTTGTGACAGTTATAACATGTTAACACATTTGACTTACCCACAGGGGCTTTGACTGAGGTGGCTTACTTATTGTCGCCAGCTTACCCCCTGTGACTCCCTGTGTTTGCTGCTGTTCCAATCGTGCCCAACAATGGACTTTCTTAATGCAGCCACCGAGATATTTCTCCAGTTAGGTTGAGCGGTTTGTACCCTTGTTCTCAACACTTTTGTTAAACCTTCTCTATGATGTACATTTTCTTCAATGTTCGCGATCCCAGTGTATCTAGCCATTACCTGCAGTGCTCGATTGAAATAATTAGAAGCAATTTCACCTTCTCCTTGTCTTTTGGAGAATATTTTGTTCCACTCGACAATAATTGGGAAATATACTCCTAATTGTATGTTGATCTGCTTAATATTTTCCTGATTGTATTCCTCAGTAAGAGGTACCTCTGCGTCTAACTTACAATCAGTAATGAATTTCGCAGGGTCAACATTGGAGGGCAAACATGCCCTCAGCACTATCTGCCAATCTTTGTTGGTGGGTTCTGCAGAGTTTCCTAGTTCTTTAATAAACCTCTGACATGCGGCTAGATCTCTCCTGGGATCAGGAAATTAAGACATAATTGTCCTTAATTCTGTCCGGGACCAGGGGCAGTGCATTGCACTGTTCCTGGCGGGAGTGATTCCCAGAGCGTCAGTCTGTCCATTTGGGACTGTGATCACCCCGACAGGATTAAGTTCAACTACATCATCTTGTGTTGGCTCTACAATATGAGGTGCATTTGTCTGTGCATAATATACAATACCGTACTTACCTGTGGACACGACCTCACCTGACCCTCCGTTGGGGGTTTGACTGCTGCCTTTACCGATTGGGCCGTGCCCACCTGGGTGTCTCGTATTATGGCTGCTGGGAAAGGTGTCGACATCGTGATGGGCTCACTTTCTTGCTTGTAATCCTGAGGGAAGTTTAACATGGGGTGCAACTTGCACGGGTTAGAATTTGTACATTTATCAATTTTACTTCTATTATTATTACATTTATTACATTTACTACTATCATTATTAATACAGTTACTAAGTACATTTTTATCATATAGCAGTATGCCATTCTCTGTAGCCATTGTTTCTCCAGTTGCCATGTTTTCCCTGATAAGGTGAGAACCAGCTGTGTAAGCTAATCCTCCTTGTATCTCACCTTCCTGTTGCGATAAATGTAAACAATTATAATGTCTAATTCATTGCTTCCCGGACTTTATTAGACATATCCTTTTCCTTAAATTTTGCAAAACCTCAGGATTAAAACTGCCCACCCTGGGAAACTTATCCCCATCGTTCACAGTCATACGTTCCCACTCATTGCATAAAACCTCTGCGTGTGATCCATATTTTTCACACATTATGTACCTCGTGGTACTAAATCAACCTGAACCTTGGTTGATCGTCCCTCACTTGAGCAACTGGCCCCCATTATTTGCAGGTATTGCCCTCTCAGCAACCCACAAAAAACCAAATTGCCCTGGGTAAGGCAACGGTGAAAGTTCAACGAGTGCCTTCACCCACTCTCGCCCACGTTGGCCAATACGTCCAAACACTGCTTCAGCACTGCCGTATCCAACCTAGGGCCCCTGTGTAACCTGTATTTACTGGGGCGTGTGGGAGTAGGTTACCCTCCCCAGTAAGTATCGGTTGTTGGAGAATTCCTGAGTGATCAACGAGCCTCACTTAAAATAAAAAAACCTACACAAATCACGTTAGAATGTACAAATAGCGTTTATGATCCCACAAAGTAATGGGTATTAAGGTAACAAACTAATGCACACAATTACATGCGGTACAGTCGCACTGCATATAAGTAACTATTATTTATACGCTGTACGACCAACGGAATCGGTTGTTTAGGCTGCAAAACCTTCAGCCGGAGCTTAACGGGCCTATATGAGTACTGCGCCAACCCCCGGGGCTGCGCCTCACTACGTCTGACCTTTCTTAAGTCAGGGTCTTCAAAACTTACTTTCAGTGGACCTCCTGGTCTGCTGTAACACTAATTGCTCCTTTACCTTATTCACTGTTTAACGTGAGATGCCTCCCACGCCACCACGTGATATCACTTCACTGGTGTACACACCGACGAGACTCGATTTCCAAGGTTCACCCAAAAAGAAGAAACTTCTGCATACACACACTCTTTTACTTCATATACTCTTTGGTTTTTCTGTACAGAAAATTTATTTTCATTCAGGTAACACAGGCTAATCCAAGAGGAGTTGCAACGAGAGAAGGATCTTTTATACTTAAATTTTGGAAACAGAAATCAATTTGTGCTATTAAGTACTGGAAATTTGTGCTATTATCGCATTGCTTCCGTATCGCCTACTAAACCAATGCTATCGTGTGATTTGTATCTAGTGGGCTCATCTATACGCACGTTGCGTAATATACGATATGTGTGTAGGCCTTTGCGTCGCGTACGCTTGACTCGCAGGCCGGATACATCCGCAGTAACACAAATAACACGCTTCTATAAATGCAAACGATGTTTAACTATAATCGCTTACCAAACACCACACATATTTCACTGTATCAACCTTTAACTAGGCCAGGCTGTGTGCGTGTTTTACAATTATTCCCTTTAAGTATTACTCTTACTTTTAACTAAAATAGCAAAAAAATTTTCTCAATACGTAATCAATGATAAAATGGCAAACAGAAAGGTAGATATGTGAGAGTGCGCTAATGAAAACACAGGTGTGTGCGCGTGTGTTGCGTGCGCAATGTGTACCAAACAGAAATTAAAACAGTTTTAAAAGACAATAGCGTAATGTTCTTACCTTCCGGTTTCGGGTCCCACCAGCATTCCTACAAACCAAGCGAAGCAGACGCCTATGTAATCAGCACTACCGTATCCCCGACCACCAAACGCGTTAACAAGGGGATACTACCTTCCCGCCCTTTGCTGATAGATAAAGTCTGGTTTCGCTTAGCTGCGGATATGAGGAGGACCGGACGAGCCCTCAATTGATAAAGTCAAACCTATACTTTTGAACATAAGCTATGTACTAATACCGTGAAGCTGTTATGGCCGCCAGACCACGTGCAAGTGCTACGCACTTCGTACGCTATTTGCGTTTAAAGACTTCGCACGTGGTACGCACGTAACGTACACACGCTGCGCTGATTGTACGGAATACACACAGCGAGCGTACACACAGTCAATAACCTTTAAACCTTTTAAATGAACTCTGTAAGGGTATGCTTATACTGTAAAACCTTGGCAATGTAATACCACAACGATGTAATGCTTAAACCTTTAACTATGTGAATACGGTATTAGCGGTTAACCCGCTAAGAGAGACCCTTTATAATAAATGGTAAAATACACAAGACCTGGTAAGGTTCCAACACCTTCGTAGAAGAATCTTTAGTATGAAAAGTGGAAAACAGTTACAGCTTATACAATACAAACCTAACATCAATATCTAAACAGAATAACTAGACATAAAATGAACAATAGCGAACGATTGCAAAATACAAGTAAACAGAAAGAGAATAATTGTCAAACATAAACGGATAACAAAATGGCCACAGAGAACTTACACACGTGGGAATGAATCGCAAGCGCAGTCCTGGAAACCAGCTCTCAGCCTTCAACGACGAAAACCTTGCAGAGAGAAGTGAGTGCTGGTCCAGCTATGGGGGTCCTTATATACACAACATACTGTAACAATACAATGGTCCCTACAATCTCATTGTTCATTGGACACAGGAATGTGTCTCCGCATTATAACAAAAGTTCATAGGTGGGTTCGAACAGGTGGGATGTGTCTTTCTCCAACTGCTCAGGTGGGAGGTACCCTCAGGATTCCCGCCGCATGGATAAGGAACAGCAAATATAGTAAATGTCTATAAACGTCTTTTACACCTAACTATACGCAGGAGCGAGTGATCTCTTCCTAACCAACACCGGAATGTTACTATTAAAATACTCTTCAGCTGGATACTAAACACCACTGTTCATCCTTTATCTGACCCTTCATATCATGCAAAGAGGAATCCCTCTGTCCACGAACCGTTTACACTAAACATACTTGCTGACATTGTTAAGGGGAATATTATCTACAAAACACACTATATTGGTTAAATAAGTTATGAAAGAGAAGCCCGCTACAAGCTCACGAACTCTACCGTAAATACGCATATCACGCCCGTAATCGCCGGAGCAATTGTACGCAAATTGCGGACATGCGCACGCACAGCAGACTGGGTGCATGCGCAGCGGACATGTGCATGGGGTTAGTATAAGGCATTGTGAATCACGATATTTTTTTCGACTTTGACACACCTTACTTGTTTCTCTACTTCATTTGCATTTCCCAGATGTATTCCTCTAATAATTGAATTTCCCAAGAGAAGTGCAGTCCTTTTTGGAGATGCAATATTCCTGTTCCTATAGTTAGTAGAAGCCCCCATATCCTCTTGTTCTGTAGTGCCTCTATTAGTTGTATCTTCCAGCCCTGCAAGAGCAGCATATGAGTTTTGCAGTGTCACAGCTTGCGGGAGGTGTGTGTGTCCCTCTGGAAATCTCTGCCCTTGACAGCCCACAGTTGTTCATGCAGAAGGTCTTCTGATGGCTCTTTGAGGCAGTGGAGGCCTCAAAGACACAGACATCCTACATATTTCAGCAAACAGTTTAACTATCTCCTCCTTCAGCAGAGAAAAATGCTCACAGAACAGAGAGCAGCTGAGTCTCCACACTGCCTCTTTCCAAACAAATGCTTTACATCCATTGCACTGCACTAGCCCAAACATTGTATCAGATGTTAATGGTATAGCCAATATTTGTGTTCCTCTTTGTGAATTATAAAACTCTAAACAGGGGAAGACATATAGTCTATAAGGCTATGCACAGGCTTAGTTAATGTAAATAAAAATAGGAAAAAGTAAATTAACCCAGAAACCAGCAATAGGAGTCAAATTGGAGAGGCAAATTGCCATTACCCATCTATATTTGAGCTGGAGGTGCACCTGTAAGCATTATACAGTATCTAGAGAAAAAGGAGAGGAAGATGACCACAAGACGGTCATCTACCAAAGAAGGCTTACTTTGTGGTGCACTCTTTTGTTTGAATCGAATATGTAATGATTATAGAATTAAAACTTAACATTTATTAAATATTTTTATAATATTGTGGCCAAAGATAGACATAAACAACATATATTGGTCAATATTGACCAGTAGATATGTATAAGCAATTAAGGTTAGCTGATGCAAATAACGATATCAGGTTAAGACTCCTTTGTATATAACCACACTTATACTGTAACAGTGAGAAGTGCAAAACAAAAGGTGAAAATATAATGTAAATCAATTTTATAACGGGTTAATAAACATTTACAGAGATCCTTCCAAGAAAATCACTGGGTCTCTATTAAATTACCCGATTAGCGGTCCTCGTTATCTCAGCTGATGCATTCCTCCCTCAGTTAGGTGAAAAAAGAGAGTAATGTCCTCTAAATAGGCAGGAGTAGTGGGTATTAATTAGATCACAATAAGTGATAATTACCAACACACCATAAAGCCATAGAGTATTGATCAAATTACTAGATTATGATGCAGCATCCACGACTTATATCTGGGATGCTGCATCATAATCTAATAATTTGATCAATACTCTATGGCTTTATGGTGTGTTGGTAATTATCACTTATTGTGATCTAATTAATACCCACTACTCCTGCCTATTTAGAGGACATTACTCTCTTTTTTCACCTAACTGAGGGAGGAATGCATCAGCTGAGATAACGAGGACCGCTAATCGGGTAATTTAATAGAGACCCAGTGATTTTCTTGGAAGGATCTCTGTAAATGTTTATTAACCCGTTATAAAATTGATTTACATTATATTTTCACCTTTTGTTTTGCACTTCTCACTGTTACAGTATAAGTGTGGTTATATACAAAGGAGTCTTAACCTGATATCGTTATTTGCATCAGCTAACCTTAATTGCTTATACATATCTACTGGTCAATATTGACCAATATATGTTGTTTATGTCTATCTTTGGCCACAATATTATAAAAATATTTAATAAATGTTAAGTTTTAATTCTATAATCATTACATATTCGATTCAAACAAAAGAGTGCACCACAAAGTAAGCCTTCTTTGGTAGATGACCGTCTTGTGGTCATCTTCCTCTCCTTTTTCTCTAGAATTATAAAACTCACCTTTTTCTGTATTCTAACTCATCTGCTGCTGTTTCAAACTCACAATTCACTTAAAAAGCCAAGCTTTCACTTTAGAATGCAAGCTCTCACAATTAGCAAGCTACAATGAGTCCAATCTATTTATATTCATTTGATGGTGCTTTTATAGAACCAACATTCAACTGACATTATATAAACACACCACAGTTAAATAGAAGCAATTATGTTCACATTAATTTTCTTATGTTACTCTATTTGTTATAGAAAGCATCATTCAATTGATATAGTAGAAAAAGACCACAGGGGATTACAAGCTATTCTATTCACATTCATTGGCTTGTGCTTTTACATACAGTAAATAACATTCACCTGACATCATAGAAACAGACAGCCAAAAATTGTTTGCTTTTTAGTTTGCTTTGCATTTTTTTGTTTATTTAGGTATTTCTGTAAAAGACCAGTCATGTCTGGCAATAGCCATTAGAATCCTCCATAGCCCAATTGGGTGATATTCCTGTCAATACATAGTTTCCTGTCAAAATCAATTAATTTACCAGCAGTTTCAGCAATCACACCTGTCTGAGGATAGTCATTTTTTCAGCGGGCTTGCCGATGGTTATATGGGAGTTTTCAAGACTGCTGCTTCATATATCTGGGATTTCTACTCTTTTCTATCTTTCTGTGGTCTAAAACATTGATGGTACTTTGATTTTAAATTCTGTTCTATTCTATTCTAAAGTGTGCTTTCCCCCAGGGTTTTGAGGCAAATTTGGACTTAAAGAAATTGGCAGATATCAAAACCCCTGACAAACCACCACAAAACCACCATATGTTTACCATGCACCACTAAGTAGATTTTGGCCAACGTCTAAGACCATGGATGACTATTGTACAATGATGAAAGTGTCAGTATAAAGGCATGCCTGTCCTATATATATATATATATATATATATATATATATATATATATATATTTATTTATTTATATATATATATATATATATATATATAAAATCTAAAGTACCTGGTGCTGCCCAGGTTTAAATCTTCATGTACAATAATCAAGGTTTTAAATCCTCAATGAGTTGGATGTAACTGTCAACATTTTAGAAATACTTAGCAGGTTAGCAGCTCTTCCAACACAACCATGAGGTGGCTGCCCAATGTCTTTATTTTTTTTTCTTGTGGGGCATCACTAGTAGCCCTAATCCCCAGCTTTCCTATCTGTTCAGTTTTTTAATCACTTTTACAATGTGAGATGGGTTTAAATGTATCAATGTTGCCGTGCCACGGCTTTTGGGTACATAATATTTTTTGTCTTTCTACCTTCATTTCTAACAGTTATTTTAGTTCATTGATCTATAGTTATTTCTGTCAGTTATTACAGTTCATTAAGTCTTTCATCCAAATCCATCCAGTAGCATGGCCAGAACAGGCTCTCTAGATCAAAGTTTTGCCCAGCGTACACGAATGTGAGATTCAATTGGTATCTCAACACCCTATTATGTCTTCTGGGATCCAATGTTACCTCTCTGGGAAGTTATTATCAAAATTCATCCAGTGGAAGGCTCAGAACAGGCTCCCGTGTCAAAGTTCTGCCCAGCATACACCAATGGCAGGTCTGACCAGGACACTTACCCCTAAAACCTGGCCAGGATTTAACTGAACCACCTTGCTTTGGTTTGATCACAATATGTGCAGGGATGTCTGAATGCATAAACAGACTGACGAACAAATAAATAGACCAATGTTTTTTCTACATAAAAAAAAAAAAAAAATATATATATATATATATATATATATATATATATATATATAACACAGTTGTGGCACTCGGAGGAATAAAGCAGGCTAGACCACAGATAGTAACTTCAATGTTTCAAAGCTTTAATGCCTCATCATCAGGATAAATAATGCATACAAACACTAACTTTATATTAACCACCATCACCACATGTCCCGCCTCTGGTATACAAACCAGTTGCGATGACACCCACAGATGTCGTCATCATCACCCGCTGGTAGCCATGGCTACAATGCAACAAACAATGCAAAAAACAAACAAACAGAAATCTGGCACAATGAAATAGATCAAATAGATCATATACAAATATACATATACAAATATACAAATATAGTCATCAAGAATTCATCATATATAGTACATACAAAATAGCATCTAAATTGTAACAACTATAGTATCAATGAAAAACAGTAACAGATTGTAATATGTAAGAAAATTGATCCTCCGATACTCTCAACATAAATAATTTCCATACTACAAACTCTCTCATAATAAATATTTATTTAGAGAAAACAATGTAACACCCACTGTTCATTAAGGCCCTTCGGGGCTAATGTCCCTAGCCGATGGATCCAATTTGATTCACATTTCAACAATTGTAGAGGTCCCCCCCACCCGGACTGATGCTGGGACATTGTCGATGATGGTGACCACCATCTGGTCACTCCGAACTTTTTCAATTGCAGCTTAATTGCCTTCCGGTGTTCTGCCATCGGCTCCTTTCTATTTTCCCCACAAAAGACAACCCACAAGGACAATTTGATTATGTGCTCTGCTGTAAATGTAGCCCCGTAATGTCAGTTTTCATGATCATTTCCCTAATATTCTTACCCCATGTATAGCAATGCATGATAGATACATCTTGTTAAGTTAAGGTCTACATCAGATGCCACGGTGGGCCATAGTCTCTTGGCTACTTGCCTAATGCCACTACTAGCTGTGCAATAATGATTGACCAAGGGTAATCTTTTCTTCTCATGTTTCTTGCCCTTAGATTTTAATAAGGATTCTCTAGATACCGCTAGTCTTAGTTTTAGCACTCAAAAGGGAATTATATTCAAACCCTCTATCCAAAAATTTACAGATTCTGTCATCCATAAGTTGATCAGCTACAGCTATATTATTAAAAATGTACACAGCCCAGAGAAATTTCGAGTAAGATACCCTATATATGAGTGTTTTCAGATGAAAACTATTGGCATGGAGGATGGTATTACTATCTGTGGGTCTATTATACAATGCCGTATACAAACCCCCCCCTCCTGTAATGTAACCTCCACGTCCAAAAAATGCACTACATTAGCATCAATGTTGTAAGTGAACTTAACAGGATGATCAGGTGAATTACAGTATGTGAGTCAATGAAGGACACAAACTGTTCTCTACTACCTGTCCATATAATTAACAGGTCATCTTGTACCTGACATAAAACTTGATATACCGGGCTACCTCTCTAGCTCCCAATCATTTATATACTTTTCTGCCTCTAACATATATGCACTGCCATACGATGGGGCCACATTGGACCCCATCGCACAACAGAGAGTTGTTCCACATGGGGACAGCTCAGTACATCCTGAGGGAGACCATACTGAGAACAGTAGGGGCTATTACTGAACAGGACCACATTTTTTGTAAACATCTTGAATTATCCTCAACTCTCAGCATATGTTTATATGATTTATTGAACTGTTTGTATATTGGAAATAATGGGATTTCTGCTTGTTGACCCCTTGGTACTTATCTCTCCCTTTATGGTCTGATGAACTGGAACTACTGGTGGAGTATAATCCTGTGTGAGAGGTTATGGATCCAAATGTTACCATCAGGGAGAAAAAGACCTACCTTATATGCTTGCTTTATTGTTCAGTTTGTGAGTACATACAGAAGTGGGCATCCCCTGATATATATTTTCTTCAAGGAAGGCTACACTAGTAGACACATAGGTCTAGATGATATGCCTGATTTGATGTTGAGTACAACGGTGAGGGGGCATCCCCACTAACAATATAAGCTTCATACTCCACGAGGTGTTGCTTAAGTTACGGATTGCATAAGACTGTATTACACGAGGATATTTTGTATTTTTTACTTCTCTTTATGTGAATTTCGCCATTGAAATGGGAGAAGACGACCCCACCCTAATAGAACCTAAGGGAAGTGTGGTTAATGTATATGGCATTAGCGCCTTTGCATGGTGTTGAATCATTTTTCTATGTTTAAGATTTATGGACTTGGGACAATAGGTGTGATCATTTTTATTAAATTATTGCAAATCAGGCTGCTTATTGGTCAAACAAGAAGGCACCATATTTTTCCATCTTTATCATAGAATATGTTCTCTGTTATTGAGATATTAATGTATAAGATCATACTCACACACTTTTCTGCATTACGCACTGCAACATCTGAACCATAACATGGTGTGATATGTAGCTCTATAGTCAGTAATTCTACAGGAAACACCAGCCTCATGTTCAGTGAGTTCTTGTTTATCTGAAACCAGTGATGTTTCATAATTTGTCAGCTTACTTGTAGTGATTTAAAAATTCAAAAGAAGCCGGCAAATTATTGAAAATTTTTAAATACTGAGATGAAGATCATGTAGATTAATTCTTGATGAATTTATCAAATGCTTTATGTATGTCTTTATTCCTGAAGCTATATATGAAAGGGTTAATCAATGGTGTTACCACAGTGTACAGCAGAGACAGGAATTTAGTTAGATTTAGTGAATTTGCTTTCTTAGGAACAGAATAAATGTTTGATAGTGCTCCATAAAATATACAGACAACGACCAGGTGGGAGCTGCAGGTAGAGAAGGCCTTATGTCTTCCAGTAAGGGTTGGGATTCTAAGGATGGCGGACACAATATAAATATATGAAATAATAATGACAAAAAAAGGAATGATAATTAATGGGATTGAAAGCAAGTTAGATTCAAGTTCAACTACATAAGTATCTGAGCAGGACAGTTCCAACAAAGGGTCATAATCACAGAAAAAATGGTCAATCACATGTGGTCCACAAAATGATAATTTAAATATTGGTATAGCTTGATTTAGTAGCAGTAAATAACTTAAAACCCAGCACATTATAACTAATTTAAAGCAAAGCATGTGACTCATTATAGCAGTGTAACGCAGCGGGTTACATATGGCCAAATAGCGGTCATAAGACATCACTGTTAGAAGGAGACACTCTGAGCTTTCTGAGGAACAAAAGATTAAATACTGAGTGATACAGCCCAAAAGAGAAACGAGGCCTCCATCATAGAGGACAACATAAAGCATATTGGGAACAATATCTGTAGCCACCAAAATGTCAGACAGAGAAAGTTGAGTAAGGAAGAAGTACATAGGAGAATGGAGATTCTTGCTGTGCACCACCAATGAGACGATCAGAAGGTTCCCACATATTGTCACCCAGTAAATCACAAGGAACAGAGAGAAAGTTAAAACCTTATGTTGCTGGAGACTTGGAATTCCTAATAGCAATATTTCTGTGATTTCTGTTCTGTTTCTCACCTGGAAGGTAAAAAAAGAGCGGAAGTATTTAGTGGTACATATATGTTTATGTACAAGTCTATGTGCTTTATAGAGGTCAGACTGAGAAATAGCATCAACCCTGGCTACTGAGCTTAACAAAAAAGCCAAAGCATAATGATGCAAGTGTGGTGGAATTCAGTCTCTAAGGAGTTGGAAAATTATTAGAAAAAAAAAATATATTTTCTATGGGTGATCTACTCTCTTCAGCTAATTAAATCTACCTAGATCAGGTATTCACTCGTCTGTACTCAAGGCACACTAACAGTCCAGGTTTTAGTTAGTGTGCCTTGAGGAACAAGGTTGGGTATGCCTGTCCTAGATCATTAAGTGATCTCCACAAGAAAAGCACTAAGCATTTTCAGGTTCAATACATTTTGTCACAAAAATAACTACAGGCAGGAGATTCCAATCAATGTGTTTTATAATCTCTCTAAAGAGCATTCACTGAGCACAAACAGGATAAGGCATGCATCAGGCTGTAGGATAAGTCATGAATCATGAGTAGATTTATGTGAACACACTTTAATTGACACTTATAACACTTGTCCACCCAAGTCCCAGGTCTGACCCAAGAGACCCAACAGCACTGCCAGAAACATTGTCCGCACAATTATTCTTCCCATGGTGTAAAAGGGAGCCAGGTCTGATGACCCGGATTATCTATTTACACTGCCCTTTAATCTGGGTCTTTATCGGGACCAAACTGCAAAATATCCAGATTGGATTCCTGGGTCACTGGACCTGGATTAACCTTTTTCCACTGAGCCACAACCCGGGTTATCACATCAATAACCCAGGTTTAAGTGGCAGTGGAAAAGAGGTACTATTCTTACAACTGAACTAGTGTGGTTACGCAATATAATAGATAACTTGGGGTACATTGCAGATAATGAAATAATAAGAGGTATTTATTTTTGATATTTACTTCACAATATCCTGTATTTCTTTACTTATTATTTGTTAAATAGTATATAAAAAGCTAACATAATGAATTCTTGCAATAAAAAACATTTGGTTAGTTTTAGAGATGAGCAGGTTCGGATCTCTGAGATCTGAACCCCCCCAAACTTCACGATGCAGTCCTGTGCTTTACTGGAGCACTGTTCTGTGTGCTGTAAAAATACAGGGGTGTTGTAAAAATACAGGGGTGCTGTGAAAATACAGGGATGCTCTGTCCCTGTCCAGTATTCAGTTGAAATACAGTGGTGTTGTAATAATAAAGGAACACTAACCCTGTCCTGTATGCTCTAGAAATACTGGGGTGTTGTAAAAATAAAGGGGTACTGTGAAAATACAGGGGTGCTGTGTCCCTGTCCTGTATGCTGTAAAAATACAGGGGTGTTGTAAAATTAAAGGAACACTGGCCCTGTCCTTTATGCTGTAAAAATACAGGGGTGTTGAAAAAACACAGGGGTGCTGTGAAAATACAGGGGTGCTGTGTACCTGTCATGTATGCTGTAAAAATACAGGGGTGTTGTAAATATAAAGGAACACTGGCCCTGTCCTGTATGCTGTAAAATATAGGTGTGTACTAAAATACAGGGGTGCTGTGTCCCTGTCCTGTATTCTGTAAAAATACAGGGGCGTTGTAAAAATAAAGGAACACTGGGCCTGAATACAGCGGTGCTGTAAAAATACAGTAGTGATGTGTCCCTGTCCTGTATGTTGTAAAAATACAGCAGTGTTGTAAAATAAAGGAACACTGGCACTGTCCTGTATGCTGCAAAAATACAGGGGTGCTGTAATAATAAAGGGGCACTGTCCTGTGAAATGGAGAGCAATCATTTGGATGAAAGAATAGAGAAAGATCAGGAACCACTTCCACTTCCTAGTACTAGTGCTGAAGCTGCTGCTGTCACCAGTCATGAGATTGATGATGCAATTCCATCAACATCATCTGCTAAGGCTAATGCCCAATGTCATAGAGGGCATGTAAAATCCAAGAAGCAAAAATGAATAACCCCCCCAAAAAAAATTATCTGATGAGAAACATAAAATTGGCAATATTCCATTCACGACACAAATTGGCAAGGAAAGGCTAAGGCCTTGGCCTATGTTCATCACTGGTGGTTCAGCTTCTTATGAAGATGGAAGCCCTCCTACCTTTCAAATAATTTAAAAAATAAAGCTTATTAAAGCACAGGAAAAAACATCTTTGCATTCAGACTCAGATTTCACAAATCCCCAAGGAGAGTCCAAGTGTGTCTGCGGTTGCGTTGTCTAGGCCTGACCTTCCCAAGACTGTATGGAAAGAGGTAGCTCCTACCACCATTTTCACACCCTCTGCAAGTGCTGGGAGGAGCACCGTCAGTGCAGTTGCTGATATTGAGATTGAGGATGTCACTGTAGAAGTACACCAGGATGAGCAGGATATTGGCACTGAGGAGGAAGTTGATGATGAGGATTCTGATGGTGATGTGGTTTGTTTAAAGAAGGCACCAGTGGAGACAGCTGTTGTCCATGGGATGATAAAGGCCATTGTCATGTCTGGGCAAAATACCAAAAAATCCACCTCTTCGGTGTGGAATTATTTCTCCACAAATCTGGACAACAGGTAAGAAGCCATGTGCTGCCTTTGTCAATCCATAATACGTAGGGGTAAGGACGTTAACCACCTAGGAACATCCTCCCTTATACATCTCCTGCAGCGCAATCATCATAAGTCATTGTCAAGTTCAGAAACTTTGGGTAAGAGTGTAAGCAGTCCACTGACACCTAAATCCCCTTTTCCTGTTGTATCCAAGCTCTTGCAATCCACACAACCAACTCCCTCAACGTCAATTTACTCCTCAGTGAAGATCGGAAGCAGTCCTGCAGGCCATGTCACTGGCATAACTGATGAGTTCTCTCCTATCTGGGATTCCTCCAGAGGATCCTTGAGTGCTATGCTTACTGCTGCCACTGCTGTTGTTGCTGCTGGGAGTCGATAGTCATCCCAGAGGGGAAGTCGGAAGACCACTTGTACTACTTTAACTAAGCAATTGACTGTCCAACAGTTCTTTGCGAGGAAGATGAAATATGACAGCAGTCATCCTGTTGCAAAGCATATTACTGAGGCCATAACAACTATGCTGGTGTTAGACGTGCATCTGGTATCTGCATTACTGCAGTGGGATTTAGACAGTTGATGGACATACTGTGTACCCAGTACCAAATCCCATCTAGATTCCACTTCACTAGGCAAGCGATTCCCGGACTGTACAGGGACATTAAGAAAAGTGTCCTCAGTGTCCTCAAAAAGGCGGTTGTACCCACTGTCCACTTAACTCTGGAAATGTGGACAAGTGGAGCAGGGCAAACTAAGGACTACATGACTGTTGCAGCCCACTGGGCAGATGTATTGCCTTCTGCAGCAACAACAGCAGCGGCACCAGCAGAGGCATGTCACAATTGCCAACTTGTTCCTAGACAGGATACGCTGTGTATCACCAGTTTCCGTAAGAGGCACACCACTGAGAACCACTTACAGAAACTGAGGAACATCATCGCACAATGGCTCACCCCACTTAGAATCTCCTAAGGATGTATAATATCTGACACCACCAATACTGTGCGAGCATTACATATGGGCAAATTCCCACACGTCCCATGTTTTGAACACACAATTAATTTGCTGTTGCAGAACCTTTTGAAAAATGACAGGGGCATGCAGGAGATGCTGTCGGTGGCCCAAAAAATTACTGGGCCACTTTTCAACATTCAGGGACAGCGTGCCAAATACTGGAGCACTAGCAAACACTCTCGAACCTGCCCTGCCATCACCTGAAGCAAGAGGTAGTAACGAGGTGGAATTCAAAAGGCCATTCAAGCCTATTTATCCACCTATGACATAGGCAAAGGAGGGGGAATGCACATGACTCAAGCACAGTGGAGAATGATTTCCGTGTTGTGCAAGATTCTCCAACCCTTCGAACTTGCCAAATGTGAAGTCAGTTCCGACACGACCAGCTTGAGTCAGGTCATTCCCCTCATCAGGCTTTTGCAGAAGCAGCTGGAGAAATTGAAGGAGGGGCTAATACAGAGTGATTCCGCTAAGTATGTGGGATTTGTGGATGGAGCCCTTCATTCACTTTGCCAGGATTCAAGGGTGGTCAATCTGTTGAAATCAGATCATAGATTTTCGCCACCATGCTCAATCCTACGTTTAAAGCCTACATTGTATCTCTCTTTCTGGTGGACACAAGTCTGCAGAGGTGCAAAGACCTGCTGGTGAGAAAATTGTCAGCGCAAGCAGAACGTGACACACCAACTGCTCCTCCTTCATTTTCTCAGACAATTGGTGCTTAGGGTAAAATAATACAATTTCCTAGATGACCGCTGGAGGTGATGCAGGGCAGTCAGAAGCAAGTTTTGACATCTGGTCTGGACTGAAGGAGCTGCCAACAATTACTAACATGTCTACTGTCACTGAAAATGATGCTGTCACCATTGAAAAAATAGTGGAGGATTATGTCGGGTCAGCATTCAATTACGCATGTCAGACAGTCCGTATGTATACTGGCAGGAAAATGAGGCAATTTGGAGGCCCTTGCACAAACTGGCTTTATTTTACCTAAGATTCACCCCCTCCAGTGTGTACTCTGAAAGAGTGTTTATTGGAGCCAGTAACCTTGTCAGCGATTGGAGGAGGAGGTTACTTCCACAAAATGTGAAGAAGATAATGTTCATCAAAATTAATTATAAATTCCCCTAGGAAGACCTTGACCAGCAATTGGCTCCAGAAAGTACACAGGGACCAAAATAATGCTCTGTGGGGACGAATTAATGCTCTGTGAGGATGAGAATGTAAATACTGAAAGGGGTGAGAAATTGGTGGATGAGGATGAGGATAACATCTTGCCTCTGTAGAGCCAGTTTGTGCAAGGAGAGATTAATTGCTTCTTTTTTGGTGGGGGCCCAAACAAACCAATAATTTTAGCCACAGTCGTGTGGCAGACCCTGTCGCTGAAATGATTGGTTTGTTAAAGTGTGCATGTCCTGTTTATACAACATAAGGGTGGGTGGGAGGGCCCAAGGACAAATCCATCTTGCATCTCTTTTTTTAACTTTGCATTATGTGCTTTTTTGGGGAATAGTTTTTAAAACTGCCATCCTGTCTGCCACTACAGCGCCACTCATAGATGGGCCAGGGTGTTTGTGCCACCCACTTGTGTCACTTAGCTTAGTCATACAGCGACCTCGGTGCAACCTTTTGGCCTAAAAACAATATTGTGAGGTATGAGGTTTTCAGAATAGACTGGAAATGAGTGGAAATTAATGTTATTGAGGTTAATAATACTGTAGGATAAAAAAACAAATTCTGTTATTTTAGCGGTGTTTATGTTTGTTTTTTTAAAAATCCAGATCCAAAACCAAAACCCAAAACGGTGGTTTTGGTAAAACCATTCCAGATCCAAAACGCGAATGGAGAACCAGATCCAAAGCCAAAACACAAACCTCGAAAAGTGTCCGCCGCACATCTCTAGTTCATTTTTATTTGAGTTATAAGAAATATAACACTAATTACATTCTTCTAGACAATGCTATTGAAAATCCTTTTTAACATATAATTTAATTGTGTTTTTTTTATAACTATACCCTGAGGTTGGGTACATGAGAGTGTTGGGAAATATATGTTAGCTAAAATAGCAATCTGTGATCTTTTCTATTCACTGGTAGTTGTATACATATACACACCTCTTTGGCATAGGTGGTCATAAAAGTTAAAATCTTGACTGGCTATTGTTATTATTATCCTTTATTTATATGGCGCCACAAGGGTTCCGCCACGCCAAATTACAGAGTACATAAACAAATAATCAAAACAGGAAAACAGCAACTTACAGTTGAAGACAATATAGGACAAGTAAAGGGTAAATACACATAGCTACATCAGCAGATTACACTGAAATAAGTATCAGGTGGCAGAAGACTGCTGGAGTTGATGCAGTTGAAGATTATTAAAGTAAGAGAAAGGATAGGCACATGAGGGAAGAGGGCCCTACTTGTGAGAGCTTACATTCTAAAGGTGAGGGGTAGACAGACAAGGGGTGACAAAGACGGGGTACATAGAGAGCGTAGAACAGAGGGTTAGGATGAGATTTGGCAGGGTTTGGTGAAGAAGTGGGTCTTGAGAACCCGTTTGAAGTTTTGTAGAGAGGTGAAGAGGTGAGGTTAAGGAGTTTAGAGGCAGGGGATTGTGTAGGGATATGAATAGGAATGTTGAAATTACCTAGGATAATGGAGGGGATGTCAGAACAGAGGAAGTGAGGAAGCCAGGAAGCAAAGTTGTCAAGGAATTTGAAGGCAATGCCAGGGGGCGGTATATGACAGCTACTCTAAGATGGCTTGGTTGGGAGACTTCCGGTTCCGGGTGCATGGAGTGAGGATCGTGCTCTCTCAGCTCCGCTCCTAGCCCGGCTGACTATCACCTTTTTCACGGCTTTACCAGCCTCCACGAGCCAGCCCCGGTCACCGGCGCTACCCGCTCGCTTCCCGACATGGACAAATTTGTCTCCTTTTCTCAGGCGCAGCGATCGTCACAGCAGACGCTGCGGCAGGTGAAACGTGGCACCAATCCCAACATGGCGCCGGACCTGGACACACACGCTGCATCTCCGGCCAGCAAGAAGTCTGCTGCAGATTCGGGCCCAGACACAGCCCCACAACCTCTTAAGGGTTCTGATGCTCCACTCACCTATACTGATCTGGTGGACGCCATCACATCCACGATGGGTCCTCTCCTTACAAAAGCGGTGAGTGACATCACTGCTCAGGTTCAGCAGCTGATCACGAGGTTCTCAGGCAATGAGAATAGAATAGCTGCTATAGCCCATAACTTAGCTGATTTGCAGTGTGAGGTTAAGCGTCTGGAGAAAGATAATTATGCTCTCATGGAGGATATTGAAAATCGTTTGCGACGGTACAATGTGCGTTTGGTCGGGCTGCCCGAATCCCTTAAAGGCCCTGAACTGGAGACTTTTGTTAAAACCACACTGCCACAGCTACTGGGCATACAACATGCATGCAGAGATATGGTTATCGAAAGGGTGCACCGGGTAGGCCCCCCCCACGTCCCCATGATTCCCGCCCACGGGTTACGCTGTTTAAATGCTTAAGCTATACCCATAAGCTTGAAATCTGGAAAGCCTCCAGAAAATTACCTGTCATCAATTGGGAAGGGAAGGAGTTGAGGATCTTTCAAGACTTTTCAGCAGAATTATCAAAAGCGAGAAAAGCTTTTTCTCCCATATGCTCTCAGCTCGTTGCCAACAAGCAAAAATTTTCCCTGATTTACCCAGCGTAACTCTGTATATTCTATAAATATAGACACTATGATTTTCTCACTCCAGCCGATGCTGCTTTTTTTCTGCAAGAAACTGATCATGACCTTACGTCTGACATAACAGATCCGTCCCCACAGCAAGATGCGCGTTAATGATATTAGCATATTTCTATTTGATACCTCCCTAGGTCTTAAGTTTGAATTCATTTGGACTGGTTCATATCCATATCCCTGATATAGTGGACCAGGCTTGGAGGGAGCTTGCTCCGGGTGTTAAGTTACGAGCTTCTCCGTATTTCCACTACTGTTTTCCTTTTTTTCTTCTTTTATGTCCAGAAGTTGAGTACTAGGACACGTACTATGTTTAACGCGCGGCGCATGTTTTTTTTTTTTTTTTTCATTTGCTACTCTATTTACAATTTCTAATGTTTTCCCTGTCTCTGTGTCCCCCTCCCTTCATGTTTCTTCCCTCCCCTTTACCCTACTCATATGGTTCAATGAATGCATCATATGTGTTTCAATGCCCATTTGCTAGGTTTGGCTCAGTTTCAATATCACTTCCCTCTTCTACGCTATGTCTACTCTACGCATAGGTTCTCTGAACGTAGGAGGTTTTAATTCTCCTGCGAAGTGGAGAAAGATTTTAGTTTACCTTAATGCATTGAAATTGAATGTGGTTTTTGTACAGGAGGCACATCTAATTCCTTCTGAAATGGTGAAGTTGCAAATGTTAGGGTGGAAATTACTTGATTTCTCGTCATATAATTCGAAGGCTAGAGGAGTAGCTCTCCTTATTAAAAGCAATATTTCATATTCCCATATCGCATCTCAAACTGATTTGGAAGGTAGATACACAATTACCCAGTTATCACTATTAATTCCAATGTGTACACCTTTTGTAATGTATATGCTTCTCCTATCTATTCCAAAGAATTTTTTCACACTCTGATTGCTAAATTGACGCCATTTATGGGTGACCCTATGGTAGTCTGTGGGGACTTTAATTTAATCTCAGACACTTCCCTAGATAAATCAACACCCCCTAAACCTCAGGCTGCTCCCAAAAATTACCCAGGCTTGGGGTCCCGCAATTTGCTACCCAATTATCCTTAGTAGACGCATGGAGATCCACTAACCCCACGTCTAGAGAATATACATGCCTCTTCACAGCATACCAAACGTTTTCAAGAATTTACTATTTTGCAATCCTTGTTCGCAAGAATGTCCTCAGTTATAATCGAACCCATATCTGTCTCAGACCATGCCCTTCTTAGATTAGACCTCACTTTGTCTGACGAACAATCCTCCCATTCCACTTGGTGTTTTCCCACTCACCTTCTCTCTTCTAATGATTTTAAATCAATGTTACTGGACAGCTGGAGGGATTATGCAGTGAATAACAGTGAATGTGCAGCTGCAAACCCTCCAATCTACTGGCAGATGGCTAAAACGGTTCTTAGAGGCAACATTATGTCCTATGTGTCTAGGTTGAACAAGGCATATGCAGCTACCTACCTGTCCTTGCAATCCTCCCTTACCTCAGCTTACTCAGAATTCCAACGCGTCCCCTCCTTGACGAACAAATAGAACTATATACAGGCAAAAACTCACTTTGATGAGTTTCTCCACAAAAGGGGAAATAAATATCTCTACCGTATTAATTACCGATACCATCGTTTTGGGAATAAGATAGGTAGACTCCTTACTAATATTTTGAATGGCTTTAGGCCGTCTGTATTGGTTCACCCCCTCAGGAGACAGGATGGTAGCCTCACCTCTTCCAATAAACAAATAGTTGATATGATGTCTCAATTCTACACTGACCTCTATTCTGTTCCTACTTCTTCTTTATCCCCTCCCTCTGTACCTTCTGGAAAACAGGAATTTCCGTGGCCCACCTTGCCTTTCCCCGCCATCTCTGCTGAGGTGAGTACAGCATTGACTGCACCAATCACTCCCACGGAGGTCTCTCAAATTATATCATCCCTCAAGGCCACTAAAGCCCCTGGACCAGATGGCTTTGGAGGCAGCTTCTATAAGGCACTACATTCAGAGATATTGTCCACACTAGTAGACTCATTTAATCATATACTAATGTCTGACTCTATCCCACTCTATTTTAATAATGCATATATCAAATTGTTACCTAAACCTGTCCGGGATTTATCTTTGCCCGGATTTTATAGGCCAATCTCACTACTTAATTCTGACTATAAAATACTGACCAAACTCCTAGCCAATAGATTAAAAAATGTCCTCCCATCCATTATACATTCATCCAAACTGGATTTATCCAGGGTCGGCATTCGGTTCTCAATGTTTGGAGGTGATAGCAGAGATCCAATCCCTACAAAATTCTACTGGAGACTCCCCCTCCGGGGTGGTGGTATCAATGGATGTGGAGAAAGCCTTCGATCTGGTCCTTTGGCCCCATTAATTTGACTCTTTATCTCAATTTGGCTTTCCCTCCGCGTTTATTTCATATATTAAAATTTTATATAATAACGCAGTTTCCCAAATCCTGTGTAATGGACAAATTTCCAATTGCTTTCCCATTTGTAAAGGTACCAGACAAGGCTGCCCCCTCTCCCCTCTACTGTTCGCCATCGCCATCAACCCCCTCGCCATCGCACTTCGTTACTCTCCTGAATTTAAAGGCATTCGGATTTCCTCTCAAGAAATCAAGATCTTACTTTTCGCAGATGATATGCTGCTGTTCGTTTCTGATCCCCTGACCTCCCTTCCGCACATTCTGGGGATGATTTCTGATTTTGGGAAATTCTCCGGATACAGAATTAATGTAGACAAGTCTGAGATTTTACCTATTGGCACTTACTCTATGGATCTTCAGTCTTCTAACATATTTTAAAAATTTTGGATTTCCTCCTCATGTATCAAATACTTTGGAATTTATATTCCCAATACTCTAGATAAATTGTATACTCTAAATTTCACTCCCTTCATTCATAAGGTTACATCCCTTCTACATACATGGACTTCCCTACCTCTCTCCCTCTTGGGCAGAGCCGCTGCAGTTAAGTCAATAATTTTCCCAAAACTTCTTTATGCTATTCAAATGCTGTCCATTGCCTTGTCCAACAGAGATATACTACTTATTAAATCCTCTATATCCTCCTTCCTATGGAAAGGAAAAAGGCCTCGTCTTGCCTATAATAAATTGACCCTTCCTAAACACCACAGAGGTCTTGGCATACCTGACTTTAAAGCATACACCTTAGCTGTGTTCTTTAGATATGCCAGTGATTGGCTGCTGTTGCAGTCTACTTACACCGATAACTCACTTGATCTGGCTGTCTTTCACTCCTACTCCCCAGCTGCGCTGCTGCATCTTAAAGCATCTGACATTCCTAACACTGTATACACAAATATTCTATTCAAGGATACGCATTTTTGCTGGATCAGTCTGCATAAAAAATTTAGAGAGAACTTTAAGTACTCCCCTTATCTCACTATCTGGGGTAATCCAGGTTTCTCCCCTTCGATTTATAATCCCACCTATCAGATTTGGAAGGAAAAAGGCATTCTTCTTGTGAACAAGGTTTTTGACCCTGGTGGCACCCTACCTTTCCCTACCTTTCAGGATTTACAACAATCTATTACACTTCCCAACAGTCATTTTTATTTTTACTTGCAACTCAGGCATTATATACAATCTCTGCCTCTACCTTCTACACCCTCCAAATCTATAATTATTCTTCTTAAGATTCTGCAAGCTAATATTCATAGGGCATACAAGGTTAAACATCTATATGTACCTTTAACGGATGGTAGTTTCACGGCAACTCTACACTCAAATAACATTCTATCCTCTTGGAAGCTAGATATCTCACCTTCTCCAGATAATTCAGATCAAGTCCTTGCTACTTACACTAAATCCTACAAAATTCTCAGATCCGCATATCTGCAAGAAGTACATTTTCGTTTTTTGCACAGAGCATATATAACACCGGCACAGCGAAAAATGCATGTCATCCTCTGAATGTGGGCTAACAAATGCTAAATTTTTCCACTGTTTCTGGGGTTGTTCAAAAATATATAGGTTTTGAAATAAAATCCTTTTGTATTTACAGTCTATTATTGGTGTACGGTTGCTGGCGGATCCAACTGCATGCCTCCTACTTAATTTTAATAAATGGCCTTGGACAAGGACACTGAGAAAATAATACCTTTTCTTCTGACAGTGCTAACCTTGGCTAAGAAAATTATATTAAATCATTGGGTTAAAAAATCAGCTCCCACTATCCAAGAACTCAAAAAAAAAATGCTTTATTTTGATATTAGATCGATCCTTCTGAATGAGGACATTTCGATGTCTTCCTTCCATAAAAAATAGGACTTATTTATCTCAGCCTTAAATACGGACTCTCGTTGCTTGATTTCTCAATACTTAGGTTCACATGACTGGTATAGAGCGGAGGGCATGCTTTTGTTTCCGTCGGTAACTATATCATGAATGCATCCATCCACGACTTAACCACTTCATTGATTAGTGACTGTACACCTTCTTTTTGTACTTTGTACCTTTACACCTTTGTACATTAAAATAGGCCTTCATCTAATCGGCAGTGGGCCAACTAGCTATTTACGTCTTATTGAAAATCTAATGCTGTATATAGCAATATATGATATAACCATGCCTGTTACGATAATTCCCTTCCCTCCCCACCCCATGATGTATCTGTCCTGTATGTGTCTCTTCCTATTCTTATCTATCCTCTGTCACGAACTCATTGTATTTGATTGCTACAGTATTCTATGTGTGTTGCAACTTATTTATCTGAGTTGATTCTCTGTTGAGTCTATGAAAAATCTAATAAAAAGATATATGAAGATGGCTTGGTTGGAAGAGGCATAGAGCATGGACCTCAAATGTAGAGAATGTAATGGACGGTTCTGGTGGTATGAGTTGGTAGGAGTAACTAGAAGGTAAAAGGATCCCAAACCACCCCCATGGTGACCACCAGGTTGGGGTGTGTGTGTGAATGTGAGGCTCCCAACAGAGAGAGCAGCAGGAGAAGTAGTGTCAGAGGGTGTAATCCAGGGATCAGTTATGGATAGAAGGTGTAGGGAGTTGGAAATAAAAAGGTCATGAGTGGGGACCAGTTTGTTTCAAACAGATCTGGCATTCCAGAGGGCACAGGAGAGGGGAAAGGAGTCTGTGTAGAGATGTGAATGAGATTATCATGGTTGCTGTAGTGGTGAGGTGAGATTAACTTTGAGGGCAGGGATGATGAGAGAGTAGTGATGGTGCGGGTGCCTGAGCTAGGAAGGGAAACTGCATGAGGTGAGCAGGGAGGGAGGTCAGTGTGATGTGAATGGGGGTGTTGGGAGAGGACAGGGAAGGGAGAGAGGGAGCAGGGCTGAGTTGTGGGGTAGCATGACCATGGAGCAGAGGTGAATTAAAGTGGGGTAACAGGAAAGGAGGGGGAAGGAAATAGAGGGATGTAGGGGAGACAGAGGAGGGGAGAGAGGAGGAGGTGTAGGAGATTAGGAAAGAAGGCTAAAGATACATGATTAGGTAGACACTCAGTGATGTGGGGAGTAGAAGAAAACCTGGAGTAGGTAAATAGGTTGAGAGAAACTGGAAGTAGGAGAGGAGGCTGTAAGGGAATCAAAGCAGAAGAATTGCAGAATTGCAGGTGAGAAAAGCAATGTAATGGGTGTAGATTTAGTTTGAAGTGGATCAAAACTGTATATAAAGTGGGTGCAGAAATGTATTTGGACTGGTAGAAATGAGAGGATTGTGAGAGGGTTAAAAAGCAATGGTAATTCTAAAAGGAGTTTTAAGTGTTTGTAGGTAAAATTGCATTGGTGCAGCTGTTCATAAATAAAAGATTACAAAAATACAGATAAAAGCATTTGTTGGTAAAATGGATGGTCTTTGAAATGTCCAAATAAGGTAGTTCCGTGCTATTTAATCATATGAAACAATCAGGAGGCGAGTGATATGAAGAGTAAGTGACTCACATTTGTTATTAGTTCCTCAGTTTTCTGTGTTTTGTTAGATTGGTGTGCTTCTGTTTTCCTTCTTTTTCACTTCTAATGAATGCTGATTGACTGCTTCTGTTATGTGTCAATTTTATCTCACTTTGATACAAATGCACTTCGATATTAAGTGCACAGTCAACCTGTTTTGCACAGCCTATAAAATAGAACGTAAGTAGAGGAATACTGCAGGTGAAACTAATAATTGGAATCTACAACCACTCCCCACCCCCTAGAATGCCAGGCAGTAAATGACCTTACAAAAACAGACAGGCAAACCACATAGATAATAGCTGGGTATATACAATTCAAAGCTAAAGACAGTACATTCAGAATGAGATACTGTACTATGCAATAGTGTTCCAATTTGCATTACCTAGCAATTTCAGCCTGACCTACAGAAGTATAATGCAGCAGAATATGTTGGTGGTAGTAGTTGCCTGTAGATGACAAGAAGAGACTACATACTGCCCATGGTGACCACCGAGCCCATTACATATATTCTCAGGAACATACCGAGTTAATGGCACTTACCTCTACTGCAATATGATGGTGTGCATTGTGTTCTGTGATATTTGCCTCCCCATTATAATATGGTGTCAGGTCACCCATTCCTGCATTAGTTGGCATTCAATATACTGTACGTATTTTAGTATCATGTAATAAGAAGTGTCACTGTTTCTGCTTTCCCTATAGAGACAACGGAACGTCTTACCCACAGCAGGGAGAGACAATGGATGATAATCGGCTAGTCCTTTTATAAATGTAATGTGGAGACTCAAAGGGCCTGTTTATTCTCTACAAATCTCATGTTTATTCCTTGCCAATTTAGATCTGAAGCTACACAACCTCTAGTGGTTTGTAAAATAAAATAATTATAATAAGAATAATATTTAAATCACGTTTGTGAAAATTAACTCCAGTTAAAAATAAATATTTTGAAGTCTTCTATATAGTTGCTGATATTGATATTAATGATTGGTAATAATAATAATAATGCTAAGAATGATAATGGTGCTTTGTTGCATGGTGACCTTGACTGACCCTTGGACTCACCCTTTGTGTTCTTAATACATATTTGACTTTTGCCATTTCATAAATTCCAGAACCACTCATACCCCTTTCAGACAGAGAAAAGAATGGGAGTGTTTGGGAAAACGCAGGCGTGTCCAGGCGTTTGCAGAGTGGATCTCTGGCGTCAATTCCGGGACCTTCGTCGCTGGATTCATTACACAGGGTAAGTTACTGCAGGGCTAGTCTTGTTTTACACAAAACCTTTTTTAGCATAGCAGGGCTGCACAAGCAATCGCAGCCTTGCTATGGTAAAATATACCCCATAGACGCGTTGAGTTGATCGCACGGGCAGCAAAAAGTTGCTAGGTGCGATCAACTCAGAATGACCCCCATTGAGCAGACACTTCAGCAGGTAGTGAATAAATTGAAACCTCTCAGAAAATTTTACAACAAGGTTCACGACCACAACAGGAGGAAAAGTGGTGCTGCTAAAATGGAGTGGGCTTACTATGATCAGTGCAATGAAGTATTTGGCAATTCTGCTCTGGTTTATCCCATTGCCATTTCATCGTCCAGTTGTGCTTCCTACCCCGAAAAACAGCCAATCCATCCCACTGATGCCACCAATGTTCTGTGATGACATCACTGATATTAGCGACACCGATCCGATGGCTGCTGTGGGGGACCCAGTCACCATTACTATTGAGGTCGATGCCAGTGGAAGCAGCACAGGGACAGCGGCTGGGACACCGACTTCTGCGCAGACTGAGAAGCCAAAGTTGCGTAGGAACAATACGTTGTTTTTGTTTTATTTTACACACAGTTAAAATTTTTGTTTTATTTAAAATCCAGTATATAGTATGGGCCATATTCCACAGTGATGTTGTTTGTACTTGTTATTTTTAAATGCTACACATTCAGTTCCATGACAGTCATGTATTTCAACAAAATCAGAAGGTCACATTAGCTGTCGCACCATTTATGAGTAATAATGACTGCTAACAACATCATAGGCCGTACACACCTGCACGCTAATAGCACGATGATAAATCGTTCATAGCATGCAGTGTTTGTACAATTGCACACTTCCATCAGTCACACATGATATCACTGGCTTGACTGATACTAAAAATGTATACAGATGTAGCCACCTTTATCTTGACTGGCTGAGGCGTTTGTCCCGATTGAGCATACGCAGCGTACCGGGGTGTAGGGAGGCGCTCCTAGTCACAGAGAGGCATACCTAATCGCACAGAGGCAGACAGAGCGTTTGGCGTTACCTTTACGTGTACTACCTGCAATCATCCACCAGATGTCGCTTTTTACAATCACCACTGCGCATGCGTGTGGTCTCCCGTAAAATGCAATACTGAAATATAGTATGTGCAGCGTGTAGCTAGTGTGCAGGAGGAAGATGTCCTCAAGCACATAAACAGTATGCTGACATCACTGCTATTTTATTTGTAAAAAGTTTTTTTTTACCTCCATGTCTTGTCTTTGATGTACCTGAATGGAAGATAAAAACTGCAAAGATGGAGCAAGCTAGGTACATAGGCCCTCATTCCGAGTTGATCGCTCGCTAGCTACTTTTAGCAGCTGTGCAAACGCATAGTCGCCACCCACATGGAGTGTATTTTCGCTTTGCAGGAGTGCGGACGCCTTTGCAGCCGAGCGGTACAGAAACATTTTGTGCAAAACAAGACCAGCCCTGTAGTTACTTATCCTGTGCGATTGATCCAGCGACGGAGGTCCCGGAATTGAGTCATTCACCCGCCCTGCAAACTCCTGGACACGCCTGCGTTTTCCCAACCACTCCCAGAAAACAGTCAGTTGACACCCATAAACGCCCTCTTCCTGTCAATCTCCTTGCGATCGGCTGTGCGAATGGATTCTCTGCTAGAACCATTGCACAGCAACGATGCTCTTTGTACCCGTACGACGCGCGTACGCATTGCGGTGCATTTCATGCGCAGTTTTGCCATTTCTTTTACCTGATCGCTACACTGCGAAAATCGTCAGCGAGCGATCAACTCAGAATGACCCCCATAGTGACAAGAATCCTGATCAATCAGCTGTGAGATTCTGATACTGAAATGCAGACACAGGAGGATGCCCGACTCCAACGTTTTTTTTGAGAACGAGAAAGAGTTAATAAAATTAATTTCTCACGCAACTTGGTGGTATGCATGAACACATTTCTAGGGAAAACAGAGAGGCACAGATGTCCTTAACGGTCTGGTGTCTAGATTACACTATTCGCACCCTTCACACCCTTGTCCAGTGTATCCTCCTCACTATTCTGAGGGTCATTTTCCAGCTACCAGCATCATAGCAGAGGCATGCAGTATATGGAAACAAACCCCTCAAACCACCTAATGCGTCTCCACAAGGCACTGTCCATAATAGTCCAGATGGCACAGGTAATACTACTCACTATGGCGCAGGGCATAGTTATCTAGATGGCACAGGTAATACTACTCACTATGGTGCAGGGCATAGTTATCTAGATGGCACAGGGAATACTACTCACTATGGTGCAGTGCATAGTTATCTAGATGGCACAGGGAATACTACTCACTATGGCCCAGTGCATAGTTATCTAGATGGCACAGGGAATACTACTCACTATGGTGCAGGGCATAGTTATCTAGATGGCACAGGTAATACTACTCACTACGGCACAGTGCATAGTTATCTAGATGGCACAGGTAATACTACTCACTATGGCGCAGGGCATAGTTATCTAGATGGCACAGGTAATACTACTCACTATGGCGCAGGGCATAGTTATCTAGATGGCACAGGTAATACTCACTATGGCGCAGGGCATAGTTATCTAGATGGCACAGGTAATACTACTCACTATGGTGCAGGGCATAGTTATCTAGATGGCACAGGGAATACTACTCACTATGGTGCAGGGCATAGTTATCTAGATGGCACAGGTAATACTACTCACTACGGCACAGTGCATAGTTATCTAGATGGCACAGGTAATACTACTCACTATGGCGCTGTGCATAGTTAACTAGAGGGCACAGGAAATACTACTCACTATGGTGCAGTGCATAGTTATCTAGATGGCACAGGGAATACTACTCACTATGGCGCAGTGCATAGTTATCTAGAGGGCACAGGGAATACTACTCACTATGGCACTGTGCATAGTTATCTAGATGGCACAGGTAATACTACTCACTACGGCATTGTGCATAGTTATCTAGATGGCACAGGTAATATTACTCACTACGGCGCAGTGCATAGTTATCTAGATGGCACAGGGAATACTACTCACTATGGCGCTGTGCATAGTTATCTAGATGGCACAGGCAATACTACTCACTATGGCGCTGTGCATAGTTATCTAGATGGCACAGGTAATACTACTCACTATGGCGCTGTGCATAGTTATCTAGATGGCACAGGCAATACTACTCACTATGGCACAGTGCAGTTATCTAGATGGCACAGGGAATACATTTCCACACGGCACTGTGCGTAACAGTCCACATGCAGTTTTGTTCTGATGTACATCTCTTTACTTCATTGTATCATGCAGTATGAAGATTATGTATTTTATTTCTTATTGGTAAGTAATACTTGCATGGTTACAGATAAACATCAACTCCACATGCTGCTCTCCTTCTCCTTACTCTCCTTCTACTTCTTGATCACATGTTCATCTGTGTAGCCAGATTCTTAAAGGTACAGTACCTCTTCTAGCTAATGCACATAAACTATCTTCATAGATACTACACATGCCACTGTGCATAATAGTCCATATGGCAAAGTAAATAATCCTCCACATGGCACTGTGCATACTTACCCAGATGGCACAGTGAATAATTCTCCACATGGCACTGTGCATACTTACCCAGATGACATGGGGAATAATCCTCCACATGGCACTGTGCATACTTACCCAGATGGCACAGTGAATAATTCTCCACATGGCACTGTGCATACTTACCCAGATGACATGGGGAACAATCCTCCACATGGCACTGTGCATACTTACCCAGATGACATGGGGAATAATCCTCCACATGGCACTGTGCATACTTACCCAGATGGCACAGTGAATAATTTTCCACATGGCACTGTGCATACTTACCCAGATGACATGGGGAATAATCCTCCACATGGCACTGTGCATACTTACCCAGATGACATGGGGAATAATCCTCCACATGGCACTGTGTATACTTACCCAGATGATATGGGGAATAATCCTCCACATGGCACTGTGCATACTTACCCAGATAGCACAGGGAATAATCCTCCACATGGCACTGTGCATCCTTACCCAGATGACATGGGGAATAATCCTCCACATGGCACTGTGCATACTTACCCAGATGACATGGGGAATAATCCTCCACATGGCACTGTGCATACTTACCCAGATGGCACAGGGAATAATCCTCCACATGGCACTGTGCATAGTTACCCAGATGACATGGGGAATAATCCTCCACATGGCACTGTGCATACTTACCCAGATGGCACAGGGAATAATCCTCCACATGGCACTGTGCATAGTTACCCAGATGACATGGGGAATAATCATCCACATGGCACTGTGCATACTTACCCAGATGGCACAGTGAATAATCCTCCACATGGCACTGTGCATACTTACCCAGATAGCACAGGGAATAATCCTCCACATGGCACTGTGCATACTTACCCAGATGACATGGGGAATAATCATCCACATGGCACTGTGCATACTTACCCAGATGACATGGGGAATAATCCTCCACATGGCACTGTGCATACTTACCCAGATGGCACAGGGAATAATCCTCCACATGGCACTGTGCATAGTTACCCAGATGACATGGGGAATAATCCTCCACATGGCACTGTGTATACTTACCCAGATGACACAGGGAATAATCCTTCACATGGCACTGTGTATACTTACCCAGATAGCACAGGGAATAATCCGCCGCATGGCACTGTGCATACTTACCCAGACAGCAAAGGGAATAATCCTCCACATGGCACTGTGCATACTTACCCAGATGACACGGGGAATAATCCTCCACATGGCACTGTGTATACTTATCCAGATGGCACTACTCACAGCCATCCACTGGGCATCACTTCTTACAGACAGTTGTAAATAATCTTTATTCTTCGTCATTCATCTTTTTGAAAATGTTCTTGTGTATTCTGCACTGTTCAGGCCTGTCAAGTGACCAGACCATACCTGGCCGTTACCTCAGCCACTTCTACATATAGGGGTGAACGTTAGGCTAAATGTACACGCATTATGCCCTCTATTTATGTGTCTGATGTCTACAACCATTATGGACTATTTATGTTCAAAAATTTAAGAAGTATTTTAAACTGTAAAGATGTTATATTTAAAGTGATACATGTAAGGTAACATGTACATAACTTTTTCAGAAACAATAAAGCCAAATATTTATTTTTTAAATAATAAAAACAAAACTTTTTTGCAATATATGTCATGTGTCCTCTGCTTTGTCATAGTAGTAAAGTTAGCAGTGAGGGTTTTGCGTATCTCCTCAGCACTGCCACTACTTATCTCCACCTCGTAGTCTACGGGAGTATGGCACAGTTCAGTTTGCTTAACATTCCACTCCGGCAAAAAGTGTTCCTTCTGTATCTCACAAAAGTTGTGGAGGATACAGCAAGCAGCAACCACATCCGGCACCAGGGTGATGACAATGTCATTGCGCTTTATTAGACACCACCAGTGCCCGTTCAGTCTCCCAAAGGCTTTCTCCACCAACATCCTGGCTGAGCTGTGAGTGTGGTTGAAATGCACTTGTTCCGGAGAGAGTGGGAGATGCTATGTGTAGCCCTTGATGAGCCATCACCTCAAAGGGTACACCGCATCTCCAATAAAGTGCACCGGGATCTCCACCCCATCAACAAACCTTGATTTCTGTAATGGGAAAAAAATATTAATATATAGTATAGAGTAGGTGGCATATATAATGTTACCAACATACCAACAATCTAATCCTGACATGGGTGAGATAAGTATCCTAAACCCTTCCACCCCTCCCCTTCCGCCTAACCCTTCCTTTCCATAGCCTTACCCTACCCTCCATCCATCCATACCCACCTTTGGGTCACAGCTGTGAGGATCTTCTACGCAAACCTTTCCCATATTCCATGGTGAAACAAAACAGTGTTGTCAAACTTGCTTGCCTCCAGCTATTGTGGAACTACACATGCCATCATGCCCTGCCACAGTTGCAGCACCCCAAAATAGAAAATTTGTGGCAGGGACATGCTGGGAGATTTAATTCCACAGCACCTATAGTTTAACACCCCTGCTACACAACGTAAGAGGCCGGACCTATACCATAATTGCAATCTATTGTATTATTATTCTTCTGTGAAAAATATAACCCATCAAAAGAGATATATTTAGCTCTCTAGGGAACAACCTGCCATGTTGGTTCTCCTCTGCATTCTGGAACAATTCAGAGTTGCCAAGTACCTGGCAGTCGGGAGCACGACCCGGCCAGCCGATGAAGACATCTGTGAAACTGAACAGTATACGTATTAGCTGTGTTTAACAATACACATCATAGGCCAAGCATATCACTCACATTAGAAACCACAATACTACGTACCAACACTTATGGTCAACTACAGCCTGCAGGATGATGGAGTGCTAGCCTTTTCGGTTGTGGTAATCAACTGGGTTGTCGCTGGGGGCAATAATGGGTATGTGGGTCCTATCTAAGGCTACAGCACACTGGGGATATTTACGTTGCAGGAAACCTTTTATGGTATCATCCAGCCAGTCAACTTGCGGTAAGAAGATTAAGTGTTGGTTAAGGGTTCCCAGCAATGCCTTGGTCACTTCCCTCACTAGCACACACACCGTTGATATGCCAACACTAAACAAGCAGGCGATTGTGCGGTAATCCCCTGGTGTTGCACACCACCACAACACAATCGCCAGTCTCCTACACCGCTCGATGGTCTTGCGGTAGTTGGTGCTTCCACTGGTGAGTGCTGGAGTGAGAAGTTCCTGCAGGTTGTAAAACGTATAACACAACATCTGAAAGTGTGCCATCCACTGCTCTAGCTGAAAAGCTTCCACGGTCGCCCAGTATTTTTGTCCATGCCTGTGGTCTCTGGTCCACAATGATCGATTAGTCACGCTGGTAAATCTCAGGGTAGACATAATGCTGCCCAAAATCAGGGCTCTCCTCCTGCGCAAATACCGGCATCGAGTATTAGCCCTCTCCGCCAGAAATTGACCCTTCTCCTCTTGGCATAAGTCTGAGCCAGGTAGCACAGTGCTAGCAGCTGCATCAGGTTCTCATTTGTTGTGTGAAACAGCAAAAAACAGCATCAACTCAGGAACTCCGGGCAACTCAGCAGTAACTCATCGGCCATGGTTAATGCAATGCTGTGATCAGTCACCACCCACTTTCATGACCTCATCTCTGTGTGCCATAAAAACAGCCCATTTCTTATGACACCCAAGTCTATTGCAGGACTGACACGGGTTCTGTCTGAAAGGGGTAGACTCGGGAATAATCCAGGTTAAATGTGCTGTGTGAAAGGGGGTTAGGAACTGTAACCTTAGTTTTTCAATTCAAACTTTCCCCTGCACTTGGAACTCAGTAATATTCCGCCCGGCTGGGCATTGCTCACTTGAGCTGGGGGATCTGCATGGCGGCCTGGCGCATCCACACTGTGTCGCACTGAAGGGAACTGTTCCCACCTGAACGTACCGCTGACGGATGTCTCACCCATGCACAGGGTGATAACAAGCGGCTTTCAACTACCTATCCCGTGCAGTAAGGGATTACAGCGTCTCAGTGAGTTGCAGCAACCGCATGGTTCTATAATTCTTATTTACTCCATGGAAACATCTATTTAAGTTTGGACACTTATATATGGTCATAGACGTTAACTATACCAGTTGGAGGATTTATTCCCATTTGAACTGTGAGATATGGAATTATTTTGAGAGAACAATTCAATCTAACAGAGTGTGGCTCTCCCCATATATTTCAGCGTCCCATTCATGCATCAATTTACTATATATGTATGCATCTATGTAATCTTAGAGGCTCATAATACCTCACTTTCATGCTTTGAGAATTGTTGTGGTCTTTTTTAGTAAGTCTGTTATTGTTTTTATATGTTAATAAATTGTTTTCTATCAACACCATTGTAATTGAGCGCCAACCTGGTGGTTTGTTTTAGTTGTTCATTTTTAAGGAGGCCGGCTACCTCCTTACTAGGTGGCTGCTAATTTCAGTGTTATATTTACACGTCTCTGTTCAGCGCCTACAAACCTTTTTTCTGTCTGCCTTCGCAGCTAAGCTGCAAAGGCAGGGGCCAACCCGTATCATGCGAGCGCATCACTGTTTAGCAATCTGCTCGCATTTTAGTGGGGGGAGAGCAGGGCTCGGATTGTGGGGCAGAATTGCCCTGTGCTGGGCATCCCCACCCTGCATGTTAGTGTAAAGGGTTCAACCCGTGCTGAATCGGGCCCTTAGGTTGTTGAAATAATTGATTACTTATCATAACTGTAGAAGAGCTAGAATACAGATAGATCCACAGTTATCTTGACTAGTTTGCTGCACCTAGGCACAACATGATTTATTTACATAAACCCTTCATCTATTCTTAAATTTTTTTTTTTGTGAAGCTTCCTATGTATCATATTATTATTATTATTATTATTATTATTATTAATCACAATTAACCCCTTTGCTATGGAGTATGAATGGGGCTCATCTAGACACCTAGACTGTGGAGGACAAACTCCAGTGAAGAGATACATTTAAAACAACAGTTTTACCTTTACACCGTGAGTTCTAACAACCGGTAGGGACCCCTGGCAGCAAAGAGACCAGGAAATCTCCATCTTGTGATGGAAATCCTGGCCTTGGCCCACCCCAAGCTGGAGGCAACACACCTTAATTTTTGGAAATGGAAGCCGCTAACCACCCGCTCCCTGTCAGTCGCTAACAATTTGTAGCTGTATTGTGTCCATCGAAGCAGGACCCACATTGCACTTGCACAGTACGGGTCCAGTGCATGTGCATATCACCAAAACTCACTACAGTATGTGCCGCACCACCAACCACATCTAAATAATGCCCAATGTGTCTCCTTAGTAGTTCATGTCTGGTGATGGCGACTTTCAAAAGTCTAATAGTTCTAATGGTATTTTCAAATGAACCTAAAACAGATGGGGGATGTAGCCTCAGCAAGAGAGGTTTCAGAATGCAACTCTGACCTGGAGGCTAAGGAACGAGAGGCTAAATGGAGGTACCACCTAGAGATGGATAATATTCACAGCCATTCTGCAGCCAGAGACCCAGTAATCAGCACATCCCATCAAGAGCATTTCTGTGTAATGGAGAAAGATGGTGATTTAGATATGTGTCTCAGGGAGTTGAAATTACAGACTATGTTGATCAGAAAGATCAACTTATTCCAGAGAAGTTTCTCCCAATGTTCCCAGCTGATGTGCAGAGTAATTATTGGATTATAGTGCTTTATTATCCCAGAAAGAAGCCAGATTAGCAGATACTGTAGGTACACCATCACGAGGGCTCCAACAGTGAAGAGAGCTAGGGAAAATCTGCTGGGAAAGTAAGGCAGCCTTGGGGAACACTACCACTGTACCCTGTATCTGAATTTGCTGTTTCTTCACCTTTTTGGCAGGGTTGGGGCAAAACCAGTTTTGGAGGATTCCAGCACTTGTCCTAATTGCTACAAATCGGGGCATATCAGTGTCACCTTTCCAGTGAAGGGAAACCTAAACCCTCTCCTCTGGGGGTCCGTACCTTCAGACTTTCTCCAGCTGTCCTGTGTGTGGAAGGACCCCAAGAGCAATTAGTCACTTGTAGTGACAAGGTAACTGTGGGTTTTAGAGACAGAGGGGCAGATGGTACTCTTGTGCTTTCAGAACTTGCCGGTCCTGAGGATATTATCCAAGAATATACTTACTGTACTCTGTGCATGGAGTTGGAGGATTACATCATGCCGTGCATATGGCAAGAGTTTTCCTGAACTGTGGATCAGAAAGAGGTGTGAGAGAAGTTTGTATTTTGAATAACATTGCTCCAAATGTGCTATTGGGATCTGATTTACAGTAGTCAGACTGGATTCTGAGTATGTAACTGATTGTGATGTCACTGATGATTCTGTGGGGCAAATTGCACTCTGCTACTGTGACACCCCGCTCATCTGGCTGCCTATAGATGGGGAAAAAATCCCCTTTGTAGTCTATGGTGGGAACTTACGGTCTACCACAGACCACAAGGTTAATTGAGATCACTCTTGTTGGTCACCTCAATTAACCTTGCAGTCTGCGGTAGACCACAGGTTCCCACCATAGACTACAATATGTATTTTCCCCCATTATAGCCTATGGGCTCTGCTTGACTGACAGGCCCGGAGCGCTCAGCCAATAAGGAGATTGCTATGTCATGGCACTCGCTGATTTGCTTGCAGGTCTCCAAGTGCCAGAGGTCATGATTGGACCCGCCCTTTGGGTAAAGGGGATCAATGTGTTCATATAGATATCCTTTCTGTGGAGCGGTATTTCACTTTTTTTTTTAACCCTGGATGCCTACATGGACTGAAGAGGACCAATCTACACTGGAAATAGGTAAGTATATATATTGGCTGCGTGGGATGTAGGTAAATATATGTAAGTGTGAGTGCAAGTGTGATTTATTAAACTTTTACTACAGTATGTACAGTGTTTGTGTCATGTATTTATTGGAATATTTATTTTACTGTGGAACTACGGGTACCAGTGGGCCCTTTAATGCTCCTCGTGCTTGTACTTGTGGTTCTCAAGGACCAGCATGCAGGGGAGACTTTCTGGGACCTGTAGATCTACAGCAAAAGTCAATATTTATTTCAATTTTTTACAATTTTAATGGCTATCCACAGCCCACAAAATGTGTGGACAGCCCTGGGCATCATCCTTGGCCCTTGGGTGCCTGGAGGAGGGAGCCCTTTATTTGAGAACCCCGGCCAGGGGTGACTAGTTGGAAGGGGTAAAGGCAGCAGGGACCTACTGTATATGTTACAAGCCGCTCATGGTTCTTCTGTTTAACTACTTTCCAGCAGCTAGATTCCTGCATGGCTGCTGTATAATTAGCAATTTGCCTCTGTGTGTCTAGCTTTCCAGGTACATTGTATCTCCTCATTAGGAGGCTTGGTTTCTCTGGCTGTTATGATTGGGAGTGTCTCCCTTTATTAACCAGCTTGACCTTTACCTGACACCAGTAATAGGTTCTAGTTCCTGTTGGTACCTGGTCCTGGTCCTCGTCATGCAGTTGTGTATTGAGACTGTGCAGTTAGTGCAGTCTGTTCCAGTTGCCAAGCTTATTATCATTGTACACAGCAAAATCCTGCTCAGAAGCCGGCCTCAGTCTCAGTGTCTCTGGATCTCTGCTGCCCTTCAGGTGGTTCTGTTTCAGTTCCAGTTACCAGGCTTCTTCAGAATCCACATCAGAGAGATTATGCTATGTCCTGGGATTTTGCATTAGTTATTCTCAGAGTCTGAGTTTCCCATTGATATTTGATTATTTATATCATCTTGTGCATTGTTGAATTTATTATCCATTGATATTCAGTTGTTTATATCACCCTGTACATTGTTGCATTCATATACAGCTTAAAACTAGTTGCTTATACCACCTTGTGCATTGTTGCATTCCCATACATTCAAATGCTTATTTCAGTTTGTGCATAGTGCAGCTTGATCCGGTATTACCTGTCATACTTCTCATCCAGTGAGCTTTCACTCTACAGTTTCTATTTTTGCCCTTGCCCAGCCTCCTATAGTCACCTTGTCCTTCTATAAGACCTGGGGGCATCTGAGAACTGGGTGGAACTAATTCACCTAGGAAAGGCGGATGCTATAGGTGAAGCCTAGTATTCCAATAGGCTAGAAGACTTCTGGGCAAGCCTAACACTATATAAATGTGTCCCCAGCTATAGCATCATCTCCTTGACTAGTGGAGTCCGGTGATGGTTTAAAAATACGGGGGACCCTTACATCCTCTCCTCCTGTATTTGTATAACCAGGACTGGTCCAAGAGCCCGGTGTAGGTTGTTATAATATGTAGGACCACTACAAAAAATGTCCCTGTATGTTAGTAACCAGGACCAGCTCAAAGTTATGCTTTTCATTTGGGGGGGGGGGGGGGGAGAGGCTGCATGTCTTTTTTTTTACTTTTTTAACTCTTTCTTTACTTTTAGTGAAATAAGCATAAACAGATCTCACTGATCTCTGCATGTTTCTGGCAATCTTGACAGCCAGGTCTATTTTTCTAGCAATTTTTGGTAAGGGTTTGTGTGCGACTTTGAAAATTGCCCCCTATTACATTTGCGATTTCAGAGCTGGGAGTACATGTGGCCAGCGCACTCTCCTTTACTTGGCTCTCAGCACTAACACCTACACCATTCCAGCTGCACAGCCGAACCTCCTTACCTATGGGCACACAAAGTGGCATCCTCCTGCTGCATGGGACCGGCGATGCACAGACCCCAGCAAGCTCTGGCCACAAGCTGCAGGGACCTGGCTCCTCCACATCCCTCTGAGGGCATACTGTGGCATCTTCCTGCTGCATGGAACCAGGACTGTGCAGCCCACTGTTATAGGTAGTAGTGCTGGGAGGTACTGTAATGTGTTATGATAGGTAGTAGTGTTGGGTCCTAGGTGTCAATTTAAATCCCTTTCACATCACACAAATAACCCAGTATTGACCTGCTATATTGTCGAGTTGATGCTGGTCACTATGCGGTGTGATATGGGTCAGTCCCAAATTCCCGGGTTGCATGAACCTGTATTTCAATCCGGGACTAAAGAAGGGTTATTCCTGGGTTATTACCATAGTAGCATAGTTTCTTAATTTGAAAAAAGACAATTTGTTCATCGAGTTCAACATATTTGTGATCTCCTACTCTGTATTATTTTTAGGACTAATTTTGTCTGTGAATGTCGGCTGTTCTGTTTATTCCTCTTTTGTTAATTATAGTGCAGGATCTACCCACCATAACCCTGTATATCCTTATCCATTCGGAATTTATCTAGCCCATTTTTAAAAAATATTGGCCGAGTCTGCCATTACTACTCTCTCAGGCAGGGAATTCCAAACACGTATTGTCCTTACTGAGAAGAAACCTTTTCACGTCTGTGTGCAAAATCTCTTCTCCTCTTACCTAGGCAGGTTTCCACGTGTCCTCTGTGTTGATCTTATCAAAAATAGCTCTGTATATTGTCCCCTTATATATTTGTAAATGTTAATCATGAACCCTCTTAATCTTCTCTCTTCCAGTGTAAACATGCCATGCCTAATAAGCCTTTCCTCATATTCCAGCATCTCCACCCCCTTAATCAGTTTGGTTTTCCGCCTCTGAACCTTTTCTAGTTCCAGGAGATCCTTTTTGTAGTATGGTGCCCAAAATTGTGCACAGTATTCAAGATGTGTCCTCACTAGGGATTTATAAAATGGGAGTATAACATAAATTTCCCGCTTTTTCCATGCTAATACCTTGTTTGCCTTTTGCTGCAATCCTACTTTGGGTATTGCTGCTAAGTTTGTTATCTATCTGAACACCTAAGTCTTTTTCCAGTACAGAATTCCCTATTTTTACCCCATTTAGTATGTAGGTGGTATTTTTTTCCTTGCTTCCAAAGTGAATTACCTTACACTTGTCTGTATTGAACCTCATTCTCCATTTTGCTGCCCATGCTTCCAGTTTAATTAAATCATTCTGAAGAGACTCAGCAACCCCCACTGAATTTATAACCTTACACAATTTGGTATCGTCTGCAAAAAATTGACACCATGCTCTCAAAACCTACTGCTGGATCATTTATAAAAATGTTGAACAATAGTGGTCCAAGTACAGACCCTTGTGGCACACCATTAAGTACTTCAGTCCAATTTGAAAAAGTTCAATTTACCACAACTCTCTGCTCCCTATTATCTAACCAATTTCTAACCCAAGTGCATATTGTGCTCCCTTGCCCCAGTTCTTGTAACTTATACAGAGTGATTCAAAAGTTGCAGTACATCCTTTTGTTTCAAAAACTGTGCAGGAAATGGGAAAACTGAATACTCCAGTAAGGTATGAGTGGGGTGGGCTATGTACTGAACACGGGCGCCATCTTGAAATCGTCCATCTTGAATCTCAATCAGTTTTTTTCAAATGGAAAGGGGGTCATGTAACAAATGACATCAGAATTTGCTGAAAAGTTTATTGCTGCAAAGAGATTTGAAATAGCAGCTATGGGCCCTCATTCCGAGTTGTTCGCTCGCAAGGCGATTTTAGCAGAGTTACACACGCTAAGCCGCCGTCTACTGGGAGTGAATCTTAGCTTCTTAAAATTGCGAACGATGTATTCGCAATATTGCGATTACAAACTACTTAGCAGTTTCAGAGTAGCTTCAGACTTACTCGGCATCTGCGATCAGTTCACTGCTTGTCGTTCCTGGTTTGACGTCATAAACACACCCAGCATTCGCCCAGACACTCCTCCGTTTCTCCAGCCACTCCCGCGTTTTTTCCGGAAACGGTAGCGATTTTATCCACATGCCCATAAAACGCCGTGTTTCCGCCCAGTAACACCCATTTCCTGTCAATCACACTACGATCGCCGGAGCGAAGAAAAAGCCGTGAGTAAAAAAACTATCTTCATAGCAAAATTACTTGACGCAGTCGCAGTGCGAACATTGCGCATGCGTACTAAGCAGAAAAACGCTGCGATGCGAAGAAAATTACCGAGCGAACGACTCGGAATGAGGGCCATGGTTCAAAAGTTACAACACTTTTTTTGTTGCAGGTAAATGAAGATGGTTTTGACAAAAGAGAAGAGAATTGAGGTCATTTTAATGTCAAACATCATGTGCTGTGTTGTGGGCTCTTCACAAAGGTTGCCAAAACCATTGTTGAAGTTGTGTAATCACTAGTACTTTTTGGACATCCACTCCGTGACTTGTCAGCCACAGTACCAGTTTCTCAGAATTTGGATAATTGGGCACCTGACAGTGTTATGTGAAATTGGAGGTCTTTCTCAGTGCTGGTTGTTAAAATCTGCAGCTATGACATGGAAGCTTTATTCTCTATACTGTACATAAAAATTACCTCAATTCTCTCCTCTTTTGTCAAAGCCATCTTCAATTACCTACAACATAAAAAGTGTTGTAACTTTTGAACCATAACTGCAACTTCAAATCTGTTTGCCGCAATAAACTTTTCAGTAAATTCTGATGTGTTTAACATGTTACACAACCCTCTTTCCATTTGAAAAAACTGATTGAGATTCAAGATGGATGATTTCAAGATGGCGCCCATGTTCGGTACATACCCTAAAAGATAGCCCACCCCACCCATACCTTACTGGAATATTCAGTTTTCCCATTTCCTGCACAGTTTTTGAAACAAAAGGGTGTACTGTGACTTTTAAATCACCCTGTAGCTGAGTCTCATGTGCGGTACTGTGTTGAAACCTTTAGCAAATTCTAAAAAGATTACATAAACCTCCTTACCCTAGTCTAGGTTTACACTGTTTCATAAAAGCCTAATAAGTTTGTTTGACATGATCTATCCTTCACAAATCCATGTTGGTTCCTATTAATAACCTTATTGGCTTAAAGTAACTTCTGTATGCTATCCCTTAAAATACCTTCCAGTACTTTCCTCACTATAGATGTAAGACTAACTTGTCTATAGTTACCTGGTTCAGATTTACCTCCCTTTTTGAATATCTGCACTACTTCCGCTAAACGCCAGTCTTTGGGAACCATGCCTGATGTAAGTGAGTCATTCAAGATCAAAAATAGCGGACTTGCTAGTTCGGAGTGTAGTTCTATGAGAACATTTGGGTGAATTCCATCGGGACCAGGTGATTTATTAATCTTATATCTCTAGCATCCACAAGGGATATTGGGGACATATTAGTATGATGGGGTATAGATGGGGTACAAAGGAGCCAGTGTACTTTAAACTGGGCGTGCTGGCTCCTCCCCACTATGCCCCCTCCTACAGGCAGTTTAGAAAAAAGTGCCCTTGCAAGTTGCAGAGCTACTTCCCAGCTGCAGTACCACAGTCCTGCAGCAGGGGACAGCATGTGGCTGTCGCAACAGCAGGATGCCGCACACCCATGACAGATGTCTGAAGGTGATCGTCAGTGGTGAGTATAAACTAGGGGGCCCACTAGGGGGGTCCCTCGGTTCATGGTGTGGCTATCACATGGGTGAGGCATATGGTACCCTCCTAGGGGGGACCCGCTATAGCCCCTATATAAAACTGGGTAGCGGTGGGCTTAACTGCACATTTATGTAAGGTTACAGCATGTTGAAGACATTGCCAGTATAAAAAATATTTAGTAGCTCCAGCGCCATTACAGGGGGCGGAGCTACACCTGAGCAGGCTCAGCAGTATTTTGGGTGCCTTCCTCTGCAGATGCAGCAGCAGCCTCACACAGCTTCCCCATGCCTCAATGTGCACATTACTTTTCCCTAAAGGGAAAACAATATTAACAAACAGTATTCAATGATATTTTAAAAAAAATGCTGATAGCCTCTCTGGGGCTCTCTAGCATTGGGTGTGATGTGCCTTCTCTTCCTCTGTGTCTTCTCTCACATACAGTAGGGCTGGCTTGCATTGTAACTGTCTTGTATGTGTATTGTTGTGTGTTACTAAATCATGGTAATACACAAGTTATGCAGTGTATGTAACACCAGATTCTCCCCACTCTCATCTGGATCCATTTCATGTGAGCAGTGTAGTCAGTCCTCACATAATGTTGAAGACAATGTGGGGGAGGGTCACGAGCCTTCCTGGTTGGGTACAATCAAATATATGATGTCTGATATGTCATCTCAGCTCACTGCAAATGCCCACAAAACACAAGAACTGCAACAAGCAGTAGCAGGGCTGGTGTTTCCCATCCCTCCCTATCCACTACAGAGCCACAAAAACGTGCTTTACCTGCACTGCTATCTGATACTGATGATGATGTTCAGGATGATGGGGATGATATTGACCCCATAAGTGGTGATTCCACTCCTACACAGGGTATTAAACCCCTCATTTTAGCTATAAGGGATGTGCTAAAGCTCCCTCTGGAGGACACTGCAAATAAGCAGTAATTTTTCCTCCCACAAGACAAACTGAATGTCACATTTCCTGATTCTAAAGAATTGGAAGATTGGAAACATCCAGATAGAAAATATTGTGCCAAAACGGTTTTTGCATACCTTCCCCTTTGCTTCTGAAGGCAGAAAATTCTGGGAAGAATCTCTGGCTGTAGACGTCACAGTCTCTCTTCTCTCAAAAAAGGCGATACTCCCTGCTCTGGGCTCCTTTACTGTGTAGGACCCAACAGATAGGAAAATCAAGACCACACTGAAGTCTACCTACATAGCTGCAGGTATCTCTCAAAGACCGGTCATTGCAGGTTGCTGGATGACACATGCAATTCATTCCTGGGTTACCCAAATTCAGGAGGATCTCTCGGGTGATATGACCCTGGTTACTATGATTGCTTATCTTAAACACATACAGAGCACGGCACAAGTCCTCTGTGACTCCCTAAAAAAGATTGGCAATACTAATACTAGGACCACTTCTATGGCAATGTCAGCACACAGAGCCATATGGTTGCATCAGTGGATTGCAGATGCTGATTCCAAATGCAATGTGGAATGTCTTCACTTTACAGGTTAATGGCTCTTTGGAGGTGAATTAGATGCGTGGATCTCTAAAGTTACTGCAGGGAAGTTCACGTTATTTCCCTCTGGGGCTCCGCCTGCTAGAGGTTCCTACCCGGGCCCATCTACTCAGTAGTTTCGGTCCACCAGATTTCAATCTAGAGCCAGAGATGCCTCCAACACGGCTAGAGGCAACAGAGGTAAGCCTAGGAAAACAGCAGTAGCCGGCTCTCAGAAACAGAGCACCAGTTCAGCTTCCGCAAAACCCTCAGCATGACGGTGCCCACCCACCCTGGGTGGACCTCGAGGTGGGAGCTTGGTTATGTCACTTCAGCGATGTCTGGGAAAGTTCCTGCCATGATGCCTCAGTAATGGATCTCATCTTTCAGGGTTACAAGCTGAAGTTCGACGGTGCTCCTCCCAAACAATTTTTCTAATCAAGCTTACCAGCTTTGGAAAATATGTGTGCTATGCTACTACTGGCCATTGCAAAGTTGGTCCAGTCCCAGGTCATTGTTACAGTACCCCTGCAACATTGAGGACAAGGTTAATACTCTAGTCTGTTCATAGTGACGAAACCAGAAGGGTCTGTGAGACCCATTTTAAATCTGAAGTCCTTGAATCCTTAGCTGAAGGTTTTCAAATTCAAGATGTAATCTTTGAGAGCAGTGATCGCAGGCCTGGAACAACAGGAATTCCTAGTGTCCCTGGATATCAAGGATGCCTACCTCCATATCCCAGTTTGGCCACCCCATCAGGCCTATCTGAGAATCGCCCTGATGAACGATCATTAAAAGTTCCAGGCATTACCCTTCGGCCTGTCTACAGCTCTGATGGTATTCATGAAGGTGATGGCGGAAATTATGATCCAGCTCAGAGTCCAGGTGTCAACTTGGTTCCTCAGCTGGACGATATCCTCATAAAAGCAAGTTACAGGAAACTTCTTCTACTCCATATAGATCACATTATCCAACTTCTGTCACATCACAGGTGAATCCTCAATCTACAGAAGTCCCACCTGAAGCCATCTCAGCGGCTCCTATTTCTGGGAATGCTACTGGATACTGTAATACAGAAAGTTTTCCTCCCAGAGGACAAAGTGAGAACTCTCCAGGAAATGGTTCACATGGTTATCCGACCTGTATCCATTCATCTTTGTAATAAGATTGTTGGGAAAGATGGTAGCTTTGTACAAGGCAATACAGTATGGAAGGTTCCATGCCAGACCCTTTCAACTGGATATGCTAAACAAGTGGTCCGGTTCCCATCATCAGATGCACCGGATGATTTAACTGTCACCCCAGGCCAGAATTTCACTCCAGTGGTGGCTGCAGACTTCCAAACTCCTGGAAGGTCGATGCTTCAGGATTCAGGATTGGCTCCTCCTCACAACAGATGCGAGTCTGAGAGGATGGGGAGCTGTCACCCAAGGAGCGCAGTTCCAGGGCAGGTGGTATGCCCAAGTGGCCCTACTTCCGATCAACATCCTGGAATTTCAGGCTATCTACTATACTCTGATTCAGGCCTCCCATCTACTGCGGGATCAGGTGATCCAGGTTCAGTCAGACAATGCCATGGCTATGGCGTACATCTCTCGACAAAGAGGGACAAAAAGCAGGGCCTGCATGCAAGAGGTTTCAAGAATGCTCCTCTGGGCAGAAAGATATGAAAGAGCACTGTCCGCAATATTCATTCCGGGAGTGGACAACTGGGAAGCAGACTTCCTGAGTCGCCACGATCTCCATCCAGCGGAGTGAGAACTACACCCTCAGGTATTTAAACTGATCATTGACCAGTGGGGTTGCCCCCAGATTGACATGATGGCGTCTTGCCTCAACAAGAAACTTTGCTGCTATTGCTTGTGAACCAGAGACCCTCAGGCGAGTGCAGTGGATGCTCTGATGTTGCCTTGGCCTTACCGGCTGGTCTACCTCTTTCCTCTGATTCCGTTGATCCCAAAGGTGCTAAAGAGGATCTGTCATCAAGGAGTGCAAGCAAGCCTGAATACCCCGGAGAGCATGGTACGCGGATCTTCTTGACATGTCCGTGGAGGACTCTTGGCCTCTGCCAATAAGAAGGGATATTCGTCAAAAGGTCCTTTCTTCTACCCGGACTTACTGCAGCTTCATTTGACCGCATGGAAGTTAAGCGGAACATCCTAGATCACAAGGGAATTTCCAAAAAGGTCATTGCCACTATTGTGCAAGCCAGAAAACCTGTGACGTTAAAACATTATCAACATATCTGGCGGAGATATGTTTCCTGGTGTGAGGAATGCACATATCCATCTGCAGAATTCCACTTGGGAATATTCCATCATTTTCTGCAGGCTGGATTGGATAAAGTCTTACTTTCTGGGATCCATTAAGGTCCAGATTTCAGATCTTTCAATCTTCTTCCAAAAGAAGTTGGCTATGTTGCCAGAAGTTCAGACCTTCTTGCAAGGGGTGCTTCACATACAACCTCCGTTTGTGCAGCATATGACACCTTGGGATTTGGAAGTGGTGTTGCAATTTCTGCAGTCCTCCTGGTTTGAACGTATGATGACAGTAGAAGACAAGTACCTCACGTGGAAGACGGTGATGTTACTGGCCCTGGCTTCTGCTAGGCATGTCTCAGAATTGGGGGCCTTATTGTGTAAAAGTCCATACCTGGTCTTTTACGAGCTCAGGACTAAACAGCAGTTCCTGCCGGAGGTGGTCTCCGCGTTTCACTTGAATCAACCTATTGTGATTCCGTCCAGTTCTGGCACTTCTGCTCCTCCGAAAGTATTGGATGCGGTGCAAGCCTTGAATATCTATGTCAAGAGGACGGCTCAAAACAAAAAGACGGATTCCTTGTTCGTGCTGTATGATGCAAAGAAAAAGTGTTGCCCTGATTCACAGCAGTTCATTGCTCTTTGGCTTCGACTTACTATCCAACAGGCCTACAGTATGTGTCGGCAGCCTTACCTGTTTCACAGTCTCTAAAGGCCCACTCTATATGCTCAGTGGGCTCTTCCTGGGTGGCTGCCCATGGAGTCTCGGCCATGTACTGTGCAGAGCTGCTACTTGGTCGGTGAAGAACACATTTGTAAAGTTCTACAAGTTTGATACCCTGGCCAAAGAGGATACCCAGTTTGGGCAGGCGGTGCTGCAGATGTCTCTGCATATTCCCGCCAATTCTGGAAGCTTTGGGATATCTCCATCATACTAACATGTCCCCAATATCCCTTATGGATGCTAGAGAAAATAGGATTTTAATACCTACCAGTAAATCCTTTTCTTGTAGTCCATAAGGGATTTTGGGTGCCTGCCTCTGTGCGGTGACCTCTGCAGGTTCTCTGTTATGTGTTACCTGTTAAGCTGTTGCCGTTTTGGTTGCCAGCCGTTTCTGGTCAGGTTATGTTATGGTGTGCTGGTGTAAAATCTCATCACACTTATTGTTGTTACAGTATGTTCCTTCTCTCAAGTATGTCATTTCTCCTGTTTTACCTGTTACTGCCTGTAGGAGGTGACGTAGAGGGGAGGAGCCAGCACACCCAGTTGTAGAAATTTTAACGTGAACTGGCTCCTTTGGACCCCGTCTCTGCCCCATCATACTAATGTGTCCCCAATATCCCTTATGGACTACGAGAAAAGGATTTACCATAGGTATTAAAATCCTATTTTATTCTTTTGTATCCATCACAGACCACTTCCTCACTTAAATAAGCACTTAGTAGTGTTACTTTATCATTGCTTAGGTTATGTGTTAATCACGCCATCTGGTCCTTTATTGTGAATACAGATGAGAAAAACTAATTAAATTTTTCCGCTATATCATTATCATATTTGAATAAGACTCTCACCTTGTACTTTAAAGGGCTTATACTCTCCTGCTTTAATCTTTTGCTGTTGATGTATTTAAAAAACTTTTTGGGGTTTGATTTACTTGACTTTGCTACTAGCTTTTCATATTCTATTTTAGCCGCTCTTATTTCTTTTTTGCATATTTTGTTTAAATCCTTATAGTACTGGAATGACTCAGCTTTCCCGTCTGATTTATATTTTTTGAATGTTCGCCTCTTTTTGACCAATAGTTACTTAATCTTTTTGTTAAGCCACATTGGTTTGGAATTATTACTTCTTTGTTTGCTGCCCATGGGAATACATTTACAAGTATAATTATCAATCAGCATTTTTAATACCTCCCATTTCTCCACAGTCTTTTTTCCTGGAAACAAAATTTCCCATTCAATTTTCCCTTAAAGCTTCCTTCATCATGTCAAAGTTGTCTTTGCTAAAGTTTAGAGTCCTAGTTGAGCCTATATAGGACTGCTTATGAAAACTGGTATTGAATGTGACCATATTGTGGTCGCTGTTTCCCATGAGCTCCCCTACTATAATATTTTACATCAATTCCCCATTGTTTGTTAATACCAGATCTAAGATTGCATTGTACCTAGTTGGTTCCTCGATTATATGTAGTAAGTAGTTATCATTTAGTGTGTTTAAAAATCTATTGCCCTTGCAGTATCACATGAATCATTTGTCCATTTAATCTCCGGATAGTTAAAATCTCCCATCACTATTACGTCTCCTAATCCTGCCACTTTTTCAATTTTTTTCAGTAACAATTCCTCATCAGACACATTAATACTAGGTGGCTTGTAGCATAGCCCTAATACTATATTTGTTGTTCCCTTTCCCCTCATACAATTTCTACCCATAACGTCACAACACTATTTACAGTCTTCTCATTAATATCTTCCCGTATATCAGGTTTTAAAAGGGGCTTTGCATAAAGACACACCCCTCCACCCCATTTAATCTGTTTCTCTCGAACAGTGTCTGTCCAGACTGTCCAATCAGGAGATTCGTCCCACCAAGTTTCAGTAATGCCTATAATATCATACTGTTTGCTCGCTGCAAGGACTTCTATTGCCCTCTTTTTTCCTGTAAGGCTTTTAGCGTTTACATTCATACAATTAAGATAAGTATTCCCCCTTGTGCTAGGGACATCATTTTCTATATGCAGTATTGATGACCCGTAATTGTTGTTAGTTAGTGTTTTGGTGATATCCATGGTAATACCCTCGTTAGTACCCTTGCCAGCTGCTCTTTCCCTCCCCCTTTCTCCACCCCCATTTAGTTCACTACCCCCATCCTTACTATTCTCACCGCATGACCTGTAGTTTCTAGCTAAACCATCCCCCCAGGCACCTACTGTAGTTTAAAATCTCCAACCTTCTAACCATCCTTTATCCCAACACTACTGCCCCCTGCTCATTCAGGTGCAATCCATCACAACAAAAAATATTTCACCTGACTGAGAAGTCCACCCAGTGTTCCAGGAACACAAACCCCTCTTTCCTACACTAGTTTCTAAGCCACATATTTACCTCCCGAATCTCCTTCTGCCTCCCTTGGCTAACGCTTGGCACAGGAAATATTTCAGAGAATATTACCTTAGATGCCCTTGCCTTTAGATTCTGGCTGTCCCTATAATCTTTCTTAAGGACATCCCACCTACCACTAACTTTGTCGTTGGTGCCAACACCTCCCAACAATTTTTTACCTACCCAGTCCGCGATGTTCCGTACCCGAGCACCCGGGATACAACAGACTGTACGATTATCACGGTCCTGATAGCAGATTGCCCTATCTGTCTTCCTGATAATAGAATCCCCTACCACCACAATCTGACTAGGTACCTCACTTTCTTTTGTCCCATCAGTGCCAGAGGCACCGTTCCTCCGGCTGCTAGAGGGAACAGACTCCTCCAGCTTTGTCACTTCTTTGCTACCATCCACCGAATCTTTGTCCAATTGGGCAAATTTGTTGGTGTTTGGTAGTTCAGATATGTCGTGCCTACCCCTCATTTTCTTCCTTATAACTGTGACCCAGCTAACTGCCTGGTCATCCTCATCTAACAGTGACCCCTCCCTTAACTCCTCCACCATTCTTTGCTCGAGATTGTGAATATCCCTCAGTCGCATAACGGTTTGCTCTAGATCAGTTATCTGAGCTTCCAGGGCAACCATTCGCACACACCTCGTGCAGATGTACTCACACTGGGATGGTTGCTCCAGGTGCGCGTACATCTTGCACGACATGCACTGAGTGAAATCCCCAATCCCAGCCCCACCCATATTTTTGTAAGGTCTAACTCCATATTACCCAAGAAGAAATATAGAAGCAAAGAGGTTGTCCTCGTATACCGGTGTCCCCCTCTGCAGCTCCTCCACCATTCTATCTACGCTTTTATCAAGATTGTGAATATCCTTCAATAATGTAACGGTTTGCTATAGATCAGTTAACTGGGCTTCCAGGGCAACCGTTTGTACACACCTCGCGCAGATGTTCTTACACTGGGGCAGTTGCTCCAGGTGCGCATACAATTTGCACAACATGCACTGAGAGAGATTCTCAATCATGGCCCCACCCATTTTGTTTGCAAAGCATAACTCAGTTTACCTTTAGAAAACCAATACAAACTATTCAACACCCTATGGTACTATAACCTGGCTGTGAAGAGAAACAATATTCACAACAGAACAGTAATAGAAAATACAATCAAAAGAATGTGTGACAGTGGATAGAAACAATATTCACAACAGAACAGTAATACAATCAGTACAATCAAAGGAATGTGTAACGGTGTATAACAGTGGAGTGTGTGGAATGTGTGACAGTGATGATACTTGTGTATCCGGATAGTGACTGGTCCTCCTGCAGCAGCACCAGCTCACTGGTCACCGCTCCTAGCTCCTTTCTCCTGTACCTGGCATTGTCCACGACAATGTTCCTGCACTTGCTCTACTCCGCTCCCAGTTGCACTTGTCCAAGTTCCGGCACCTTCCACCCTGCTCCCAGCACCGCTGCCCGGTACCTTGCAACTGCTTGCCTAGCACCTTGTGCTCACTACCCTGCACCTTGCTCCTGTTCATCCCACATGCACATCCACAAGTCCCACGTGCATGAATGCTCGTCACGTTCGCTATCGTATCACTTCCGCTATCTCAGGTCAGGTGCAGAGTGAACGGGTTGCGGGTCGAAGTAACCTGGGAAGTAACCTGGGACCTGTTCACAGTATAGGCAGAGGTGGTGTGTAGATGATCTCATCTCCCAGTGCCACCTCCACACCCGCCCCCGATACCACCTTCATCCCCGCCCCCAATGGCAACCTGACCCGGTATATTGCCAGATCGCAATGCCATTCTGAAAGGGGCCTCATGGCAGGTTGCACCCGGGAAGGACAATTCCCGGGTGCGTACCACCATTGCAATGTGAAAGCGGTATTAGTGTGTTATAGGTAGTAGTGCTGGGTTGCAGTGTAATGAACAATCACAATCTCCAAATTGTTGACATGGTAATAACAAAGTGGGCATTGCACCGCATCTTTCCAGCCCTCCCTCCCCAATGTATATCATCTCTCCTCCACTTATACCTGCTCAACACTCCATGCATAGTTCCCCCACATATACACCTGCTCTAACCCATGTATACCATTTTTACATTCCATATATGCTTGTTTTACCCTCAGAATGTATTCCTAGTTTATCCCATGCATACCTGCCTGTACATGATTTAGCACTTTGTATATGATTCGTCATTATGTACTGTACCTATCTTTAAGTGTACAAACTGTAACATCTCTACTTCTCTTGTCCTTCTTTTTAGTATTAGATGAAGATGATAATGTAAAGGACCCCAATGAACAGAGTTAAAATAAATTTTCTCCCTACATGAACCAGCAGCTACTCAGAAAGTATCAGTATTGGATGAGACCCATAGAGATGAGTATAAGAAGAAAAGTGGCCACCACATTAACTTTGTGTTTTCCCAGTGAGGAAGACAATAGTCAATGTCCCATAGGGTCCCTGATTTATGCAGTGAGGAGCTGTTACAAGTGCAGTTGGGCTAGACCTATCAACCCAGTTTCCACTGGAAGCAATGGAAAACACACCAGATCCATATGAACAGTCTGCTAGACCAAATCACTGTGGCGGTCCAATCAAACCTAATAAATGCCAAATTGGCATGTGTATGGTGTGGCCTATTCCAAAGACTAAACAAAACAAATAATTGCCCTCATTCTGAGTTGTTCGCTCGCTAGCTGCTTTTAGCAGATTTGCTCACGCTAAGCCGCCGCCTACTGGGAGTGAATCTTAGCTTATCAAAACTGCGAACGAACGATTAGCAAAATTGCGAATAGACACTTCTTAGCAGTTTCTGAGTAGCTCCAGACTTACTCGGCATCTGCGATCAGTTCAGTGCTTGTCGTTCCTGCTTTGACGTCACAAACACACCCAGTGTTCGCCCAGACACTCCTCCGTTTCTCCAGCCACTCCCGCCTTTTTCCCAGAAACGGTAGCGTTTTTTTCATACACACCCATAAAACAGCCAGTTTCCGCCCATAAACACCCACTTCCTTTCAATCACATTCCGATCACCAGAACGAAGAAAAAACCTTGTAATGCCATGAGTAAATTACCTAACTGCATAGCAAATTTACTTGGCGCAGTCGCACTGCGGACATTGCGCATGCGCATTAGCGACTAATCGCTCCGTTGCGAAAGAAAAATAACGAGCGAACAACTCGGAATGACCCCCAATGTCTTACTTGGGAACTGCTGGCTACTACCAAAAGTTTGTACCCCACTACAGCACACCAGCCAAACCTCTCAATGACTTATCAAGAAAGATGTTGCCCCAGTTGGTGACTTTGACAGAGAATTGTAAAAAAAGGCAGTCAGTGCTTTGAGTTCTGCCCTGTCCAAATCTCCTATACTGCAGGCACCAGATTTCAAGAGGATTTTTACAGTGCAGACAGTTGTCTCCATCTATGGGGGTCATTCTGACCTGATCACTCGCTGCCATTCATTGCAGCACAGCGATCAGGTCAGAATTGCACTGGCGCCACAGTGCGCCGGCGCATATGAGACAGCCGACGACTGACGTAGCCCAGCAATCGCCACTGTCTGATTGACAGGCAGAGGCGGTTGCTGGGTGGGAGGGGGTGGCCACCGTTTTGTGGAAGCTGTCCGGCCAAAGCAGGAGAGGTCGGACCATGCGGGGGTCGGGCTGTAGCGGCTGAGTGATGTCACACACAGCCACTGCGACCCGGGCAGCAACAAGTAGCGCCCGGCTAGCACGCAAAAGCTGCTCTGGCCGGTAGCTACTCCTGAAGTACAAAAGCATCGCCATTGTGAATTGCTTTTGTACTTCTATGAGAGACTGACATGTGGGGCGGACTAGCCCTGTGTTGGGCGTCCCCCCACATGTCAATGTGCCTGAACGCAGCTGTGCAAAATTTAGCACAGCTACGATCAACTCTGAATCACCCACTATGAACAGTAAGCTGTGTTCCAAGAGGTAACTGAACACCCCATAATTTTCCGAACTAAAAAAATACTCCCCAGAGAGGCGGCCTACGCTGTAGTGGAAAAAGAATGTTTAACAATAGTGTGGGTGCTTAAGAATTTAATATCATACCTGATTCGAATTCCCGAAATTGTCGAAAAACTGGACATTTTCGCCCCCCAAAAAAATTTGACAATGCAATTCAGTACTTTTCGTCAAAAAAACGAACTTTCCAAATTCGACTTTTTGAAATTCGACTTTTGTGAAATTCGACATTTCTGCAATGGTACAAATGCGGAATTCGCCAACAGTATATTCAATTGAAGTTTGGAAATTCGACAACAGTGCTTTTAGACAGTAAATTGGTCATTTTCAATCCACCACACTTTGGTGGCGGAATCTATTAAAAAAAATGTAAAACATGTTTTTTTGTGTGTTTTTTTTATTTATTTATATTAGAAGGAATTAGGTACTTGGTTTGTCTTTTTTGGAGGCACAAGTATTATTTATATATTTTTTAAAATATATATATATTTTTTAAATGGAATTGTAAAAATCAGAAAAAAAAATTGCGTGGGGTCCCCCCCCCTTGTCAGCAGTGAGGTCACCCGCGGTCAGCGGCTGACCGCGGGTAACCCCACCGCTGTCCGCAAAGTTCCCACCATTGAAACTAATGGAGGGAGCTGTGCAATGCGCTGTCTGAGCTCAGACGAGCATAGCCAATCAGCAGAGTGCAAGGACGTTGCGCTCGCTGATTGGCTGAAGAGACCTTTCTGTGACAGCTGTCACGGGGAGGTCTCTGCATTCGGGGAAAGGGGTCCCATGTGTAAACATGGGACTCCTTTCAGTCCGTATGGTTTGGGTGTTCATTTTTTTTCTTTTGCCAAGTACGTGGATTATAATCTGGACACTGGATCAGGTGAGTATAATTTTTTTCACAGGTACCCGGATTCTTCAGTGACGAGGGAGGCGTGGTTGTCAGTGGGTCAACATAGGTAAGTATATGTGTGTCGGCAGGTGTGAAATAAAGTTTTACTTTCACAGTGTGTCTCCTGTTTTTATTTAGGTATTTTTTTCCAGTAGAACTTTAGATACCAGCGGGCCCGTTTTTCTCCCGCATGCTGGTACTTGTGGTTCTCCAAGTACCAGCTTGCGGGGGAGGCTTGCTGGAACTTGTAGTACTACTGGAAAAAAACAATATTCTTTACATTTTCTCAAGGCTATCAGCCCCCCATCCGCAGCCCTTGGATGGGAGGGACAGCCTCGGGCTTCACCCCTGGCCCTTGGTTGGCTGGGGGGGACCCCTTGATTGAAGGGGTCCTCACTTCCCCAGGGTACCCCTGTCAAGGGTGACTAGTTGGATATTTAATACCACGGCTGCAGGGCACTGTATAAAAGTGACCCCCGGCTGTGGCATTTTCTGTCCAGCTAGTGGAGCCCAATGCTGGTGTAAAAAATACGGGGGACCCCTACTCTTTTTGTCCCCCATATTTTTTGCACTAGCACCAGACGCAGAGCCCGGTGCTGGTTTTAAAAATACGGGGGATGCCCTGTCCGTTTTCCCCCCAGATTTTTAGAACCAGGACCGGCTTGAAGAGCCCGAGGCTGGTTATGCTTTGGAGTGGGGACCCCACACAATTTTTTTGCAGGTTTTTTCCCATTTTTTAAAAATCGGAACAAAATCCGTCAAATCGGCCATTTTTCGACAGCGGGACTGTCTAATCCTTTTTTTATTGAATATGGTGAATTTCGGCACCCACTTGCCGAAATTCGACGGTCGAATTGTGTTGAAATTAAAAAATGGGCGAAAAATTGCCGCGATTCGCTGCTAATTGCATGTACCCCTTAATCTACTCCCATCTTTGAAGATCTGTGGATCATCTCAGACCTGACCCTATTCCAAAGACCTCCTTACCCATACACCATTAGTAAGTTGCCTTAACCATCATGTTTTTGGTTAAATAGTGACAAGGAAAGAAGGAGGCTGAGTGACAATACCATGGGCCCAGGTCAGATATGTTGGAGGGAGAATCTTTTCCTGGATTCAGTTGTGGTGGCAGTAAGATTATGCAGCAATCCTCTGTTATGGTAATTCAGCAAGAGGCATCTGGAAAAAGTAGAAGTCTCCTGCATGCATTAATTATTTGTGCTGGGACTTGGGAAAGACTGTCAAATTCTTGACATCTGCAGCCATAGAGCACCCAACAACATAGGGCCCATACTGCGCATGTGCAGTATGAGTCCAGCACATGACTTTGTGCTTCAGATCCTTCAGGATCTTAACTAGGACCCATATTTCACAAGCAGAGCAATTCACTACTCTTGGGAAGCCAATCTGACATCGGGAATTGCTCCACCTTTTTGCGTCTCCCCACATACAGATTTATGTGTGATGTTTCACTTTTAACCTTTTTTGAATAGCGAGAATTATTTGTCTAAGTCTTTGTATTTATGTAATTTTTAGTAGTTGTTTTGGTATGTGCTTTAAACATTGTGAGTATCTTTCTCATATTCAAATCCATTTACTAAGATTGGTGAGTGTGCTTTTTATCAGATCAACTTGTTGGTGTATTCAGCCAATTCATGCTACATATATGTACTACAGATTGATTTATGGGTAGTATGGCAATAAGCCTAAAGTGATTTATTGGCTCCACACATTTGTGGTCTATTTACTAAGCCTTGGAAACAGATAAAGTGGACTGAGATAGAGACCAGCCAATCAGCTCTTAACTGTCATGTTACAGACCGTGTTTTAAAAATGACAGTTCGGAACTAATTGGTTGGTACTTTGGAGTCTATTCATCTGAAAAAAGTGGAGAATTGAGCTAGTGGAGAAGTTCCCTATTGCATCCAACCAGTGTTGAGGTAACATTTCTAAGGTGCATTCTATAAAATTATACATAACAACTGATTGATTGCCATGGCCAAATTCTCCACTTTATCACTTCCCCACTCATTTCACTGCTTCATGAATAGACCCCATTTTCTCAGTCCACTTTATCTCTATACATAGCTTAGTACATAGACCCCTTAGTCACAACTACATCAAGTTTTTTAAAAATTATTACATTCAGCAGATTCCACTCAACGTGGACAGCATAGAGCATTCACTCACATGACAAGACATGGAAAGTACCCGACAGCACTCTATTCAATGTTGGGCATGTGACTTGCTGCTGCAGTGACTAGATTGGCATAATGTAAGTGCATCTAATTTGCACCCACAATTTATTCACTTTAATAGAGCTGATCGCGGGTGTGACTAGTCACAGCTCAGAGTAAAAATATGATAAAAAAAAGGGCAGACTAGATGTGCCAAGTGGTTCTAATCTGAAGGCAAATTCTATGTTTCTAAGTCGCATCAAGTGTGCCCGTATGGCCGTGCTGCAGTCTGGATGAACATGGCTATATCTGTATTTGCACAGTGGGCAAATGATGACAAATCAAACTGGTCCATTGTCAAGATCAGCAGCTGCTACACCACAGAGACATGGAGTGGTGACTCAGAAAGGACACATAACAGGAAAGTCAACAGGGTCACTATGACCAAAATAAAATAAAAATACCGTTAAGATATGGAATGTTTTGTTCAATAATTCAGTAACGTATTCTCATAAATAAATAATAAATAAATAAAAAAAATGGTTACATTCAACTTTCGACTTTTACAATTTTTTTTCAAAAACATTATTAAAAAAATGTTTTCCATGTTGAAAACATTTTGGTCATATTAACTGGTCAGTTCAGTTACCCACACATTCAACAAAAATTGCTTTAAGAGGGTTAAAACCCTGTGTCTTCTAGTTTTTGCTATTTGATTAAATTTCGGCATTGAGTTAACATGGCTCTCAGGTGGAATTAAAGCAGATTTCAGTTTGCAGATCCAATCTGCTGTAGATAAAAACAAGAGAAAAATTCTGATTTATTTGCAAAAAGTCAGAACACAGTGAATTACCTCAGAGGCACCCGCTCTCCCTCTATCCCCCTCCCCCGATCACAACGAAAAAAATATGTTTAGACCATTTAAATAGGAAAATATTTACTGTACAATATGGACATGCTATTTTTCTGACGATTTTCTCTAAACAGTAGAAAAATAGGGTAAATGTTGTGTTACATGTATGTTGAGTTATTGGATTGATGGGGTGGGAGTTATTGAGAAAACAGAGTTGCAAAGGTTATTTTTCCAAGTTTATTCATATTTGTATATACACTGCTTTTACTCCAAAATGTAAAAATAAACTATTTGACACTATGTATCTGATTCCAATTGTTTGCTAATGTCCACTATCAGTCTCCTACTCGATCCTGCTATTCTATCTTTGGGGTTATATGTACTTCACATATGTCTCGCACTGCAGAATTAACACGCAACATCCATGTTGCCTTTAATTTTGGAGCATATAGGAGTATTTAGCAGCATATACAGTGTGAGCACACTGCTGCACAAGAACCTGCAATGCAAAAACCTGTAGTTGCATTACATGATGTGGGCCTCATTGTATTTGTGCTGATGAGGAGTCTGTGGCTTCGACAGAGGTGATATAAGCAAGGACTTACACCCATATCCTAAACTAACTGAAATGAAAGAGAACAAAGTTGCCAACCATTATTGCAGAATTATTTAGAATCCATGATAAAAATTTTAGTAAACAAAAGGAAACTATTAGCCAGTCCTCGGAGATGCCTCCACTCTTGCAAAATAATTTAGACACCGAAACACACACACAATATAGTGTGTCCTGAATAAGTTCTCCTGCTGCCAACAGCAAGAGCAGAATGCCAACCCGCACATAAATAGCAAAATAAATGTAACCAAACATGCTATGGTACTAATGACCAGAATAAGGGGGAGGGGGGGGGGAGACACAAATAAAGGGAATAAAGTTTACTATACAGTACATTACTATAACAAATTACTGCAAAAGGCTCCTAAGGGTTCAAAATATTAAATAAAACAGTAAGAAAAAAAAATTAACAACGCAATCTAAAAATGAAAAAGGCTAAAATCTAAAAGCATCAATGTAAAATTGACTTAATAAGTACAATGACACTGCCTGGAGGCAACTAACGTTCATGCTTTAACAATGGCAACTGCCTAGTAAAATTCTTGCATAAACAGTTCAAAACATCCAGGGCCAGATGTAATGGGGTCTGTGTTCGCCCAATGTGCGGGATGCTGACCCCATCACATATGGCCCCGAGTGTTGGCTGAAATCTTGTCAGCCCCAAAAAGCAGGAAGCTAGAATGATATCTAAGGTGAGAAAAGTTTATAATAAAGCAGGACATGAATGATAAAATAATTTAAATATGTAGACCACTAAGGCAATTTTTTTGGGGGGAAATATTACAGACTTTTCATAAAAAATATTCTCTGTCATTGCTGGTCCCATTACAACATTCACAGTGAAAGAGAAAACCATTGCATATTGGTTTACACTACACTTTTAAGCTTTTTCAGTTACCATTTTTTTAAGTATTACTTTTTCAGATCTCCAATGTCCTAATGCCAATCTACTCTTTTTGCAGAAGAAGGCAATTTGGAAGCAATTGCTGAAGCCATATTTTCCCAAAACATTCTTTTAGGTACATATCACAATATTTTGTCTGAATATTGCTGCTGCAGTAAGCTATTATTGTATTGGCAATCATGGATAACTATTTATACAATGGGCTGGAATGGATACACTTTTAAAAGATATTTTTATAGTTTTCAAGTGTGTTTATAACAAACAAGGCCTTCATGATTCTTAGTTTAGGACATCTAATGACCATACAAGGGACTGGCAAACATTGGGCCCATGATCCCATAGAGTTTATGGTTGAACTATTTCTACTGAAAGGTTATACTAGTGAAATAATATGTAATGTGTTAACTAGATAAGTATTTTCATGCGCCTCAACTAGCTTCCATTCGCTAAGGTTATGGCATGAAATTTTGCTTATGGTAATCCCATAAATTAATGTCAACTTTTTGGAGATGTTTAAAAAAAAAAAAAAAAAGTTTAGGTTCTGATTTGATTCTATACTGCAACTATATTTTTAAAACAATTGGCAACATAATAATTCACCTTCTATATTCCTGAAAGTCTTTTTATGCTGCTTTATTTCTTCATTAAATAAAAGATAACATGTACCCAAAAATAGATTTATAGGATCAGTATTGTGAGAATCATTTTTAATTTTTGGAAGGATTTCTGGAATGATACTCATTACTTTTAAAAACCAGTTAACATAAATGATAAGGAATTAAATCTCTAAGAAACAGTTATGGCAGTATAAAATAGTTTGCATAATTGTAATAATTAATTTGGGATCTACAAGTAACATGAATGTAGAGATTTTTTAAAATAAAATACATTAATATATTACATTCTTTGAAAATATAAGACAACTCTCTGACACTTAGAGGGTACAACCTTAAAAAGTGTTTGACACAGAGCTACAACTATGCAATCCCTTACTCACACATTTAGGGAGAGCAGATATGCATGTACTATACCTGTGAGGAACCACAAGGATTTCATAGATTAATAAAGTAGAATTGGTAACCTCAGAATTAATAACCTGTTGCTGAAAAATAGGAGGAATAACCCAAACAGGTTTAGAAAAGTAAATAATGAATTTATTTATAACTAACAGTTTTATAACACATTACTGTTCTGTTCTGTATATTGATATAATAAAACCATTTTAATGAAATACAGACAGTATAGGCTTAGTACAGCATTAAGAATAAATTGTACAGCATCAAAAAAATGACATACAGTAAAACATATAGACAAGGAAAAACAATCACAGAATTTGTTAAATGAAAAATACATTCCTACTTTACCAAAGGAAGGGAAAAAAACATATGAGGATTGGACTCTTAGAAAAAAATGCATACCATAATCTAGAGGATGTATAGTAAAAACATATTTTTTATATGGAAACTGTTTTGAAATAGGAAACAAAAACACACCAAGGCTAGGGCCAATTGTTAAATGGAAGCCAATTTAAAATAGGAAGGAAAGAGCATAATAAGGTTGGATCCTTAGAATAAGACATACTGTAGTCTATAGGATGTAATGCAATAAATATAGGTTAATGAGAAGACTAGAGAGAACGATCCCAGTACTTCTTTTATGGAAACTGTTTAAAATAGGAAATTTAAACAATCTAGAGTTGGACCTTTAGAATAATTGCATAGTTGAGAAAATGTAAATCAGTGAATGTGATTAAGAAAACCAGTAAATATATGTGTTATAGAGTTAATTGACGGTAGAAATAAAAATAGGAGAGCAGACAAGAGAGAACAATTGCAGAATTTGTTGCCCCAGTGAGCATAAAGAAATATACAGATACTGGAGTGGAACCAGAAGTCAGAAGTCATCCATCTATCAAAATGAAATGTTTGAATATGCGATTCTAGAACAAACCAAGGCATCTTTAATTTTGTGTGATTTATAATTAAATAAAACACACCAATTTGTCTTGGAAAGGCCTATCATTTGCTACTTCCCATGACCTCAATGTTTCACAACTTGGATTTATGTTCGCAAATATTTGAGATGCCTCGCCCTGAGGAGATGTTTTAAGGTTGTACCCTCTCAGCACCAGAGAGTCCTCTTGCATTTCAATGTGTATGCTAATTGTTGAGGAAACCCCACAATCTCCACAGGCTTCAGTTATAGGGTACCCTTTGGTTTTTCTAATTTTCCCTAAATCTCATTACCTTCTTTTAGTCACAGAGAAAGTCTGAGGTAAATTGGTTCAAACAATTCTGCTCATTAAACCTTTCACATTTAGTGAAATTGGAGAGATGCAGATGTTATTAGACAAGTTACACAAAAGTTTTCTTTTTGATGCAAAATGTGTTACTACAAAAAAAAATCATTGACATATTATGCAATTTAACAATATTCTAGATAACTACAAATACAAGAATCCTCCCAGTTCCTCAAATTTATATTTCATTTTCCATCCAAATTTGCAAATTCAAAATCTTGTTCATTCCACCTAAAGCTTCTGTAGTATAGAATATGTAGCATAGAATACAGTATGTTCCCTATTATTTAGACATTATTCCATGAGAACAATAATTTACACATGTCCTTGCATTACACACTACAACATCTGCAATATAACATGGTCATGCTTCTTGAATTACAGTACCAGCCGTATCTTCTGTGAGGTCTTGGTCATCTGAAAATAGTAATGTTTCAAAATTTCTCACTAAACTTGTTATTATTTTAAAATTCAAAATACAGCAAGCTGGCAAATGGTTTATAATTTTTCAGTCTTAAAATGTTGATCATTTAGTTTAAATCAATGTAATTTTCTTGATGAATTTATCAAATGCTTTATGGATATCCTTATTTCTGAAGCTATATATGAAAGGGTTAATCGTTGGGGTTACCACAGTGTACAGCAGAGAAAGGAGTTTGCTTATACTCTGTAAATTAGCTTGCTTGGGAACTGAATAAATACTTGTCAGGCTGCCATAATAAATACAGACAGCAACCAGGTGGGAACTGCAGGTAGAGAAGGCTTTATGTCTGCCAGTAAGTGATGGGATTTTAAGGATGGTGGAAACAATATAGACATATGAAACAACAGTGATAAAGAATGGGGAGATAACAAATGGGATGGAAAGCAAGTTAGATTCAATTTCAACTTTATAAGTGTCTGAGCAGGAAAGGTCCAGCAAAGGGCCATAATCACAGAAAAAATGGTCAATCGCATTGGGTCCGCAAAATGATAATTCAAGCATAGGTATAGCTTGATTTATTAGCACTGAATAACTTATAACCCAGCACATTATAACTAATTTCAAGCAAAACATGTGGTTCATTATAGCACTGTAACGCAGCGGGTTACATATGGCCAAATAACGGTCATAAGACATTGATGCCAGAAGGAGACACTCGGAAGATGCTGAGGAACAAAAGATCAAAAATTGAGTGATACAGCCCAGAAGAGAAATGAGGCCTCCGTCATTGAGGATGACATAAAGCATATTGGGGACAATATCTGTGGCCATCAGAATATCACAAACAGAAAGTTGAGTAAGGAAGAAGTACATAGGAGAATGGAGATTCTTGCTGTGCACCACCAGTGTGATGATCAGGAGGTTCCCACATATTGTTACAAAGTAAATCACAAGGAACAGAGAGAAAGCTAGAACCTTATGTTGATGCAAATGTTTAATTCCTAACAAAAATATTTCTGTGATTTCTGTTATATTCCTCACCTGGAAGGTATAAAAAGCAGATTAGTTCAGTAGCTCATATGTACATATGTTTATGTACTTTATTGAGACAGACTGAAGAATAGCATCATCCCTGGCTACTGTGATGAGCAAACAACTATAGCAAATTGATGCAAGTACAATGAGTTGGATCTGTAAAAATGTTAAAAAATGTATTAAACAAAATATGAGAAAAAAAAAACATTTTCTCTGACACAATTGCTAATGCATCTATCTAGATTATTAAGTGACCTCCACAGAACAGTACTAAGCCAAAAGTGCTTTATTGGATCAATACACTCAGGGGTTTATTTACTAAGCCTTGGAGAGAGAAAAAGTGGACGGAGATAGAGACCAGCCAATCAGCTCCTAACTGCCATGTTACAGGCTGTGTTTGAAAAGTTAGGATCTGATTGGTTGGTACTTTATCTATGTCCACTTTATCTCTCTCTTAACGGCTTAATACATAGACCCCTTAGTCACAACTACATCACATTTTGCTAACATAATCACAGGCAGCAGATTCCACTCAATGTGGAAAGCATAGAGCATTCACTCTGCACAAACGGGAAAAGACCTGGATCAGGATGTAGAAACCTCGGGCACATTTATGTGCACACATTTAAAAACATAGAAACATAGAATTTGGCGGCAGATAAGAACCACTTGGCCCATCTAGTCTGCCCTTTTTTTCACCATATTTTTATCTCAAACTTTATTTGGTCCTTATTTCTTTGTAAGGATATCCTTATGTCTATCCCATGCATGTTGAAATTGCTCTACTGTCTTAGCCTCTACCACCTCTGATGGGAGGCTATTCCACTTGTCCACTACCCTTTCGGTGAAGTAATTTTTCCTCAAATTTCCCCTGAACCTCCCCCCCTCCAGTCTCAGTGCATGTCCTCGTGTCCTATTGCTTCTCTTCATTTGGAGAATGTTTCCCTGTACCTTGGTAAAAACCCTTGACATATTTGAAAGTTCCTATCATGTCCCCCCTTTCCTTACTCTACTCCAAACTATACATATTGAGATTTTTCTAATCTTTCTGGGTATGTTTTGTGATGTAGGCCATGCACCATTTTAGATGCTCTTCTTTGTATTTGAATTCTCAATTCTTCTTACACCTGAACTACTGTTGGGACTGCAACATAACAAATAACTTTGGGAAAGTCACTGATTATATAAATTATATATTTACCTAGCAATATCCTTTACTTGTTTTTGCTAATATTTGTCCAAAACGAATCTAAAAATAAAGCAAAAACATTGAATTCTCAATATGTTAGGAATAGAAATTATGCAATAAGCTAATTCTCCTAATTTCCTGCCTAATTTGAGTAATTCAGTTATAAAGGAATATACTGTAAAGTAAGATAATTTATTATTATTTATGTATTAACAGTTTCTTATATAGCAAAGCATATTCTGTTGCACTTTACAATTAGAAAGATAATATTATTTACAACCTTAAACATAATGCCATGAAAAATCATTAACTTTTGTACATTTTATTAAGTTTAAAAAAACAAAAACAAAAAACCTTGCAATTGGGTAAATGAGAGTGTTAGTAATATGTACTGTATCAGCTAGCACAGCAATCTGTGATCTTGTCTATTTACAGGTAGTTGTATACACCCCACTGTGGTGTAGGTATAAAAAAACATTAAAGTCTGGTTATGTCCGCTATTGCCCACGGTGTCCACAGTATCCATTAAATATATGCTCAGTGTTCCTCTTGAAACCAGGAACATGAAAGTTGGTGACACTTGCCTTTGCTACAACATGATGGAGAGCGTTGTGTCCTGTAATATTTGTCTCCCTATTATGATGCGATGTCAGGTCACCCATTTCTGCAGTAGTTAAAGTTTAATATAAATATTTTGGTATCATAAATTAAGAAGCATTTTCACTGTTTCTGTGTTTCTTGTAGAGACAACAGACTGTCTTACTCATAGCAAGGGGAGACAATGAATGATAATCTGTTACTCTTTTTATAAATGTAATGTGTAAACTCCAGGGGTCTGTTTATTCTCTACACACCTCATTTGTTTTCTTACATTTTAATTTGAAGCTGTAAAATCTCTGGTGATTTGTAAAAATAAAAAAATAAAATAATAAATCTACAGTAGCACATTTGTGAAAATTAACTCCAGTTAAAAATAATTAGCAAGAAGTATTCATCTGTAGTGGATGAGAGCACTTTATCAGAAAAATATTGATACTAATGATGACAATAATCATGGTAATCATAGACTAGAGATTACATCCTATACTTTGGGTAGATGCAACTACGGCAAAGGATACAAACATCAGAGCCACAGTGTCCAAATCAAAATCCAGGCCTTTTATCTCCTTGTGACCTTGACTGACCCTTTGTATCCATAATACATGCTGTACTTCTGTCTCCTACAAGCCCTTCACTGGATTCCTTTCCCTTTCAGAATCCAATTCAAACTTCTCACACTCACTTACAAAGCCCTCACCCACTCCTCTCCCATTTACATCTCTGACCTTATTTCCCTTTACTCTCCCACCCGTCCTCTTCGCTCTGCTAATGCACGCTGACTGTCCTGCCTACTGATTACTTCCTCCCACTTCTATCTCTAAGATTTTTCACATGCTGCTCCCTATCTCTGGAATTATTTACCTCTCCCCCTCAGACTCTCAACCTCTCTACAAAACTTCAAATGGGCTCTTAAGACCCATTTCTTTACCAAACCTAGCCAAATCTCATCCTAACCCTCTGTTCCACGCTCTCTACGTACCCCATCTGTGTCACCCCTGTCTGTCTACCCCTCCCCTTAGAATGTAAGCTCTCATGAGTAGGGCCCTCTTCCCTCATGTGATTATACTTTTCTTACTTTAATAATCCTCAACTGCCCAAATCACGCAGTTTTTTTGCCACCTGGAACTTACTGGTGTAGATATGCTTAGTTACCCTGTACTTGTCCTAAATTGTCTTCAACTGTAAGCCACTGTTTTCCTGTTTTTATTTATGTGCATATGTACTCTGTAATTGGGCACTGTGGAACCCTTGTGGCACCATATAAATAAAGGATGATGATAATAATAATAATAATAATAATAATAATACTGTATGTATTTGACCTTTGGCATTTTACAAATGACAATTTGTGCAAATGTAACTGGAATTTTCATAAATTTGTATATGCAGTAGCTATAGTCTCTTGAAATAGTTGATTACTTGATAAGAAAGCTTAGGTGAAGAATTGTACTATATTTGCATTTTCACATTCTCTTAACCTTTCACACATTGGCCCTCATTCCGAGTCGTTCGCTCGGTAATTTTCATCGCATCGCAGTGAAATTCCGCTTAGTACGCATGCGCAATATTCGCACTGCGACTGCGCCAAGTAATTTTACAATGAAGATAGTATTTTTACTCACGGCTTTTTCTTCGCTCCGGCGATCGTAGTGTGATTGACAGGAAATGGGTGTTACTGGGCGGAAACACGGCGTTTTATGGGCGTGTGGATAAAAACGCTACCGTTTCCGGAAAAAACGCAGGAGTGGCCGGAGAAATGGGAGAGTGTCTGGCCGAACGCTGGGTGTGTTTATGACGTCAAACCAGGAACGACAAGCACTGAACTGATCGCAGATGCCGAGTAAGTCTGAAGCTACTCTGAAACTGCTAAGTAGTTTGTAATCGCAATATTGCGAATACATCGTTCGCAATTTTAAGAAGCTAAGATTCACTCCCAGTAGGCGGCGGCTTAGCATGAGCAACTCTGCTAAATTCGCCTTGCGAGCGATCAACTCGGAATGAGGGCCATTATACAGTAAAATCAACTTCCCGCATCACACTGCAATGCATGAGCAAAAGAGAATGACATCCTACAGTGCCTGATAGTAGAAATGCAGAGACCACAGATAATGGCCCTCATTCCGAGTTGTTCGCTCGTTCTTTTTTTTCGCATCGGTACGATAAGTCGCAAACTGCGCATGCGCAATGTTCACAGTGCGTCTGCACCAAGTAAATTAGCACAAAAGTTTGGTATTTTACTCACGGCTTAACAAAGATTTTTCATCGTTCTGGTGATCGGAGTGTGATTGACAGGAAGTGGGTGTTTCTGGGCGGAAACTGACCGTTTTCTGGGAGTGTTCGAAAAAACGCAGGCGTGTCAGGGAAAAAGGCAGGAGTGTTTGGAGAAACGGGGGAGTGGCTGGCCGAACGCTGGGTATGTTTGTGACGTCAAACCAGGAACGAAACTGACTGAACTGGTCGCAGTGGCAGAGTAAGTCTCGAGCTACTCAGAAACTGCTAAGAAATTTCTATTTGCAATTCTGCTAATCTTTCATTCGCAATTCTGCAAAGCTAATATTCACTCCCAGTAGGCGGCGGCTTAACGTGTGCAAAGCTGCTAAAAGCAGCTAGCGAGCGAACAACTCGGAATGAGGGCCACTGTACATACCACTGTACATACATTTGTAAACAAATGGTAAGCCATGATGCATTTAAAGACATATCTGCTCTTGTGGTCTTACTCTACATAATTATCGCTCCACTTAAGTCATACATTTGTATGTCTTTAAATTGAGAGTCAACTCACCTGGAGGCACTCAATGATCCTCCAATATGGCACTATAACTATCAGAAGACCCTTCAACTGCTGATCCATACCTGCCTCTCAGCACAGTAGTACACAGAGAGGTAGCATGTAAGGTAGAGGCTAATTTAGACAAGATAAAGCAAAACAAGTTGTAACTGAAGTACACTGCACTGTACCAGCAAATGAGATTTGCATCATACATGATAATAACAGTGATACTGAGATCTCTGCATTTTTTTTATCATGTAGAGTATAAGTATATTTTGCTAAAACCATTGCAGTATGGTGAGGGAATTTGTTTTTTGTTTTTTTCTTGTTCCAATTAGCCCCTCACTAACATGCACTATTTATGGGCCAGTCAATTTATTGGGCAATTACCATCCTGTGAAGCAAAAAAAGTTCACAATTAACCCTTTTGCTATGAAGCATGAATGGGTCTTAATCTCGGGATATAGACTGAAGGACAGGTTTAAGTGAAGGTTTTAAATGTGAAATATAAGATTTAACCGCCTGTCAGATTGGGAAGTGAACTCAGCATGTAAATGAAAAATATGTAGATAGGGAATTTAAGTTCCTCTATTTACTCAATTATTAAAGGGCACCCCCTTTTGAAAGACAATATTGCCCAGTGCTACAGAATTTTTTGTATTTTTTTTTACAGATAAGGATTATAGAGAAGGAGGTCTGAGATATTCCTAATGGCAAACTAGCTTGCAAATGGAGATCCTATTGATAACTTAGTATGATTACACATGTACCTCAGTATTTGATTTTCATTGACTCACTTACAGCAGGCATGGTTCCCAAAGACTGGCACATAGCGAAAGCAGTGCCAATATTTAAAAAGGGAGTAAATCTGAACCGGGTAATTATTGACCAGTAAGCCTTACATCTATAATGGGGAAAGCACTGGAAGGTACAGATGGAGCTGCACTCATCTAGTGATGCTCCATCAGACGTGCACTCCCGGTGGGACTAGGCGACCTGGCACCTAACTAGGCGATCTGGCACCTATGGGAGTGCACAAAGGCGCTCCCATTACAGTGAATGAGGCGCATGCGCATCATGGATGTGCACACATCCCAGACGCTGTGATGGGCGCGCCTAGGCGGGTACGCCCAGGCACAGACGGAGCCACGATTAGCAACGCTCCATCTGAATTTTAAGGGATTGTATGCAAGAGTTCCTTGAAGCCAATAAAGTTATTAACATGAACCAACATGGATTTTTTAAGGATAGATCATGCCAAACTAACTAAATAAGCTTTTATGAAAAAGTTAGTGTGAACCTAGACCGGGGTAAAGAGGTGGATGTAATCTTTTTAGACTTTGCTAAAGCTTTCGAATACGGTACTTCACATGCAAGTACTTTGACAACCACAATTGGCAACCAGAAAAAACACTCACAAACATCCACCAATATTTATCTCACTCTTCTGCTTTCATTAGCTTGTGACATATCACCAAATCCAGGCCCCAACCACCTGTTCCACTCACACTCAGCTGTCTCAAAACAACATAGAAATCCATCTAACCTCATAATATCACGTGTCTCCCATCCCCCTCCAAGTCACTAAAATTTCCTGCAGCAGTGGAAAGTCCCGGCTCAGGATCAGCGGATACAGGGGTCTGGAGGTCAGATCAAATAATTAGAGACCTCCCACAAATCCTCATTCTCAGGATTCCTTCTATCTTCAGTTGGTGGAGGCAAGAGTGGCCCTAAAAAAGTTGTTGACTCACATCGGGCTGTCTTCTTTATCTATTACATTTAAACTGATCAAGGAGTATCCTATTTTGAAACAAAGGGTGTAACTAAGGCATTTCATTCTTACTCTAGATTAATAATACCCATTGCCCTGATGGAAAGCCAGAGGACAAGAGGAGGGCGAGGTCAAATCTTTATGCCCCAGCAACAGCTCAGTTTCCCTTCTAAATGTGGATACTACCTCCATGCTAAGGCATTACCCTCAGAACCATCCCTTACATTCTCTTCACTTGAGTTTCATGGTAGGAATACGCCTCTTTCAACCTCTTTACCCCTGAGTATCAGTCATTTACTGTCCTCCTGGCTCTCCCTACAAAGTCCATGACAACTTTGCCTCCTGGCTCTCTCATTTCCTCTCTTCAGATCTTCCCGTCATTATCTTAGATTACTTCAATATCCCAGTTGACATCTCCACAGAATCCTCTGCCTTTAAATTCCTTACCCTCTCATCTTTATTTGGTCTCTCCCAATTGACCTTCTCACCCTCCTGTGTAAGTAGGCACTCACTTAATCTGATCTTTACTCACTGTTGTGATATTTCTGATTATACCAATTCCCCATTCCTCTTCACTGACAAACACCTGCTCTCTTTTAACTTATACCTCTCAGCATCTCTATCACTGTCTCCTAAGGCAACATCACTAAGCAAAACATTGAGGCCATTTACACCGTTTCCTTATCCTCTCTCCTTGACTCACTTTTCTCTTAATCTCTCTTATACCTTGAACAAGCCGATTCCCTACACAATGCTTCCCATATTTCTGCTCTTGACTTTGTTGATCAAGCGACCATTATTCACCCTCGCAGATCAACACCTTAAACCTGGCACTACAAATTCACCAGATATCTGCAAAAGAGTTCAAGAACTGCCAATTCACAATAGAGGAAATTGAAGTCAGACTTCCTCTATTTCAAGTGTATGCTCTCATCCTACAATGAATGGAAATCTCTTTTAGAGGGTTAAAAACCTAAGGCTGCTACTTTTTGCTGTTTGATCAGCAATCCTCAATGAGTTACAAAGCAAAGAGCAAGAATGTAGGTGCACAATTGTGTAGTATCTATGAATATAGTTTATGTGCATTATCTAGATGAGTTAGTGTACCTTTATGAATCTTGCAGTACAGATGAACATGTGGTCAGGAAGGAGAAAAAGAGAGAGAAGTAGAGCAGCCATGTGGATTTGATGTTTATCTGTAACCATGCAAGTATTACTTACAAATAATACATTGTGACAAGGATCACAATCATGGGGACTCAGATCAACACTGTCAGTGGTTTTTTTTAACAACAGGTCACAACATAGCAAGTTAAGTCCATATGCAGTCGGTATTACAGGCAGTAGCATACATGCACACTCAGCAGAGCAGACTCTTGAGAGGCTCCAGTGGTCCCTAGTCTCAGCCACAGAACACAGCCTATCACCTGGACACTAACTGCCATCAGGAGCAAGGTGACTCTGTCCTGGAAACCCTTACATCAGGAAATCCCAGGTGCTGCTGATTACACACCTGGGATTCTGCTACTGCTTCCAAAACCTTGTCTGGATCCTCCACATTACTTTCATATGGAAAAATGCTGTCTCTGCCACACTCCTCCCCCCTTAGCTTCAACCACCCTGGTGAGGTTACACTATTTTCAGGCGTGCTCTCTGACTCGCCCACCCCTACCTGTGTCATCCACCCAGGTACACAGCCTTCCACCACCTTCCAGAGGTCACCCACCTCTCCTTCTTCCTCCTCCCCTAGCTTCAACATAGGGTTGCTTGGAGGAACAGGACGTACAAACCTCCTGGAAAGGGCAAACGGCATTGAGGTGCTGTTTCCCCAGATGATGCCTCACCTCAGACTTAAATGGCTGCTAAGCCCAAACCCAACGGGTCACACGATCATTCACCTCTTTGTTTGTATGCATCCACTGTAAAGGTACATGGTCTGTGACCAACAAAAACTCTAGTCCCAATAAATAGTACCTTAATGACTCAACTACCCGTTTAATGGCCAAGCACTCCTGCTCTACAGTTGAGTTCCTGTGCTCCCTGGGTAATAAATTACGGCAAAGGTAGAGGAAGGGCTTCTCCGCTCCATCTACCTCTTGGGATAGGACTGCTCCTAATCCTGTCCCAGAGGCATCCGTTTGTAAGACAAAAAGCTTTCTAAAGTTAGGAGCTTACAAGGCTCAGACTCAGTACACGAAGCTCATCTTATATACTGCCAAGCAGTTTTCACTGGTCTAGATCACGTTATCTTGTCTGGGAATTGTTTTTTAAGACATTCGGTTAGTGGAGCCGCTCTAGCGGCAACATCTCTAATGAACCTATGATAATATCTGGCCAAACCAAGAAATGTCCTAAGTTGTGATTTACATTTAGTTCTAGACCAGGTGAGGACTGCTTTGACCTTACTAGGCTGAGGTTTAACCTGTCCTCTGCCCACAATGTACCCCAAATACTTGGCCTCAATCATACCAATGGCACATTTCTCAGGGTTGGTGGTAAACCCATGTGCCCGTAGAGATTGTAAAATGGCTTCTACCTTTGGTAGGTGTGTCTCCCAGTCAGAGCTGAAAATAACAAAGTCATCTAAATATGCAGTCACATATGTGGGGCCGCAGAAACTTATTCATAGCTCTCTGGAAGGTTGCTGGGGCACCATGTAAACCAAATAGGAGCATTTTATAATGGAATAAGCATTCTGGGGTAGAGAAGGCTGTTTTTGCCTTAGCGGCTTCTGTTAAAGGAATCTGCCAATAACCTTTTGTTATATCAAGTGTAGTGAAATATTGACTATTGGCTAAATTTTCTACCAACTCATCAACCTGGGGCAAAGGGTAGGAATCAAACCGGGACACTTGATTTAATTTACGGAAGTCATTGCAGAACCGTAAGGCACCTGAAGGCTGCGGTACTAGGACAATTGGATTATTCAACTCACTGGTGGATTCCTCTATAACCCCTAAGCATAACATCTCTTCCACCTCCAGCTTTAACGCTGCCCGCTTCGTTTCGGGTATGTGATATGGCCTCTGTTTAATGACCACCCTGGGTGAAGTCACAACATCATGTTGGACGATCTGTGTCTTTCCTGGAATGGCAGAAAACACATCTTGGTAGCATTTTGCCAAGTTCACCACTTCCCGTTTCTGTTCTGGAGTAAGTGTGACTTCAACAGGCACCTGGCATTCTGAAATCTTTTTAGCTACCTAAGGGGGGCTGATTGGAAATTTCCTACCAGGGTTTTAACAGGTTTACATGGTAGACTTGTATCTTACTCCTTCTACCCTCCTGTCGGACCCTGTAATTGACCAGTCCCACGGCCTCGATGATCTCATAAGGGCCCAGCAATTGTGCATACATCATGCTTTCTGTGGTGGGAACCAGCACTAACACTTTGTCTCCCGGATTAAAGGACCAGTTGACTGAGGTGACATCATACCTCTGTTTCGGACGTTATTGGGCCCTTTCCATATGTTTGTTCAGTAGTGGCTCAATCTGCCTTAGATAGCAATATAACTGGGCCACAGACTTAACGAAGTTAGGGTCCTGGCATGGTTGTTCTTCCCACCCTTCTTTTAAGAGATCTAGAATCCCTCTGGGCTGTCTCCATAGAGGAGCTCAAAGGGACAAAACCCTGTAGAGGATTTGGGGTAACTCTCTGACCGCAAACATCAAGTAAGGTAGGAGCAAATCCCATTCTCATTTTTCTTGTGACACTGCCCTCTTTATCATTTGCTTAAGGGTTTATTATCTACCAGGCCATCTGTCTGCAGGTGGTACACTGAGGTGGCAATCCTGTTTATGTTTAACAACCAACATAAATCTTTCATGAGTTTAGACACAAAAGGTGTACCTTGGTCCGTTAAGACCTCTTTCGGTATTCCTAAGGGGGTATACATGGTTAGTAGTTCTCTGGCAATAGTGCCAGATTTCATATTGCGCAGGCATATAGCCTCTGTGTACCTGGTGGCATAATCAACTACCACCAATATGTATTAGTGCCTTAGAGCAGATTTTTCAACTGGTCCTATCAGATCCATACCAATCCGCTCAAAAGGTATGGAAATGATAGGGAGGGGTATCAGCTGAGCTCTAAACTCTGGCCAAGGGGCTGTCCTCTTGCAGACTGGGCATTCCTGACAATACCTCTTAATGGAAGCATAGATGCCGGGCCAAAAGAACCTTAACTTGATGCGTTGGAGTGTTTTCTTCTCCCCTAGATGGCCACCCCACAAATGCGTATGGGCAGCTTCTAACACCAACTGCTCCAGTTTTCGGGGATCCAAGAGCTGATCTATCCGTTTCCCTTGTAAAGTAGCAACACAATACAGCAAATCATTTTTTAAAACAAAATATGGTACACCCTCTGATGGTAAAGCATCAACTACCCTGCCGTTAACTACTTTAACAGTCTCAAAGGTGTGTACCAAATTGCTGTCTTCACATTGGTCTCTCCCAAAGTCCTGCAGTGATATCTTCTCACCAACTGGATTCCAATGGGCCTCAGACTCAGTCTCTTGCGGTGGTTCAGGACCGGCAGCCTCTCTCCCAGATGCTAAACTTTGGTAGTCTCTGGCCTCCGGCTTCAGAGTTGTTTTGGTGGTTGATGGTTAGTTGGTATCATGCCAGGTAATCAGTTCCTGCAGCAGTGGAAAGTCCCGGCTCAGGATCAGCGGATACAGGGGTCTGGAGGTCACCGCCGCTACCACCTTTAAGGACTGACCTTGGCCAGTCAGTGGTAAGTAGACACGTGGGCGCTCCTCCAGATCACCATGGCTGCACAACACCCTGAGAGGAGGCTGGACCATTTCAGCTCCCAGAGGAACCACATTGGCTGCGACAATGGTGAGCTCACTGCTGGTATCCACTAGGGCGCAAATCTCCCGTCTTCCCATCTTTACCTGCACCCAGAAGAGGAAGGACGCTGCTTGGGATAGCCCCGCCGCCACCATGCTGACCAACGGCCAAGCCGTTTCTTCCCTACTGCAATCCATCGGCTAGCCCTGTTTCGGGCAGTCCCGCCGCACATGACTAAGCTTTCCGCACTCAAAGCACACCAAGGGAGGCGGAGCCTTTGGTTAAACTGCTGGGACCTGAGTTCTGGGTTTAGGTAGTGGCACGTATCCTGACCTGGCTTTATTCAACTTTCCCAGCATCAGGTGCTGCTCAATCACCACTGCCAACTCCTCAAATGTCTGGGGGTCGGCCTGAAGGGCCCACTGTTGCATTGAGCGGTCTAACACCCGCATAGCCTGGTCCAGTGTGACTACCTCCACAATCTGTACTGCAGAGTTTTTATCCGGCTGCAAGCAGGCCTTGCCAGTTGGGCTAGTTTAGCCAGCTGAATCTTGGGAGGCTCAGAGCCCTCCAGCTGCCACTCATGGAATTCCTGGGCTTTGCTTGGTCCCATAACTCCTATCCTATCCAGTATAGCCTTTTTCAGGCGGAACGTGCCTCAGCCACAGTCATGTCAACATATGCCCGCTGTGCCTCCCTGTTAAACAGGGAGCCAGCCTTTCAGACCATTCCTCCACAGGCCATCCCAACCGTGTGGCCGTGTGTTCAAGCGTGCAAAGGAATGCCTCTATATCATATGCTGAGGTGAGCTTTAGTAGCCTTTCCCGCTCTGGCTCATATTTCTTAAGTGCTTTTAACTCATTGCACAACATTTGAATTTGAGTTTGCTGTCTTTCAGCCTGGGCTCATTGGCCCTCATGTAACATCTGAATCTGGGTTTGCTACCCAGCTGCAAGTTCAGCAAATTGTTTTAAAAACTCCTCCATATTGCCCTGTGTGGCCCTTTTAAGGACAAATTACGGAGGTTTAATATAATGCTAACCGACAGTTTATGTTGTACACTGTGTCCTTGCTCGCATTCTCCACCACTTGTGACAAGGATCACACACACGGGGACTAAGATCAACACTTTTAGTGTTTATTTTGGACAGCAGGTCACCGGCACATAGCAGGTTGATTCCATACAGTCGGTATTACAGGCAGTAGCATACAGCATAGCAGACTCTCGATAGGCTCCAGTGGTCCCTAGTCTAACCCACACAACCCAGCCTATCACCTGGACACTAACTGCCATCAGGAGCAAGGTGACTCTGTCCTGGAAACCCTTATCTCAGGAAATCCCAGGTGCTGCTGATCACACACCTGAGATTTTGCTACTGCTTCCAAAACCTGGTCTGGATCCTCCACATTACTTTTACATGGAAAAATGCTGTCTCTGCCACAATTACAATACATAATCCTGATACTGCATGATTCAATGAAATAAATAAATGTACATAAAGATATAACAACTGGCGACGATAATGTACTTTTAATTACTTACACTCAGCTACTGTACATTCCTCTTAGTCACCATGGCTGACATGCTAGCATTAATCCCTCAGTTTCTGTATACTGATGTAGCAGAGTTATAAAGAAAATGGCTTGTCCAGTTTGATGACTTTATTGAAGCTATGGGGATAACTTCTGACAGCAAAAACAAAAGCATGCTTCTTATCAGTGCTGGTCTCAAGATTTATGAACTGTATGATACTTTGCCAGAGGCAGACACCAGGGATTATAACAAATGCAGGGACTCTTTGACTGCCTATTTTGCTCCAAAATGCAGCCTGACACATTCAAAATACCTGTTCAGGACAGCTATGCAACTGCAAATTGAATCTGTTGATACATACATTACTAGATTAAGGATTCTTGCAAAACCTTGTCAGTTCCATGATATAGAAGATGAAATTAAGCAGCAGCTAATCGTATTTGGCACATGTTGAAAGTTGCGCAGACGTGCTCTTAAATCTGAAATGACGCTGACTGAGCTGCAGCAATATGCTAGAAGTCTAGAACTTTCAGAGACACATGCTAAAGACATGAAGAGGGGCATGACCCAGCTGCAAGTGTGCAATAAATTACACACTGACACAAGTACCATTCTGGACACAGGGAAATCTAAATCATGTTACAGGTGTGGACGCTCCTGTCCACATTCAGGAGACTGTCCTGCCACTGGTAAACTTTGCACTGCATGTGGCAAAATTAATCACTTTTCCTCTGTCTGCAAATCTAAGGAAATTAAGTCTACACATAGACAATCTTCACAGCAGTTTAAATCCAGGCAAAACACAGTGTGTTGTTTTGATCAACATTCTACATTGGATCCTCCTGCAGAATCACCTGACAGTGATGACAAGCCAGAAGGATTTATCTACATGATTCGTCAAGTTGGAAAAAACAAGGTCAGTCCAAAAACTGCCATCACTCTAGAACACACTTCTGTTGACTTTCTCATAGATTCCGGTGCTTCTGTAAATATAATGGCTGCTACCAGTTTCAAGAAGCTGCATGGCAGAGTAATTTTGACTCCAACATCTGTGAAAATATTCACCTATGGTAATAAACGACCTCTTCCACTAAAGGGTTCTTTTGACATTATTGCATGCAAAAATGACAAAATTACAAAATCCGTATGTTATGTCACTAAGTATGCAAGAGGTAATCTCTTGGGATTGGATACTGCATCAGAGTTGGGTCTTATACAAATTGTGGCACACACTTAAGATCCCGCTCCTGTCTTACCTGACCCTCCCAATCTCACCCCTGTCCTACATTACCCAAAACCACTACGGAGTGATGTGGATGTTTTACTACAGGAGTATGATCATCTTTTTCATGGCATTGGAAAATTAAAGACTATCAAATTCATCTTCACATTGATCACTTAGTTATCCCAGTTGCTCAAGAACATTGACGTATTCCTATCAACATTAGGAAGCAAGTGGAAGAAGAAATGCATGCCCTTTAAGACTTGGATATAATTGAAAAGGTATCTGGTCCAACACCATGGGTATCCCCTATTGTGATAGTGCCCAAACTAGGTCAACCAAATGCAGTGAGAATATGTGTTGATATGCGTCATCCTAATGTTGCCATTAAAAGAGAGCGCTGTATTACTCCTACTATGGATGATATCATACATCGGCTCACAGGTGCAAGTTTATTTTCGAAAATTGGAATTAAATAAAGGTTATCATCAACTGGAACTTGATGAAGAGTCACGGCAAATAACAACATTCTCAACTCATGTTGGGTTACAACAATACAAACGGCTATCATTTGGAATCGTATCTGCAGCAGAGGTGTTTCAAAATGCTATCTGTCAGGTTCTACAGACAGTTCCAAATGCCATCAATTACAGTGATGATATCCTGGTTTTTGGAGCAATACGCCAGGAACATGATGAAGCTCTACGTCAAGTGTTGCAGTGCCAAGCTAAAAATGTAACACTGAATAAAGATAAATATGTCTTTCTTCAACAGAAGCTCAATATTTGGGGGCATATCTTTCTCAAGATGGAGTTAGTCCTGGTCCACAAAATAATCCAGGCTATCATAAATATGTCCAAACGTGCCAATGCTGGTGAAGTAAACTATAACTCCTAATTCATTCCAAATAACGCTACTCTGACTGCCCCACTTAGGGATCTCACAAAGAAAAATACTAAATTCCTATGGACTTCCTCTCAATCAAAAGCTTTTGATGAAATAAAACGATGTCTGCAGGATATTTTCACAATGTCATATTACAACACTGACTGGAAAACATAACTTATTGTGGATGCTGTCATGATCCATGCAGTTTCTCCTCCATGCCTGGGGTGGCGCTCTCTGCTCTGGTGCTCAGCACTCTGCTCTGTATCTGCAGCTTGGTAATTAGCTGTTACCACAGCTGTGAGCAGCACCTGAACTCACTATATAGGCCAGCCACACAGGCTCCCAGTTGCCAGTTCATCGTGTCAAGGTTGTCTCAGTTCCTGTTCTTGGTTATGCTGGTCTCTACTGCTAAAACCATCCATAGTACTGCCAGGTTCCAACAGCTATTCTGTGTAGCTACTCTGCTACAGTGCAATCCCGATATCCTGCTACGTTGCATAGTACAGTGCTGTCCTGTGATCCTGCTACAGTGCAATCCTGTTATCCTGCTACATTGCATACTCTACTGCAGTGCTATTCTGTGATCCTGCTACAGTGCAATCCCATTATCCTGCTACATTGCATAGTACAGTGCTGTCCTGTGATCCTGCTACAGTGCAATCCTGTTATCCTGGTACGTTGCATACTCTACCACAGTGCTATCCTGTGATCCTGCTACAGTGCAATCCTATTATCCTGCTATGTTGCATACTCTACTCCAGTGCTATCCTGTGATCCTGCTACAGTGCAATCCAGTTATCCTGCTATGTTGCAAACTCTACTACAGTGCTATTCTGTGAACCTTCTACAGTGCAATCCTGCAACCCTGCATTCTCTGCTCAAGTGCATCCTGCTACAGTGCTAACCTTCTACAGTGAAATCCTGCAACCCTGCATTCTCTGCGCAAGTGCATCCTGCTACGGTGCTAACCTTCTACAGTGCAATCCTGCAACCCTGCATTCTCTGCTCAAGTTCATCCTGCTATGGTGCTAATTCTGCTACAGAACAATCCTATTGCAGTTTCTATACAGTCTACAGTGTTTCAAGTGCCTTCACAGTCCACAGTGTCTCTGTGTTTCCTCAGTCCCCAGTATTACAAGTGAGCTTCCAATCCCAGCATTACAAGTGTGTTCTCTAGTATCTAGTACTGTCAAGTACTTCCCAGACTCCCTACATTGCAAGTGCAATTCCAGTTCTCCCTTTCCTTTTGTGTTCTGCAATCATTCCTGGTTTTTTCTTATTGTTTACAGTTGTGCACTGCTTTACCTTGTATAAATAAACCTGCTTTTGTACCGAGAACATCAGTCCCCGTGAATATGTTCCTACAGAGGGAATTCCAAACGGATTCTGACAGATGCAAGTGCTGTGGGGCTTGAAACTAACTTGACTCAGATGAATACACATGGGGATCATCATATTGTAGCATGTGCAAGTCGCAGTTTGACAGAGGTGGAAAAACATTACTCTCAGCCAGAAAGGGAAGCTCTTGCAGTAGTCTGGAGTTGTGAATGCTTTCATCTCTATACGGCATTGATTTTACTATCTAGATTGATCATCAAACCCTAGTGAAACTTTTTGGAAATCCAAAATCCCAAAAAACAGCTAGGATACAGCAATTTATGTTTGCAGGCATACAATTTCTCCATCATTCATATAGATGGTTCTGACAAACCCTCAGATTACATGTCCAGACATCCTCTGCCTTGTGACATATCGCAGTCTACTGCAGTGGAGGAGTATGTGAACTTTATTATTAATAATTCCATTACTGATTCACTTACTAGTGCCAACATCAAAGAGGCTTCTTCCTTAGATAAAGTTTTTGTCAGCAGTAAAACATTGCATTATTTCCAATGATTGGCAACTAGGACAGTTTTTATTTTCAACTGATGAGGAACAAGACTTCCGAACACTTCATAAACATTGTCAAGAACTTACTGTACATAATAATTCAATCATTCTCAGAGGGGACAAAATTGTTATTCCAGCTGTTTTGAGAAAGAGGGTTATTGATATTGCATATGCCAGTCATTTAGGAATCGTAAAGACCGAACAACTTTTACGTGAAAAGGTATGGTTTTCCTCCATTGAGCAACTTGTTGAATCGAAAATCCGTAACTATATGACATGCAGCCTTCTTTCTGCACAAACTAACAGTGAACCATTGCAGATGACTGATGATATGGTACAATGCATTTGTATCGGAATCCATGTAATTCAGATGTCGGCTGTCAAAATATCAACAGCGGCATCTCAAAGTTTTAAAAACCAACACTGGTGAATTTAGGTAGCCGCACGGTCTGTTGTCTATCGGGTGCTCGGGTACGGCACATTGCGGACTGGGTAGATAGATTGTTGGGAGGGGCTGGGAAAGACCCAGCGGCCTTGGTACACGTTGGCACCAATGACAAAGTTAGTGGTAGGTGGGATGTCCTTAAGAAAGACTATAGGGACTTAGGCCAGAAACTAAAAAAAAGGACATCTAAGGTAATTTTCTCTGAAATATTACCAGTGCCATGTGCTAGCCCATGGAGATAGAGGGAGATTAGGGAGTTAAATGTGTGGCTCAAAGACTGGTGTAGGAAAGAGGGGTTTGTGTTCTTGGAACACTGGGCGGACTTCTCAGACAGGTGCCATCTTTTTTCTTGTGAAGGATAGCACCTGAATGAGGAAGGGGCTGTGGTGCTGGGGGGTAGGATGGTTAGTAGGTTGGAGGAGCTTTTAAACTAGGAGCCTGGGGGGAGGGTTTAGCTAGAAACTATGGGTCATGCAGCGAATATAGTAGGGATGGTGGTAGTGAGATAAATAGGGGTGGAGAAGGGGATAGGGAAAGTGCAGCCGGTAAGGGTATTTACATGGGTTCTATTAAGGGTGTTAAGAAAGGTATTGCTAAAGCATTAAATAATAACAATTATGTGTCATCATTACAGACTATAGAAAATGTTGTACGGGACTTAAGGGAAAATACTTATGTCAGGGCGGTGAATTTAGACGGGAACATTGGGTTGACCAAAGAGAAAAGTAAGGTGGGCAATACTACAGTAAGTATGATGGGGTTGGAGAGGGAGTGAGAAGGACAGTCTGTATCAGTAACTCTATGGATGCACTAGTTAACCAGGATGGGAAATCTTTAGTTAAACAAACAAATAAAGGAACCAATAAACTAAAATGTATGCTTGCAAATGCAAGAAGTCTAGCAGGTAAAATGGGGGAATTGGAATTGTTAACATCAAAGGCTGAGTATGACATTATAGGTATTACGGAAACATGGTGGGACGACTCTCACGACTGGGTTGCTAACTTGGAGGGGTATTCTCTTTTTAGGAGGGACAGGGCTAACAAAAGAGGAGGGGGTGTATGTCTTTATGTTAAACCATCACTTAAACCATACCTAAAGGAGGTTATCTATGAGGAGACTGGCGATAATGTGGAGTCACTACGGGTAGAAATCTCAAGTGGGGGAATTGATGCAAAAAAACTAGTCATAGGCACGTGCTACAAACAGCCGAATATTAGCATACATGAGGAAGAACAACTATTGCAGCAAATCAAAATGGCTGCTGGATATCCTTGTCATTGGGGATTTTAATTACCCGGATATAAACTGGAGTAACGATTCATGTGCTAAAGCGAGGGGCAGCAGGTTCTTAAATATGTTTAGGAATCACTACTTGTCTCAAATAGTCGAGGACCCAACTAGGGGTAAAACTACCCTGGATCTAGTAATTACTAATAATGTAGATATTATATCAAACACTTAAGTTGGGGAGACTTTGGGTAACAGTGATCACTATATGATCACATTCAACATCAGTTTCAGGAAACATAGCTACAGGGTTCCACAAAAACTTTTAACTTTAGGAAGGCTAATTTCAGTATGCTTAGATGTGCACTTAACGACATAGAGTGGGAGGTTCTGTTTAATAACAAGAACACTTCGGAAATGTGGGATGTTTTAAAAGGGTAGCTGGATAGCAATATTCATAACTTTATTCCCATGGACAGTAAACGCAGGAATATTAAACTTAAACCGATGTGGCTTAACAAGAAGGTTAAGGCAGAAATGGATAAAAAAAAGCGGGCTTTCAAAGCATTTAAATCTAATGGAAAGGAGGAGTCTTTCAAGTATTGCAAGGAGTGTAATAAGAAATGCAAGAAAGCAATAAGAGCAGCTAAAATGGAAAATGAAAAGCAAATTGCTATAGAGCGTAAAACCAATCCTAAAAAGTTTTTTAAATACATAAATGGTAAAAGGTTAAAAAAGGAGAATATAGGACCATTAAAAGATGAATTAGGAGAATTGATAAATGATGACAAAATAAAAGCAGAAATACTGAACAAATTCTTTTCATCAGTATTCACCAGTGAATAAGTGATGGTGGGAGTAGAGCATAACAATTGTGACAGTAATGATTCATGGTTAAATACTTTTTTAAGCGAAGAAGTAGTCCGGGAGAGACTAAGCAAAATTAAGATTAATAAATCACCTGGTCCTGATAGACTTCACCCGAGGGTTCTTATGGAGCTTAGTTCACAACTAGAACGACCCCTATACTTGATTTTCAATAGTTCAATTAGATCAGGCATGGTACCGAAGGATTGGCGTATAGCTGAGGTAGTGCCATTATTTAAAAAGGGATCCAAAAATCTTCTGGGAAACTACAGACCAGTTAGTTTAAGATCTATAGTGGGCAAAATATTGGAAGGAATTCTAAAGGACGTCATACAGGAGTATCTAAAGTCCGCTAGGATTATTAGCAAGAACCAGCATGGATTTGTGACGGACAGGTCATGTCAGACTAACTTAATTAGCTTCTACAAGGAAGTGAGCAATAATCTTGATCAAGGAAAAGCAGCAGATGTGGTCTTCCTAGATTTTGAAACAGCCTTCGATACAGTTCCTCACAAGAGACTGATGATCAAATTAAAGGAGATTGGTCTAGGAAAAACTATTTGCACATGGATAAGCAGCTGGTTGGATAGCAGGGTACAGCGAGTAGTGGTCAACGGGAAATCCTCAACCTGGTCCCCAGTAGTCAGCGGAATACCACAAGTGTCCGTACTCGGAGCACTACTGTTCAACATATTTATCAATGACCTAGAAGTAGGCCTGGAAAGCACAGTGTCAATCTTTGCAGATGATACTAAACTGTGTAAGGTAATTAATTCAGAATTGGATGTGGAGTCCTTGCAGAATGATCTATCTAAACTTGAACTCTGGGTGTCTAAATGGAAAATTAGGTTCAATACAGACAAATGCAAGGTTATGCATTTTGGGAGTAAAAGCAAACTTGCATCCTACATATTAAACGGGGAACGCCTAGGGGAAACAGAGTTGGAAAAAGATTTGGGGGTATTCATTGATAATAGGCTTAATAACCGTACACAATGTCAAAATGCAGTAAAGAAGGCAAGTAAGGTGCTTGCGTGCATAAAAAGGTGAATTGAGTCAAGGGACTCGGATGTAATCATGCCGCTGTATAAGACATTGGTACGTCCGCACCTGGAATATTGTGTTAAGTTTTGGGCATCATTGTATAAAAAATACATCAGTGAACTTGAAAGTGTTCAAAGGTGAGCGACTTAATTGATTAAAGGCCTAGAAGGACTGGGACTATAAGGAAAGACTTACTAGGCTGAATATGTATACACTAGAAAAGACGTGCCTAAGAGGAGATATTATTAATATCTTCAAATATGTAAAGGGACATCACAAAGAGTTATCAGAGGAATTATTTATTAAAAGAACACAGTTTTGGACACGAGGGCACTCGCTGCGACTGGAGGAGAGAAAGTTCCGAATGCAACGGAGGAAAGGGTTCTTCACTGTTAGGGCAATCAGGATGTAGAATTCCCTGACAGGGAAGGTGGTAATGGCGGACTCTGTAATTGGATTTAAAAAATGAATGGATATATTTCTGAATGAAAAAGCTATTCAAGGATATTATACTTCAAATATCAACGTGGCTAATCCGGGGGTAACATGAGTTATAGTAGCTAACTAGTCATAAAACATTATTTAGCAAGTATTTAGAATCATCACATCTTAAAACATGTTGTACACGATGGGCAATTTGCCTCTATTCAAACTCAAATACTATGTTACTATGTTACTAACCCTGATCACTATCCCACCTAACCCACCTTTCCTGCATCCTAAATGTAACCCTCCCCCTGCAGCCTAAACTTAACCCCCCCCCCCCCATGGCTTACCTCTCCGGTGAGATAATGATGAATGTCGAGATTCTGGCAATGGCATTTGGAGTAGTAGAGGGATTCTGTTGTTGGAATTTTGACAGCTGGTACTCTGCTAAAATATGTCACAAGTTTTGCCATAACTTGATAAATGGCAATATTATGTACAGCAGCATACAGCTAATATTTACAGTTTCAAAAACATTTTATTTAGAAGCATAAAGTGCAAACCACTGCATATTATTATGATTATTATGATGATGATTATTATAATTATTATTGTTAACCTCAATTTATATGGTGCCATATGGTGTCCACAGTGCCTTGCAAGTACATAAACATAAACAGTATAAAAAAAATGAAAAATTGACCTACAGTACAGAATATTGTCAGATATGGTCATGTATACATATTGCTGCATCAGATAATCAAAAAGTTGGCTGCATCCAAGGGTTAGGTGCTTCTGTAGACAGGATTTTATATATTAAGTGAGGAAAGGAAAAGCACATTATGGAAGAGGGACCTGCTCATGAGGTTTTACTGTCTAAAGGGGAGGGTCAGACAGACCGAGGTGACACAGAAGTGAGAGGCAGTGAGCAAGGAGCATGGAAAAGTGAGATATGATGAGATTTTTGAGACTTTACTAAAGAAGTGGGTCTTGAGAGTGAATTTGAAGTTTGATAAGGAGGTGGAGATCCTGATAAGGAAAGGGGAAGATTTCCAAAGGTAGGGAACAATACAGGCAAAATTGTGGAGGTGGGAGTGGAAGGAAGAAATCAGTTGGGAGGAGAGGCAGCATGCATTTCTGGAGTGAAATTGGTGGACAGGAGGGTGAAGGGAGATGAGATCAGATATGTACTGTAAATAGGAGAAGAATGGGTGAGGATTTAGTAATTATGTGATATGTTTGAATTAGGTTCTAAATGGGAAGAGGAGCCAGTGTAGGGCTAGTAGGAGAGGGGAGGCAGGCATAGTGCATTTAAAGAGCAAGATAAGCTAGGCAGCAGCATGCTGAGGCTTGTAGTGCCATGCAGAAAACAGAAAAATGCAGGTGCACATTTCAAATACTAAGAATGCTAATAATCAGAATAATTATAATAAACACTACAATTTAACATGGAGAAATAATAAGGTTTCTTAGCACATATTTCACCTAAAGTGCATGCCCAAATACCACAGCACGGTATGCCTTTATCAGGTTGTTCCCTGCAACCCTTATAATGAGTCTTTATATTTATTTATTCAGGATTTACCTTTCATATTGCCAATTATAATGTGTAGACTACTATGCAAGGACCATACACTAGTTAAAATCTCCTAAGTGCAGGTGGGTGGGGTGCCAGTCTATACAGCAGGAGTCTCACCTTCAAGTGTACAATATATGCACATATACAGAGGAAAAATGGGGGAGCTGGACTGAACACCTTATATTCAAACACAATAAGATGTGCTACCATGCTGACAATTGTAATTCCATGCAGAAAACAGAAACATGCTGTTACATATACTTTCCCTTTAGTGCCATTTGCAATGTCACCAATTAAGATTTTTTAAAAGCACTGGTTCAAATACAGATCCCTGGTGTACTCCACAGGTAACATTTCCCTACTGTGTGAGTTAATAAATAGCAGTCTGCAATATGGGACAGTGTCAAAGACTTACTAATGTCTAGATAAGTTATATCTATGGCCGCACCTTTATCTATTACTTTAGTCACCCAATCAATAAAGTCCATAAGGTTTGTTTGATATTATCTCCCCACAGTGAATCCATGCTGTTTGGGATCCAGTACTTTGCTGAATTTGAGATAATCTAAAACTCTTTCTTTTTAGAGTGTTTTCATCAATTTCTCTACTACTGATGTAAGGTTCACTGGTCGGTAATTGCTTGATTCTTCCTTGCTTCCACTTTTGTGCAGTGGGACTATGAGCCTAATTCAAGGTTGATTGCAAAATAAAAATTTCCTCTAATGGGCAACACCATGTGCACTGCAGGGGGGGGCAGATATAACATGTGCAGAGAGAGTTAGATTTGGGTGGGTTATTTTGTTTCCCTGCATGGTAAATACTGGCTGCTTTATTTTTACACTGCAATTTAGATTTCAGTTTCAACACATTCCACCCAAATCTAACTCTCTCTGCACATGTTATATCTGCTTCACCTGCAGTGCACATGGCTTTGCCCATTAGAAGAAAATTTTATTTTGCAATCAACCTTTAATTAGGCCCTATGTTTGCTCTTTTTCCAGTCCTCTGGAATTGCTCCTGCAGCTAGTGACTGGTTGAATGAATATGTTAATGGTGCTACCAGCAACGCTTTAAGGGGGTGATTCAGACTTGATCGTAGCTGTGCTAAATTTAGCACAGCTACGATCATCCACACTGACATGCGTGGGACGCCCAGTACAGGGCTAGTATGCCCTGCATGTCGGGCCCGGCCACACCGCACAAGTACAAAAGCATCACACAGAAGCAATGCTTTTGTACTTGAAGAGTAACTCCCTACCAGTGCAGCTCCTTTGTGCTGGCAGGGAGTTACTCATCATTGTGATTTTCGCAGCGGCTGCGTGTGACGTCATGCAGCCGCTGCGTCCCGCCATCCACACAGTCCGGCCACGGCTGCATTGGCCGGACCACACCCACAAAACAGCAACAAAACATCACAGTGCCGCCCCCTCCCCCACAGCAAATGACTCTGCCTGTCAGTCAGGCAGAGGCGATTGCTGGGCTACGACAGCCGTCGGCTGTCTGGCATTCGCCGGAGCACTGCGGTGCCGGTGCATGTGCACTTCTAACCTGATCACTGCGCTGTAATGAATGGCAGCATGCGATCAGGTCAGAATGACCCCCTAAGCTCTTTTAGTATACTTGGATGTATCCCATCTGGCCCCATTGGTTTATAAAATTTAAGCTTTGAGAGTTCTGTTAGGACCTTCTCTGTAAATGTACTTGTTTGATTTTTCCGAATGTCCCTACAACTTAACCGTGGCCCCTTCCCCTCTCTTTCAGTAGTGAATACTGAGCAAAATAATTATTAAGATGACCCGCTATTACATTGTCTCCTGCTATAAGACTCCCAGTCTCTGTCTTTGGTTTTATTATTCTGCCTTTTGATTTTCTCCTTTCACTTATATACCTGAAAAAAGTGTTGTCTCCTTTACCCACTGACTGGGCCCTTTTCTCCTCAGCTTGTGCCTTTGCACATCTGTTTACCTTCTTAAGGTGTGTACACATGGTGAGATTCTTGCTATGCCCAATTATAAATATGCAATATCACTTGAACTCCCAAAGAGCCCAGATCGCACAGATAGTGAAGATTTTGACTATCTGTGCTTGAGATTTTGTCTATGTATGATTTTGACTAAGTGCCAATTTTGACTATACTTTGTACTAGATCGTACACTAGATAGTCAAGATTGACTTGCCTGCACAGTCTATCTAGCCTTACAATACCGACCCCATGATAGTGCGCATCGGGAACGAATTGGAATCACAAGTGGCTTAACACTAACTTTTCTTGTGATTTTGACTATATAGTCAAAATCGAAAGAAAATATCTCACCTGGTGTACACACTTTAAGTCTCCTTCTGTCTAGCAAGATATATATATATATATTTGTCTTCATTATTTTGTGTCTGCTTATATTTCCTAAAAGCCATCTTTTTTTGCTTTAACAATACTTGCTACTTCTTTTGCAAACCACACTGGCTTCCTTTTCCTTGTGTTTTTCCTAACCATTTTGATACACCGGTCTGTTGCCTTTAATATTGCACTTTTTAATGTTTCTAACCTCTCCTGCACTGCTTCCAAGTTCCTCCACTCTGCCAAAGTATCACTTGCATATTTTGCCATGCCTACAAAATCAGACTTTCTAAAATCTAACACCTTTGTTTTTGTGTAAGATTATTATTATCATTTAATTATATGGCACCACAAGGGATCCACAGCGCCCAATTACAGAGTACATAAACAAGTAATCAAAACAGGAAAACAGTGACTTAAAGCTGACGACAATATAGCACAAGTAAATGGTAAAAAAACATAGCGCCATCAGCATATGACACTGGAATAAGTATCAGGTTGGCAGAATACCATGAGATTTGGTGCAGTCAAAGATTATTAAAGTAAGAGATGGATAAGCACATGAGGGAAGAGGGCACTACTCATGAGAGTTTTCATTCTAAAGAGGAGGGTTACACAGATGGAGTAAACAGAGAGCGTGGAACAGAGGATAAGGATGAGATTTGAATGTGTTTGACCTTGAGAGCCTGTTTGAAGTTTTGTAGAGAGGTGGAGAGTCTGAGGGGGAGAGGTAGCGAATTCCAGAGAAAGGGAGCAGCACGTGAAAAATCTTTGAGGTAGGAGTGGGAAAAAGAAATCAGTAGGCAGGTGAGTTGGCATGCAGTACCAGAGTGAAGAGGACGGGTGGGAGTGTAATAGGAGATAAGGTCAGAGATGTAGATGGGAGAGGAGCGGGTGAGGGCTTTGTTAGTGAGTGTGAGAAGCTTGATATTGATTCTGAAAGGGAAGGAAAGCCAGTGAAGGGCTTGTAGGAGAGGGGAGGTAGATGTAGTGCGTTTGGTGAGGAAGATGAGCAATGCTGCAGCAGTGAGGATGGATTGGAGTGGAGAGAGGTGTATGTCAGGGATGACAGTCAGTATGAAATTACAGTAGTCTAGTCTGGAGATGACCAGTGAGTGGATATGGGTCTGAATAGCATCCTGGGTGAGAAAGTTTCTAATCCTAGAAATATTTTTGAAATGAAAATGGCAGGTTTGTGAGAGGTGCTGAATTTGTGGTTTGAAGGAGATGAAGCAGTCAAGGATTACTCCAAGACAGCGCACTTGCAGGCTAGAGGAGATAGTTGTGCCAATAAATAATAATAACATTGTGGGAGTTGAGGTTGTGCGGAAGGGTTAGAAGATAATCAGCTCTGTCTTAGACATGTTAAGTTTAAGAAAGCGCTGGGACATCCAAGAAGAGATAGCAGAGAGACAGTTGGAGATTCAAGTTAGCAGAGCGGGGAGAGGTCCAGGAAGGAAAGGTAGGTTTGAATGTCATCAGCATAGAGATGATATTCAAAGTCAAAATAACTAATGAGTTCACCTAAAGAGGAGGTATAGAGAGAGAAAAGGAGAGGACCAAGGACAGAACCTTGGTAGACAACTACAGTTACTGGAAGTGTGTGTGGGGGGGGTGTATTCATGAGGGAGAATGATCAGAGAAGTAGGAGGACAGCCATGAGAGGGCAGAATCATGCAAACCAATGGAGTGAAGAATTTGCAGAAGGAGAGGGTGGTTTACAGTGTCAGAAGCAGCAGAGAGGTCAAGAGGAATAAGCAGAGAGCAGTGGCCCTTAGATTTGGCAGCAATGAGGTCATTGCAGAGTTTTGGTAAGGCAGTTTCAGTGGAGTGGAGAGGATGGAAGCCAGACTGAAAGTGGTCAAGCAGTGAGTTTGAGGAAAGAAAGGCAGTAAGGTGGTTGTAGACAATATGCTCAAAGAATTTGGAGGCAAAAGGGAGGATAGAGATTGGTCAATAGATGGAAAGGGTGTTTGGATCAAGGGTAGGTATACTGGAACTGGTCAGGAAGTGAGTTTGAGGAAAGAAAGGCAGTAAGGTGGTTGTAGACAATATGCTCAAAGAATTTGGAGGCAAAAGGGAGGATAGAGAATGGTCAGTAGTTGGAAAGGGTGTTTGGATCAAGGGTAGGTTTTTCAAGAATAGGGGAAATGAGTGCATGCTTGAAGGCAGAGGGGACAGTGCCTGATGAGAGGCAGAGATTAAGAAGGTTGTCAAGATGTGAACATGTAGAAAGAGAGAGGTGACAGAAGAGACGGGAGGAGATAGGGTTAGGTGGGGGGTGAAAATATGAGGGTCATGACTTACTCACCAGATACATGGGAGAATTATGGCAGAGTTGGTGAGAGGGATGGGGGATGGGTGGAAGGGGATTGGAGGTGGCTAGTTGATGATGGTCTGGTGGGATGTGATGTCCTGAAATATGGAATCAAATATGGATGTGATGAATGTGGCAAACTCAAGAGCAGAGAGTGCAGAGGGGAGATGAGGTGGGCAGTGGGCACTGGAAGAAGATAACAGTGGCAGAAAGGCATAAGGGGTTGGAAGACAGGGACGAGATGATATTCTTGAAGTATGACTGTTTAGCGAGGGAAGGGCAGTACTGAAGGACGAGAACATAAATGTAAAATTGATGAAGTATGCCACAGAGCGCGACTTCCTCCACTGTTGCTTGGCAATAGGTGAGCTTTTTGCAGATATCTGGTGCATTTGGTGTGCCAGAGTTTAGGTGTAAATTCACAAGGGTGAATAGTGGTTGGTGGAGTGACAGAGTCAGGAGCAGAAGTAAGGGTTGCATTATATAAGGAATTTGCTTGTTCAGGGCATGAGAGAGAGAGAATAGGAGAGAGAAGTGAGTCAAACAGGGAGGATAGGGAGGTGGTATCAATAGTCTTAAAGTTATGGTTAGTGATGGTAGCCTTAGGAGGCTTCTTCACAAAATGTAACTGTATAGCTTTGCACTTGCTGGAGGTGAAAAGGGGCACTGGGTACCTTTTAACATATATGGTTTGAGTGTCTTGTAATATCTGCTTTTTGGAAGGAAGTCATGCAAGTCTCTAAATCATTAATGAGTCAGAAGACCTATGATTTTAGCTCCATTATCACTCTATTTTACAACTAGTGCTTATAAAAAGTCCTTATTAGGTCACCTTAGTAATCAAGTGAGGGTGGTGATCCACTGCATTGGAAATACTCATCCCCTTCCACTCTGTAAGATTGGTATTCTAGTATTGATTGCTACATGACCATGTCAGATATACTGTGTGTATTTCCAGTGCAAGTGAATTAATGTTAGTATTGCAAATAGTATAGGGCAACCTGACTGGGATGGTTGAAATTTAAGGAGTCAGACTATATTATGCTTTCCTCTCTATGTGTAGGGTGGTCTAATTCAGTAAGGATTGCAAATTCTGTTAATTACCAGAATTTGCAATCATTTTGCTAGCATGCTGTCTGCCGCCTCCCCCCCCCCCCCTTGATGAAGCAGAAACTGCGATTGCAGGAGGCACGCCGCCATGTTCCCCATCGCGGCGGCTGAGTATGACATCACGCAGCCATAGTGATCATGCCCCCACAATGCCACCGCTCGCACCTCCCCGCCCCCGTTCATGCTGCACCTTTCCTGCAATGCTCCGCTCGGGAAATGGAGCATTTCCACCCCACCCCACGAACGCCTCTGCCTGATTGACAACAGAGGCGATCGCATTTTTTGCAGACTCACCGCAGAAAGTGCAGTTGCATGCACAGGACAGGTGCTGCACATGTGCCAGCGAGGTGATCGTAATAATTCCGGTTGGATCGCGATTTGCGATCCAACCTGAATTAGCCCCTAAGTTCTCTTTTCAGAATTTAACAAAAAGCAGTATGGTTCGCTTACTGCTGTTTGTCATTGTACCCTTTACTCCATTTACAGATGGCTTCCAAGATGTTACACATGTGCATGAGTTAACAGTCCATTGTTGGCCGCTGAAGGCTGCCAGTAATAGCATGGAGGATGCCGTTGAAGAGAGGGACTGTGCTGGACCTCGCTGAGAAGTTTTAATATTAAATAACAATGGCACATTCATTAGTATCACTGCTATACTATATAAAATAAGCCACTGGTAATAAGGTTGATTATTAAATTGGGCACAGAGTGTGAGGACCTGGTGAAGGCACAGTAGGGGGATGTCAAAATTAATGTAATGTAACTTAGGCAAAGTTTTATTTTACTTGTTACTGTAATTAACGTATTCCACTAAATGAAAAATTGTGATTACACGCAACTTTTGACTTAAGTATTTTTGTACATACAGTAATTAAAAGTGCCTTTAGAGGATTAAAATCTGAGGCTGCTACTTTTTGCTATTTAATTAGCTATCCTCAGTGAGTAACAAAGCAAAAAGTGAGACTGTGGGTGTACACTTCATTAGTAGCACGTATTATTATATTCAGAATTAAGGTGTATAATCCAGCCCCCCCCCCCCCCCCCCCATATTTCAGCATTCACTTAACAAGTTTCTCAGTGGAAATTAACAACAATTTTAGTTTGCAGCTACAAACTAGGTAAAAAGTAATTAAAACATCTCTATTTATATGTGAAAAGTCAGAACACATGACAGTAACCCTGGGACATCCCTCCAGCCAATGAATAATAAAGTACAGTACAGTATAGAAGTTTTTAAATAGAATTCATGGGCAATATGGACATGTTATTTTTCAAGTACTTTAGGTTTCTTTAAAAATAGAAAAATAGGTGGTTCTCAAACTCAGGATACTTGCAGTGGTGCCTTGGATTGGTGGTCCAGTTCCAATTAAAATTATGGAATAGACAAAACCAGTGCAGGTGGCTGTCAGTTATAAAATATGTGGACAATCAAAAGCAAATTTTGTTCCTCACCACACAATGGAACCTAAGGTTGACATGTAAACCCAACTTAATTTAATATTTCTTTCTAAATTTCTCAATTTGAAATGTTTAGCCTAGGAGTGCTGTGAAAAAAAAATCTGATATGCTAGGGTGCAGTGACTCAAAAAAGTTTGGGAACCACTGGGGTAAATGATAAGTTATATGTATATGTTAAGATGTCGGATTGATGAGATGGGAGTTATTAAACTTTCAAGGTTTTTTTTTCCATTTTCTTTACAAACTTAAATATCACTGTCAAGAAAATGTTATATTCTCCAAACTATTGTAGCACTTTTATTTAATTAGATACATTTGCTAAAAACTAATCTTAAATCTTTTCCAAATATTGTAAATATCAACCATGTGACACAATGTAACTGCCTCTAATACTTTGCTAATGGCCACTAACAGCTGTGTAAAAGTCTTACTACTGTTCTACTATCTTCATTGTTACTTTTTGTGTTTTATGCACTTCACGGAAGTCTCACATTCAGGGTTGAACTGGCTAACAGGGGAAGAGGGGAAACCCCTTGTGGGCCCCACTATCTGTGTGCCCTCCTCTTTCTCCAGGGATCAGGTTCCAGACTCTATCCTAGAGTACGATCACCAGTACGATCCTCCCGGGTAGGCAGTCTGGGATAGGTTCCTGGCAATCATCAATTCCTCCACATCCCTCAGGCAGAGCTCCAGGGTGCACTGTTCCAGCAAGAGCCAGGCTACCCGGGAGGATCGTACTGGTGATACATTAAAGAACTTATAACGAGAACTGTTTTCCACCGGTTCTCACAGCTTTCTGGTAATTTCATAATCCATTCACATTTTCTCCGGCACTTGGGACGCTTCTGTTTGAAGTCTTATTGCTATTTGCACAAAGTGTATGTTTCATATGTGATATGCCATCACTTGAGACGTGTTTGTTGTAAAGTCCTACTGCTTTTTGCACAAATTGTGTGTTATTATATGTAATTAAAAATATTGTACCACACATGCTATACCATCTGTTTTCTCCCCATATTTTGAATACACGGGAGTAGAAGAAACCTTTGGAAGGAACCATTTTACACACAGAAGAGGGACGTGATAAATAAGTACTCTTTATTTTCCCCTCTTTTGGTTATTGATCTGTGTGGCGCTCTATGTGACAGATACTATTTACCCAAATTTCTTTTCCAGAGGTAGGGAACAGCACAGAAAAAAATCTTGGAGGTGGGAGAGCATGGAATGAATCAGTTGGGAGAAGAGGCAGTGTGCATTTGTGGAGTGAAATGGGTGGACGGGAGTGTGTAGGGAGATATGTCATTGTGTGATAAGATTGAATTAGGTTCTGAAGGCGAAGGGGAGCCAGTGTAGTGCATGGGTTGGGTGCTAGTTTAAACAGAAGTCCAGCTATTACTAAAGTAATATTTTCTAAAAGCAGTCTTCTGCAGAGATCACAATATTTTCTCATAATTTTTCTGCTGCAGAAAGCAGATATTGTATTGGTAATAATGAATAACGATCTGTACAATGTGATGAAATGGAGATAGTTGTAAGAAGGTACTCTTCATTCCATTGTTACAATATATTGATATTAATTCCTAAGCAGGCACAGTGAGTTTTTTCTTACATTCTGACCTAGACATACTGTAAATGCCTTCAATTAAATTATTTTACAGAACATTATACAGTGTGTATAACAAATTATTTATACTTTATGAATTTTGGCATCCTTGACTCAAGACCTCTCTGATAAGGTCCTTTAAACTCAAAGGCATCCTCCTTGAGATCCTCCCATTGATATTTTACTGTATTTATACCTGACACCTGTAATGAGTGACACTGTCAGTGATAGGAAACTTTTGTGCATCTTAACTGCTGTTTATTTTGCTGAAGTGGTGGTATTAACTTTTACTTATGGTATTACAATAAATATTATTTATTCAGAGAATCATAGAGGGAGTTTTTATTCTCTTTTAGGATTTGTACAAAATTTGTATAGTGAATCTTAGATATGGGATGGTTTGTGCATTCCTACTGATGGTTTAAAACCTACAGTAGATAAAACAAGAGAACAGTAGTGAAAACTCTCAGAAACAGTTTTGACAGAATAAGATAATTAACTTCACTTAAATAATTCATTTGGGAACCACAAAAAACAAAAATGCTGAGATTTTAAAAAACTACATTAATACAGTAGGCTAAATGTAATAGGGTGCAAGAAGCCAGATTTCTGGGATTTCGTCTGTGAATTTCTAAAGCGGCAATCATTCACAAGGCAAAACCAACCTGGTTTTGCCTTGTAAATTATTGGCACTTTAAAAATACGGCCAATCTTGGACAAGATCCTGGACCTCCAGCATCTCATACGCGATTACATTTACACAATTACCTTCTGTTAGTCACATTGAAACCTAAGATACAGTAAATTGGTTAAAAAATGCTGATCACTTGCACATTGAAAACATTTTCAACATTAAACTTGTTCCCGGTTACTAAAATATTATTTTATGAGAACATATTTACACAATGAATGCACTGCAACATCTGTAACACTACATGGTGTCATCTGTTGATCTATTGTCAGAAATGCTGCAGGAATCACCATCCTCATATTCCGTGAGGTCTTGATCATCTAAAAACATGAATTTTTCAAACTCTTTCCAAATTTGTGATCACTTATAAATTGAAAAGAAACTGACAAATGATTTAAACTGTTTATTTCTTCAAATGAGGATCATCTAGTTTAACTCATAGAACAATTCCTGACATACCTTTCAAAAGCTTGATGCATGTCCTTATTTCTAAAGCTATAGATGATAGGGTTAATCAAAGGTGTTACCAAAGTGTACAGCAGAGAGAGGAGTTTACTTATGCTTTGTGAATTTGCTTCCTTAGGTACTGCATAAATACTTATCAGGGTGCCATAAAATATGCAGACAGCGGCCAGGTGGGAGCTGCAAGTAGAGAAGGCCTTATGTCTTCCAGTAAGTGATGGGATTTTTAGGATGGTGGAAACAATATAGATATATGAAAAAATAATTATAAAGAAAGGGGAAATAACAAATGGGATGGAAAGCAAGTTAGATTCAATTTTAACTACATAAGTATCTGAGCAGGAAAGTTCCAGCAAAGGGACATGATCACAGAAAAAATGGTCAATCACATGTGGTCCACAAAACGATAACTTTGATATTGGTATAGCTTGATTTAGTAGCACAGAATAACTTATAACCCAGCACATGACAACTAATTTAAAACAAAACTTGTGGTTCATTTTAGCAGTGTACCGCAGTGGGTTACATATGGCCAAATAACGGTCATAAGACATCGCTGTCAGAAGGAGACACTCAGCACAAGCTGAGGAACAAAATATTAAATACTGAGTGATACAACCCAAGAGAGATATGAGGCCTCCGTCATTGAGGACAACATAAAGCATATTGGGAACAAGGGCCCTCATTCCGAGTTGTTCGCTCGCAAGGCGAATGTAGCAGAGTTACACACGCTAAGCCGCCGCCTACTGGGAGTGAATCTTAGCTTCTTAAAATTGCGACCGACGTACGCGCAATATTGCGATTACAAACGAGTTAGCAGTTTCTGAGTAGCTTCAGACTTACTCTGCCTGTGCGATCAGTTCAGTGCTTTTCGTTCCTGGCTGACGTCATAAACACACCCAGCGTTCGCCCAGGCACTCCCACCGTTTCTCCGGCCACTCCTGCGTTTTTTCCGGAAACGGTAGCGTTTCCAGCCACACGCCCCTAAAACGCCGTGCATCCGCCCAGTAACACCCATTTCCTGTCAATCACAATGCGAACGTCGGAGCGATGAAAATGCCGTGAGTAAAAAATACTTTCTTCATAGTAAAGTTACTTGGCGCAGTCGCAGTGCGAACATTGCGCATGCGCACTAAGAGAATTCTCACTGCGATGCGATGAAAAACTCTGAGCGAACAACTCGGAATGAGGGCCAATATCTGTGGCCATCAGAATGTCACACACAGAAAGCTGTGTAAGGAAGAAGTACATAGGAGAATGGAGATTCTTGCTGTGCACCACCAGTGAGATGATTAGGAGGTTCCCACACATTGTCACCCAGTAAATCATAAGGAACAGAGAGAAAGATAAAAACTTATGTTTCTGAAGAGTTGGAATTCCTAACAGCAATATTTCTGTGATTTCTGTCATATTCCTCACCTGAGAGGTGTAAAATGACCATATTAGTTCAGTAGTAAACACGTGGTTCTAGGTACATTATTCAGACAGACTGAAAAGTAGCTACTGAGATGAGCAAAACATTAAAGCAAGTTATTGCAAGTCTGGTGGAGTTGGGTTTATAAGGATTTAGAGAATTAAAGGAACAAAAATTTAAAACTATTTTAGTGATCTGCTCTCTGCAGCTAATTCTATACATCTCTCTAATTTTTTAGGTGATCTCTGCAAGGATAGCTCTAAGCCTCAAAGTGCTTTGATGGTTCAATACATTCAGTCAGAACTAAATCAAGATTTGTAGAAATAACCACAGGCTGCAGATTCCACTCAATTGTGTAAATTTACTAAGATGGGAGTTCTATTTAATATGGGATGTTGGCCACAGCAACTAATCATATTAAATTTCTCATTTATCTAGCACATTCAAGAAGATAATACCTGTAATCTGATCGGTTGCTATGGCAACATCCCATCTTAAATAGAACTCCCATCTTAGTAAATTTACCACAATGTGTCTTATTATCTCTGCAGAGAGCATTCAATAGAGGACAAGTCATGGATCAGGATGTAGAAACTATGGGTAGACTATTGCGCACATATTTTCTTTGTCAATTCTTCTTAGAACTGAACTAGGGTTGGCACTGCAATATAACTGATAACTTTGGGTGAGTCGCAAATAGTATAAAATATTTTTTCTTTGTCATATTTGCCTAGCAATATCCTGCACTTGTTTATCTACTATTTGTTAAATACTAATGGGAAAGCAAATGTCATTAATATATATGCAACAGAAATCATGCAATAAGCAACTTCTGGCCAATTCCTGATTAAGATAAGTTACTCAGCCCATCAAGGAAAATATAAAAAGATAATATATACAAACTTCTACTCAATTCTATGGAAAATATTGACTTTCGTACATTTAAAAAATATATACTTTGGGGTTGGGTAAATGGGAGTGTTGTAAATATATGTCAGCTTGCAAAGCAATCTGTGATCTTGTCTGTTTACTGGTAGGTGTATATACTCCACTGTGGTGTACGCGGTCAAAAACATTAAACTCTGGACTGGTTATGTCCCATAGTCTCACAGTGCCCACTAAATATATTCTTAGTGTTCCTCTGGAAAACAGGAACATACAGAGTTGATGGCACTTGCCTCTGCTGCAACATGATGGAGTGCATTGTGTCCTGTAATATTTGCCTCCCCATAAAGATACGGTGTCAGGTCACCCATTTCTGCAGTAGTTGGAGTTTAATATAAATCTGTGAGTATCATGTAACAAGAAGTGTCACTGTTTCTGCTTTCCTTGTACAGACAACAGACCGTCGTATCCATAGCAGGGGGAGACAAGGAATGATAATCTGCAAGTCTTTTTATAAACATAATGTGTAAACCTCAGGGGTCTGTTTATTCTCTACACACCTCATTTGTATTCTTACATTTAAATTTGAAGGTATACAATCTCTGGTGATTAGTAATATAAATACATAAATCTATAGTAGCTTGTATGTGAAAATGAACTCCAATTAAAAATAACTATCAAGAAGGATTCTTATGTAGTGGCTGAGAACACTTTTTCAGAATATTATTGTTAATAATGATGACAACGATGATGGTGATTGTGGAACAGAGCTGACATTCTATACTTTGAGCAGATTCACCTAATACAAAGGCCACAAACATCAAAGCCACAGTTTCCAAATCAATATTCAGGCCTTTTTTTTATTCCTTGTGACCTTTACCCCTTTGGGGTAAATTTAAGGTGCAAAGGTTTTAGAACTGGTGATGTTGGCCATAGCAGCCAATCAGATTATATCTAATATCTTCTAGAAGCAGCTAGATAATTGTTAAGTAGAATCTGATTGGTTGCTATTAGCAACATCACCAGTTCTAAAAAAAACTCCCACCTTAGTAAATGTACCCCTTTATGTCCATTATACATACTGTATGTATATGACCATTAGCATTTTATAAATGACAATTTGTGCAAATGTAACTAGAAATTTTCATAATTCTGTATACAGATTTAGTCTCTTGAAATAGTTGATTAGAAAGCTTTAGGTGAAGAATGGCAATATTATTATATTTTTACATGTTCTTAACCTTTCACACATTATACAGTAAAAACAAATTCCCTCAGCACACTACAATGGACCAGAAAAAATCATGACATCCTACGATACCTGATAGTAGAATGCAGAGACCACAGATACAGAACATACATTTGCAAAAATATGGTAAGCTATCACACATTGAAAGGAATACCTGCTCTTGTGTTCCTACGCTACATGATAATAGCTCCACTTTGAGTCATAAATGTATGTTTTTAAATTGAGAGCCAACTCACCGGGAGGCACTCCAGGATCCTCCAATATGGCACTATAACTATCAGAAAACCCACCAACTGCTGATACCATACCTGCCTCTCAGCACAGAGATACACGGAGTGGCAGTTGCTCAATCAATTAATTGTCTTTCACAGATGCATTTAAGGTAGAGGCTAATCTAGCCAACATAAAGCAAAACAAATTTCCAAGCACACTACAATGTAAAGGCAAATTACATTTACATCCTACATGACAATAACAATGCAAAGATCTCAGTTACATACATTTGCAAACATATTAAGCCATCAGCCATGGTAAGGTGTCTCTGCTCTTGTGTTCCTACACTACATGATAATAGCACTACTTGATACATATCTTTATCTGTTTCTAAATTAAAATCCAACTTACCTGGAATTACCCCAGTATCCTCCATTGTGACACTTCAAGGATCAGCAAACCCCAGGGTTGAACTGGCCCACAGGGGTACAGGGGAAACCACAGGTGGGCCCTACTGTGTGGGGCCCACCCCCTCCTCTAGGGATCAGGTTCCAGACTGTGCTGTTACTAATATAGTACATTATCTTGCATGCACTGCAGTATTTACTGTATATATTTATCTAGGGGACTTACACTTGCAAAATAGTTAGCCAAACCAATGTGGTTACTGGCCACCCCCCCCTCTAAAGACTGGCCACACCCTAAACATGGGCCCCTACCACTGCATTCCTCTGGTGGGCCCTACATGCCCCAGTCTGACACTGGCAAACCTTCCAGCTTCTGTTGCAATACATGACTCTTAAAACAGTGATACACAGTGGCTGATAGCTTACCATTTGTTTGCAAATGTATGAAACTGAGAACTCTACATGTATTTGCTCTGGCCATGATGCTACTAAATGTCTCTTTTGTGTTCAGTTTGTGTGCCAGTCAGCACTATCCAGACTATGGCACCTGGTAACACATACTCTTGTTGGGACAGTATATACAGTGTTTTATGAATAATACACATCTTTCCCACCTCATATTTTTTAAATACAAAATTATATTGGAAGAAGAAATGCTCTCCTAAGTCATCTCTTTTCAGTTTGTCTGACCATGTGCAATGATATCTTATACTAACATTGGGAATGAAGAACATGGCCTCTACATGCCAAGATCCCATCAAATACTTTCAAAGACGCTACCAGATCAACATCTAAATCAATGTGAGGAAGTAATAGGTCTGTGACAATTAATATAATTATGCCTCATTTCCCACATCAAATATGTACTTTTAATCCCTATGTCCCTATACATTAGGTCTGTCTGATTGACCATCCACATAGCATGCCATGTTAGCCCTAGTTTTATATTGTTTACTTTCACAACAGTGGCCACTTAAATGTTGAGTCATTTAAGGTACCATTGTCGCTTTTGTGTACTCTCTATTGTCAAACAATAAGATGAGCATACAGGGTGGCTCTCTGGCTGATTAAATCACTTTGAGTAGTATGTGTATTGTATTCATAGTAGCATAGTAATATAGTAACTAAGGTTAAAAAAGACAATTATCCAATCGAGTTCAACCTATTTGTGGTCTCCTATGCAGTCTTATTATTGGACTAGTTATTTTTATGTTAGGACTAGTTATATTAACTATAATGCGTGCCTACACACCGTAACCCAGAATATCTTTATCCAATAGGAATTTATTTAACCTATTCTTAAAGGTGTTGACTGAGTCTGCTATTACTACTCTCTCAGGCAGGGAATTCCAAACACGTATTGTCCTTACTGTGAAAAAACCTTTTCGCCTCAATGTGTGGAAACTCCTCTCCTCTAACCTAATCGAGTGACCACGTGTCCTCTGTGCTGATCTTATAGAAAACAGGTTCCTCCCAAGCTCTGTGTATTGACCCCTTATATATTTGTAGATGTTGATCATGTCCCCTCTTAGTCTCCTCTTTTCCAATGTAAACATGCCTAACCTTGCAAGCCTTTCCTCATATTCCAGTGTCTCCATGCCCTTGTTTAGTTTGGTTGCCTGCTTCTGAACCCTTTCTAGCTCCAGGATATCCTTTTTGTAATATGGTGCCCAAAATTGCAAACAGTATTCAAGATGTGGCCTTACTAGTGATTTATATAACGGTAGTACAATACTCTCGTCCCGTGCATCAATTCCCCATTTTATGCATGTTAATATCTTATTAGCCTTCTTTTCTGCACTCCTACTTTGGGTACTGCTGTTTAATTTGTTATCTATGTGAACCCCTAGGTCTTTTTCCAGTACAGAATCCACTAATATTACCCCATTTAGTATGTAGGTGTTATTTTTGGTCTTGCCCCCACAGTACATTACCTTACACTTGTTTGTGTTTAATCTCATTCTCCATTTTGCTGCCCATGCTTCCAGTTTAGTTAAGTCATTCTGAAGAGACTCAGCATCCCCCTCCGTATTTTAACCTTACACAATTTGGTATCATCTGCGAAAAATTGACACCATGCTCTCTAGACCTACTGTTAGGTCATTGATGAAAATGTTGAACAAATGTGGTCCAAGTACAGACCCTTGTGGCACACCACTTAGCACTTTAGTCCAATTTGAAAATGATCCATTGACCACAACACGCTGCTCCCTATTATGTAACCAATTACTGACCCAAGTGAATATTGTGCTCCTAGCCCTATTTCTTGTAGCTTATAGATAAGACGCATGTGTGGTACAGTGTCAAATGTTTGGCAAAGTCTAAAAAGATTACATGCACCTCCTTACCCTGATCAAGGTTCGCATTTACTATTTCATAAAAGCTAAGTAAGTTGGTCTGACATGATCTGTCATTCACAAGTCCATGTTGGTTCCATTCAATTACCTTATTTGCTTCAAGGAACTTTTGAATACTGTCCCTTAGAATATCTTCCAATACTTTCCCCACTGTAGATGTAAGACTAACGGGTCTATAATTACCTGGTTCAGCTTTGCTCCCCTTTTTGAATATCGGCGCAACCTCCGCTATACGCCAGTCTTTGGGAACCATACCTGATTTAACTGAATCCATGAAGATCAAAAAGAGAGATCTTGCTTGTTCAGCGTGCAGCTCCATAAGAACCCTCGGGTGAATTCCATCGGTACCAGGTGACTTATTAATCTTTAACTTTTTTAATCAGTCACAGACTGCCTCCACACATAAATAAGCATTTTGCAGTGGGACATTATCTTTGTTGAGATTTTGTGTTAGACCCAGCATTTGGTCCTCTCTGGTAAATACCGTTGAAAAACTTGTTTAGTTTTTTTGCTATGTCATTATCATTTTTGATTAAGACTCCCTTCTTGTCCTTTGAAGGGCCTATACTCTCCTTCTTTAATCTCTTGCTGTTGATGTACTTAAAAAAAAATTGGGATTCACTTTGCTTTCCTTTGCTACTAGTTTTTGAGTTTCTACTAAGGACGCACTTATTCCTTTTTTGCTTATTTTGTTACCGTCCTTATAGTGCTGAAATGACTCTGCATCCCCCTCAGATTTGTAATTTTTAAATGCTTGTCTTTTTTTGTCCATTAATTCCTTTGTATTTTTGTTAAACCACATTGGTTTGGGATTTTTATTCCTTTTTCTTGTTGCTGCTGGTGGGAATAATTTTACGAGTATTATTAATTAGCAGTGATTTTAATACATCCCATTTCCCAGTAGTATTTTTTCCTTGAAACAAAATTTCCCATTCAATGTCCCTTAATGCTTTCTTCATCATGTCAAAGTTGGCTTTGCTAAAGTTTAGAGTCCTAGTTGAGCCAGTATAGGACTGCTTATGAAAACTGATATTGAATGTGACCATATTGTGGTCGCTGTTACCTATGGGCTCTCCTACTTCAATATTTGATATCAATTCCCCATTGTTAGTTAATACCAGATCTAAGATTGCATTGTACCTAGTTGGTTCCTCAATTAATTGAACTAAGTAATTATCATTTAGCGTGTTTAAAAACATATTGCCCCTAGCAGTATCGCATGAATTGACTTTCCAGTTTATCTCGGGATAGTTAAAGTCTCCCATCACTACTATGTCTCCTACTATTTCTCCTGCTGCTCTTTCAATTTGATTCAGTAACAATTTCTCTTTAGACAAATTAATACAAGGCGGTCTGAAGCACAACCCCAATAATAACTTCTTTATTCCTTTACCCCCGCATGCAATTTCTACCCGTAATTTCTCAATAGTATTTACAGTCCCTTTTTTAATATCTTCCCGTATAACAGGTTTTAGAAATGGCTTTATGTGAAATACCCCTCCACCCCGTTTATTTAGTCTGTCTATCCTGTACAGTGTGTAACCCTCTAGATTGAATGTCCAATTGTGAGATTCATCCCACCACGTTTCAGTAATGCCTATAATATCATATTCCTTGCTTGCTGTGAGGATTTCTAGATCCCCCTTTTTACCTGTAAGGCTTCTAGCATTTACACGCATACAATTGAGATATGTATTTCCCCTTGTGGTAGGGACATCATAATTCTTACGCAGCAAAGATGACCCATAATCATCATTGGTTACTGTTATTCTAAAACCTTTTTTAGTTCCCATGTTACTACCCTTGCCGTCTGCTCTATTCCTCCCCCTACACCTCCCCCATTTTGTTCACTAACGCCACCCCTGCTATTCTTACTGAATGACTCGTAATTTCTTGCTAAACCCTCCCCGCAGGCACCTAGTTTAAAACCTTCTCCAACCTTCTTACCATCCTTCCCCCCAGCACCGCTGCCCCCTCCTCATTCAGGTGCAATCCATCACGACAAATTCAACATCATTCCAATTCCTTAAGATCCTAAGACAACAAAGTAAATCACACCCCTGCAATATGAAGTATCTGGGGGTATAAGTAGTGCTACTCAGAGAGCTGAAGGGAGATTCTCTGACAATAGGCTAAGAGGTAATATTCTGTCAGGGATCTGCTGTGTAATCCATTATATTGTATTTATCTGGGACTTTGTATTGTTGGAAGATATAATTCACTTCTATGCTAAGAAGTAATGTTCTCAGGAGTTTGTGGTGAGAATTGTCATGTGGAATTGGTTTACAGAAGTGTGCTGAAGTGTTTAAAACCCATTCTGTTCAATAAATCACTTTGGTTTTTCATCTACCACCGTGCCTGAGTGATGTGGAAACATGTATCTTCCCAATCATATAAAAAATCCACACACAGTTATCTAAATGGCAACACTGACAATTTCTGTTTTTAACTAATGTTTGGTGGACAATGTAATGGCATGTTGGGGCCTAGGTGCAGGTGGCAGCCATAATCACTGGTATGGGGTAAGATCACCACTCCCATGCTCACTGATACGGTATGCAACTTACTTGTGCACTCTATCACATTCCCTCAGTGTATGCATGTGTGTTTTCTTACTGATTTGTTACTTTAACAAACCACTCATTCTGTCAATTAAGCCTGATGTCTGTGGATAAAAGGGAATGTTGTACACCCAGTATAGATAGTGGTCTTTGGCCCATTTCCGGACCTTGGCACCAGTGAAATAATTTAAATTATCTGTTTGTATAACTGGTGGAGTTCCATAACATTTGTGTCACAATCCTGACTAAAATCATATCATTTGGTGACTTACCTCTGCCTTCTGTCCTGTATCCTGTGTGTTTTCTGCTGGCTGGGATAAACAGCTCACCAGTTCCTTGAGTTTCCTGAGTGTTGTGGTCTCTATCTGGAAAGGGAGAGTTGCTAACGAGCTGCACTTGGGTTGATTAACCTTCTGTGTGAATGCTGAATTCAGCAAGTCTTTACCTGTCCTATGCTTCTGTGCCAGCATCCACAGTCCAGTGGTCACCATATATAACTCCCTGTGCTCTCAGGGCCTGCGGCCATTACTGTCTTTCTATGTACACACCACGCCGGAGTTCCCTCCAAAACCAGCTATGGACATCGCCATGACAGTTACTGGTCAGCTGACCTTCCAGGGCCCAATCCAGAATCACTTCCTTATCATGTGAATCCCTCATCCAGTCAGCAGTGAGCAAGGGGTATAAGTTCCAAGTCCCATCACTGCAAGCTGTCAGTGCTTTGTTGTCTCTCAGCCTGTTGTAAGCTCCAGAATCTCCTGCTGGTATAAACAAAGTACAGTATCTATCTCCAGCACTACCTGGATAATCTTAAAGGGCCACTCCTGCAGTAACACCACAGCATATCCATATTCACTGGTGTGCAATACCAGTGTTCCCGAGGGACTGTCCAAAACATCTCTGCGGCATTAGTGTGTTGCTGGTTCTGTCCAACATTCCAGTATTTATAAAAAAAACTTGCTGTGCTGGCTCAGTCCAACCAGTACTTCTGAAAACATGCTGTGCTGGTTCAGCTCATCCAGTACTTCTGAAAACCTGCTTTGCTGATTCAGCCCATCCAGTACTTCTGAAAACCTGGTGTGCTGGTTCAGCAATATCCAGCACTCCTGAAAACCTGCTTTTCTGGTTCCGTCCAGCATTCTGAATATATGCCTAGCTGGTTCCATCCAGCATCTGGAACTCCTGCCTAGCTGGTTCCATCCAGCATCCGGAACTCCGGCCTATCTGGTACCATCCTGCATCCGGAACTCCTGCCTACTGTAGCTGCTTCCGTACAGCATCTGGAAATTGTGACAAGCTGGTTCCATCCTACATCTGGAACTCCTGCCTAGCTGGTTAAGTCCAGCATCCAGAACTCCTGCCTTGCTGGTTCCATTGAGCATTCAGAATGCCTGCCTTGCTGGTTCCATCCAGCAGTCAGAAAACCTGACTTGTTGGAAAGCCAAACCCGACATCCTGAAAACTTGTCTTGCTGGAAAGCCAATCCCGACATCCGAAAAACCTGACTTATCAGAAAGCCAATACTGACATACTGAAAATCTGCTTTGCTGGTAAAGCTAATGCCAGTGTTCTGTGAACCTGCTTTGCTGCTCAAGCCAATCCCAGCATTCTGATTACCCTGATCCTGAGAATCCATCATCCATCCAGTCACTGGTATCCTCATCCCAGTGACATACTGATACTGGTGCCATCCCAGCTATTCATTGCACTGGTGATTTCGTTCACCAGTGTTCCAGTAAGCACATAGTTGGTCACCTTTCACTTTCCTCTCCAGGTTTGTTAGCCAACCTGTCACATCTGCATGAGTAGGAGATATCTCAAGCCTGCCCAATTCTGCCTTCAGCTCTCAAGTCCAAACCAAGTAACTAGTCCTAGTCCAGATTCACAAATAACTAGAACCATGACAATGTCTTCCAGGATCTTTATTAATGTAGCTTCATGATTAGCATGAGCAGTTGGTAAGACCTGCAAAACACCCAAGTAGGTAGAGTATCCACTGCTGTGCAAAAATATTACACTTTTCCTCTTCCTGCGCTCAAGCGTTCAATACAGTCCAATTGCTGTATTTGGCCAACTGCTTTTCCTCAATAAAGTTCCACAGATTAAATTTTTCTTTGGTTGAGCTTTTCACAATTATGTACAATGGGGGTCATCCTGACCTGATCGCACGCTGTGGTTGTTCGCAGCGCAGCGATCAGGCCAGATCTGCGCATGCACCGGTGCCACAGTGCGCTTGTCAGATGTCCGACAGCCGTCTCTGCCCTGCGATTGCCTCTGCCTGATTGACAGGCAGAGGCGTTCGCTGGATGGGAGGGGGCGGCATGGCGGCATTTGGCTGCCATTTTAGAGGCGTGGGGGTGGGCCGCAATGGCTGCAAAACATCACACACACAGCCGCTGCGACCAGCACAGTGATGAGTAACTCCCTGCCAGCTGCAGGAGCTTCACTGGCTGGGAGTACCTCTTCAAGTACAAAAACTTTGCCGCTGTGTGATGCTTTTGTACGTGTGGGGGGGGGCGGGCCTAACATGTGGGGCGGACTAGCCGTGTGCTGGGCGTCCCACCACACGTCAGTGTGGATGTTCGTAGCTGTGCTAAATTTAGCACAGATACTGTATGATCAGGTCGGAATGACCCCCCCCCATATCTCTAGCCATGAGCTGCATCAATGGAATTCCTTACTTCCCCACATAATGCGAGAGGCCCCAACTATAGAATCCTTCAAAAGTAGACTCAAGATTGTCCTGTTATTCAGCATTTCCATAATGTCCCTTTAGTATCTCCATGCTTCTGTATTTTATGAAAAGCTGTTCTGTACCTCATTATTTTCTGTACTATATTATGCTATGTATCTGTTAAGCACCTTGAGTCCTATTGGAGAAAGAGAGCTATATAAATAAAATATTTTTTTTTATTATTATTATTATTATTATTATTAGCTTAGACCCAAATGTAAGTAAGTGCCTTCAGCTTCCTGATGTTAAGACTCGTCAAGATTGTATATTTCTATTTCTTCTTGTGGAGAATGTTCTACAGCACAGGTTCTCAAACTCGGTCCTCAGGACCCCACATGGTGCATGTTTTGCAGGTCTCCTCACAGAATCGCAAGTGAAATAATTAGTTCCACCTGTGGACCTTTTAAAATGTGTCAGTGAGTAATTAATTCACCTGTGCACCTGCTGGGTTACCTGCAAAACATGCACTGTGTGGGGTCCTGAGGATCGAGTTTGAGAACCTATGATCTACAGCTTTAATTCTTAATAGAGCATCTGAGATTTCATTCTGTTCAAGCCCTGTTTGAGCAATCACATGTCCAATGCTGATCGCACGTGTGGTGCTTTGCTTCCAGCCCCACCAAATGGGTTTCATGTTGACTGTCCAGTTGTCATATACACATCCAAGTGGTTAGACTTTCTAGTACTGTACAGCTGTGTGTATAGATAATGACATGGCCTTCTGTTTCATCAAGTCACATGTTCACTGTTCTCAGGTCTGCATACAGTATTGATTGGATACAAATTCTCCACTTCCATGTAACATCATCTGATGAATAGGTTGGAATTCTGCAGCTATATAGGTTTGGTTACTCTGTGTTAATACAGCTGACCCATCCATCAACTTGACCATTGTTTTTTTTCATCAGTCAAAGATGAATAAGGCTTAGTTACTGTTACTGGCCCACGTCCTACTTGTAGAGGAGGCACAGCTTCAAAAGTGATTATTCTAGATAGCTGGGTGCTGATTGCAGAGGGCTCTTATAATGACGCTCCACCTACAGTATTACAGAAAAGTACTACTGCCACTACTGCAAGATGGATTTCTGTGCAACAGTAGTTCCGGATTCAAGTTTTTCTTGTCTGAACCATCCAGCAAATGGTAAATCAGTACTGATAGTCATAGCCTGTTTTTTTGTGGTAGATTTCATCAGGAGAGCGCTATGATGTGGACCTCCCTGATTAGCTGGCGGATCTCCAAGTGACACAAGTCATCTACTGTATGTAACGATTCTGTTTGCTGATTTTAGTTCAGCATTTAACGTTATTGCGCCTAGTTCCTTGGTATCTTAATTGTCTCACTTTGATCCAAACAGTTTCACATGTAAATGATTTTACATTTCTGATCATAAAATTAGGGCGCTATTGGAGAAAGTCATTTTGAACACAAGTGTCGCTTAGGGGTGCGTTCTGTGTAGGTGATTAGGTAAGGATTGCTTCTGCGAAAATTATTGCATTTATCCGATGGTCATTCTACACATGTGCAGAGTGGGTCCTGCAATCTCAGTGTAGGAATGCGAATCCCCCTGCCTAATTGACAGGGGCAGGGGCGACTGGCATTCAGGAAAATGGGAGCATGTCACCCCCCATTTTACGGGAATGGCAAGGCCAGGGATTGTGTCGTGGACACAGTTTCCTTGGCCTCACAAAGCTCAGACTTACTCACCCTGCTGTCGCAGATGAACATCGTGACCAATGGTTAATCACGATGTTTATCTCATATGCGATCGCAATGCAAATGCAGGGAGGAGGTGTTCTTCAACTTTCCTAGTGCACTGCATTGCAATTGAAATCCTTAGTGAATTAGACACAAAGGGGAAGATGTATTAAGCCTGGAGAAGTGATAATGCACCAGCCAATCATCTCCAATATGCATACCCTCCAACATTTGACACATAAAAATTGGTACAAATTAGGAAAGGGGAGTGGCCATGGGTAGAGGGGGTGTGGTCATGCCCCTTCTCCTATACTTTCAATGGAAGTTTGGAGAGCCAAAAATCGGTACAGACTATAACAAAAAGGTACTGTACCTGGTACCAGTTGGAGAGTATGCAATATGTAAAGTGACAGTTAGGAGCTGATTGGCTGGTGCGTTATCACCTGCCACTTATCACTGCTTTATCACTTCTCCAGGCTTAATACATCGGCTCCTCAGTCTGTTATTGTATTAATTATTCTCCCATGGTTGCAAGTCAATGTTACAGTTATTTAAGATGGTAAAATTTGTGGATGATACTGCTATTGTTGTATTGATAAGCAAAGAGGATGAACAGTAAGTAGGTGCATAAAGAAATGAGTGGAGTCGGAGGAATTGTATACTTTTAAATGCACCTAAAACTAAGGAGATCGTAATTTATTATACAATGGTAATACCTGTAATCCTTTAAAAAAAAATTAGATTAATATTTAAAATAGTCTGTCATATGGGGTGATTCCGAGTTGATCGCAGCCAGCAACTATTTGCTGCTGGTGCGATCTACTAATCCCCGCCTATGGGGGAGTGTATTTTAGCTTACCAGGGCTGCGATCGCTTGTGCAGCCCTGCTTAGCTAAAAAAGTTTTCATCAACCTAGGAGTAAGGCTGGAGCTACTTACCCTGTGCGACGGATCCAGCGACATTCCTCCCGACTTTGACATCAGACATCCACCCTCCGATTGCCTGGTCATGCCTGCGTTCATACAACCACTCCCCGAAAACGGCATCCAACGGTGAGTATCCGTCCCAGAACGCCTCTCTGCTGTCAATCTTCATGCGATCGGCGCTGTGTCTTCTTTTTTCAGTGTGCACGTCGATGCGTCGCAGGGCAAAGGCGTGCATGCACAATGGGCATGTCCGACCCATTCGCACCGCAGTGAACAACCACTGCGTGAGAACGGGTCAGAATAACCCCCATAGTCCTTGAATTCCATTGTTTTGTAAAAATGGGGCAGCAACTGCTATTTTTTCTAAATTAATTAAAATAGGCTCGTGTAAGTAAGGGAAACTTGTTACATTTTTATTGTTGTATTGTGGAAAGCATCCTAATTTATAGGATTACGGTATTGTATGGTAAGTGTACAGTTTCTAAATGCAAGGCTCTAGATTGGGTAGTTAGCACTGCAGGTAGAGTGATTGGTATTGAGTTGTAATATACAATACTCTTGATATCTATGAGAAACAAGTGTTTAAGAGAGTGAACGGTATTTTGGAGGATTCAACTCATCCAAACTATGGGCCTGATTCAGACCTGATCACTTTTGTGTGAATTCACAAGGAGGCCGATTATCGATCGACTGCATGCATATGGACCATAATACGCACGCACGAGGCCAAACAGCGAAAAAATCCTGCTACTTTTATGATCGCTAGCCATACGCAAGTTGATTGACATGAAGCCAGCATTTGGGGGTGGTAACTGCCCGTTTTCTGGGAGTGTCAGGAAAAACACAGGCTTGCCCAAACGTTTTCATGGAGGGTGCGTGACGTCAGATTGATTCTATCGAACTGTAGTAGTAGGACTTGGGCTGCGCACAGACTGCACAGACTTAAAAATATTCGATGGTGAGTGAGTTGCGAACGGATTTGCAGCTGACCGGAGAACGTTGAGATTTTTGCAAGGCGTATGCAGTACGCAGGATGTGTTTTCTCTCTGTCTGGGTGGCGGCTATCTGATCGCAGACCTCTGCAAATTTGCAGAGGAGCGATCAGATCTGAATCAGGCCCAATGTGTTCTACCAGATGTTTGAAAGCTGTGCATTTGCAGAAAATGGGGCTACTTTGAGTTGTTAGTAAACAAAAAATAAAAACTAATGGGAAAAACCATGTTGCACTGCAGGTGGGGCAGATGTAACATGTGCAGAGAGATTTAGATTTGGGTGGAGCGTTGCCCAATTGCTAACTTTTTTGGTTTGTGAATAACCCCCTAAAAGGCTTTATTGTAGTTTTTCTCAACAGCGGTGCTCATGATTATTTGTAAAAATGTTTTAACTTTAATTTTTTATGATGTTGTAACTGATTGTTTTATTATTTAGTGTATGTTTACTTAATACATTCTTTAACATTCCATGGATTGTGTTTATAACCATTACATGTCCTCTTCTTTTCTTGTTTCTTGGTTTGTTCTTCCATCTTTCCCAACAGCATGATAACTGATAAGTGAGCTGTGTTTTGATTTTATCCAGATCACAAGCCACTAATCCATGAAAAATACTATTTCTGTCGACGTAGCCTGGGGACACATTGTGGGAGTAAGCTGTTTTCTATCCAAGGTAAAAGCAAACTGGTCATGTGTTTCTGCAGTAAGTTGAATTGAAGATAAAGCCTGGGCCATATCAAGTACTGCATGCCATTCCCCTGCCATATCTGTAATTGTCTCCACTACTATAATAATGGGGGTCATTCCGAGTTGTTCGCTCGCAAGCTGCTTTTAGCAGCTTTGCACACGCTAAGCCGCCGCCTACTGGGAGTGAATCTTAGGTTATCAAAATTGCGAATGAAAGATTAGCAGAATTGCGAATAGACACTTCTTAGCAGTTTCTGAGTAGCTCCAGACTTACTCGGCATCTGCGATCAGTTCAGTCAGTTTCGTTCCTGGTTTGACGTCACAAACACACCCAGCGTTCGCCCAGACACTCCTCCGTTTCTTCAGCCACTCCCACGTTTTTCCCAGAAAACGGTAGCGTTTTTTCGCACACACCCATAAAACGGCCAGTTTCCGCCCAGAAACACCCACTTCCTGTCAATCACATTACGATCACCAGAACGAAGAAAAAACCTCATAATGCCGTGAGTAAAATACCTAACTGCATAGCAAATTTAATTGGCGCAGTCGCACTGCGGACATTGCGCATGCGCATTAGCGACTAATCGCTCCGTTGCGAGAAAAAAATAATGAGCGAACAACTCGGAATGACCCCCAATGTCTCCTACTGCAGCTGCTAAAGGAGGAGCTACTCTGTCAAACTTACTATAGTCAATGGTAAGTCTATAAAAACTAGAGATGAGCGGTTTCGGTCTCAGAGAATCGAACTCTATCGGAATTTGCCTTCCGAGTTCGGTTCCGAGCCCGGCTTGGGTTTTCCCGCCTGACTCGGAAACCCGAACGCAGCAAAACGTCATCATCCCGCTGTCGGATTCTCGCGGGATTTGGATTATATATAAGGAGCCGCACGTCACGGCCATTTTCAATCCTGCTCGGAGAGTGTATTGAGAGGACGTGTTATCAGTGTTCAGTGTCTGTGTGGGGGCGGGAAAGTGGGGTGGTGAGTCTTGTGCTGTGTTGTGCTGCTCAGTCCAGTCAAGTGTAGTCACAGTGTTGGTGTCCTCTGCTGCCATATATCCAGTGTAGCTGTATAAAGAGGTGCTGTGTTGTGCTGTCCAGTCCAGTGTAGTCAGTGTATTGTGCTGCAACAGTCCAGCCAGTCACAGTGTTGGTGTCCTCTGCTGCCATATATCCAGTGTAGCTGTATAAAGAGGTGCTGTGTTGTGCTGTCCAGTCCAGTGTAGTCTGTGTATTGTGCTGCAACAGTTCAGCCAGTCACAGTGTTGGTGTCCTCTGTTGCCATATATCCAGTGTAGCTGTATAAAGTGGTGTTGTGTTGTGCTGCATCAGACCAGTGGTAGTGTCCTGTCTCATCAGTCATTCCAGGGACAATATACACTGCTGCTATATGTTTACTGCTGCCATATAATAATTATAATAACAACCACAAGTCCCTTACAGTGTTGTTGTGTTGTGCTGCATCAGACCAGTGGTAGTGTCCTGTCCTTCTGTCATTCCAGTCATTCCTGTGCCGCATTTTGTCTCATATATCTCCCAAAAAATAATAGAGAACAAAAATTTTGAGGATAAAATAGGGAAAGATCAAGAAGAACCACTTCCTCCTAGTGCTGAAGCTGCTGTCACTAGTCATGACATAGACGATGAAATGCCATCAACGTTGTCTGCCAAGGCCGATGTCCAATGTGATTGTAGAGGGCATGTTAAATCCAAAAAGCCAACGTTCAGGTAAAAGAACCAAAAAAAGAAATTTAAATCATCTTAGGAGAAACGTAAACATGCCAATATGCCATTTACGACATGGAGAGGCAAGGAACGGCTGAGGCCCTGGCCTATGTTCAAGGCTAGTGGTTCAGCTTCAGATGACGATGGAAGCCCTCATCCTCCCGCTAGAAAAATTAAAAGAGTTAAGCTGGAAAGACACAGAAAAGAACTGTGCGTTCTGAGATGGTATCACCAAATCCCCAAGGAGAGTCCAAGTGTGTCGGCAGTTGCGCTGCCTGACCTTCTCAAGTGCTGAAATGAGAACCCACAGTCCAGTACCTGATATTCAAATTGAAGATGTCACTGTTGAAGTAAACCAGGATGAGGATATGGTTGTTGCTGGTGCTGAGGAGGAAGATGACAATTAGGATTCTGATGGTGATGTGTTTTGTTTAAGTCAGGCACCGGCGGAGACACCTGTTGTCCTTGGGACGAAGAAGTCCATTGTGATGCCTGGGCAAACTACCAAAATAGCCAACTTTTTGGTGAGGAATTATTTCTCCACAAATCCGGACAACAGGTATCAAGCCATCTGTTGCATCTGTCTATGTGTAATAAGTAGAGGTAAGGGCGTTAACCACCTAGGAACATCCTCCCTTATACGTCGCCTGCTGCGCATTCATCAGAAGTCAGTGTCAAGTTTGGAAACTTTGGGTAAGAGTGTAAGCAGTCCACTAACACCTAAATCCCTTCTTCCTCCTGTACTCAAGCTCATGCAAGCCACACCATCAACTCCCTCAACATCAACTTCCTACTCAGTCAGGAATGTCCGTAGTCCTGTAGGCCATGTCACTGTCAAGACTGAGGAGTCCTCTCCTAACCAGGATTCCTCTGTAGGATACTTGAGTGGTACGCCTGCTCTGGCTGCCGCTGCAGTTGTTGCTGCTGGGAGTTGATCGTAATCCCAGAGGGGAAGTCGGAAGACCAATTGTACTACTTTTAGTAAGCAACTGACTGTCCAACAGTCCTTTGTGAGGAAGATGAAATATGAGAGCAGTCATCCTTTTGCAAAGCAGATAACTGAGGACTTGACAGCTATGTTGGTGTTAGATGTGCATCCAGTATCCACCATTAGTTCAGTGGGACTTAGAGAATTGTTTGAGGTACTGTGTCGTCGGTATCAAATCCCATCTAGGTTCTACTTCTCTAGACAGGCGATACCGAGAATGTACACAGACGTCAAAAAAAGAGTCACCAGTGTCCTACAAAATGCAGTTGTATCCAGTGTCCACTTAACTACGGAAATGTGGACAAGTGGAACAGGGAGACTAAGGACTATATGACTGTAACAGCCCACTGGGTAGATGTATGGCCTCACGCTTAAACAACAGCAGTGGCACCAGTAGCAGCATCTTGCAAACGCCAACTCGTTCCTAGGCAGGCTACGCTATGTATCACCACTTTCCTTAAGAAGCACACAGCTGACAACCTCTTACCGAAACTGAGGAACATCATCACAGAATGGCTTACCTCAATTGGACTCTCCTGGGGATTTGTGATATCGGACAACGCCACCAATATTGTGCATGCATTACATCTGGGCAAATTCCAGCATGTCCCATGTTTTGCACATACAATTAATTTGGTGGTGCAGAATGTTTTGAAAAATGACATGGGTGTGCAGGAGATGCTGTCGGTGGCCAAAAAAATTGCGGGCCACTTTCGTCATTCTGCCACTGCGTGCCGAAGACTGGAGTGCCAGCAAACACTCCTGAACCTGCCCCGCCATAAACTGAAGCAAGAGGTGGTAATTAGGTGGAATTCAACACTCTATATGTTTTAGAGGATGGAGGAGCAGCAAAAGGCCATTCAAGCCTATACATCCACCTACAATATAGGCAAAGGAGGGGTAATGCACCTGACTCAAGTGCAGTGGAGAATGATTTCCGTATTGTGCAAGGTTCTCCAACCCTTCGAACTTGCCACACGTGAAGTCAGTTCAGACACTGCCAGCTTGAGTCAGGTCATTCCCCTCATCAGGCTTTTGCAGAAGCAGCTGGAGAAATTGAAAGAGGAGCTAAGATGGAGCAATACAACAAAGTATGTGGGACTTGTGGATGGAGCCTTTCATTCACTTTGCCAGGATTCAAGGGTGGTCAATCTGTTGAAATCAGAGAACTACATTGTGGCCACCGTGCTCGATCCTAGGTTTAAAGCCTACATTGTATCTCTCTTTCCAGCAGACACAAGTGTGCAGAGGTGCAAAGACCTGCTGGTGAGTAAATTGTCAACTCAAGCGGAACGTGATCGGTCAACAGCTCGTCCTTCAATTTCTCCCGCCACTGGGGCTGCAAGGAAAAGAAAAAGATTTCCTAGCCCACCCGCTGGCGGTGATGCAGGGCAGTCAGGAGCAAAAGCTGACATCTGGTCTGGACTGCCAATAATTACTGACATGTCTACTGTCACTGCATATGATTCTGTCACCATTGAAAGAATGGTGGAGGATTATATGAGTGACAGCATCCAAGTAGGCATGTCAGACAGTCTCTATATATACTGGCAGGAAAAAGAGGCAATTTGGCCGCCCTTGCACAAACTGGCTTTATTTTATCTAAATTGCCCCTCCCCCTCTATTGTGTACTCCAAAATAGCGTTTAGTGCAGCCGGTAACCTTGTCAGCGATCGGCGTAGGAGGTTACTTAATGTGTAGCATATGACATTCATCAAAATGAATTATAAATTCCTCTGGGAAGACCTTTACCAGCAATTGCCTCTGGAAAGTACACAGGAACCTGTGAAGGTGGATTCCAGTGGGGACGAATTAATACTCTGTGAGGAGGAGGAGGATGTACACAGTGAAATGGGTGAGGAATCGGAGGATGAGGATGAGGTGGACATCTTGCCTCTGTAGAGCTAGTTTGTGCAAGGAGAGATTGATTGCTTCTTTTTTGGTGGAGGCCCAAACAAACCAGTCATTTGTGGCAGACCCTGTCGCTGAAATGATTGGTTTGTTAAAGTGTGCATAACCTGGGACTTCCGGTTCCGGCATGGCGGAGTAGGCAGCAGCTCCTGTGTGCTCCTCCATTGCTGCCAGCATCTCAGCTCATACCAGACGGACTTTGTACTCCAGACTAGACCCACTGCCGGGGTGACTGCCCGCTACCCGTCCCCTGCCTGCCCGCCCCGTCAGCCATTCGTGCTGTGCGCGCTGACAAGGCAAACTCCAGAGACATCCTGTGCTGTTGCGGACAGCTGTGCCCTGTGACCCGGCGGCTTCAGCTTCCGTTGGACCCGGCGCCCGCTGCCCACTGCTCACTCTGCTCATTATTGCACCCGTTGTGAATCTCCAATGGAGTGCACCTTGACCCTCTCCTCAGCCAGATCAGCCTCCCTACACGTGCTGCTGAGATACCTGCTGGGCCCTGGGCCATCCACCCAGCTCCAGACTTCAGTGCTCTCCCTAGTGCAGCCCATAACATAGTACTTCACTATCCCTGCACAAAATGGATTAATTCCTGGGTCAGCCGGCCCAGTCCAAGATCCCGCCACCAGCACTGCCTCCCAGGCAGGAAAAACGCCACGCAGACCAGTTCTCCACGGCCAGCGCTGACTCCAGCCCTGTGAAACCTGATACCAAGAAACCAGTTAAAGCAGCCTCTGACGACTCACAATTTCAGGTGCGTGATACTATCGACTCCCCAGCTGCCTCCCTGACATATAGAGATATAGTGGCTGCCATTCATGACACTATGGCCCCTCTGCTACAGAAAGCGGTCGGAGATATCACTACCCAACTGCAGCAACTCTCTAGCAGAGATCAATTTAGGGGTAGCTATGGATGATGTTGAAAATCTGAAATCCACTGTGGTGCGTTTGGAGAAGGACAATAGATATCTCCTTGATAAAATAGACAATATTGAAAACCGCACACGCAGGTGCAACTTACACATAATAGGTTTACCCGAATCGTTTAAAAGCCCGGGATTGGAAAATTTTGTTCGTACTACCTTGCCGAAATTGCTAAACATTGAGGCTGAATGTGCTGACATGGTGATTGAACGTGTACATAGAATGGCAGACCAGACACGTGCAAGCTCTAATAGGCCACGAGTGGTTATATTTAAAACCCTGAACTTTCTCCACAAAAATGCCATTTGGAAGGCTTCTCGCAAGAAAGACCTTCAGTGTGAAGGTGCCGCTTTGCGGATTTTTCAGGACTACTCTGCAGAACTTCCCCGCCTTCGCAAGGCCTTTAACCCCGTTTGCACCTTCCTTGTTAAAAAAAAAACGTAAATTCGCTATGATGTATCCAGCTCGACTCAGGATCTTTCAGGGATCCTCCTTCACTGACTTCACCACCCCCGAAGACGCTGAAGCCTATTTTAAAGAGGAGGCTGACTCCCTTGTTTCTTCACAAATTCCCAATATGTCATTTATGGGCTAAATTGCATTGCGGCTGTCTGGCTGTGCAAAGTTATACCGTTTTGCTCTAATCCTTTCGTTATAGTGATCACTCAATGAGCTTGATATATGTTTTCCTTCCAATTATGTTATTTTAATGTTGCTGGCGGTAACGGAGCAGCCCCGCCCTTCTGTTTGATTCTGTATGGTTATTACCACCAACTGTTATTGCTTCACCCGAAGTCTGTTTGTTACTATTTACATTTTTTGTGTAATGTCTGTCTCATTACTCTTATTTCTGCTGTCTGTTTTTCTCTCTCTTTCTTTTTGTTTGTACCCCCGGTCGTGCTCTTCTTACCTCATGTCTTACCCTCCCCCCCCAATTCCACTTCACCTTTCTAGGGATGCGATATTTTACCATGCTTTGCCTTTGCCAGATGGAGTATCTTTCTTTTCCATGGTATGGCTACGGTTAGGATATGTACTTTTAATGTAGGAGGTATTAACACACCAGCTAAGAGGCGGAAGATATTATCTTACATGAACAAACAATGTATTGATATTGCATGTTTACAGGAGACGCACCTGTTTCTACAAGAAACAAAATAATTGCAGATGTTGAATTGGTCCTTATTAGGTGCAGCGTCGCTTAATTCTAAATCATGTGGGTGGCAATTATAGCGAGACGATCTCTTCACATTGAAGTTTTGACAGTAGATGCTGATCCAAATGGCGGATACGTCATTGTGCATGTTAAACTGGGTTGTAAACTTTATCACATATGTAATGTCTACGCCCCAAATATTTATAAAAAAACATTCTTCACTTCACTTATGACTAAACTTTACAACTGTGACATCTCTTCCTTAATTTTATGTGGTGACTTTAATTTAGTCTCCTCTCTGTATCTGGACAAATCCCATCATACCAATCGCTCTAGACCCCTTCCCAAATCAGGTGTTCCTTGGCTTGCCAAGAGACTCAACCTAGTAAATACCTGGCGAGCTTTGAACCCAACCGAAAAAGAGTATTCATGCCTCTCTATGGTTCATAACACTTTGTCCCGTATAGACTACATCTTGATCGCTTCCCTGCTCTTCCCTAATATTTGCCAAACCACCATTGAACCGATTTCTATATCGGATCATGGAATGGTGTGGACTGAATTGACTTATTCGATGGAAAAATCTTCTCCCCCTATATGGAAATTTCCTTCCCATTTAGCAAAATCAGATGGTTTTCAACATAAATGTGATGACGTCTGGGAGAATTTTCGATTGGAAAACTACGCATGCGTCGGCTAATCCTTCCCTTTTTGGCAAACTGCTAAGACGGTCTTGATGGGTGAAGTGATCTCCTATTATGCACACCTTAAGAAATCTCTTAACCAGGCATACCTGGAAACACAAACGGCCCTATCCACAGCCTACCAGACCTTTAAATTACATCCCTCTACTGAAATAGAACAGCATACTTTCTGGCTAAATCTACTTTCAACGATATTTTACAATTGGCAGGAGACAAATATCAGTTTAATGTAAGTTAAAAGTTTCACCGTTTTGGGAACAAGACGGGTAAACTTCTTAACTCATTACTACAGGGAACTATGAAACCAATGGAAGTCCACCTACTACAAAAATCTGATGGCTCCCTCTCCACTTCTAATGCACAAACTGCGTGATTATTATGTATCCTTATATTCCTCCCCAGATCCGAAAGATACCCTTTCGTCTCATGATGTTTATCCCCCCCCCCCCAATTCTGGGACACCCTACCCCAGATACCTGCCGAATTAATCTCCTCTTTACCATCCCCCATTATGCTAACCGAAATCTTAGGGACTATAAAACGACTTAAACCTTGTAAATCCCCAGGGCAGATGGATACACAAATTAATTTTATAAACAAATGTCCCCTAAGATAGGTTCGACTTTGCAGGCTGTTTTTAACGGAATTCTGACCGAGGGGACGCATGATCAAAGTCCTACCTAAACCAGGCCGAAACCTTTCCTTACCGGGCTCATATAGGCCTATATCACTATTAAATGTGGACTTCAAAATTTTTACTTCTATCCTAGCCCAGAGACTAAAACCAATTATGCCGCTTCTTATTCACAAGGACCAAACCGGTTTCACAACTGGTCGTCATTCGGTTGTGAATCTCCGACGGGTCCTCTTGGTCATTCAGCATGCTAATTCAAACTCCTCTGATACTTCCCCCCCTGCACTCATCTTATCTATTGATGAGGAAAAGGCCTTTGACCTTTTACTATGGCCATTCCTCTTTAAGACCCTACAGAGATTCGGTTTTCCTGATTCTTTTATTTCAATTATCCGCACCTTGTATTCTTCTCCTTCTTCTTCTATTTCCTGTAACGGTCTCCTCTCTTCCTCCTTCGTATTGCAAAGGGGGATGAGACAAGGCTGTCCCCTTTATCCCCTCCTTTTTGATCTCTCGATTGAGCCCCTAGCGATAGCTATTCGTAACTCACCTCATATCCATGGAATTACCATTGGTTCGCATGATCTGAAAATTGCTCTGTTTGCGGATGACACTCTCTTGTTTTTGACAAATCCAGAGCAATCATTACCCTCCTTAGTACAATTGATATACTCATTTGGGAAAATAGCCGGTTACAGAATCAATGTTACTAAATTGGAACTTTTGCTATTGGGTAATCTGTCACCTTCCATACTCTCTCACCCTGGTATTCCCACTTTCAAGGTGACGCATCCCCACTTCAAATATTTAGGTATTAATGTCTGCTCGGACCTATCTAATCTTTATAGAATTAATTACTCCCCTGTTATAAACAATTTAGCCCTCAAATTAGACTCTTGGAAGGACTTACCCCTGTCTCTTTTAGGCAGACTTGAAGTGATTAAGTGTATTATTTTCCCCAAGCTATTTTATTTTATGCAAATGCTCCCTATTTCTCAAACCCGTTCCAATACTCTTAAGCTTGAGGCACTATTTCCGAGATTTCTTTGGCAAGGTAAAAGGCCACGAATAGCCAGGCAGAAATTAAAATCTCCCAAAGCGAATGGAGGCTTTGCAGGTCCTGATGTTCAGGCATATTCTCTAGCCATTCTCTAGTCCATTTTCGATATATTGCTGACTGGCTCCACTGCACTTCACAATATATTGATCATGACTTGGAAGTAGCGCTATTTTACCCATTTGCTCCTGGTGCACTGCTGCACTTACACCCGACTCAGATACCTTCCTCAGTAAAAAGCCATATCTTATTTAGGTACACCTTTTCTGCATGGTTAGCTATTAACAAACTCTGTCACCGCGATCCCCACTTCTCCCAATATATTCCATTGTGGGGCAACCCAGCATTCCCACCCTCGCTGCATAATGCCACATACTTTTTATGGAAAGAGAAGGGTCTCGACTCCATCCACAAAGTTTTTGATCCTGGAGGAATTCTCTACTCCTTTCCGGATCTTTGCCAAAAATTTGACTTATCCCCACGTCACATGTATATGTACTTCCAGGTGCGTCACTTTGTACTTTCTTATGGTGCTCGCTCCCAAAGGAGAGATCCCAATAGCGCGTACCCAGCCTCTCATGCCATTGATACTCTCCTGCATTCTTTCCAGGTACGTCCATATAGAGTGAAATATACGTACTCTATTTTGTTATCTTGTCTGCCTACTGTACAATAGGATAACTTAGTCTCTAAATGGAAAGCTGATATACCTACTTTGTCAGACATTGCTGATATCACACAACCTTGTGAGAGATCCCTAACATTTTTATCTTCAGCGTATTTTCGAGAAGTTCACTTGAGGTTTTTACACAGAGCATATATCTCTCCTTCACAACGAGCTCATATGTTAGCCTCAGAATCCGATGACTGCCTCAAATGTGGGAAGTCCTCAGCAACATTTATACATTGTGTGTGGGAGTGTAGAAAAATTAGACATTTTTGGTGTAAACTTCTCGCCTATATTAACAGATTACTATCCTCGAATGTACTCCCGGATCAGTTGGCCTGTCTTGCTTTAAACATTGCAAACTGTCAGATTGCTCCGAGACATTTTTCTCTCCTTAGTGTAATTCTTACGCTTGGCAGAAAATGTATATTGATTAAATGGATTAAACGTTCTGCCCCTTCCATTGCTGAAGTTCAGCAAAAACTATTGCAATTGTTGTACTATGATAGAAAAACAGTTTTAACATCGCCCTCCTTTTGCACACGGAAATACTGCCTCAAATGGAGCCCTGTCCTAGACACTTTACCTCCCTCTACCAAACAACATATCTTAAGAACTCTTGATTGTTCATTGTCCTCCTATGAATCGTATGCATATGTTTAAATGTCTCACTGCTATCATTTCCAAGTATGTGTTTAATTATTCCCCTCTCTCTGGCACTCTAGTTGGATATTATGAGTGTTATGGGCTGGCCCTACCACTCATCTTCATCCCGCCCCCCCTCACCCCCCTTTCCCCCTGTGTTTCCCCCCTCTCCACTAATACTTTGTCTTGATGTTCTCTTTCTGTCTCTATGATTTTCCTCTCCATTGGTTAGTAATGTATGGAAGTACTAGTTATTCAATGCAAATTGTATGGGTATGAGTCTGACACACCTTTCTAATCTTGGTGTATTTGTAGTTAGATTCAGTTAAAAACCGGTTTGCCTTGGTGCGGTTTTATACCTATGGTTTTACCAGCTGTTTTATGACTTGATGTATATCACTGTCCTTTTCTATACCGAGATGTCTTCGCATTAGACTGATTTATCCTAGACTGCTTTTGTATATATACTATGCTCAGTATTTCAATGCACTCTTTATTGTTCGATTCTTTTTCTATATACTTCTGAATGACTGAAAAATTCCAATAAACATATTTGAAAAAAAAAAAAAAGTGTGCATGTCCTGTTTATACAACATAAGGGTGGGTGGGAGAGCCTAAGGACAATTCCATCTTGCACCTCTTTTTCTTCTTTGCATCATGTGCGGTTTGGGGACTAGTTTTTTAAGTGCCATCCTGTCTGTAACTGCAGTGCCACTCCTAGATGGGCCAGGTGTTTGTGCTGCACACTTGTGTCGCTTAGCTTGGCCATCCAGCTACCTCATTGCACCTCTTTTTCTTCTTTGCATCATGTGCTGTTTGGGGCCTATTTTTTAAATCTGCCATCCTGTCTGCCACTGCAGTGCCACTCCTAGATGGGCCAGGTGTTTGTGCCACACACTTGTGTCGCTTAGCTTAGTCACACAGCTACCTTATTGCACCTCTTTTTCTTCTTTGCATCATGTGCTGTTTGGGGACTAGTTTTTGAATAACGCCATCTTGTCTGCAACTGCAATGCAACTCCTAGATGGGTTTGTGCCGCACACTCGTGTCACTTAGCTTAATCATACAGCCACCTTGGTGCAACTTTTAGGCCTAAAACCAATATTGTGAGGTGTGAGGTGTTCAGAATAGACTGGAAATGAGTGGAAATGATTGTTATTGAGGTTAATAATACCATATGAGCAAAATTACCCCAAAATTCTGTGATTTTAGCTGTTTTTATGTTTTTTTTTTTTCAAAAATCATCCAGAAACCAAAACAGGAAAGGGTGGTTTTGGCAAAACCAAGCCAAAACCAAAAAAACATGAAAGTGGATTTAGAACCAAAACACAAAACACAAAAAGTGCCAACGCACATCTCTAATAAAAACCTTCTGATATATTTAGAAGGTACACTGGATCATTGAATAGGCTTATTCGCGAAACACTCAATCTCTGAGCAATGCTGGCACAGATTCTCCAATCTCTTTTAAAATTTATTTGGATGCCGTATTTTTTGAGGTTTACAGGCTAAGCTTGAGGAGGAATGTACAGGTGTGTCCACACTCATCTATAATAATATTTGCGGAAAATGTGTCTCATTTGCAGCGAATAGTGTGTCCACGGCTGTGCATGTACACCCACCTCCATAGGAATGCATTGGTCATACATTTGTACTTTGTGCCTTCCTGCTCCTGGTCTTCAGTGCCCCCTGAGCGTCCTTACCTTTGTAGTTTTTGTTTCTCCTGTGTTGATGGTCCTCTTGCCCAGCTGTTCATTGTTATCTGTCCCTCACGATACTAGGGACAGCCACATGTACCACAATCTCAAAGCATAACTTTAATCACTTGAAACAATTGCCCTTCCCTTGGAATACATACTAATTACCGGCGGGCAGGATGCCGGCTGTCAAGATCCCGATAGCAGCATCCTGCCCACCAGAATGCTGGCAGCAGGGTGAGCGTTCTGAGTCCCCTTGCGGGCTCACTGCACTCACCACGCTGCGGGGCTTGGTGGTGAGCTAAGCTTTCCACAGGTTCATTTCTCACTCTGTGGGTGTCATGGACGGGATCCGGTCTGAAGATCGACAGTGTCTAGGTCGACAATGTTTAGGTCGACCACTATAGGTCGACAGTCACTAGGTCGACATGGATGGAAGGTCGACAGGGTTTCTAGGTCGACATGTGCTAGGTCGACAGGTCTAAAGGTCGACATGAGTTTTTCACATTTTTTTTGTGGATTTTTTCATACTTAACGATCCACGTGGACTACGATTGGAACGGTAAAGTGTGCCGAGCGAAGCGGTAGTGGAGCGAAGGCACCATGCCCAAAGCATGGCGAGCGAAGCGAGCCATGCGAGGGGATGCGGTGCACTAATTTGGGATCCCGGTCACTCTACGAAGAAAACGACACCAAAAATTTTTTCCCCTCATGTCGACCTTTAGACCTGTCGACCTAGCACATGTCGACCTAGAAACCCTGTCGACCTTCCATCCATGTTGACCTAGTGACTGTCGATCTATAGTGGTCGACCTAAACATTGTCGACCTATATACTGTCGATAAAACGAACCACACCCGTCATGGACACCCATGAGTAGGAATAGACCCTGATCGACGGTATTCCGGCTGTCGGCATTGTTGGCTGTCAGGATTCCAGCATCAGTATCCAGACCGCTGGGATCCCGATAGCAGGCAAATTGATTGCATCCTCTTCCCTCAGGTATTTTTATCTGCTGAATTTGCTCCTACCCAAATCTCTGCATTAATCCTGCCTTCTTGGAATGCAGCAGTTTATTTCTGCTTCATGACTACATTGCCTCCTGCTCTAGGGTTTCTACAAAGTCACAGAAAAGTTACTACTGAGGAAATGACCCATTATTTTTTAAGACATATGCCTCTATCTCTCAACAGACCGATCCCCCTTCAAAGATAAGTGATATGGATGACAGTTAAACCTTAAAAATTTCTCCTTTCAAACTTGAAGAAATCTCTTGAAACCATGATTGATAAGGCAGCTTCCTCCATCAGTTTAGATATATCTTCCCTGGTGGCTAGAGAATCCAAACGAGAGGTCCGACTGGATTCTCAACAGCATGCTCATATTGACATAAACAGGGACCTTGGGCATATCACAAACAAATCAGAAGATATTCAAAACACCCGATGGTTGTCACTGGAGAGGGCTCACAGAGCCCTTCATTCCAAGCTAGGAGACAGTTACCCTTTTAGAGTCACTATTTGATTTCTTAGGTCTAATGACAAAAAACTGGTCATCAGTCAGACTCGCGGTAAACCCCATGTCCTATATGAGAATTCAACTCCAATTCTATCAAGATCTATCCCCGTCAACAATCACAAAATGGTTAGACCTTAGAGACCCAATGAGGGGCCTCAGTGATAAGTTAATTTGGTACAGATGGGAAGCAAAACAATCAATATTTGAGACCCTAGAGAAACCCTAGAAAAGAAAAAGAGCTACTGCTTCCCTGAGTCCTTGTGATACCTAGTGGTCCTCTTAGTTGACTTTTCATATATTTCATGAATACAATAAACTGCCTGGCTGTAAATTAAATTCTTCATTCAAAAAAAATCTGCACAGTAAGATTGTTGCATAAAAACAGTTCAAAATAATAAAAACATCCAGTGTTGTCCGAAATGTTATCAATCCTAAGAAATCAGGAAGTTAGAAAAACCTTTTATGGTGGAAATGTTTCTCATAACAGGACATCAATTACAATAGGACTCAAATATGTAGAACAATGAGACAGAGTCACAATGACAGTCAGTTGGAAGATCTCCTAGAACACTAGGGTAGGAGAAAAAAAGAGTTCACCGTTCCTATGGTTTGTGGTCCTGTATGCCTCGGCCTGTGGCTCCTGTAAGTAAAATTTGCACATAAGGTGGATGTAATGTAAGCAGTCAAAGCAAAATTGTTATTCTGAAATAGTTTTAATGGTTGGCATGAAGATCAGTAGGAAGTCGACGCAGCATGGATGCAGAGAATGACTGCCAACAGTTGTCATCCTGTATCCTCAATGTGTTTCACTGTCAAGTGAAGAAAACATCCTCCAAAGGCTGGTACAGGGGGCAGATGGTAAAGTAATTATTTTTATATTTTTACATTTTATTTATAAGGTGCTACTAGTGTTTGGCAGCGCCGTACATACGGCAAATATTAGAGCAGTACAGGGTACACAAAACTTAACATTGCAGTAACTGAAAAACTAAAACAGAGCACAGGTAACAATTAGAAACACAATTCTCAGTACACAACACAGCTGAGAATTAGGGAGGAAAGGAGTCATTTGCGTACTATTAGGGGAGGGAAGCCATTGGAAGAGATGAACGGATATGAGTGAGAGGAGATGCGGGTACAGGAGTTTGCTGAGTAGGAGAGAGCTGTTATTGAAGTGTGAGAGAAGATGGCTGTGAGAACAAGAGGGAAAGAGGGCCCTGCTCCAAGGAGCTTGCAATCTACATTCATATCAAAATTCGCCATTTAAAAAAGAACATGACACATTACCTCTTCAGACATTTCTTGATTGCGACATTTAGTTAATTTTAGTGATGAGCAGGTTCGATTCCTCGGGATCCGAACCCCCTCGAACTTCACCCATTTTACACGGGTCCGAGGCAGACTCGAATCTTCCCGCCTTGCTCGGTTAACCCGAGTGCACCCGAACGTCATCATGCCGCTGTCGGATTCTCACGAGATTCATATTCTATATAAGGAGCCGCGCGTCGCCGCCATTTTCACTCGTGCATTGGAGATGATAGCGAGAGGACGTGCAGCGTTCTCTCAGTTTCTGTGTTCAGTGTGCTGCAGATATCTGTGCTCAGTGTGCTGCAAATATCTGTGCTCAGTGTGCTGAATATATCTACTTTCTCTGCCTGAAAAATGCTCCATATCTGTGCTGCATTGTAGTATATAATAGGAGGACAGTGCAGAATGTTGGCAGAACGGTACAGTAGTCCACTGCTCTACCTACCTTTCTGTCGTCAAGTATACTATGCATCCATACCTGTGCTGCATTTTAGTTGTGCACAGTATATAGTAGGAGGGGACAGTGCAGAATGTTGCTGTGACCAGTGACCACCAGTATATAATATATATAGCAGTACGGTACAGTAGTCCACTGCTCTACCTACCTCTGTGTCGTCAAGTATACTATGCATCAATAACTGTGCTGCATTTTAGTTGTGCACAGTATATAGTAGGAGGGGACAGTGCAGAATGTTGCTGTGACCACCAGTATATAATATATATAGCAGTACGGTACAGTAGTCCACTGCTCTTCCTACCTCTGTGTCGTCAAGTATACTATCCATCCATACCTGTGCTGCATTTTAGTTGTGCGCAGTATATAGTAGGAGGGGACAGTGCAGAATGTTGCTGTGACCACCAGTATTTAATATATATAGCAGTACGGTACAGTAGTCCACTGCTCTTCCTACCTCTGTGTCGTCAAGTATACTATGCATCCATACCTGTGCTGCATTTTAGTTGTGCGCAGTATATAGTAGGAGGGGACAGTGCAGAATGTTGCTGTGACCACCAGTATTTAATATATATAGCAGTACGGTACAGTAGTCCACTGCTCTACCTACCTGTGTGTCGTCAAGTATAATATGCATCCATACCTGTGCTGCATTTTAGTTGTGCGCAGTATATAGTAGGAGGGGACAGTGCAGTATGTTGCTGTGACCACCAGTATATAATATATATAGCAGTACGGTACAGTAGTCCACTGCTCTACCTACCTCTGTGTCGTCAAGTATACTATGCATCCATACCTGTGCTGCATTTCAGATGTGCGCAGTATATAGTAGGAGGGGACAGTGCAGAATGTTGCTGTGACCACCAGTATTTAATATATATAGCAGTACGGTACAGTAGTCCACTGCTCTACCTACCTCTGTGTCGTCAAGTATACTATGCATCCATACCTGTGCTGTATTTTAGTTGTGCGCAGTATATAGTAGGAGGGGACAGTGCAGAATGTTGCTGTGACCACCAGTATATAATATGTATAGTAGTACGGTACAGTGGTTCACTGCTCTACCTACCTCTGTGTCGTCAAGTATACTATGCATCCATACCTGTGCTGCATTTTAGTTGTGCGCAGTATATAGTAGGAGGGGACAGTGCAGAATGTTGCTGTGACCACCAGTATTTAATATATATAGCAGTACGGTACAGTAGTCCACTGCTCTACCTACCTCTGTGTCGTCAAGAATACTATGCATCTATACCTGTGCTGTATTTTAGTTGTGCGCAGTATATAGTAGGAGGGGACAGTGCAGAATGTTGCTGTGACCACCAGTATATAATATGTATAGCAGTACGGTACAGTAGTCCACTGCTCTACCGACCTCTGTGTCGTCAAGTATACTATGCATCCATACCTGTGCTGCATTTTATTTGTGCGCAGTATATAGTAGGAGGGGACAGTGCAGAATTTTGCTGTGACCACCAGTATATAATATATATAGCAGTAAGGTACAGTAGTCCACTGCTCTACCTACCTCTGTGTCGTTAAGTATACTATGCATCCATACCTGTGCTGCATTTTAGTTGTGCACAGAATATAGTAGGAGGGGACAGTGCAGAATGTTGCTGTGACCACCAGTATATAATATATATAGCAGTACGGTACAATAGTCCACTGCTCTACCTACCTCTGTGTCATCAAGTATACTATGCATCCATACCTGTGCAGCATTTTAGTTGTGCGCAGTATATAGTAGGAGGGGACAGTGCAGAATGTTGCTGTGACCACCAGTATTTAATATAGATAGCAGTACGGTACAGAAGTCCACTGCTCTACCTACCTCTGTGTCGTCAAGTATACTATGCATCCATACCTGTGCTGCATTTTTGTTGTGCGCAGTAATTAGTAGGAGGGGACAGTGCAGAATTTTGCTGTGACCACCAGTATATAATATATATAGCAGTACGGTACAGTAGTCCACTGCTCTACCTAACTCTGTGTCATCAAGAATACTGTACATCCATACCTGTGCTGCATTTTAGTTGTGCACAGTAATTAGTAGGAGGGGACAGTGCAGAATTTTGCTGTGACCACCAGTATATAATATATATAGCAGTACGGTACAGTAGTCCACTGCTCTACCTAACTCTGTGTCATCAAGAATACTGTACATCCATACCTGTGCTGCATTTTAGTTGTGCACAGTAATTAGTAGGAGGGGACAGTGCAGAATTTTGCTGTGACCACCAGTATATAATATATATAGCAGTACGGTACAGTAGTCCACTGCTCTACCTACCTCTGTGTCATCAAGAATACTGTACATCCATACCTGTGCTGCATTTTAGTTGTGCACAGTATATAGTAGGAGGGGACAGTGTAGAATGTTGCTGTGACCACCTGTATATAATAGATATAGCAGTACGGTACAGTAGTCCACTGCTCTACCTACCTCTGTGTCGTCAAGTATACTATGCATCCATACTTGTGCTGCATTTTAGTTGTGCGCAGTATATAGAAGGAGGGGACAGTGTTTAATGTTGCTGTGACCACCAGTATATAATATATATAGCAGTACGGTACAGTAGTCCACTGCTCTACCTACCTCTGTGTCGTCAAGTATACTATGCATCCATACCTGTGCTGTATTTTAGTTGTGCGCAGTATATAGTAGGAGGGGACAGTGCAGAATGTTGCTGTGACCACCAGTATATAATATGTATAGCAGTACGGTACAGTAGTCCACTGCTCTACCTACCTCTGTGTCGTCAAGTATACTATGCATCCATACCTGTGCTGCATTTTAGTTGTGCGCAGTATATAGTAGGAGGGGACAGTGCAGAATGTTGCTGTGACCACCAGTATTTAATATATATAGCAGTACGGTACAGTAGTCCACTGCTCTACCTACCTCTGTGTCGTCAAGAATATTATGCATCTATACCTGTGCTGCAGTTTAGTTGTGCGCAGTATATAGTAGGAGGGGACAGTGCAGAATGTTGCTGTGACCACCAGTATATAATATATATAGCAGTACGGTACAGTTGTCCACTGCTCTACCTACCTCTGTGTCGTCAAGTATACTATGCATCCATACCTGTGCTGCATTTTAGTTGTGCACAGTATATAGTAGGAGGGGACAGTGCAGAATGTTGCTGTGACCACCAGTATATAATATGTATAGCAGTACGGTACAGTAGTCCACTGCTCTACCGACCTCTGTGTCGTCAAGTATACTATGCATCCATACCTGTGCTGCATTTTATTTGTGCGCAGTATATAGTAGGAGGGGACAGTGCAGAATTTTGCTGTGACCACCAGTATATAATATATATAGCAGTAAGGTACAGTAGTCCACTGCTCTACCTACCTCTGTGTCGTTAAGTATACTATGCATCCATACCTGTGCTGCATTTTAGTTGTGCACAGAATATAGTAGGAGGGGACAGTGCAGAATGTTGCTGTGACCACCAGTATATAATATATATAGCAGTACGGTACAATAGTCCACTGCTCTACCTACCTCTGTGTCATCAAGTATACTATGCATCCATACCTGTGCAGCATTTAAGTTGTGCGCAGTATATAGTAGGAGGGGACAGTGCAGAATGTTGCTGTGACCACCAGTATTTAATATAGATAGCAGTACGGTACAGTAGTCCACTGCTCTACCTACCTCTGTGTCGTCAATTATACTATGCATCCATACCTGTGCTGCATTTTTGTTGTGCGCAGTAATTAGTAGGAGGGTACAGTGCAGAATTTTGCTGTGACCACCAGTATATAATATATATAGCAGTACGGTACAGTAGTCCACTGCTCTACCTACCTCTGTGTCGTCAAGTATACTATGCATCCATACTTGTGCTGCATTTTAGTTGTGCGCAGTATATAGTAGGAGGGGACAGTGTTTAATGTTGCTGTGACCACCAGTATATAATATATATAGCAGTACGGTACAATAGTCCACTGCTCTACCTACCTCTGTGTCATCAAGTATACTATGCATCCATACCTGTGCAGCATTTAAGTTGTGCGCAGTATATAGTAGGAGGGGACAGTGCAGAATGTTGCTGTGACCACCAGTATATAATATATATAGCAGTACGGTACAATAGTCCACTGCTCTACCTACCTCTGTGTCATCAAGTATACTATGCATCCATACCTGTACAGCATTTAAGTTGTGCGCAGTATATAGTAGGAGGGGACAGTGCAGAATGTTGCTGTGACCACCAGTATTTAATATAGATAGCAGTACGGTACAGTAGTCCACTGCTCTACCTACCTCTGTGTCGTCAATTATACTATGCATCCATACCTGTGCTGCATTTTTGTTGTGCGCAGTAATTAGTAGGAGGGTACAGTGCAGAATTTTGCTGTGACCACCAGTATATAATATATATAGCAGTACGGTACAGTAGTCCACTGCTCTACCTACCTCTGTGTCGTCAAGTATACTATGCATCCATACTTGTGCTGCATTTTAGTTGTGCGCAGTATATAGTAGGAGGGGACAGTGTTTAATGTTGCTGTGACCACCAGTATATAATATATATAGCAGTACGGTACAGTAGTCCATTGCTCTACCTACCTCTGTGTCGTCAAGGATACTGTGCATCCATACCTGTGCTGCATGTTAGTTGTGCGCAGTTTATAGTAGGAGGGGACAGTGCAGAATGTTGCTGTTACCACCAGTATATAATATATATATAGCTGTACGGTACAGTAGTCCACTGCTCTACCTACCTCTGTGTCGTCAAGTATACTATGCATCCATTCCTGTGCTGCATTTTAGTTGTGCGCAGTATATAGTCGGAGGGGACAGTGCAGAATGTTGCTGTGACCACCAGTATACAATATATATAGCAGTATGGTACAATAGTCTACTGCTCTACCTACCTCTGTGTCGTCAAGTATACTATGCATCCATACCTGTGCTGCATTTTAGTTGTGCACAGTATATAGTAGGAGGGGACAGTGCAGAATGTTGCTGTGACCACCAGTATATAATATATATAGCAGTACGGTACAATAGTCCACTGCTCTACCTACCTCTGTGTCGTCAAGTATACTATGCATCCATACCTGTGCTGCATTTTAGTTGTGCACAGTATATAGTAGGAGGGGACAGTGCATAATGTTGCTGTGACCACCAGTATATAATATATATAGCAGTACGGTACAGTAGTCCACTGCTCTACCTACCTCTGTGTCATCAAGTATACTATGCATCCATACCTGTGCTGCATTTTAGTTGAGCGCAGTATATAGTAGGATGGGACAGTGCAGAGTTTTGCTGTGACCACCAGTATATCATATATATAGCAGTACGGTACAGTAGTCCACTGCTCTACCTACCTCTGTGTTGTCAAGTATACTATGCATCCATACCTGTGCTGCATTTTAGTTGTGCACAGTATATAGTAGGAGGGGACAGTGCAGAATGTTGCTGTGACCACCAGTATATAATATATATAGCAGTACGGTACAGTAGTCCACTGCTCTGCCTACCTCTGAGTCGTCAAGTATACTATGCATCCATACCTGTGCTGCATTTTAGTTGTGCGCAGTATATAGTTGGAGGGGACAGTGCAGAATGTTGCTGTGACCACCAGTATATAATATATATAACAGTACGGTACAGTAGTCCACTGCTCTACCTACCTCTGTGTCATCAAGTATACTACAAAAGTTCAGTAAACTGACCCAAAAATCAAAATTAAAAGCGTCTGATGAGAAGCGTAAATTTGCCAATATGCCACTTACGACACGGAGTGGCAAGGAACGGCTGAGGCTCTGGCCTATGTTCATGGCTAGTGGTTCAGATTCACATGAGGATGGAAGCACTCATCCTCTCGCTAGAAAACTGCAGTGCGACTCCTATATGGGCCAGGTGTTTGTGTCGGCCACTTGGGTCGCTAAGCTTAGCCATCCAGCGACCTTGGTGCACCTCTTTTTATCTTTGCATCTCGTGCTGTTTGGGGACTATTTTTAAAATCTGCCATCCTGTCTGACACTGCAGTGCCACTCCTAGATGGGCCAGGTGTTTGTGTCGGCCACTTGGGTCGCTTAGCTTAGTCACACAGCTACCTCATTGCACCTCTTTTTTTCTTTGCATCATGTGCTGTTTGGGGACTATTTTTTAAATCTGCCATCCTGTCTCACATTGCAGTGCCACTCCTAGATGGGCCAAGTGTTTGTGTCAGCCAATTTTGTCGCTTAGCTTAGCCATCCAGCGACCTCGGTGCAAATTTTAGGACCAAAAATAATATTGTAAGGTGTGAGGTGTTCAGAATAGACTGGAAATGAGTGGAAATTATGGTTATTGAGGTTAATAATACTATGGTATCAAAATGACCCCCAAATTCTATGGTTTAAGCTGTTTTTGAGGGTTTTTTTGTAAAAAAAAACACCCGAATCCAAAACTCACCCGAATCCGACAAAAAAATTTCAGGGAGGTTTTGCCAAAACGCGTCCGAATCCAAAACACGGCAGTGGAACCGAATCCAAAACCAAAACACAAAACCCGAAAAATTTCCAGTGCACATCACTAGTTAATTTCCAGTTCTATATTTCTTAAGTTTAGTTTTATGCTCATTCAGGTCAAGGGTCTAAGACCATGGAAGACTAAATTGATTAGGGTTACAGTAAACAGTGTTATTCGATCTTCTTTATCAACAATGTGTTGTGTTTTTGTTTTGTGACAAAATCTTGGAAGCCATTATTTGTGTACTGACTACAGAGGTCTACATATAAAAACTGTTAAAAACAACCATGTTTTTTGAATTTTCTACTATTTTTGACCATACAGTATAAGAGGAAACTTCTTTTTCTAACGTCACTCTAATGGATGCCTATATACATGTAAGCCTGGAGAAAGATCATGAAGAGAAATGCTTTTATAATAGCAGTGGTTTGAGAATATTGGTAATTAACTTACATTTTTGGTCATGTATCTGGGTGATTTTCTCATGTAATCTATATATCATAACAATATTATTATGGAAGCAGTTTTAGAGACAATAGAAGGATAATCTGCAAAACTAGAGAAATGTAATGTTAAGTGAATTCTGTTCTTTTTTTAGTTTGTAATATCTCTAAAAAAGGATTCAGTATGCAACTGTTTTGGTACAGGTTATCATTAACCGGACGAGGCATACAAATCTTACAGGTGTGGAACGGTTTTGGGGTAATACTGTATTACACCATAGTTGCTCCCATGACAGCACACATGTAATGAAAGGGACAAACCTGCAAATATGTCTCCACTGGACCTTTCAGCTTTTGAACTTTTCCAAAAATGTTTTTAACAGTATAACATTTCCAGATCTTTAATGTCCTAATACCAATTCACTCTTCCTGAGGGAGTTGGCACTATGGAAGCTTTTACTGAAGTAATATTTTCTGAAAACGATCTTCTAGACAGAGATTAGAAACTGTTCTCTGAATATTTCTGCTACAGAAAGCAAATATTGTTTTGGTAATCATAAATAATGATCTATACAATATTTTGGAATGTAGACATTGATAAGAAGGCGCCATTCATTCCACTGTAACAATATATTGAGATTAATTCCTAAGCAGGCACAGTAAGTTCCTCTTTTGCCAATATTATAATAAGCGCTACCAAATTTACAAACTAAACAAGTCATTAATATATACAGTAAAATAATTATGGGGGTCATTCCAACCTGATTGCACGCTAGGTTTTTTCGCTGCAGTGCGATCAGGTAAAAACTCTTAAAAACTGCGCATGCGTATGCACCTCAATGCGCACATGCATCGTATGGGTACAAAACAAATTGTTGCTGTGCGATGGATTTAACGAAGAATCCATTCGCTTTGCTGATCGCAAGGAGATTGACAGGAAGAGGGCGTTTGTGGGTGTCAACTGACCGTTTTCAGGAAGTGGTTGTAAAAATGCAGGCATGTCCAAGCGTTCGCAGGGCGGTTGTCTGACGTCAATTCCGGACACGAACAGGCTGAAGTGATCGCAGCGGCTGAGTAAGTTCAGACCTACTCAGAAACTGCACAAACTGTTTTTGTTCCACTATGCTGCAAAATCATTCGCACACTGGCAAAGTGAAAATACACTCCCCCATAGGCGGCAACTATCTGATCGCAGTGCTGCAAAAAGTAGGTAGCGAGCAATCAACTCGGAATGACCCCCTATATGTCATAGGAAAATTTTTAACAGTCATGAAGGATAATCAAGAATACCATGGAGACTCTCAGTGAAGTCACATCACTCTCACCATGGTTATCATGCTCACCAGTGATAGGTTGTTTAGAGGGATTGATTCTTCTGCAATGTAATTATTAATTCAGAGCCACAATGTGCAAGTAATAATTCTTACAGGTAGGATGTCCGATACTTATATTCCACATTGAAGTAGTAGAGTCGGCATTAGGGAGCTGGTGGGGAGTCTCGCACGAGTGTCCTCCGGAAATAGTGATCCAAATGGCTTATGGCAACCTCAGCCGTATGTATTGTGCTCCTGTGCTGAAGGATGAATGACACTGTTACAAGTTAATGAGAGGAAACTTTTAGGATATTGTGAGCATCTTAACTGCCACTTATTTTGCTGAAGTGGTGCTATCACTTTTCGCTTATGGTATTCCATTACATATTATTTCTTCAGAGATTCCTAGTTATTTTCTTGTTTTTGGAGAGTTTTTCTTCTTTTTCAGGTTTTGCCAATCCAACAGGCTCTATTGGATTGGCACTCACCCCATCAACAGCTGTCATGCTCAGGTGCCCTCTGGAAAACATCTGTAAAGCATATACCGAGCAAGTAGTGGCACTCGGCTTTGTTCGGTGAGTAAAAACCTGGTGGTTTAATTCATAACACAGCAAGGACAGACCAGCGTTTCGGGGCACGGCCGCCCCTTTGTCAAGGTTAAGCAAAAGTGAAATAAAGTGCAACATACAATACCTTAGTAGTGTGAGAAGACCCGCAGGCAGGAACTTAAGTGCAGACCGGGAATGGACAATACTTCTGTTGCAGTCTGATGAACAGTGAACTGATGTCAGCGCGCTCTGGCGGGGGCCACCTCCATGCCGTTGGTTACCCGCATTGCCCTGGCAACCCACTTGTAGCTGCTCTGTGCTATCCCAGCGTCTACGTCTCCTAGGCAAACCGGCTACCGGCTATATGAAAAAAGTTTGAAGTGTGAGTGCAAACCGGGTTTAAATTAAGGTTTTCTGTGGAAGCCTGGACTGCCAAGTTTGGTGATAGACTGAAGCTTCTCAAACAAATAAAGTCTCAAGCAGTATATCTGCATGCTGCAGTTTATATCAGCTGTTGTCCACCCCTTTCACCCATCTCCACACGGGAGATGGGTGGAAGGGGTGGACAGCCACCCCTTGTATTTTAATTTAATTGTATTTTAAATCAACAAAAAATACAATTACTTTATATACTCTGAAACATATTTTCATACATTTTTTATTTATTCATTAAAAGTTCCACAGAAATCAATGTATAGAATTTGTATGAAGAATATCAGATTTAGGATAATTTGTGAATTTCTCTTTTTTTAACATCAATAGTTTTTTTTGAATAATTATTTTAAGTGGATACAGAAAGAAAAAAGGGGGAATGGGGGAAGGGAACATAGCCAAAGATTCTGAGTTTCATTAACATAAAACAAATGCGAGCAATGGTATCAATGAATATCTTTCATGCAGACATTAATAGAATTGCACAGAGATACAATGGGAATAGTCCCGTTATATAAGCAGATTCAGCCCAATGATGCCATCTTTGTAATAAAAGAAAATATAGAATAAAATATAGAGTATTACAAATAAAATATATAAAATATAAAATGTCATACAGAGGCTGGCTCTGTCTTGTTTAAGCTAAATTGAAGAGGTTCAGATTTGGAAGGTTTTGAGAAAAATTGTGCCCAATCACCATCTGTTATGAATTCATGCCTTGGCATCCAATGCACTAGCGGGGAGGTGGCATAAAGTGAAAGAGGCATTACAAAAAGAAAGAGTACAGTACTTTAAGACTAACTTTAATTAGGGAAGGAGGTATGGGTTGTTTCCATACTTGTGCCAAAGCAGCCCGATCCGCTATAAAAATATGACCTACTGTAGAACATATCGATGGTTCAGCAAAATAACGTCTGGGAATACATTTGACAACGTAGAAGGAGTGGACAGGGCCAAAAAACATGGAATATATAACCCACTTCACAACATTGATGCCAGCAGACTTTAGAACAGGAATGCCAAAATGTATGGAGCCTATCTGGGATAAGGTATAACCTATGAAGTAGTTTTATGTGCATTTAAGGGTTTAAACATCTAAACATATTATAAGAGGACAAATAAATCTTACTGCTCTGGTTTTCAGACACATATTCCCCCCACCTCCACTGAGCATTGGATTTGGATACAGGTATTAGATCTACAAGATTTTTATACCAGAGCAATATATCCTCTCAATAATTTTTCAATGATAAATTAGTATAAACTTTGGAAGTCAGAGGACATATACTTCCAGTTGGCCGAAGAAGGCTATTCCATCAGTGCAAAATTTGGAAATAGTAGAGCAATTCTGAGTTGAGGAGAGAAAAACATTCTTGGAGGCAGGGGAATGAGAGTAGTACTTAACCATGCAAAATGTCTCCAAATTAATTCAAACCACAGGCATACCATTTTGAAAGATATAAATTGGAAATGAGTGTAGATAGCACCCGTAAGGAAAGTGCAGAGAAGTTAGGAGGGGTACCAGGTAGTTTCATGATTAATCTAACCCATATTTGAAGAGAGGCTTACATAGAAGGCAGAAGTGGGAGATGCAGGGGGCATAAAGGTTTAGGGGTCTGTAGAAAATATTTGGAGTACACTGAGCATGCCAAATTATCTAGGCTCATCCACTATAAAACCTGAATCTATAATTGAGTATGCCAAGATGCATTCCTCATGTTAGAGTGTAAGGTCAGGAATGTTTATCTCTTCTCTTATTTTAGGGATAACCATATTCACACATGCCAATTTCACAGGACAGGATGACCACAAATATTTGGTTAAGATAGCACTACGATTATCCAAATATGTTTTGGGGAAAATATACGAAATTGTTAGAAAAAAATACATTAATTTGGGTAATATTCAACTAAAATACTAAAGAAGTATTGGGCGGAATGTGAATACCTAGGCATTAGATCAATGCAGTTTGCCAGTTATAAGGGTAAAAAGAACAAAGAAATGAAAGAGAATCAGAAAGATTATCAGGAAGAGCAGTAGTTTTTGTCGTGTTGAGTTTGTAATACTGTATGAAGCCTCGCTATATTTGTCCAAGATAGTGTGTAAATGTGGAAGAGTGTTAATAGGACCGGTGACGAATAGCAGAACACATCAGCAAATAGACATAGTTTATGGGAAGAAAGGCCAATAGACACTCTGGAAAATTATGCATCAAAATGTATCTTGGAAGCTAGGGGTTTAATAGCTAAAACAAAAATTAAAGTGGAAGGAGGGTAGCCCTGTTGTGTGTCATTAGAGATGGCGAAAACGTCTGATAGAAAACCATTGCTAAAAACCCGCGCTGAGGGAAAACTATATAGCGCCAAAATAGACAATAGTATTTGGTCCAGGAAACCAAATTTAGCGAGCACTTCTCACATACAAAGCCAAATTAATTAGTCAAACACCTTCCCTGCATCAAGAGATAACAGGAGAATGCCCAAATCAGCTGGGGGATGGATCTATTTGGTTACAAATCTTACCAGTATTGTAATTTGCTTGTCTGCCAGGAAACAAACCCACCTTGGTCAGGATGTATCAGCAAGGGGAGAAAGGAATGTGGCTAACAATTTTGCAAAGAGTTTAATATCTCTATTCAGTAGAGCTATAGGGTGGTAATTTTGACAGTGCGCTTGGTCTTTCCTGGGTTTATATAATGTACAGTAAAAACTTTTGCTTCTAGAAATTATTTAGGAAGGGGCCCTAAAGTGGTAATCTTATTAAAAACAGTTTGTCAAAAGCTCCTGAAAAGCAATATAATAATCATTGATAAAGCAGTCTGGGCTTGGAGCCTTGCCCTGGGGAAGAGAACTTATAGCCTCAGTGACATCCATTCCAATCAGGATTCAGGAGAAGACATAGCACTGAAACAGCCCTGGTGATCTTCTGATGGCAAGAGACAGAGGTGACTGTTCAATATTAATCCTTCTGGATCTCTCAGCAGCATTTGATACCGTGGACCATGGGCTTCTGATTGAGCGACTGATACATTTCTGTGGTCTGGATGGCACAGTCCTAAGCTGGTTCAAATCATTTCTCATAGGCAGGTCACAGAGAGTATCATCTGGATTATACTCATCACCACCAGTGCCATTGCCATGTGGTGTCCCACAAGGTTCTATACTTTCCCCCATGCTTTTTGCAGTATACATGCTCTCATTGGGCGAAATAATCAGGTGCCATGGCCTGGTCTACCACTGCTATGCAGATGATACACAACTGTACTTGTCCTTTGCTCCGGGCACTGATAACCCAATAGCAACCCTAAATGGCTGTCTAGCTGAGCTACAGGAGTGGATGAGCGCCAGTTGGCTGCAACTGAACCCATATAATACAGAGGTCCTTATGATACAACCACAACATCAAAGGACAAGACTGCAGCATAGACAACCAACTGGACTTAGACTCGGGGATTCAGAAATACAGACCAGTGATCGCGTGCAGAATCTTGGCGTTATCAGAATTATGATATGACTGCAACATCAAAGGACAAGACTGCAGCATAGCCAACCAACTGGACTTACACTCGGGGATTCAGAATTACAGACCAGTGATCATGTGCGGAATCTTGGCATTGTCCTGGATGGTGGCTTGACACTTAAACATCAGATATCAGCCACAATCAAATCCTCATTCTCTCACCTGAGGAACATAGCCAGAATCAAGCACTTAATTCCGCCAGATGATATGCCAAAAGTCATACATGCATTTGTATCATCTCGATTAGACTACTGTAATGCCCTCTACCTTGGTCTCCCAGTAAAAGAATTGCACCGCTTACAGCTGGTGCAAAACACAGCTGCCAGGCTGTTAACCAACCAGCCCCGTTCTAGCCACATAACACCCATACTTTACTCCCTTCACTGGCTGCCTGTAAGATGGCGAATCATCTTCAAGATTGGCTTACTGAGTTTCAAAGCATTACATGACCAGGGCCCAAGGTACCTGAAGCAGCTTCTGACCCCATACTGCCCCACTCGATCACTGCGATCTGTAGATGAACGACTTTTAGCAGTACCTAGAATCTCCCGTAACTCATCTGGGGGTCGAGCTTTTAGTCATACGGCTCCGACTCTATGGAACTCACTTCCCCGCACAGTGCGAGAGGCCCCAACTATAGAATCCTTCAAAAGTAGACTCAAGACTTTCCTGTTTACTCAAGCATTTCCATAATGTCCCTTTTAGTATCTCCATGCTTCTGTATTTTATGAAAATGTACTTCATTATTTTCTGTACTATGGGGGTAATTCCAAGTTGATCGCAGCAGGAATTTTGTTAGCAGTTGGACAAAACCATGTGCACTGCAGGGGAGGCAGATATAACATGTGCAGAAAGAGTTAGATTTGGTTGGGTTATATTGTTTCTGTGCAGGGTAAATACTGGCTGCTTTATTTTTACACTGCAAATTAGATTGCAGATTGAACACACCACACCCAAATCTAACTCTCTCTGCACATGTTAAATCTGCCTCTCCTGCAGTGCACATGGTTTTGCCCAACTGCTAACAAAATTCCTGCTGCGATCAACTTGGAATTACCCCCTATATTATGCTATGTACTGTATCTGTTAAGCGCCTTGAGTCCTATTGGAGAAAGAGCGCTATATAAATAAAAAATATTATTAATTATTATTAAGAGAAGTCCATGGAGCATTCAACACCTCCAACTGATCTGCAGATAAGGATGGTAAGCCTACATTTTCCAAGAAATAGGTTGTAGAGGCTAGTGAGGGCTGGGGAGAAGTGAAATCTAAAGAAATGTTATATAGCTGAGTATAATAACTGGCAAACTGATTTGAAATATCTAATGGGTTTTAAAATCGTGTGCCTGTTGCTGAAAATATATGTTTAATTCTATTTCTGGCTTGTTGCACTCTTAGTTTATGGGACAGCATTTTACCGGGTCTATTGCTATCAAAAACATTTTTTGCCAAAGTTTATTAACCACTTAACTGACAATTTTTTCCCAAAACCGCTCAGAAGTTTTCGGGGTTTTTTCTTTAATAAGTGAATTAGGTTAAAAAAAACCATGCATTTAATGTTATCCAAAATTATTTTAGTAAATGTTTTTTATATTTGGAAAAAATTGCTTTTCCCCCCAAACATCGGAACATCGGTCAGCACCAGCAGAACATTGCAACCATCAGAAACATTGTGACCATCTCGACTTTCTGTTTAAACCCCGGGACAGCCGCCAGGTACACAGGGGGTGCTTGGTGTGGTTAATTTACACATCCCCAGTGGCTGTTATTGTCTGCAGCTCCTGAAACATTCCAATCTCCTTAAGAGCTGCAACTGTGGGAAGTTTCCCTTCCCTGCAACTGCAAACACTGTTTATCTGACTGGTCGCATCCTGTGCGACCAGGTCAGAGAAAGCACTTGCTGGCATGGTCGCATCTGATGCAACCATGCCAGGCAAGTGGTTAAGGGCAACTTGTGCACAAGCCATAAGCAATTTCTATAGGTGAATTTTCATGTCAGAGAGTTCTTTGCAAAGACACTTAGAAGGGGAAAGCTTATTTCTATCTTCCAGGTATTTAAGTTTTGAATCTAAATCAGACTGACATTGCAGAGTCTTCCTTTTAAGCTTTGCACCAGCTTGGATAGCTGAACCTCTGACTACAGCCTTATATGCGCACCAGTTGTTTAGGGTGAACGTGTCTGAAGGAGCATTAGAAAGCATATAGGAAGATATACCATCTGCAATAATGTTTCTTGTAATTTTCCATCTGAGAGCAGATGGGAAGACAAGCACCAAGGGCGAGGTGGAACTGATTGATGGTCAATATTATAGTGCCAAAGCACCAGAGCATGGTCCGACCATGTAATGTGAAGAATATCCACTAAACTGGGGTGTTGGAGTGTCCATTTATCACATAATAGAAAATCTGTCCTAGTGTAAGAATTATGAACTGAAGAGTAACAGTTATATTCTTGACCAGTAGGATTTTGAACACTCCAGATGTCATATAAATCAAATTTTACTAATAATTTGTTAAATGCAATAAAGGGACCAGTAGAGGGGGTAGAGTTCTGCAGAGGTTAAATTATACTTGCATTATATATATACTGTATATATATATATATATATATATATATATATGCACATATCTGTGAAAGAAGTTGTTTGTAATATTTTGTCTATGCACTTTTAAATAAAAACAAAAGAAACAACTGCACTACCATTCTTGTGTGAACTACTTACCTGAGTAACTGTAGAAGTTGTGAAGTGAGGAGAGTCCAGGTAACTTGATAATATACATGTAATAAATAATACCATAAAATTGTGTAATAGCTTTATGACTCAGTATAAATTCTGCATCATAAGGGTGTTCCCAAGCTTACCCTAAGCCCTATAATAATATTGTGTGGATATAAACATTTGGGTGGAGGCACACTTTTACCATTAACCGCACATACCATAGTAACAAGGGAGTCAGAGATATTAGACAGCTACTGTACACAAAAAGTCTTCTTTTGCTGTAAAATGCATTGACAATTTTATTTTTATCAAAAACAAATTCTTTTAACAATGTAAATATAAAATAACATAAATAGTATACCATTTCCACAATCTTGTACTTCATTTTTAAACCAAAAGTGTAAATTCAAAATATTGGGCCTAATTCAGACCTGATCTCAGCAGCAAATTTGTTGGCAAATGGGCAAAACCATGTGCACTGCAGGCGGGGCAGATATAACATGTGCAGAGAGAGTTAGATTTGGGTGGCTCATATTGTTTATGTGCAGGGTAAATACTGGCTGCTTAATTTTTACACTACAGTTTAGATTTCAGCTTGAACACACCCCACCCAAATCTAACTCTCTCTGCACATGTTACATCTGCCCCACCTGCCGTGCACATTGGGGGTCATTCTGATCTGAATGCTCGCTGCCGTTCATCGCAGTGATCAGGTCAGAAGTGCGCCGGCGCATGTGAGACAACCGACGGCTGTCGTAGCCCAGCGATCGCCTCTGCCTTATTGACAGGCAGAGACGTTTGCTGGGCAGGTGGGGGTGGCGTTTGGCTGCCATTTTGTGGGCGCGGTCCGGCCAATGCAGGCATGGCTGGGCCGTGGGGGGCCGGGCAGCAGCGGCTGAGTGACGCCACATGCAGCTGCTGCAAACCCAGGCAATGACGAGTAACTCCTGGCCAGCCACAGGAGTTGCGCTGTCCGGGTGTTACTCTTTAAGTACAAAAGCATCGCTGCTGTGCGATGCTTTTGTACTTGCACAGGGGGGGGGGGGGGGGGGCGGCCTGACATGCGGGGCAGACTAGCCCTGTGCTGGGCGTCCCCTCGCATGTCAGTGTAAGTGATCGTAGCTGTGCTAAATTTAGCACAGCTACGATCAGGTCGGAATGACCCCCATGGTTTTGCACATTTGCTTACAAATTTGCTGCTGCGATCTTAATTAGGCCCATCGTCACATTGAAAACACTGTTAGCATTAAACATGTTCCCGGTTACTGAGATATTAGTCTATGAGAACATATGCACACACTTTCCTGCATTACGCACTGCAATGTCTGCTGCATAACAGTAATGCTGCAGGAAACACCAAACTCGTGTTCTGTGATGTCTTGTTCACCTAAGGTCTTGATCATCTTAAAAGAGGAATTTCTCATTAACTCTCACAAAACTTGTGATCATTTATAAAATGAAAAGAAGCTGACAAATTATTTGGACTGTTTATTTGTGCAAATGAGGATCATCTAGTTGAAATTTCCTGATATACCTATCAAATGCTTTATGGATGTCCTTATTTCTGAAGCTATAGATGATAGGGTTCATCAATGGTGTGACCACAGTGTACAGCAGAGACAGGAGTTTGCTTAAACTATGCGAATTTTCATTTTTAGGAACTGAATAAATACTTGTCAGGGCTCCATAATATATACAGACAATGGCCAGGTGGGAACTGCAGGTAGAGAAGGCCTTATGTCTGCCAGTAAGTGATGGCATTCTTAGGATGGTGGACACAATATAGACATAGGAAATAATAATCATAAAGAAAGGGAAGATTATTACTGGAATGGTAAGCAATTTAGATTTCATTTCAACTACAAAAGTATCAGAGCAGGAAAGTTCCAGCAAAGGATCAAAATCACAGAAAAAATGGTCAACCACATGTGGTCCACAGAACGATAATGTATATATTTGCATAGCTAGATATAGTAGCAGTGAATAACTTATAACCCAGCCAATGAGAACTAATTTAAAGCAAAACACGTGGCTCATTATAGCATTGTAACGCAGCGGATTACATATGGCCAAATAACGGTCATAAGACATCACTGTCAGTAGGAGACACTCTGAGGCTTCTGAGGAACAAAATATTAAATACTGTGTGATACAGCCCAAAAGAGATATGAGGCCTCCGTCATTGAGGACAACATAAAGCAGATTGGGGACAATATCTGTGGCCACCAAAATGTCACACACAGAAAGCTGGGTAAGGAAGATGTACATGGGAGAATGGAGAATCTTGCTGTGCACCACCAGTGAGATGATCAGGAGGTTCCCACATATTGTCACCAAGTACATCACAAGGAAGAGAGAGAAAGCTAGAACCTTATGTTGCTGGAGACTTGGAAATCCTAACAGCAATAATTCTGTGATTACCGTCATATTCCTCACCTGAAATGTCTAAAAAGAGCAGAAGTGTTCAGTACTGTAGCTCCTGCATGGTTTTATGCACTTTATGGCATCATCACTGGAGACAAGCAAAAATTCAAAGCAAGTTACTGCAAGTCTTTTGGTATGGTTTATCCTTGTACATGATTGCAAGGCTGCCAAACTTGGACTTCATTACATCCCGGCCACAGAGTTAATGGCACTTACCTCTTTAGCAACGTTAGCATTGTGTCCTGTAATATTTTTCTCTCCATAGGAATATTGTATAAAGTCACCCATTCTTGCAGTAGTAAGAGATCAATGTAATGTGCATATATCAGTATTATGTATCAAGAAGTGTCACTGTTTCTGCTTTCCTTGTAGAGACAACAGATCGTCTCACCCACAGCAGGGAGACACAATGAATGATAATTGGCTAGTCTTTTTATATACATAATGTGGAAACTCCAGGGGCCGGTTTATTCTCTACATACCTCATTTGTATTCTTACATTTTAATTTTAATTTGAAACTAGACAATCTCTGGTGATTTGTAAAATAAATAAATAAATCTACAGTAGCACGTTTGTGAAAATTAAATCCAGTTCAAAATAATTATCAAGATGGATTCTTCTGTAGTGGCTGAGAGCACTTTATCAGAATATTGTTAATAATAACGATGGTGATCATGGACCAGAGCTGTCATCCTTAACTTTGGGCAGATGCGCCTATTGCAAAGTCCGCAAACATAAAAAAGCCACAGTGTCCAAATCAAAGTCCAGGCCTTTTATTTCCTTGTGACCTTGACTGACCTTTGGATTAACCCTTCATGTCCATAATACATACTCAGCCAGATGTACTAAGCTTGAAAAGTGATAAATATCACTGTGATAAAGCACCAGCCAATCGGCTCCTAACTGTCATTTTTCAAACACAGCCTGTGACATGGCAGTTAGGAGCCGATTGGCTGGTGCTTTATCACAGTGATATTTATCACTTTTCAAGCTTAGTACATCTGGCCCTCTGTATGTATATGATCATTGTCCTTTTACAAATGACAGTTTGTGCAAATGTAACTGGAATTTTCAGAATTCTGTAAATAATTTTATTCTCTTGAAATAGTTGATCAGAAAGCTTTAGAAAGCTTTAGGATGAAAAATGGCAGAATTATTATATTTTTACATTCTCTTAACCTTTCACACATTATACAGTAAAAACAAATTTCCCCAGCACACTGCAATGGACCAGCAAAAGAGAATGACATCCTACAGTATCTGATAGTAGAAATACAAAGACAAAAGATACGTACATTTGCAAACATTTGCTAATCTGGCAGTGAAAGGCATATCTGCTCTTGTGGTCCTCCTCTGCATGTTTATGGCTTCCCTTTGAGTCTGTTTCTAGATCAGGGTCCACAGAGCTTCGCAGGGGAGACAATTGGTTGTAGGTGGTGGATAGTACTAGGTACCAAACTGTTAAAGATTTAACATATCCCAGGAAGCTCTGGTCCTTACTACCTATACCCCACCCACAGCCTGAGGCTAATCAGTATCATTTTGGTGGCGGCAGGAGCTAGTTCACCGTTAAACAGTGGGGCTGCTATTTAGCAGACCAAGCTTTATTTTATATTTTATTTCTTATTTAACAGAGTTAGCAGCATGAGGCAGCTGGTCCATCAACCCCCTGTTAGTACTGCAACTCCAACTTGCAGTCTGGTACTTACAGTGGGGCACCTGGTGGCCTGGCTAGCACGGCTCCATGGGAGGCTACAGGACTGCATCTGGAGCATGTGGGGACAGGGAAGGTGGGTTCATGCTTGTGGGAACCTGCATCTTTGATGCAGTCCTATCTCCGGTCTTCGGAGACAGACTGGAGGTTCTGATGAGCTCCCCTGTTCTTCCAGGACCCCACTAGATCACCAGGGCTAACATACTGGCACAAGATTTTCACTTGAGGTCAGGGAACCTAGTGTTGATGTCAGCATAGGGGAGTTTAGCCCACTCTCTGTATCCCATTCCCTGGATTAGGAAGCCATTCACTGCAGTCTTCCCATCTCTTAGCTGCTCCTCCCTCCCCTTTCTCTCCCTCAGAGATCCATGGCAGCCATTTCCCCATATGCAGCTACAGGTCTCCGGGAACGCTGGTCCCAGTCTTCCTGTATACCTCTCCAAGGAACCAGGTTATACATTGCTATATGCTACCAGCCACTGCAGTCTGTGTAATTGATTTAGTGCCCATTGCAGTTTTTTATATTATAATCTGTATTGTCTGTGACTTGTGCGAGCTCTTTGTCTGATTTTTTTCTACTGTTAGCTTATATCTTTTCTTTTGTTTCTCAATCAACCCTAAGAACAGGTGTTTAGGGGTTTAATATACTTCACAGCTACCAGTGTTTGTGAAGGTTGTCACAGTACTGTAATTGTTGCACACTGCCTAGTGCCATATAGTGTGTTATAATATTCTTGCAGCTATGTCTAGAAAAGGCACGGGTCACATGGAGGCTACTGTTTCTGTACTGGTCTCATACAAGTCCAGGACATTATACAGGATGGTTTGTCTGCAGGTTTCTATACCTCACCTAACCAGCCAGGCCCTCAAGTTACTTTGCAGAATCCCACCTGGGCTTCCTTTTCACAGATATTAGCACAGATAGCTGACCACCTAGTAACTGCTGGAGGTTTCTACCCCTGTGGGATTCCCCCAGCAGGTGCACCCAGCTGTACCAGTCAAAGCTATGACCCCTCACTAGGTGGACATACTTTCCACCTCAGTATAGAGCCTAGCTGCTACCTTTACTGCTTTACAACAGATGAAACTGGGTAACAGAACCTTGCCCACTAAAACCACTAAGCGTGCAGTGCCATCCTCACAGTCTACACAGCTTTCAGATTCTAAGGCATCATCTGGAGAGGCAGAGAAGGCAGACATCTCTCTCACGGAGTCACCCCTCAGGGGAGGAGAAGCGTCAGTCTCCCTTAAATGTATCAGCACTTGTAAGGGCTGTCAAATCTATTCATCAACTAGAAGAGGAGGAGCCCGCTTCTCAACCAGAAAAGGCTAGCTGTTTAAGCGCAAGAAGATAGTCAAGGCTGAATTTCCTCATTCTTAGCAACTTACTAAACACCTGCGTGAAGCTTGGAATACTCATTGTAAAAAGTTTCAGCTGCCAAAGCACCTGGCTTAATTTTACTCTATTCCAGCAGCTGATTGTGCTAAGTGAGAGGTTCCACCAAGTGTGGATTCCCATGTGGCACATCTGGTTAAAAGTTCTACTTTACATATCCCTATAACATCCTTCTTAAAGTAGACTACGGATAAGAGGATTGAAGCCTGTTTCAAATCTGTCTATTCCCTTACAGGAGCTATTATTCAGCCTTCTATGGCCATTGCCTGGGTGGCCAAAGTCATTGAGAGCTGGGCAGAGGCTCTTGAGGAAGCCCTTTCCTGTGACATTTCCTGTGAACTTATGTCCCACATCACGCATATCAGAGATGCTGCCTCCTACCTAGGTGAAGTGGATCTGGGTACTGGTCTCTTGGCTTCCAGGGCATCAGCTACCTCAGTTTAAGCCTTCCACATCCTCTGGTTATACTCACAGATACTAAAAGGGCCCAGGAATTGCCACCTTACACTGGGGATATCCTTTTTGGTGCAATATTGGACAAAATTGGGGCTACTCTGGTGGCAGCCATAACTGCTTTCCTCCCCTCAGCCTCTGCTTGGTCTCAGACATCTACCTTTTGTTCCTTTCAACCCCAAGGCAAAGCTAAAGGACAGTCCTTCACTCCACAGTCGGCTTCTACAAAGACCTCCAAGCAAAGAACCAATCAGGCCTGAACTACCCGACGTCCAACTACCAAGTCTGAAGACAATCCCTCAGACTGATTGGATGGGCCTCCTCCTGAGCCTCCTCTTCAATTCACACAGTCCTGGCATCAGACCACCACAGATGCTTGGGTACAAAAAGTGGTCTTTAACGGGTATGCACTCCCATTCCAAAGACACCTTCCTCAGCAATTATTTTACATAGGCCCCCAATTGGACTTGAGCAAGTCCTAGGTCCTTCAACAGGTCATTATGTCCCTACTTTAATCAGGGGTTGTGATTCCAGTCCTTTTGTCACAATGTGGGAAAGGTTTTTACTTTTCCCTCTTCCTCCTGCAGAAACCCAATCAGTCTCATGTACCTATCCTCTTTCTTAAACCTCTAACAGGTTTATCAAGGTACCCAGGTTCAGTATGGAGATGCTCTGCTTTACTGTCCTTGCTATGAAGCCTAGGGATTTTATGGTGTCTCTGGACATTCAGGATGCTTATCTGCATATACCTATAGCACCCTTTCATGAGTGGTTCCTACAGCTTGCTGTCCTTCAGCAACATTTCCAGTTATAGGCACTGCTCTTCGGTCTTTCTACTGGTAACAGTGTCTTTACCAATATTATGGCTGTTATGGTGGCTCATCTGCATCATCAGAGGGTCAGAATACTCCCATACCTGGATGACCTGCTGATCCTTGCACACTATTCTGAGGTCCTTCACTGCCATCTTCAGCTGACCATTGCCTTGCTGCAAATAATTTGCTGACTGATCAACTGGAAAAAGTAATCCCTTTTGCCTTCTTAAAGGATGTTACATCTGGGAGCTCTCCTGGATTTAAGGTATAAAGAAATTTCCTGCCAGCAGACAAAATGTATGCACTTAAACAATGAGTGCACAAGTTGCTTTACAGATGCAGAGTGTAAATCCACTCAGCCATACTGGTCTTGGGGTCCATGGTCTTCAACTTTGACATGGTGGAGTACAGTACATGCAGTACCACTCTAGACTCCTGCAACATCTAATCATGTCCAGATGGAATGGACAACCTTTAGCTGTTCAGGTCCCAGATGATGGTCCTCTCTCCGGAAGTTCATCTGTCTCTATGTTGGTGGCTCCACTCGTCATACTTTGACAATGATTGAACCTTCCACATCCTGGATTGGATACTTCTGACCATGTATGCCAGGCCATTGGAACTCCTACCAAAAGTTGCTTACCAATCAACTTTCTGGAATTACAAGTTTACTACAGAGCACTTACTCAGGATATTCTCCAGGTTAGACCGGTCAAGGTCTATTCTGACAATGCCAGTGAGGTGGCCTACCTCAAGCATCAGGGAGGCACTTTCAGTCAGTTGGCAATGATGGAAGTGATTAACATTCTCTGATTGGGGAGAATTCCATCTCCTGCCCATCTTGGCAATGTCCATTCCCTGGATCCTCAACTGTGAAGTGGACTTCCTCAAGTGTCATGACATGCATGCCAGTGAGTGGGCTCTACACCCAGAGGTCTTCCAACTTCTGGTTGACAAGTGAGGTCTGCCATATGTGAACCTCATGGCCTCCCGACACAAATACAAGATTCCCGTGTATAAGTTCTTAACAAGAGACCATGAAGCAGCCTTCCTGGATGCTCTGACTGTGATGTGGCCCTTCTAGAAAGTGTACATCTTCACTCCACTCTCCCTCCCTCCTCGGATCCTTCAGGAATTCAAACAAGATGGGGACATCATCCTGTTGGTAGCTCCGGTCTGGCCCAGATGTGATTGCTTCTCCGATTTTCAGAATCTCTCCATAGATGCTACCTTTCCACTTCCACTGTGGCCAGACCTGTTATCTCTGGGTTCCTGTCTTCACCTGGACTTAGCTTGTCTGTCTTTCACAGTGTGGCTCTTGAGTCATCACTCCTAAGGTCAAAAGGTTTCTCTCACTCAGTGGCCCAAAACATGCTCAGAGCACAGAAGCCGGCCTCTGCCCATATCAAGTACCGGGTATGGCATTCATACTTCCAGTGGTATGCTACAAGACGCTATGACAATCTGGATTATAGAGTTTCCTGACTCTTAGCTCTTTGAAAGGGCACATCTCTGCGCTGTCAATATGGTTTCAGCACAGGATTATTTTACTGCTGGATGTGCGCACCTTTCTTCAGGGTTTCCTCCATATTCAACCTCCCTTTGTCCCTCCAGTGGCTTCATGGGATTTATCAGTGGTTCTCCAAGCACTTCTGGAGCCTTCGTTTGAATCTCTGGAATCAGTGGACCTCAAATATTAAAGACTTTGTCTTCTGACTATTGCATCTATCTGAAGAGTGTCAGATTTTAGGGTGCTTTACTGTCGCTCTACCTTTCTGACCTTTCATCGGGACAGGGATGTTCTTCAAACTCATCCTGGCTACCAATACCTTAACAAAGAGATAGTGGTACCGACCTTCGAATCACCAGACCTCTTGGCGAGGAAGGCCTCCTTGGATGTGATCCATGCCCTGTGGATCTACTTGGTTGTACCAGCTTCATGCAGAAATCAGATTCACTCTTTGTCTTCTATGGATTCCACAAGAGGAGCTAGCCAGTTGACAGACTCTGGCAAGTTGGATTCACATGACTATCTCACTGGTTTACATGCAGGCTCATCTCCTTGTACCAGACAGAGTCTCCGCTCATGGACAGCCCGCAGTGGCGCATCGGCAGAACAACTGTGCAAGCCATGTATTCTACAGCTTTTATACATAATAGAGCATCTGAGATTTAATTGTATTCAAGGCCTCTATGTGCATTCACATGTCCAATGCTGACTGCATATGTGTTAAATTGTTTCTTAATCTGAGTCATTAACTCAGCCCCTATATGGATTTCATGTTAACTCTCCAGCTGTGCTGTTTTCATGTAGATAGCCAAGTGGTTAGACTTTCTAGAACTGTACAACTGTGTGTGTATATACAATGACAGTGCTTTCTGTCTCATCAAGTCACATTTTCACTGTTCTCAGGTCTGCATACAGTAATGACTGGATACACCTACTCAACCTCCATGTAACATCATCTGATGAATACAGTAGTTTGGAATTCTGCAGCTATATAGATTTGTTTTCTCTGTGTTAATACAGCTGACACATCTATCAACCAGACCATTGTTTTTTTTTCCATCAGTCTGAGATGAGTAAGGCTTAGCTACTGTTACTGCCCCATGTCCTATTTGTAGAGGAGGCAGCTGTGTTTCTGAAGCTTCAAAAGTGATTCATCTAAATAGTTGGGTGCTGATTGTAGAGGACTTTTGTGATGACACTCCACCTATTTCAAGTAGTTCTGGATTCAACTCTGATCCATCCAGCAATTGGTAACTCAGTCCTGAAAGTCATAGGCTGCTGTTTTTTGGTATATTTCATATGCTGTAGAGCTGTGTAAGCTGCTAGTAATTGTTTCTCTAAAGGTGAGTATCTTTTCTGGGTATGGGAGAACTAATTAGCTTAGAATCCTATCAGAATCTCCGGTCACCTGGTGTTGTGGACTTTACCAGGTGAACCCATGACATCCCATGATCTGTTTCTTTGACATCCATAAAAAATGTTTTTCAGGGTGTAGTGGAACTAAAGCATAGCTGGTCGGTATGACCTATTTTGCAGCTTGAACAGTATTTTCTTGCTCAGTGATCCACACAAAGTCTTATTTCTTGTAACATTGTAAATTGTTCTCAAAATCAATACAAAAACAATGGGATGTCCCATTGTTCAGAGTATCTGCTGGGCTCCTTCCCCTGTGAGAGTGGATTTGTTACTAAATTGACTCAAGAACTGGTTTGGGCATTGGGCCTAATTCAGACCTGATTGATCCTGTATGATTTTGCAGAGAGCTGCGAACAGATAGCCACCGCCCATAGAGCATGAAATCCTGCCTTGTGCAAGTGTGCAAATGCATGCGTATGCCATGCAAAACCTTCGCCAGACAGTGGACATCTGTAAATCCATTCGCATCTCACTCACTTGTGAACACCTGTGTTTTTCTTGACAATTCCAGAAAATGGCCACCCACAAACGTCCACTTCCTGTCAATCAACTTGTGTACGCCTAGCAGTCAATATTTTTGCTCTATTCTGTTGCTGTTTGGTCTCGCGCGTTTGCATTGTTATCCATATGCGTGAGCAGTAATCGCCCATCATGTGAAATTGCACAATCATGTCTGAATTAGGCCCATTGTGTACTGATGGCCTGACCAAATCTTGCACAGAAATGTAACAGTCTGTGTTGGGCTTTGCACTTTTTCAGGGTTAATCATCCAGTCTCTGCTCAGCTTGAAATCAGCCACGGTTTTCAAGTCTTGGTCAAATCTTTCTACAAAAAGAAAAAGAGGGTGTTCTGCACTGGTAAATGATAACAGACAAGACCTTATTATGAGGAAATGTGTCCGTGACCGACATTGGAAATGTAACACTGTAAATATGCCGTCGGTGGTGCTCCCAGAGTCAGTGGGTTTACATTGAAAATAAGGAGGAAAAAAGAAAGACTGTGCTGGGGCACTCTTTATGAAGAAATGAGACAATAAAAATTAACCTTTATTTAGGATCATATAAGATATAGTGTGACAATCAAGATCAAGTATTTTTAAATAAAAATATAAATACCAGAATTGTATAAGATTAATTAACAGTAAATACTGCCATGGTGAAAAATTATTTTATATAGTCACAGGAGTGGCTTAACATATGTCCACTGACAATGAGTGGATAGCCAAACTCTCCTAAGGTGATATCCCGTGGGTTCATCTGAGCACCAATAGATTGAAAGGTTTGTTGACTAATGTGTTGTGGATCCACCTTCTGTATAGATGTCTAACAGTGGTGTCACCATAGGCATTTTAATGCAGCGGATTAGACAAGAGTGTATAATCTGCTGAGTTGATAGGAAATTAGTGATGACCAACAGATATTGGTTTAAGTCATGAAGAGGTGGTGTTGAGACACAGCAAGTTTGTGGGAAAGTACACCTGTAAAACTTGGGAGGGTCGTTCTGTTAGTTCTAATGAAAGAAGAAAAAAGGGAAATAAGGTTGAAGATTAAGGGAATGTTCCTGCTGCTTTCCAACCAAGTTTACTGCACCTGGTGTTCATTGGCAGTCTCCCAAACAAGTACTGACCAGGCCTTCCAGAACTTAGCTTCCAAGATTAGACGAGATTAGGCGTCTCCTGTGGAGTATGGCCGTAAACAGGTGGATGAGTGAGTACTTATTCCTAGTAAACAGAGATGTGCTTCTGCTGTCCAGAGCTGGGGCTTCCGCAGAAATTGGTCACCAACACCGTGGTGAGAAGAACTGGATGAGAGAGCACATGGGCACAGATGTGCCTGAGTGTAAGGAAAGAAAATAATAGCAATAAATGCCAATATGGCATGAATTGGGTATCAAAGAAAAAGAACAGAGAAGAATGATTGCTTTAAAAATCTGTGCACATAGGCCTAATACAGCTGATAGGAATCAGTCAAATATAATCAATTATTAGCAAGATTTATAATCCAAAAAAAAACACACTATTCCAAAAAATGAAAGTGTATATTACTGTTCAGGCTCAGCCTCGCCTGTAGATTTGCCCAACGTGCAGATCATCTGTTGAAAAGCAGTCTCTTAAAAAAAAAAGAGACAAATGTGTCAAAACAACCTATTATGTGACAGGTGTTAATGGTTTATTTGTAGCAATTTCAGGCTAAATAGAGTGTGTCAGTTTGTACTATGAGCAACTCATCTGTTCAAACACAGTGTAGGCATAGTTTGCAGTATGAAAAAGAGACATATATGTCAGAATTAACACATTATAGGCATAGTTTGCATAAGCATTGACAAGCAATCTCTTAGAAAAAAGACATATATGTCAAAGCAAACTACTAAGGATTCAAAATAAGTGTTGCACAAATAGTTATCAAAGTAAGCAGTTAATACTGATATAAATTTGGCCCAAGTGGGCACTTACATGACCGGAATATCACCAGAGAGAAAAGGGCTACGCGCCGCCCTATATCTCTGTTAACCAAACGGACCGTTTCACCTTTTACAGGCTTGTTCACTGGTGTGGTTTGCTTCTGCTGAGAGGTATATGAAGGAAATAGAGGGGAGGGAATATGCTAACCACCCCCATTGGATGTGTCCCTATTGGTGCTTGAATGGCCAGGTGATTGACAGGAATTGGCATAAAAAACTCATTTGTCCCCTCTGTGAAGGAATACTTCAGATGTTGTGCTGCTAGCAGTAAGGCACACAGAAGGGAGAAATGAGTGTAACGTTAGAAAGCTATACTAAAAACAAATTAACGCCGCGGGGCCTACGACCCAAAATATTTCCCAAATTCCCACTAGCAACAGACAACTTAAAAATAGAATGGGAAGGAGTTCTTATGAAATGCTCTCAAGACTGAATGGAAATGGAAAAAGGCATTGAGGACCAAGCAAATAACTTGGAGAAATGGGAACAAGAAACTAAATTCCAGCAGAACTTCGATAAACTGAAAAAGGACTTAGAACCTTATGAATTAAAAATTATCGACCGAAAGCGCAGCAAATTCATGAGAGATACCAATGATTTTAATACAGGTCAGATATTTAGATGGAAGAAGATGACCCCAAGAAGAGATTATGATTCGAATTATGAGTGCTATTCATCATCGGAAGCAGAGTCCTCGGGAGAGGAGTATTCCTCAGACCATAACATCAGGGACATGGAATCATACCAACATGGGAGGAACAGTAGAAGTGATATTATGGGCTCCTCGTCTTTTTAAGATCAGGCCGGAGGAGGGGAAGATCAAGACTTCGAACCGGAGAAAACGAGGGGAAGTCAGAAGAAATCCCAGAGACCAACCAGACTGGACACCCAGGTATCCCATATGGAACTACCTATGGATGTACAGGAGAACTCCAACTTGAAGATTATCAACCTGTCTACCAGGACCCTGACTGATGATCACATCCATGTGTTGGGAAGGGGAAGCTTGATCGATTCTGGAAGATCTCCAATCAGAGGATCCTCCTCATCTTGCAGGTAGACCTACATGCAAGAAGAAATCCACATTTTTCCCTAATGAAAGCACCTGTCCTGAAGTAGTGGTGTTTCAGGGGCTAGTTGCCAAAGACCATGATCAAATTTACTTAAAATCTATGAAACAACCATGTTTTCACAACAATCTCAAGAGACATGAAAGGAACGCTTTGAAGGAAATTAAATCCTGGACAGATGTGGTGGTTAAACCCTCCGACAAAGGAGGTAATGTTGTTCTATGGCCAGTGGATATGTACATTGCGGAGGCAATGAGACAATTTGGTTACCTCAAATGTTATAAACCTATAATGTTTAACCCAACAGATAATTTTATGACAGAATCATGAGGATCCTCAACAGCACCCTCACTGCAGGAGTCATTACAAACCAAGAATTGGAGTATCTTACTACCAACAATCCAAAGGTACCGACCCTATACCTTTTACCAAAGGTTCATAAAAATACAAGCATACCACCTGGGAGACCGATAGTCTCTGGCCAAGGGGGACTGTTGGAGAAACCCAGTTCCTTTCTAGATTTACATCTATGCAAACATGTGCTATCCCTAACATCATGTCTCAGAGATACCATGGATGTTTTACAGAAACTCCATCACGTTAGACTGGATAAACAGCATCTACTGGTGACATTAGATGTTGAATCATTATACACCAGTATTGACCACAAAACAGGAACAGAGGCAGTTAAGTACTTCCTTAACATGGAAGTATAGGTTGGCATACGTTGGGGCAGAAGCCGCCCCCATGGCTGTTCCCCTGATTTGGAGGAAAAAACAAGCTTTGAATGTGAAGTAATTTCTGGTGAGTATGAAAGTAAGAAGTGAAATTAGAAAATCATGGAAGTCGCATGGTGACAAATCCACCCTGTTGGAATTTATAGAAGAATTAAACCACAACAACAACAACAACCTAAAATTAAAACACCATATCAGTGATACAGCCATTCCCTTCTTAGATCTGACCATCTACAAAGACACAATGGGCCAGATCCACACAAAGTTGTATTGGAAAGAAACGGCCTCCAACAGCTTACTGCACCCTGACAAGTGAGCATTTTACCCCAACTATTGAGAACATCCCTAAGGGTGATTTTTTACGCCTGAGGAGAAATTGCTCTGAAATGAACACCTTCAAAGAAAAGTGTGATGATTTGTCTTTAAGACTTGAGCAACGTGGATACAGTCGCCGTTCAATCAAGAAGGCTAAACAAACCACCATGGTAACATCAAGAGACTCACTCATTTTTCCACCTAACAGGCAAAAATCCCCACTAAACTCAGAAGGAAAATGTAGGTTTGTAGGAACTTTCTGTAAAGAGTGGAGAGAAATTAATGCCTCAATTCAGAAACACTGGCCCGTCCTCCGTCTGAATAAAGATCTGTGCGACATTTTGGATACAAAGGCAGCGATGAGTTGGCGAAGGTCTAGTAATTTAAAAGATCATTTAGTGTCTAGCCACTTTATCAACCATCCCAGGAAGACCCCTCCTACCACTGGATCTTACCCATGTGGTTACTGCAGAGCTTGCCCCCACATGGTTAAAACTGAATCTGTCACTGACAGATACAATAATGTAACATGTTTATAAACTGTGACACAGTTGGAGTCGTGTACTGTCTGGAATGTACCTGTGGCCTACGTTATGTAGGAATGACTACAAGGAGTCTGAAACAACAACTTTTGGAGCATATAGGATACATCAGGAATATCTCGAACAACATTGCAAGAATGAGAAAGCCTACTTCTGTGGCTAGACATTTCCTGAGACATCATGGCAACAATGCAAAAGATCTACAAGCCTTCAGAAAACTTCAGATCAAGTTGGGCATACGGGGTGGTAATCTGACTCAGAAATTGCTCAAGAAGGAATCAGAATGGACTCATAAACTCAACACAGTTACCCCCTTTGGAATTAATGAATACATAAATTACGGGGTTTTTCTTTGATTCCTCTGATCTGACAGTATATGTATTATTTGACAGTGATACAGACTTCTGTGTAGTTCATACTATTATCCATTCAATCAGCATTATTGGATAAACCTTTTAGCTTAAGGATTGCACATTTTTTCAGCTTTTGGCACGGTTAATTATGTTCACTAATTCATTACCACATGTTCCTCTTTTTCACATTTTAGCACACTGAGCTTAGCCACATTCTTTATCTGGGATATAATAATTACATATCACCAACACATCCCATTATAATTTGTGTCACTTTTTATTTAATCTCCAATTCTTTCCAAGCATACTTTTTATGCTGATTATGACACTTCTTTTTCATACACAGCATGATCACAGTCCGCTACACAATTGATAGTCCTTGGTGCATTTCACTTACACTACTTTTGGGTGCTTTTCATACAGCATCATTCAACACAATTCATGTACACTCACACATTACTCACCTCCTTATTTACAAATTACTCATTGGTGTTTTTCATACAGCATCACTTTTATATTTAATTCAAGTTCTGTACCCCTATATATCACTCACTTTTTTGTTTTCTTTATACTAACTGCTGAGTGATATGTATTGATATATATTCTCATCAACACATGATCTTTGATATCGACCCTGTATCACCTATACTTCCACTTATAGGGGCATAATACCTCAATTTTTTTAAAGAATTCTGTAAACTGTTTTGCCAACTAACCATTGGCATCCATTCCTGCCAACCAATCTGTTCTGGGCGTTTTCCAGTGTTAGAGATCATAGACAGTTTGGACACATGCCGCTGACAACCAGCACAGACTTGCCAACCAGGGCATAGTTTCGCCAACCATGAAATGGGGGTGTAAACAAACTCAATTATGTACCACTGTCAATGTCTTTCCTGTTATACTCAACAATTTTGCGGCTTCTACCCCACAGTATATATAAAAAACCTCCTCCTTAAATATGCCCAGGGCTCTAGCCTAGTTATGTGCCGTCTGGCGGGACACGTTACCATTGTGACGCAGCATTTTTTGTTGCCATGGCAACGCACGAACACCACAATCCCATGTGTGGATAAGCCCAATGGGAGGACGCCCTGTGAAGATGCATCACAATGGGAGGACGCCTGGGCAGGATGCGACGCCAGGTGAAGACACGTTGTAATGGTGGCGCGTCACCGGAAATGACGCACCGCCGGGTGCCGATTATCACCATGGTGACGCACTGCTGTTAATATGGCTATTAGACCTGTAACAAAACATTTTCTACACCACATATGAGACAGCCTTCTCCTAAAAAACATTACACTCATTTCTCCCTTCTGTGTGCCTTACTCCTAGCAGCACACCATCTGAAGTATTTCTTCACAGAGGGGACAAATGAGTGTTTGATGCCAATTCCTGTCTATCACCTGGCCATTCAAGCACCAATAGGGACACATCCAATGGAGGTGGTTAGCATATTCCCCCCCCCCTCTATTTCCTTTATATACCTCTCAGCAGAAGCAAACCACACCAGTTAACAAGCCTGTAAAAGGTAAAATGGTTCATTTGGTTAACAGAGATATAGGGCGGCGCGCAGCCCTTATCTCTCTGGTGATATCCCGGTCATGTAAGTGCCAACTTGGGCCAAATTTATATCAGTATTAACTGCTTACTTTGATAACTATTTCTGCACCACTTATTTTGAATCCTTAATAGTTTGCTTTGACATATATGTCTTTTTTCTAAGAGATTGCTTTTCAATGCTTATGCAAACTATGCCTATAATGTGTTTATTCTGACATATATGTCTTTTTCATACTGCAAATTATGCCTACACTGTGGCCCTCATTCTGAGTTGTTCGCAGCGGATCATCGCATCGCAAACGGCAAGAAAACGAGTAAAAGCGGAATTACGCATGCGCAAGCATAGCGATACGACACTTGTGCAGAAATACTACAAAGAAAACTGTTTGTAATACAGAAATGAAAATGGGGAGTGACGGAGGCGTGGAAGAGGCAAGGCTTCTCAATCCTACGAAATGGGCGTGAAAGTGGGCGGCTAATGTGGGAGTATGCATCCAGCAGTAGGCGAAAATGCGTATCCTCTGTTAAAAGTACATAACAAATGTTCGCTATCTGCACGCAGCAGAAGATTGAGTCTGCAGCTACTCAGCACTTGCAAAGCACTGTTACAAGTGTGTGTCTGCTCTAATTAGCAATTGATTAGCAACTGAATCACCTGTTGTGCATTTACTTGCAAAACACTGCTCTAACAAAATAATTTAAGCAGCAATTATATGGCCACTTCATATTTGTATTGTTAGCACAAACAAATCTGACACACTCACAAATAATGCACTGTATTTTTAGTACCAATAAAAATTAACTGATGTTAAATGCATGTTTAATTATTTGTTTACTAATTTCAAATGTGACTAAACTAATTTATAAACTACATCAGCTAAATCTTCTCAACATAGACATATTCCTTTGTACATACCAAATAACATGAGCACCATAATAAAGCATACATTTAATGTGACTTATTTTTCAAATTTTTATAAAATGAATATGTGTCCATATCTAATACTATGGCATGTTGCCCCTAGTAACCCAAGTTTTTTTTGTATATGTTAAATTAAGTGTTGTGCAAGGCCTACAGATTTAAAATTACACTATGCAATGTTTGTCTTAATATTCTGATTGTTCCTTGTTCAACAAATGTCAATATGCCATGTTCAAGTTTCCAGGGCACAGTTTTCATGAGTGCATAACCTTTAATAAAACACACAAACAATTGTACATTTTTAGTTTTTTACTTCAAATAAAGTTCAAAATAACAACATGTTCAGCAACATGTAAGTTCAAAAAAACAACATGGCTACAAATGAGCATCACATACAGAGATGGACATAGCAGCAAGCAGATGGCATTGGGCAAATGCACATAGCAGAACCCAGTACTATGGTAACCCCTTATTCTGCCAGAATATGATTTTTAAAATTAAGTAAGTGAACCCCCAGCCAGACTAAACTTTTAGGGGAACTGAGGTAGATTCCGGAACAAACACACAAACACAAACATACACAGCACACTAGGAAGAGGAAGATGGCTCAGGTGTAGGCACAAATAACTCACAGGCTACAATTTAAAAAAAACCTTTCACTTTGAGGGAGTTCTACATTTTGGCCACACAAGCAAAAAAAAAAAAAAAATACATCGAGGCAACATGTAAAACATGGGTGCTACCCATCTGGAGAGACATCACTTTCTCTTTTTTTTCCCCACCTGATGATGTTCTTCTTGGCTTGGTCTGCGGAGCGACCTTCGAGGGCCCTGCCCAGTTGGATGTTCTTCCTGGGCAGGGGGAGGGGAGGGAGCCGATGTGGCTGGCTGTCTGCCACTGTGGGCAAGGGAGACAGCGATGTCCTGGAGCCCTTGCCAAATGGAATTGGCAAGTTCATGGAAGGAGGAGGCGAGTTGATCTTGTCCCTGCCTGATCTCTGCCAGACCTTGGCAGAGTTGAGCTACACCTTGCTCCACACTGGTTCTGTGCTCAGTGAGCCGGACAGGTACCTGGCTTACCTCCCGGAGCATCCTGTCCTGAAAAGCATTCAGGCTTTCACCATATCTGGCTATTTCAGTCAGGATTTCCGGGATAGCAGAGGGTTGGGTGGGGGGGCCAGTTGGAATCTGGATGGGTGGGATTTGTGGTCCCACACTGCCAGTCACACTAGGTCCCTCCACCTCAGCCTCAGCCACATAACCCTCATGTGACTCTACCTGCTCACGCCCCTGTGCTGTGTTATGTGCAAAGCAAATAGAAGAATGAGTGAAAAAAAAGTAGATAAAAACAATATGAGAGTTTTGTTTTTAAAAAAAATAATAATAATAAAAAAATATGTGTGTAAACTTACCTGGCAAGTCATGTGCATGGAGTATTTCAGGCAGGTCCGTGTCCATATAAGACACCCCAATCCCCTCCTCATAGCTCACACAGTCCATCGCCATCTCCTCCAGATCTGTTTATTCCACAGTGGCAGCTGGTCCTCCCCCTGTTGCCCTCGAGGCATTCCACTCCGCAGACCTCTTGCCCTTCAGGCGGGATTTGAAGTCGGCCCAACTACATATGTGGTGAAAAACAGGGACAAGTTAGTGTTACATTTTTGAATCCTGCTTTAATATATAGTACACATGCTATGCATTTGGTTGCTATAGGCAACATCACATCTAAGTTACGTTTTTAGAATACTTGGCACAGAAAATAGACTGGCAATATACACTTATCGTCTTCGAACTTCCTGCGAGGTGCGGACTATTGAACCGACTTCATTATTAGAATTAGTGATGTCCCTCCAAATTCTGTCTTTGGTTGCAGCACCCATGTTTTTGGGTCCTCTATGTATTTTTTGCATGGCCTGTGTGACCAAAATCCGTAACTCCCTCTTAGTGAAGGCGGGCTGTCTTTTCTTTTTTCTTGAAGTAGCCTGTGAGCTATCATCCTAACCTTCATCACCATCTTCCTCTTCACTAGCTGCTTGTGTAGTTTGTGTTTGAGCTGCTAGTCCAGAATCACCCTCAGTTTCCCCACTAGCTATGTCTGGCAGGGGATTCACTCCTAACTCCTGGGTAGCAGAAGGAGTTTGTATAGTACTGGGTCCTGGTATTTGTGAGTCTGCATTTGTAAAATCAAGCATCTACCTCCACAGTGCTAATCTTCTCTGGGTTAGTGCGCCATCTGCTTCTGCACCTCGTCCATCTCTGCTGCCGTCTGCTCACGAGTAGCCATGTTGCTGGTAGCATGTGTGTATGCACGAGTGATCAGGTATACTATTTATAGCTGCTTGCGTTTTCCGGTGCGGAATTCCGCGCAGGTATATATTATGCTAATTGGGCCAGTAATTGCTGCACTGGCTATATGAATGCCTTGCATGCAGCCTGTGTGCGGGTTTATGCAGAAAATTACTGGAGCACGTTGTACATTTCTGAGTGAGCACATTTCAGTTATTTTTGTGTGATTTTTATTTTGTTTCTGTACATGTTTTAAGGTAATATTCCCTTTTCATGTATATTGTGTAAGATTGTTGTATCCAATAGTTTATATTAGTTTAATAAGTATTTTTTTTTAGATATGTGAAGATTAATATGTTTATGATGTGAAGTCATATTTGAATGATGTGTGTGTATGTGTCTGTCTCTCTCTCTCCGCGTGTGCGAATTTCTGCACATGAGAACTATACAAACTGTCCTGCACATCAATGTACACATATCAATAAAGTTGATTACAGATGACACTACATTTCGAGCCAATCACACGCAACCACAAACTATAAATATAAGCCCATATATGGAAAACACCATTGCCATGATGTGCGCAGCAGCATTTACACGCCGCGAGCTGCGCGTACTAGTTGCAGTGATGGCCTGCCACGTAGGCCACACAGGGCCCTTTGTCCCAAATAGGGTGAAGCGCGAGGCCTATGCGGAGGTCCGCCACTTATTGCGGACCCACGTCCACAGCCGGAGGACTGTGATCCAGCTTGAAAGAACATGGAGCGACCTCCGCAGGCGTACACCGGACCTGTTGGCGGAGCTCCGCCAACAAATCTGCACCCTACGTAGTCGCAGTAAGTAAAATATTACAGTAAATGACTGATTTTAATCTTAAACTTTGCATACTTTCACTGCGTCAGAGTGTGAAAATTAGCACACTAACAATAAACATGTAGAATAAACATGAGTGTGTGTGGGTAGGGTAAGCAGTACTGACTGTGTAGCAAGGTGCTTCAGAAAAAGTGCATGTTGTTGTACAGAGTTGCAACACAGGCTGTCAACTGAACTCAATAACTTGCTCAGTGGGGTAATTTTAAAAAGGTGTGCTTTTTTAGAACTGGTGATGTTGCCTATAGCAACCAACCAGGCTCAATCTATTATATTCTAGAAGCAGCTTAATAAATGTTATGTATAATCTGTTTGGTTGCTATGGGCAACATCACCAGTTTTAAAAATAATAAAAGCTATTCATTTACCCCAGTGTCTTTAACATGGGACAGAACAGAGTTATAGAAAAATGCTGTTGTAATAAATTTTCATGCTATAACCAAAATAATACATATGTCATTCTAGGGCGAGCACAACGGCAAGCTGCTGCTGCTGGGAGTCCCAACTAGTCCCCTTCTGATCCCCCCTCCCCTTTTCACACCCATTCCCCCTCTCCTTACCAGTCCCCTTTTGAGCCCCCCTCCCCTTCTCACATCCATTCCCCCTCTCCTTCCCAGTCCCCTTCTGAGCCCCCCTCCCCTTCTCACACCCATTCCCCCTCTCCTTCCCAGTCCCCTTCTCAGACCCCCTCCCCTTCTGTCACCCAATTCCCCTCTCCTTCCCAGTCCCCTTCTCAGCCTCCCTCCCCTTCTGTTTACCAATAACCCTCTCTGTCCCCCTCCACCTCTGTTGGACAAAACACCACTACGCCCACCTCACCCTCTCTTTCCCATTCCCCCTCTCTGTCCCCCTTCCCCTCTGTGACCCAACCCACCTCTCCGCCACCCTCCCCCTCTCAATCTGACCCACCCTCTGTACCAAGCTCCCGCTTCCAGCCTCCTACCCCCATCCAGCCTCCTACCCCCATCCAGCCTCCTTCCCCCATCCAGCCTCCTTCCCCCATCCAGCCTCCTACCCCCTTCCAGCCTCCTTCCCCACCTTCAGAATGGGCAGTAGAGACCCCGGAGGCACTTCTGGAAGGAGATCAAATGCCACAGGACAGTAAGTTGACATTTATTTACATTTAATTTGTAACCGAATTCAACTACACATTCTAATAAATGCAGTGTTTTACTGGATAAAATCTTTTGCCAAGGTAAAATGTTTGTCTTCTTCATCATGGTATGGATGTTGCATTTACATTTGTGTGAGGAGCATTAGATGTACAGTGTCTACGTGTGCAATGTTGAGGATGCCCACTCTAGGTCAACACTCATTATGTCAACAGGGTTGCTCAGGACAACAGGGTTTGTATGTGCAACATTATCTGCTAAACAGTTAGACGTGAGTGGAGTGTAGTATGTTGTTGGACTTTTACACTTGTGGTTGGGTATTCCAATATTTGCACATTGAATTTGCATGCTTCACTTTGTTAGGCTGGCTAAGGACACAGTAATTTTAGTTTGGAAATTTACACTCAAAAATAAATAACATTTAATTTAAAAACATGTTGGACCTTATATAGTAAGTAAGGCATGCTTTCTGGTAGTGTGGGTATGCTACGATATGTTGTCCTTCTGAAGATGTTGATATGCAGTGTGATGATGCAGGGCCAACCCCCAAAAAGATAAGTCGACTTCACTCCAGATGTGAATGAATGCCAACATGATGTTACATTTACTAAGATGGTAGTTCTCTTTAAGATGGGATGTTGCCCATAGCAACCAATAAGATTATACTTGTAATTTTTGTGGGGCCTTCTACAAGATAATATGTTGAATTTAATTGGTTGCTATGGTCAACATCACATCTTAAATAGAACTCCCATATTAGTAAATGTACCCCATGGTGTGGTACACTTTAATAAAAAAAAACTTAAAAACAAACATTGCTGAGCAGGCTTCTGTGTTGTTCTGCTACTGATTTATCCTTAAAACAGACATGATGTAGTCACTTAGGCATTAAAGCAGGACTGTCCAGACTGCGGCCCTCCAGCTGCTGAAAAACTACACATCCCAGCATGCCCTGACAGTTTTGAATTATCTGACCCCAAAACTGGGTCAACAGATGCTGGTATATGTAGTTTCACAACAGCTGGAGGGCCTCAGTTTGTACATGCTTGCATTAACGTGTGCTTTGTGCCTTGCTAGTATAATAGGTAATGTGAGTAAGTTAGTAATGTTTTCTATGACTCTTCTTTTCAGATGCTGCAGTTGGAGATCCCACCAGTTTGCCTAAAAGGAAACTTAAGAGCAGTACTGCAGGACATCGAGGTGATTGAAATTTATTTTTAACATTATAATTTTAATTTGTTTCATAATTTAATTTTTAAAAAAATTGTTGAAGTTAAGCAGGTGTTGTGTTTATTTATGCTATAAAGGAACAGCACATTGTCGTGAGGAAATTGGGGACATTAAACAGTTCACACATATTAATTAAGAATCATTTCATTACAAAACACCAAAAAAAATTTAATTTAAAAAAAACGTTAGGAGGTTATGGATTATAAATACATGTAAACACATTTATTCACACGCTACACATCTACACAATACTTCAAACATTTGCATTAGACCAGGCACATTTCCAGTATCTATATTTGTAATTTTAGCAGATCAATGTTTATGGCCAATTATGGCTACAAAGTTTTCTTCTGGTATACTTTGAAGACTTAATTGGTCTGGACCATTGTCATTCATTACACTAATTGGATTCGTAATTGAGGAGGGCTTGTGGACTTTAAACTGAAAGGTGTAATTTCACTTAATAGAAAAAAAAAACATTGGGGTAAATTTACTAAGATGGGAGATTTTTAGAACTGGTGATGTTGCCCATGGCAACCAATTAGATTCTACTTACCATTTATCTAGCTGCTTCTAGCAGATAATAGATATAATCTGATTGGTTGCTATGGGCAACATCACCAGTTCTAAAAATCTCCCACCTTAGTAAATTTACCCCATTGTTGTGCGTTTTTCCGCAAAAGTGTGCACTTTTAAGAAGAATGTGTAAATCTACTAAAACGTCTTATTTTTTTATGTTGTGGTTTGTGATAATGCGATGCCTTCGCATTGTTGCGCTGTTATTTGGCGTACACCCACATTGTGTAATATTGCGAACGAACTAGCAAACCATCGTTGGGGCGGATATTCGCAATTTTGCCACATGTTCGCAATTTTGCTCATACCTTGTGCGAACGAAAAAAATAGCGAACAACTCGGAATGAGGGCCAGTGTTTGAACAGATGAGTTACTCTTAGGACAAACTGACACACTCTATTTAGCCTGAATTTCTACAAATAAACAATTAACACCTGACACATAATAGGTGGTTTTGACACATTTGTCTCCTTTCTCCTTAATTGTACTTGACTGATTCCTATCGGCTGTATTTGGCCTATGTGTACTGATTTATAAGGCAATCATTCTTCCCTGTTCTTTTGAGCTGCAAATTATGCCTATACTGTGTTTGAACAGATGAGTTGCTCTTAGGACAAACTGAGACACTCTATTTAGCCTGATTTACTGTAAATAAACAATTAACTTCTGACACATAATAGGTTGTTTTGACACATTTGTCCCCATTTTTTCCAAAAGATTGTTTTTCTACAGATGATCTGCCCCTTGGGCAAATCTACAGGCGAGGCTGAGCCTGAACAGTAATATAGACTTTCATTTTTTGGAATAGTGTGTCCTTTTTTGGATTATAAATCTTGCTAATAATTGATTATATTTGACTGATTCCTATCAACTGTATTTGTCCTATGTGCACAGATTTATAAAGCAATCATTCTTCTCTGTTCTTTTTCTTATATACCCAATTCATGCCATATTGGCATTTATTGCTATTATTTTCTTTCCTTACACTCTGGCACATCTGTGCCCATGTGCTCTCTCATCCAGTTCTTCTCACCACGGTGGTGGTGACCAATTCCTGCAGAAGCCCCAGCTCTGGACAGCAGAAGCACATCTCTGTTTACTAGGAATAAGTACTCACTCATCCACCTGTTTACGGCCATACTCCACAGGAGATGCCTAAACTCGTCTGATCTTGGAAGCTAAGCTCTGGAAGGCCTGGTCAGTACTTGTTTGGGAGACTGCCAAGGAACACCAGGTGCAGAAAACTTGGTTGGAAAGCAGCAGGAACATTCCCTTAATCTTCAACCTTATTTCCCTTTTTTCTTCTTTCATTAGAACTAACAGAACGACCCTCCCAAGTTTTACAGGTGTACTTTCCCACAAACTTGCTGTGTCTCAACACCACCTCTTCATGACTTAAACCACTATCTGTTGGTCATCACTAATTTCCTATCAACTCAGCAGATTATACACTCTTGTCTAATCCGCTGCATTAAAATGCCTATGGTGACACCACTGTTAGACATCTATACAGAAGGTGGATCCACACCACATTAGGCAACAAACCTTTCAATCTATTGGTGCTCAGATGAACCCACGGGATATCACCTTAGGAGAGTTTGGCTATTCACTCATTGTCAGTGGACATATGTTAAGCCACTCCTGTGACTATATAAAATACATTTTCACCATGGCAGTATTTACTGTTAATTAATCTTATACAATTCCGGTATTTATATTTTTATTTAAAAATACTTGATCTTGATTGTCACACTATATCTTATATGATCCTAAATAAAGGTTAATTTTTATTGTCTCATTTCTTCATAAAGAGTGCCCCAGCACAGAGTCTTTCTTTTTTCCTCCTTATTTTCAATGTAAACCCACTGACTCTGGGAGCACCACCGACGGCATAGTTACAGTGTTACATTTCCGATGTCAGTCACGGACACATTTACTCATAATAAGGTCTTGTCTGTTATCATTTACCAGTGCAGAACACCCTCTTTTTCTTTTTGCAGAAAGATTTGACCAAGACTTGAAAACCGTGGCTGATTTCAAGCTGAGCAGAGACTGGATGATTAACCCTGACAAAGTGCAAAGCCCAACACAGACTGTTACATTTCTGTGCAAGATTTGGTCAGGCCATCAGTACACAATGGGCCTAATTCAGACATGATTGTGCAATTTCACATGATGGGCGATTACTGCTCACACATATGGATAACAATGCACACGCGCGAGACCAAACAGCAACAGAATAGTGCAAAAATTTTGATTGCTAGGCGTACACAAGTTGATTGACAGGAAGTGGACGTTTGTGGGTGGCCATTTTCTGGAAGTGTCAAGAAAAACACAGGTGTTCACAAGTGAGTGAGATGCGAATGGATTTACAGATGTCCGCTGTCTGGCGAAGGTTTTGCATGGCATACGCATGCATTTGCACACTTGCACAAGGCAGGATTTCACGCTCTATGGGTGGTGGCTATCTGTTCGCAGCTCTCTGCAAAATCATACAGGAGCAATCAAGTCTGAATTAGGCCCAATGCCCAAACCAGTTCTTGAGTCAATTCAGTAACTTATATCCACTATCACAGGGAAATTAGCCCTGCAGATACTCTGAACAATGGGACATCCCATTGTTTTTGTATTGATTTTGAGACCAATTTACAATGTTACAAGAAATAAGACTTTGTGTGGATCACTGAGCAAGAAAATGCTGTTCAAGCTGCAAAATAGGTCATACCGACCAGCTATGCTTTAGTTCCACTACACTCTGAAAAGCATTTTTTATGGATGTCACAGTAACAGATCATGGGATGTCATGGGTTCTCCAGGTAAAGTCCTCAACACCAGGTGACCGGAGATCCTGATTGCAGTAGGGACAGAATGACCTGTTGGAGGACCTAGGGCTTGCTTAAGTCCAATTGGGGGCCTATGTAAAATAAATGCTGAGGGGGGTGTCTTTTGAATGAGAGTGCATACCCGTTAAAGACCACTTCTTGCACCCAGGCATCTGTGGTGGTCTGATGCCAGGACTGTGTGAATTGAAGAGGAGGCTCAGGAGAAGGCCCATCCAATCAGTCTGAGGGATTGTCTTCAGACTTGGTAGTTGGACGTCGGGTAGTTCAGGCCTGATTGGTTCTTTGCTTGGAGGTCTTTGTAGAAGCCGACTGTGGAGTGAAGGACTGTCCTTTAGCTTTGCCTTGGGGTTGAAAGGAACAAAAGGTAGATGTCTGAGACCAAGCAGAGGCTGAGGGGAGGAAAGCAGTTTTGGCGATCACCAGAGTAGCCCCAATTTTGTCCAATATTGCACCAAAAAGGATATCCCCAGTGTAAGGTGGAAATTCCTGGGCCCTTTTAGTATCTGTGAGTATAACCAGAGGATGCGGAAGGCTTAAACTGAGGTAGCTGATGCCCTGTAAGCCAAGAGACCAGAACCCAGATCCACTTCACCTAGGTAGGAGGCAGCATCTCTGATATGCGTGATGTGGGACATAAGTTCACAGGAAATGACACAGGAAAGGCCTTCCTCAAAAGCCTCTGCCCAGCTCTCTATGACTTTGGCCACCCAGGCAATGGCAATAGAAGGCTGAATAATAGCTCCTGTAAGGGAATAGACAGATTTGAAACAGGCTTCAATCCTCTTATCCGTAGTCTACTTTAAGAAGGATGTTATAGGGATATGTAAAGTAGAACTTTTAACCAGATGTGCCACATGGGAATCCACACTTGGGGTAACCTCCCACTTAGCACAATCAGCTGCTGGAATAGAGTAAAATTAAGACAGGTGCTTTGGCAGCTGAAACTTTTTCAGTAAGTTGCTAAGAATTAGGAAATTCAGCCGTGACTATCTTCTTGCGCTTAAACAGCTAGCCTTTTTTGTTTGAGAAACGGGCTCCTCCTCGTCTAGTTGATGAATAGATTTGACAGCCCCTACAAGTGCTGATACATCTAAGGGAGACTGATGCTTCTCCTCCCCTGAGGGGTGACTCAGTGAGAGAGATGTCTGCCTCCTCTGCCTCTCCAGATGATGCCTTAGAATCTGAAAGCTGTGTATACTGTGAGGATGGCACTGCACGCTTAGTGGTTTTAGTGGGCAAGGTTCTGTTACTCAGTTTCATCTGTTGTAAAGCAGTAAAGGTAGCAGCTAGGCTCTATACTGAGGTGGAAGTATGTCCACCCAGTGAGGGGGCATAGCTGTGACTGGTACAGCTGGGTGCTCCTGCTGGGGAAATCCCACAGGGGTAGAAACCTCCAGCAGTTACTAGGTGGTCAGCTATCTGTGCTAATATCTGTGGAAAAGAAGCCCAGGTGGGATTCTGCAAAGGAACTTGAGGGCCTGGCTGGTTAGGTGAGGTATAGAAACCTGCAGACAAACATCCTGTATAATGTCCTGGACTTGTATGAGACCAGCACAGAAACAGTAGCCTCCATGTAACCCGTGCCATTTCTAGACAAAGCTGCAAGAATATTATAACACACAATATGGCACTAGGCAGTGTGCAACAATTACAGTACTGTGACAACCTTCACAAACACTGGTAGCTGTGAAGTATATTAAACCCCTAAACACCTGTTCTTAGGGTTGATTGAGAAACAAAAGAAAATATATAAGCTAACAGTAGAAAAAAATCAGACAAAGAGCTAGCACAAGTCACAGACAATACAGAATATAATATAAAAAACTGCAATGGGCACTAAATCAATTACACAGACTGCAGTGGCTGGTAGCATATAGCAATGTATAACCTGGTTCCTTGGAGAGGTATACAGGAAGACTGGGACCAGCGTTTGACAGAGACCTGTAGCTGCATATGGGGAAATGGCTGCCATGGATCTCTGAGGGAGAGAAAGGGGAGGGAGGAGCAGCTAAGAGGTGGGAAGACTGCAGTGAATGGCTTCCTAATCCAGGGAATGGGATGCAAAGATTGGGCTAAACTCCCCTATGCTGACATCAACACTAGGTTCCCTGACCTCAAGTGAAAATCTTGTGCCAGTATGTTAGCCCTGGTGATCTAGTGGGGTCCTGGAAGAACAGGGGAGCTCATCAGAACCTCCCGTCTGTCTCCGAAGACCGGAGCTAGGACTGCATCAAAGATGCAGGTTCCCACAAGCATGAACCCACCTTCCCTGTCCACCCATACTCCAGATGCAGTCCTGTAGCCTCCCACGGAGCCGTGCTAGCCAGGCCACCAGGTGCCCCGCTGTAAGTACCAGACTGCAAGTTGGAGTTGCGGTACTAACAGGGGGTTGATGGACCAGCTGCCTTATGCGGCTAACTCTGTTAAATAAGAATAGGAAATAAAATATAAAATAAAGTTTGGGCTGCTAAATAGTAGCCCCACTGTTTAATGGTGAACTAGCTCCAGCCGCCACCAAAATTATACTGATTAGCCTCAGGCTGTGGGTGGGGTATAGGTAGTAAGGACCAGAGCTTCTTGGGATATGTTAAATCTTTAACAGTTTGGTACCAAGTCCTATCCACCACCTACAACCAATTGTCTCCCCTGCGAAGCCCTGTGGACCCTGATCTAGAAACAGACATAAATGTGTGACTCAAAGTGAAGCCATAAACATGCAGAGGAGGACCACAAGAGCAGATATGCCTTTCACTGCCTGATTAGCATATGTTTGCAAATGTACGTATCTTTTGTCTTTGTATTTCTACTATCAGGTACTGTAGGATGTCATTCTCTTTTGCTGGTCCATTGCAGTGTGCTGGGGAAATTTGTTTTTACTGTATAATGTGTGAAAGGTTAAGAGAATGTAAAAATATAATAATTCTGCCATTTTTCATCCTAAAGCTTTCTAAAGCTTTCTGATCAACTATTTCAAGAGAATAAAACTATTTACAGAATTATGAAAATTCCAGTTACATTTGCACAAACTGTCATTTGTAAAAGGACAATGATCATATACATACAGTATGCATTATGGACACGAAGGGTTAATCCAAGGGCCAGTCAATGTCACAAGGAAATAAAAGGCCTGGACTTTAACTTGGAAACTGGGACTTTGATGTTTGCGGACTTTGCCGTAGGAGCATCTGCCCAAAGTTAAGGATGTTAACTCTGGTCACCATCATCATTGTCATCATTATTAACAATATTATTCTGATAAAGTGCTCTCAGCCACTAAAGCAGAATCCATTTTTATTATTATTTATAACCGGAGTTAATTTTAACAAACATGCTACTGTAGATTTATTTATTTTACAAATCACCAGAGATAGCATAGCTTCAAATTAAAATGTAAGAATACAAATGAGGTATGTAGAGAATAAACCGGCCCCTGGAGTTTCCACATTATGTATATAAAAAGACTAGCCGATTATCATTCATTGTCTCTCCCTGCTGTGGGTGAGATGATCTGTTGTCTCTACAAGGAAAGCAGAAACAGTGACACTTCTTTATACATAATACTGATATATGCACATTACATTGATCACCTACTACTGCAAGGATGGGTGACTTGACACAATATTCCTATGGAGAGAATATTACAGGACACAATGCTAACGTTGCTAAAGAGGTAAGTGCCATTAACTCTGTGGCCGGGATGTAATGAAGTCCAAGTTTTGCAGCCGTGCAATCATGTACAAGGATAAACTATACCACCAGACTTGCAGTAACATGCTTTGGATTTTTGCTTGTTTCCATTGATGATGCCATAAAGTGCATAAAACCATGTATGAGCTACAGTACTGAACACTTCTGCTCTTTTTAGACATTTCAGGTGAGGAATATGACGGTAATCACAGAAATATTGCTGTTAGGATTTCCAAGTCTCCAGCAAGATAAGGGTCTAGCTTTCACTCTCTTCCTTGTGATTTACTGGGTGACAATATGTGTGAACCTCCTGATCATCTCACTGGTGGTGCACAGCAAGATTCTCCATTCTCCCATGTACATCTTCCTTACTCAGCTTTCTGTGTGTGATATTTTGGTGGTCACAGATATTGTCCCCAATCTGCTTTATGTTGTCCTCAATGACGGAGGCCTCATATCTCTTTTGGGCTGTATCACTCAATATTTAATATTTTGTCCCTCAGAAGCCTCAGAGTGTCTCCTACTGACAGTGATGTCTTATGACCGTTATTTGGCCATATGTAATCCGCTGCGTTACAATGCTATAATGAGCCACGTGTTTTGCTTTAAATTAGTTCTCATCGGCTGGGTTATAAGTTATTCACTGGTAGTATATCAAGCTATGCAAATATATACATTATCATTCTGTGGATCACATGTGATTGACCATTTTTTCTGTGATTTTGATCCTGTGCTTGAGCTTTCCTGCTCAGATACTTTTGGAGTTGAAATTAAATCTAAATTAATTTCCATTCCAGTAATTATCTTCCCTTTCTTTATCATTATTATTTCCTATGTCTGTATTGTGTCCACCATCCTAAGAATGCCATCACTTACTGGCAGACATAAGGCCTTCTCTACCTGCAGTTCCCACCTGGCCGTTGTCTGTATATATTATGGAGCCCTGACGAGTATTTATTCAGTCCCTAAGAATGAAAATTCACATAGTTTAAGCAAACTCCTGTCTCTGCAGTACACTGTGGTCACACCATTGATTAACCCTATCATCTATAGCTTCAGAAATAAGGACATCCACAAAGCATTTGATATGTATATCAGGAAATTTCTGTGAGTGCAACTAGATGATCCTCATTTGCACAAATAAACAGTCCACATCATTTGTCAGCTTCTTTTCACATTATAAATGATCACAAGTTTTGTAAGAGTTAATGGAAAATTCCTCTTTTAAGATGAACAAGACCTTAGGTGAACAAGATATCACAGAACATGAGTCTGGTGATTCCTGCTGCATTAGTGACCATAGGACTACAGATCACACCATATTGTGCTGCAGGTGTTGTAGTGCGTAATGCAGGAAAGTGTGCGCATATGTTCTCATAGACTAATATCTCAGTAACCAGCAACATGTTTAATGCTAATAATGTTTCCAATGTGCAAGTAACAAGATTTTGAATCCGCATTTTTGGATCACAAATGAAGTACAAGGTTTGGGAAATGGTATACTATTTAAGTTATTATATATTTATATTGCGAAAGGAAATTGTTTTTAATCATTTGTTTTTTTTTCTGGTAATGCATTTTACAGCAAAAGAAGACTTTTTGAGTATATGCCTAATATCTCTGACTCTCTTGTTACTATGGTATGTGCAGTTAATGGTAAAAGTATGCCTCCACAAGGGACGTGCGGTGAGCTAAATGGCTGAGGAGGCACTGGCTAGCACCAGAGCCAGATATACACCCAATATATGAGCCAAAGGGTACATCTGGCCATTATACACAGGTGCAGCAGTATAAACTCCTGGACATTTGGTGAGTTTTGCTCAGAGATGTGTGTAAAGGATACACAGGTGAGGCACTGCCTCACCTGCCATATACTTTTTACTCCAGAATTTTGGCTATAAAAATTATTAGACTAATGCAAAGAAGATATTTCAAACAAATTATTTGTATTTTTCATATACTTTATACAGTCAAAACTGTGGCACAAATGTTAGTATGACAGGAAAGGCTCTGCCTCACCTGCCTCACCCCACCGCATGTCACTGACTTCCACCCAAGCATTTATATCCACACAATATTATTATATGGGTCAGGGTAAGCTTGGGAATACCCTTATGATACAGGACTTATACTGAGTCATAAATCTATTTCACAATCTTACAGTATTATTTATTATGTGCATATTATCAAATTACCTGGTCTCTCCTCACTTAACAACTTCTACAGTTATAGGCCCTACACACTGGCCGATTACACTGACAGATATAAACAATCTCGTTCATTAATGAATGAGATATCATTCATATCTGTCAGTGTTTAGGCACCAACGATGAATGATCCGCGGCCCCACGCTCGTTCATCGTTGGTGCCGGCTCGTTTTTCCCTGCAAGCCAATATGGACAATATCGTCCATATTAGCATGCAGGGCTATGGGGCCAGGTGACGGGGGTAGGAGGGGTTGGGGTGAAGAACAGTAGTGCAGTTGTTTATTTTGTTTTTACTCAAATGTGAATAGATATTACCGACAACTTATTTCACAAATATGTATATATATATATATATATATATATATATATATATAATGCAAGTATAAGTTCTCCTCTGCAGAACCCTTTTTTCCATTTTTTTAATAGCTATAGCTGAGTGAACTGGTTCTTTCCTCTGGTAGATACTGTCTCCTTAATGTCAATGGGCCTAATTCAGACCTGATCACTGCAGCAAATGTGTTAGCTAATGGGTGAAACCATGTATACTGCAGGGGGGCCAATGTAACATGTGCAGAGAGAGTTAGATTTTGGTGCAGTGTGTTCAAACTGAGATCTAAATTGCAGTGTAAAAATAAAGCAGCCAGTATTTACCCTGCACAGAAACAAAATACCCCGCCCAAATCTAACTCTCTCTGCACATGTTATATCTGCCACACCTGCAGTGCACATGGTTTTGCCCATCTGCTAACAAATTTGCTGTTGCTATCAGGTTTGAGGGGGTCATTCAGATCTGATTGCTGCTGTGCATTTTCGCAAAGCGAGCGATCAGGTCCTAACAGCGCATGCGTTTGAGCCACAATGCTCACGCGTGACGGACAGCTACAACAAGCATCGCCAGTCAGCGAAGGGATGGTGTGAAAGATCCATTCGCACGGGCATACGCAAGGTGAATGACAGGAAGAGGCCATTTGTGGGTGGCATCTGTCCGTTTACAGGGAGTGTCCGGAAAAACACATGCGTGTCCTAGCGTTTTCAGGAAGGGTGTCTGACGTCAGCTCTGGCCCTGTTCCGCAGGGTTCAATCATACAGTAAGAGTATGTCCTGGGCTGCGCACACACTGCACAAACTGATTTTTATCAGCTCAACTACACATGCATTCGCACACTTGCACAGTGACAAAACACTCACCCTGAAGGCGGCGACTATTTGATTGCAGGACAGCAAAAACGCAGCCCAGCGATCAGATCTGAATGACCTCCTGAATTAAGCCCTATATCCTTGCTGAAGGTCAATTGCTGAAGGTCACTTTGTCTCCAAACTTCTACTTGTAACTTGGCACTAACTCAAATATATACAAAATTATTATTTTTTGTATCCACTGAGTCAGTCTTGGAAGTGTAGATGGTGCGAGATGGATATAAACACAACTCCACTAGATGTCACTGTCCATCCATTTATATTATTTATATACTTAAATGCATTTAAGTGTGGTTATAAAGTATACTGTATTACCTCAAGGCTTCATATGATGTTGATATTGTTAATATTAATAATAATAATAATAATAATAATACTTTATTGTCATCAATAGTTCAATGAACAATCAACGAAACTAAAAAGCAAGCATATACAGAGACCATAAGAACAGAACGAAGAGAGCACTCCTAAACCCAAGACATTCCCAATTGTCAATTTATCTCGGTCCTATCTGGTTTAACATGTTTATTGCTTTTGGGAAAAAACTACCCCTTAACCGGTTTGTCCGACAAAGAATAGAACGGTAACGCCTATTAGATGGCAACACAGAAAACATCCCCCCATTTGGATGAGATAGATCTCCCAGAATACTTTTCACCTTAGTGAGGAGCCTTTTTTCATATATATCCTGAATACAGGGCAGGCTGACTCCAATTACTCTACTTGCAGTTTTAACCACTCTCTGAAGGGACTTACGTTCTATAGCAGTACAGTTTCCAAACCATACTATAATTCCGTATGTGAGGACACTCTCTAAAATTGCTGAATAAAAGTTTACTAAAATCTCCTTACGTATCCCTGCCATGCGCATTTTCCTCAATAAAAACAGGCGTTGTTGAGATTTTTTAACAACACATCGTGTATGGATACCCCAAGACAGGTCATTGGAGATGTTAATACCCAGGAATTTAAAGGACTCAACTGTCTCCACAACCTGGTTATTTACGACTAGGGGACAAGAAGGCTGCATATGAATTTTCCTAAAATCTACAATCATTTCTTTTGTTTTTTTTACATTTAAAATTAAGTGATTAGTTTGACTCCAAGCTTCTAACCTAGCGACCTCAGATCTATATTCTGACTCATCGTCCTTACTTATTAAACCTACGACTGCGATATCATCGGCAAATTTAATAATGTGAACTGACTCCGAATTTGAATGGCAATCATAGGTAAACAGAGAGTACAGCAGGGGACTCAGTACACAACCCTGAGGCACCCCTGTACTGATTACAAGTTCGCTTGACAGGGAATTGTACAATCTAACAGATTGGGGCCTGTTAGTCAAGAAATCCAAGATCCATCTACATACAAAGTTATTCAATCCCAACTCAGATAATTTAAACACTAATGATGTTGGGATTACTGTATTAAATGCCGAACTGTAATCCACGAACAAAATTCTCGCAGAGGAACATGTGGATTCTAGATGGGTAGCCACACGATGAATCAAGGTGATAGCAGCGTCATCTGTCGACCTATTTGCTTTATATGCAAATTGAAAAGGATCCAGATTGGCTGGGATACTTTTTTTTATGTGTCCCATAACCAATCTTTCAAAGGCCTTCATTATAAGAGATGTCAGAGCAATTGGTCGGTAATCGTTTGGCTCACTGGCCTTACCATTTTTGGGGACCGGGACAATAATAGATGACTTAAAACACTTAGGCACATGACAAGTGGCAAGAGAAAGGTTAAAAATTATAGTAAAAATCCCAGCCAACTGCTCAGCACATGTCTTGATAACATTTCCCGGAATCCCATCTGGGCCGGGGGCCTTACCTGATTTAGAACTGGCAAAGCACCGTCTGACAGACAATTCATCCAGTACCAGGGGCTCCGCGTTCTCCAGATTCCCATCCCAGTCTACAGGGGAAACAGCCATGCTATCAAAACGAGAGTAAAATATGTTTAATGTCTCCCCTAGGGAACTGTCAGCCTCTTTATGAGAGGGGTTCTTATTAACTTTGTAGTCAGAGATATCTTGAATACCTTTCCACAGACTTTTTGCATCTTTATCATTTTTAAACTTGCTTTCGAGTTTAACAGAAAAGGCCCTTTTTGCCTCTATTATACCCTTTTTTAATTTTTGACGGGCAGCCCTAAAAACATTTTGGTCACCAGATCTAAAAGCTTTGTCTCTCTCACTTAATAAGGTTCGAACCGTACCATTTATCCATGGTTTATCATTTGCGTAAGTACGAACACACTTTTTAATTGTTACACTCTGTATGCAACAACACACATAACCAAGGACCATGGAAGTAAGGGAGTCCACATTCACATTATTATCATCCCCCAATGATTCTTCAATGAACAACCCCCAATCAGTAAATTCCAAAGCATCCTGAAGTTTCTGCATTGCCCCCTCAGGCCAAACTGTAATACTAGTACTAGTCGGCCTAAACCGTTGGACTACGGTTTTGTATGCTGGAACCAAAAATAGGGACATGTGATCAGAATGACCAATATTGGGATATCTAAAAGTCGCATAAGCATCCTTAATATTACAATAGACATGGTCCAACACATTTCCCCCTCTAGTAGGGACTTTAACATATTGATAGAATTTTGGTAAAACTACCTTCAATCTAGCCTGATTAAAATCCCCTGCTACTAAAAGAACCCCCTCAACATATTTAGTTTCCAGTTTAACTATAGCAGCGTGCAAGATATCTAATGCAGATTCTACATGAGCAGAGGGAGGAATGTATACGGCCATTACCAACGCCACTGAAAATTCTCTTGGCAAATAGAATGGTCGACACTTTACCACCATATATTCCACATTTACAGAGCAAAAAGTCGCAACAAGACTGGCATCAGTACACCAGTTATTATTTACGTATACACATAGTCCACCTCCTCGCGTTTTCCCAGATTCCATGGTTCTGTCTGATCTAAATAATGATCTATCTGTAAGCTGAACTACAGAGTCCAGGATAGAGTCATTCAGCCATGTCTCTGTGAAAATCATGAGAGAGCAGGTCTTTAAAGGGGACTTGTTTGCCAGTCTCACATGGATCTCATCCAATTTGTTCGTAAGAGATCTTACGTTTGCCATAAATAAACTGGGAAGCGCTGGTCTATAGGGGCACAGATAAAGTCTTACCCTAATACCTGCTCTTTTACCCCGCTTTTGCTTCCTCTCTCTCCGTGGTCTGCGTTTCCATCTGGGCTTGCATACCCTCCAGGGACTAGGCATCCTCCATTCATGGGCAGAGTCTTGTTGCTCAGGCTGCTCGGGCTGACCAGATTCCAGGCTTCCTTGCCTCCTCCAGCCCCTAGCAACCACGGTCCTCCTGAGACCTCCGCAGGATCCACCACAATTCTCCTGACCAGAGGAGCACCCAGCATGCCTCGGGCCATCACCTCCTCTGACCCCGGAACTAGCCTGCGAGCCCGCCGCAGCAGCAGCACTCAGAGGCCGGCCAGCGCCTCCCACATCCACAGCAGCAGCGCCCGGAGGCCAGCCAGCGTCCCCGCCAGCCCGCACACCGGCGCCCGCCGGCCGCACACCCCTGGCCGCACCAGCCCGCCCGCCCGCCACCAGGACACCGGAAGCCCGCAGGATCCCCCACGCGGCTTCCCCCAGCGACAGCGAAGCAGCAGAGGGACCAGAGGCGGAACGGACCGCGAGCAGCTCCCACCGCGAGTACACAATCCCACATGGACCACACGGCAGCAGAGCCCCCAGGCCCACGATCCACGTTGCAAACAAAAGGGTGAGTCTGATGGTAGGTAGCGATGCTCCTGCTACTGCTCCTACTACTGCTCCCATGGCTCTGCAAGCTCGCAGCCGCTGCGTCTGAACGCGCCGCCACCCCCCACTGTCCTTTGTTCCCTAGCTGAAATGTCCAGTGAAGTCTTCCAGGAATCTCCTTGCCTGGTGAGAACACTCTATCTGCACTGTCTACTGTATATCACCATTTAACGGTATAATAGTTCAGGACTAATTAAAACAACAGCTGATAGGGCTATGGTGTCTGAGCTCTGATTTAGCCATGTCCACTTTCTTTCCAATATGTGGCCAGTGGAGTCTCAGCTGTCTCCCTTCAGCCAGAACCCTCTGAGCTGTAAGGACTGCTGGATGACCGGGAGATACTGTAACAGCTTCAGTGGCACGGGAGGGTCGGACTCTCCAGCACCCATCAGCAGTCACTAAACATAGCAGGTAGCTCTTCCTGCATTGACCAATATCGCACTTCAGGTAGATAGAGGTGCCACTCCACACAATCTCCAGCTGGTCACTCCACCTCCCGGCTCAGCCACCTCACGAAAGTCCCACTCTGCCAATCAGCTTGTCTGCGGCGGTCTACTTTGCACCTTGCCCAAGCTGTTGCCGCTTCCTCTCTCCTGCCACCTGTTGAATGTTTACCGTGCAGCACTTAATAGCTGTGCAGGAGAGAGAGAAGTAGCTTCCGCTCTTAAATGACAAATATCGCTGTTGGCTCCCATTTTATACTGGCGGCCTTGTCCTCACAGGCAGTGTGTTTTCCCGCTCAGGTTACATGCCGGCTCTTCTTGTCCATAGTCCCCACCACATCTAGGTTTATGTAAACAACTGGCAGTTTGATATACAGATTCATCTGAAGGGGACCATTTAACCCATTACTTGCATTGCTTGTGTCCATATAATATATCTCCTGTGCCACTATAGCCCGGGCAGCACAGATGGTGTAATGGTAAGCATTACAGCCTCACAGCACTGAGGTCATGGGTTCAATTTCTACCATGGCCCTAACTGTGTGGAGTTTGTATATTCTCCCCGTACTTGCGTGGATTTCCTCCGGGTGCTCTAGTTTCCTCCCAGAATCCAAAAATATTCTGGTAGGTTAATTGGATCCCAACAAAATTAACCCTAGTGTGAATGTATGTGTATATGTACATGTCGTACGAATTATAGAATGTAAGCTCCACTGGGGCAGGGACTAAAGTTAAAGTGAAAGGCCAAATAATTTCTGTAAAAATCTGCGGAATATGTGTGCGCTATATAAATAACTGGTAATAATAATAATAATAATAATAATAATAATAACTGTTATACAGTATATGGGATCTTTTGGACAAAAATGACATCTCCTGTATGGGGAATGTCAAAACACAGAATTTCTTTACCCGACAGCCAGGACGCTACAAGTGACTCGTGTTCACTACGTGCCGCTACATGGAATATGTCTCTTCATTCTCTCATCCTCATTCGGCACCAAGATTAAAATTAGACATGTGATGTCTTGTCAAAGTTCATTTGTCATTTACTGTTTCTGTTGTTGATGTGGACTATTCTATATTGGCAAGACTATCAGACAATTTAGAGAGATAATGGCTCTCCACCACTTGGCTATCAGGAATGCTTTGGAAGGCAAACCTCAGGAGCAACTGGTGGTCTGGCATTTTATGGGAGGCAAAACATTCAGTTACAACTATGTGCCACAAAATTATTGCCCATGTACCCTCCATGATCAGGGGGAATTACTGTGCTACCCGATTGCTACATGTTGAGGCACACTGGATTCACTCTCTGAAGACTGGTGCCCCATTGTTTAAAATTAAATGAATAGTTTGGGGTATTTCTTGTAATGGTTTATATGATACTTAATTATGGATATCCTGATGAATTATATGGTGTACATGGATTTATGTTACTACAGTATATCCCCTATGGATCTGTTTCTAATGTATAAATACTTATTAATGTCTGCTTATATAATACCTGTCGATTTCTATTACTGCTGTACTCATCCATTAATAGTTGCTGCCACCTGGTGGTCTTTTTATGTACTACACGTTTGTTATTGTGGTATGTCGTCTTTACTCATTTTCCAGTGCATTCCCGACGGGTTTCCATGGCAACAGCGCCAGAAGGCGCATGTTGCGGATATTGTGATGTCATCGGGACGTGACAGTGTGCACCCTGCTGCTGGTGGAGTTTCCGGTATGGGGGTCTTTCCTTCTGTGGCTATTTAAAGTAAGACTGTGATTGTATATCTTTTGTTATTCATTAAAATTAAATGTTGACTGCAATCTTGGACTGGGTGTCCTTGTGAAACTGTGATATACCCAATGTAGTGATATTTGGAAGATCCTTGAGTATCACAGAACCTGTCTACAACCATTGTTATATATATACAGGTTGAGTATCCCATATCCATATATTCCGAAATACGGAATATTCCGAAATACAGACTTTTTTGAGTGAGAGTGAGATCGTGAAACCTTTGTTTCTTGATGGCTTAATGTACACAAACTTTGTTTAATACACAAAGTTATTAATAATATTGTATTACATGACCTTCAGGCTGTGTATATAAGGTGTATATGAAACATAAATGAATTGTGTGAATGTTCACACACTTTGTTTAATGCTCAATGTTATACAAAATATTGGCTAAAATGACCTTCAGGCTGTGTGTATAAGGTGTATATGTAACATAAATGTATTCTGTGCTTAGATTTAGGTCCCATAACCATGATATCTCATTATGGTATGCAATTATTCCAAAATACGGAAAAATCCCATATCCAAAATACCTCTAGTCCCAAGCATTTTGGATAAGGGAGACTCAACCTGTATAAATAAATATAATTTTTTGTGGAAACATGTTTGGAACCTCTTGACTAGTGTCACATAAAATATACAGCTCTCCATTTCTCTAAAAAAGACCTAGGGGTCATTCCCACCTGATCGTTGCTGTGCTAAATTTAGCACAGCTACGATCATCTACAGCAGTGATGTCTAAACTTGACACTCCAGCTGTTGTTGAACTACACATCCCAGCATGACCTGCTACAGTTTTGCTATTAGGCCTTGCTAAAACTGATGCAGGGCATGCTGGGATGTGTAGTTCAACAACAGCTGGAGTGTAAAGGTTATCCATCACTGATCTACAGTAACATGTTGGGGGATGCCCTGCACAGGGCTAAACCGCCCCGCAGGCCAGGCCAACCCCCACACACGCACAAGTACAAAAGCATCGCACAGCTGCAACGCGTTTGTACTTGAAGAGTAACTCCCAGCCTGCACAGCTCCTGTGCATGGTAGGGAGTTACTCGTTGCTGTGCTGGTCGCAGTGACTGCGTGTGACACCACATCGCTGTAGCCCACCCTCCGCATGGTCCGGCTACAGCTGCATTGGCCGGACCGCACCCCTAAAATGTCGGCCAAAGGCCGCCTTGCCACCCCCTCCCGCCCAGCGAACGCCTCTGTCTGTCAAAGGCACATGTGCAATTCTGGCCTGACCGCTGCGCGGCGAACATCCTCAGCGTGCGGTCAGATCAGAATGAACCCCTTATTGACCATCATTTCTCTGTGACTAATAGAAGGCGACGGAGTTAATGTAATGTTGTTCTAGAAGCTGGAGGTTCGGCATTTCATCCAAGAATGGTCATATTTTTAAAAGCGCCAATCATTTTCGAGGAAAAGCCAGGTTGTGTGTGCTTTTGGAAATGATTGCTGCTTTAAAAATATGGCCATTCTCGGATGAAATACCTGACCTCCAGCTTCTCACATTATTACATTTACTCCAATGTACTAACTTGTATTTTAAAAATCTAATTTTTAAAAAAAAATTGGTTCCCAAATGAATTATTTAAATTACGTAAATTATCTTGTGCTGCCAAAACTCTTTCTGGAGATTTCGTTATATTCACTTTGGTTTTAAACAATAAGTAGAAATAAGTAGGAATGCACAAATCGAGGGGCGGGGCCTAGTTGGTTGAAGAGAGTATGTGTTAACTGTGGGCTTCTGCCTAATTTCATCTCGTACTCTCTCTGCCTTGTACCCTTGGTCAGCATGTGCCTGGATATTTCTCCCATCTGCTGCCCTGCATCTGGCGGTATGGTCCTTGGAACCAGGGAATGTTTTTTAATGTTCCTGTGGGTTGCAGCCTACCTGCCATGCTTTGCCCATGGGTCTCTGCTGCCCTGCCATCCTACCAAGGCCAGGAGACTCAGCGCTGGCACCTGATAGTTCCTATGGCTATCTGGCTCCTGGTGGCCATCTTGGAAGCGGCTCCCTCCTTCTATCAGTGGCCATTCACTACCCATCGGGTGGCGGTGTTCTGGCCACAGGCAGGTCTGTGGCTGGTGCCCCCCTTCCACCCATCTAAATGATTATATAAATAATAAATAATAGGTGGTGCCTGACGTGGTGCTGATAGGAGGGCTCGGACAGCACCATCCGGCCCCCTGCAACTGGCTGAGACTGGCGATGGGTGTGGGGACAGCGGAGGAGGCTGTAGTCAGTGATGACGGAGTGAGCTTTGAGAATAATATTCCAATCTGTTGGGTTTACACTCCTTGAGCTGGCAGGTGTATAGGGTTCTGGACTTTCATTCTTAGGTGTTTACAACATTTACATTTAGCACCTTGGTCATGGTTATCTGCGTTAATATTTTCAAAGCACGTCTGGATGGAATAAGTGTTTTACTACAGGCCGGCCCCAGCATTAAGCTCCTGATGTAACCCTACAATTCCTGATCCAACAACCATGAATTTTATGCTTACCTATTAATGAATATATGTAGACACTCTACTTTTTATCAGCACAGAGATTTTCAACTTCCATTGAGTAATAGAGATTTTGAAAAATTCTCCTGATTACCTCAATACCACTATGCCTCCTAAAAAGCCAAAAGAGGTACTCCCTCCACGTGTGACCTTTCTTGCTCAGAAAGCAGTACACACATCCTCCTCTCCACCTGGCTCATCTGGTTCCAACTCTTCGGGGAGTGTAACGTTAGACAGCTCTCAAAGCTCTCTTTCTATTTTGGAGATTGATTCTGAGTTTGATGCACCCCTTATAAATAAATCTCTATGTCAAATATTGTCTACCTTAAAAACAGATCAGACTGCTAACCATATGGCTGCAATATGTGAAGTAAATTACAGCATGAGCCATTAATTTTACATACAGTAGTGTAACGGCCGTTTTGAGTTTGTCATTTAGTAAGCAGTGCACACAGTCTGTGAAATCACAAGTCTCACAGGGGGTTGGATTAGTGGTGGGGGAGGATGCCTATTAAAGCAGTGGGGAGGCCCATGAAGAAGTTCAGTAAACTCAGTCTCATAAAGATAACACTCTCATAACTTGAAAAGCTGCACTTGTATTGTATATTTGTGTAAAAAGAAGCATTCACAGATTTATTCTAATTTTCCCAAAACAAGTTATATCATACTTTGTATACAGACTCAGACATGCACACAGATATACAGTCAAAATTAGAAAAAAAATGTAAATGTCATTTGTTGGAATTGAACCCTAGCTCACTGGCATGGTATCCATCGGTGACATCACTCTGAAAAGAGAGCTATGGAGACAAATGACTGACATCTGCAGTGACATTGTGATGTTGCTCATTGTAATTTTTTATAGTGCTATGTGTCTAAACTCTATTTCTGATTGTAATTATTTTGTTTCTTTTAGAGAGCTGTGTAAAACCCTGAATTGTTCTTTTCTTTGTGTGAGTCAGAGACGCTGAGCCAATCTTTTTCTGTGTTCACATTTCTAATTAATGTAGAAATCTAAAAAAGAAGTTCTCAAACTACAAGCATTGTTTGACTTTACAATGGAGACTTCACACATGTGCAATGCTGGTTTTTACAGAGGAAATGGGTCTATACTGCACACCCCAGTGCTGGTTTTTAAAAGCGACCGACGAAGACGTAATTCATTACACTGGGTCTGAATATACCACATTGTGACAAGGCGCAGGCAAACGTAAAGAGAATGTCCTCCTGCGTAGTGGTGGTTTATAATGTATGGAGTTCTTCAATAGGACTCAAAGTGTCTTAAGTACAATCTTTTCTGCGGATGTGATTTGAAAAGATGGTTATTAAAAATGTTTTGTTCGGTTGCTAAATCTCTTTATATTACGTTTGTCATATTTAATTTACCTTCCCTTTAGTTCTTCTTTATAACATTATAGTTATGTTTTTGCTAGACATAATTAAATGCAGTGTATTTGTTACTCTAGGTATGCTATATTTCATTCTTGTAGTATGTGTTACCTGTATGGGTGGTGGTGCAAGGCAACAAGTTCCCCTCTCCTGTACTACTACATTTAATTCTTGCCCCTGCACTAGTTATTTTGGTTTGTTTCTCCCTTTCTTTTTTCTTCCTTGCTGTCCTTCCTATTTTCCCCCTCTTTTGGTTCTGAGATCTATATACAACTGACATATTGCACCATGCCTCTCTTTTTACCCCCCTTTTTCTTATATAAATTGTACGTGTCCTTTTCGCTAATGTTAAGGGGCTGAATTCCTCTAATAAGCAGAGACTGGCTCTTTCCTTTTCTCTAAGCAGAAAGCAGATGTTGTGGCTTTGCAAGAGACACATTTTTCAAGATCTGTCCACCCTCCAAGACCATAAATACTCTCAGGGCTATTTTGCGCTTGGTCCTTTAAAATGAAATGGTGTGGCTAGATAGAAGACCTGGAAGAAAGAAATAAGCGTTCCCCTTCTAAGCCTCTTTGCAAAGAACTATCTGACGTGCAAATTCAGCTACAGAAATTGCTTATAGCTCATGCACAAGTTGCCCTTAACCACTTGCCAGGCATGTTTGCATCATATGTTATCATCAGATGTTATCATGCTAGCATGTTCTTTATCTGACCTGGTCATACAGGAAGCAACCACTCAGATAAATGGTGTTTGCAGTTGCAGGGAAGGGAAACTTACCGCAGTTGCAGGTCTCAGAGAGATCAGAAGGTCCCTCTCCTTCCCGCACCATTCCTCAGTGTTTGCCATGCTGCCAATCATTGCTGATCATTCAGCCTGACCGGATTACGGCCCAGCAGCTGCAGACAATAGCAGCCACTGGGGAAGTGTAAATTAACCGCCCTTAAGCCCCCCTGTGTACCTGGAGGCTATTCCGGGGTTATATAGAAAGTCATGATAGTCACAATGTTTCTGATGGTTGCAATGTTCTACTGGTGCTGAACGATGTTCCAATGTTTGGAGAATTTTTTTTTCCAAATATAAAAAAAGATCTAAAATCATTTTGGATAACATTAAATACATGTTTTTTACATAAATCACTTATTTTTTTTAAAAACCAACAACTTCTGAGCAGTTTTTGGGAATAAAATTGTCAGATGAGTGGTTAATAAACTTCTTCAAAATATTTATTTGATAGCAGTAGACCCGGTAAAATGCTGGCCTATAAACTAAGAGTGAAACAAGCCAGGCAACAGGCACCAGATACTCAAACCCATTAGACATTTTAAATTAGTTTGATAGTTATTATACTCAGCTATATAACCCTTCTTTAGATTATACTACTCCCCAGCCCTTACTAGCCTCTACAATCTATTTCTTGCAAAATGTAGGCTTACCACCCTTATCTGGAGATCAGTAGGAGGTGTTGAATGCTCCTTGGACTTCTCTTGAGGTCACTGAGGCTACAAGGTCTCTTCCCCAGGGCAAATATTTTTAAAGAAGTTACCATTTTAGGGGCCCATCCTAAATAAATGATAAAAGCACAAGTTGTTACATTTTCTAAACCCAGGAAAGACCCAGCAAACTGTCATAATTACCAACATATAGCTTCACTGAATAGAGATATTAAACTCTTTGCAAAATTGTTAGCCACACCTATTGAATCATTTCTCCCCTTGATGATGCATCCTGACAAATGTGGATTTGTTCCTAGAAAACAAGCAAATGACAATACTGGTAGAGTTTTTAACAAAATATATTCATCCACCAGCTGATTAGGGCCTTCTTCTGTTATATATTGATGCAGAGAAGGTGTTTGACTGATTGAATTGGCTTTGTATGCGATAAGTGCTCGCTAAACTTGGTTTCCTGGACCAAATATTATTATCTATTTTAGCGCTATATAGTTTTCCCTCAGCGCGGGTGTTTAGCAGTGGTTATCTATAAGACGTTTTCTCCATCTCTAATGACACGCAACAGGGCTGCCCTCCTTCCCCTTTAATTATTTTTAGCCATTAAACCACTAGCTGCCAAGATACATTTTGATGCATCATTTTCTGGAGTCCTTATTGGCCCTTCTTTCCATAAACTATGTCTATTTGCTGATGGTATTCTTTTATTCATCACTGACCTTATCAACACTCTTCCACATTTACACACTATCTTGGACAAAACTAATGAGGCTTCATACAGTATTACAAACTCAACATGACAAAAACTGCCGCTCTTCCTATTAATCTTTCTAATTGTCTTTCATTTCTTTGATCTTCCTAACCTTATAACTGGCAAACTGCATTGATCTAATGCCTGGGTATTCACATTCCGCCCAATACTTCTTTAGTATTTTAGCGGAATTTAAAATGTCTCTATTACCCAAATTTAATGTATTTTTTTCTAACAATCCCATCTATTTTCCCCAAAACATATTTGGATAAATGTAGTGCTATCTTAAAAACATACAGTATGTGTGGTTGTCCTGTCCTGTCGATTTGGCATGCTCAAAGATGGTTCTCCCTAAGATAAGAGGAGGGATAAACCTTCCAGACCTTACACTCTATTATGAGGCATGCATCTTGGCACAACTTAAAGCATACTTAATTATAGATTCAGGTTTAATGGTTAATGTGCCTGTAAAAATGTAATATTGCCATGCTCAGTGTACCCCTTAGAAAATTTTCTGCAGATCCCTTAACCTTTACACCCTCTGCATCTCCCACTTTTGCCTTCTATGCAAGCTTCTCTTCAAATATGGGATAGATTAATCATCCCTCCTAACTTCTCTGCCCTTTCCTTATGGGTACACTTATTTCCAATTTATATCTTTCAAAATAGTATGCCTGCAGTTTGAATTCATTTGGAGACATGTTACATGGTTTAGTATCACATTCATTCCCCTGCCTCCAAAAATATTTTTCTCTCCCCAACTCTCTACTATTTCCAAATTCAGCACTGGTGGAATAGCCTTCTTTAGTCAACTTGAAGCATTTGTCTCTCACTTCCAAAGTTTATACTCATTTATCATTTAAAAATTCTAGAAGGGATATATTGTTCTAGTATATAATTCTTATAGATCTAATACCTGTATCCAAATCCAATGCTCAGAAGAGGTGGGAGGAGGATGTGGGTATTACACTGTCTGAAAACCAGTGCAGTAAGATTTATTTGCCCTCTTATAATATGTCTAGATCACAGGTTCTCAAACTCAGTCCACAGGACCCCACACAGTGCATGTTTTGGAGGTCTCCTCACAGAATAGCAAGTGAAATAATTAGCTCCACCTATGTACCTTTTAAACTTTGTCAGTAAGTTATTAATACACCTGTGCACCTGCTGGGTTAACTGCAAAACATGCACTGTGTGCGGTCCTGAGGACCGAGTTTGAGAACCTATGGTGTAGATGTTTAAACCACTCTTAAATGCACATAAAACTACTTCATAGGTTATAGCTTACCCCAGATAGGCTCCATACATTTTGGCATACCTGTTCTAAAGTCTGCTGACGTCAATGTGGGGAAGTGGGTTATATATTTCAAATTTTTTGGTCCTGGCCACTCCTTCTGCATTGTCAAATGTATTCCCAGACATTATTTTGCTGAACCATCGATATGTTATAGGTCATATTTTTATAGCGGCTATGGCTGCTTTGGCACAAGTATGGAAACAACCCATACCTCATTCCCAAATTAAAGTTATCCATAAAGTACCCTTTGATTTTGTAATGGAAACAAAGCATATGCCTTTTTCACTCTATGCCACCTCCCTGGTAGTGCATCGGATGCCATGGCATGAATTCGTAACAGATGGTGATTGGGCACATTTTTTCTCAAAACCCTTTAAATCTGACCCTCTTTAATTTACTGTAGCTTAAACGAGACAGAGCCAGCATCTGCATGACATTTTATATTTTATATATTTTTTTACACTCTAGAATTTATTCTATATTCTCTTTTATTACAAAGATGGCATCTTTGGGCTGATACTGCTTATATAACTAGGATATTCCCATTGTATCTCTGTGCAGTTCTATTAATGACTGTGAGAAAGTTATTCATTGATTAGATTGTTCGCATTTGTTTTATGTTACTGAATCTCAGAATCTTTGGCTATGTTCCCGCCCCCCATTCCCCCCCTTTTTCTTTCTGTATGCACTTAAAATAATTCTTCAATAAAAAATATTGATGTTAAATAAAGAGAAATTCACAAATTATCCCAAATCTGATATTGACAATACAAATTCTAAATCCCTTGGTAATAGCCAGTTTTGTTGTGGACCTGTGGCCTGCCATATGCTCCTTAAACATGCGTTCAGTTTTGCCAATGTATGACAGCCCATGGGGGCACATCAACTGGTAAACCACGAAGCTTGAGGAGCATGTAAGCGTGTGATAGATAAACATAGTTTTACCCAACTGAGGGTGTTGGAATGTATCCCCGGGAATCATAAACTGGCATATACAGTAGTACAGGTATCATGGATACCTCCCTTTTTATTAAACATAAATTGAGGGGATGTAACGTCAGTTTTAACTAAGATGTGCCTCAGATTTTTATTAAGTTTGTAACAAGACATTCATTTGGTGTTCTGCAATCTTAATTCTGGATCACCCTGGACGAGTAGCCATATTTTTTTTAGAAATCTGATTGATTCCTGTACTAGCGGCATGGTATTGGACTACCCATGGGATCATGGGGTTTTCTTCAGTATGTACTTTAGGGGAACCAATGAGTGTGGCTCGATCTATGCTCAACACCTTTTCTTTAGCAGCTGTAAGCTTGCTTGGCAAATTGTTCAATCATCCCGTCCATTTGGACACCGGCTGTGACTGGGTCAGAGGTAATCCATCTGACCCTGAGGAGCTGAGAAAATGGCAAACCCCTTTTGAGTGGTTGAGTGTGGAAACTCTTGTAGTGTAACACATTATTCTTATCAGTGGATTTAGAATATTATTTATTATTTATTTATTAACAGTTTCTTATATAGCGCAGCATATTCCGTTGCACTTTACAATTAGAACAGTAATAGAACAAAACTGGGTAAAAACAGACAGACAGAGGTAGGAAGGCCCTGCTCGCAAGCTTACAATCTATAGGGAAATAGGCATAGATACACAAGGATTGATGCTACCTATTGCATAATGGTCCACCAGATTGCTAGGTTCTTAATGGGTTGTATGATGATACCCCACAAAGTTATCCAAGTGTCAGGAGGGTGTGAGACTAAAGAAAGACAAGATATGTGATGTTATGAATACTCTACAGAGGATGTAATTAGATAGGGAAGCACTGAAGGTTATGTGGGTGGGTCTGGAATTTGATAGGCTTGTCTGAAGAGGTGAGTTTTCAGGGAACATTTAAAGGTTTGGAGATTAGAGACGAGTCTTACTGTGCGTGGGAGGGCATTCCACAGAGTGGGTGAAGCCCGGATAAAGTCCTGTAATTTTGAGTGTGAACAAGTAATGCGTGTGGATGAGAGACGTAGGTCTTGTGCAGAGCGGAGAGGTCGGGTAGGGAGATATTTTGAGATGAGTGAAGAGATGTATGTTGGTGCAGTTTGGTTAATAGCCTTGTATGTGAGTAAAAGTATTTTATATTTAATACGGTAGAATACCGGTAACCAATGGAGGGACTGACAGAGCGGATCTGCAGAAGATGAACGTCTGGCAAGCAAGATTAGCCTCGCAGCTGCATTCAAAAGGGATTGTAGTGGTGAGAGCTTATGTTTGGGAAGACCGGTCAGGAGACTATTACAATAATCAATGCGGGAGATAATGAGAGCATGGATTAGAGTTTTTGCTGTGTCTTGTGTAAGATAAGGGCGTATTTTGGATATGTTTCTTAGATGTATGTAACATGATCTTGAGACAGATTGAATGTGGGTAACAAAGGATAGTTCAGAGTCAAGAATGACACCTAGGCAGCGAGCTTGTGGGGTAGGGGTGATTGCAGAGTTCTCAACAGTGATAGAGATATCAGGTTGGAAACTACTATTGGCCGGTGGAAATATAATTAATTCTGTTTTGGAAATATTAAGTTTGAGGTGGCGAGATGTCATCCAAGATGAAATGGCAGAAAGGCATTCAGTGACACGGCCCAATACAGATGGTGACAAATCAGGGGAGGATAGGTAGATTTGAGTATCATCCGCATACAGATGGTACTGATATCCGAAAGAGTTGATTAATTTGCCAAGAGATGTGGTATAGATAGAGAAAAGCAGAGGACCTAGGACTGAGCCTTGCGGTACTCCAACTGAGAGAGGTAGCGAAAGAGAGGTGGAATCAGAGAAACGAACACTGAAGGAGCGATTAGATAGGTAGGATGAGAACCAAGAAAGGGCTGTGTCCTGAATACCTAGGGATTGTAGTGTTTGTATGAGAAGAGAGTGGTCAACAGTGTCAAAAGCAGCAGAGAGATCAAGGACAATAAGTAGAGAGAAATGTCCTTTAGATTTAGCAGTGACCAAATCATTCACTACCTTAGTCAGTGCTGTCTCTGTGGAGTGTTGGGCACGAAATCCTGACTGAAGTGGGTCCAGTAGGCTGTGTGAGTTTAGAAAGTGTGTGAGCCGAGTGTAGGCAAGTCTCTCAAGTAGCTTGGAGGGGCATGGGAGCTGAGAGACGGGACGGTAGTTAGAGAGAGTGTTCGGGTCAGAGTTTTGTTTTTTCCGAATGGGAGTAATCACTGCATGCTTGTATAGAGAAGGAAAGATACCAGTAGACAGGGAGAGATTACAGATTTTCGTTAAGGTTGGGATGAGCACAGTAGACAGAGCTTTACTAATTTGTGAGGGTATAGAGTCAAGGGGAGAGGTATTAGAGTAGGCAGATGAAAAGAGTGCAGATACTTCATTTTCATTTGTAGGATCAAAGGAAGAGAAGGTGTTAGAGGGTTCAGGCAGGGAATTGAGCAGGTCACTTGCTGTGGAAGAGCATACCATTTCATTTCGGATCTTGTCAATCTTGTCCTTGAAATAGGAAGCAAGATCTTGCGCACTGACAGTGGCTGGTGGGTTAGGTATGGGAGGGATAAGAAGTGATTTAAATGTATTAAAAAGTCGCTTGGGGTTAGAGGCTTGAGCAGAGATGATAGATTGAAAATATGTTTGTTTGGCAGTGTCCAGAGCAGTACGATAAGAGTGGTAGGTGGTCTTATATGTGAGAAAGTCACTTGAACTACGAGATTTACGCCACTGGCGTTCAACTTTTCGTGAGAGTTTTTGTAAGTGTCTAGTGTATTTAGAGTGCCACGGTTGACATCTAAGTCTACGTGGAGTGTGATGGGTAGCTGGAGCCACTTCATCCAGTGCTGTTACTAGAGTTTGGTTAAGGTGTGACACAGCAGTCTCTGGAGAGGTGAATGTAGAAATTGGTGAAAGTAGTGGTTGCAGAGAGGTAGATAGTTGTTGAAAATTAATAGCGTTAATATTTCTGCGGGTAAGAGGTGTCCTTGTAGACTTTAGGGACATGGAGTTTGAAGTAATGGAGGAGAGCATGCATGTGATAAGGTTGTGATCTGAGAGAGGGAAAGGAGTGTTAGTGAGTTCAGAAACAGAGCATAGTCTGGTGAATACAAGATCAAGGCAGTGGCCCTCCTGATGAGTAGGGGAGTCAGTCCATTGGGAGCGGCCAAGAGAGGAGGTTAGAGAGAGTAGTTTAGAGGCATGGGGAGATTGTGGACTGTCAATAGAGAGATTGAAATCACCCATAAGGATGGTGGAGATGTCAGAGGATAGAAAGTGAGGGAGCCATGCAGAAAAATCTTCCAGAAACTTATTGGGTTGCCCAGGTGGGCGATAGATAGCTGCAACACGCAGAGAGAAAGGGGTGAAAATCCTAATAGAGTGTACTTCAAAGGATGTAAATGTGAGTGAGGAAACAGGTGGTAAAACGATGTGCGTGTAAGATTTGGACAGTAATATTCCAACACCCCCTCCTTTGATGTTACCAGGCCTGGGAGTGTGTGTGAAGTGGAGGCCACCATGTGACAGTGCTGCAGGGGAGGCAGTGTCTGATTGTGTGAGCCAGGTTTCTGTTATAGCCAGCATATTGAATTTTTTTGCTATGAAAAGGTCATGAATAGCTGTTAATTTGTTGCAAACAGAGCGTGCATTCCATAAAGCACATTTTAGTGACTTGGAGGTAGATGGGAGACATGTGATGTTGATAAGGTTTGTTGATTTTATATTCCGTTGTGAATCAGCTGAATGTGAGCGTGGTATGTGGATGGGACCTGGATTTGGGGATATGTCACTAACTAGTAGAAGTAGAAGAAGAGAGAGATAGGTATAGTTGGGGAAGATGTGTGATAGTTTCTTATGGTGACAGGTAGAGGATGTGACAGTTAGTGTACATAGATATGTTAAAAGCTCATGAGTGTTAATAAGAGGGGAGTGGATTAATGAGGCTACAATGTGTACAGAGCGATACATAACAGGAATAGTGAAGGACGATGTCATTTTATAGAGGATACCATGAAGTGCTATGAGGAAAAACAGTTTGTGGAGCATGGTGTTTATAAAGAGTAAAGTATAGATAGGAAAATGCTTATGGAAATTGTTAATTAAATGGTAGATTTACCTGCTTTCCAATGTTTTTTAAATGTTTGTTCAACTGTTGGTTTAACTGTTCTTTTTAAAATTTCCTAACTTTGTAATTTCCAAACGTCGTATATTTCTAAACTTCTGACTACTGCCCCGCAGACAACTGCCCCATAACTGAATGCTAACATATACTAGTTATAATTTACAAAGGCTTCAGCTGAAGCTAATTGGACATCTAATCAAAGGAATTATATTACCCTGTGTTAAGTAAACACCAGTCCATGTATGCTAATAAACTCCACTCCACTGACCAACATCTATACAAAAGATAATATCAGCTATAAGCAAGTACTAATATTCTACAAATACAATTACATACACTGCTAAAATATACATTGGTGTGAATAGAGATCAAGAGTTCTAGTTTGCAGGGATCAACAAGCAGAAATCCACATACATTTGAAAATATAGCATGGAGATGTCTGTGGGTTATTGCAGAGGTGTAGGGATCAACAAGCAGAAATCCACATACATTTGAAAATATAGCATGGAGATGTCTGTGGGTTATTGCAGAGGTGTAGGGATCAACAAGCAGAAATCCACATACATTTGAAAATATAGCATGGAGATATCTGTGGGTTATTGCAGAGGTGTAGGGATCAACAAGCAGAAATCCACATACATTTGAAAATATAGCATGGAGATGTCTGTGGGTTATTGCAGAGGTGTAGGGATCAACAAAAAAACACTCCTAGTGCAGCGCCTAATTGTAGTGTAAAAGAGATAATAAACTGCTGAGACACTGCGCTTGCCGTGACCACTATGTGAAGAATGGAAAAAGTAGACTAAAACAACAAAGAAGGCTTCGCTGTGTGTCAGTAGTTAGTACAAAAAGAGAGCAAACGTGTACTATAAAGGTATTCAATTTAATTAAAATAACATGAAGTTATAAAAGCAAACATAAAATATAAGCACACTTGTACCTGTCTCAAAGGTATATTTGAGTGGTTATAAATGGTATATGGCAAGGAAAAATCCAATGTTATAGTTCAGAGAGAAGAAACTCAAAATGGTGCAGTCCCAAAAGATGGTTATCTCGTATATGTCAACAGGCAGGTTTATAATGAATAATGATAGTACCTCTCCGAATGGGCTGGTGTAAATTTCGGCCGAGCGTCCCCGGCCAAAACAATCCTGCTTTGCCCAAAATGCTGCACAGCGGAGGGACGGTATCTTGTAGACTGCCTGTTGATGATCACTCGTCACAGTGAGAAGGTGGTAACAGCATGCGGCTGGATGGAAGCAAGGTCCAATAATGCTCACCAGTTGCAGTGGTGAGATGGACGACAGCCTGTATGGTGACGAGCCGGACAGTAGATGGAAATAAAAACCAAGGAGGGTATGCACGGCAGTGTAACACCTTGAGCCAGGTGTGCTGGTTTAGAGGCGGAGTTCTGATGCGTTTCGTCACGATCACGTGACTTTTTCAAAGGTATGATCCTGCCTCCACATTGATCGGTATTTAAAGCCTGAACGGCTGATGACAAACAGATGTCTGCAATTGATAATTAAGGCAACTGCCCCATACGATACATTGCATACACGTTCGCTCTCAAAATAACACAGTTTAAAAGACACATTGTTAAAGAAAACACTCGAAGCATATGGCAAAATTGACCCGTGAGCAGAATTAATATGAGTCTTCAGATTAACCCTCTGCATAGGGATTGCAATATTGTGCAGAAGGCTTTCTCATAAACAAATACTAAACGAGGATATGTGAGCTGATTAGCTATCACCTATAATAACACTTCAGTGTTAGACATAGTTTGCTCATTTTATATGATAGGGATCCTCTATAATTTTGGACAAAGGACATATATTGTCCAATAAAATAAAGCCAACAATAAGACATAATTTAGAAAAATAAAAAATAAAAAATAAATAAATAAATGATTAAGCTGGATTCGAACTAGGGTCTGACAAGGGATACTATTCACTGGTCTGAAGAGGGATACTGTTTAGTAGTCTAACCTGGTGTGCCACTGACCCCACTGTGTGTGAAACAGATTCAGACCTACATTTGAAAGCTATCAAACACTCAAAAGTACATGTAGAATCTGGTATTTAATATTATCTCCATAAAATAAAAAGAAAGTGGTAAAAGTAAAACATACGCCAGGATCGAGGTCATAAATTGCCTATATTCTTGTCAATCCATAGCGTCATGAGTACTTACACCACTGAAGTATAAACGTAAAAATAAAATAAATTTATTCTATATACACTATTGTAAATAAGAATATACCAGAAAGAGTCCTTCCATAGACACCCCACTTTAACACAATTGGTTAATTTATAGGTACTAATCCAACAGAAGGTGAGTCCCATAGGTTTAGTAAGTATAGATAGGCTCTAAAAATCTATCAGGCGCATTAGTGACTGCCATGAGTTCGCATCCCACGTCCAGCTTAGGCGCCATATGAAGTCTCAGCTCGATGTGCCACTGATCTCACTATACACACCATAATTGTCACACATTTTTTTTGTGTTTGACAGGAAATATTATTTACAAACACTTGAGACGGCCATGGGGACGAGGTTCGCGCCGAGCTTCGCCAATCTATACATGGGTGCCTTTGAGGACTGCCATGTGTGGGGGCGGAGCTTTGGCGCGGACCTCGTCTACTATGGCCGTTACATAGATGATATGTTTTTTGTTTTTTATGGTGATATCTCTCTTTCTTCTGAGTTAATCACACAATTAAATTCTAATGATTTCAATTTACGTTTCACTGGGGAGTCTAGTAATATATCTATTTCTTTCCTCGACATCTCACTCAATATAGTTGATGGTAGAATTACTACCAAAACTTTTCTCAAAGAAGTTGACACTCTGAATTTTTTACATTATAACAGCTCCCATCATAAACCATGGCTGAACAATGTTCCATTTGGACAATTAAGACGTATTAAACGTAATTGTAGCAGCTTATCAGATTATCATTCACAAGCAGATGAGTTATCAACCGCATTTAAGAACCGAGGATATCCTGAATCTCTGATTAAATCAGCCAGAGAAAGGGCAGACTCTATAGACAGGAAGGAATTATTGGTACATAAAGCACATCACTGCAAGTTTGATTCTGATCAACCACACTTTATAACACAATTCAATAGCTCTTCATCTAAGGTCAAGAACATCATTAATAACAATTACACCATTCTTTTGACAGATCAAATTCTAAAAACAGAGTTGAAAGATAAACCGTCTGTTATTTTCAAAAAATCTAATAATCTACAACATCTTCTTGCACCCAGTCTTTTTATAGACAAAAGAAAAACAGAGGCGAATATCAACTCCTCCAACATGGTTCAATGGCTCCCCAAAATTGTGGGATGTTTCAGATGTGGAGCCAAACAATGTATCACCTGCTCATACATTTTAAATAATGTTAAAGTTTTCAATACTCCTAACTCCCTAAAGGTAGAGATTCGCTCACATATCAATTGTAACAACTCTTTTGTAATATATCTATTGATCTGCAATTGTGGTCTTATCTATGTGGGTAGGACTACACGAAAATTAAGAACTAGGTGTCTTGAACATAGACGCAATATTCAAAAAGGTTTCGTGTTCCATAGCGTCTCTAGACACTTTTTAGATAAACACCAGAAAAATCCAGAAGACATCAAATTAATTGGTATTGAGACAATCTTACCAACAGCACGCGAAGGAGACAGATATAGAAAGTTATGCCTGAGAGAGAACTACTGGATCCATAAATTGAGGACCCTAATGCCGGAGGGTCTCAATGAATGTATTGAATTCGACCTAGGATAATAACAGCTAATACTCATTAATCTAGTAATGATGTTATAGACGCTTTGGGTACCCAGTTTCTTTCTGCTTCAGGCTCTTTATATATTCTCTATGAATGAATGTGATATATGGGTATTATATATTTTTACATTGTTTATACTTCGTCAAAGTTTCTGTGAAATTCTATGATACCCCATAATGAACAGTCGTTTTGCAATTATGGTGTGTATAGTGAGATCAGTAGCACATCGAGCTGAGACTTCATATGGCGCCTAAGCTGGACGTGGGATGCGAACTCATGGCAGTCACTAATGCGCCTGATAGATTTTTAGAGCCTATCTATACTTACTAAACCTATGGGACTCACCTTCTGTTGGATTAGTACCTATAAATTAACCAATTGTTTTAAAGTGGGGTGTCTATGGAAGGACTCTTTCTGGTATATTCTTATTTACAATAGTGTATATAGAATAAATTTATTTTATTTTTACGTTTATACTTCAGTGGTGTAAGTACTCATGACGCTATGGATTGACAAGAATATAGGCAATTTATGACCTCGATCCTGGCGTATGTTTTACTTTTACCACTTTATTTTTATTTTATGGAGATAATATTAAATACCAGATTCTACATGTACTTTTGAGTGTTTGATAGCTTTCAAATGTAGGTCTGAATCTGTTTCACACACAGTGAGGTCAGTGGCACACCAGGTTAGACTACTAAACAGTATCCCTCTTCAGACCAGTGAATAGTATCCCTTGTCAGACCCTAGTTCAAATCCAGCTTAATCATTTATTTATTTATTTTTTATTTATTATTTTTCTAAATTATGTCTTATTGTTGGCTTTATTTTATTGGACAATATATGTCCTTTGTCCAAAATTATAGAGGATCCCTATCATATAAAATGAGCAAACTATGTCTAACACTGAAGTGTTATTATAGGTGATAGCTAATCAGCTCACATATCCTCGTTTAGTATTTGTTTATGAGAAAGCCTTCTGCACAATATTGCAATCCCTATGCAGAGGGTTAATCTGAAGACTCATATTAATTCTGCTCACGGGTCAATTTTGCCATATGCTTCGAGTGTTTTCTTTAACAATGTGTCTTTTAAGCTGTGTTATTTTGAGAGCGAACGTGTATGCAATGTGTCGTATGGGGCAGTTGCCTTAATTATCAATTGCAGACATCTGTTTGTCATCAGCCGTTCAGGCTTTAAATACCGATCAATGTGGAGGCAGGATCATACCTTTGAAAAAGTCACGTGATCATGACGAAACGCGTCAGGACTCCGCCTCTAAACCAGCACACCTGGCTCAAGGTGTTACACTGCCGTGCATACCCTCCTTGGTTTTTATTTCCATCTACTGTCCGGCTCGTCTCCATACAGGCTATCGTCCATCTCACCACTGCAACTGGTGAGCATTATTGGACCTTGCTTCCATCCAGCCGCATGCTGTTACCACCTTCTCACTGTGATGAGTGATCATCAACAGGCAGTCTACAAGATACCGTCCCTCCGCTGTGCAGCATTTTGGGCAAAGCAGGATTGTTTTGGCCGGGGACGCTCGGCCGAAATTTACACCAGCCCATTCGGAGAGGTACTATCATTATTCATTATAAACCTGCCTGTTGACATATACGAGATAACCATCTTTTGGGACTGCACCGTTTTGAGTTTCTTCTCTCTGAACTATAACATTGGATTTTTCCTTGCCATATACCATTTATAACCACTCAAATATACCTTTGAGACAGGTACAAGTGTGCTTATATTTTATGTTTGCTTTTATAACTTCATGTTATTTTAATTAAATTTAATACCTTTATAGTACACGTTTGCTCTCTTTTTGTACTAACTACTGACACACAGCGCAGCCTTCTTTGTTGTTGTAGGGATCAACAAGCAGAAATAAAATAAAAGGAGGTTGTTAACCGTCCCTGTTGGAGAGACATTTGAACATCTAAATAATTAATGACATGATCACTAATAGTATAGATTAATTGAATGTGGTGCTGCAGCATATTGTGGGACTGTATCACCTCTTCAAGTCTACCCTTAGATCCCTGCCAGATTAATAGTAAATCGTCGATGTAGCGACAGTAAAAAAGTATACTGTCCGCCACATCGGGATCTGCAAAAAATATCTGTTGTTCTACTTCAAACATAAAAATGTTGGAGTATGCCGGGGCCACAGAGGAACTCATAGCACACCCCTTCCGTTGCAGGAAGCTATGCCCGTCATACAGAAAAACATGATCACCCAAATATTGCTCCACTGCCGCTAAGCCCTTTTCGTGAGGAATAACTGTGTATAAATTTTGAACATCTATACTACATAGTATAACATTAGATTCAAAGACACCCAGTTGACAATATCTGGTGGTTCCCGTTGATGTGCATCGCTGCTGCTTCTGAGGCTGACAGTCAGGAGAAAGGAGGACGCTATATGCGGCGGCTTGAGGATGGGAGCATATTCAGCTGACAGGCGCCGGCGGTGCACTGAGCTCCAGGAGCCGGACTGTCCTTTCCCCATAGCCTACAAGGTGTGTGCACTGCTTATTGGAGCTATTGCAGTGGGAGACGGAGGACACCACGAGCGGTGGTCAGAGAACGGGAGCCGTATTATACAACAGGTGCTTGCGGTGCACCGAGCCCCGGGTGTTTGATTTATCCTCGAGGATTCAGGATATCTCCCATAAGTAAAGAATTTTTCTTTCTTCGAGCACATGGATAATTTCATCAATTGGTAAAAAACTACATCTATAATATACTATATGATATTTAATCCAAGAGATATTTAAGCACACCTAACAGGACTGTCCTATTTAGGAATACAATAAAATAAGGACATCAGTACCTTTACAAATATTGGATTAATCCACTGTGGTCAATTATAATAATTTAGATATATGATCAACCTCTTATGCTCAATCAATATTAATTATCATTTTATTATATATATATTTTTTTTTATATATGTACATATTAATTAAGTCAATTTTGTGATTTTTTTTGTGTTTTACATGATTGATTTTATGGATATTAAAAAATATTATAAAAGAATTAATGTATTGAGTATGTTCATGCCCTGTTGCCTCTAATTAATCATATTTAGCGTGAGGAGTCTTTTAGAATTTTGCTAGCTTGCATCTGGTTTATATCAGGTGGGATTGTGTTGGCTATATCCACAAGCCAATTTAACTTCCCTGCTTTGTAGAATATATTGGTTTTTATTTGTAAGACAATATACATATTAATCTTTATACTCTAATGGTTTGTATATATGTGAGATAGGTGTGTATGTGGATGTATGCACCTATCCACAGTTATACATACATTTATATATATAATGATTAGCGCAAGACACTATTAGTGGTTTAAAAAAATACAATTACTCTATATACTCTGAAACATATTTTTATACATTTTTTTATTTATTCATTAAAAGTTCCACATAAATTAATGTATAGATGGGATTTAGTGAACAGCCTGTAGCTAGGCACTTTGCCCTTAATCATCATCCAATGAGCACCTTGAAATACCGCATGATTGACCATGTCCCAGCTTCTAATAGGGGTGGTGACCGCGGAGGCAAACTACTGAGGCTGGAAGCATGGTGGATTTATCATTTGGGCACTGTGCACCCGCGGGAACTCAATGAGGCCCAGGGGTTTAATAGCTTCTTATAGTACTCAACTGTAACACTGTCCATTTAAATCATGGTGCATCTATTTAGGACACAGCCGTGTGTAGGAGATGTTATGCAGTATAGCATTGTTTATTACAAACAGTATAGTTTACATAGTAACATCTATATTACAGATAACCTCTGCCTGCATATGTATGTTGTACTAGTTTTTGTCTATGATACATCCACAGTGATCCGACTGTATTGTATATGTCACCATGGTGATGGGGAGCACTCTCGTGGGAGGTGACGTAGTGCGACGTCACTCCCGCTGCACCAGATGGAGGGGCGGCATTCTGCTGCTTACACGCGGCATGAGCACAGGGTGATTAGCAGCTTTTAAAGGTAAGATCTTATTGTATGTTTTTATACCTTAGGAAAGTGCCTGTATAAAATTGGCTTTGAAACGTTGTTTTCTATACATTGCCTACCTGCGAGTTCTTATTGTGCAAGTCACCAGAAGTGCCACGTTGGCTGGTTGTGTATGTGATTTATCACGGAGTCACCCGGTGCAGCAAACACCTCAATGGAGAGCCGGATTACATGGACTGTATATCCGTAAGATGTTGGAGTGGCATCTCTAACATACTTTTTATCAAGGCTCCCTTACTATTTTTGAAGCTCAATTGTTACTCTGTTTCCTTTGCCACTTACTTTTTATAGCTGGAGATTAGCTTTAGCACCTGCCCTTTTTATGCTTATTTGCACAGCACAGAAACAGTTGTTTATATTTGTTTTGTGTTGCATTCATATTTGGTCTGACATATTAATTCCGATCAGGAATTAGGCGTTCATAGATCTTGGTGGGATTTCAAATACCATGCCTGAATCTGTTGCTGATTCAGGGCGGGTGTCCCCAGTTTTCTAATTATGCCATAGGTGATTTGCATGGGTACTCAGAAGCCGAAGCAGATGAGATACTGTATAGTGAAATTATGGATGCACAGGAGGAGGCAAGTACACCTGATAGCTGTTATCGTGAGTTACTCCGCCTGCACTGAAAACAGATTGACTATTATTACCATTGTATCTCTCTGTCAGATTATTATAGAGCTAAAAAAATCACCCGTGGGCTACGGGTTGGGAACTCACCCACTATAGGCTGCGATCATCTGGGCTTTTGTAAAAAGTGGGTGGGTATCCTTAATAAATTCTCCATGGACTTAATGCTCTTAATAATAGAGCAGTCCACCAAAGAGATGAATGCTATTAAAGCGAAAATAACGGAATTCGAGACCATACATAAACCTATTCTGCAGGCAGACACCAGCACAAACTGGTACAAGAAACTTAATGGTCAGCTACAAATACAAGCGTGACTTGATTAAGTTTTAGGCACAAAAATGCACAAAAGTCGATGGTGATTATGATAACCATAACGTATATAAGTGGACTGATTCTTCTACCCAACATGACCAAAGGAGACCATTTTTCTGATGCAGACGATACCGCCAGAGGGATCTTGAATCCTCCAATGAACATACCCCATCTACTAGTGAATCCAACTCTGCCAGTCAACATCACCCAGGTAACCTTCCTTTAGGGGTAACTTCTCGGACCCAGCTATCAGACAAACGAGAAGCAGGCGGCCCTACACCAGAAGGGGCCAACAGTGGCAGAGGCAGAAACAGAGTAGGAAGACCACTGAAACATCAGATACGCTAGTAGTTAACATGTCTGACTATGAGTTATCTCCGATTGAACAAGTGCTTTCTAGGGGCTTATCATTTGTCCCTACTTCCAAATGTGACCCATTCAACTGGCAGGTGGAAAAGTATCGTCTACAGTGACAACTTAAATTGAAAGAATATTTTAACAAACAGGCTACTACAGCAGAGCATTCATAAATACAAACTAAACTGCTGAAAATTCTGCCTAAATCTAAATTCGAACTACAGTCTCAAAATGCCTCGATCAGAACGTTTAGTCGGCTGCTGGATGAACAAACTAACGAATATATGTCTAGCATGCCGCGGTTGTGCTACAATTTAACCAAAGTAGAAAATGAGGCCTTTCAACATCTTGCAGCACAGAGTAGCCTCATTTTTCGCCCTGCGGACAAAGGCGTTGGTCATTCAGAACATGCAGGACTACAAAGATGAAATCCAACGTCAACTCCAAGACTCTGCCACATATTGTCGGCTGAGCAAGGACCCCACCAATGAATTTAAAGAACATCTTACTACTTTGTTGGACAGTGCTGTGCAGGAGGGTGGAATTTTTAGTACTATACGCAATGCTTTAATTCCAGCAAATCCTGTTATGCCAGTACTATATACAACACCTAAAATCCATAAGTCACTTGACAAACCACCAGGACACCCCATCATTTCTGCCAGATCCTGCCTATTCCAACCCGTTGCCTTATATCTGGACTCCATATTGCAACCATGTATACAAATGCATCCCCGTTTCCTGCTTTATACCACTTCTCTACTCTATAAATTACAGCAGTTGCCTATCTTTGAATCTAATGTTTTACTATGTAGTATAGATGTTCAAAATTAATACAAAGTTATTCCTTTACGAAATGGGATTAGCGGCAGTGGAGCAGTATTTGGGTGATCATGTGGAGTTCCAGGGCGCAGATTTACAATTATGTCTGCAACTATTACAAATTACGCTGCTAATTTTTTTTTTTACTATATGACGGGCATATCTACCTGCAACGGAAGGCGTGTGCTATGGGGTTCTCTGTGGCCCTGGCATACTCCAACATTTTTATGTCGAAGTAGAGCAACAGATATTTTTTGCAGATCCCGATATAACCTCAACCGCTGACTACAAAGTTCCCACCATTAGATACAATGGAGCGCCTATGCGTTACATTGTATCTTCAGTGCGCAGCCTCAATAACACTACAGGAGCGCACAGCCAATCAGGAGAGTGCCACGATGTGGCGCTCCCTGATTGGCTGAAGGGACTTTCTTTGACAGGAGTCAGGGGGGGGTCCCAGCAGTCGGGGAAAGGGGTCCCATGTGTAAACATGGGCCCCCTTGCAGTGCGTGGTTTGGGTTTTCGGCTTGTTTTTTTTGCCAAGTACGTGGATTACAAAGAGGACACTTGCTACCCTGGATTATGTGAGTATAATTTTTTTCACAGGTACCCCGTGGAGTCTACATGGAGAAGTGGACCGAGCCTCTTGTGAACATAGGTAAGTATGTATGTATGTAGGTGTGCATGTATATAATAAAGTTTTACTGTCACAGTCTGTGTGTGTCCTGTTTTTTGTTGGGTATTTTTTTGTATTAGTACTACAGGTACCAGCGAACCCGTTTTCCCCCCGCATGCTGGCACTTGTGGTTCTCCAAGTACCAGCTTGCTGGGGAGGCTTGCTGGGACTTGTAGTACTGCTACAAAAAACAATATTCTATTTTTTTTACAAGACTATCAGCCCCCCATCCGCCGCCCTTGGATGGGGGGACAGCCTCGGGCTTCACCCCTGGCCCTTGGGTGGCTGGAGGGGGGATTTAAGGGGTTCCCACTCCACCAGGGTACCCCGGCCAGGGGTGACTAGTTAGTGATTTAATGCGAGGGCCGCAGGGACCAAGAAAAAAGTGTCCCCCGGCTGTGGCATTATCTCTCTGACTAGTGGAGCCCGGTGCTGGTTCCAAAAATACGGGGGACACCTACGCTTTTTGTCCCCCGTATTTTTGGCACCAGGACCAGGCGCAGAGCCCGGTGCTGATTGATCAAATATGGCGGAACCCCTGACATTTTTTCCCCCATATTTTTTCAACCAGGACCGGCTCAAAGAGACCAAGGCTGGTTCTACTTAGGAGGGGGGGACCCCACGCAAAAAAATTTCCCAATTTTTACAGTAAATAGACCCTTTCCCATAGATAACCATGCACAGATCTCACTGATCCGTGCATGGTTATCCAAAGTCGACTGGAAAAAGCAGGTCTATTTTTTTGCTGCTTTTTTTAACGATTCGCAAGAAAATACACCCGCACTTGACCACTCAGAGACTAACACCCAAATACGAATGAATAGTGAATACCCGTGTTGTATGAAATAACAGCAGCGTTTGACCGATGGTCTATTCATTCGTATTTCTGAACTTTGCCGATCAAACCATTACGAATAGCCCAAACACTGCCGAGATTTGTGCTTAGTGAATTCCCGTGTTAGGACTTAGAAAAAAAAAACACAAATCGGAAAAACTTGGATTTTTAGTAAATATTGGCAATTGTATAAAGCTACCCATTCCTGCAGTAGTTGTAGTTCAATGCAATAAACACATATCAGTATTATGTATCAAGAAGCGTCACGATTTCTGCTTTCCTTGTAGAGACAACAGATCGTCTCACCCACAGCAGGGAAAGACAATGAATGATAATCTGCTAGTCCTTTTATATACATAATGTGGAAACTGCAGGGGCCGGTTTATTCTCTACATACCTCATTTGTATTATTAAATTTAAATTTGAAGCTATGCAATCTCTGGTGATTTGTACAATAAATAAATTTACAGTAGCACGTTTGGGAAAATTAACTCCAGTTAAAAATAACTATCAAGATGGATTCTTCTGTAGTGGCTGAGAGCACTTTATCAGAATATTGTTAATAATAACAACGATGGTGGTCATGGACCAGAGCTGTCATCCTTAACTTTGGGCAGATGCGCCTATTGCAAAGTCCGCAAACATAAAAAAGCCACAGTGTCCAAATCAAAGTCCAGGCCTTTTATTTCTTTTTGACCTTGACTGACCGTTGGACTAACCCTTTGTGTTCATTATACATACTGTATGTATTTGACCATTGGCAGATGACAATTTGAGCAAATATAACTGGAATTTTCATAATTTTGTATACAACTTTAGTCTCTTGAAATAGTTGACTACTTGATCAGAAAGCTTTAGGAGAAGAATGACACTAATATTATATTTTCACATTCTCTTAACCTTTCACACAGTGGGGGTCATTCCGAGTTGTTCGCTCGTTAGATTTTTTCGCAACGGAGCGATTAGTGCGCCTGCGCCAAGTAAATTAGCACAAAAGTTTGGTATTTTACTCATGGCTTAACGAAGATTTTTCATCGTTCTGGTGATCGGAGTGTAATTGACAGGAAGTGGTTGTTTCTGGGCGGAAACTGTCCGTTTTACGGGAGTGTGCGGAAAACGCTGGCTTTTCTGGGAAAAATGCGGGAGTGTCTGAAGAAACGGGGGAGTGTCTGGGCGAACGCTGGGTGTGTTTGTGACGTCAAACCAGGAACCAAAAGGACTGAACTGATAGCAGTGTAGGAGTAAGTCTCGAGCTACTCAGAAACTGCAAAGAAACATCTATTCGCATTTCTGCTAATCTTTAGTTCGCAATTCTGCAAAGCTAAGATTCACTCCCAGTAGGCGGCGGCTTAGCGTGTGCAATGCTGCTAAAAGCAGCTAACGAGCGAACAACTCGGAATGAGGGCCAGTATACACTAAAAACAAATTCCCCCAGCACACTGCAATGGACCAGCAAAAGATAATTACATACTATAGTACTTGACAGTAGAAATACAAAGACCACATATTTGTACATTTGCAAACATATTGGAAAGCTATCAGGCAGTGAAAGGCATATCTGCTCTTATGGTCCTACTCTACATGATTATTGCTCCAATTTGAGTCATACATGTATGTGTGTTTCTATGTCGGGGTTCATAGGGCTCCGCAGGGGAGACAATAGGGTGTAGGTGATGGATAGGACTGGGTACCAACCTGTTAAAGTTTTAGCATATCCCAGGATGCTCCAGTTATTCCTCCCCTACACCCCACCCACAACCTGAGACTAATTAGTTTCATTTTGGTGCCGTCATTCCAAGCTTTATTTTATATTTTATTTCTTATTCTTACTAAACAGAGCTAGCAGCATGAGGCAGTCCTCTGGACTCAAACACTGCTGCCCCATCAACCCCCATTAGTGCTGCAACTCCAGCCTGCAGTCTGGTACTAACAGTGAGGCACCTGGTGGCCTGGCTACCATGGCACCACGGGAGGACTCCAGACTGCATCTGGAAAATGGGGGACAGGTAAGGTGGGTTCCCGCTTCTTGTAACCTGTGTCTTGGATGCAGTCTTACTTCCAGACTTGGGAGACAGACTGGAGTTGCTGATGTGTTCTCCAGTTCTTTAAGGACCCCATTAGACCACCAGGGCTAACATACTGGCACAGGGATCCCAGTGTTGATGTCAGCATAGGGGAGGAAAGCCCTTTCCATGCGGTTCCTCCACCAGCTCCAGGCACCTTTCCACTGCAGTTTTCCCACATCAGAGCTGCTCCTCCCTCACCCTTCTGCCCTCAGAGACCCATGGAAGCCATTTTCCTTAAACAGCTACAGGTCTCGGGGAACACTGGTCCCAGTCTCCCTGTATACCTCTCCTAGGACCCAGTGCTATATCCTACCAGCCACTGCAGTCTGTGTAGTTGATTTAGTGTCTATTGCAGTTATTTATACTGTATTTTGCATTTTACTGTGACTTGTGCTAGCTCTTCTGTCTGACTTTTTTATACTGTCACCTTATAATTTTCCCTTTTTTTCTCAATTAATCCTAAGAACAGGTGTTTATGGGTTTAATATACTTCACAGCTATCAGGGTTTGTGAAGGTTGTCACAGTGCTGCAATTGTTGCACATGCCCAGTGATAAATTGTGTGTTATAATATTCTTGCAGCTACTGTATGTCTAGCAAATGCAAGGGTCACAATGAGGCTCCTGTGCTGGTCTCATGTAAGTCCTTTTCATCAGGATTTCCCCTCAGGACATTGTACAGGATGGTTTGTGTGCAGGTTAGTATATCCCACCTAACCAGCCAGGACCTCCAGCTCCTGTGCAGGACCCCCCTGGGCTTCTTTTATACAGATACTAGCACTGATATCTGACCACGTAGAAAACACTGTGGGTTGCTCCCCCTGTGGGATTTCCCCAGCAGGTACATCCTGCTATACCAGTCATAGCTATGCCCCCTCCCTGGGTGGATGTGCTTTCCACAGCAGTACAGAGCCTAGCTACTATCTTTACTGCTTTACAACAGATGATAATGGGTGACAGAACCTTGCCCACTAAACCCACTAGGCATGCAGTGCCATGCTCACAGTCTACACAGCTTTCATATTTTAAGGCATCATCCGGAGAGGCAAAGAAGGCAGACATCTCTCTCACTTAGTCTCCCCTCAGGGGAAGAGAAGCATCAGTCTCCCTTAGATGTATCAGCACTTGTAAGGGTCATCACATCTATTCTTCAACTAGAACAGGAGGACTCATCTCTTCCACCAAAAAAGGCCCAGCTTTTTAAGCACCAGAAGATAGTTAAGGCTGAATTTTCTCAGTCTGCGCAACTTACCGAACTACTGCGTGAAGCTTGGAATACTCCTGGTAAAAAGTTTCAACTGCCAAAGCACCTAGCTTTATTTTACCCTACTACAGCGGCTTATTGTGCTAAGTGAGAGGTTCGCCCAGCTGTGGATTCCCATCTGGTTAAAACATCTACTTTACATATCCCTACAAAATCCTTCTTAAAGTAGACTATGGATAGGAGGATTGAAGACCTCAAGGCAAAGCTAAAGGACAGTCCTTCCCTCGACAATCGGCTTCTACAAAGACCTCCAAGCAAAGGACCAATCAGGCCTGGGAGACCCAATGTCCAACTACCAAGCCAGAAGACAATTCCTCAGCCTAATGGGAAGGGTCTCTAACAGGTATGTGTTCTCATTCCAAAGACACCCTCCTCAGCAATTATTTTATATAGGCCCCTCTTTGGACTTGAGCAAGGCCTAGGCCTTCCAGCAGGTCATTCAGTCCCTACTGCAATCAGGGGTTGTGATTCCAGTCCCTATGTCACAATGTGGGACAGATTTTTACTCTTTCCTGTTCCTCGTTCAGAAACCCAAATGGACCTATCCTCAATCTCAAACCTCTCAACAGGTTTATCAAGGTCCCCAGGTTTCATACATAAACCCTCTGCTCTATTGTCCTAGATATGGGGCTTAGGGATTTTATGGTGTCTCTGGACATTCAGGATGCTTCTTTTCATATACATGTAGCATCCTCTCATTAGCGGTTCCTACAGTTTGCTGTCCTTCAGCAACATTTCCAGTTTGGGGCACTGTTCTTTAGTCTTTCTAAAGCTATCAGGGTCTTTACCAAAATTATGGCTGTTATGGTGGCACAGCTGCAATATATGTCCTTGACGTTGTAGCTGCCAGTGAGGAGCGGTTAAAACTGGACAGGACAATCTGATCTCTCCATCATTCACCACGATCTGCAAAAAGTGAGGAAGCAAGTTGGAGAAGTAGAAATTCACACATCCACTTTAGAGGACAAAATGTCTACATTAGGTGTCCGAGTCAAGAAAATTGACTCTCAAATGAGCGATGTCCATTAGAAATGAATGGATCTTGATGGACGTATTCATAGAAATAATGTGCAACTGGTGGGTTTACCCAAAAAATCAGAGGGGAATGCCCCAGAAATATTCTTGCAAAGATGTCTCATTGACACATATGGCACGGAATACTTTTTTATACATTTTGCTGTCAAAAGAGTGCACAGGGTGCCCACACACGCTTTGCTTCCAGGTGCGCCACCACACACCTTTATAGCAAAACTTCTACATTATGCTGACAGAGACACTGTCTTGTGACTTGCACGAACCAAGGATCCTCTCAGTTGACATGGTACAAGGATTTATGTGTTTCCAGATATCGTCGTCGACGTGCAAAAAGAAAGGGCCTAATTCCTACCTATTAACAGATTGCATGAGCTAGGCTTACAATATGCAATATTATATCTCTCTAAGCTGATGGTCATTCATGAGGGAGCTACTAAATTCTTCACATCCCCCAGTGAAGTGGCAGCTTGGCTAGACCATAGACTCTCGACTGCCCGTGCCCTGTTTTCATACTTCCATAATACATCTTTCCCTTTTCTAATTTTTTTGGTTACTGCACTTAGTACTCACCACTGCTTATTATGTTTTTATGTATTTGTCATACACACATTTTTATATAGTTCATAATGCATATGTGGTGACTATAGTCTGTTGTATGTTTATTAGTTTTCTAATGATTGAGTTAATTGAAGTATTGGGGTGGTACAGGGTTCAGTGAGGACCCAATATTCTATGTTCTTAATTTGTTGTTGGCTCATTCCACTAATAACAATATCAATCATATCCGCATAAACTGAGGGATAACATCCTGTAGCAGATGAGCACCTCTTATGGTGTAGTCATTATATATTTTGCCTTGCTCCAGATTCCAGAATGTGGCAGCAGTACAGTAGCATGCTGTCTGCATAATACTGTTTGCTAGTTAGCAGATAGGAGTATTTTCACAGTTTAAGGGTTCAGGATTAAGTACTGTATGTCATTGTTGGGGTTTGACGTACAGGGAGGGATGGGGGTTTGGGGAGGGTTACCGTTTCATTTTTCTAATATTCTTTTATTACTGTGTGGTTTCTGGAGAAAGGTTGGGTCTCAGATTCTATGTTGCAATGTATTTTTAAGATCTTGGGATGTGTTCTCTATGTTATTACATGATGGCCTCAGTTATGTATACACTACTCTCATGGAATGTCAGAGGGTCAAATGACAAAATCAAGCATTCTATAGTTATGCATCAGATTAGACATTATGCAGCTGATATCATATGTATCCAAGAAACACACCTTCTGGGGTCAGCTAATTGGCCCTCAAGCAGCCTTGGGTGGGGTGGGCATACCACACAACATACACATCTGCATATACAGGAGTTTCGCTCCTAATACGTAAAAATTTTCCCTTTATTTTAGAATAGGTCCAGACTGACCTTAGAGGTAGACATGTCTTTATGAGGTGTAGGTTGAATTCAATTCTGTTGTTACTGCTGACTTTATATATTCCCCTTTACGTATGAAGGTATAAAGAAAGCTGTAGAGTTTATTGCTATTTTCACTTGAAGCTCAATGATTATGATGGCTGATTTTAATAATATCCTGGATCCCATATTAAACAGGAGAACTATTGCTGCTTTAGGCCATAGAGGGGGAGGAGGTGATTTATCTGCAATGATTGAGGAAATGGGCCTGGTGGATCCCTGGCAGTAGAGGAATTTGACATGGCTTCAGTTTTCCTGCTCTTCAGCCTCACATTCCTCATTCTCTAGGATCGATCTTGCTCTTATCACTAGAGATCTTTTACCCAGAATGCAATCTATAGCTTGTGAGACTAGGGCATATTAGATCATTCTCCTCTCTTGTTTTCTTTAGATTTGGGGGGACAACGTGGCTTTACTTACTGGAAAATTAATACATTTTGGCTTTCCTGTATGAAAGCCAGGTCAGAACTAGAGACAGCATGGCAGGAATTTTTTTAGATTAAAAGTGGTATGGCCTCTCCTGGGGTGCTTTGGGATAACTTCAAATTCTTTCTTAGGGGTACATTGATGAAAAGAATTGCTAATCTGAAATATTTTTACAGAACACAAGAGTTGGATTAAGAGTCCTCTTGCTGAAATCTTGAGGTAGCTTACTTAACTGACAGATCACTTGAATCCAGAGCCGCATGGCCTGCTGCACAGGGGGCGTGGCAGAGCTGTTTAACTGATTAGGCACACTACAAACTACTTTTTGGTGATGTCAGAAGCGCTAATGGGGATAGACCAGGCAGCTATTTGGCTTACCTGGACAGAGTGGATCATCTTTCGGTGGCAGTGGATGAAATTATAGGTCAGGGAGGGGATTTAGTACAACAAACTCCTGATATTGCCACTAAATTTGTTCAATCCTATTAGCAACTATATAGCTCCCATCAAATATATACTGTGTCTGAGATTCATTCATATCTTGCAGAGCAGGAGCTTCCAACCCTGATCCCAGAGGTGAGAACAATGTTGGTTGCCCCTATTAACGTGGAAGAGATTAAACTGGCCATAAACTAATTTCCTGGGGAAAAGCACCGGGTTTAGATAGGAGTCCTCTGGAGCTTTATAGATAGCATAGGGAATTTTATACATCTAAACTTATGTAGGTGTTCAATCAGATTTATGAGAATGAGTCCCTCCCTGGCTCCATGTCCTAAGTACTGATAGCGGTACTTTCGAAGCCTGAGAAGGATCTTCATTATGTTTAATCTTATAGGCCAATTTCACTTTTGGCAACAGATGTAAAAATCCTTGCCAAGGTACTGGCTACTAGATTAAACCAGGTAATTAACCAAATTATACACAGTGATCAAACCGGTTTTATGCTGGGAAAGTCCACAATTATTAACCCTCTGCGTCTGTTTTCCCAGTTGCAGGTCTACCGCAGGTATGTTTCAACTTTCGTTATAGACATTAGATGCTGCTAAAGCCTTTGATTCTGTGGAGTGGGCATTGCTGTGGGAGACCATGGAGTCCTTTGGTATTGGCCCCAGATTTATAGGTTGGATTAAATTATTATATTCAGCTCCTGTTGCCAGTCTCGGTCAATGGGTTGTCCCCACTTCAGAGGGGCACGCGATAGGGGTGTCCCCTTTCACCTGTTCTCTTTGCTATTACTATTGAGCCCCTGGCATACTGAATCAGAGCTAGCTTGGTTGTTTAATGCCTTTGTTTGGGACTAAGGGAGGACAGAATTGCACTGCATGCAGATTATTTTTTTTTTTTGTTTGTTGATAGATATGATGTTTCTTTGCCAGAAATATTGGTAATTATTTACATGTTTGGTTAATATTCAGGCCTTATGAAAAATTGGGATAAATCTTGTCTTTTCCTTTTCAGGGGCGCATGCCCATTAGCCCCTCTTAACCATCTTCTACTACATTGGGTGGATTTGTTCAAATACCTAGGTGTCTGGATCACAAATGAGCCCAATAGTTAAGTACCTTTAAATGTTACCCCACAAGTAACATATCTAATATCACGTATCCCACTTTGGGGAAGGATACCGCTAACCCTCACTGACCGGGTGAATCTGTATAAGATGATTCAACAACCAAATTTCCTTTACATCTTTCAATACTCACCCATTTATCTTTTCACACAGTATATTGAAACTGATTGATCACTTTCTCTCCTCTTTAATATGAACTAAGAGGAGGCCACCCTTAAACTTAACCACACTGAATACAGCAAAACCTGACAGAGGTCTAGCCATACTCAACTTTAGACTATATTACTTAACTGCACAACTGGCTTACTTACAAACATGGCTCCACGATTGCGGCACTGTGGAGTTATAGTCCATACTGGTTGACCAGGTGTCACCTGGTCATACTCCTTTACAGTTGTTGCTTAATGGAGACATGTCCTACAGATGGCCTTCTCTCATTAAATAGGCAGCTTGGGGTCAGACTTGAGACCTTGCAATCACTCTGTTCCATTCTCATAAACTTCCAGAGTTGGCAGAATAGCAGGTTAGGGAAGTGTGGGGTACAGTGAGAGTGACAATACTTGGGCACCTTTATAATACTATGGGACTTAAATCATTTCAACAGTTTAAACTAGAATTTCCCATCCCCAACACATACCTCTTAAGATATTTTCAGCTAGAACACACCCTTACTAAGCAATTTGAGGGGAATTAACTGGTGGGGCCAAGACACTTGGTTTCCATAATTTATTCAGACCTCCTTACAGCATTTCATAATACTGCTTTGTTGAGTCTTCATTCATTATGGGTGACAGAGCTGGGGGATATTTCAAATGAGGATTGGCAAGAGGCACTAGGAAATATTCACTATGCTAATAACTCTGTTAGATTTAAACAAATTCAACAATTTTTGGCACATAGAATCTACATGACCCATGGGAGACTCTTTAGATTTGGAGGAAGTGCTCCCCTACTGCTTCTACAGTCTGGAAAGCTGTCATTGATGTAATAGTTTCCACAGATATTTCCAGATGTATACTTACTCTGATAGTATGCATATTATCAATTATTGATGAAGAACTTCTGAACAGATGTGAAAGATAATATGTCTATAATCTCTGTGCTAAGGTCTGCATTGCCAGTACTTGGCTAGCCTCCAATGTCCCAGAACTGGCAACTTAGAAATATCTGGTTAATGATAAAATTGTGCATAAAAGGTATATATATTTGGCAAGAAATGGGGAACAGAAATTTCATAATATCTGGGATAAATGGTTTGTCTCGCTAAATGCCAATGAATCTGGTGTGAACGCTCTGTCAGATTTTGTATGTTTTCTCCTCTTAACTCTTATATGTTCCAAAATGATTGTGCTTGGAAATTGTAAGGGTTTGTACATCATTTGCTTATTCCTTATACAAATATGTGTATTGAAACAGAGAAGTAATGCATATTGAATTGTAATGTGCCCCTACATCTCTTGAGATTTGTTAGTGAGACCACACAAAATACTTGATGTCAAAGTCTTTCTCTGTTTTCCTCCCCTTTTTTTGTTCTGTATTATGTATTTGCTGTTACAATAACATGCCAAAATGAATAAAAATATATTGAATAAAACAAATAAAAATGTAAGGCATTGGCCATATCAAGTACTGCAGTCTATTCCCCACTTCTATAATCATATATAGTGCTGCAGCTGCTAAAGGAGCAGCTACTTTGTCAAATGTATGGTAAGCCTATGAGAACCTACAGATTTATTAATAAGGTACACTGGAGCATGGAATGGGCTTATTCCCGAAACACTCCATCTTTGAGCAATGCTTGCACAGTTTCTCCAATCTCTTTTAAAATATCCTTGGACGCGGTATTGTTTGATGTTAACAGGCTAAGGTTAAGGAGTAATGGACACACTCTTCTATAATGCTAGTTGCGGTAAACGCGTCTCAATTGCAGCAAATAGTGTGCTCACAGCTGTTCATTGGCATGTGCATTTACATCCACTTCCACAGGAATGCATAGGTCACACATTTGTACATTGTACATTCCTGCTACTGGTCTTCAGTGCCCCCAGAGCAGCTTTACCTTGGTATTTTGTTTCTCCTGTGTTGGAGGGGCTCCTGCCCAGCTCATTGTTTCCTGTCCCTCAGAATCCTGGGGACAGCAACATGTACCGAAACCACCTTACATAACTATGATCACTTGAAGCAATGGCCTTCCCACAAATGTTTTATCTGCTGAGTTTACGCTTACTCACATCCTGCCTAATTTGATTGCAGCAGTTTATTTTTGCTTCATAACTTCATCACCTCCTGCTCTAGACTTTTTACAAAGTAATGGAAAGTTATCATTGGGGAAATTACCCATTATTTTTTCAGACATTTGCCCCCTGTCTCTCAATAGAGCTCTCACTCTTCAAAGATAAGTGAAATGGATGACAATTAAGCCTTAAATTCTCCTTACGAACTGAGAGGAATCTATTGAAGCCAAACTTGATAAGGTGTTTTCCTCTATCAGTTTAGATAAATCTCCCCTGGCGGCTGGAAAATCCAAACTAGAAGTCCGGCAGTATTCTCTACAGCATGCTCATATTGACATAAACAGGGATCACGGGCATATGACCATGAAATTAGAACACATATGAAACACCTGAGTGTTTCCACTGCAGAGGGCTCACTGGGCCCTTTATCCCAAGGTGGGAAAAAGTTACCCTTTTAGAGTCATTATTTGATTTCTTAGGTTTAAAACTGGTCATCAGCCAAACTTGAGAACACAAAACTCCAATTCTATCAATATCTATCCTCATCAACAATCACAAAATGGTGAAACCTTACAGATATGATGAGGGCCTTCAATGATAAGGGAATTCGGTACTGATGGGGTTACCCAGTACGCAAAACAGTAATTATTTGAGACCTTAGAAAAACCCTAGAAAGGAAAAAGATCTGCTGCTCCAACTCAAAGTAGATGCACCTCCCCAGAGTTCTCGTGACATCCAGTATTGTTTCATCTACTTTTTTGTTGACTTTTCAGATCTTTTTTGCAGCCCAAAAGAACACAAAATTCCATATTGTAACAATCTTTTTTGCTGGGATTTTATACTGTGCTGCATCCCCACCTCTGAAACCACCACTGGTTATTGGATCTTCTGCATCAACAATGTATTTTGTGTTCTTCGTTTAGAAAGAAATATGGTAGATCATTATTTGTGTACTGACTACAGAGGTCTAAATATGAAATCCGTTAAAAACAAGGATGGCCCATGTATTGTCTACTATACTGACCATATAAGGGTGCAACTTCTTTTTCTAAAGTCACTCTGATGGATGCCTAAAAACATGTAAGCCTGGAGGCAGATTCCATCACATTGCATATGTAATGAAAGGGACACACCTACAGATTGTTCTCCACCTGACCTTTCAGCTTTTAAACTTTCAAAAATGTTTATATTTCAAGATCATCAATGTCCTAATACCAATCTACTTTTCTTGTGGAAATTGACACTTTGGAAGCTATTACTGAAGTAATATTTTCCAAAAGCAGTCTTCTAGACAGAGATTCCAATCTTATATCTGAAAGCAAACATTGTATTGTTAATCATGAATAATGATCTACTGTATACAATGTGTAAGAATGGAAATATTAGTAATAAGGTGCTCTTCATTTCATTGTTAAAAAACATTGTTAGCATTAAACATGTTCCCAGTCACTTAGATATTGTTCTATGAAAACATATTTCCACAATATGCACTCAAACATCTGCAACATAACATTGTGTGATCTGTTGTCTTATTGTCAATAATGCTGTAGGAATCACCAGGGCTTGTTCATCAAATACCAGGAATCTTTCAAAATCTCTAACCAAACTTGTGATCATTTAGAAATTGAAATTATTTAATAATTTAAACAGTTTACATGTTCAGATGAGGATTATCTAGTTTAATTCAAAATAAATTCCTGATATATTATTATTATTATTACATTTTATTTATAAGGTGCCACATGTGTTTCGCAGCGCCGTACAAAGGACAGTTCAGGGAGACAAAACATAGCATTACAGTAAATAAATAACAGAAATAGAGTACAGGTAACAGAGCACCACACGTTCTCAAGACATAATACAGCTAATATGTAATTATTGATGGAGTGATCATCGTACTACTAGAGGCTGGTGGCCATAGATGGAAATGAGCCTTTACTAGCAGGATAAAGATGGTCATTGAGTAGGGGAGAGCTGCGAGTGACATGTGTCGAGACGAGGGTTTAGATAACAAGAGGAAAGAGGGCCCTGCTCTGAAGAGCTAACAATCTAGTGGGGATGGGCGACAGACAGATGACAAGAGGTCCAGGCAAGTGGGAGGTAGCCAGATGGCAGTATACAAGCAAAGCTGAGGTGTTCACAGCATGAGGCAGGGGTGGAGGCGCGGCTTCAGCACTGGGTTATGCATCGGGAGGGTATGCTTTGATGAATAGGTGGGTTTTTAGTGCCCGTTTGAAGCTTTGCAAGGTCGGGGAGAGTCTAATGGAGCGGGGGAGTGCGTTCCACTGAAGGGGTGCAGCACGGGCAAAATCCTGAACTCATGCATGGGAAGCAGTGACCAGGGCATACAAAATACTTTATGTATGTCCTTATTTCTGAAGCGATAGATGATAGGATTAATCAGTGGTGTGAATTTTAATTCTTAGGAACTGAATAAATACTTGTCTAGGTGCCATAAAATATACAGACAACAGCCAGGTGGGAGCTGCAGGTAGAGAAGGCCTTATGTCTGCCAGGGAGGGATGGGATTCTTAGGATGGTGGACACAACATAGACATAGGAAATAATAATTATAAAGAAAGGGAATATAATTACTGGAATGGAAAGAAAGGTCCAACAAAGGATTAAAATCACAGAAAAAACGATCAATAACATGTGGTCCACAGAACGGTAATGTATATATTTGAATAGCTTGAGCTAGTAGCACTAAATAATTTATAATCCAGCACATGAGAACTAACGTAAAGCAGAACATGACTAATTATAGCACTGTAATGCAGCGGGTTACATATGGCCAAATAATGGTCATAAGACATCACTGTCAGTAGGAGAAACTCTGAGGTTTCTGAGGGACAAATGATTAAATATTGAGTGATACAGCCCAAGAAAGGTATGAGACCTCCGTCATTGATGACAACATAAAGCATATTAGGAACAATATCTGTCAGAATATCACACACAGAAAGCTGGGTAGGAAGAAGTACATAGGAGAATGGAGATTCTTGCTGTGCACCACCAGTGAGATGATCAGAAGGTTCCCACATATTGTTACACAGTAAATCACAAGGAAGACACAGAAAATAAGGGCCTTACTGTATGTTTCTGGAAACTTTGAAATCCTAACAGAAAAATGTGTGTGAAAACTGTCATATTCCTCAGCTGGAAGGTATAAAAGTGCAGACAATTTCAAAAGCTCATACCTGTATATGGTTTGATGTATTTTATTAAGCCTGATTGAAAAAATAGCCTCATAACTGGCTACTGAGATGAGCAACATAACAAAGGTTATGCTTGTACAGTATGGTGAAGTTGGGTCTGTAACAGTGGTACTCACTCCAGTCCTTAAGTACCACCAACCGGTCATGTTTTGTGGTTTCTTAAATCAATATCAGGTTAGTTAATCTATTTTTCTGGGTCAGCAATTATCCCAACTGCTTCCACATGTAAAATATCCCATTCAAGAGGATGAACTCTATTTACCTGGGTTTTTTTCTGCATTATAAAGGGGTATTTCTCTAATTGGGTAGGCTTATATAAATAAATAAATAAATAAATAAATAAATAAATATCTATATTATATGGTGGGATATAGGGGACGATGCAAGAATAAAAATAATTGAAGTTGTAATTTTAATAGTATATTCTGATATGCATGTAGGTAAAGGAAAATATACATTTTATAAGTTATTTATAGTTATTTTTTTTGCATGTATTGGGGATTAAAACTAACATAATTGTTGTCAGTGTGATTGAGGTTCTCATACTGTAAGCGTTAGGTGAAGCTCAGGAAGAAACTTCCAGAGCCCGTATGTGCTGTTACATCAGTGTTCTAAATTACGGCAAAAAAAATCAGACTAAAACTATTAATTGACAAAGGTTTTTTTAAGGTTCCTTAATTGTGGTGTTTGAGAATCACCAATCCATTAGTCAACGAACTTTTTTCTCTGGTAACGGCCAGTCCTGGATGAAGGTGGCAATTACCAGCAAAACGATTTAGTTAACTGATGGATCGGTGATTCTCAAACACCACAATTAAGGAATGGGTGACAATATAAATACCCAGATTACTGAATGCAATCTCTGATTTTTTTGTGCATTTATGCACAGGCATTGCTTTTTATAGATGGCATTAAATGTTCTATTGTATATAATTGGTGTGCTGGCTACCCTTGTTTTTCTGCACCTTTATTGACTCATGCGGACATGGACTATGATATATATATATATATATATATAGTCTTGGAAGATCCTGCACTCTCATCAAAAGTAATAACGACGGCGGGTGCTCCTAATGACCTGAGAGGTCACCAATATACCACAACAACCACCTAGGTGGAAGGTGCACTCACGCCCAGAAATTAGTCTCTGAAGTCACTTGTAAATTCAGTATATTTTTATTCGGGTTCACTGTTGATGCCGTATTTCATCGACGTTTCGGTCCTTATGCGGACCTTTATCAAGATTGGCACTTAAATCACCTATACAATCAGAAACAGTTACAATTAATATGTATAAGAACCCAGATTTATTCAACACCAACACCACCAGTGCCTCCCAGGCCCTGAAGACTGTCACAAAAACCAGAAAACGTATTAAAAAGCTGTTTTTTTATATATGTAAAAAAGAGATACTTGGAAATAATCCACGTGTGATGAAAGAGACACCTCCACCGTTAGGACTATCTGTTTAGATAGGCAAATGATTACCTGGACGGCAAGCCAGATCACTCAGATGCGTGGAATGGCCTTCAAAGTTGGCAACATGCCTGATCACATAATGAAGTTAAAAAGCCTATAACGTAGGGGAAGCTACAAGGCGTAGTCACCTATTAGATAAATAACAGAGTAACTACACCATAAGAAAATACACTAACAACGTCATTTTGGAAAAGATCATACCTAGTTACATGTAGAAATAGCTCATGGCAGCTTGTGGCCTCTGTACATGTGTCAGACACTCAGTCTGTAAGGAGGCACAACAGGAAAAAATAATCACCAACCGTAATCATGTGTCAGAAGGGAGCTGCAGGAGAACCATACTCACTGCTCAAGTGTCCAGAGCCAAATGGAAGCTGCATAAAGTTCAGCCTCAGCTGAGCACTATTTAAGGATCAACCACAGGAAGTGCCAATTAGGGAGATTAGTATAAACCCAGTCTCTCATTAACTGATCACCTCTCAGATAACTAACTCAGACCAACTGGGTAAAACGTTACAGGGTTCACAGGACAGGCAGTGGCTATCGCTAACGCACGGCTACTTAAATGAGTGTATTTTAACGATTTAGAAGGGCAACTGCCGGAGACGCGTCTTTTGCGTTCCACCGACCGGAACACCATGCGTTCCATTCCGCGGAAGTGGCGCTGGCCGGAAGTCTCTGCGTTCCACTCGCGGAAAGAACCGTAATTAGGCTTATCCACTGGCTAATGTTTAAAGGAGGTGTACAACCTAGAGGGGGGTGTTCTCAGAGAATGAACATTCCCCCAGGTGGAATCATCAATGTACAGGTCCACTCATAGCTCACAGGGACTCGGAGGTATACCGGAGGTCACCTCACGTATAATCCTGGATTAACCTATGTGTAGCCTGTCAATCACCACAGAAGAAAAAGAGTGCAAATGTAAATAATGATCCATAATATGAAATGTCAAAAATGTCAAAAATGACATAAGAGGGCACCAGATCAAATGACCACAACTCACCCTACGCATACAAACTAACATATATCTGATCAACAAAGGCAAATTGAATACTGATGTGAGTGTAATATCTTTATAGTAATACATTGGTATAATGTAGTAAAAGATTTTAAATAATAAAAGGGAATAGTGGGTGGTGTGGTCATTGAAATTGGTGGACCCTCGTGACTAGTATAGGACCTGGGAAGGCTCCGGGAAACAACAGAAAAATATATATAAAAAACATAAGCAAGGACGTATAAATAACTGTCCTTACTTTCTTAATCTCTATACATAAAAAGAACATACAAAAATGAAAAAAATAAAACATAGAACATAGAACATATAAAACACAAATCGAAACCCAGCCTGTATGTGCTGATTGTATCACAGTGCCCTATGTCCCTGAAACATACAAAGTGTGTTCCAAGGTATCCAATCAACTATGGCAAAATAAAATTCTAAAGAAAAATATTAAGGGGGTTGGCCTCATTGAGGCCCTTTGGTGACACTGTATTGAGTTTGTGTATCCAAAAGCTTTCCTTCTGTTTAAGTAACAAGGTGCGATCGCCTCCACTAACAGGTGGCGGCACCCAGTCAATCAGCTGACACTTCAGGGCAGATACTTGATGTCTAACTGACAAAAAGTGCCGTGCTACCGGTTTGTCAGAGAAGCCCACATTGAGGGCCGTGTGTATGGATGACCGATGGTTTGCCATCCTGTCGCGAAAGGGACGCGCGGTTAGTCCGACATAACATAACCCACATGGGCACTTTAGAAGGTAGACGACATGATCCAGTCGACAGTGGAGATGATATCTGATGAAGATTTTTTTCCCTGTGTGTGGGTGATACAAAAAAGGACCAGTGATCATAGATCTGCACGTTGTGCACCCCCCGCAGGAAAAACTGCCAGGTTTGGCTTGCATAAGCTGGATTTGAGATGTGTTCTGTTCAGGGAAAATCGTGGGTCTCATTAGTAATTGCTTTAGGTTGGCCCCTCGTTTGTATGCAACCATAGGAGCAGGTGTTTTAAGAAAAGGCAAACTGTTGTCGGTGGCTATTATTGGCCAATGTTTCCGTAGGGCCTTTCTGGTTGCACTTGTGGAACCATCATACTGAGTGGAACAAATCATCCGATTGTTACGAATGGGGTTTTTAACCTGTTGTCCATGAAAAATGCTGTTCGCTTTATTGAGACAGCGAGTAAGTACACTGCTAGTGTACCCTCGCTCCAGAAAGCGAGAAGTGATCTCGTTACATTGTTGATCTTTGAGTGCTGCGTTGGAATTGATCCTCATGGCTCTGAGGTACTGGGATATGGGCAATCCTTCCTTGAGGGCTGGGGGATGATGGCTGCTAGCATGCAAGGTCAGATTGCGGTCCGTGGGTTTACGGTACAACGAGGTGTCCAGTCGGTCACCATTTCTGGTGATACTGACATCCAGGAAAGTGATGTTAGTGGCCGATACTGTGTATGTGAACTTGATAGGATTATCCAAAGCATTCAATTGGTTCACCATGTCAAGAAACTCAGACTCGGTGCCCTCCCACAGCAAGAAGACGTCATCAATGTACCGTTTAAAGAAGGCAATCTTGTGCCCATACCTAGGTAACAGGTACGTATGTTCATAGTGCGCCATGAACAGATTAGCGTAGGCGGGGGCCAAATTAGACCCCATCGCGGTTCCGGCGATTTGAAGAAAATAATCATTTTTATACATAAAGTGGTTGCACGTAAGAACCAATGAGGTCAGTTCCAACACAAACTCAGTGGGGTAATCTTTGCAGGGGCTGTTGGAAAGAAATTGACGTATAACATCCAAACCTAAGTGGTGTGGTATAACGGTATAAAGGGACCCCACATCCATAGTGGCCAGAAGAGTGCCTTCACTAAGATGGGTAAATGTCCGTAGATGTGTGAGGAAATCCCCAGTGTCCTTTAAATAGCTATCAGTTTTTAATACCAAAGGCTGTAGGATACTGTCAATAAAGACAGCAATTGGCTGTAACAGAGAGCCTTCCGCGGCAATAATGGGTCTGCCGGGAGGGTGAACTAATGTCTTATGAATTTTGGGCAGAGTGTATAGGATGGGACACCTGGGTGAATTGATGGTCAAATATTTTAATGTGTCTTCACTTATGTAGCCCTGCTCAAAACCTAACTTCAGAAATTGATCGATTTTAGATTTAATTTTAGGAACCGGATTGGTGGTTAATTTCTGATAGGTCATGTCGTCTGCTAATTGTCGGTTGATCTCCATGTCATAGTCAGTCCAATCTTGGACGACTATTGCTCCTCCCTTATCCGCCGGGCGGATGACTATATGGGGAGAATCCTTTAAAGTTTTTAATGCTTTCCTCTCGGCTATGGACAGGTTATCAAACATCCTTTTGGGGGGTGAGCTCTCAGAGTCTCTTTGGACTAACCGTAAATAGGTTTTGATGCTGGGATTGGAGGATGGAGGATCGAATGTCGATTTGGGTCTGAATTGAGGTATCTCTTTGTTAGTGGATTTGTTAGCAAAGAACTCCCGCAGACGGAGGGAGCGGCCAAATTTATACTGATCTATAGTTTGTTGGAATGAATTAATTCTGCATGTGGGGACGAAAGATAAACCTCGGGCAAGAAGTTTAGTTTCCGCTGGACTCAGTTCTACGCTAGATAGATTAAAGACATTGTCACCTACTGTCTCCTCCTCCCTCTTCTCTTGGTACCCCCCTCTCCTCGGGTGCGGTCTGTGCCGCTTCTGAGAACCCTGGAACGGGTAGAGGAGGCCTCTCCTCCTCGATCTAAAAAACGAGTGGAGTCGTTGTTCCCTTCGTAATAATCGGTGTCTGAGGTAGAGGCGGAGGAAACAAATTCATGGGCAAACGGTTGGGCCCTTCGCCTAGTGTATTGTCTATTCTGACGTTCACTAGTATTGTTTCCAAGTAACCAGCGGTATACAGTATGCGTTTGGTAGTCGTTAGTTACAGTGGACAATTTTTTTCGTTTGAAAGAAATTAGATCACGTTTATAAGTGTCCACCTGTGTCTGTAGACGTTCGATCCAATTTTGGGTTTTGTCATTCTGCAGCACGGTGGTGTGAGATTTGATGGTAATATCCACTTCAGTAGATAATTTCTTTAACTCAATGCCAACTTCCTCCACTACCAGGGTCATGAGGTCAAGCGAACATTTGTTCAATACTCCACACCACCGGCTGCAGAAGACAGGGTTGTTTCTACCCAATGTTGGAACGTTAGAGATACGGAAACCCCGGGGGATTTGTTTTCTCCTGAGGTATTCCGACAAAAATTGACCATGTAAAGTCAAATCAACCTCTTTTTGTCTGTGTTTAAGCACTTTGTAAAACAAATCCACAGGGGTTTCGGCTGGTAAGGCCTCAAACTCTAATTTATCGAATAGTAATTTTTCAGTGTCCTCATCCGTAAATGAAACTATACCAGTTTCAGCTTTGGCCAGTAGGCCATCGTCCAACAAATATACCCCGCTCTGAGTCATAACACTCTTTAGACTGGAAAACTCAAACAGGTATAGCAATTAGATTAATAACATACTAAACATGACAAACAAAACATGTAAGGTTCCCGGAAATAAAGGTGGTGATCGGTGAGGAAGTCCAATCCGGTATGTTGGATGGGTGTCAGGAAGTAGGAACTGCGTATAGTAGTTCGAACAAATGTAGTCTTGGAAGATCCTGCACTCTCATCAAAAGTAATAACGACGGCGGGTGCTCCTAATGACCTGAGAGGTCACCAATATACCACAACAACCACCTAGGTTGAAACGTCGATGAAATACGGCATCAACAGTGAACCCGAATAAAAATATACTGAATTTACAAGTGACTTCAGAGACTAATTTCTGGGCGTGAGTGCACCTTCCACCTAGGTGGTTGTTGTGGTATATATATATATATATATAAACATATACAGAAATCCACCACACACTCCCCATTCCCAGGAAAGGGGTGCACTTTTATACCTCCATCCCCAGGTTAGGGTGCAGCAGACTGTGACCACCTGCTCAACCAAGGACCCTAAACTCTCCTTAGCAATTTTATTCACCTTAATACTTTAATACACAACTAGATAAATTGGTGACTGTCTCACTCTTGAAAGCCATTAGTTAGTTGGCAGGTGAGCTTTAAACTAGGTCAGCACACTTATGGAGTTGTGAAAATATATGTGATAGAGTAGGACTTGCAGTGAAATGGTGTGCCTTGATGTTGGCTGCAAGCTTAAATGCATTGTACAATTCATGAACTAAAACCCCATTATTTATCCAGTTATGTATTAAAGTATTAAGGTGAATGTAATTTCTAAGGAGAGTGAAGGGTCACTGGCACTCATTTATTGCAATCCACAATATGCCCTGGTGCCACTTTAAGGGTAGATGCAAAGTAGAAAAGGTATGGCACTCAGAATGGTACTAATCAAAATTCTGGTGTATTGTCACATTAACATTTTTGGATGTAACCACCTTTGTCAAGATCACACCACACCATATATAAAACAACATGCTACACTTACCAAAATATATAACCTGTAGCACCATGAAACTCACACTCCTGCCACCACCGCAAGCTCCTAATGCTGGAAGGTCCCATATGATGCACTTCTGGTGATGCATCTCACGCAAACATAGAACTCGCCAGCATTGCATTCCCTCATTGTCATGGTCACCACCAAACAATCGGATTCAGATGGTGCACAGAAAAATCCAGCAGTCCCTTTAGGCCAGGAAAATGGTTTTCAAGGGGATATGGTATAAAATTGACCACCAACCGAGGGGGGGGGGGTGTCTAAACAAGTGGAGTAGGAAAGAAAGAGGCCAAGAAAACAAGCTTATTTTTAATCTTTCCAATCTCATATTTATGGATATTAAAATCCAGGTGCTTAATAAGGTTGTTTTTAATATCCCTACAAATCGACATGATGATTTCCATTGGAAAAAAGACGTACATCAATTTTCTAGAAAATTGTGTTTAAAAATAAGATTTTTAACATTTTCCACTCTCCATTAATACAGATCTTGCACTTGATGAGTTCCTGAGTTCTATATCTAGATCCACATTTGATCCACTTTCAACTATCATAGATTATTGGACAATGCTGTCACAAAATTTACAAGTGGTCCTTTTAAAGTTTGGTCTAATATCTCTAAGTTAGAATTTAAAGCCCTTAAGGATCTTGAATCTTATCAAGATAAAATTATTAGAATGGCGGATAAAGGCAGTGCAATTGTTGTAATGAATATTGGAGACTACTGCAAAGAGATCATACACCAAATATCTGACCCAGGAGTATACTCTAAACTCCTGGGGATCTGACTAAAAATATGAAGAAAAATTCCATGAGATATTATCTTTGGCAAAACAGGATGGAAATATTTATCCACAGTTATTCACAGCATTATACAAACAGTTCCCAGTGGTCCCAATACTCTACACTTTGCCAAAGTGCACAAAAGTTCTACCTGTCCTCCAAGAAGGCCAATAATATCTGCCAGTGATTTTATGTACCAACCTGTGGGATGCTTATTAGATTGTATCTTGCAACCTAAAAGGTAATTTTTGAAGGACACAACAAGCTTTTTGAACCTACTCATTGAAGTTAAAAGTGTTACACTATTGTGTTGTTTAGATGTATGCAGTTTATATACAGTACATCTATCCCATATAATGAAGGTCTAGTGGCTATGAGAAGCTTTATGTCCACCTATTTACAGAGTATAACATTCAATCTTAAACTATTTCTAACTTGATTGGAGTTTATTTTACAAAGGAATTTCTTTTTCTTTGATGTTTTTTTTATTATTTGCAAAACTGAGGTTGTGCAATGGGATCCTCTTACGCAAACATCATCATATTTCATCAGGAAGATCAAATGTTTTTCCCAGATCATGCTATCTCTCAACACATAATGCTGTACACTTGTTATATAGACAATATGTTTATGTTATGGACTGGGGGTGCTCTACTGTTTGAACAATTGATGCATGATATTAATGTCCAGCCTGGACCTATTACATTTACATACTCTTACAGCTTGGAGACTGCTAACTTCCTGGATGTGAAGGTTTCTGTAATAAAAGGAGAACTACATACAGAAGTTTTTATAAACCTACGGATATAAAGACCTTCCTGTTGGCATCAAGCAGTCACCCTCCTGCATTAAAAAGTGGTTCTCTCAGATGATGAGAGCTGCCAGAATCACTAGTGAGGCTTCAGAAGTATCTGCTCCAATAGATTGATTAATTGTTATATTTTTGGCAAGAGGGTATGACAGAAATACTTTAATGAAACAAAATGAGAAGTTCTCAAGATACCTCGTACAGCCTTGTTACAACATAAAACTAGATAAACTAATTACATCATTCCTTGGTCTAGTACATTAAAGACTACAAGCCCAGTTTTTCAAAGGGCCAGTCAGACTTTGTGGTGCATTGTTAGATCAGATAAAGATCTTCCAGTGTTTAAAAACACTAGGCCAGTGGCAGCATTAAGGAGAGGATAGAATTTACATGACTTTTTAGTTCACATGGATATTACCAGTCAAAATGATCCAAGGCTTCCTAACATCTATACCAAGGCACTAGGTTGTTATAAATGTACTAACTCTGAAATTTGTAAGTTTCTAATCAATGGCAAAAGTTTCAAATGTCCTCAATGAAACATTATATATGACATTCTTTATGTTTTGACTTGCACCATTTTGTTTGTGGTACAAAATTTGTGATTATCTGCCCATGCAGGCTTTACTATGTAGGCCAGAAAATAAGAAAATTCGGTGACCATATGACCTTACATGGATTAGCAATTAAATTAGCTCTGTCTGGTAAAGATGTGTAACAGCTGGTGGCTCATCATTTTATGGAAATAGGACACAGCTTGACATCACTCAAGTACATTATTATTGACTGTGTGAAGGAACCCATTCAAGGAGGTGACTGTACCAAGGCACTGCTGAATAGGGAAACTAAATGGATATTTAAATTGAACTCAGTATTTCCTATGGGATTGAATGAGAAAATTAACTGAAATACAGTAGCTTGAATACTTCCATGATTGATTCTTTTGTAGCTGTTTTTGTACAATATTCTATTGTTTTGTGTTCTCATTTTTTAGTGATTAGTATTATCGCACCTTAAGTGTTATATTATTTGCTTTTTTGTCTTTCCATTATTATTTTTATTTGTTGTTTTAACTTCCAATGCAGTTATCCCTACGGAGAGGCATACTGACAAACAATGCCGGATGATGGTGTTACCTGATAGACTGGGGTATACAGCTGTGAAGCGGTTGTTTGATGGTGACCATGATGATGGTGGCACACAATGCCAGTGAGTTCTGTTTGCAGGTTAGATGCATCACCGCAAGTACCTCATGCGGGAGCTTCCAATAGTGGAGCTTGTGGCGGTGGCAGGAGTGTGAGTTTCACTGTGCTACAGGCTATATATTTGGGTAAGTGTAACATGTTGTTTTAAATATGTTTTGGTATAATCTTGACAAAGTGGGTTACACCCTGAAACATTGATGTGACAATACACCAGGATTTCCATTATTACCAGAGTCTGAGTGACGTTCCTTTTCATATATATATTTATATATATATATATATATATAGAGAGAGAGAGAGAGAGAGAGAGAGATGTGACTCACCACAGCACCCGGCATTCACACAATCCAGTAGCATATTCCCAGGTGCTCTCACAACAGTAGGTTTTCTGTAATAAAGCATTTGTAGGTGTGGCACTCATGGTGTACAGAAAGCACACAAACTCAGCAGAGTTACATCAACACTTCAGTATAATTATCATCTTCATGAAGATGGAAATTATATTGAAACGTTGATGTAACTCTGCAGAGTTTGTGTGTTTTGTGTGTTTTTTACACCCCTTGAGTGCCGCACCTTACAATGCTATATATATATATATATATATATATATATAGGGATTGATCGCAGGTCCGGCACTCCATGCTCCTTAAGTAACTGCGTTGGTGCCCTCACAATGATTTGGATGTAGGCTTGCAGATGTGCAGCACTCAGACTGGAATAACTAACACTTAAAACCTTTATAGGTGATTACCACGAGTGGTGATCAACCATAAAGTTTTAAGTGTCAGTTATTCCAGTCTGAGTGCCGCACCTCTGCAAGCATATATATATATATATATATATATAAATAACCAGAATGTGCTATGCCTTGAATATCACATTTGTTCCTCAAATGATGAATAAAAGTGTCCATTTGAAATAGTGTCCAGCCTCAAGCAATTAAAACAGGTTTAATTGGCTTAAGTCTTCATCGGTATCCCAATAGTGTGGGTTGATGCATCCCATACATTCTGAAATTGTATCCCTCCACCAAATAACCCAAATCAATAAGGGCCCAAAGACCACTCTTTAGTTGATATCAAAAACATTTTATTCTTGATAAAATTACATACAAGCTTTAAAATTTATTTACAGCATCAAAGACAGTGTCAGATAATCCAATGTCGCTAAAGCGGGCGATGGTACTGATTCCAGCCAGCACCCATGCAAGTGTGAGCTCCAGTCAGAATCCATTTAGTTAGCACGTGGGCAATGGCAATCAATACCCAATGCGTTTCATCTGTATAACAAGAAGGAAAAAATATAACAGCAGAATACAATTCACAGGCTGTTCAACATGTGTTTGCTCATAAATTTCACAATGAGCATTGACTTCAGTGGTAAATCAGGGAAGGTAATAACACTCCTTGGTAAAAAGTCTTGAAGATAGATAGATAGATAGATAGATAGATAGATAGATAGATAGATAGATAGATAGATAGATAGATAGATAGATAGATAGTGTAAGGTGTATAGGGACTAACCATTTAATATTGACATATGTACATAGAAGAAAGGAACTATTGCTCAGCAGCTAGACACATGAACATCTTTGACCATGTTAATAGGCTTTGGGGTTCATACTGTACATTAATGCAGTATGCCTTGCTCTGGAGATTTGATGCCTGCAATAGGGGCTTAGGGGATCTAACTGTTATGCTTATGTTATGTTATGCTTGGATGTTATGTTCTCCACTCTTTTGATATTAAAGAATGATTTTTCTTGCTTCGTCATGGAGGAAGAGGACGTGCGTGCTAATAATAATAATAATAATAATAATAATAATAATATTTCAGTATTATGTAACAAGAAGTGTCAGTGTTCCTGCTTTCCTTGTAGACACAACAGAACGTCTAACCCACAGCAGGGGGAGACAATTAATGATCATCTACAGTATGATTATTCTTATAACCCTAATTTATTCCCTATATACAGTACTGTACCTGATGTGTATTAATAATTACTTAATTTAGATTTTAAGCTATACTATCTTTAGTGATTTTTGTAAATGAATAACAATGCAAGCATGTTTGCAAAAATTAACAAATAAAATCAATCATGTTAAAGTCTTCTTGTTTATTGGCTATGGGGGTCATTCCGAGTTGATCATAGCTGTGATAAATTTAGCACAGCTACGAGCATGTTCCCAGACATGCGGGGGGACGCACAGCACAGGGATAGGCCGGCCCGCATGTCTGTCCACCCCCCCACCCCCGCACAAGTACAAAAGCATCACACAGCGGCGATGCTTTTGTACTTGTTGAGTAACTCCCGGCCAGCGCAGCTCCTGCAGCTGACTGGGAGTTGCTCATCGCTTCCCCTGGTCGCAGCGGCTGCGTTTGATATCATGCAGCCACTGTGGCCCGCCCCCCCGCACGGTCCGGCCACGCCTGCATTGGCCAGACCACGCCCCCAAAATGGAGGCCAAACGCCGCAGTGCAGCCCCCTCCCACCCAGCGACCACCTTTCAAATTCAGGAAAGGTCCACAATGATGCAATATCTAGGTGAAACAGGATATTTTGGTGGGTTCAAAAATAAAGTCAACTGGTAACGGGAGGAACAAAAGTGGTATAGTCTAGAGCAAAAGTTACAAATGCAGAGAGAAAAATGGATGTTGGCAGTAAGGATGTTGCTATTGGGTAAGTGGGGAGTAGGCACCAGAAAGGGCTAGTAAGTGAGTAAACAAATAGTTTCTGCCTTTATGGATGTCCATATTCTGTGTTCTGGGTGGGTGTGCCAATGAAACCATGGAGCATGGTGTACAGCAAATATTGAATTAGTTATGGTACATCAATCCCCCCAGAAGTATCGGGTTTCTGCAATAATAACATTTTAACTCTGGGCTTTTTACACACCCAAATAAGTCGGAGAGTTTGTCTTGAAGGTGTTTTAATGTTTATGTGGGGATATATATTTGAAGCATCAGCCAATGGTAGACAAAACAGTAATTTTTACCATGGCTATGTGACCAACCCATGATATGAGCAGCACATTTCAAGCTTTTGTATCTGGCCTAATGGAGACTAAAAGCCTCTGGAAATTGGCTGAAAATAAGTTAGAATGATGGAGTAAGGTAAACTCTAGGTACTTGATTTTATGGCGTTGCCACCAATGGGTAAGAGACATAGAAAGGATGATGTCAAGTTCTTCTGAGGAAATGTTGAGGACTAATATTTCAGAATTATTACATTAACTTTGTAGTGGGATAGCTGACCATAACAGTTGATTTCATCAGACTATTGATTAAAAGACTGTGGTTAATCAAAGTCAATATCACATATCTGCGTATAGAGCAATCTTATGTTCAGTATGGCAAACAGTAATTCCTGAAATATTGCCATTAAGTCTGTTCCTAGCAGCTAATGGTAGAACTATCAGGGAAAACATGAGGGGGGAAAGATGACAATTCTCTTTTGTGCCGTTTCCTATGGTAAAGGAGTTAGAAGTGAGACCATTCACTAATACTGAAGAATTGTGATATAATGATGAAACAGCTTTGTAGAAGAACCCTTCAAATCCCATACAGCTAAGGGTTTTGTATATGAAAGGACAAGCAACCCTTTCAAAGGATTTCTCTGCATTGAGAGTCGACGTCAGTGCCAATAGAGACATGTCTTGGGTAAGATGGAGGAGGTTGATGAATCATCTAGTATTTTTGGCATCTTATCTGTTGGAACCAAACCCAACTTGTTCTGGGTAAATTAGGGATGGCAGTAGAGGAGCCAATTGGTTACATGTATTTTTGCAAGTAACTTTAGATCAACATTTAGGTATAGACCTACAGTATAATTACTCATGTCCATAAGGTTGCAGTCAGGTTTAGGGATAATACTTATATTAACCAGAGTGGTGGCTTCATTGAGTGAGTTGCCCTCCATCAGTGAATTAAATAGAAGCTAGAGCATAGGGAAGTGGAGCTCAGAAAAAAATTGTATAATAAAGGCATAGAAATCCATTCTGGCCAGGGGAAGTAGATTGACAGAGCTGTTTAATGGTTTTGAAGGTTTCCTCATTGTAATAGAAGAATGGCAAGCTGATCAAATATAAGTTGGGCAGGAAACAGGTTAGGATTCATATGGGCAAGGGAACTTGTGGCTAGGGGACTGATGATGTAAACTAATAAATAAAAGCTACAAAATTGTTTTGCCATTTCTCTATATTGAACTTCATTTTCCATTTAGATGCCCAGGTTTCAAGTTTAAATAAGTCATTTTGTAGAGAATCCGCATCACTTTCTGAATGAATTACCTTACACAGTTTAGTATCATCTGCAAAGATTGACACTGTGCTTTCCATACCTATTCCTATCATTGACAAATATATTGAACAGTACTGGGCCAAGTATGGACCCTTGCGGTATTCCGCTGACTACTGGTGCCCAGCTAGATAACATCCCATTTACCACTACACCTTGTACTCTGTTATCCAGCCAATTACTTATCCATGTACAAATAATATATCCTAGGCCAAGTTCCTTTAATTTGATGATCAGTCTCCTGTGAGACACTGTATCGAAGGCTTTTGCAAAATATAAGAAGACCACATCCACTGCTTTTCCCTGGTCACGCCTCCTGCTCACTTCCTCATATAATCTAATTAAGTTAGTTTGACATGATCTGCCCCTTACAAACCCATGCTGACTTTTGCTAATAATTTTAGTAGTATGCAAATAATTCTCTATGCTATCCCTCAAAATTCCTTCCAATATTTTACCCACTATAGAGGTTAAACTAACCGGTCTATAGTTACCCGGATTATCTTTAGTTCCCTTTTTAAATAAGGGCACTACCTCAGCTATGCGCCAATCCTTTGGTACCATGCCTGTTCTAATAGAACTATAGAAAATCAAGTAAAGGGGTTTTGCTAGCTGTGACCTAAGCTCCATAATAACCCTCGGATGAATGTCATCTGGGACTGGTGATTTATTAATCTTTATTTTGCTTAGTCTCTCCAGTACTACTTCCTTACTTAAAAGAGTTTAAAGCCAAGAGTCATTATCTTCACTATCATTATGCACTACTCTCACCATCTGATCCTCCCTGGTGAATACTGAGGGAAAAAATTGTTCCGTATTTCCGCTTTTATTTTGTCGTCTATCAAAGCTTCCAGTTCATTTTGTAATGGGCCTACACTCTCCTTCTTTAACCTTTTACTGTTTATGTACTTCTAAAAAATGTTAGGGTAGGTTTTACGCTCTATAGCGATTTGCTTTTCGTTGACAATTTTAGCTGCTCTTATTACTTTTTTGCATCTTTTGTTGCATTCCTTATAATACAGGAATGACTCCTACCCACCATTAGATTTAAATGTTTTGAAAGCATGCCTCTTTTTAGCCATAGATACTTTGACCTCCTTATTACACCACATTGGTTTGTGTTTAGTATTTCTGCATTTTCTGCTCATGGGAATGAATTTGTGAATATTGCTAGCAAGCAACCCTTTTAAAGCATCCCAAAGAAGAACCATAGCAAACTTGTCAACATTGACCATTAACTGACAATGTTTTCAGGTACAGATGTGTCCTTATCTATCTAGCCTCAATACGCCACACAGCGGGACATGCCTGGCATGATTGAGCTGACAGGAGCCATGCAATTCCGCTAGTGTCAGACATCTTTTTTTGTCAAAAGTGCATCTTAGTCACAGTCTCCTGATTAATCACTTTTTTTTTTCAATATATGTTTATTAAACACACAATACAGGATACAAAATGGTTGAAAAACAATGGAACACATGCAATGTAAAAATATACAGATGGAGCCAAGCTCTTTGGGCATGGCTGCATTGCAGGTGGGGGCGAGCTGCGTTCCTAGGTGCTCCTGCATTTTGACACGCTGCCGAGTGCGCAGAGATGCTCCTATTCATTTTGAATGAGACACGTGCGCATCTACGATGCACACATGACCTGTTCATTCCCGGCAGTCCACCTCACTGGCAATGCCCAGGCACTGAAGGAGCCACGTTAAGTGTGGCTCCATCTATATATATAGTTTGATACAGAATAATTATAAAAACAGATACAAAATGTGCTGTAGCAAGAGAGTCCATAACAGTACCCAGTATAAATTGAGTAAACCATGCAAGACATTTAAAGAAAACAAGAAATTAGACAGGTCAACAAAGAAAAATACATCACACAAAAGGGGAGAATACAGGACAGAAGGGGAAGGAAAGGTGGGAAATTGAGAAGAATTGGAAGCCCTAGAATACAGATAGAGAGGATATTACAGGCACAATGTCCACCTGCAATGGCAGCTGTAAAAGATCAGTTAGAGGGGATAGAAAATGGGGAAACCCAAACTCTGGTTACATTCGTAAGATATTATCGCGAGAATTTAAATTCCAGCCAAAGGAGCCAAGTAGCCGCAAAGTCCTGGATCTCTCCGGCGTCACTCAGAGATTCTTCAATGACCAGTACATGTCAATATGAGTAAACCATTATTTAATGGTGGGAGGCGATGTAGACTGCCAGTGAACCAGGATTATGGCTTTCGCAGCACTATTGAGAAACTTCAGAAGGACTTTTTGTAGGTAGATAAAGCCAGAGTAAGAGTTCAACAGCCAGAAAGAGGGAGTAGAAAGGACCACCGCGCCAAGTATTACATAGTAACATAGAAACATAGTATCTAAGGTTGAAAAAGACAATTGTCCATCGAGTTCAACCTATTTGTGGTCTCCTATGCAGGATTAATTTGTATAAAATTTTGACTGATGTTGATGACTGCCGTTACGTTTTACCCCTCTTTTTTATAATAACTATAGTGCGTGACTATGCCCCGTAACCCTGGATATCCTTATCCATTAGGAATTTATCTAACCCATTCTTAAAGGTGTTGACTGAGTCGGCCATTACAACTCCCTCAAGCAGGGAATTCCAAACACGTATCGTCCTTACCGTAAAAAAGCCTTTACGCCGTATTGTGCGGAATCTCCTCTCCTCTAACCTGAGCGAGTGTCCACGAGTTCTCTGTGTTGATCTAACCAAAAACAGGTCCTGCACAAGATCTGTATATTGTCCCCTTATATATTTGTAGATGTTGAACATGTCCCCTCTTAATCTCCTCTTTTCCAGTGTAAACATGCCTAGTCTTGCAAGCCTTTCCTCGTATTCCAGCGTCTTCATACCCTTGATTAGTTTGGTCACCCGCCTCTGAACCTTTTCTAGCTCCAGGATATCCTTTTTGTAGTATGGTGCCCAGAAATGTACACAGTATTCAAGGTGTGGCCTCACAAGTGATTTATATAACGGGAGTATAATACTGTCGTCCCTAGCATCAATTCCCCGTTTTATGCATGCTAATATCATATTAGCCTTCTTTGCTGCAGTCCTACTTTGGGTACTACTGCTTAGTTTGCTATCTATGAGGACACCTAAGTCCTTTTCCAGTACAGAATCCCCTAATTTTACCCCATTTAGTAGGTAGGTGTTATTTTTGTTCTTGTTACCACAGTGCATTACCTTACACTTGTCTGTATTGAAGCGCATTCTCCATTTAGCTGCCCAAGCTTCTAATTTATAATTTATTATTGCCCTATTAGTAGACACTACTCTGTCCCAAAATAAGGTGGAGGAGTTGACAGTCCCACCATATATGTATTGAGGAGCCAACCTCTGCATTACAATGCCAGCATGTGTCTGGTACCCTGGGAAATATCTTAGCATAAGGGGACATCGATACCAATGTGGGAGAACCTTAAATTGATTCTCACTTACAGAGTAACTTACAGAACTAGCAAACATGATCTGAAAGATCCTAGTTCATGCTTCATCTGCCAAATCCTATTGTAGGTCATGTACCCAGTCTGACATATTTATGAAGGGCAGAGTACATATGTTCAATCAGGAGTCCATACCCCCTTGAGAGCAAATGCTCCGGACATAGAGAGGCTAGGCACATGTTCTCAAAAGGAGTCAAAGGTCTAGTAGAAGCTGTACGTTTTTCCCACTTTGTACAAAGTGTTTCAAGTGCAAAAATCTCCAAATCTCTGGTGGGGGAAGTTCCATTTAGTCTGCATGGAGGGAAAGGGAGACACACTCCCATGTTCCACCAGCTGGCCAACCCTGTGCATGCTCTGCTGCATCCATATAGTAAAAACAGAACCAGCAACCCAGGGAAAAATCAGGGTTGTGAAACAGTCTGCTGATTAATCTGATATGCAACACTTGTACAGACATGTGCCACTGAGTCTGAATATGAAGCACAAAAGAACTTTACATAGAAAAAAGCCAAGGCTGCTGCATCATCACATTTCATATGCAGATTCAGAGACTCGGTCACACACAGACATACAAGTGTCGCACATCAAATTAATCAGCACAGTTTCCTGGTGTGTCCTAATTACAGTACATCATGTTGTGTCTAACATGTATTTTTATTGGCAAACAAAACCCAATGCTATCAGAGTCCCATGGGTCCTGGTGTGCCAAGAGAGGCTGCATTAAAGATATATGAGGACACATTTGTAAGTGCATTTTTTGGGATAAAGATTCAGCTTTCTCTGTGCAGCAGTTAGATTAATAAACAGTCCATGGAAAGTAGCTCTGTGGGCTTCCCAGAGCATTTGTTATATAAAAATTAGTTAAAGCTTTAGTTAAGTCTTTGACATTGGAGGGTTTCAAGAGCAAGGATTCGTTCAGCTACCAAGTATGGGAAGAAGCGGGAGCTTGGAAAGTGGCTATCGCCAAGTCTGTATTGTAATGGTTTTACCAAAAGCTAGGAGGAATCTGAGCCCATAGGAGATTCTTGGTAGTTTCTCAATCCACAAAAAATAGTCAATACATGTATAAAGATCATGAGATGGGGAGTAGTGGGTGTATCCCTTTGCTGAGGGATACAGATGTGACCCCTTACATCTGACCTCCCCGCATATTAAACAGCCCTTCTAGTCATGCCATGCTGTGGAATTACTTGGTAGCACCAACTGTCTTTTCATGCAACTTTTGCCATTAAAATGGAACTTATTCATAAAATGCATGCCTGCATTCTGTGTGCAACAGTGGCTGTATCTGCATACAAATGTAATGTACTGTAGCTATTTGTGAGCAGACACAGTAGCGGACACACACAGAATATACTGTAGACATGCCGCATATCATTTTAATCAGTAGAGTCTGCTCATGTATCTTATTCACATTGCAATGCAAATAAGACACATTTTTGGCAAAAAAAAGATGCCCGATGTTTAATAACTTGCACGGGACCTGTCAGCTCACTTATGTTAGGCATCTCCTGCTGTGTGGCATATTGATGTAAGATGTATGAGGCCATATATGTAGGTGACTCTCTGCACATCATAGAGGTCATTGAGAGAAAGTTTTGAAATACGATTTTTGGGAAGTTCAGCATGAGTAGGGAGGTCTGTGTCTGAGTGGGATCTACAGTATCTAAAGAAGGGTTTAGGGTAGCATTAAAGTCACCCCTATAATTGTAAGACAATGGGGGAGTTGAGCAAGGTGATTAAAAAAGGTTGAATATAGAGAACCCTGTTGCACATTTGAGGCATAGACAGAGGCTAGTATAATCGGGTCCTGGTCATAGGTTTCAGTAAGGTAATAAAGTCACCATGAGAATCAGGTATAGAGTCTTGGAAAGCAATAGTATCTTGATAGCAGTGCCCCCAGAGCCTGCCTTAGGCATAGGCAAACTATGCAATTGCCTAGGGCATTTGGTATGCTTAGGGGCACCAGCAGCTTCTGCTGATTAAAATGATATGCGGCATGCCTATATTCTGTGTGTAGCATTTCGTATGCAGATACAGCGGCAGCCGCGCACAGAATATAGGCATGCTGCATATCATTTTAATCAGCAGAAGCTGCTTGTGCATCCTAGCCACATAGTGATGCAAATAAGATGCATTTTCATAAACAAAAGGCACCCGACGTTAGCAGAGCTGCCAGCTGACTCATGCCAGGCATCTCTTGCAGAACTAGAGGTGGTGCTAGGGGGCACCAGACAAAATCTTGCCTAGGGCATCATATTGGTTAGGGCCAGCTCTGAGTGCCCCTATGTTTAGCCAACATGGAAGAAAAATAGATGTGAAGATATTGCTTCCATACCAAAGAAGGATGAGGGGCCTTAAGGTGAGTTTCCTGTAACATTATATGTCAGGTTTAAACCTGGAAAAATATTAATTGGCCATGGCATGTTTAGTGGGGGAAGTGAGACCACTAACTTTCAGGGTGTGAATTTTTAGTTTCATGGTGGATGATGCAGAGCTAGGTAAGGGCGAGGTGATACATGCTTACAGGTGAGGAGGGAGAAGAGGGATGGTGTAGGTGAAGTAATAGAAAGTATACTGGAAAGGCTGGGTAGAGACAAAAGGTAAGGTCCCATGTTCCTAAAACATGACTGGGTCCATAGTGGAAAGTGTTAGTGTCACTCAGACACTTCTTTTGGTGGGGAAAGTGCACTTCAGGAAACAGATTAAAATGGTAAACATGGGAGAAGAGGGAGGTTTGGGGTTGACAAACTGGTCAGGGGTAATGAAAGCTGTGAGGAGACAGCTGCTTAATAAAAGGGCTGCGGCATTACCTCTCTGACTACATCTTTGTTTCCCTGAATTTTTTAAACCATGACTAGTCCAAGAGCCCATTCCTGGTTTTTAAAATGGGTGTGATACAGGATCCCAACAATTAGAATGTCAATAAGGATGGGGTATTTTTGTTATTGCTCCCCTGTCCCCTACCTTAACCCTAACCTGCCTGGGGTAGCCTCTAGGACTAAGATAATGGGGGTTGGTTTCTAGGGCTAAGTCACTTGGGGTGGTGGCTATGGCTAAGAGTTGGGGTGGTGATGGCTTAGGCTAACACCCCTCTAGTGCCTAACCCTAACCCCCACTGGGTCCTAACCCTAACAGTGGCCCTGATACTTACCTTTGGAATGTCGGCATTCAGTGTTACAGTGCCGGAATTCTGAGTGTAGCCGGCATTCCGACATGCTGTAAATCTGACCACATCTTCTTAAGATTCAGGAGGAGGATGTCAACGATCAGTGCAGGCTTCATGTTTAAAAGTGTTTGGCTCCTAGCAAACATAGCAGCCAAACATGACTACATAAACCATCAGATAACATGATTAACTAAAACACAAGAACATAGTAAATTCCTGTGTCTTAATTATAAAAAAACACTCATGTCTCATCGTTCTCACCACTTCTCTGTAACAGCAGTTCAAGCCCTAATTTTATGTTATCCCGCTTACAGGAATGCTGAGATATTCATGACCAAATAAAGGTGGTCATTCCGAGTTGATCGCAGCCAGCAACTTTTTGCTGCTGGTGCAATCAACTAATCCCTGCCTTTGGGGGAGTGTATTTTAGGGCTGCATTTGCACGTGCTGCCCTGCTTAGCTAACAAAAAGTTTGGTACTGTTGAAGAGTAAGGCTGGATATGCTCACCCTGTGCGATGGATCCAGCGACGTTCCTCTCGGCTTTGACGTCAGACATCCGCCCTCCATTTGCCTGGATACGCCTGAGTTCGGTCGACCACTCCTCGAAAACGGCGTCCACCGGTGGGTATCCGCCCCGGAACGCTCCTCTGCTGTCAATCTTCTTGCATTCAGCGCTGCGTCTTCTTTCTTCGCTGTGCGCAGTGACAGGCGTGCGCAATGTGCATGCTGTGCATGCGCAGTTCTGACCCGTTCGCACTGCAGCGAAGAACCGCTGCGTGCGAACGGGTTGGAATGAACCCCAAAATCACATATTGGAAAATCCCCTTACACATAGATATAGGTAATCTAAAGCCCATATCTACTCATCCTGTGTCAAACATAAAAGTGGTCCTTAATTTAACGTGGCAGATTATATAGTTTTTAAAATAATAGTCCGTGTTGTGGAGACAGGAAAAATCTGATAAAAATGCAGTTTAATTTCAAACATAGAATGTTTTGTAAAAGCATAAAATCCTGCATTTTACTATTTTGGAAAGATGGATAATTGGTGACACAATTACCACAAAGTATTTATTTGTTGTATTTCTAAGACCCAAAAAAAATCATGTTTGCTTTTTGTTACTTTTATTGAAATTTCAAATTAAAAAATACACTTTTTTTGGCCATTTGGGTTAGCTTCGCTTTACAGAATGTATTAAAAGATTGATGGCATTTTCTGAAAATAGAAATAATTCTAAAAAATAGGTGTAATACTGTATGTGTGGATTTCTTAAGATGATAGAATGTGACGAGGGTTAGCATCAGAGAATGACCCCAGCATAAGGGTGATAAAACTCCCAGCAGTGAAGGATACAGTATATCTTTATTTGAATTGTCTGTTTGCCTTAACTAATGAAAGCTATTAATGTGCCATGGCAATATGGTTACTAACAAAGGCTGTGATGTAGGTGCAGCCAGAGCCAGCCATAGGCATAGGCAAACTAGGCAATTGCCTAGGTGCATTTGATATGCCTAGGGGCATCAGCAGCTTTTGCTGATTAAAATGATATGTGGCATGCCTATATTCTGTGTGTAGCATTTCTTATGCAGATACAGCCACAGTCTCACACAGTATATAGGCATGCTGCATATCATTTTAATCAGCAGAATCTGCTTGTGCATCCTAGCAACATAGCAATGCAAATAAGATGCATTTTCATAAAAAAGGTTTCAGGCGTTAGCATTGAGGCAAGATTTATGAGGACACATCTGTATCCAAGCAGAGGCAGAGGTCACAGTATTAGTGGCAGTGTGAGTGGGTTGGTTGTGCAGTAATGTTCGGAATATGTGTAAGGAGCATTATGTGTGTCATGTAAAAATGCATTAATAATGTGCAACATATGTGTAAGGGGCACAATTGTGTGTCATGTGTATAAGGGCATTAATAATGTGTGGCATATGTGTAACAGGGTACTACTGTATGTGTATCATTATGTGTATAGGGGCACTAATAATGTTCATCAAATGTGTAGGGGCACTATGTGTGTCATTATGTGTATAAGGGCATTAATAATGTGCGGCATATATGTAAGGGACATTATGTGTAAAAGCACATTAATAAAGGTTGTCATAATGTGTAAGGCACATTATGTTTATAAGGACATTAATAATGTGTAAGGGGCATTACTGTGTGGAATTATGTGTATAAATGCATTACTAATGTGTGGCATTATGTGTATAAGGTGCTCTACTATGTGGCGTTGCGTATAGAAAGGGCATTACTGTGTCATCTAATATGAATAAAGAGCAATAGGGTGTGGTGTAATGTGAATAAGGAGCAATTTAGTGTAATGTAATGTGAATAAGGGGCTCTACTGTGAGGAGTAATGTTTATAAAGTAAAGTAATATTACTGTGGGATGTAATATGAATTATGGACAGTATCGCATGATCAAATGTGAATAAAGTATCAGTACTGTGTGACGTAATTGGAATTGGGGTTACTATTGTGTGGCCATGCCCCTTGCTAGCAAAAACACACCCCTTTTTGGGCTGTGCGCCAAATGTGCGAACTGTTCCTATTTAAAATATAGGGGGTACAAACACCAAAATAAGGACTGCTATGGGTGAGGTGTGATGGTTCTGGGAAAGAGGTGCAAGGTCAGAGGCGGAACCAGCGGTGGTGCTAGGGGGCACCAGCCAAAATCTTGCCTAGGGCATCATATTGGTTAGGGCCGGCTCTGGGTGCAGCTGTACAAACAGTTCAGTATAAAGACAAATATTGTATTAAATGTCTGGTATTGAAGGTTTTCTTCAGCTCTTCTAATCATAGTTCCATCACAAAGGAATCATACAACCTCAAATTAGCAGCAACTGCAGGAGGAGGATAATGATGATAATTGATGATGATGAGGAGGATGAGGAGGAGAAGAAGGAGGGGGCGGTGGAGGAGGAGGAGAAGGAGGAGAAGGGGAAGGAGGATGAGGAGGAAATAGCCAGAAAGTAAGCAAAGTCCTCAGTATGAAATGGTATTAATTGTCAGCATAAAACTCATTTTGGAAAATCATCCAGCGGGATTGGAGAGAATGACTTCCAAGGGGTGTCCGCATGCATCATCCATGCATTTCACTATCACATAAGGACAACTTCCTCAAACTGCAGGTAAGAAGCAGTTGGTAATTTAAGTTATTAACCGTATTACTGTACTGATTACTTTTTTTTCATGAATGCCCAGCAGTACAGTTTATCAGGATTCACAATAAAGTTACAAAAAGACATGATTGTGCCATTTAGTTATTTCCCAGATCTAATTTTTTTACGTTTATGCTAATTTAAGGTCAAGGGTCTAAAATAATGGAACAATATGTTGATAAACATGACAATTAGGGTGGCAAATCCCGGGCCATTTTTTCAGTTCCAGGTGTCGGGAATGAAAAATGGTCAATACCGGGATTCATGGGATACCCGGGATTGGCTTATTTCCTGTGTGCCCGCCCACATAAGTCATCATGCTACATGGGCGGGAGAGCAAGTCACTTACTCCAGGTGTTTCGGGTGACGGGCGGCTGGCTGCCCACACCTCCTCCAGGTTCGGTGACGGGCGGCTGGCTGCACAGCATAACCTCTGGCTTCACATCACGCTGCACAGGAGGAGCCAGGAAGAGGAAGCCGGGCAGCATCTGAGCCTCCTGAGGACACTCAACGCTGCCCAGCATAAAAAACAAAGGGCTGCCTGATCCCGAGATTGGAACTTCCATTCCCGGGATTGAATCCCGGATGAATTTTGGCCTACATCCTGGGATCCCGCTGATCCCAATCTCGGGATTGGCCACCCTAATGACAATAAAGATGGTTATTATACCTTGAACAGTACATCAACTATGTACTGTTTTTTTTTTGTTTTTACTGTATAGGAAGCCATTATCTTTGATTTGACTCCTTTTAATTTCTGATATTTATGACCAAAAAGGGTACAATTTATTATATGAGGTATGTCTATAAACTTGTAAGCTTGTAGGCGGATAATAAATGACAAAAATTTCTTTAACACAGCAGTAGTTTGAGGATATTACTAATTCAATCACATTCATGGTCACTTTTCTCATTTAGGCCCAAATGTATCAAGTCTTGGAGAGTGATAAATAGCACAGTGATAAAGTACCAACCAACCAGCTCCTAACTGCCATGTTACAGGCTGTGTTTGAAAAATTACAATTAGGCGCGGGATGGTTGGTACTTTGTCACCGTGCTATTTATCACTCTGCAAGGCTTAATAAATCTGGGCCTTAACCTTGTTGTCTATCAGAACATTGTCACCATGCAAGCATAGTTTTCAAGACATTGCTAGGATTTTTTACACAACTAGAAACATATTAAAACTTTGGTAAATAATGCTTATTCTTAGGTTATAATATCTTTCAAAAATAGATTTTCAAAAAAAGATTCAGTATGCATCTTGTTTTGGTACAGATTATTAATAACTTGCCTCTGCATACAAATGTGAGGAATGAATTTTAGAAAATACAAAACTTTTCATATAATAATTTCTCACTATTGGTGCTCCCATCAGAGCACACACACAATGAAAGGGACAAACTCTACAAACTAGTCTCCTCTGGATCTTAAAATTTTTGAATTTTCACAAATGTTTTCCCAGTGTTAATTTTCCAGATCATCAATGTCCTAATACCATTCTATCATTCCTTTGGATGTAGGTGCTTTGGAAGCAATTACTGGGGGATCAGTACGAATTCCCGCTGGACGGGATCCCGGAAGTCAGAATACTAACACAGAGATCCTGACCGCCACAATCCCGACAGGGGGGTGAGTGCATCGCAGCCCCTTGCAGGTTCGCTGCAGGCACGGTGCCTTGCTACGCTTGGTACACTAATTTATTCTACCTGTATGGGTGTCGTGGACACTCACAGAGGGAGAATATGTCGGGATTGTGATGGTCGGGATCCCGGTGTCGGTATTCAGACCGCCTGGATCCCGTCCGGTGGGATCTTGACCGCATCCCATTTCTGGAGCACTATTTTGCCTAAGCAGCTGTCTACACAAAGAATACAATTTTACACACTCAATACTTGTGATGCAGAAAGAAATCATTTGCCGGGATGTAATGAAGTCTGAGTTCGGTGTTCATGCAAGATGCCGGCCGAACTCAGATGTTTTTTAAAGGGATTATCATGTACAAGACTAAACCATGCCTTGTACGTGAGCTCCCCTGTTAAAAAAATATCCAAGATCGGCCGGCATCACGCACGGTTGCAGAACTCATACTTCATTACATGCCACCCATTGTATTAGTAATTATTGGTAACTACTGTATCTATACATTATAGTAGGTGGTAGTAAAGACATTGGTGAGAAGATGCCCTTCTTTTCACTGTTTTTCATAAAGAATTTTCATAAAATTCTGACCTTAGAATACTATAAATGCATTCACTTAAAGTCTTTGATTGAACATTTCATAACAAATTATTCATGGATTTTGCAGCCTTGATTCAAGATTTCTCTAATTACATACTCAAGCTCAAGCTCCTGGAGAACCTCCCATTTATTTATTGCTGAATTTGTATATGAAACTTCAAATGAGTGACATTGTTAAAAGTCAATGACAGGAAACTTTCAGGGCACTTGGGCACCAGCAAGACTATTGACTGCCTGCGACAAGTGGAGTAAATTTCCTATTTTAAGAGATGTAAGAATATTTTTTCTGTTTTTGTATGACAAACAAGTCTGCCAGGATTCTTTCCTTAGCATCCCTTAGGACAGCTGATGGTACTTATCAGTGACTAGCATACATTGAACCCATGTATCAGTAGAGTTTGTGGCTGAGCTATCTTTATTGTAAGGCAAGAATATTAGATACTGTAGGTAACTGTGTACTATTTTAGCAAGATGAGTAATTTTGTTTTTGGCTTACTTTTGCTAAGGTTTCAGGATGAAATTTAGATCATGGTATTCCCATAAATGTATTTTTGCAGAGAATCCTAAGTCATTTTTAGTTTTCTAGAGTTATTTTATTCTGATTTAGGTTATGATTTATTCAATAAATATATATATTCAAAATATCGAAATTAGGTAATTTACATTACAATTAACTTTCTGTATTCCTAATACATATTTCAGTGCTGCTTTGTTTCATTCATTTAAAAAAAGTAATGAAAAAAAAAAATAATTCAAAATTATAGAAAGCTACTATGTTCCCCAGAATAGGTTTATTGATCTGTATTGTGTATAATGTCTCAGATTTTGTAGGATTTGTGCTTTTCTACTCATTGTTTACAAAACAGAGCCATTTACAGTAACACAAGTGACTAGAAGTGAAATACAGTATCTCAGAAAAAGTTAAGCAGTAAAAATTATTTGCATTCTTTAATAATGAATTTGGGAACCACAAATAAAACAGACATTGACTTTTTTATATAATCTAATAAATTACCTTCTTTTAGTCACAGAGAGAGCCTGAGGTATATTGATTAAAACAATTTTGTTCACAAGACCTTTTAGATGTAAGTGCAAAGGAAAGGAGAGCTGCACATGAAATTAGACAAGTTACACAAAATACAAAAAAGAAAAATTGGTACTTAGTACCTCCTGGCGCCAATTTTAAATGCTCAGTAATTTAAAAACAGTCTGTCTGCAGCTCTCTTAAATTAGAGGGACCACCACGCCCTCCACAAGTGAGCAATACAGAGAGAAACAACTAAGAAAGCGCTGACACACTGAACAATACTAAAATTCAATCACTTTTTATTAAAATATGTAAAATACATAAGGACTGTTCCTAGACCACCTTTATAAACTATATTGAGATCTTGATCAATCCCTATCAATATATAGACATATTAGTTCCCTATAATCACAACACTATGTGTTTTTTTTATAACCCAAACTAAATGTAATAGATATATACAGCAAGGTTAGTGCACTCAATACAGCCAGATGTTTGGATGGCAACAAAATAAATAGGTATCTTTGTAGTAGTAACTGTTGCAGTATTTGTTTCATGTAGCACAAATGGTTACAGGTCCACAAAGTTATCTCCAAATATTGTAACAAAAGTTCCAGTTGTTAAATGTTAGTTTGCCAAGCAAATTTAGAACTGTTATGCATGCAGAGTTGAAATGTATTACAGAGTTATAATTGTTAAACTCTATTAGGCATGGCCATGCTTTAAATATCTGATTGTTTTTACCGCGACCTCCCTCTGGTAAACGGGTTCCAGTCCACTCCCGGCTCTGGTGCTCCACGACCTTATATCAAGCCCTATCCGGAGTTAAAGACGGTCCCAAAGGCAATGGAGGGTAGTGATCCAGCGGTACAGAGAGGGAACCTCAGTGCGGGTCTCAGGTCACAGTCCGTATGAGACACGTTTCCCCAGCTTAGAGCAATTCAGCATCGGCGATGCTGAATTGCTCTAAGGTGGAACCCGTTTACCAGAGGGAGGTCGCGGTAAAAACAATCAGATATTTAAAGCATGGCCATGCCTAATAGAGTTTAACAATTATAACTCTGTAATACATTTCAACTCTGCATGCATAACAGTTCTAAATTTGCTTGGCAAACCAACATTTAACAACTGGAACTTTTGTTACAATATTTGGAGATAACTTTGTGGACCTGTAACCATTTGTGCTACATGAAACAAATACTGCAACAGTTACTACTACAAAGATACCTATTTATTTTGTTGCCATCCAAACATCTGGCTGTATTGAGTGCACTAACCTTGCTGTATATATCTATTACATTTATTTTTGGTTATAAAAAAAACACAGTGTTGTGATTATAGGGAACTTATATGTCTATATATTGATAGGGATTGATCTCAATATAGTTTATAAAGGTGGTCTAGGAACAGTCCTTATGTATTTTACATATTTTAATAAAAAGTGATTGAATTTTAGTATTGTTCAGTGTGTCAGCGCTTTCTTGGTTGTTTCTTTCTGTATAAATTACACAAAAGTCTTATTTTTATGCAAAATGCACTACCACAAATCATCACAGATAAATTATGTTCCTCAAAAACTTTTCATTATAATTAATAATGCATAAATTATCCACAACGTTAAATTTAGTTTTTCAGCCAAATTTGCATATTCAAAATCTTATCACTTCCACATTGAAACCATCTATAGCATAGAATATGTTCTTTGTTATTTAGATGCTACTCTATTTGAACATATTCTCACCCCTTTCTGTTTTAAGCACTGCAAATTATCACAGACAAATTATGTTCCTCAAAAACTTTTCATTATAATTAATAACGCATAAATTATCCATAACGTTAAATTTAGTTTTTCAGCCAAATTTTCATATTCAAAATCTTATTACTTCCACATTGAAACCATCGATATCATAGAATATGTTCTTTGTTATTGAGATGCTACTCTATTTGGACATATTCTCACCTTTTTCTGTTTTAAGCACTGCATCATCTGCAAAATAAAATGGAGCAATCTGTAGCCCTTTTGACATCTGAAAACAGTTATTTTTTATGATCTCTAACCAAATTTGTGATTATATAAAAATGTAAAAATGATTGAAATTGTTTCATTGATTATAGGAGGATTATCTAGTTTATCTGTTTGAAATATCCTTGATATATTTATTAAATGCTTTATGAATGTCCTTATTTCTGAAGCTATAAATGATAGGGTTAATCAATGGTGTTACCACAGTGTACAGCAGAGACAGAAGCTTACTTAATCTTTGTGAATTTGCTTTTTTAGGAACTGAATAAATACTTGTCAGGGCCCCATAAAATATAAAGACAACAAGCAGGTGAGAGCTGCAGGTAGAGAAGGCCTTATGTCTTCCAGTAAGTGATGGAATTCTTAGGATGGTGAAAGCAATATAGATATATGAAACAATAATGATGAAGAAAGGAAAAATAATTAATGGGATTGAAAGCAAGTTACATTCAAATTCAACTACATAAGTATCTGAGCAGGAAAGTTTCAGCAACGGGTAAAAATCACAAAAAAAATGGTCAATCACATGTGGCCCACAGAACCATAACTTAAGTACTGGTATAGCTTGATTAAGTAACACTAAATAACTTATAACCCAGCACATTATAACCAATTTAAGGCAAAAAATGTGGTTCATTATAGCACTGTAACGCAGTGGGTTACATATGGCCAAATAACGGTCATAAGACATCACTGCCAGAAGGAAAGACTCTGAGCTTCCTGAAGAACAAAAGATTAAATATTGAGTGATACAGCCCTTAAGAGAAATGAGGCCTCCATCATTGAGGATAACATAAAGCATATTGGGGACAATATCTGTGGCAGAAAAAATGTCACACATAGAAAGCTGTGTAAGGAAGAAGTACATAGGAGAATGGAGATTCTTGCTGTTCACCACCAGTGAGATTATCAGGAGGTTACCACATATTGTCACCCAGTAAACAACAATGAACAGAGAGAAAGATAAAATCTTATATTGCTGGAAACTTGGTATTCCTAACAGAAAGATATCTGTGATTACCGTTCTATTCCTCACCTGGAAGGTATAAAAAGAGCAGAAGTGTTTTACAGCTCATACCATACATGGTTCTATGTACTTTATTGATCCAGACTAAAAAAACAAACCAAGGTTATGCAAGTACTGTATGGTGGAGTTGATTCTGTAAGTATGTATGACAATGGTTTTCATCTCCAGTTCTTAAGTACCACCAACTGGTCATGTTTTGTGGTTTCTAAAATCATACACTAGTGAGTTCCTTTATGTTGCTAGGACAGCAATTGTCCCACCTGCTTACATAGACAGAAATCCTGATAACAAGACCTCATGTGGGTTCTTGAGGGTTAGAATTAAGAACCAATAATGCAAAATCTGATTAGAAAAAAAAGCAAAATCAATTAGTTGAGTGGATTGCTCCCAGAATCATGGTAATATCTGGCTTATTAATGGATGAATGTCTAAAGTGTTTTATTGGTTCAATAACTTCCATCAGAGCTACTGTATATCACAGACAGCAAATGCTATACAATGTGTACTGTTACTTCTTCAGCGAGCATCTGATTAGCAGAAATAGGATAAGTCATGGATCAGTATGTAGACACTAAGGGCTGGATTTAATTGAACACATTTTAATTGTCAACTCTTCTGACAACTGAACTACTTTAGTGTTGGCATTGCAATATAACAAATAATCTTTGGCAACTAAAATATAAATAATAATATAATAAATATTTCATTATTTCGATATGACATACCTAGCCATATGTTATACAATTTTTTTATTAGTTGAAAGCAATTTAAAAAGAAAACATACAAGTCTTAATTACTGTAATACGTGAGAGCTAGAAACCATGCAATAAGCAATTTCTGGTATATCACTGATTAATTAGAGTTGCACTTGTTTTTAGATATATATACTGAACAATGTCATGGTTAATCATTCTTTTTTGTACATTTGCTTTTATTTTTTCTTAAATATCTACCCTGTGTTAGAACCCACTGGACACTGCTGCCCTTAAATAGTCATCAGGTTCTATTGCTGTGCAGCTCCTTTGTGCAGTGCAGCTTAATTCTATGGTTACTGGGAACTTTTGTTAGGGTTGTAGTCTTTGTGGTATTCTTAATGATCAGCTGATTGTAAGAGTCATGAGAGTGAGCTCGGTGAGGCAATCAACCACCTGTATAGCCTGGACTCACTGATTTCTCAGTGCTGGTGATAGTCTGTTTTTACCTCAGTCAGTGGTTTGAACTCATGTAAGGTAAAGCCATGTCCACAACCAAAGACTTTGAATCCTTGTTACAGCTTCTTGCTCAAAGCAATGTCTGAAATGATCTTGTCAACAGCCACAGACTTTTGAGCTTGATCACAGCCTTGGATTGTTACTTCACCTTTGTATGTTAATCAGTGTTTGCTGCCAATACCTGCTGCAAGTGAAAACAGTTACTGGATTCCTCATTACATACCCCTACATCATCTATTGATATACAGTACTTGCTAAATACCTCACATCACAGCAAGTGCTACGTATATAGCAGTCAAGTACAAATTCTGCAAGATAACAGGATTCCCTTGCCATTATACACTAATCTATATAACTATATGGGCTGCCTCATCTCCCTGCCATTCACTCCTGCTCACTGATTTAACCTGTTACAGTGTTGCTGATTATTTCAATGCACTGCAAACTAATGTGATATTGATCACTTACTTTCATTGTATAGTGGTTATGCTATGTCCACACTTCATGAAATAGAACTGTTATTAAAAGGATTGCAGGTCTCTTATACAGTATCCAATAAGACTGAATACTGTGGAAAAATATGTCACACTTTCTGCTGAGTTAGACCTTGTTCATTACAACATGGGGGTGGGTAAACAAGAATTTTGGGTAATATATTGTATGTCAGAGAGCTTAGCAATTTGCAACCTTTTCTATGTATTGGTAGGTGTATACACTCTACTGAGTTGTATGGTGTCACAGATGTTAAATTCTGACTATTTGTGTCCTGTAGCCTCCATAGTGTCCACAATTGTCATAAAATATATTCTAAGTGTACAGCATTATTAGAACTTACCTCTGCAGCAACATGATTGAGCGCAGTGTGTCCTGTAATATTTGTCTCCCCACTGTGATACTGTATCGAGTTACCCATTCCTGTAGTAAATGGAGTTCAATATAACAATTTCAGTATTATGAAACAAGAAGTGTCACATTTCTGCTTTCCTATTAGAGACAACAGAACATCTTACCCACAGCAGGGGGATACTGTGAATGATCATCTACAGAATGATTCTTTTTATAAACCTCATGCAGAAACCCCAGGAGACCTCCAGTATTTATTCTCTATACACCTCATGTGTTTTCCTTATTAATTCAGATTTGTAGCTATACAATCTCTAGTGATTTGTAAAAATAATAATAATTATGTGATCATGTTTGTGAAAACTAACAGTTAAAAATAATGATGTTGATGTTATCCTGATTAGTGTCTGAGAGTACTTTTTCAGAATAATATTGATACTAATGATGACACTTGAAGATGATGGATCAGGGCTGACTTTGTTGTTTACGTGTGACCTTAACTGACACTTTGACTAACCCTTTGTGCACACAATACATATTTGACCATTGACATGTTCTAAATGTGAATCTATTCAAAGGCATCTTGAATTTACAGACTACTGTATATGGCTTTTTTCTCTAAGTAGATGATTGATTGGATTACATATGATATCCTGATGGTCAGGATGCCGGCAGTCAAAATCTGGACTGTGGCATACCGGAGCTGGAAATCCCAACATTGGAGGAGAGAGGTTCTTATATTCTAATCTCTAACCCCTTAGCACTAACCCTCTCTGCCCACAACCTAAACCTAACCCTCCCCCACCAGTAGCCTAAACCAATCCCTCCATGGTGGTGTCTAACCCTAAACCCCCTTCCCACAGCCTAAACCTAACCCTCACTTTACCATAGCCTAACCTTCCCAGAGGTGCCTTAACCTAACCCCCATCCCCACAACCTAAACCTACCCCCAGCCTAAACCTAGCCTCCCCTCTGGCAGCTAACCTATCCTGAGTGGCAGCAGTTCCTAATTTGGGATACCAACACAGGCGTTGTAATCCTTTTAGGGATCCCAGTGTCGGTATTCTGATCATTGTCAGGATTCCGGCATCGGTATTTCAAATGGTAGTATTCTGATTGCAGGGATCCTGACTGCATCCCACAAGATTGATAATAAAGTTTTAAGTCATTCAGAGCAAGCATCAATGAGTTGCTTTTTTAGTTTCCCTTAACCCTTCACACATTACATCTACCCTCATTATTTTCTAAGACCCTATTTGTACGTCAAACTACTTTTTAATGAAAGGTTATTGAGGCTTAAAACAAAAAAAAGATAAGGAAATGTCAGCAATAATCCCATGCAAGGGATACAGAAAGAGGAAGATAAACAAAAGTCAATTGTTTTCTGAATAAAGTGCCATGCAGCAGATGCCAGATTATTAAATAACATGGAAATGGAAGAATGGGGGTTAGGTAGAGAAGGGTAAAGAGGGAGGGAAACATTAGATATCGCTACCTAGTGGAGGGAGAAATGAGGGGTGAAAATGTCGGTCAACCATGAAAAGGTGTGGGCAACACACTAAAAGAGAAGAGCTGGGAGATAGGGGTGTTAAAACCAGGGTTCTCAAGTTTTGTTTAATGAGCCAAAGGAAACTGGTCATCTCCATCTTGTTTTGGAACCATATCTTCTGAATAAGAGAAGCTGAGGAGGTGTGTTAAAAGGGGGCTCAGGGATTTCCAGTTAGCAGCAATGAGGCATCTGGTAGCTGTCAGGACATGTCTAGCAAGCCTGCTTTGATGGTGGGACAAATCAGGGAATGGTAGGGGGAGTAGGAAATACTTGGGAAGAAAAGGTATATTGGGGTGAGGGGGGGGACCAGAAGGGAATACATTTTAGGAATGTCTGTTGAACAGGACCGGGTCCATCAGCTATGGAGGAAGGACCCAGTGGCCAAGCAACCTCAACAACACAGAGAGGACACTGATGGAAACATATTGTTGAGTCTGTTTGGAAACAGGTACCATTTATATAATTCATAAACATTTTCCTTTAAAAACACACAAATAGAGGACTTAGAAGAACCAGACCAAATGTCAGATCAATTATCCATGTCCAGGGGACCACACAAGCATTGTTCTTACTTCAATTGATGAGAATCTGTCTGAGAAGAAACATAGGTACTGTATGGACAATAATGAGATTAGCCCCTGTGGCAGGTGAACAGTGCAACAATGTTGTTAAAATAGGTGACTGGTCTAGAGGAATGTCTATTGGAGTGCAAATTGAATCAGTGTTGGAGCTGTAAGTATTGTTAAAGGTAGAGGTTGGTAGAAAGAAGCCGTTGGAAAGTTGGTAATATACCTCTGACAGTAATATCATTAAGAAATGCAACACCAACCCTAGGCCATGAAGTGAATGCAGATGGGGGGCCCAGGCAAAAAATCAGGATGTCCCAAAGTGGCATGAGAGGGGGGGAATTGGAGCTATAGAACAGAGGGCATTGCATCTGTGCCACAATGCAAGAAGTATACCTATCACTGTCTGGAAACAATACTCAGGGGTTCAGTTGGAGAGCAGGGATCAAAGATTTGCAGGTGGGGGAGATAATAGCTGTTTCCATGTCCACCCAGACCCAGGGTCCCAAGGACACATGCTAGAGAAACGGGCTTAGTATCTGCACACTCAATATGATATAAGTGTTGTATGGATGTGTGAGGTTCGTCACCACGCATCCATTGAATAAAGACCCCTCTATCCAAATAATGAATAATATTAAATACATTCAGGGGGTGCTGTCAACTACAGTATGCATATACTAGAATTTGAAGAGGAAAAAGACAGAAGGAATCTGTAGTGTTGACGCACTAACTAAAGATAGAGTATTTCTTAAAACATAACCTTTATTAGATGTTCATTAAAAATGAATTTATGAATAATTGGTCCAGACTACAGTGAAACATAGAGGTTAAAAATTACAAGGACTAACATATAATTGACTTAAGAAAAATGAAAGAATGAGAATAAAGATTTAAAAAGCGTGTCCACGTGTGTGTTTCAATGTAAGATCTCCTAAAATTGCTGTATAAGCATATATATTGCCAATATCATTCGTTTTTGTTATATTGATATCTCAAAAGATTCATCCCCCCACTGAGTCTCTATTTCTGCATACTCCTTATATACAATCAGTGTATCAAAATTTTTCTGAGATGAAAGTAATGATCCTGAAATGGAAATGATATCTTCTGATTTTAGCTGATAGGTAGAGTTCCTTTTAAGTAATATAGCAATTCCAATTTGCAAGTATCGCAACTCACATTTATATTAATATTTTACCCGTATTTGCTCTGGCTGACATTATAAGGAGTATTGCTTTCGTTAGTGGTATACCAATCCCAATTTAATTAGAAAGCAAACTAGAAAGCAGTTGACCCGCAGTGTCCTTATGTAATTTTATCAGTTAAGATTCAGAATAAGCCATATTTACTGTGTAATGTGTATGCTCCCAATGTGTATTCAAAATCTTTTTTTCAGATGTTATTGGCCAAACTGTGTCCATTGCTTTCGGATCCTTTGATACTTTGTGGTGATATAAACCTAATTTCATCTCCTTATTTAGATAGAGCTCAGGCACCCACTAGACCCTTTACTTTGCCTAAGTTAGGAGTCCATTGACTGAGAGATGACAAGCGATTGACATATGGAGGGCCCTCCACCCTATAGACAAGGAATTTACTTGTTTACCGGACGTGCACCACTCCCTCTCTAGGATAGACTATATATTGCTGTCACATTATCTCCTACCTCAGGTAACAAGTTCACACTTTGAGGCGATTGCCCTCTCCAATCATGTACTGGTCTCAACTACCCTTCACTTTCCAGACACTTCCACATCTACTAAATTGTGGAGATTTTCCTCATACTTGGCGAACTCTCTTAAATTCCAGCAATGCTTGGAATCTGCTTGAGAGACCTTCAAGAATGACAACTTACCCCATTTAGATGATGACCCTCTCCTGTTTTGGATGATGGATAAATCTGTCCTTAGAGGCGATATTATTTGTTATTTTAGCCCCTTTATTATATTATAGAGGGCCCTAATCACCTTTGTATGGTCTGAAGTATGGAATGTATGGTCTGAAGACTGCATTTGGACTTCATACCATACAGTGGTGATTGATTGCTGCTCATCAATGTAGGACATTGGACAACTATTATGAATTTTAATACATTCTTCTAAAGATATTAGCTCTAATTTATGTGTGGAATCCAATTGAGATTATTCTGTGTATGTTTTTAGCACAATTGTCCGCTTTTGCCTATGGTCTATGTCACTAGATCAACATCTGAGAATGAAAATAATTCCTGTCATCAAAATATGAAAGCTCAATTGCCTGAGAATTAACACCCCTGAAGAAGCCACCACAGATGAAATGCGTTGGGGGAAATACTCTATTATTGTATTAACAAAAAGTGAATAGGCATACAAACCCTTGAGTTGTTTAAATTTTTTCGGTGTTTAAGAAAATGTTTATGAAAATGAATTATTGAATATTTTATTTGTATTTTAACAATAAACAAAAAGTTTGTGTACATTTGGTGTACTTGTACTTAAGGTAATAATAGAAAATCCTATGTTCATATCTATAGCAGAAACATCTATTAAATTAGAGCTCTACAAGGAACAGAATACTCTTCAGCTTCTGATCCCATAAATGCTTCTCAGAACAGTGGGGGGAAGGGTGCTAGGGGGACATGTGCCCCGGGTTCTGGAATAAAAGGGGTGCTAGGAAGGCTGGTTCTGGAGACAAACTGATCTGAGGACACTGCACGCTGCTCCTGCTGACTCCTGAAAGCCTGTTGGTTTTTTGTATGGTCTCACAGATGGTGTTTGTCACATTCCACCCCCACTCGTTTCCTAGTTTGCAATACAGTATGTAGTTCTTTTTTCCCCAGCAACTACCGTGTCCCAGATTCCTATCAAAGTCTATGGCGTGATGAATGGAACAATTTTGCACAATGTTAGTACAGATGTATTTGGACAAATCTGATCCTAACGATAACAACATCCAAAATAGAGCTAATAATATTATTGTACCTAGAGCCACCCTTGAAATCTTCTAGTCCTGTTGACATCAATTTTATAGAATACACAATTTTTAACAAGATTTACCAAAAACCTATTTCTATGCTCTCATCATTTCCCACCTAAACTACTGCAGCAGCCTGGTATGCTGTATTCCCCTCAATATCTATCACTGCTTCATTTCACATAAATTGCTTTAGCAAGATTTATCTACCTATTTTATGGCTCCACATACATCAAGACATTCTGAAAATCTCTACATTGGACCCCTGTGTCATCTAAATGGAAATTATTCTTCCTAACGCTTAACTACCAAGCCTTCAGCAATGACTTTCTATATTTCATGTGTAATCTTGAAATTATACCTCTTATGCACCACTAGACCTATTGTACCTCTTTTTACACCTGAACTCTGATAACCACAACTTAATTGTACCTACAGTAACACCTATTCATCAAGACTTTAGCCCTGTAATGATCAGGAGACACACAGTGTGTTTCCATGCTACAGAGTGAAGTGGCTAATTCTGGGTGTCTGTGGGCTGGTTTCTACTCCAGAAATGGTTTCCAATGGTCATTATCTGTTTATACAGTATACAGGAAGTAATTTTTTTACTGGAAATAATCTACCACCAGAAATTAATTTCTAAGTTAGAAAAACCTCAGACCCCTGCAAAAAATGTTACATAAACTACATAATATAATTAATCTACAATTGATAAGAGATGGGACAGAAACATTGAAAAACGATATAATGTAATAATAGGGATAAAGAAGACCATATTGTTTAAAATTCAACAATGAGGGAAACACTCTAAAATAGCAGGGCATAAATGAGATTTTGTATTTTATTTATTTATTTATTTTTTCTGATGAGAGAGTGATAGATGTATTGAATAGCCTCCAAGGATCTGGAGTGGGGGTACAATGCCTATAAGAAAACTAGAAAACATAAAACAAACATAGTTTTACTGTTAAGACTTACAAAATCTAACAATAAAAAAATAACAAATTAATAACATGATGAAACAACCAAAGCAAACACACACAATGAAAAGCCAATATTATGGACTCATTGTTTTTTTTACTACTGGCAAACTGTAATTTTCTATAGTATGTTCACACAAAATTGGAACTTATTTCAATATAGTATGTTGAAATTGTTATAACTATAGGGGCTAATTCAGAGAGCAACTGTGTTTTTACTGTATATGCAGTGGCTGTGTGAAATTATGCAAATGCTGCTGGAGGTGTCATGTATAGCGTCGAAATGCGTTGGTGACAAGGCAGCCGGAGAGTGACAGATTTGAACAGCAGCAGCTGGTGCAACATACAGAAGTAAGTCCCGGGATTCCATCATCTCCTGCTATGCTGTATATGTAATATATACTTTTTGCCCATATGCATTTCTATTCTGTCACTCTGGCTGTATTACCCCCTGTTTTTTGTTATTAAAATAATGCTTTTAATTATCCCACATATACTCACCGTTTGCACATGGCCGTAGAGATTTGGAGAGCAAAAGATAGAGGGGAAAAGAAACCTTTAAGTGACTGCATATCATAAGCTCACATGTAAGCAAAAGTAAGCATCTATTTGCCTTTGTGAATATCACAGGGTGTGATTGTTCTTAATACTAGGGACACACAAATATCAGGATTTTGAGTGGAGGAGAAATCACTGTATTCCACCTTATACATCATGAAGGAGACCTATCTTGGTTAAGAAAAAGAAACAGAGAAGGTTTTACACATTCTGTGTTTTTATCTATTTGTTTTATTCACATATACCTGTACACATTGGAGTCTAATCATGGTCAAGGACTAAAAGACTGGAGATTTTATGTTTAGTATATGTGTTGAATAAATGTGGAACATTGGCTTAGCACCGTCATTGTCATATTTCTTTCTTATACTACTTTAGACTGTCACTCAGTGCCAGATTAAAGGGGAGGGCAGGGGTCAGTACCCCCAGGCCCCCATTTCAGAAAGGGGCTCTCTGGCTGGAGTTGATGCCACTCAGATCTGCCACCAAAATCATCTCTCTTGAGTCCCAGCAGCAGTGCAGGGTCATGGAGCAGTTGCTGGGAAGAACACTGAGTCCATCAGAGGTGCTGCAGGAAGTACCCTTTTGATGCCATGTCCTTGGCACCCACACCTTAGACATCATAATATTCAACATGACTCACACAATATCCCATTGAAGCCAGGAAAGAGGAGGAATAGGAATCAGGAGGAGAGAGGTGGTTGGACTGGAGAGAATATCAGGAGGCCCCAGCACTGCAGCAGAGAGGGGAGTGACACTGAGTGAGGTTGAGTCAACCTTCACAAGTTCCCAATAGCATGCTGCTGGGCTGAGGAACAGAAAGTTGAGGTGCGGAGAGGGGTTTGTGAGATACATAGGGGTGAAGTTTGGGTGAGGATGCTGAGAGACAAGGGAGATGAAGCTGAGAGATTGGGGTATGAGGATAAGAAGCACAGTGGGTGAGGATGAGTCTTAGAGACACAGTGGGGGAGGATGAAGGATAAGAGACACAGGGGGAGATAAGAGACATAGAGTGGGATGTACTAAAAGACATTGCTGCTCATCGCCGCTTATCATCACAATGCAAATCGCATATGTACTATAATTACATATGCAATTAGCATTGCGAAGGACAGCTCTTCCGATATGAGCTGTGTATGCGATCCCCGGCGGCATCCTGACATCCGGGTTTCAGCCCCGGTAGTCAGTCTCCACATGCACAGAGTGACGGGGGTGTTAACGTGTATGCTGGGAGGGATCTGATCAGATCTCTCACACCAGCACTGTGGCGAGAAGCCCATAGGCTTCTTTGGGGTATTGCAAGCAAAAGCTGGCGATCCCCTCCGCAGCACGGACATGGTGGCTGGGGCTTAGTACATTTGGAAAATGTGGCAAATAAGGGTTTACCACATTTTCCATTAAGTATATCCTGCCTATAAGGCTGAGAGACAATAGAGGGGCAATGAAGCTGAGAGATAGGGATAAGGCTGAGAGACACAGGGGGTGGGGATGAGGCTGAAAGATGGAATGTGAGCCTGAGAGATACAGGGTGTGAGACTAAGAGACATGGGGGAAGATGAGGCTGAGAGACACAGGGGGTGAGGATGAGAGACACAGGGGAGATGAGCCGCTGGCTCCCTCCAGAACCTAGGCCCTTATCATCTCTTGACAACCCTGCAGGAGTGTAGGTAGGACCTGCTGAATCATGGAGGTGGTGGGAAGATGCACACAAAGTGGGCACAGCCAGTTGGGTAATGCTGCCAAGAGGAGATGGCCCCACTATCTAAAGTGTCTTGGGCCCCACAATGGCTCAATCCAGTCATCACTCACCCGGCATCTGCAGCTGTACTGCATCCATCATCACTACTCCTGTTCTGCACATGAGCAGTGAAGCACCTGCAGATGCAAAGGTCAATAAAATAAATAAACTGAAAAAAACATTGCTACAGTACAGCATCCACCTCTGAATCAGCCCAATAGTACTTAATTGGTAATATAATGTAGCATTTTACATGCAGTGAGGTCACAAACTTTGTATATAACTTAAGCTTGTTTCTGCCATTTACAGAATTAAACTTATTGCTTATTAAAGAGTATTTTAGTTTTATACCTATATTACTGTTATTAAATAATTAAAAAAGCTAAATACTTTGTAGACTTATTTTGATATGTGTTTAGGAATACTGTAACTTATTATAAAATAATACGTGTGGAAACAAATCTATACTCTCTAATAATTTTGTATCTGAATGAATTATAATAATAATAATTACTATTATTATTATTATTGTTATTCTTCTTATTATTGTATTTATATAGCGCTCTTTCTCCAATAGGACTCATGACTCATGAAACAATGAAGTACAGAAAAGCTTTTAAAAAAATGGGACAATTATGGATTCTTAAATTATTATAGTTGCAGGTTGCCTTCCTTCCATAGACTGTACAGTCTAATTCAGACCCCGTCGCTGATTAATTAAAATTGCTAGGTAGCGATTTTTGTTCATCTGCGCATGCGCGTATGCCGGTAGCAGAATTCAATTTAAGACCTGGAAGGGGGAGCGGGAATAGGGTGTCGACACCGTGTTTTGTGGGCATTGAAGCTCTGTTTAAGGGGCATGCTCTGGACAATGCAGGCATGTCCCGACAGTTGCTGGGGCGGGTCGTGGTGTCTGCGTGACATCAAACGCAGCTGCTGCAACCAAAATCATGGTGGGTAGCCGCCTGCCACTGTGCGATGCTTTCGCACCTCTGCAGGGGGCATAGGGCCTGGCATGCGGGGTGGACTAGCCCTCTTCTGGACATCCCCACACATGTCAGAGATTTGGATCGTAAATGTGCGGGTGTTTTGCACATCTACGATCAGCTTTGAATTAAGCCAAGATCATAGATGTGCAAAACACCCGCACATTTACTAATTAAGCCAAGAGTTTGATACTACCACATTTAAAAGTGTCTGACCTCCTACTGGACCAAGCTTATCATGCTCTTCCGCCTGTTAGTCATCCACTGCATGATGTCATCATCTGGATGCAATTCTACAATGTCTAGTAGCAGCTGACGACCATCTCACAGGCCTCCCTCTGTTTCTGCTATGAAAAAACAGAGGTGCAATTCTACAATGGCATTGCTCATTCTACTTTACAGGAAGAGAAAGCTCTGCTGGATGCCATTAAAAATCTATGGCAAAATGGTTATTATTACCAGAGGATTTTTCCATCTTAGCTTCAAGTCTTCACCAAGACCAGACCTCTCTTTTCTAAACCTGTGGAAGATGGTTCTCTCTTACTCTAAGAGCTTGGACTTTATTCCTCATTGAGATCTCTTCCTCGTGCTGGATCCTATCTTACCAGCAAGACTAATAGCACTCCTACTTTTGATTGACAGATAGTTTGAACTCATTGACTGTGTTTGTCTCATTTTGTTGCATTTGCCATTTAAAAATTTATTTCTGCATGATCTAAAAAATAAATTGGGTAAAATTTATTTGTCAAATCTTGCAATGGTCTCGAATACTTTACATTTCCTGAGAAGCCTGATTTTACCAAATTGGGGAAATTCCCTTCACATTTGCCACTCTCACTTAAATTTAGAAACTGTTTGGAAGCTTCCTGGAAAAAGTGTAGGAATGACATTTCCCATTTTTAAAATTACCAAACTTATGTTTGGATATCAGCAAAATCTGTCATGAGCGGAGTTATTATCTCTTTCATCACAGCTTCTAATCAGAAGTACTTATGAACATATGTAGAGGTGCAGGGGTCCCTGTCAGCATCATATCACCTTGCCATCAGACTCTAGACAACAACTAGAGAGGGATTGACCTGGTTCATCAATTCAGTGCTGCTAAGGCCCCATCTCTTGACAAGGCTTTGGATGCCCTCTCTCCCCTTTGTATTTGCCCTTATTATGGAACTCCTGGCAGGTTACAATTAGGGCAACGCTCCTACTATCTCTGGTGTTAGAGTTGGTTGCAAGGAGTATACAGTAAAGCTGCTCTTTATGTCGACAACATATTCATAACCATAGCCAAATCCCCTACCTACCATCTGAAATTATCCAAGGAAATCCTTAAATTTGGCTATTTTTCCAATTTCAAAATCAATCCAGACAAAACTAAGTATTCAATTTCTTCCTTCCTCTGCTGACTAAAAAGCTCCTGGGCCTCCACATTATCTTAAATTGACAGCTTGCTTGGATTAAAGAATTATAGTCTCTCGCTTTAAAAATAAATATACTCTGCTTCTTACATCCAGAAGTAAACTGTGTCTTAGATTGGTCATATTATTTACATTTAAATTATTGTTTTTCCTAGGATTCTCTACCTGCTTCAGACTTTGGGGGTAATTCAGACCTGATCGTAGCAGCAAATTTGTTAGCAGTTGGGCAAAACCATGTGCACTGCAGGGGAGGGGGGCGGGGTGTTTGATGTAACATGTGCATAGAGAGTTAGATTTGCGTGGGGTGTGTTCAATCTGAAATCTAAACTGCAGTGTAAAAAAAAAGCAGCTTGTATTTACCCTGCACAGAAACAAAATAGCCCACCCAAATCTAAGTCTTTCTGCAAATGTTAAATCTGCAACACCTGCACTGCACATAGTTTTGCCCAACTGCTAACAAATTTGCTGCTATGATCAGGTCTGAATTTCCCCTTTGATGGATAATGTTCTCTCCACTTTGTTTTCTGCATCTTTCAATATCAAATTAGTCCCTTTGTTTGGTAGTTGGCCATGGATCGAGTTCAGTGTCCTGCAGCACCCTTGCATTTGTAAAGGTTTGAATATCCCCTACTTCAAGAATGAATTTTACAGAGCTCAACTACTCTATCTCCTTGCATTCTCTGGCACTCGTCCTTGGGGCTCCAGGTCTAATTAGAACAGCTGTTCTTGCCCATCACTGCCTTGTTGAATTCTTTGGTCCCCAAGCTCCTACAAGCCCTCTAAATCTTGCTCCCACCAAGTGATAGGTTTATATCTTGTACTGTGGCAGAAATGTAATGCTCTCTTTAGTACCAACACCATACCCTCGAATGCCACTCTTGGCTACTACATCTGCATTCTTCTCTTGTTCTAAGGTGGGTATTACATTTATTAATGATATTACTATCAAAGTTACAGAATATTCCAAACTTTCCAACAGATTTTTTTCTCCTAACCTCTGCAATTGGTCAGTATTTAGAGCTCTGACACTTCTTCCTCATACACTCCCATAAATATTCTGTTACATTGCTCATGCCTTTCACACAACATTGTTGTACTGCTTGTCCACCTCAGCAGCTCATCTCATTCTTGACCTCTGAAGTTCCTCAGAGATATTCTCATGATTTGAAGTGGGAGGCAGACTAGGGCGGTTGCCTGGGTGGTGGTAATTGGTCTGACTGATTAGTGCATCTAATTCCTTGTTTGTTTCTATCACGAAAAAAATGCTTACATGATACCTGGTCCCTACTAGACCTCACAATATATTTTCCTCAGCTTCCTTGTTGTGTTGGTGAGTTTGCTTGGCCATCTCCTCCTTCCTCATACTGTATCTGGTGGACCTGTCCTGTTCTATAGAACTTCTGGATAGAAGTTAATTCCTTCCATGATGATCCATGAGTGGAGACAGAGGAGGAACAGTCAGAGAGGTAGGAGGACAGCAAGGAGAGGAAAGTGTCACATACTGTAGATCAAGGGAGTGAAGGATTTGCAGGAGGAGAGGGTGGTCACAGTGTCATAATCAGCAGAGATGTCTAGGAAAATGAGCAGAGTAGTGGCTCTTAGATTTGTCAGCAAGTAGGTCATTGCTGATTTTTGTGAGGGAAGTTTCATTGTAGTGGACAGATCAGAAGCCAGACTTCAATGGGTCAAGCAGGAAGTGGGAGGAAATAAAGGTAGTAAGTCCGTTGTAGCGAATATGTTGGAGAGGTTGATTAGATCATGGGTAGGTTTTTTAAGAATAGGGGAGATGAATTCATGTTTGATGGCAGAGGGGACAGAGCCTGAAAAGAGGGAGAGATTAAGGAGGTGGGCAAGGTGGGGACATGCAGAAGGAGAGAAGTAGCGGATGAGGTGGGAGGGGACAGGGCCAAGTGGGGAGGTGATGATGAGGTAAAGAACGGATGAGGGCCATGACTTCCTCACCAGATACATGGATGGAAGATGTCAGAGTTGGTAAGTGGGATGAAGAGGGTTAGTAAGGGATAGGAGGTGGCTGGTTGATGATGGTCTGGTGGGATGTGGTGTCCTGATGTATGGAGTCAATTTTGTATGTTAAGTAAGTGGCAAAGTCAATAGTAGAGAGTGAAGAGGGGAGATGAGTTGGGAGTGAGCAGAGGAGGGAGTTGACAGTTTCAAAGAAGCACCAGTGGTTGAAAAACTGGTAGGAAATGAGATTCTTGAAGTATGACTGTTTAGCGAGGGAGAGGGCATGCAATATTATTCATATGTATCAAATTAACCAGGCAGATTTTTATTGTACAATTTGATATATATTTAATGGTAGCTGCAGAAGGAGTAACATGTATTTGATCAGTAGAAAGGTGAAACTTCTCCAAAATGCAAATAGAGCAGCTTATTATAAAAAAAAATTAAATATTGCAAAAAACACATTGTAAAACTACACTGTTTTCAAAAGTACTTAAAAAAAATAAAACATTTTTAATACATTTCACAATAAATACAATGCAAGAAAATGACGTCAAATTACAGATTTAAATTGCAATGAATGTTACAGGGGCCCCTAAGTCTGTTCCCTCAAATTAGATCTACAGAATTTGTATTGTGAGATACTGTAATTACCACAAGTGATAAGGAGAGAAATCTCACAGGAAGAGTTATGGAAGAATAAGATATTTTACATTAACTCAATAAGTAATTTGGGAACCGCAAATAACGCAAATATTGAGCTTTTTAAAATTTTTTATACATTACCTTCTTTAATATCAGCGAATGCCTAAAATGATTCAAACAATTCTGGTCACAAGATGCTTCACATGTAGAGTTAATACAAAAGAAAATGAGAGCTCCATATTCTAGGTAAAGCAAGTGATAATAGACATAAACTATAAAAATATAAAATAGCACAAAAATTATCCAAGTTCCACAACCTTTGTATTTCATTTTTTTTCAAAATTCCCAGATTCAAACTCTTTTCACTTGCACATTTATAGCATTTTTTTTTTTAGCATTAAACATGTTCCCTGTTATTGAAGTATTATCCTATTCGATCATACTCACACACTTTCCAGCATTACATACTGCAACATTTCATGGGTTGATCTATAGCCCTATTGTCAGTAATACTGCAGGAAACACCAGCCTTGTGTTCTGTGAGGTCTTGTTCATCTGAAAACAGTAATTTTCCATAATCTCTCTCCAAACTTGTCATTATTAAAAAATTCAAAAGAAGCTGACAAATGGTATAACATGTTTAAATCTTGAGGCAAGAATCATCTAGTTTTACTCAATGATATATTCTTGATGAATATATCAATTGCTTTATGGATGTCCTTATTTCTGAAGCTATATATGATTGGGTTAATTATTGGTGTTACCACAGTGTACAGCAGAGACAGGAGTTTACTTAAACTTTGTGGATTTTCTTTCGTAGGTACTGAATAAATACTTGTTATGGTGCCATAATATATAGAGACAACGACTAGGTGAGAGCTGCAGGTAGAGAAGGCCTTACGTCTGCCAGTAAGTGATGGAATTCTTAGGATGGTGAAAATTATGTAGCTATAGGAAATAAAAATGATTAAGAACGGCATGATAACTATAGGTATAGAGAGCAACTTAGTTTCCATTTGAAAGGCATAAGTATCTGAGCAGGAAAGTTCAATCAAAGGAAAAAAATCACAGAAAAAATGGTCAATCACATGTGGACCACAAAACCATAGGTTAAATGATGGTATAGCTTGAGATAGTAGTAATAGAAAACTTAATACCCAGCACATGAGAACTAATTTAAAACTAAACATGTGACTCATTATAGCATTGTAATGCAGTGGGTTACATATGGCCAAATAGCGGTCATAAGACATGACTGTCAGAAGGAGACACTCTGAGGTTACTGAGGTGCAAAAGATTAAATACTGAGTAATACAGCCTAAGAGAGAAATGAGGCCTCCATCATTGAAGACCACATAAAGCATATTGGGGACAATATCTGTGGCCACCAAAATGTCACACACAGAAAGTTGGGTAAGGAAGATGTACATAGGAGAATGGAGATTCTTGCTGTGCACCACCAATGAGATGATCAGGAGGTTCCCCCATATTGTCACACAGTAAATCACAAGGAACAGAGAGAAAGTTAGAAACTTATATTGTTGAAGACTTGGAATTCCTAACAGCAATATTTCTGTGATTATCGTCATATTCCTCATCTGGAAAAATAAAAGATAAGTGTTCAGTGCCTCATATATAAGTTTATTGACCCAGACTGAGAGATAGAATAAACAAAAATGACATGAGCACAAAACCAAAACAAATTGATGCAAGTATTGTAGTATATAAGAATTTAGTAATTTATTTGAACAAAACTGTAAATCTGTTTTCTCTGAATGATCTGCTCCCATCAACTACAGTATCTAGCATTTTAGGTGACCTCAGTATAACACCTCTTAGTCTATAGTGCTGTGTTGGTCTAAAACAGTCTGAACTACTGGACATGAAGATTTGCAGAAATAATCAGACAAAAATTCACTCAATTGGCGGGATGTAATGTCGCCCGAGTCCAGAGGCCATGGTTTTGCCTTGTAAGTGATTGCCCCTTTAATAAAATATTTGAGTCCAACTGGCATTCCACTGAATGTGTCTTATTATCACTGAACAGAGTATTTACTCTGCACCAAGAGGACAATGCATGTATCAGGGTGTAGAGATCATGGGTAGATTTGTGTCACATTTTAAATTTCAATTCTTCTTAAAACTGTAATAGTGTTGGCATTGCAATATAACAATTCACTTTGGGCAATTTGCTGATAATAAAGAACACATTAAATTCTTAATTAATATGTGAGGTATAGAAATCATGCAATAAGCAGATTCCGGTATTATTAATTTGAGTAATTCATCCTTTAAAAAAAAATAAAAAAGATAACACTAGTATATACAAACTTTTGAACCCTCTTTTTATCTAAATATATTTTGTGGTTGGGTGAATCGGATCGTTGGAAAATATATGTCAGCTGATGTACCATAGCAATATGTGATATTTTCTGGTCGGTGTATACTCTCAACTGTGGTGTAGGGAGTCAAAAAGTTACATTTTGGAATGGCTATGTTCAATGTTGGCCATACTGTCCACAGTGCCCATAACATAAATTCTTAACATAAACATACAGTACATATAGTACAGAGTTAATGGTACTTACCTCTGCAGCAATATGATGTAGTGCATTATGTTCTGTAATAATTGTCTCCCTATTATAATACTGTTATGAGTCCTTATTTTCTGCAGTAATTTGAATAAAATAAAACTATTTAAGTAACATGTAACATGAAAAAGTGTCATTGATTTTGATTTCATTACAGAGACAACAGGCCGTCTTACCCACAGCAGAGAGAGACAATGAATGCTCATCTACTACTATTTTTATAATGTAATGAGTAAACTCCAAGGGCTTGTTTATTCTCTACATTCCTCCTTGCCAATCTAGATTTGAAGTTATACAATCTCTAGTGGTTTGTACATAAAAACTTAATAATACAATTAACCCCTTGCCTGGCATGGTCGCACCAGATGCAACCACACCAGGCTGGGCTTTCCCTGACATGGTTGCATCTGATGTGACCAGTCAGAAACCTCACTGTGCAGCAGCAGGAAGTGAAGCTGTCTGCAATTGCTGCTCTCAGAGAGACCTCTGGTCCCTCCACTTCCTGGTTCCCTCCCCTCCAGTGTCTGCCGTGCTGCCAATCATTGCTGGTCAGTCAGCACGGCAGCACCCTCATCCAGCGGCTGCAGACATTAGCAGCCGCTGGGGAAATATAACAAAAACACAGCCCCTCACCTTCCTGAAAGGATTTGGGGGCTACTGAGTGGCACATGCCTAAAACGAGAAGTCATGATGGTCACGATGTCCCAATCATCAATTAGGATATATATGGTCTATAATCAGTGGTGCAAGTGTGTGGGTACGGGTGGGTATGGCGTACCCATAAGAATTTAGCCGTGTGTACGCCGTACCCACACCGACGGGCCGCCGCTCCTCTTCCCTCCCTCCCTCTGCTGCTCCCCGCCGTCCCCGCCGCACCGCTGCTGATGTGAGGGAAGGAGAGCACAGCCTGCGCCTCTTCTTCCCCTCAGTCTCCGGCGGGTGTCTCAGTTTAATTCAGCGCCGATCCGTGAGCCAATCAGAGCTCGCACCACGAGCTCTGATTGGCTCACAGATCAGCGCTGAATTAAACTGAGACACCCGCCGGAGACTGAGGGGAAGAAGAGGTGCAGGCTGCGCTCTCCTCCCCTCACACAGACAGGACGGCAATAGCAGCGGCAGCGGTGAGCAGGGGAGGGGGGGCATGTATACCTGACACTGGGGGATATCTGGCACTGGGGGGGGGCATGTTATACCTGGCACTGGTGGATATCTGGCACTGGGGGGCATGTATACCTGGCACTGGGGGATATCTGGCACTGGGGGCATATCTGGCACTGGGGGATATCTGGCACTGGGGGGGCATGTATACCTGGCACTGGGGGATATCTGGCACTGGGGGCATATCTGGCACTGGGGGATATCTGGCACTGGGGGGCATGTATTCCTGGCACTGGGGGGGCATGTATACCTGGCACTGGGAGCATATCTGGCACAGGGGGGGACTTGTGTACTTGGCACTGGGGGATACCTGGCACTTGGAGCATATCTGGCACTGTGGCCATATCTGGCACTGCGGAGACATGTGTATCTGGCACTGGGGCATATCTGACACTGAGGGTATATCTGGCAATTGGGTCATACTTGTGTATCTTGCACTGGGGGCATTTCTGTATCTGGCACTGTGGGCATATCTGGCACTGGGGGCATACTTGTGTATCTGGCACTGGGGGCATTTCTGTATCTGGCACTGGGGGCATATCTGGCACTGTGAGGGCATTTGTGTATCTGGCACTGTGGGGCAATGTGTATCTGACACTGTAAGGCAATGTATATCTGGCACTCTGGGGGCATTTGTGTATCTGGCACTGTGGGGCAATGTGTATCTGGCACTCTGGGGACATTTGTGTATCTGGCACTCTGTGGGCATTTGTGTATCTGGCACTGTGAGGCAATGTGTATCTGGCACTGTGGGGCAATGTGTATCTGGCACTCTGGGGACATTTGTGTATCTGGCACTCTGTGGGCCATTGTGTATCTGGCACTGTGAGGCAATGTGTATCTGGCACAGTGAGGCAATGTGTATCTGGCACTATGGGGCAATGTATATCTGTCACTGTGGGGCAATGTGTATCTGGCACTCTGGGGACATTTGTGTATCTGGCACTCTGTGGGCCATTGTGTATCTGGCACTGTGAGGCAATGTGTATCTGGCACAGTGAGGCAATGTGTATCTGGCACTATGGGGCAATGTATATCTGTCACTGTGGGGCAACGTGTATCTGGCACTATTTGGGTCATAGGTGTATTTTCCCCTCCCCCATATGTGTATAACGCCCCCATTTTCATTGGCCACACCCCATGTTGCATTTGGCCACACTTATAAGGCATTTTTTCTACTTGCACCACTGTCTATAATATATATATATATATATATATATAATAGACCATATATATCCTAATCATATTGTTTTCAGTTATATATGAGTGAAATATAACTCACAGGTCTAATATATACAATTAAGAACTAACAGGCGGCACATGGCTTTGTTTTTAACATTTCTTTATTATTTTTCACTAGGACAAAACAAAACTTTTTTCCTTTGTTTGCCCATTTTTTCTACATCACATCCAACTATCTTTTATTGTTTTTATATTTCGCAATTTGTGGCCTCATATAGAGGTCAAAAAACTTCATATGAAATACTAATAAAGTTGATTCATTCCATATGGGTATTGGTAAAGTACTATAAATTGAGTGTCAACTCATATATATATAAAAAGTTTAAAGACACAGATACATTAATAATAACACTTTGTATTCATGGGAGTGAGTGCACCCACAGAAACTGAGCACTGTTCTCTTTTTCTTTTTTTGCATATATCTTAGGAACAGTGGGTAGCACCAGTCTACAGATTCATGTGTGCATGATAGACAAAATATAAAGAGACAATATCCCTGGAATTTTCAATTTATTAAAATAGGTCTGGTGTGGGACTTCCTTTTTCTTTACAAATAGACAAAGAATGCAAACATTGAAGCCACAGTGTGCAACTCAGAATCGGGACCTTTGTTTCCTGTGAATTTGACTAACACCTGAATTAACCCTCTGTGTCCATAATACTGTACATATTTGACCATTGGTATTTTATAAATTAAATTTTGTGCATAGGCAGCTGTAAATTTCCTTATTCTGTAACTTGATTCTCTTTCTTAAAATAGTTGATTACTTGATTATAAAGCACTAAGCAAAGAAGTGATAACATCAGTAGCTATTTCACTCATCTATACTGTATATATAAATGCAAAGGCCCTAACTCACTCACTCACTCACTCACTCACACACTCACTCACTCACTCACTGACTCATCACTAATTCTCTCACTTCCCAATATGTTAGGAAGCTGAAATTAAACATAGGCATTCTTCAGGTAGGAAATAGGAAATCTACGTAATTAGAATTTTAATACACCTAGGTGCATGAAGAGGGGGTTGACATAATGATGTCATTACCGATGCATGGCTTGTGTTGCGTGAACAATAACACCCAAATGGACAATCGGATCAAAATTTTAATTGCACCTCCAGTGTGTAGAATTTAATAAACTACAAAAATGGTCCTGTCACTTTTTACCTTATCTCTCACTCACTCACTCACTCACTCACTCACTCACTGACTCATCACTTAATCTCTTACTCCCTGATATGTTAGGAAGCTGAAATTTAACATAGGTATTCTTCAGGTTGAAAATGTGAAAACTACTTAACTAGAATTTAAAAAAAACTTCCCCTAAGGGAATGAAAAGGGTGTCGGCATAACAACGCCAATACCAATCTGTGGCTTGTGTTGCCTGAACGATAACTCCCAAATTGACAATTGGATCAAAATTTGGAATGCACCTCCAGTGTGTAGAATTTAATAAACGACAGTTCAAAAATGGTCGTGTCACTTTTTACAGCATCTGCTACGGGTGCTCTTCGGGTAATGCCAAGAACCATGGATTAATATTTACTTACGTTATGACATCTCAAATTTACATCTCTATAGATTTACCAAATTTTTAACACTCATTTTTATGTAAAGCCGTGAAAATCAGAAACTCCCGTCCGAAGAACAGGTAGAACAGCTAGTTATACAGTGTAAACAAACATTTTCCTCCAGCACACCACAGTGGACCAGAAAAAAAAGACATCCTACTGTACATGATAAAAATATGCAGATATCTCAGTTACATGAATTTGCAAATATATATTAACCCACAAAACATGACAAGGAATCTTTGCTCTGGTGGTCCTACACTACATCATAATAGCACCACTTTTGGTCATAGGTTTATGAATTTCTACATTGAGAGCCAACTCACCTGGCACTACAAGGTTTAGAATACTCTCCAACTTCTGATCCCATACATGCTTCTCAGTACAGTGATACACAGAATTGTGGAGATGCCATGCAGTAGCTGGTGGCTTACAAAATGTTTGCAAATGTATGTAACTGAGTTCTCTGCATTTCTGTCATCCTGTAGGAGGTAAGTCTCTTCTAGTCCACTGCAGTGGGCTGGGGGAATATGTTTATTCTTAGTGTATAATGTATTAAAGAGACACTGATACTAGCATTTCTTTACTGAAAGAGTAATGATCAAGTAATACTTTCAAGAGACAGAAACCACATAGATAATGATGAAAATTCCAGTTGCCTTTGCACAACTTGCCATTTATAAAATTCCAATGGTCAAATATGTACTTAATATGGACATAAATGGTTAGTCCAAGGATAAGTCAAGGATACAAGGAAACAAAGTGCATGACTTTGATTTGGACACTATTTTAAACAAAGTGCAAACATTTGAAAATGAACATTTATTTCAAGCACAGATATTTTTTGATAAAACATTGAATCCTACGGCATTGGGAATATGGATTATTGGTGATACAAAAACTACAAAATTATTAATTGTTGGGTGTATAAGACAAAAAATTCACATTCACTTTTTGGTTCCTTTTATTGAATTTCAAATAAAATACAACTTTTTTGGCATTTTAATTACAATTTTTTTACGTATTAGAAAGTTAAAAAGAAAATTTATTTTGTGAAAGCAGATTCTTCTAATAAGAAAATATGGTGTAATATGTGTGTAAATTACATACAAATTACATAGATATTGAAGATTGAATGGCATGAGTACTTACATAAAGTTGTCCCTTGGGGACATCCAGTAGTGGAGGGGTATAGAATTATTTTTTTGCATCAAACAGTCCAAGTCCAATGCCATCATTGTGGGTGCCAATCAGTCATGTTTGGCCTTATAAATTATGTAAATGTGAGTTTTGGAATCAAAACCAGACTATTTTGTCAATATATTTTGGCAAATATATTTGGCATTGGTCTATTTTTTTAATATGTTGGTAATCTTGAAATACAAATATATATCAAAAAAGAAATTGGTCAGAATATTTGATTTAGGAAACCATATTAGAGTTTGTCTGTTATAATTGAGCAAACATAGCCAACAGAACCACATATACTATATACATGAGACATAAATTCTGCAAATATCTAATCCAGTTTATAAAGGACCAAACTAAACAAATGAAAAACATAGCGACCATCATTTAAAAAAATAAGACATGAAAGTATAGATTCTCAGTTTACAAGAAATTGTCTAGTAAACATATTAGAAAGACTAGACAAAAAGGGCAGACGTGTATGCAAGCATATATGGCCATGTGATTCATTACTGGGCACATTGGGCATTCTGTTGCTGACTGGAATGATTGCCCAGTGCTCCCTGAGCTCCCACCACATCCCTATCCTGCCACCTGAGCTCCAGAGTAGTCTAGAGACTTCAGCCTACTCGCTGCCCAGAAGCCACAGCCTTGAGCTTAGGGCTCCCGTGGCAAGTCCTGCACCATCGTTACTGAGGGGAGCTGCCGGGTACTGCTGCTGCATGTGTGGGGCCCCACTGGCTCTTACCTAACAGACCCCACTACTGTTGTAACCCTCCTGCAACATGTGTACACGTGAGAGTGGATGGGGATGGTGCTGGAGATCACAGGGAGCTGCAATCTTGGAGCCAGTTTTACAGCCCTGATCTTCTACAGCACCTGGTCTACTCTGCTTGTGGCTGATGGGATTTATCAGGTACTTTATTTGTTTCTGCACTGGACGCTTATAGCTGGCTTCCCTTCTCTCTCCTGCAGTACAGCAGCCATCGGTGCACTCAGACCCTCCTCATTGTTTTCCACTGGACGGCTTACACCAAGATGTCGGTGTCTGTCCTAGAGCCCTGTGATTTATGAATGGCCTCCCTTTCCGTATTAACACCTGTCTACCTGTTACATATTCAGGGGTGACTTTGCACCTAACATCCAAGAGACCTTTGTGATTTCTTCATGCTTACCTGAGAACCTACCATATGCTATGCTGACCTCTCTATTTGCTGATTTTTTTTCTGTCTCAACATGCCATCCAAAAACTCTAAGTTGGACCTGGCTCCTTCAACCCTGTTAACTGCCCATAAAACTCTGGAATCAACAACTTCAAAAATGTTGCTAACATCCTCACCGCTGGCTCCTACAATTGGTCCTCCTGATCCTCCAGCCCCTGGCTCTGAGCCCCCCCTCCACAAACAGTCCAATCACCATCCGCACATTTCACTAAATGGTTCAGGCCCCCCATGCAGACTTTACTGTTTACTTTCAATCCTCTGTCTATCAACTTTTTAGCGGGAGGTGTCTGGCTTTGGTGATCGCACCAACCACGTGGAGAACACTATGCTGGAGCTGATGACTTCCAAAAATGAGATCCTAAACTCTCACAATGCTTTCCTTACAGAATTCTCAGCAGTTAAAGACAAGCTGACTGATGTAGAGTACAGTTCCATACAGAATAATATCAAGATTCGAAAATTGCGGTTTTCAATGATGCTCTTTGTGATTACACTTAGACCCTCTTCCAGAAGCTTCTCCACTCCTCTCGAGACAGGTATTTCATTATTGATCAGATTCACAGACTGTGAAAACCTCACTCTGCTCCCAACAATGCATAATAAGATACACTTCTTAGGGTACATTTCTTTCACATTAACACGGGTATCATAAAAGCGTCTCCACTGGTGGATGGTATGAAAGTCCTGGGTAATCTTCAGCTCTTTAGAAGGAAGGTTATCCAGCGCTCATGTAGGTGGGTATTTGATTTGCCCTAAGGCTGCTACCTATTTGCAGAAGTTCCTCAAACTTCGATAATGGTAGGTACAATATGGGGTTAGGTGCGCCAAGGGGACAAATTTGTGCTTATTTGAAAGGGATGATGTTTGAAATGATACTCAAACTAATTGTTGAATCTCACAATGGTGTTCTTTATTTTGGTCAGAAAATGGGGGGGGGGAGGGGTGGTATCGGATATGGAGGAAAGGGGAGTGAAAGAGCTGGGGGGAGGGGGAATGGAAAAAGGTTGTAATAAATAAGCTGTAAATGTAGCAATATCCGTATTGGCGGATATGTTTTTTTGGTTAATATAACGTATTGGAGGCACTCAGGTCAGTGGCGTCCCACCTCTGTAGTGCCTAGAGTCTTGTAATGCTGTCCAGAGCCTGTGTGTGGTAAATTTGTTTGGTCAGAAAAAAATGTGGAAGAATTGCAGCAAAAATGGTGGGGGTCCCCCCGGAGGGTCGGTGCGGCAAGGGGTCCTGGTGATCACTAAGGGTTAGGTAATGAGGGCTCCGGACATACCGTCCGCCCCTGGGCTCTGTCAGTACACAGTGTCGCTCTTTTGAGAACACTGTGACTATCTGTGCCAATTGGGGAAGCGGTCACCGTCTTGGAGAGGGAGAAGGACGACTGCTTCTAGCCCTGCTGGGCTGTCTGCCGTGTCCTTTCCTCTCCTACAGAGTCCCTTACCTTGTCCTCGTAGTCCCGTCTCGTTCCCTCTTGCCGGCGGCCTTCTCCGTTCTTCTTCGGCGGCGTTGTCCTCTTCCTTCCGGGTTGCTCCGATCACGTGATCAGGGTGCGAGGTCGCGATGTGTTCGGTCCGTGAAGCGGCGGCTCCCTCTCTTCCGTTTTCGTTTGCTTTACGGCTCTGTTTGTCTGGAGGTTATATTGAATATTAAAGTCGTGGATAAAAGCAAGGTGCTATGGTTCCAACGCGTATCGGCCCTTTCTGGCCTTCGTCAGGGAATCTTGTTCGGCCATGTTTGTTGTGGGCTATTTAGCCCATCTTGGAAAAAGGTCTGCAAAACTCTTATGCACACTGGTATCCACAATCACCCTTCCCCTGCAGCCTGTGTTTTCATATACATGCCCTCCAACTAATTGAACCTGCTCCTCAGACCGCCCCCAAATCAGGACCAATGAAAAAGAGAGACCTTTTTCCAAGATGGGCTAAATAGCCCACAACAAACATGGCCGAACAAGATTCCCTGACGAAGGCCAGAAAGGGCCGATACGCGTTGGAACCATAGCACCTTGCTTTTATCCACGACTTTAATATTCAATATAACCTCCAGACAAACAGAGCCGTAAAGCAAACGAAAACGGAAGAGAGGGAGCCGCCGCTTCACGGACCGAACACATCGCGACCTCGCACCCTGATCACGTGATCGGAGCAACCCGGAAGGAAGAGGACAACGCCGCCGAAGAAGAACGGAGAAGGCCGCCGGCAAGAGGGAACGAGACGGGACTACGAGGACAAGGTAAGGGACTCTGTAGGAGAGGAAAGGACACGGCAGACAGCCCAGCAGGGCTAGAAGCAGTCGTCCTTCTCCCTCTCCAAGACGGTGACCGCTTCCCCAATTGGCACAGATAGTCACAGTGTTCTCAAAAGAGCGACACTGTGTACTGACAGAGCCCAGGGGCGGACGGTATGTCCGGAGCCCTCATTACCTAACCCTTAGTGATCACCAGGACCCCTTGCCGCACCGACCCTCCGGGGGGACCCCCACCATTTTTGCTGCAATTCTTCCACATTTTTTTCTGACCAAACAAATTTACCACACACAGGCTCTGGACAGCATTACAAGACTCTAGGCACTACAGAGGTGGGACGCCACTGACCTGAGTGCCTCCAATACGTTATATTAACCAAAAAAACATATCCGCCAATACGGATATTGCTACATTTACAGCTTATTTATTACAACCTTTTTCCATTCCCCCTCCCCCCAGCTCTTTCACTCCCCTTTCCTCCATATCCGATACCACCCCTCCCCCCCCCCATTTTCTGACCAAAATAAAGAACACCATTGTGAGATTCAACAATTAGTTTGAGTATCATTTCAAACATCATCCCTTTCAAATAAGCACAAATTTGTCCCCTTGGTGCACCTAACCCCATATTGTAATCTTCAGCTCTTCCCAAACATCACAGTCCATACCATTAATAAAAGACAGTCCTTTCAGCCCAATACTATTGCACTTAGGGTCAAAAACATCTGCTATCATTGTAATCCCTGTAAAGTGCCTCATCCGTAAACATGTATCCTCTTATATTGTTTCTACTTTGGAGGCTCAGTTCAAACTCCTTGAGGAATGTCGAATCTCTGTTTATAATGTTCATCCTAACTCAGCTCTCCCTTTTCAATCAGAATGTACTTTGTTGGGCTGAAATAGTGATTTTACTTCTGCTAGATGTCATCTTTGTGTTCCCAGCAGACATGTCACTGCTTTAGGGAGCTATACCCCATTTATGCTAGATTCTACTGACTGTTCTACCCCATGGATATTGCTTGCAGCATTACCTAAGGTACTGGATGGTTTACTTTGTACTCATGGCCTGCGAGAGTGTGGTCGGCTTGTTGCAAATATCTTTTTTTATTTATTTCATTGCTATTTTTGTTTTGGACACTATGACATTACCCAATGGGTTTCTGTTATATATAGTCTCTATTTAACCTACAGTGTCCATTCTTACCCGATTTTTGTGAATTCTCTGTTATGCCTCTGCAATTTTTCACTAGACATTAATTCTATAGCATTCATTATGGTTTATGTTTATTAAGTCTGTGTTTAATATATATATTTTTTGGTATGGTCTCACGGGTTACCTAGTTTTCCATTTTTTTTTCAGCAACTACTGTGGCGGAGTTTCCTGGCTAGATGAATTTTTTTTATCCTTCCCCCTTTTTCACTAGTTTTGAGTCCTACCCTTTTTTCTCTCATGAGACTGTCTCACCTGCATTATTATACTATACTTCACATATGTCCCATGCTAATTTGGCCTATTTATCAGCAGCGCTAATAAGTTAATGGAAGTCCTGGACAAGAAAATAGCCAGCAGTGGGTGACAGGGAGAGGGTGATGCCAGAGAGAGGTTGACAGCAGTGGGTGACAGGGGTGGGTGACACAGGGGAGAGGGTGAAAGGAAAAGCATGATGCCAGGAAGAGCATGACACCAGGGAGAGGGTCACCAGGGAGAGGGTGACAGCAGTGGGTGATGCCAGGGAGAAGGTGACAGGGAGGGAGATGCCAGGGAGAGGGTGACAGCAGTAGGTGATGCCAGGGAGAGGGTGGCAGCAGTGGGTGATGCCAGAGAGAGGGTGACAGGGAGGGTGACATCAGGGAAGGGGTGAAAGCGGGGACAGGGTGAAGGGGAGGGTGACGCCATAGAGAGGGTGATAGCAGTGGGTGATGCCAGGGAGAGGGTGACCCCAGGGAGGGGGTGATAGCAGTGGGTGACACCAGGGAGAGGATGGCAGCAGTGGGTGATGCCAGGGAGATGGTGACACCAGTGAGGGGCTGACAGCAGTGAGTGATGACAGGGAGAGGGTGGCAGCAGTGGATGATGCCAGGGAGAGGGTGATGCCAGGGAGAGGGTGACAGCAGTGTATGATGCCAGGGAAAGGGTGGCTGTAGTGGGTGACAGGGATAGGGTGATGCCAGGGAAAGGGTAACAGCAGTAGCAGCAGGTGAGAGTGTAAAAGAGAAAAGTAAAGGATAATGGGAACAGACAGTGAATGACAAGTATAGTGGTATTTACTTACATGGACCTTAGCCTAGAACTGCGGGGTTCGCCAGTGACAGCCTGAAAAGGAATCCAGGGTTGGGAGAGAGAGAGTGAGAGAAGAGGAGAGAAGTGGGTGATCATGGCCCCTCTCCACCTCTGGCCAGATTAGACTCACTGGGGTATATTTACTAAGGTCCAATTTCATTTGAGTTGGCTTTTTTTTCTAAGTGTGATCTTGTGAATTTACAAAACTCAAATCTCGGCAGTGTTGAGGCTATTCATATTGAGATACACTGCCGACCACACAAATACGAATCAATAGACCATCATTCAAACATGGCTGTTATTTAATAGAACTCAGTAATTTACTAAGAATTTGTATTCTCAATCACTGCCGATAATAGCCAAACACTGCAAACACTGCTGGGAAAGCATGGAATTCATTAAAAAATGGAGCTTTCAAATAGACCTGCTTTTTGCTGTCGTGTTGTGATAGTCATGTATGAATCAGTGAGATCCGTGCATGCTTATCTGTTGTAAAGGATGTGAATGGGTTAAAAGTTAAAAAAAGAAATGCGTGGGGTCCCCCCTCCTATGTATAACCAGCTTTGGGCTCTTTGAACCGTTCCTGGTTGTTTAAATACTGGGAAAAAATTGGACAGGGGTTCCCCGTATTTAGACAACCAGCACCAGGCTCTTAGTCCAGTCCTGGTTCTAAAAATATGGGGGACAAACGATGTAGGGGTCCCCCAAATTTTCAAAACCAGCACCGGGCTCCACTAGCCAGGGAGATAATGCCACAGCCGAGGACAATTTTATATTGGTCCCTGCAGCCGTGGCATTACCCCCCAACTAGTCACCCCTGGCCGGGGTTCCATGGAGGAGTGACATAGTAACATAGTAATTAAGGTTGTAAAAAGACAATTGTCCATCGAGTTCAACCTATTTGTGGTCTCCTATGCAGTCTTATTACAGGACTAGTTATTTTTATGTTAGGACTAGTTATATTAATTATAATGCATGCCTACGCACCATAACCCTGAATATTTTTATCCAATAGGAATTTATCTAACCCATTCTTAAATGGTGTTGAATTAGTCCACCATTACTACTCTCTCAGGCACGGAATTCCAAACACGTATTGTCCTTACTGTGAAAAAACCTTTTCCCCTCAATGTGCGGAAACTCCTCTCCTGTAACCTAATCGAGTGACCACGTGTCCTCTGTGCTGATCTTATAGAAAACAGGTCCCTCCCAAGTTCTGTGTATTGACCCCTTATATATTTGTAGATGTTGATCATGTCCCCTCTTAGTCTCCTCTTTTCCAATGTAAATATGCCTAGCCTTGCAAGCCTTTCCTTGTATTCCAGCGTCTCCATGCCCTTGATTAGTTTGGTCGCCCACCTCTGAACCTTTTCTAGCTCCAGGATATTATTTTTGTAATATGGTGCCCAAAATTGCACACAGTATTCAAGATGTGGTCTCATTAGTGATTTATATAATGGGAGTATAATACTCTTGTCCCTTGCATCAATTCCCCATTTTATGCATGCTAATATCTTATTAGCCTTCTTTGCTGCACTCCTACTTTGGGTACTGCTGCTTAATTTGCTATCTATGTGAACCCCTAGGTCTTTTTCCAGTACAGAATCCCCTAATATTATCACATTTAGTATGTAGGTGTAATTATTGGTCTTGCCCCCACAGTGCATTACCTTACACTTGTTTGTAGTGTATCTCATTATCCATTTTGCCGTCCATGCTACCAGTTTAGTTAAGTCGTTCTGAAGAGACTCAGCATCCCCCTCCATATTTATAAACTTACACAATTTGGTATCATCTGTGAAAATTGACACCATGCTCTCTAGACCTACTGTTAGGTCGTTGATGAAAATGTTGAACAAAAGTGGTCCGAGTACAGACCCTTGTGGTACACCACTTAGTAATTTAGTCCAATTTGAAAATGATCCATTGACCACAACGCGCTGCTCCCTATTATCTAACCAATTACCGACCCAAGTGCATATTGTGCTCCCTAGACCTATTTCTTGTAGCTTATAGATAAGACGCATGTGTGGTACAGTGTCGAAAGCTTTGGCAAAGTCTAAAAAGATTACATCCACCTCCTTACCCTGATAAAGGTTCGCACTTACTGTTTCAGAAAAGCCAAGTAAGTTGGTCTGATATGATCTGTCCTTCACAAATCCATGTTGGTTCCTTTTAATGACCTTATTTGCTTCAAGGAACTTTTGAATACTGGGGGTAATTCCAAGTTGATCGCAGCAGGAATTCTGTTAGTAGATGGGCAAAACCATGTGCACTGCAGGGGGGGGGGGGCAGATATAACATGTGCAGAGAGAGTAAGATTTGGGTGGGTTATTTTGTTTCTGTGCAGGGTAAATACTGGCTGCTTTATTTTTACACTGCAATTTAGATTGCAGATTGAACACACCACATCCAAATCTAATTCTCTCTCCACATGTTAAATCTGCCTCCCCTGCTGTGCGCATGGTTTTGCCCAACTGCTAACAGAATTCCTGCTGCGATCAACTTGGAATTACCTCCACTGTCCCTTAGAATACCATCCAATACTTTCCCCACTATAGATGTAAGACTAACTGGTCTATAATTACCTGGTTCAGCTTTGCTCCCTTTTTGAATATCGGCACTTCCTCCGCTATACGCCAGTCTTTGGGAACCATACCCGATTTAACCGAATCCATGAAGATCAAAAATAGAGGTCTTGCTAGTTCAGCGTGCAGCTCCATAAGAACCCTCTGGTGAATTCCATCAGGACCAGGTGACTTATTAATCTTTAACTTTTTTAATCGGTCACAGACTACCTCCTCACATAAATAAGCATTTAGCAGTGGGACATTATCTTTGTTGAGATTTTGTGTTAGACCCAGCATTTGGTCCTCTCTGGTAAATACCGTTGAAAAAAATGTGTTTAGTTTGTTTGCTATGTCATTATCATTTTTGATTAAGACTCCCCTCTTGTCCTTTAAAGGGCCTATACTCTCCTTCTTTAGTCTCTTGCTGTTGATGTACTAAAAATTATTTGGGGATTCGCTTTGCTTTCCTGTGCTACTAGCTTTTCAGTTTCTACTTTAGCCGCTCTTATTCCTTTTTTGCATTTTTTGTTACAGTCCTTATAATGCTGAAATGACTCCGCATCTCCCTCAGATTTGTATTTTTTAAATGCTCATCTTTTTTTGTCCATTATTTCCTTTATATTTTTGTTAAACCACATTGGTTTGGGATTTTTATTCCTTTTTTGCTGCTGGTGGGAATAAATTTACGAGTATTATTAATTAGCAGTGATTTTAACACATCCCATTTCTCTGTAGTATTTTTTCCATGAAACAGAATTTCCCATTCAATGTCCCTTAATGCTTCCTTCATCATGTCAAAGTTGGCTTTGCTAAAGTTTAGAGTCCTAGTTGAGCCAGTACAGGACTGCTTATGAAAACTGATATTGAATGTGACCATATTGTGGTCGCTGTTACCTATGGGCTCTCCTACTTCAATATATGGGCTCTTGCCTTAAATCAAGAGGTCCCCATCCTCCAGGCACCCAAGGGCCATGGGTGAAGCCCGAGGCTGTCCCCAGTACCCCTGGGTGGTGGGTGCTTTGCTGATAGCCATAAGTGTGTTAAAAAAAGGATATTGTTTTGTTAGAGAATCACAAGTACCAGCATAGGGGGAAATAATGGGCCCGCTGGTACCTGTAGTTCTACAACACAAAAAATACCCAAATAAAAACACAACACATATCTTGAAAGTAAAAATTTATTAAAACACACTTATGCACTGATGCATACTTACCTACATCCCTCGCTGAGAATCACATCCACTTGTCCAGTAGAATCCAATAGGGGTACCTGTAAAAATGAGAGAGATTACTTACCTACATCCCACGCCGAGAATCACGTCCACCTGTCTAGTAGAATCCAATAGGGGTATCTGTAGAGAGAGAGAGAGAGAGAGAGAGAGAGAGAGAGAGAGAGAGAGAGGCGGCACACAAGTTGCTCGTTAAAAGACTTCCCTCCAAATGTACTCGGCCTCCTCTTATATTAGCAGGGCCCCACTGCTATAGAATGCATACATTTCTATAGCAGTGGATCCTTGCTAATGCAAGAGGAGGCCTGAGTGCATAGGGAGCGAAGTTGTTGGATGTTCTATTTCTTAAAATTATGAGACTTTGAGAACAATGAGAGAGAGAGAGATAGAGAGAGAAAGAGAGACTACCTTGCCGTCCGGTCTCCAGCATCATCGGGCCAACGCGGGGACAAATCGACACAGGGGGAAGGGGAGGCGGAAGGCATCGGAAATGAAGCTGTGGGTGAGAAGGAAGCAGCCACCTCACATCCCGGTGGGGTTACATAGGAGGAGGTTAATGTGTCGGGGGACAGAGCGACACTGGGAGGGGGTATGGAAGGCATCGGAAATGCAGCTGTGGGTGGGGAGGAAGCGGACGACTCACATCTGATCGGGGTGACATAAAAGGAGGTTACTATGCCGCAGGACAGAGCGACACAGGAGGGGGAGGCAAAAGTCTCCGCACATGCAGGTGGATCCCGCTAGGGTAACGGAGGATGTGGAGGAGAGAGGGGTGCGCACTTATACCGCAGCTTATGGGTGATTGGACCAGCTTTTTTGGATTTCAGTTTCATCTGTATGCAGATGATACTCAAATCTACCACTCCTCCCCAGATTTGTCACCATCTGTATTAGTCCGTGTCACTGAATGCCTTTCTGCCATTTCATCATGGATCACACCTCGCCACATCAAACTTAATATTTCCAACAGAGTTATTTATATTTCTACCATCCAGTAGCAGTTACCAACCTGATATCTCTATCACTGTTGAGAACTCAGCAATCAATCCTACCCCACAAGTTCGCTGCCTAGGCATCATTCTTGACTCTGAACTGTCCTTTGTTCCCCATCTGTCTCAAAATTATGTTACATACACCTAAGAGACATATCCAAGATATGACCATATCTTACACAAGACAACGCAAAAACTCAAATCCATGCTTTCATTATCTCCTGCATAGATTATTGCAATAATCTTTTTACTGGTCTTACCAAAATGAGACTCTCACCACTAAAATCCATTCTGAATGCTGCTGCAAGGCTAATTTTCCTTGCTAGATGTTCATCATCTGCAGATCCACTCTGTAAGTCCCTCCATTGGTTACCTGTATACTACCATATTACATTTAAAGTACTTTTACTCACACACAAGGCCATTAACAAAACTACAGACTGTACATCTCTTGGCTTATTTCAAAATTTCTCTCAACCCGACCTCTCGGCTGTTCACAAGATCTATGTCTCTCATCCACACTCATTATTTGCTCCCATTCACAATTGCAGGACTTTCTTTGGGCAGCACCCACTCTGTAGAATGAGCTACCATGCACAATAAGAATCTCCTCTAGTCTCCAAACCTTCAAGAATTCCCTGAAAATTCACATCTTCAAGCTAGCTTATCCAGAACCGCTCACTCAACCTTCATAAGTTTACCTATCCAGTTACATCGTCTCTGTACAGTCCACACATAGCCTCACATATTCTCTCGCCTCTGTACAGTCCACGCATATCTTCACATATTTTCTCTTTCGTCACTCTCCCATCCTCCTGACCCCAGGCCAACATCACAGTGTGATCTTTTCATACAGCCCACCAAGAGCCTTGCCTTCACATTTCTTACTGGTTACATGTATGTACCACTACTCTAGCAGATTTGTTTTCCCTTTATTCCTACAGTAATTACTTTTTGTGATCTATACACAAAATATGGGCTTAGGCCCTCAAACTAGTTCTTTTATCTTCTACAATGCCACTGGGGTGATACGATGGCGTCCACCCAATATGTCTTTTCTCTACCCTTACTCAAAATTTTAACTAGACTTACCACCCCCTCCTCCCATGGAGCTCTATTCTTTTGGTATGGTTATCTTTTCCCTCCTGGCCCCTTTGACAAATCCCTCATTTACATGCAATGGGAGCAGGAACCATCTTACCTATTTTTCACTGTTTCCTTATACTAACCACACTAAAATGCATGCAAACTCCTTCATAAATTATAGTTGATCCCTATAAAACTATATTGATTTCAGCATATATCCTTTAAATACTGTTGGTATTTATGCCACCAGCACAAAACAATACTACTTATCTTTTGGGACTGTCCTGTCCTAGACCACTTTTAGGGTGAGGTGTATTCCCTTATAAATAATGTATTGAATTTTTATTTCTCTAGATCCTAGCTTTGCTCTAAGGGTATCTACTAGTGGTCCCTAAGGTTGCTTGCTATGTCCTTGAACATATCTTTATTGCATCTATCACAACTAGCACCCAACACTGGAAATCCCCATCTTCAAAATCCAATTTCACTTTGAGATGAAAACCAGATATTTCCTATTTTCCATGTCCTTCTCTGTCCCATTTTTTAAATGGCTTCCCTAACACACCTACAGTACAGTATATCACAGAGGTAAGAGAGCTCCTTCCAAAGGCTTGGTTACAATCGGTCCCTTTCCTTCACCCAATCTGTATGAAACTCTAACAGCTGAATCTCCCACCTGAAGGGCTGCTGTATATTACTGTGTGTCTCATAACATGTTATATTTCTTGTTTTTACTATGCTCATGGCCTGTTTTTTTCTTGTCTCTACCTATTTTTCTTTAAATTTTGCACTAGTTACCAGCCAGTCAAAATGATCGAGCAACACAACAATGGGGGTAATTCCAAGTTGATCGCAGCAGGAAATTTTTTAGCAGTTGGGCAAAACCATGTGCACTGCAGGGGGGGCAGATATAACAAGTGCAGAGAGAGTTGGATTTGGGTGTGGTGAGTTCAATCTGCAATCTAAATTCCAGTGTAAAAATAAAGCAGCCAGTATTTACCCTGCACAGAAACAAAATAACCCACCCAAATCTAACTCTCTCTGCAGATGTTATATCTGCCCCCCCTGCAGTGCACATGGGGGGTCATTCCGAGTTGTTCGCTCGGTAAAAATCTTCGCATCGCAGCGATTTTCCGCTTAATGCGCATGCGCAATGTCCGCACTGCGACTGCGCCAAGTAAATTTGCTATGCACTTAGGAATTTTACTCACGGCTTTTTCTTCGTTCTGGCGATCGTAATGTGATTGACAGGAAATGGGTGTTACTGGGCGGAAACAGGCCGTTTTATGGGCGTGTGGGATAAAACGCTACCGTTTCCGGAAAAAACGCAGGAGTGGCTGGAGAAACGGGGGAGTGTCTGGGCGAACGCTGGGTGTGTTTGTGACGTCAAACCAGGAACGACAAGCACTGAAATGATCGCAGATGCCGCGTAAGTCTGGAGCTACTCAGAAACTGCTACGAGGTGTGTAATCGCAATATTGCGAATACATCGTTCGCAATTTTAAGATGCTAAGATTCACTCCCAGTAGGCGGCGGCTTAGCATGAGCAAATCTGCTAAAATCCGCTTGCGAGCGAACAACTCGGAATGACCCCCATGGTTTTGCTCAACTGCTAACAAATTTCCTGCTGCGATCAACTTGAAATTACCCCCAATAATGTCAGCTACAGGGGCTGTGCGCGCCCAAAAGGAGCAATACTTGAATTTAGTGGTTGCCAGTGTGTAATACACTCAAATTCCTCCCCTAGGATTAGCATTAGCCTTGTATTATATAGGATTGTGTACTGCATGCTGTTTGATATTATGCATTTTAATGTTCTGTCTTATGCCATCCCTTTCCCCTCTTATCCTTCCTTCTGTACTCATTTTCATTTTCTGTATGACTAAGGATAACTAACAGTATATTTACAGTACATATATGAGTATATTTAAAGTTACTTGTATTCATGCTACCTCCCTCAGCTTACACCACACAACTGGCCTCAGTACAGATGGGTCCTCTATTATCTTGACTGTTTCTGCACCTAGACAGTGATTTAGTCATGCCTAGGTGATAGCGTAGGTTGCTGAGTTTAATCACGGACAGGCGCGTTGAGGCATGACTAGAGACTCAGCATGCAATACACATCTCTACCACTGGGTGGCCAATGCTCCACTAATCCAGTACTTTAGTTTGAATAGTGGTGGATTGATCTACAAGCTCTGGCAAATGGTCAGTGATGACTGTAATGTTAATATACAGTCCTGTACTGCATAGTGTACACACAGATGTGACGAATGGTCAGACGGAGAGATTAAAAAAAAATAGTTTATTCAGACGCAAATGAATGTGTTAAAACACTTGTGAATGCAGATGCAACTAATGTGTGAACACTTGTGAATGCAGACGCAACTAATGTGTGAAAGGAATAATGTAGCTCATTGACTTTACAGAATGTATAGTGCACTAAATGAGTGTCCGAGTCCCCTAACGGCATAAATTAACAATTAGTGCACTGTACATACTGTAAAGTCAATGAGCTACATTGTTCCTTTCACACATTAGTTGCGTCTGCATACACAAGTGTTTTAAAACCTTTATTTGCATCTGTATAAACTATTCACACAGTGATTTGGCATCCAGGAACTTAGGGAGGAGCTTTTATCTCTCCCCATTATACTTAGTACTAGGGAATTTGGACTCTCACATATCCCTAACATCAATAGACCATACTGTATCTGTAACACATTCAGTTGCATCTGTATATGCTGTACTATTTGCATATGTGCTGTATATACTGTTATATACTGTATGACATGCTGTAGCATATTGTAGCATAATGAGACACACCGGTAAAGTAGTTCTTGCGCTGTAGTTCAGTATTGTATTTTAATGGAGACCACACGCATGCACATTGGTGATTTTAAAAAGCAACGTCTGGTGGATGATCTTAGGTATTACACTCAAAGGTAACGCCAAACGCACTGTGCGCCTCCATTTGAATAGGCGCGCCTCCTTGCTCCCAGTCACGCTGCATATGCCCGATTGTGACTAACACCTCAGTCAAGATAACGGAGGACCCATCTGTATATAGACCTTTCCTCTAAGGAGATCCAACAAGCAGTTCAATAGCTACATTGGTCCATGGCCCCTGTCTTGGTTGGATTTACTGCCTTACAATATACTGTGTCACAAACAATTCCTATAGCCCCTGACTCATGGGCTCCTCATATAATGTAACTCTTTACAGCATCCAAGTATACTAAAATAACTTAAAGACGTGCTGGTAGCACCATTGATCGAATTATTCAACCAGACATTAGCTACAGGAGTAATTCCAGAGGACTGGAAAAGAGCAAATGTAGTCCCACTGCACAAAAGTGGAAGCAAGGAAGAGGCAAACAACTACAGACCAGTGAGTCTTACATCAGTAGTAGGGAAATTGATGGAAACACTCTTAAAAGAAAGAGTTGTAGATTATCTCAAATCTGGCAATTTAGAGGATCCCAAACAGCATGGATTCACTGGGGGGAGATCATGTCAAACAAATCTTATTTACTTTTTTGACTGTGTGACTGAAGTGATGGATAAAGGTGGAGCCATGGATATAGCTTATCTAGACTTTAGTAATGCTTTTGACACTGTTCCATATCGCAGACTGCTAAGTAAACTTGAAAGTTTGGGATTGGATATTAGGATTATTGAATGGATAAGATCTTAATTGAAGGATAGAAAACAGAGAGTTGTGGTAAATGGAGTGCATTCACAGGAGGGAAATGACACCAGTGGAGTAACCCATGGATCTGTACTTGGACCAGTGCTTTTTAATATCTTTATTGGTGACATTGCAAATGGCATTAAAAGGAAAGTATGCCTTTTTTGCAGATGACACAAAGGTATGCAACAGGGTAGACACACCAGGTGGGGTAAAACAAATGACTTAGGATCTAGGTAGACTAGAGGAATGGTCAAGAGTGTGGCATTTACAGTTTAATGCCAAAAAATGCATAATCATGCACTTGGGTCTCCAAAATGCAAAAGCTAAATGTAGTATTAATGGCACTATACTGGAAACTACTAAGGAGGAAAAGGATCTAGGAGTCACTATTTCAGATGACTTAAAGGCAGGTACGCAATGTAACAAAGCAATGAGGAAGGCTAGTCAGATGCTTGGCTGCACTGGGAGAGGAATCAGCAGCAGAAAGAAAGAAAGAAGTAATAATGCCACTGTATAGGTCACTGGTACGGCCACATCTAGAATACTGTGTTCAATTCTGGAGGCCATATCTTCAAAAGGACATTAATACATTAGAAACTGTACAAAGAAGGGCAACTAAAATGGTGCATAGCACAAACATCACAAAACATACCCAGAAAGACTAAGAAATCTCAATATATGTAGTTTGGAGCAGAGAAGGGAAAGGAGGGACATGATAGAAACTTTTAAATATATCAAGGATTTTAACAAAGTCCAGGAGGGAAACATTCTCCAAATGAAGAGAAGCAATAGGACACGAGGACATGCACTGAGACTGGAGGGGGGAGGTTCAGGGGAAATTTGCAGAAAAATTACTTCACAAAAAGGGTAGTGGACAAGTGGAATAGCGTCCCATCAGAGGTGGTAGAGGCTAAGACAGTAGAGCAATTTAAACATGCATGGGAAAGACATAAGGATATCCTTACAAAGAAATAAGGATCAAATAAGGTTAGAGATAAAAAAATAATGTAAAAAAAGGGCAGACTAGATGGGCCAAGTGGTTCTTATCTGCTGACAAATTCTATTTTTCTAAATGCCTGGCAGTGCCAACAGCCTTTTCCCATACCACCTGGTCATTTCTACAGAAAACTTTACTGAGCATGGGATTCAAGAGTACTTTCTTTAAAGGGCTTCCAGCCCTATACCATACCTTTGTCTCCATCTTAGTGAACAACTTTTCTTCATATGCCTCTCAGATTAATAATGTAACCCATCAAATATTCACGTTACCTGCTGTTTACAATGCAACTCCTATCTTCCCAGGGTTCATTGAACTTGAATGTTTCTGACATCTCTGTCAGACCAAAGAGAAGCAAGTGGGAATTAGAGGTCGACGCACTGGTAAAGCCACTAAACACGTCAGTGGCTATTAGTAAATCTAATATTACCGGAGTAATTGATTGGGGCACTCAATATGTGTAATAGGGATAAATGTCAGTTAATAAAAGTCAAAATTCCATGATTGACTATTTACAGTATGATCTTGGGGTCTGACAGAGATAAAACAAAGAAAAGGAAGAAAACTCTTTTGTTTGGGGAACTGTTATAAATGAATTCTGTTAAAATATAAATTTTTATATGTGGACTAACAAATAGACACAACAAACATAAAACATTTATATAATAAAAGGCCAACTACCTGTTTATCTCAAATTCTCATCAATGGTGCCAATTATAAGTTATATAACTGTCAACATCCTTCCAAAACAGTATTATGTATTATTGCTATAATTAGACGTATTGCCACATGTGTGTTTCTAAACTGCTCTGCTGTCGGACTTAATGCTTCTATTATAATAATATTCCTTTGATTTATATCATCCCAAGTCCAAGTAGCAAAAGGCACATTATATTTTCATATGCAGGATGAGAATTGTCATTACAGTCTCCTACCTATTCTTGTTGCAAAAACAGGCTTCTGCATCATAATACAGGATATGGCTAAGCAAGTATATATTTTATTGTAATAGCTTTCATTTGTTGTAAATAAAATATTACATTCTGATTATGTGACTCCTCAGGCCATAACCACTGTGGTCACATAAATATAAGTACAGTGACTCCTCAGGCCATACATATAAGCACAGTAACTCCACAGGCTGTTCTCCACTGTTTTCACATAATTATAAGTACTTTGACTCTGCAGGCTATACTCCACTGCTTTCACATAAATATAAGTACTGTAACTCCTCAGGAGTAACCGCTGTGTTCACATAAATATAAGTACTGTGACTCATCAGGCCATACACACCATGTTCACATAAATATAAGCATTGTGACTGCACAGGCAGTACTCCATTGCTTTCACATAATTATAAGTACTTTGCCTTTCAGGCTATACCCACTGTGGTCATATAAATGTAAGCATTGTGACTCCACAGGCTGTACTCCATTGCTTTCACATAATTATAAGTACTTTGCCTCACAGGCTGTACCCACTGTGGTCATATAAATATAAGTACTGTGACTCCTCAGGCCATAACCACTGTGTTCACATAAATATAAGTACAGTGACTCCTCAGGCCATACATATAAGCACAGTAACTCCACAGGCTGTACTCCACTGTTTTCACATAATTATAAGTACTTTGACTCTGCAGGCTGTAATCCACTGCTTTCATATAAATATAAGTACTGTAACTCATCAGGAGGTAACCACTGTGTTCACATAAATATAAGTACTGTGACTCATCAGGCCATACACACCATGTTCACATAAATATAAGCATTGTGACTGCACAGGCTGTACTCCATTGCTTTCACATAATTATAAGTACTTTGCCTTTCAGGCTGTACCCACTGTGGTCATATAAATGTAAGCATTGTGACTCCACAGGCTGTACTCCATTGCTTTCACATAATTATAAGTACTTTGCCTCACAGGCTGTACCCACTGTGGTCATATAAATATAAGTACTGTGACTCCTCAGGCCATAACCACTGTGGTCACATAAATATAAGTACAGTGACTCCTCAGGCCATACATATAAGCACAGTAACTCCACAGGCTGTTCTCCACTGTTTTCACATAATTATAAGTACTTTGACTCTGCAGGCTATACTCCACTGCTTTCACATAAATATAAGTACTGTAACTCCTCAGGAGTAACCACTGTGTTCACATAAATATAAGTACTGTGACTCATCAGGCCATACACACCATGTTCACATAAATATAAGCATTGTGACTGCACAGGCTGTACTCCATTGCTTTCACATAATTATAAGTACTTTGCCTCACAGGCTGTACCCACTGTGGTCATATAAATATAAGTACTGTGACTCCTCAGGCCATAACCACTGTGGTCACATAAATATAAGTACAGTGACTCCTCAGGCCATACATATAAGCACAGTAACTCCACTGGCTGTTCTCCACTGTTTTCACATAATTATAAGTACTTTGACTCTGCAGGCTATACTCCACTGCTTATGATGAAGTCCTGAAGGACGAAACGTGTTGGGCATTCCATGATCCTTCCCAGACCAACCTCCTGAACCTAAGATAAGCACTTTTTACACATTTACTGCAAACTGATGTGTACCTTGTACTTTTAGATTTTTTCTTCTCTCTTAACCATATTTTTGTTCACATTTTTTATGAATTCTTATGCTTAAGCATGTTTTCTTAAACTAAAATTTTATCAGTGTTTTTTAATCGTGTAAAATAAATATGCTTTTATTTTCTATATAAAAAATATTTTTACGTTCCTTTACTATAGACACCATTGGTCGCTTGTCCCCATATTCTTGGTTTATATATATATATATATATATATATATATAAGTACTGTGAATCCACAGGCTGTACTCTACTGCATTCACACCAATATAAACACTGTCAGTCTGCAGTGTAAGTTGTCATTTGTAAAAAAAAGTTAAAATAATTACAATTCTTTTGTGTGATGTATGGTGCACCACTGCATTCTCTGAAATATAAGCAATGTCAGTCTGCAATGTGAGTTGTCATTACTATTATATTACATTACTGTTGTATCAATGAGTCATGGTGCAAAGAGAATCATGACTGGGGCAAAACTATTGCAGGATAAAATGTATTTAGGTAGGACAGAAAGAAAAGAATCAGAGAAAGGATTGCAATTTAAGTGAAAAAAGCATAAATGCTACAAAACATATGGATCAATGGGTCGACCTGGATAAGGTCAACAGTCATTAGGTTAACCACTATTGGTCATAATGGAAAAGGGTCGACACAGTAAAATAGTCGACATGGGATAAGTCAACACATTAAAAATGTTTTCATGTTTTCGGTGTCTTTTTTGCGTGACAAGACCAGGAACCCCAATTAGTGCACTGCATACCCTTGCATGGCTCGCATCACTTGCCATGCTGCAGGAAAGTTGCCTTGCTCTTCTACCTATGCACTCAGCACAAGTTACTATTCCCAATCGTAGTCCACGTGGATGGTAAAGTATGAAAAAGTAAAAACTTTTTTTTAAAGTCATGTTGACCTTTTCATGTGTCAAACTGCCCTGTGTCAATCTTTTCACTGTGTCGATCTTTTTCCCATTGCAACCTTGTACATGTTGACCAAAGTACTGTCAACCTAACATCCGGAGTAAGATGCTGCAAAATATTGCGAGAAAAAAACAGACCCTTCGGGTGACCATAGAAATGGTGGAGAAGGAAATTGGACCTTATTCAGCTTCAGTTGCAATTTTTGCTAAATTGCAAATGCTCGATTATCAGATGATTGCGCATGCATTGCGAAAGCATTGCACATGTGCAATCTGCAATTTGTGATTCATATGTGATCGCATCTTGCCAGTATGCAATTGCAGGCTGATTGGCAGGTGGCAGGCTTTAGTGAGCGTACACATGGTGTTTACAAGGAGTGGTTAGGGAAACGCAGGCATCTTATGGCCATTTTTGGGGCATGCATCTATTGTCAGCTGCGATTCCTGCTTTTAATAACATGGTGCCTGGTGTGACTGCATCATCATTATACTGAGTTGCCCTGTGTCATCCGCAACTGTCGATGGTACTTGATTTCTGAACATGCAACGCAATTATGTAACTGCATATGCAGTTTTGCAGTTGCATCAGTCGGTTTTTTTTACCTTTCTGGGCGGCTCTTCACATGCGCTCTTTAGCAGGATTAAGAAAATCCCTATTTCTGTCTTAATTGTTATTCAAGCTGAATGTCATCCATTATTTGCACTTGGGTGAACTATAGACCACTAGGACAGGAACAGGAACTGGACAGGAATCTATTGTAGGACATCAATAAAATGGCTTTAAAAGGTGAGGTCATTTTATTTATTTATTAACAGTTTCTTATATAGCGCAGCATATTCCGTTGCGCTTTACAATTAGAACAGTAATAGAACAATCTGGGTAAAAATAGACAGACAGACAGAGGTAGGAAGGCCCTGCTTGCAAGCTTACAATCTATAGGGAAATAGGCATTGATGATTCATGATCATGTGAGACTTTAATCTACCTAATGTAAATTGGGAGGGGTCTTTTGTAAGTTCTACTACAAGTGGCGAATTTCTAAATTCCTTACAGGGAGCATCTTTCTAGCAATTGGTGAGGAAGTCCACTTGCAAAGACACAATATTAGATTTAATACTCACAAATAGTGACAGGATATCAGACATATAGTATATGTAGATGAGAACCTTGGATCCAGTGACCATCAAGCAGTATGGTTTAGTAGAATGATAAATCTCATGTAAACAAAGGTGTTGGTTCTTAGGAAGGATGATTATGCAGAGATGGGGAGATGTGTTAATGATTAATTGGCAGATTTGAAGAACTTGAAAGAAGTGCGGGAAAACTCGGAAAACTTAAAAAGAGCAATAGTAAAAGCAAAATACATTTGTATCAAAAGGATTAGGAAAGGCACCAGGAAAAGGAAACCAATGTGGTTTGCAAAACAGGTATCAACTAGTGTACAAGTAAAAAGGATGGCCTTTAGAAAATGTAAGCAGACTCAAAATAATAATGACAAAGAGGTGTATCTTGCCAGAAGGAAGAAAGCTAAGAAGATGATCAGACATGCACAAGCGGAGGAGAAAAAGGTCCGGTCAGGAGACATAGAGGGCAATTTTTTTTAGTATGTAAGTGAAAAGAAATAATCAAATATATGAATAATTTGACTTAAAACAGAGAGTGAGAGTTTGGTTGAGGAAAACAAGAAAATAGCAAATCATCTAAATATACTTTCTTGCTCAGTATTCACCACAGGGAGAAGGTGCCACAGTCAATGTATAAGGGTATTCATAAAAATAAGATAGATGAGAGTATATTTAAAGAGGAGAAGGTCCAAATGGAACTCTCAGAACTGAAATTGGATAAATCAATGGGGCCTTGATGGGAAACATCAAAGAATACTAAAAAGCTTTCAGATGTGCTTGTAGCACCATTACCAGCATTATTCAATCAATTACAGGAGCAATTCCACTGGACTGGAAAAAATGAATGTAGTACCACTGTACAAAAGTGGAAGTAATGAAGAGACAAATATCTACAGACCTGTAAGCCTTACATCAGTAGTTGGGAAAGTAATGGAAACACTAATAAAATAGAGCATTGTGGAATATCTTAAATTCAACAAATTACAGGATCCCAAACAGCATGTATTTACTTGGGGGACATAATGCCAAATAAATCTAAATTACTTTTTTGACTCCATGTCTAAAATAATAGATCAAGGGGGACAATAAATGTAGCATATCTAGACTTTAGTAATGCATTTGATACAGTCCCACACCATAGACTAATAAATAAACTATAAAGTTCTGAGGAGAAAAATTATTCCAGTAGATATAGGTGTGCGCAGACACTGACAGGCGGGTGCCGCTCCGGACTCCCACCCCCTCCTTGGCATTATAGTGTTATCTCACCTCCCCTGTCCTGGTTATAGATTGCTTACCTGGGCCACCCAGGTGAGCAGTCTATGGGCCGCCCAGGTGAGCAGTCTATATCCAGGACAGGGGATGTGAGAGAACACTATAATGCTGTGGAGGGGGGGAAGTCCGGAGCAGCACCCACCTGTCAGTGTCTGAACACGCCTATGCCAGTAGACTACCCGAGGGTTCTGTTCTTGGACCAATGCTCTTTAGAATCTTTGTTGGTGACATTGCAAACTCTATTAAAGGGAAAGCATGCTTTTTTGCAGATAACACAAAGTTATGCAAATGGGCGGATGCACCAGGAGGAGTAAAAAAAAATGCTTGATGTAGACTTGAATAATAATCAAGAATGTGGCAATAACAGTTTAATGCAAAAGAAAAATGCTAAATTATGCACTTGGATCTCAAAACCCATAGGCTAAAATTAGTATCAAGGTTTCAATAATGGAAACTACTGAGGAGCAAAGGGATTTAGGATTTGGAAGTCTCTATTTCATGTGAATGAAAGACAGCAAAGTGATGTAACAAAGCAATGAGAAAGGCTAGTCAGATGCTTGGTTGTATAAGGAGAAGAATCAGCAGCAGGAAATTAGAAGTAATAATGCAACTGTATAGGTCATTGGCACAGCCTCATCTGGAATACTGTGTCCAGTTCTGGAGACCATATATCAAGAAATATATAAATACATTAGAGAGCATACAAAGAAAGGCAACTAAATGGGTGCATGACCTACAGCACAAAACTTACCCAGATAAACAAAAATATCTGAACATGTATTGTTTAGAGCAGAGAAGGGAAAGGGGGAACATGATAGAATCTATGAAAAACAACAAAGGTCTAAACTAGATACAGGAAGAAGACATTCTATATAAAAAAGAAGTAATTGAAAACAAGGTGCTGAAACTGGAGGGATGTAGATTAAGGGGACATTTAAGGTAAATGTACTTTACAGAAAGGGTAGTGGACAGGTGGGATAGCCTCCCATCATAGGTGGTAGAGGCTAAGACTGTAGAGCAATTTATACATGTTTGGGATAGTAAAAATACAGTTTTTGTAATATTATTTTTGTAATACAGTAGTTACTGTAATATTACTATTTATCAGAACATTGTCACTATTGAAACTTAGACAGAGGAGTTGCAATGATTATTTGCAAAACTAGAGAAATTCCATTTTAAGCAAATAATTTAATTGGTGCAATATTTCCCCAAAGCAGTCTTCTAGACAGAGATTACAAACTTACACCATCTTTTCTCTTAGTATTTTTGTTGCAGAAAGCATTTATTGTATTTGTAATCCCGAATAACTATCTATACCAGAGGTTCCCAAACTGTGTGCCGTGGCTCCCTGGGTGCCTCGGGACACTTGCAGGGGTGCCCTGGGTTGGTGGTGCAGGACCAATTCAAATTATTCATGGTCAATATAATAGGCAAAACCAGTGCTGGTGGCTGCCAGTCATAAAATATGTGGCCAAACAGAAGCAAGTCTTGCCCCTTACCACACAACTGACCCTAAGGATGACATATAAACGCGATCTACTTAATGTAATATTTCTTTCCAAATTTCTCAATAAGAAATTTTTGGCCTAGGGGTGCCGTGAAAAAAATTCCGATATTCTAGGGCGCCGTGATTCCAAAAAGTTTGGAAACCACTGATCTATACAATTGGCTGGAATGGAGAAATTAGTGGTAGGTTGCCCTTCATTCCACTGTTGTATTATATTGAGATTAATTCCTAAGCAGACACATTAATATAATGTTTTGTCAATATTTAATTTGTCATTACATTCTGATCTAAGATGAATATGTATTTTACAGGAACATTCTATAAAAAAATTCAGTATTAATGAGCTTTGACAGCTTTTACAAAAGACCTCTCAAGTTAGCTCCATCAAGATCAAGGGCAGCCTCCTCCAAATCCTGAAATCCATTTTTTGTATTTATTTGTACATGAAACTTCTAAGGAGTGTCACTGTTAAAAGTCAATAGGTGGGGGATACAAATAGGTCAGTTTTTTTTTGTTAGGAGAAAAAACTGGACTTTTTGCTATTTTTATGGTGAATGGGGATTCGCCCTATTCAATAGCAGAGCCATTTTTTTGCCTTGGTGAAAAATTCAGCAGGAGTTAAAAAATGTGGATCAGTTAATCCACATGTTCTCTCACCTCTTCCGGTGAAAACGCGGGCTGTGTTCGGTGATTTTGAGGCATTTTTTGCCAATGCCTTTTCAGTAAAAAAAAAAGTGAAATGGCATTTATGAAAATGCCTTAAAAAATGGGTAAAAACGGGATGCAATTGAATAGGCAGAGGGGCAAATCCAATAGCTCTGAGATTACCAGAGCTAATTGAATACTCCCCAAAAACAGGAACATTTCAGGATGCATTGGCAACAGCAAGAGTGTTGATTTCCTGTCTCAAGTATTCATATTTTGGAGGTGTATGTATGACAAGACTGCCATGATTCTTCCCTTTGGACAACTTAGGTCCTTACCAGTGACTAGTAAACATTGGTCCTATGTGCTCTTAGAGTTTATGGCTGAGCGATGTTTGATTGTAAGTTTAAAGTGCTAGTTACTATAACTAGGTATTTGTGTGTAACATGGAGTGTTAATGACGTGTACAAGGCCTAACCTCACATAGATTTAGTTTATCCTAATAATAACGTCTTAAAACTTTATCCCATATGACCTACTTATCAGTGCCTCCACTCAGGTCTTTGTAGTTGGACTAACACCCTCAAGCAGACCCGGGCACATCTTCAAGGTAAATAAACTTTGTGTGTAACAATTATTATGTAGTTACTACCTGATGCTTTCACTTCCTTCTAACCTTCAATACCAGATACATTTTATGCTAATTATTATACAGTAAGTTAAGCATCATCTATCAGGAAACATTTCTTCTGCTTCGAGGTGAAAGAAGAACAACTTGTTACTCTTTTTACTACCAGTTGACAACAATTAAACTTTTCACAACAATGTAGATTGTACAGAACTCTCTAGTTTATATAAATCTCAAAGATTTATGTTCAATATGTAGCCTCAATATAGTGCATTGTAAGCTTTCACCTCAATGGCTTATCTCATTAGCATAAAGCTCTTGTAAAATGTCAATGTGACAAAATCCCCTTACACATTTCAGCAGAGCTGTTACTGTATCCCCACACCACACTTATACACTCATATATGCTTCTCTAAACTAACAATATCCTCTATTGTAAATGACGGTCTATTATCTCTTTCTGGTGGTGCACATACAGTTGGAATCCTATTTTCATTCTGAATTTAGTAGGCTCATTCAGTACCTTTTGAGAGACTGATAGCTGTATTTACTTATATGCAGTAACTACTTAGTATAATACAAAGAAATTATTGAGCTTCGGCACAGAACCCAGTTTTATATATGTCATCACAGAAAATCCATTTCCAAGGCAAATTAAAGTTTTAACTAGATGTATACACTCAGAATCCTGTTCCAGTTGACAGGAGCACTTTAAGATTGTAGGAGGCCTGTGTGCAGCCTCCTCCATCAGGGCCCCATCCTACTGCACATGTGCAAAACACCGGGAAAATAGTTGCTGTGCTATTTTCCCAGCAATTTCTAGAGCATTGCTGCCATCATCATTGGACTCCGGTGGGGTAAGCATTCAATAAAGGGGAGCAGCATGTGTGGTGTGGGTCACCCTTGTACTCAGAGGCCAATGTGCACCACACACAACAGTGGTTTGATGCACTAATATATCCGAGGCTGAGCTAGCTGATCCCGCAAATTTGTCTCCAGCTTAAAGGGGCAGGATGGATGGTTTACTGGTTAGCATTACAGCCTCACAGCACTGAGGCCATAGGTATGATTCCCACCATGGGCCTAACTGTGTGGAGTTTGTATATTCTCCCCGAACTGGTATGGGCTCCCAAAAATTAACCACTGGTAGGTTAATTGGCTACCAAAAATAACAAATTAAACCCAATGTGTAAGTGTGTGTATACGTACATGGGAAGACTAGATTGGCCAAGTGGTTCTTATCTGCCGTTAAATTCTCAGTTTATATGTGTAGATCACTAGGGACAGGGATAGCCACTGAATATAGACAGACTTCATTTTTAAAAACAATTCCTTAATAGAATTTTTTTTTTATCTTCATAAATTCCGCTCATGTAACAATATATATATATATATATAGTTAATAATACAAAAAAGACCCCGGATCCATAAAGTTGTATTTAATTTATCATCCAAAATTGCAAATTCAAAAACGTGTCACTTGCACATTGAAAGCATTTTTAGCCCCTTTACGTTTCCTGTTATTGAGATATTATGCTAATAGATCATACTTTCCTCCATTATGCACTGCAACATCTGCAACATAACATGGGGCCTAATTCAGAACTGATTGCTAGGGTGCATTTTTTGCTGTCCTGCGATCAGATAGTCACCGCCTACAGGGTGAGGGAAAAAGCATTGTGCAAGTGTGCGTTCACCTCTGTAGCAGAGCTGCACAAAAATCAGTTTGTGCAGTCTATGCAAAGCCCAGGACTTACTCAGCCGCTGCGATGGAATCCTGCTAATCGGGGCCAGAGCTGACATCAGCCACCCTCCCTAAAAAGGCCTGAGGCCGCTTACGTTTTTCTGGACACTCCTGGAAAAAGGTCAGTTGACACCCACAAATGGCCACTTCCTGTAAATCATCCCGTGTGTTCGGATTTTTCACCCGTGCGTTTGTGCGCCCGTGCGTTCGGATTTTTTGATCCATCCCGTCGCTAGGCACCGATGCCTGTTGCTGTTGTGTGACACGCCAAAATGTACAGCAGTGATCAGATCTGAATTACCCCCATGGTGTGATCTGTAACCCTATTGTCAGTAATGCTGCAGGAAACACCAGCCTCGTGTTCTGTGATTTCTTGTTCATCTGAAAACAGTAATTTTCCATAATCTCTCTCCAAACTTGTCAGTATTTAAAAATTCAAAAGAAGCTGACAGTTGGTTTAAAATGTTTAGATCTCAAGATGATGATCATCTAGTTTAACTCACTGAAATATTCTTGATGAATTTATCAATTGCTTGATGGATATCTTTATTTCTGAAGCTATATATGAAAGGGTTAATCATTGGTGTTACCACAGTATACAGCAGAGACAGGAGTTTTCTTAAACTTTGTGAATTTGCTTTCTTGGGAACTGAATAAATACTTGTCAGGGCTCCATAATATATACAGACAACAGCCAGGTGGGAGCTGCAGGTAGAGAAGGCCTTACGTCTGCCAGTAATGGATGGCATTCTTAGGATGGCAGAAATGATAAAGACATAGGAAAAAATAATGATTAGGAATGGTAAGATAATTAATGGGATGGAAAGCAACATAGTTTCCATTTCAAATGCATAAGTATCTGAGCAGGAAAGTTCAAGCAAAGGCATAAAATCACAGAAAAAATGGTCAATAACATGTGGTCCACAAAACCATAACTTAAATAATGGTATAGCTTGAGATAGTAGCAAAAAAAAATTAATACCCAGCACATGAGAACTAATTTAAAGCAAAACATGTGGTTCATTATAGCACTGTAACGCAGTGGGTTACATATGGCCAAATAACGGTCATAGGACATTACTGTCAGTAGAAGACACTCTAAGCTTCCGGAGATACAAAAGATTAAATATTGAGTGATACAGCCTAAAAGAGAAATGAGGCCTCCATCTCTGAGAACAACATAAAGCATATTGGGTACAATTTCCGTGGCCACCAAAATGTCACACACAGAAAGCTGGGTTAGAAAGAAGTACATGGGAGAATGGAGATTCTTGCTGTGCACCACCAATGAGATGATCAGGAGGTTCCCACATATTGTTACAAAGTAAATCACAAGGAACAGAGAGAAAGATAAAACCTTATGTTGCTGGAGACTTGGAATTCCTAACAGCAATATTTCTGTGATCACCGTCATATTCCTCATCTGGAAGCTATAAAAAGATCAGACAAGTTCAGTAGCTCTTATAACGTTGTGAATTCTTTATTGAGATAAAACAGTCATAGGTTAGGACAGAGGTTCTCAAACTCGGTCCTCGGGGGCACACACAGTGCATGTTTTGCAGGTCTCCTCACAGAATCGCAAGTGAAATAATTAGCTCCACCTGTGGACCTTTTAAAATGTGTCAGTGAGTAATTAATACACCTGTGCACCTGCTGGGTTACCTGCAAAACATGCACTGTGTGTGCCCCCGAGGACCGAGTTTGAGAACCTCTGGGTTAGGACATAGAAACTGTGGACAGATTTATGTACACATATTTTAACTGTCAATTCTTACAACTGAACTAGGGATGGTATCGTTTTATATCAGGTCATTTTGAAAAAAGTAGTAGCTAGTGTTTGTTAAATACTAATGAAAAAGCAAACAATTAATTCTTAATTAATGCTATAGGAATAGAAAGCATTCATTACACAATTTCAAGTCAATCCCTGATTAATTTCAGTTACAGTATTTAACCGTCAAGGAAAATGAAAAAGATAACAATATTTACAACTTCAACACAACGCCATGATAAATAATTGACTCTTTTGTACATGTTATTTTTTTTTTAAATAATATACCTTGGGGTTTAATAAATGAAAGTGTTGGAAATATATATCAACTAGCTCAGCAACCTGTGTTCTTTTCTACTGTACTTACTGGTAGGTGTATACACTCCACTGTAGTGTGTAGTGCAGAGGTTCCCAAACCGTGTGCCGTGGCTCCCTGGGGTGCCTCGGGACACTTCCAGGGGTGCCCTGGGTTGGTGGTCCAGGACCAATTCAAATTATTCATGGTCAATATAATAGGCAAAACCAGTGCTGGTGGCTGCCAGTCATAAAATATGTGGCCAAACAGAAGCAAATCTTGTCCCTCACCACACAACTGACCCTAAGGATGACATATAAACGCAATCTACTTAATGTAATATTTAATTCTAAATTTCTCAATAAGAAATTTTTGGCCTAGGGGTGCCATGAAAAAAATTCTGATATTCTAGGGCGCCGTAATTCAAAAATGTTTGGAAACCACTGGTGTAGGGCATCAAGGACAATTTGTGTAAAGAGGAACACACAGAGTAAATGGCACTTGCCTCTGCAACAATATGATGGTGTGCATTCTGTCCTGTAATATTTGTCTCCCCATTATATGGTGTGAGATCACCCATTCCTGCTGTAATTGGAGTTCAATATAAATATTTCAGTGTCATGAAACTAGTAGGAGTGTCACTGTTTCTACTTACTTGTAAAGACAACAGACTGTCTGACCCACAGCAGGGGGAGACAATGAATGAATGTTTGCTATTCTACTGTATTTATAAATGTAATGCAGATACTCAAAGGGCCTGCTTATTCTCTACGTACCTCATTTGTTTGTCTAGGCAATGTAAAAATAAAGCTAGACAATCTCTGGTGATTTGTAAAATAATAGTAATAATAAATCTACAGTAGCATGTTTTGGAAAATGAACTCCAGTTTAAAATAAAAATATCTAGGAGTCTTCTTCTGTAGTAGCTGAGAACACTATGGCCCTCATTCCGAGTTGTTCGCTCGTTAGCTGCTTTTAACAGTATTGCACACGCTAAGCCGCCGCCTACTGGGAGTGAATCTTAGCTTTGCAGAATTGCGAACGAAAGATTAGCAGAATTGCGAATAGAAATTTCTTAGCAGTTTCTGAGTAGCTCGACAACTACTCCTACACTGCGATCAGTTCAGTCCTTTTCGTTCCTGGTTTGATGTCACAAACACACCCAGCGTTCACCCAGCCACTCTACCGTTTCTCCAGACACTCCCACGTTTTTCCCTGAAACGCCTGCGTTTTTTCGCACACTCCCATAAAACGATCAGTTTCCGCCCAGAAACACCCACTTCCTGTCAATTACATTACGATCAGCAGAACGATGAAAAAACCTCGTTACGCCGTGAGTAAAATACCAAACTTTTGAGCAAATTTTCTTGGTGCAGGCGCACTGCAAACATTGCGCATGCGCAGTTTGCGACTAATCGCTCCGTAGCGGAAAAAAAATAACGAGCGAACAACTCGGAATGAGGGCCTATATCAGAATAATATTGGCAATAATGAAAATAATGATAATATTGACCATGGGCCAGAACTGACCCCCTTCTACTAACCCTTTGTGCTCATAATACATATTTGTCTATTGCCAATTAATAAATTACAATTAGTGCAAAGGCAACTGCAATTGTAATAATTTTGTGTATGGTTGTGTCTCTTGTATGAAACCAGGCTGGTTTACCAGGGCTGTAACTAGTGGGTCTTTGGCTAACTGGACTCCAGGCTGGTACCAGTGAGGTCTTAACTGGTGCAACAATATTAGTAAGTAGACTGATTCACATAGCAGGTTTAGAAAATACAGTGTGGATGTACTGTGGAGGGCAGAAAGAGAGCTCATGTTGAGAGCTGAGTTTTGTTGCACTCTCAATTGACCAGCTGCCTGCAGAGTCCTTTTATAGGAGCTCACTGCTGCTGATTGGCTGTGGTTACAAAAAGACCAGGAACTATATTCCTATTGGTAGTTTTACAGTCAGCTGATGCAACTGAACATGGCTGCACCCATACTCTGGGCCAGCAAGAGTCTTAGCACATGATATGTTAGGTCCAACTCCACTCGTAACAAGCAGAGGCTTGTGTGGATGAAGATAGCATCCTGCCACAGCTGAAGACCCAGAGGATGGAGGACCCATGGGGAACAATATTAACCACAGGAATTAGCTGCTGATGAGCTCCCATTGTGCCATGGAGAAGACCCTACAGCACCCAGACAGTAAAGCAGCATGATCCTATTCTGGAATTTCCTATTAGAGCCATGACAGGTATAATATTAATGCCCTTTGAACCCAGTTTTACCTCTAAGCAAGGGAAAACACACCTGATCTAAATGATTAGGGTGCCAGAACAAAATCACTGAGGTGGACCTAACTATCAAACCTGAGAAATTGCAAATTAGCATGTGTAAGTTGTGGCCTATTCCTAAGACTAATTAAACAAATAATGTATTTCTTGCGGACTGCTGCTTACTACCAAAAGTTTGTACCCCACTACAGCACACTAGCTAATCCCCTGAAGGACTAATAAAGAAAGACGTGGCCCCCTAGTTGTTGATTTGGACCGATTACTGTAAAATAGCAGTCATTGCTTTGAATTCTACCATGTACTGCTGGCCCTTGATTTCAGTAAATGGTTTACAGTGCAGACAGATGTCTCCAGCTATGGGTTGAGAGCTGTGTTTCATCAGGTATCTGAACTAGATGAAGAATACCCCATAATTTTCCTAACAAATTACTCCCCAGAGAGGTGTCATTCACTGTAGTGGAAAAAGAGTAGTTAGCCATAGTATGCTCCCTGAAAAATTGATATCATACCTATATTGGTGAGATTTCACTGATATTACAGACCAAAATCCTCTTAGTTGACTGTAGAGGGTATTTTAGGAGATGATGGATATAACCATTACTATCCAAAATAGAAAAGGGTTCTGAATAAGATAATGCAGATGGACTCTCATGCAGGGTGAAAGTGCGATGACTGTTGAGCAGGAGAAACTGAGATGTAGGTCACTGTTTCTATTACCACCTTCTTAATGGTGATGTGTCATGATTGTTTTATGGATCAATCAATAGATATTGGACCACTCATAAGCCTTTGTGTTTATTAAGTGTATTTCTTTTTGTTACCAGCTTGGTGACCTGCAGGATTAACTTTTAGTTGTATTTACTTAGTTACTTTCTAAATGTATTGTTTCTTTTCTCTAAACAGCTTGGAGACAACAACAAAAATGTTTATGGGAAGATTGTAAAGTTTTGTATGGCTACTCTTCCTACTAATATGGCAAAGTTGACATGACATGCTGATCTACTACCAACATTCATCACAAGCCTGATCCTATTCAAAAGACCCCTCAACCTGCACTGTAACTATGGCTCTGAGAGCCCAGTGCAGGTCCTGCCCACTTTGTACATTACATCAGGATGTCACGCATATATAAGCAGGGCCATCAGCCCTGGGAACTGCAGAAGTGACCAGAGAGACTTTTAGATGCTCCAGAAGGCTTTATATTTTGCAGGAATCCTGCCTAAAGTATCAAAAGGATGCTACAGTGAAATCCTGCAGGGTGCTGTTCCAGGCATTCTGTAAGCCAGAATCAAGAGCTGTAGGACAGCAGTGGTGCATTACACAGATCACTGCACTCTGTGAGGCACATCAGTCATACACTCCTAGTTATGGCCCTGCCCTCTACCACACACCATAAAACGTTGTATTAACATGAATGTACTTGGCTATAGAAATCCAAGAAAATAAAGGGGCCTGTGTGACAATCTAGGCAAGGATAAATACCATGGTCCTAATTCAGATATGGTTGGAGTGAGAATTGCTCTTCTTCTTTGGAAGCAGCAGCAATGTTTTGATATGGTAATGCATCAGGAGGTGCCTGGTATAAGTAGATACCTACTGCATACATTAGTAATCCATGCTGCATCCTAGGATGACCTGTGATACCATTGGCAAGCTGCATGAGCTATGAGATCACAAAGAGCCAGCCCTAACCAATTTTATCCTCTTGTCAAGATATGTGCTGTTGCCCCCTAGTACCACCACTAGTTCTGCCTCTGAACCAGCACCCCTCTCCCAGAATAGCAACCATGACCCAGCAGCACAGATCATGGCAACAGCTAGCAGCACCCATCATCCCTCACTAATAGTAATCCTCATCTACAGAGCCATAACTTAGATATGTTGATACTATGCGAGCAAAAGCACTGGCACCCTCACTCAGCAGATTTTTAATAGGGAAAGTGTGTACCCCCTAAATACAGTGTCGTCTTGCTGGTTAGGGGCATGTCCACACAATAGTACCACCAAATACAATTACCCACACAGTAGTGCCCCTTATTCACATTACATCACACAGTAGTGTTCGTTATTCACATTACACCACACTGTCTTGTTCCTTATTCACATTATACCACACAAAAGTGTCCTTTATACATGTTACTTCACACACTAGCGGACCTTATACACATAATGCCATACAATAGTATGTTTATGTATGTATGTATGTATGTATGTATATTATGTGTGTATGCATGTATGTACTGTATGTATGTGTGCAATATCTGTGTATTGTGCTATGTATATGTGTGCATTGTGTATGTGTGTGGTGTGGTATATACATGTGTGCAATATCGGCACACAGTAAATTCTCTTTTGCACCTGGCACCCCCTACAAAGGCGATCTTACCAATTTATCTGTGTGACTTCTCCCACTGGTCCACTCCAGTTGGGTCCCTCTCTTGTGTCCTAGTCTCCACTACATGCACCTGAACTTCAGGTGTGCATTGGACCACACACACTTGCATGACCTCAGCAGCAGCAGCAGTAGAGCAGTCAAGAGTCACTTGTTGGGGCAGGTACTGGGTGCATCACAGCATTACTCCCCATCCCTGTACATTGTGATTCTTGCATTTCTAAAGGGGCTGGGCTTAAATTGTAGACTGTGGCTGGCAATCGCAGCACAGATCATAACAATAAATATGTCAGTCAAAACCACCACTCTCCAGTCAAGCTGAGCTAGTCGTAGGATTGGCATGCACGCCCCTTGGCATGAATGCCCATATTATGCACTGTACAAGCCATACTACAATAATCACATCGAGAATTCCCCTTGATGTCTGCTGTAATAAAGCTACAAGCATTTTCAGCAGACTGCAATTCCCCCCTCCCCCATACCATGTCCAGGCCTGGCATTTACTGAGAATGGGAGCAATGTGCAGTAACCCAGTGATAGACTGTGGCAGTGTGAGCCCATCCTAGCAACAGCACTCCTGATCATCATCCGGCGAACAGAAGAGCAGTGTAACATAGCCACTCAGCTCCCTATGCTGCTGATACAATTGTGGTTCTACCTCTAAAATGAATGAGGGAGACACAGGGGCAGTCTTCAGCACAGAGTTTTGTGTGACCAGAGGTAAAGCTTCAGGAGGAGTGTTGCATGACCAGGACGGGGGCTCCTACACTTGTGACACAGCTTCAGATGGCAGGGGGCAGGGTTTAGTGCAGCCAGGGGGTGGAGTTTTGTGTGAAAAGGGGGCTCATCCACGGTGAGAAAGCGTCTGGTGGCTGGGAGCAGAGTTCAGTGTAGTCAGGGAGTGGAGTTTCATGTGACCAGGTAATACATCCACTAGTAAAACAGCTTTGGGTGGTGTGGGCAGAGCTTACCATGGTCAGGTGTGGAGATATGGGAGGATCAAGTGGTAGGAGCCAGAGGTGCTACATGGGGTGGGATAGCCAGAGCCACCATTCAAGTGCCTAAACCTCCACTGGCCTTAGGCTTAGAATGCCCCTATGCATTTCAAATACCCTAGGAATTTGCCTAGGTTGCCTTTGCAAGGGCTGGCACAGTGGTCACACAAGGTGGTCTCTGCAGCTTCAAGAGTGGAGACCCTGGCCTTGGCACTCCCCAAAAACAGAGGCAACAATAGTCTGTTCTGGGAAGTGGAGCCCGTCAACACCTTGGGGTTTATTTACTAAAGTCCCAAATTTGTCCGAATTTTTTTTTTAAGTGACAAGGGAATTTACAAAGCACAAATCTCGGCAGTGTTGGGGCTATTTGTAATGGTTTTCACAGCAGAGGGCAGAAATATGAGTGAATAGACCATCGGTAAAATACGCCTGTTTATTCATACAACACGTTAATATACTATTAATTCGTATTTTGTTATTTGTCCGTTAATGTCCAATTGCTGATGTATTTTTTTGTGACTGGTAAAAAAAAAAAGCAGCAAAAAATTAGACCTGCTTTTTCCTAGCGTGTTTGGATAGTCATGCACGGATCAGTGAGATCCGTGCATGATTATCTGTGGGAAAGGGTCTGTTTAGGTTAAAAATTTGTAAAAAAAAATTGCGTGGGTTCCCCCCTCCTAAGCATAACCAGCCTCGGGCTCTTTGAGCCGGCCTTGGTTGTAAAAATACAGGGGAAAAAATGCATAGGGTCCCCCCATATTTATACAACCAGCACTGGGCTCTGCATCTGGTCCTGGTTCAAAAAATATGGGGGACAAAAGATGTAGGAGTCCACCATATTTTTTAAACCAGCACCGGGCTCCACTACCAGGGAGATAGTGCCACAGCCGGGGACACTTTTATATAGGTCCCTGCAGTTGTGGCATTACCCTCCCAACTAGTCACCCCTGGCCGGGGTACCCTGGAGGAGTGGGGACCCCTTAAATCAAGGGGTCCCCCCTCCAGGCACCCAAGGACCAGGGGTGAAGCCGGAGGCTGTCCACCCCATCCGTGGGCAGTGGATGGGAGGCTGATAACCTTTGTGTAAAAATAAGAATATTGTTTTTTGTACTTGGAGAACCACAAGTACCAGCATGCAGGAAAATAACGGGCCTGCCTGTACCTGTAGTTCTACAACAACAAAAAACCCAAAAACAACACAACACCCACACCGTGAAAGTAAAGCTTTAATTTACATACGTGCACACTTACACACTCACATACTTACCTAGTATCCCACGGAGCCCCTCGGTCCCCTTGTCAAGTAGAATCCATGGGGTACCTGTCAAATAAAAATGATACTTACAACCAATACAGTGTATATCTGTCCTCTTCTTATCCAACGTAATCCAGGGACTTGAATAATATAACAAACCGGAAACCCGATCCATCTTTACACATGGAACCCCTTTGACCGAATGCCGGGACCCCCCGTAACTTCTGTCACTGAAGGTCCCGCCAGCCAATCAGGGAGTGCCACATTATGGTGCTCTCCTGATTGTCTGTACGCTCCTAGCCTGTCAATCAGGTGGAGCACACTGGCTAGAATGGAGGAGAGCGCTCCTCCACTCTACCCAATGATGGGATATTTGTGGTCTGCAGTAAACTGCAAGGTTAATTTGGGTCACAGCTGGGGACACTTTTATATAGGTCCCTGCAGTTGTGGCATTACCCTCCATTCTAGCCAGTGCGCTCCTCCTGATTGACAGGCTAGGTGCGCACAGCCAACCAGGAGAGTGCCATGATGTGGCGCTCCCTGATTGGCTGGCGGATCCTTCATTGACAGAAGTCACGGGGTGTCCTGGCATTCGGGGAAAGGGGTTCCATGTGTAAACATGGAACCACTTTAGTGTCGTGGATCGGGTTTCCGGTTTGTTATTTTATTCAAGTCCCTGGATTACGTTGGATAAGAAGAGGACAGATCTACACTGGATTTGTTGTAAGTATCATTTTTATTTGACAGGTACCCCATGGATTCTACTTGACAAGGGAACCGAGGGGCTCTGTGGGATACTAGGTAAGTATGTGAGTGTGTAAGTGTGCATGTATGTAAATTAAAGCTTTACTTTCACGGTGTGTTGTATGTTGGTTATTTTTTGTTGTTGTAGAACTACTGGTAACAGTGGGCCCGTTATTTTCCTGCTTGCTGGTACTTGTGATTCTCCAAGTACCAGCTTGTGGGGGAGGCTTGCTGGGACTTGTAGTTCTGCAGCAAAAAAACAATATTCTTATTTTTACACAAAGGCTATCAGCAACCAATCCACCGCCCACGGATGGGGGGACAGCCTCAGGCTTCACTCCTGGTACTTGGGTGCCTGGAGGAGGGCCCCTTTATTTAAGGGGTCCCCACTCCTCCAGGGAACCCCAGCCAGGGGTGACTAGTTGGGGGGGTAATGCCACGGCCGTAGGGACCTATATAAAAGTGTCCCCCAGCTGTGGCATTATCTCCTTGGCTACTGCAGCCCGGTGCTGGTTTAGAAAATATGGGGGACCCCTACATCTTTTGTCCCCCATATTTTTTGAACCAGGACCGGGTGCAGAGCCCGGTACTGGTTGTATAAATATGGGGGGACCTTATGCATTTTTTCCCCTGTATTTTTACAACCAAGGCCAGCTCAAAGAGCCCGTGGCTGGTTATGCTTAGGAGGGGGGACACCACACAATTTTTTTTCTAGTTTTAACCCTTCAAACACTACTTATAATGTACACAATGAAGCCCTGCACGGATCTCACTGATCTGGCTGGGCTTCACTGTGTTATGTCCGGCAGTATTTTACTCATCACTCCTGTAAAACACTGCCCAACAATACGAATCACATCGACATCGGACGATACAAAAACAGAAAACTTGACACCATAGTAAATTAGCGTGGATGATTTCAAAAAGTTGCAGAAACAGACATCCAATGACATTAAAAAAAACTCACTAGAAATTGGCACAAACACAATTATTAGTAAATAAACCCCCTTCTCTCTGCCTTCAAATGGCTGCAGACAAATGGCTGCAGACTGTCAATCTCTTGACATCTGTAGCCATAGTGCATTCAACAGGGCAGAACCCAAAAAGTCAACACTCATTGGCGAGGGGCTGATCTCCCAACAGAATTAAAAAAGTTGAGACAAAATGGATATACGAACTAAGGACTTTACAACCATTTGGTTTAAACATTGACATTGAACTAAGTGTTTTCCTTTAAACACACTCAGCTATAAAACACTTATTTTTTATTTTTAGATAATTATTTTTATTTATTTTCATATTCACCTTTCACATATACCTATAAAATATATAGCCTAATGCTGAAACATGTGCTTACAGCCTTTTTTTTACCAAGTTTCTGTTTGGAACTTCAGTTTTTAGAAAAAAGTTTTAAATAAACTTTTTCAACAAGGAGGAATAAAAGAGGCCTCAACAGCATAACCCAACATCCTGGACAAAGTGTCGCTGCGCATGAAATGCGTTGGATACATAGTCCCGTCATAACGCTACCCGGAAATAATGTTCCGTGGCGCCTTCCGAACTTCCGATCAGGGAGGAGAGACGCTGGCACCTGCGTACATATGGATTATTGCATAACTTCAATTAAAGGACCCAAGCTAGGCTAGAGAGAGCTAGATTACCTGTTGGAGGACCATGATACTGCATCTGGTAAATACTTTCCTGTTTGCATTTGCAATTGAGACTGGGACTTTCCAAACAGCCATTAAAGAGCTGTAAACACCACCACGGGGCACATTGCACTTTATTGGAAGTTCTTTGTTTTTAAACTGTTTTTTCCTTTTCAGTATAGGCTATATACACATTTACACATAACAAGCGCTCTATGTATATACTTAATGTTAGTTCAATTTATGGATCTGCTGAAATTATAGCGCAGTAGTTTTTCTCTTTACCATATATGTGCGGGTGTGGTTCATCAAATCGACAGTGTCTAGGTCGACAATGTTTAGGTCGACCACTATAGGTCGACAGTCACTAGGTCAACATGGATGGAAGGTCGACAGGGTTTCTAGGTCGACATGTGCTAGGTCGACATGAGAATTTTTTTTTTTTGTCGTTTTCTTCGTAGAGTGACCGGGATCCCAAATTAGTGCACCGCGTCCCCACGCATGGCTCACTTCGCTCGCCATGCTTTGGGCATGGTGCCTTCGCTCCGCTACCGCTTCGCTCGGCACACTTTACCATTCCAATCGTAGTCCACGTGGATCGTTAAGTATGAAAAAATTAAAAAAAAAAAAAAAAATTTGAAAAACTCATGTCGACCTTTAGACCTGTCGACCTAGCACATGTCGACCTAGAAACCCTGTCGACCTTCCATCCATGTCGACCTAGTGACTGTCGAAATATAGTGGTCGACCTAAACATTGTCGACCTAGACACTGTCGATCTTCAGACCGGATCCCATATGCGCAGTATGGGTCTAGCACATGACTTTGTGCTTCAGATCCTTTGTGACCTGAATTAGGCCCCATATCCCACAGGCAGAGTGGTTTACAATTCTTGGGATGCCAATATGACATTGAGAATTGCTTAGTCTTCTTGCGTCTTCCCATACAGAGATTTATGTAAGAGAGACTCTTCACTTTTAACTTTTCAAGTTTAGAAAAAAAAATTGTCTAAGCTTTTCTCTTTATGTCATTATTATAAATTGTTTTTGAATATATACTTTATTCCTTATATACTTTATACATTGTATATTTTGCATATTATTTTATTTACTAATATTGGTGTATGATATTTATCAGTTTAGTTTACCTGTGGATTCATTCAATCTATGATACATACTGTATATGTATTACAGATTATTGTTTGTATAATGATAACTGGGACTAAATTGAAATTGCATAGGGAAATTGGAAACTTCCTATTTGGAGTGTGTTGTTCCTGAAATTCTTTCTGTCGTGGCAGATATATATTTGACAAATTACTAAAGAATGGGAGATACAGTATACTGGGTAGAGTAATAATTCTGTAAACAGACCAGATGGTTCTTTTTCCATTATCTCCATGTCAGACTCACTGGCTCAGGTGAGTGCTGAAGTTGACAAAGTTACAGAGAGTAGTTAGAGATTAGAGTATCTTGGAACTGGATTTGTGTCATGGATGCTTATTGGACTTCAATGTCAGGTTATTATCAAAACAATATTGTATTGTACATTAAGGATCGATTGGTCAAAGATCTCAGTGTGCGGTCCCTGCCTTGACTTGCCCCTGATTTGAGACCAGCTTCAACCTATGTTTTCATGTGTCCAATTTACTCTTGCAGCATTGGACAAATTGAGTAAGCAAAATTGGATTTGGCTCCATACCTTTCACCACTGACCCAGCTATGGAGGCATACAGTGTCATGTAGGGCCCACCAGGGAAATTCAGTGGTAGGGGCCCATGTTTAGGTGGGTACACACTAATAGATATATCTGCAGATCAATTGATCTGCAGATATATCTATGTACGGATCGGGAAGTGTGCTGAGCATACACACTGCCCGATCCATCGGGGGACTGACGTCATGAACTGGGCGGGCGCCCGACCGCCCAGTTCAGCTGTCAATCACCGCCGGCCGCCGCAGCATGTGTACGGGCGGTCGGCCGACCGCCCCGTACACACACAGCGACGCGCCAATATATCGGTAGATATATTGGCCGTCGGCTGTGCTGCGCGGCCGACGCGATACGTCTGTGAACGATGGAATTCACAGACGTATCGGCCGTACACACTGGCCGACGGTCCCGCGATATATCGGCCGTTCAAGAGAACGGCCGATATATCGACCAGTGTGTACGGGCCTCTAGAGGTGTGGCCAGTCTGCAGAGGGGGTGTGGCCTGCCACCTCATTGGTTTGACTAACCATTAGAGAGTTTAACTTTTGGGACCCTTTATAAATAAATACAGTAAAATCAGCTGCTACATGCATGATAATGTACCAGATTAATAATAGCAATGCACTGTAGAAAATACACCATAGTCCTGTATAAGGTAACATATGTATAATGTATAATTCAAGTGCACAGTCTGGAACCTGATCCTTAGAGCAGGAGATGGGACCCCAGGCAGTGGGGCCCACATGTAGTTTCCCCTGTACCATGGTGGGCCAGTCCAAGCCTGTAGACATACACAGTTTCCTATGAGCTGTATTTCCTATTACATGTGATGCTGGGTATCGGTGGGTGTGTTCAATTGAACCATCCTCTTGGTTTATTTGCTTGATGCTCCTTTGTAGAGATGTGTAAGAAGTATGCCCTACCCTTATACCTACAGTTTGAGTATATGCAAATTAAAAGCTTTGTACAATCGCAGTGCTATTCTTCAAAGCTTAGGGCTCACACTCTTTTTGAATGGCTGTATCTGCATACAGTATGAAATGCCATGTTACAGTGTTTTTCCAGGAAAACACTGTAGCATTGCATTTTTGTATGCAAGTAGTCGCAGTCACACACAGAATATATGAATGCTGCATATAATTTTAATCAGCAGAAGCTGTTTGTGCATCCTATTGCATTACATTGCAATTAAGATGAATTTTCATGTGAAAAAAATGCAGAAAAAGACAGCGCTACTGAGTCATATGGCACTCACACTTTCTGTGTAATCCGACTTGTAGCGCACAAATCAAATATGTAAGAGGACACATCTGTAGCTGGATAAAATAAATGAGAAATCCACCCAAAATAAGGGAAAATAAGACGGCAAAAATAATGGAAACAAAGTATATAAATGACTTACTTCAAGTTCCTTCTTAGGCTGATATACAGGAAGTTCACTGATCAAAAGCTGCAGCAGTATAAGCTTGGCCTCCACTGAACTACCGTTATACCCCTAGGGGAGTGACATCACTTCCTACTAGGAGTTTAGAGACAATTTTTTACTGCTCATTAAGTGTCCAATTTGAATACTTATATAAATCAGGGTTATGTGGAGTAGTTTATTGTTGTAATTATCCATTTTGTCCATTCAGTAACCATATTGCTTAGCAGTAGTGGAAGCTAGAGGAATACTGGACCGTGCTTCCTGCTTGCGTTCCACTCATCATTGGTGCACAGTGGCTTCCTTAACCTGTGGAATGCATGGGTGCCATGCTGGGCCACATGCCTTTCTCCTGTATTAATGATGTCAGCGTCATGACATCACTCCGCATCTGATGCCACGATGTCGCCCTTCCCCATCCTCTGAACAATGTGTGTTCCAAATAGGGTATACATTGCATTCCAAACAAGAGTCCGTCTTTATCACAGGGAACAATGTGCTTTCCAAACATGTTACTCTATGCATTCCATTGGGGAGCCATATTTTAAAGAAATACAGAGCATGTCTGTATTCTTTTGCATAAATTGATGATTTTAAATGCTCAAAAATGGATTACTTATAAAGTGTGAACGATGTGTACATTATTAAATACTAGACTTTTATTTTATTTTATATTACTTATTAGGTGGATTACAAAAACTTTTTTGCACATATAAAGTAACTTAAATAAATAAATAATTGTATGTGTCATTCTATAATCACCTTATCGAATCATATTCCCAATATAAAGAAGGCCGCATGGGTGTTTTATGTAGTACACCACAAATTGTCTATTGCGTGTAAATACAGATTTCATTTTAAATTTGACTCTCGACTGAGGATGTTAGAAACCATAGCTAGATTAATGGGCGATGCAGTACATGCAATAGCCAATTTGTGGTGTACTACATAAAGTGCCCGTGCCGCCTTCTTTATATTGGGAAAACAATTAGATCCTTCAATGAAAGAATGGCTATGCACCGAACCACAATAAGACATGCCTTAGAGGGATAGGTATGCAACCAGCCGGTTGCACAGCATTTTAAGAATCATAGACATGGTCTCTCTACCTTACAGTACAAAATGATTGACACAGTCGCACAGTCACCAATAGGGGGCGAGAGAGGACGTGCCCTCCTGCCACTGGAGTCTAGATGGAAAGCTAAATACAGTCCAGCATCATGGATTGAATGAACATCTCTCGTAAAGTTGCTTTTTATGATATGTGATTGAATTGTGCTGTTCATACGGTACCTGCATTTTGATAAAGTGTATATATTTATCATTACAATCTACTATTTGATTTTATTGCACAGAATGTAGCATGTAAGGGTAAGCTTTAACTGTCAATGTAACTTGGATATGTAGGTGAATTTAACCCTGGGTGCTTTAACTTTTTTATATTATATGGGTTGTTTTTGTTTACTACAGCTCCATGGCAATGCTCCATGTCATGTGGTGGCAGAGGTGCAGCCCAGTGATGTCATCAATGGGGACCCATCCAGGAAGTTAACCGGCAGAGTTTGGTGGTCTCTTCACTATCAGTATCTATTTAAGGAAAGCTATGTATGTCATACATTATATATTTACATCCTGACGAAAGAGTAAAATCTGAAATGTAGATGTAACCGTGAGATGGTGAGCAGTGGATTTATTGTTATTACAAGTCCTTTGAGTGCCACCTAGCCTATTTGAATTTATGTACAGTATGTACTTGAGGAGGGCACCAAGGCATTTTAAGTATGCATGAAGCAGAAGTTCCGGTCTATAGTGCGTGTGTGTGTGCGTGTGTGTGTATACAGTATGTATATATATATATATATATATATATATATATGTACAACAATAGAAGAATTGGCGCCAAGGGGTCGCATCAACTCCCAAATTTCTAACCCTTAAATGGTTAACACTTTTAAACATAAGATAATAACATGTTCCATCATAAAACATTTATTAAAAACATATTCAAATTAATACAGAGGAGATGTATTATTCCAACCCTGTGTTGTGAAGTTATCTCCGAACCAATTTTAAGGAGGAGGAGATTGTTGTGTTCCTTCAACACTTGTATTCAGCGCTAAGAGTCATACAACTTAAAGTGTGGAATAATACATCTCCTCTGTATTAATTTGAATATGTTTTTAATAAATGTTTTATGATGGAACATGTTATTATCTTATGTTGTACATTCCTTATCTCCAGTTCCTTCTAACAGGGGACTTAGTTGAATCAGGCTGCCTGTACCAAATATTTTATGTTTTATTCAGATTGACAGTTTTAACAAACTAGCGCAGTGGGAGAGTATTTGTTTGATTTTATATATATATATATATATATATATATATATATATATATATATATATAATTGCTTTACTAATTATCAGCACTTTGGTGCATTTTTGAAGGTTTTCCCAAAGCAATCTAACACAGTCTTTTCTCTGAGTACTTCTGCTGCAGAAAGCTATTTATTGTATAGGCAGTCATAGATAACTACTGAATACATAAAATGGGTTGGAATTGATACATTGGTGAGAGGCCTTTCCTTCCATTGTTTCATTATATTGAGATTATTATAATTTTGAAGCAGACACATTGCACTCAATTTTTGTATAGATTTATTTTACATTACATTGTCACCTAAGAATACTATAAATGCCTTCAATTAAAGTTTTTTTTACATTATTTTACATTCATAAATTTTGACAGCCATTATTGAAGACTTCTCTGGTTAGGTCAAGCTCAAGGACAGCTTCTTGGTGAACATAGCTGCCATATTTTATTTCTTCCTTATCTTCCAAAGAGTAACCTATCAGAGGATACCCTGACACCAGCAAGTCTATTGACAGACTGCTGCAATCAGAGAAGTTTTCCTTTTTTACAAAGTCTAAAAATATATTTTTATTTTTATAGGTCAGGTGTGTTTATAACTAACAAGACTCCCAGAAATCTTACTTTAGGACATCTAAAGTCTATAAAAGTAACTAACAAATATTGGACTAATGTTCTCATAGAGTTTATGGTTGAGCTATTTCTAATAAAAGGTTGAAATACTTAAGTAATACAGAATGTTATGTTTTAACAAGATAAGTATTTATAAGTATTTATAAGCAGCTTAACTGACTTTTTCTAATGTTTTGGCATTTGCTCATATTTTCATAAGCTACAGTAATGTCCCATCTTTTTTTGGAGAGTGTTCATTTTTTTATCATTTTGATTTAAGTTCTGATTTTATTTTATACCATAATTATATATTTAAAAAAAACTAGCAAAAGTATGTTATTTACATAAATATTAACCTTCTTTATTCCTGAATTATTCTATTCAACCTTGTTTTATTTGTTAACAAAAGTAAATCTGTACCACAGAAATAGGTTTATAGGATCTGTATAGCAAATCATAGCTCACATTTGGGAAGATATGTGCAATTTACCCATTACTTATAAAAAACAAGTTAACACAAATGATAAGCAGTTAAATCACTCAGTAACAGTTATGGCAGCTTAACATATTTTGCATAATTTGAATAACCTTTTTGGGATACACAAAAAACATGAATATAGAGATTTTATTAAAATAAATTAATCTAATTTTACTTAATTTAAAATACAAGAGGAATCTCTGGCACTGGGAGTATGCAACCTTAAAACTTGAGTATATGACACAGAGTTATAACTCTGCATAACCTTACTCAAACATTCATGGAGAGCAGATATGCATGTACAGTATCTGTTAGGAACCACAAGGATGTCAAAGATTAATAAATTAAAACTGGTAACTTCAGCATTAAAAACATGTTGTTGAAAAAATTGGAATAACCTAAACAGGTTTAGAAACATAGGGGGTCATTCCGAGTTGTTCGCTCGTTATTTTTTTCTCGCAGCGGAGCGATTAGTCGCTAATGCGCATGTGCAATGTCCGCAGTGTGACTGCGCCAAGTAAATTTGCTATGCAGTTAGGTATTTTACTCACGGCATTACAAGGTTTTTTCTTCGTTCTGGTGATTGTAATGTGATTGACAGGAAGTGGGTGTTTCTGGGCGGAAACTGGCCGTTTTATGGGTGTGTGCGAAAAAACGCTACCGTTTCTGGGAAAAACGCAGGAGTGGCTGGAGAAACGGAGGAGTGTCTGGGCGAACGCTGGGTGTGATTGTGACGTCAAACCAGGAACGAAACTGACTGAACTGATCGCAGATGCCGAGTAAGTCTGGAGCTACTCAGAAACTGCTAAGAAGTATCTATTCACAATTCTGCTAATCTTTCGTTCGCAATTTTGATAAGCTAAGATTCACTCCCAGTAGGCGGCAGCTTAGCGTGTGCAAAGCTGCTAAAAGCAGCTTGCGAGCGAACAACTCGGAATGACACCCATAAATTATTCATTTATTGATAAATGGCATTTTTTATAAATTTTTTATACTGTCAAATGTGTTAAAATAATAAAACCATTTTCACTAATAACAGATAGTCAGTAAAAGCTTAATATAGCATTTATTATATATCGTACAACATATAAAAAAACATGTAAGCATGAAATCATATGGATAAAAAAGGAATAAAAGTAAAACTGGACATGTTCCATAACCTCTGGAAACTTCTTCAAGCAGTAAAATTGTGAATGAGAATAGTGAGAAAAGACCTGACTTATAAGAGCTAGGATTTTTTTGGAAGATTAAACTTGGATAAACATACACATAATTTGTTAAATAAAAAATCCTTTCCTTCCTTAAAATTGGAATAAAAAAAACATACTCTACAAGGGTTGGACCCTTAGAAAAAATACATACCATAGTCAAAAGGATTTACAGCAATAACTATGTTATATGAGAACTATTTTGAAACAGTAAATACAAATAAACTAGAAATAGGACCATTTTGTAAAATGGAAACTATTTTAAAATAGGAATAATAAAATCATAATAAGTTTAAAATAGAAAATAAAAACAAACTAGAGTTGGACAATAGAGTGGTCAGGAGGATGAAAAGCAATAAGCGTAGGTAAGAAAAACAGTAAATATATGTGTTATAGAGTAAACAGGCAGTAGAAAGAAAAAACTAATAGCAGACTAGAGAGAATGATCACATAATTTATTATACGGAAACTAGAGTTGGATCCTTAGAATAACAGTATTCTCAGGAGGAACTACTTCTTTCCTCTAATGGACATAAAGAAAAATATAGATACAGATGAAGCCGCGCTCATCTAGTACGGCTCAATCACAAACAAGCACTCTCAGCCGGACTAGGTGTAACAGCACCTAGCCCCACTACAGGAGTGCACAAATATACCTGCATTGTAGTGAATGGGGCACACACGCTTCACTGACACGCGTGCAGCCCAGGCACTGCAATAGGTGTGCCCAGGCACAGATGGAGCCACGATTTCCGTGGCTCCATCTGTACCAAAAATTAACCAGAGAAGGAAGTCATCAATCCATCAAAATGAAAAGTAAGAGTAAGTAAAAAAAAAACAAGACATCTTCAGTGATTTGCAATTAATTTGCAATTGAATAAAACACAATTCTTGTCTCCGAAAAAAGGCCTATCAGTTGTTCCTTCCCATGACCCCAATTCTTTCACAACTTCCTGGAAAATGATGTTCATAAACACAATATTTAGGACACCTCACCCTGATCAGACATGTTTTAAGTTTGTGCCCTCTTAGCACCAGAAGGTCCAGTCTTTCAATTTGTACCCTAAGAATTGGGCAAACCCTGACATATCAATAGGCTGCAGGTACAGGATAAGCTTTTGATTGTGCTCAAAGAGTGCCCCCTAAATCTTATTACCTTCTTTTGGTTACAGAGTAGGCCTGAGGTAAAATGATTCAAACAATTCTGCTCATTAGACATTTCACATGCAAGTGCAATAGGAAAGCAAAGCAGCATGTGTTATTAGGCAAGTTACATAAGTCTTCTTTTTGATGCAAAATTAATTACCACAAAAAAATCACAAACCTATTATTAACTTAACACTATTCAAGATAATTAACAATACAAGAGATATCCCAGTTCCTCAACATTGGATTTGATGTTTAATCCATGTTTGTATATTCAATTGTTGCTTCCACCTAAAGTTACTTTGTCAAAGAATGTTGCATATAAAATGTTCCCTGTTATTGAGATATTACTCTGTTAGAACATATATTTACCCACTTTCATGCCTTAAGCAATGCAATATTTGTGAAATAAAATGGTATGATCTGTAGACCTACAGTATTGACAGTAATGTCACAGGAATTACCAGCCTCATGTTCTGTGATGTCGTATTCAGCTGAAAATTTTTCATAATCCCTCACCAAAAATTCTAAATAAGATGACGAATGATTTTAAATGTTTGTTTAACTCAATGAAATTCTATTAATGAATTTATCACATGCTTTATGAATGTCCTTATTTCTAAAGCTATATATGAAAGGGTTAATCATTGGTGTTACCACAGTATACAATAGAGACAGGAGTTTACTTAAACTTTGTGAATTTGCTTTCTTAGGTACTGCATAAATACTTATCAGGGTTCCATAATATATAGAGACAACGACCAGGTGGGAGCTGCAGGTAGAGAAGGCCTTATGTATGCCAGTAAGGGATGGCATTCTTAGGATGGTGGAAATTATATAGACATAGGAAACAGTAATGATTATGAATGGTGTGATAACTAATGGGATGGAAAGCAACTTAATTTCCATTTCAAACACATAAGTATCTGAGCAGGAAAGTTCCATCAAAGGGATAAAATCACAGAAAAAATGGTCAATCACATGTGGTCCACAAAACCATAACTTAAATATTGGTATAGCTTGAGTTAGTAGCAATAAAAAACTTAATACCCAGCACATGAGAACTAATTTAAAGCAAAACATGTGACTCATTATAGCACTGTAACGCAGTGGGTTACATATGGCCAAATAACGGTCATAAGACATCACTGCCAATAGGAGACACTCTGAGGTTCCGGAGGTACAAAAGATTAAATATTGAGTGATACAGCCTAAGAGAGAAATGAGGCCTCCATCATTGAGGACAACATAAAGCATTTTGGGAACAATATCTGTGGCCACCAAAATGTCACACACAGAAAGCTGGGTAATGAAGAAGTACATAGGAGAATGGAGATTCTTGCTCTGGGCCACCAGTGAGATGATCAGGAGGTTCCCACATATTGTCACCCAGTAAACCACAAGAAAAAGAGATATAGTTAAAAATTTATGCTGGTGGAAACTTGGAATTCCCAATAGTAAAACTTCTGTTATTACTGTGATATTCCTCAGCTGGAAGGTATTAAAAGAGCAGAAGAGTTCATATATGGTTTTTATGTATATAATTTATTAAACCGGACTTAAAATACTACTGTATTATTACATTCTACTGAGATAACCAAGAATATGCAAGTATGGTGGAGTTTGGTTTGTTATAATGTAGAGCAGGGATTCTGAAACCAAGTCCTTAGAAACAGTATTACCAACAAGTCATAATGTTTGGCTTTTTAAGCAATCACAACAAAACAGTTTAAAGACTAACGTGTCTTGTAGTTTCAATACCATCAGTCACATCTACATCACAGGAAGCAAATTTATTGTGTAATATTTATTCTGCATTGAGCATTAATCAGCAGAAACACAACAAGCCTTAAATAAATATGTGGAAACCATGGGCCAGTTTAAGTAAAAACATTTTAATTGTCAACTCGTCTAACAACTGATTTCCTGTGTTGTTGGCATTGTAATATTGCAGATAACAGTGGGCAAATTGCAGATACTGTAATATAATAGGATATTTATTTTATTTGTTGAGATATTTACCTAGCAATATACTGTACTTTTTTATTATATTTTAATAGATAGTATACAAAAAACCAACCATATTCCATTTTCAATTAATATTTGATGCGATAAGCAGTTTCTGCTAAATCACTAATTAATGAAAAATATTTATCCTTTAACCACTTAACTGGTATAGTCAGATCACATGTGACAGCGCTGCCCCACGGCTTCCCCCAGTGGTTGATGAGGAGATTTGTTCTGCAGATGTGCATAATAAAATATTTTTAAAAATACTTTTTAAACTATTAATTGAAAAAATTAAATTCAAATAAATTAAATAAATGGTTTTGAAGGGGAAAATCGTCAGTTAAGTGGTTTTAAAGAACATTATAATATAATACTATTCCCAAACACCTGCTCAGTACCATGACTAATGATTACCTATTATATATTTTTTTTAGTCAGTTTGATAAATCTACCCTGGGGTTGACTAAACAAGCATTTTGGAAAATATAAGTCTGATACCATTGCTTTCTGTAATATTTTCTACTTATTAGTAGGTACATTTAACTGTGACCCCAGATGTTAAATTCTAACTGGTTATCTCCCATAGTCTACAGAGTGTCCACAGTACCCATTAAATAAATGCTCAGTGTTCCTGTTTAGAACAGGAACATACAGATAATGGCACTTGCCTCTGCAGCAACATCTTGAAGAACATGGTTTTCTGTAATATTTATCACCCCGTTGTGATACTGTGTTGAGACACCCATTTGAGCAGTAGTTGGAGATCAATATACTGTACATATTTTAGAATCATTAAACAATAAGACGTGTCAATGCTTCTGCTTTCCTTGTAGACAAAATAGACAGTCTTACCCACAACATGGGGAGACTGAATTATAATGAACAGTAGGACACTTTTTATAAAGGCTGTGTGTAAACTCCAAAGGACCTATTTACTATATATCTCATGTGTAATCCTAGTAAATTGAGATTTGAAGCGTTACAATCCCTTGTGATTTATGATAATCACTGAGAAAATCAACAACAATTAAAAATAAATATGTTGATGTCTTCTTGTTTAATGGTTAAGAGCAGTACTCCAGAATAATATTGATATTGAGGAGACTTGAAAAGATGGATAAGCACTGACTTTCCAAACTTGTGTCCTTGTGACCTTGACTGACCCTTTATAGGGTTCGTCTTGACCATGGTTAATAAGTAAATGTCAATCTGTTCAAAGGTAATTGGAATTTAGAGAATACCATTCATGGTTTTTGTCTCTTGAAGGAGTCGATTACTTGATCATAAAGTTCAAGGTGATAGAAAGCTAATATCAATGGCTCTTTTTTTATTTTCAGCTTCCCTTAACCTTTCACACATTATATCTACCCTTATTTTTTCATGAAAGCAGGAGATGTGCTTTTAAGACTCAATTGGTTGGGCGAACACATGTATTTTTTATGAAAGAAAGGCATCAGACATTAACAGAAAAAAGGCAAGCAAACATCAGCATGGAGACAATAAAAGATACAGAGAAACCAATGCCTGTTGATTCCTGGCCAAATTAAAATATAGCAGATGCTAGGTTTTTAATACCATGGAAATGGGAGATGGTGGTGTGTGTGTGTGTGTGTGTGTGTGTGTGTGTATGTGGGGGGGGGCTAGGGAGAGAAGGGGGAGAGAGTGGAGTGAAACCTCAGATATCTTGATATAGTGGAAGGAGATATGAAAGATATTAATTGTTAAATTTTGAGAAGGGGTGGTGGCAAGGCTGCCAATAGAAATCTTGGGGTCCAGTACACCCATGTTTTTGGGGCCCCATCCTTCCCCAGTAGGTAGAGGCTGGTTTGTCATTGGCTCATCTCCCATCTCTCTCCATACTCACCTCCCTGTGTCTCACAGCCTCCCCTTGTGTCTATCGTCTCCCTATTCCCCTCCCTATATCTCTCAGCCTCCCCCTATGTTTCTCAGCCCCCACTCCATTTCTCCCAGCCTACCCCTGAGTATCTCAGTCTGCCTTTGTGTCTCTTAGTCTCCCATTGTGTCTCTCAGCCCACCGTCCCCATTTAACTTAGCTTTCCTGTGTCTCTTAGCCTCCCTATCCCCCTGTGACTATAAGCCCCCCATACCCCACACTTCCCCATTAGGTACAGGCTGGTTGGCCATTGGTACATCCCCCATCTCTCTCTAGCATCATCCCAGTCTCTTCACCCTCACTACTCACATGTATTGCTCCAGGACCATCCCTGTGTCTCTAGCCTCATCATCCCATGTCCTCCATCTCCAGCCATCCACCCATCCCACCTATGTCTCTCAGCCTCACACCCCTGCGTCTCACATCCTCTCCCCCCACTATGTCTCTTCACAACCTCTGTGTCTCATAGCCTCCCCTTGTATCACTCAGAACCCCATTCCCCACCCCATTTCTCTTAGCATCCCTATGTTTCACAGCCCCTTCTTGCTTTTTCTCTCAGCCACCTCTTGTGTCTCTCAGTATGCACCATGTCCCTCTGCCTCCATATCCAACTGTGTCTCTTGGCCCACCAACCCCGACCCCAATTCTCCCAGCCTTTCCATGTCACTCTTTCCCCTCTCCATGTCTTGCATTTCTCTCAGACTCCTGTCCCATTGCTCTCAGTCTTCCCCTGTGTGTCTCAGCCACCCATCCTCACAGTGTATCTCAGTCTCCACCTTGTATCTTTCAGACCCATCATCCTTTCCAACACATCTCTCTGTTTTTCCCATACCCCTTCATCTCTAACCTTCCAAACCATCACCAGACCTGTATACACTTAGCCCACACTTACCACTCATCTGCTGCTACACACTTGCAGATTCTGCTGCTTCGTCTTTAGTTCTGAGGCAGGTGGCTCATGTTAGGTTCCTCTGATGTCCACCAGTGTGATGTTATGTCAGACATGCTGAGTCAGCTCAAAAGAAACTTTATTCTGCTACTGCCACCCAATTGTGGCTAGCTGGGCTCCTTTTGCTCCTGCAGCTGCATAGAGCATGGCAGTGGCATAGACAAGGGGGGGGGTGGGCACATAATCTAGTTTCATTAGATTCCTGAGGGTCTGGAGCCCCTTGAAATATCAGGTGCCAGAACAAATATCTGCATTGTCCCTGTTGTCACTGGGCCTGGACTGTGGCACACTGGAAGGAGATAACCAAGACATACTGTTGTTAAAGCTTGGGCTCCCAATGTTGTTTAAAAGGCTACATGAGCACTTCAAGGAGCTGGCCATCCTCTCAATCTCATTCAGAAACCATATTTTCTGAATGAGAGAATCTGTGGAAGTGGGCTCATCGATACTTAGTTAGCAGTGGTGGGGGCATGTAGCATCTGTAAAGACAAATCTGTCAAGGCTGTTTTGATGGTGTGACAAATCATACAATGGTAGGGGGTGTAGGAGATTCTTGGGAAGACAAGATACAGTATATTGGGGTCCAGGAAGGAAGCCATAAGGGAATGAACTTCCATCAAGAATTCCTATAGAATAGGACAGGTCCTCCAGATATGAAAGAAAGAGCAGATGGCTAAGCAACCTCACCAACACAGTAAGGAAGCTGGGTAAAATATATTGCATGGTCTAGTAGGGACCAGGTACCATGTAAACATTTTTCTTGATAGAAACACAAATAAGGAATTAGACACATTGACCTGTCAGACCAATCAAGACCATCCAGGCAACCACCCTAGTCTGCCTCCAATTTCAAATCATGAGGATATCTCTGAGGAACTTCAGTGGTCAAGAATGATATGAGCCACTGAGGTGGACAAGCAGCACAACACTGTTGTGAGAAAGGCGTGAACAATCTAAAATACTATGTATATGAGTGCATGAGGAAGAAGTGTCAGTGCTGTAAGTACAGTACAGTATTTGCCAAAGGCAGAGACTATGAGAAAGAAGCTGTTGGAAAGTTGGGAATATACAGTGTCTCTGAGTGTAATATCATTAAGAAATGTAATACGTGCTCTAGACCAAGAGGAGAATGCAAATGGGGTAGCCCAAGAGTGGCATTAGAGGGTTGGAAATATAGAGCATTTCATCTCTGCCACAGTACAAGAGATAAACCTATCAATGTGTGGGAGAAAGATTTAGTAGGACCTTAGGGAACAAAGAATTCAACAAGGCAGTGATGTGGCAGGAACAGCTGTGCTACTTAGACCTGGGTCTGCAAAGGTGAGTGCCAGAGAATGAAGGGAGATAAAGCAGTTTAGCTGCATAAAATTAATTCTTGAAGTAGGGAAGATCAAGACCTTCACTAATGCTCCGGTGTTGCAGGACACTGGACTGGGTTCATGGCCTACTTCCAGCTCATAGGAACTAATTTGACATTGAAAGATGCAGAAAAAAAGGAGAGAACATTAACTAACCAAGTCTGAAGCAGGTAGAGAACCCTAGGAAATACAATCATTTTAATGTAAATGATATGACCGATCTAAAAAATACTGTAGTTTACTCCAGGATGTAATATTCTATTTAATGGCACTTAGAAGTGGAGTATATTTATTTTTAAAGAGAGAGACTATATTTCTGTGATATAAATATTTAATCCAAGCAAGCTGTCAATTGAAGAAAAAGTGGAGGCCCAAGAGCTTTTTAGTCAGCAGGGGAAGGAAGAAGTTCAATATTTTGTTTTGTCTAGATTTATTTTGAAATTGGAAAAAAAAAACATTTCCTCTGTAAATGATTCATTAAGTACTTTGACAGCAGCAGGTAGAAGGTCATGGAGATGACAGACAGCTAGATAAAACTACATGGAAGGAGACTAGTGATGGCAGGATGAGAAGGGCTACAGTAATTTATACAAGGTTTAATAAAAGAATCACAATTTGCCAATATGACCAAGTGATCAAAAGACAAATGACCAGGTGGAGATCATATTAAGCTAATGACATAAGAGTTACATAGTTGTAGTTTACTAGCCAACAGAAAGTCAGCTTTGCTGGTTTTCTTGTAAATCATAATTTGGTTAGCTGCTCTGTCTGACATGGTCTCATAGAGCACGCCTCTCAGAGCCTCAAGCCACTGCTAGATATCAGGAAAGGGGTTCAGCTGGTGGGAAAGTCAAAGGGAGAGAATCTGAGACTCAACATCTGCCACAAGGGGGCATCCTTGTCTCTTCTGAGCTGCAAAAAAAATAATCAGATGGCTGTGAATGGTAACCTTATTAACAATTGATAGATTATAGGGAGAAGCATTGTCCATATTATTTATTTAAATGTAATCCCTGGGTACCTTCACAATCTCAAATGTGGCAATAAAGAATCATCAAATAGAAGAGGAACTATTGAGTGAGTGAGGATATCAAGAGAGATTGCATTTACAGCATGGTCCATCCATGTGAATAGGATGATGTTTGCCCTGAGAACCATGGGGGAGAATTTAGAATGAACAAAAATGCAATAAACTGTATGCGAAAGAAAATTTTGTGTGGGATTAGAAAACGGTCTAGCCCTTAGCCTATGATTGTAAGGCCTGAATAAATGTATACAAGTTGTCAGTTTTTCAATTTTAGGTATGAATTTGGAGTTAGTGGTGCCTGACTGGCTTGGGGCATCACAATGTACACTTAATTTAGAAAATCTTTTAGCACTTTATTTTTTTTGACTATTGTAAAACTTTTAGTATTCAAATGTATGTCTTTCTCTTAATTAACATTCCTTAACACATAGCTTAGATGTTTTCTTATTAACACTTACTAGCCCTCTCACTTCACACTAGTGCAATTCCTTGGCTTGGCTTGCCTCTGCCAGCTTGATGGGGTCCTCTATCCCTGACTTGAATCTTAGTGTTAGGGACCCACCAGAGATAAGGTCACCTGGAAGCTGGTTTGTGAACATGTAATATTTAACCAAAAAGTATTCGAGCACCTCAATTTTGCTCTATGCCAGATTGCTGAGTTCTTTAGAATTATTCTGATTAGTGGTGCTTGGTACTATGGAGTGTGCTTTTATATTTTGTGGAACTACAAGCCTCAGTATGATATCACCTCTCGTTACTTGTAAATATGTGTGCAGTCCAGCCCCCATATAGTCCCTTTTCTCCCAATTTTCCAATCTCTAAGTATCAACCGATAAATAAACTCTCTGAATGTAAATGGAGTAAATGCACACAGATATGTAAGAGACTGGATCTACAGGGGCAGGTTTAGGTGCAATGATTTATCCAAAGTTGGATCAAGAACTAGATATCACCTGCCCAAGTACATGATGATCAATTTGAGTCAGAAGTAAGGAAAGGTAGGAGAGCTGAACAGTGTTGGTGGTATAGCAAGAGACCATGAAAACCAATAAGGAACCCAAGGAACCTACTGTATCACTGTTAGAAATCTGCCTTCAGGATCAGAGTAAGAAATAGAAACTGAAGGGAACCCTATAATTAATAAATATGGCAACACATTTATGCTTAACAATTTTATATGAAAAGGTCAGTGAAAAAGCCATGATCTTTTGCACAGAGTTGGTGGTATATTTCTTTGAAAAAAGCAATGTTAAAATGGAAAGTTTCAGGGCAGACTATAAGATGAAGCTAATCTCTCAGGGGCCTTTAGGCTATTAACATTCACTATCTTCAGGGGCATTTTGAAAAAAGGGAGGTTATAGGCTTACCACTACATGGCCACCAGCCAGAACAAGTCCTCAAGAGTCGAAGCACAGGATCATGAGGTGAAGGGAGGAGGGTAGAGGGGAGGGATGAAGACACAGATCAAATAAATAAAATACAGTACAAACAAGGCAACAAATATGAACAAGCTAAAGGGACATGGGAAACCACTCAACAGGGGACTAGAGTCACAAAAAATGTTGAGGGGAATTAAATGAGCAAAACAAAATCAATTAAGTGAGAGACATGAGCAGAAATAGGCCAGGATTTAGCCTCTAGAGCTACAGTAGCAACAGTCAGGGTGTACAATTAAAGGATAATCTGAGCAGCTAGGCACAAAGGATAAAGAGAGGGCAAAATAACAACAGATATACAGTAGGGTGATACAAACCTGGGGATGAGAGGTCTCTACCAGGTTTAGGAAGTACCTTTAAAATAGCCAAATTAAAGTGGGGGGGGGGGATGAAAGAAGAGTATTGACTACCGAGCCCCAATTTTAGAAATAAATATTTTATAAAAAATCCCCACTAAATCTATCCAGCCCCTTTTCTGGTTTAAGCTGTTTAATGGCTGTAAGAAACTCTTATGTATTATTTGGTCTTGAAGAGATTTAGATACAATTGAGGTTGAGTACCTAGTTTTGTTCTATAACTGAAGTTCCAATTGTAAAGCTCAACAGAATATGCTGCGCTATATTAGAAACTGTTAATAAATAAATAATAATAATAATAATAAATGATAGGTAAGCAATGTCCAATGGGAAAGAGAAGAGTGGACTGAGTGAAGGGCAGGAGTAGACGTGGGTAGAGGCATAGCTAAGGGGGGTCGAGCATGGCATGTGACCTGGGCGCCTTGGCAGGTCCAGCAGAGGGGGGCACAGCAGGCAGCCAGGACTGTTGCTCTGCCCCTGGGCCGTCCCCATCCCGCTGCTATGTGAGTGGAGGAGAGTGCAGCACCTCTCCTGCCCCTCAATGTGCTCAGTGTCTGGTGACGGTCTCCGATGGTGGCGGGGCGAGTCTCCTTGGTTTGGTTTGTTAGCCAATCAGAACTCACAGACTGGCTTCTGATTGATTGCCGGTCCGTGAGCTCTGATTGGCTAACAAACCTGGTGCCAAGATAACTGCGTCCAGCAGCCGGAGACCAAACTTCATGGTGCATTGAGGGGCAGGAGAGTCACTGCGCTCTCCTCCCCTCACATAGCAGACAGCGTTGGGCAGCGGTGAGTGTGGGGCAACGTGTATCTGGCAATGTGTATCTGGCAATGTGTATCTGGCACAGTGGGGCAATGTGTATCTGGCACTGTGGGGCAATGTGTATCTGGCAATGTGTATCTGGCACTGTGGGGCTATGTGTATCTCTGTGGGGAAACGTGTATCTGGCACTGTGAGGTAATATGTATCTGGCACTGTGGAGCAAAATGTATCTGGCACTGTGGGGGCACTTATGTGTCTGGCACTGTGGGGTAATATGTATCTGGCTCTGTAGGGTAATATGTACAGTATCTGGCACTGTGAGCAATATGTATCTGGCACTGGGGGGCATATATGTATCTGGCACTGTGGGGTAATATGTATCTGGCACTGTGGGACAATGTATATCTGGCACTGGGGTAATATCTATATGGCACTGTGGGGTAATTCCAAGTTGATCGCAGCAGGAATTTTGTTAGCAATTGGGCAAAACCATGTGCACTGCAGGGGGGGGGGCAGACATAACATGTGCAGAGAGAGTTAGATTTGGGTGTGGTGTGTTCAATCTGCCACCTAATTTGCAGTGTAAAAATAAAGCAGCCAGTATTTACCCTGAACAGAAACAAAATAACCCACCCAAATCTAACTCTTTCTGAACATGTTATATCTGCCCCCCCCCCCCCCCTGCAGTGCACATGGTTTTGCCCAACTGCTAACAAAATTCCTGCTGCGATCAACTTGGAATTACCCCCAATATGTATATGGCGCTGTGGGGTAATGTGTATCTGGCACTGTGTGTACTGTGTAAAAATGAGAATCTGCCTGTGTACTGTGTAAAAAGGGAACTCTGCCTGTGTACTGTGTAAAAAGGGGACTCTGCCTGCATACTGTGTAAATAAGGTACTCTACTGCTGTAATGTGAAAAAAATTGAATGAAGGTGTGCTGAGAGATGAGACAAGGGGGAGGTGATAGTGTGCTGCGAGACGACACAAGGGGGAGGTGATAGTGTGCTGAGAGACAACACAAGGGGGAGGTGATAGTGTGCTGAGAGATGACACAAGGGGAGGTTATAGTGTGCTGTGAGACGACACAAGGGGGAGGTGATAGTGTGCTGAGAGACGACTCAAGGGGGAGGTGATAGTGTGCTGCGTGACAACACAAGGGGGAGGTGATAGTGTGCTGAGAGACGATACAAGGGGGAGGTGATAGTATGCTGAGAGACGACTCAAGGGGGAGGTGATAGTGTGCTGTGAGACGACACAAGGGGGAGGTGATAGTGTTTTGAGAGACACCACAAAGGGGAGGTGATAGTGTGATGAGAGACCTCGCAAGGGGGAGGTGATAGTGTGCTGAGAGATGACACAATGGGGAGGTGATAGTGTGCTGAGAGATGACACAATGGGGAGGTGATAGTGTGCTGAGAGATGACACAAGGGGGAGGTGATAGTATGCTGAGAGATGACAAAAGGGTTATGTGATAGTGTGCTGTGAGATGACACAAGGGGAGGTGATAGTGTTCTGAGAGATGACACAAGGGAAAGGTGATAGTGTGTGAGAGATCACACAAGGGGGAGGTGATAGTGTGCTGAGAGACGACACAAGGGGGAGGTGATAGTGTTATGAGAGACGATGCAGTGGGAGGTAATAGTGTGCTGCGAGATGACACAAGGGGGAGGTGATAGTGTGCTGAGAGACAACACAAGGGGGAGGTGATAGTGTGCTGAGAGACGATGCAAGGAGAGGTGATAGTGTGCTGAGATATGACACAAGGGGGAGGTGATAGTATGCTGAGAGACGACTCAAGGGGGAGGTGATAGTGTGCTGTGAGACGATACAAGGAGAGGTGATAGTGTGCTGAGAGACGACACAAGGGGGAGGTGATAGTGTGCTGTGAGACGATGCAAGGAGAGGTGATAGTGTGCTGAGAGACGACACAAGGGGGAGGTGATAGTATGCTGAGAGACGACACAAGGGGGAGGTGATAGTGTGCTGAGAGACGACTCAAGGGGGAGGTAATAGTGTGCTGCGAGATGACACAAGGGGGAGGTGATAGTGTGCTGAGAGACAACACAAGGGGGAGGTGATAGTGTGCTGAGAGACAACACAAGGGGGAGGTGATAGTGTGCTGAGAGACGATGCAAGGAGAGGTGACAGTGTGCTGAGAGACGACACAAGGGGGAGGTGATAGTATGCTGAGAGACGACTCAAGGGGGAGGTGATAGTGTGCTGCGTGACAACACAAGGGGGAGGTGATAGTGTGCTGAGAGACGAACAAGGGGGAGGTTATAGTGTGCTGAGAGACGACACAAGGGGGAGGTGATAGTGTGCTGAGAGACGATGCAAGGAGAGGTGATAGTGTGCTGAGAGGCAACACATGGAGTAGATGATAGTCATGTTGACATGCCCCATTTTCAATGGCACGCCCCTTCTGGTATGTGATCACGCCCATTCTGGTGCCTGGCCATGCCCATTTTTCGGCGCGCACACATAGTTGCATTTATGTTGTTGTTGTTTTTTTGGGGGGGGCACTCTTCATCTTGCCCTGGGCTCCGAAAACCCTAAGTATGCCTCTGAACGTGGGTGAGGTGACTTCCATAGTAGATATCTGGAATGAGCTGTCAAGATTTTGGGGTGGTGAGGGCGTTGCAGTATATACATTTTTGTTTAAAAATGTCAATACTTCAGCAATTTGGCCATTGGAAGTTGTTAAATAAAACTTGTGAAATGTATAACTATTGGAAAATAAGCAGTAGTTGCCCATGTTCCCCAAAAAATTTTCAAAAAGAATTTTCGCTGTGAGATGTTGTTTGAAAGCAGATGATAAATAATATTTGTACTGCTGATATGCTGCTGACAGGAAACCCTACACCTCTACATAATTTTTTAGGCCTCCCAATTAGAAGCTGCAGTGAAAGAGATAATAACCCCTCTCTTGACAGATTTTGCAGCCATCCAAAACATAACTGGGTCATTTTCAAAGTGGGAAATGTTGTCATTCTTACACTCTTCACAGGCAGCTTCCAATCGGTTTATAAATTTAAGTGAGTGTTGGAAATGAGAATGGAATTTCCACAATTTGGTAGAACCTGGCTCATCAGGAAAGTTTAGAGTAGCCAAGACCATTGCGTGATCTGACAAATAAATTGGCCCAATTTCTTTGACAGATCATGCATAAATAAAACTTTAAATGGAAATTCAATAAAAAAGAGACAAATATAATCAATGAGTTCAAACTATCTGTCAATCAAAAGGAGGAGTACAATGGGTCTCACTGGTAGGATAGGAACCAGCTCACGGAGGAGATCTCAATGAGGAATAAATTCCAAGCTCTTGGAGTAAGAGAGAACCATCTTTCCATAATTTTCTAAAAGAGAAGTCTGGTCTCAGTGAAGACTTGGAGCTAAAAGAGGTAATGCCTGTGGTAACGAAAGCCATTTTGCTATAAAGTTCTAGTGACATCCAGAAGAGCTTTCTCTTCCTGGATAGTAGAAGGATCAATGTCATTGTAGAATAGCACCTCTGTTATGTCAGCTGCTACTAGATATGGTAGAATTGCACCCAGAGGATGACATCATGCAGTGGATGGCCAGAAGGAGGGAGAGCTTGAAGAGCATAATGAGCTTGCTCCAGTAGGAGTTTGCCAATTGTGAAAGTATCAAACTGTGTGCTGTCTAGGGATGGAAGGCAACCTGCAGCTACAATCAGCACATCGCACCATAATATGAAAATTCAGTAATCCCTTTCTGATACAGTATGTCAATAGTCAACTCACATATCCTTTAGGCTTATAACATGGCAAGAGTCCCTTCCTCTAACATGTTTCACTCTACATTGGGGCTTTTTCAAATTGTGCATGTGGCCTTCTTCTCCTAGATAACTGGGATGTTTAAAGAATCATAGATGCATATTATAATGTAGTGTGTTCTACAAGAATAAGATAACCCTGAGAAATAAATTATTGCTTGTCTGCTTAAATATAACATTGCTGCATTGAAATAACATGATAGCTACTAAACAGAATGAGGAATGTGGAAAGTGCTAAGAAAATTACTTTCTTTTAAAAAAGAAATATCAAACTTGTTTTGATTACTTTTTTCAACGATCAACCTTTCCCATTATATATACATTCAGATAAAAAACTATTATAGAGTATAGGAAACTTCTGTCCACATTTATTGTTTTTTAATAAGTCGCAGTATTCCTAAACACTAGAGATGAGTGTGTTTGGATCTTCGAGGTCTGAACCATCCCCGAACTTCACGATCCGAGCTAGAGATGAGCGGGTTCAGTTCCCTGAGTACCGAACCCCCCCCCCCCATCCCCGAACTTCACTCTCCGAGTCTGGATCCGAGTCCGGCTTGGGGATTTCCCCCAGACTCGGAAACCAGACTGAGGCAAAACATTATCACCACGCTATCGGATTCTCGCAGGCTTTGGATACCATATAAACAGCTGCGTGTCGCCGCCATTTTCACTCCGGACTTGGAGAGTGAGGGAGACAGACCTCTGTCTCTCTGTGGGTGGTGGTGTTGGGTGGGGTTAGTGTGTGCTCTGTAGGGGTGCTGCTGCAGTCACTGTGGTGTATCTGTGCTATGTTAGGTGTGGTGTCCTGGCTATCTTGGCTGTCACTGGTGTATCATGTGCTGTTAAGGCCAGTGGCTGCAGCTGTACATGGGCGTTGCTGTCCTGGCTGTCACTGTGCTGTAACAGGGGCAGGGGTACTGTAAAATATAGGGGTGCTGATGTCTTAATAACATTACACTGGCCCTGTCTGCTATAAAAATTTGGGTGCAGTTGTTAAAAATTAAAAGCACACTGCTTCTGTATGCTGTCAAATATAGGGGTGCTGATGTCTTAATACATTACACTGGCCCTATCTCCTATAAAAATTTGGGTGCAGTTGTTAAAAATTAAAAGCACACTGCTCCGGTATGCTGTCAAATACTGTGCCTTGCTAAAGTATTCCCCCCATCTTGGATATTTACTTATTTTCTTACATTTCAATCTGTAATTTAATTATTTTTTTAATATGAATTTTATGTGATGGATCTGCACAAAAAAGTCTAAGTTGGTGAAGTGAAATGAGAAAAATTTACAGTGTACAAAAAATATTTTTTATAAAAAAAAATCTGAAAATTGGCATGTTCATATGTATTCGCCCCCTTTGCTATGAAGCCCCTCAAAAGTTCTGATGCAACCAATTACCTTCAGAAGTCACATAATTAGTGAAATGAAGTCCACCTGTGTGCAATCTACGTGTCACATGATCTGTCAGTATAAACATACCATTTCTGAAAGGCCCCAGAGGCTGCAACACAACTAAGCAAGAGGCATCACACCATGAAGACCAAGGAGCTCTACAAACAAGTTAGGGACAAAGTTGTTGAGAAGTACAAGTCAGGGTTGGGTTATAAAAAAATATCAAAATCTTTAATGATCCCCCGGAGCACCGTCAAATCCATCATCTTCAAATGGAAAGAACATGGTACCACAAAAAAACCTGCCGAGAGGGCCGGCCACCAAAACTCACAGACCGGCCAAGGAGGGCATTAATCAGAGAGGCAGCACAGAGACCAAAGGTAACCCTGAAGGAGCTGCAGAGTTCCACAGCAAAGACTGGTGTATCTGCACATGTTACCACAATAAGCCATACACTCCATAGAGCTGTGCTTTATGGAAGAGTGGCCAGAAAAAAGCCTTTACTTAGTGTTAAAAATAAGAAGGCACATTTTGAGTTTGCCAAAAGGCATGTGGACGACACCCAAATGTATGGAGGAAGGTGCTCTGGTCAGATGAGGCTAAAATTTAACTTTTCGACCACCAAGGAAAACACTATGTCTGGCACAAACCCAACACATCCCATCACCCCAAGAACACCATCCCCACAGTGAAACATGGTGGTGGTGGCAGCATCATGATGTGGGGATGTTTTTCAGCAGCAGGGACTGGAAAACTGTTTTTAGTCAAGGGAAAGATGAATGGTGCTAAATACAGGAATATTCTTGAGCAAAACCTGTTTCAGTCTGCCTGTGATTTGAGACTGGGATGGAGGTTCACCTTTCAGCAGAACAATGATCCGAAGCATACTGCTAAAGCAACACTATAGTGGTTTAAGGGGAAACACTTAAATGTGTTGGAATGGCCTAGTCAAAGCCCAGATCTCAATCCAATTGAGAATCTGTGGTGAGACTTGAAGATTGCTGCTTACAAGCAGAAACCATACAACATGATGGAGCTGGAGCAGTTTTGGTACACTGGTCCTGTTTACTATAAAAATTCAGGGGTGCAGTTCTTAAAAATTAAAAGTACACTGCTCCAGTATGTTGTCATATATAGGGGTTCTGACATCTTAATAACATTATACTGGCCCTGTCTGCTATAAAAATTCCGGAGTGCAGTTCTTAAAATTTAAAAGCACAATGCTCTTGTCTGCTGTAAAATATAGGGGTGCTGATGTCTTAATAACATTACACTGTCCATGCATGCTATAAAAATTCAGGGGTGCAGTTCTTAAAAATTAAAAGAACACTGCTCCTGTATGCTGTAAAATATAGGGGTGCAGTAAAAAAAATGTACACTGTCCTTGTCTTGTATGCTGTAACATTACAGGGGTGTTGTGAAAATACAGGGGTGCTGGCACTGTCCATGGTTGCAATGTCTAGGCCTGACCTTCACAAGACAGTATGGGAAGAGGAGGCTCCAACCACCATTTACACACCCTCTGAAAGTGCTGGGAGGAATACCGCCAGTCCAGTTGCTGAGATTGAGATTGAGGATGTCACTGTAGAAGAAGACCAGGATGAGGAGGATATGGGTGTAGCTGGCGCTGCGAAGGAAGTTGACAATGAGGATTCTAATGGTGATGTGGTTTGTTTGAATAAGGCACCAGTGGAGACAGTTATTGCCCATGGGATTAAAAAGCTCATTGTCATGTCTGGGCAAAATACCAAAAAAGCCACTTCTTCGGTGTGAAATTATTTCTCCACAAATCTGGACAACAGGTGGCAAGCCATCTGTTGCCTTTGCAAATCCATAATAAGTAGGCGTAAGGACATTAACCACCTAGGAACATCATCCCTTATACATCACCTGCAGCGCATTCATCATAAGTCATTGTCAAGTTCAGAAACTTTGGGTAATAGCGTAAGCAGTCCACTGAAACCTAAATGATGTGGTTTGTTTGTTTGAATAGTATTTCTCTGTGGGGATGAGGATGTAAACACTGAAGGTGGGTGGGGGATCTGATGATGTTGAAAAAATCCTGCCACTATAGAGCCAGTTTGTGAAAGTAAAGATTAATTGCTTCTTTTTTGGTGGGGGATGAAAAAAAAGCAATAATTTCAGCCACAGTCATGTGGCAGACCCTGTCGCTGCCCTAATTGGTTTGTTAAAGTGTGCATGTTCTGTTTATAAAACATAAGGGTGGGTGGGAGGGCCCAAAGACAATTTCATCTTGCACCTCTTTTTTTCTTTGCATTATGTGCTCTTTGGGGCCTAGTTTTTTTAACTGCCATCCTGTTTGCCAGTGCAGTGCCACTTCTAGATGGCCCACGTGTTTGTGCCGCACCCTTGTGTTGCTTAGCTTAGTCATCCAGCGACTTCAGTGCACCTCTTTTTTTCTTTGCATTTTGTGCTATTTGAGGCCTAGTTTTTAAAACTGCAATGCTGTCTGCCACTGCTGTTGCACTTCTAGATGGGCCAGGTGTTTGTGCCGCACACTTGTGTTGCTTAGTTTAGTCATCCGGTGACCTCGGTGCACCTCTTTTTTTTCTTAGCATTATGTGCTGTTTGGGACATAGTTTTTAAAATTGCCATCCTGTCTGCCACTGCAGTACCACTCCTAGATGGGCCAGTGTTTGTGCCGCCCACTGGTGTTGGATAGCTTAGTCATCCAGCGACCTTGGTGCAACCTTTTGGCCTAAACACAATATTGTGAGGTGTGAGCTTTTCAGAATAGAATGGAAATGAGTGAAAATGAATGTTGATGAGGTTAACAATACAGTAGGATCAAAATTACCCCCAAATTCTGGGAATTTAGCTGTTTTTATGTTTTTTTCAAAAATCATCCAGATCTAAAACCAAAACCCGAAAGGCTGGTTTTGGCAAAACCAATACAGATCCAAAACATGAGCGGGGATCCAGATCTAAATCCAAAACACAAAATTCGAGAAGTGTCCACCGCACATCTCTAATCTGAGCAGAGAAACAAATCTTGCTCGGGACTTCCAGCCAGACCAGATCCCAGAAAGAGGAAAAATGCCATCATCCCGCTGTCGGATTTTCATGGGTTTTGGATTCCATATAAGGAGGCGCATGTTGTCGACATTTTCACTGTGGGCTTGGGGGGTCATTCCGAGTTGATCGCTAGCTGCATTTGTCGCTGCACAGCGATGAGGCTAAAAAATGCCACTTCTGCTCATACGTATGCAGCGCAATATGCATGCGTGATGTACTATTACAATGATTGATGTAGTTTCACACAGGGTCTAGCAATGCATTTCAGTCGCACTGGCTGCCGCAGAGTGATTGACATGAAGTGGGTGTTTCTGGGTGGCAACTGACCGTTTTCAGGAAGTGTTTGGGAAAACGCAGGCATGCCAGAAAAACGCAGGCATGGCTGGGCGAACGCAGGGCTTGTTTGTGATGTCAAATCCAGAACTTAATGGTCTGAAGTGATCGCAAGCACTGAGTAGGTTTTGAGCTACTCTAAAACTGCACAAAATATTTTTGTAGCCATTCTGCAATGAAAGCGTTTGCACTACTGCTAAGCTAATATACACTACCAGAGGGCGGCGGCTTAGCATTTGCATGGCAGCAAAAATCTGCTAGCAAGTGACCAACTCGGAATGACCCCCTTGGTGAGTGAGGGAGATAGACCTCTGTTTCTCTGTGGGTGGTGGCGTGGGGTGGGGTCAGTATATATTATTTAGGGTTGCTGTCCTGTGTGCTGTTAGGGGTGCTTTACAGGTGTGCTTCTCTGTGCTGCTAGGGGTGCTGTACAGGGATGCTGTCCTTGGTTTGTCCTATGATGCTTGGGGTGCTGTACAGGGGTGTTGATGTCCTGTGCTGTACAGGGGTGTTGCTGTCCTGTGCTGTACAGGGGCACTATTCTGTGTGCTGTAAAAATTCTGGAGTGTTGTAAAAATAAAAGAACCCTGGCCCTATCCTATCTGCTGTAAAAATACAGAGGTGTTGTTAAAATACAGTGTTGCTGTGAAAATACAGGGGTACTGTGTCCCTGTCCTGTATGCTGTAAAAATACAGGGGTGTTGGAAAAATAATGGAATTCTGGACCTGTCCTGTATACTGTAAAAATACAGGGGTGTTGTAAAAACACAGGGGTGCTGTGAAAATACAGGGTGCTGTGTCCCTGTCCTGTATCCTGCAAAAATACAGGGTGTTATTAAAATAAAGGAATACTGGCCCTGTTTTGTATGCTGTAAAAATACTGGGGTGTTGTAAAAATAAAGGAACTCTGGCCCTGTCCTGTATGCTGTAAAAATACAGGGGTATTATAAAAATACAGGGGTGCTATGAAAATACAGGGGTGCTGTGTCCCTGTCCTGTATGCTGTAAGAATACAGGGTTGTTGTAAAAATAAAGGAAAACTTGCCCTGTCCTGTACGCTGTAAAAATACAGTGTTGTTGTTAAAATACAGGGGTGCTGTGAAAATACAGAGGTGCTGTGTCCCTGTACTGTATGCTGTAAAAGTGCAGGGAGTTGTAAAAATACAGGGGTGCTGTGACCCTTTCCTGTATGCTGTAAAAATACAGTGGTGCTGTAATTATAAAAGAGCACTGTTATGTTTGCTGTAAAAAAAAGGGTTGCTGTCCTGTGAAATGGAAAAAAAATTGGAGGAAAAATAGTGAAAGATCAGTAACCACTTCCAGTTCCTACTACTGGTCAAGTATCCCATATCTGGAAAGCTCGGTACCAGGAGCATTCCGGATATGGGATTTTTTTGGATAACAGATTACCTGTTATCTGGATGGGTTTCATGGGTCCGGTGAGTCAGCAGGGGGGACTGTTGTGGGTCCAGCGTTGGGGGGTCCCGGGGATCAGGCAGGTCCGGCGCATCAGTGGTGGAATCCAAGGGGTCAGCGGCGGGTACTGGGAGTCAGCGGCAGTGAGGGAATAACTGCAAAGCCACTCCCCCACCTGTGTGTGATTAGCTGCAGAATCCAGTTACATCATGATGCTGGCAGAATCATGACGTCACTACAGGACTGAATTATTCCGGTTTTCGGAATATTTCGGTTAACGGGTATCCGGATAACGGATGCCCGTCCTGAACTAGTGCTGAAGCTGCTGCTGCCACCAGTCATGACAGTGACAATGCAATTCCATTAACATTGTATGCTTAGGCCGATGCCCAATGTCAGAGAGGTCATGTAAAATTCATGAAGCAAAAGTAATTACCAAAAATAAGAAAGAAATGATCTGATGAGAAACGTAAAATTGGCAAAATGCCATTCACAACACGAAGTGGCAAGGAAAGGCTAAGGCCTTGGCCTATGTTCGTGACTGGTGGTTCAGCTTCTCATGAAGATGGAAGCCCTCCTCTCTCTAAAAAAATAAAAAAATAAAGCTTGTTAAAGCACAGGAAAAACAACTGTGCATTCAGCGATATCACAAATCCCCAAGGACAGTACAAGTGTGTCTGCGGTTGCAATGTCTAGGCTTGACCTTCCCAAGACTGTATGGAAAGAGGAGTCTCCTGCAACCATTTGCATGCCCCCGGCAAGAGCTGGGAGGAGCACCGCCAGTCCAGTTGGTGATATTGAGATTGAGGATGTCACTGTAGAAGTACACCAGGATGAGGAGGGCATGGGTGTAGCTGGCGCTGCGGAGGAAGTTGACAATGAGGATTCTAATGGTGATGTGGTTTGTTTGAATAAGGCACCAGTGGAGACAGTTATTGGCCATGGTATGAAAAAGCCCATTGTCATGCCTGGGCAAAATACCAAAAAATCCACCTCTTCAGTGTGGAATTATTTCTCTGTGAGGATGATGAGGATGTAAACACTGAAGGGTGTGAGGGATCAGAGGGTGAGGATGACAGCTTGCCTCTGTAGAGCCAGTTTGTGCAAGGAGAGATTTATCGCTTCTTTTTTGGTGGGGGCCCAAACAAACCAATCATTTCAACCACAGTCGTGTGGCAAACCCTGTCGCTGAAATGATTGGTTTCTTAAAGTGTGCATGTCCTATTTATACAATATAAGGCTGGGTGGGAGGGCCCAAGGACAAATCCATCTTGCATGTCTTTTCTTTGTCTGCCACATCATTCCAGGGGTGCTGCCCTATATGGGGTGCTGCCCCTTTGCCCTATCTGTCCATGGATGCTACCCCACTGCCGTTTAAGTCAAGGGATGCTGCTGCCTGTCTGCTATGTTGTGTAATTCTCCAGGCGTGCTCCCTGTGATGTATAAGTCCAAGGGTGTTGCCTATCTGTTGTATAAGTCCAGGGGTGATGCCTATCTACTGTGTAATTCCAGAGGCACTGCCGTATAATTCCTGGGGTGCCCTGTCTGAACCCACTCATCTCTAATAGATATATCTTCTAGTGTGCACTGTGTACCCAGCATTAGAGAGAGGTTCATCTCAATTATTTCATGTTAAGGACTCAAATGAATGGCTCTAATTAGTCAACCTTAATTTTGATTTATTAATATGCCACATTTTTTGAATTTTTACATTATGCACATTGTTGTACAGGGTTATTTTCATTTATTTAGTAAATGTTTTCTGCTTAATAATTGTACAATGTAAAAGCTGCTTAGGGTTATCGCAAGACCTTGCGGTGTTAGAAGAACAAAGATTCATTGGTCTTGCATTGCATCAGCTCTCCATTGCACTGCGGCACTAGATGGGCCAGGAGCTCATGTGAGGCACAAACAGTTACTGAATAAGGGCCCAGTATAGAGTCTCATGATGGTGGCTTACAGCCAGGAAGCTGCCTGGCTTGACAGGCTGAGGCATGCTGTCGGCACAGAGGTTAGCATTGCATCCTCCCACAGTCCTACTTGTAATATGAAATGAGTTTGGACTAGAGTGGTAAACTCCACTAGGGTAGGGTCTCAATAACAAATAATTCACTGCATAGTCCTGCTTTGTACTCTACCAAACTCAATTTAATCAATCCGGAGCTGCTGTGGGGCTCAGGAGGGGCTGCTAAAACATTTAAGGGGATGCTTTATTTAAAAATAAAATATGAATAAAATTAACAAGACACATAGGTATGCTCACATGCGTGTAACTGGGACACACAGGTATGCCCACATGCATGTAACTGGGAGCTGTGAAAAACAAAAATAAGGCATCTGCTACAAAATATGTAAATAAACATGCAATAAAAAATTTGAAAAAAAGAAACCCCCGAGATTTTCAGAAAATAAGTCTCCAGACTCAGTGGAGGGAAAAATATCCAGTCTTGATCCTGTGGTATACACCAGTTTATTTGCATCCCAGCATTAAATCCGAGATTATCATAGTCCCTGAAAATGGAGAAGGGGGTTCAAATTTGGAGGCTTTTGCCCCTAGTTTTTCAGTTTGTCCAGTAATGTGGTAATTATGTATTTGCTTGGTTAAAGTCCTTTCTGTTCCAAACCAAGATAGGAGTGGAGGTGAAAGCCTTTGTGTTGTTCCTGATTGTGTGTGCCTATCTAATTTTGAATCACCTTCTTGACATTAACCTCTTCCTCTTGCCTCTTCTCATAATGTGAAAGTCATCAAATATGGAGGTGGTAAATTTGTAGCTAACTATGATTCAGAAAACTTGGCGAAATTTTTCCAGGGGGACCACCTGTCGCTGAAATGATGGGTTTATTAAACTGTGTATGTTCTGTTTAAACAAAATAAGGGTGGCTGGGAGGGCCCAAGGACAATTCTATCTTGTACCTCTTTTTTTTTCTTTGCATTTTGTGCTCTTTGGGGCCTAGGTTTTAAAACTGCCATCCTGTCTGCCACTGCAGTGCCACTCCTAGAGCCCACTTGTGTTGCTTAGCTTAGTCATCCAGCTACCCCGGTGCAAGCTTTTGGCCTAAAAACAATATTGTGAGGTGTGAGGTGTTCAGGGTAGACTGAAAATGAGTGTTATTGAAGTTAATACTGTAGGAACAAAAAACGCCACACATTCTTTGATTTTAGCTGTTTTTATGTTTTTTACAAAAAAAAATCCAGATCCAAAACCAAAACCAAAAACCAAAAGGGTGATTTTGGCAAAACCAATCCAGATTCAAAACCAAAACACAAAACCCGAAAAGTGTCCGGTGCACATCTCTACTAAACACATATCAAAATAATTCTGCAAAGTATTTAACTGTTTTATTTATTTACCAATCGTAATTAAGGTTAAAAAAGAGACTTTTTAATAAGCAATACTCTCAATTCTGTTGATTGTAGAAACAAGTTTAAGTTATATACAATATATGTGGCCACACAGCATGTAAAATGCTACATGATATTACCCATTAAGTACTATTGGGCTGATTCAAAGGTAGATGCTGTAGCAATGTTTTCTCAGATTTTTATTTTATTTTATTGATTTTGCATCTGCAGGTACTTCACCGCTCATGTGCAGATCAGGAATAGTGACGATGGATGCATTGCAGCTGCAAACATCAGGTGAGTGACAGTAGGGCTGGACTAAGCCATTGGGGTGGCTGGGTCACTTAAGATAGTAGTGCCCACTGTTCTTGTCACCCACCTGGCTGTGCCCGCTTTGTGCACATTCTATCCCCAATTCTATGATTCAGCAAGTCCTACCTGCACTGCTGTAGGGCTGTCAAGAGGTGAAAAGGGTCCAGGTGCTGAATGGAGCCAGCGTCTTATCTCCCCTGTGTCTCCTAGCCTCACCACCATGTCTTTTAGCCTCATCTCCCCGTGTATCTCAGTCTCATCCTCCATGTGTCTCTCAGCCTTATCCACACCACATGTGTCTCTCAGCCTCATCCACACCACATGTGTCTCTCAGCCTCATCCACCCTATCTCTCAGCTTCATTCCCTCTCATTTTGTCTCTCAGCCTCACCCCTTATCTCTCAGCCTCATTGCTCACTGTGTTCCTTAGTCTCATACCCCATGTCTCTCATCTTCAGTCTCACCCCCTGTATTTCTCAGCCTCATCCTCCTATCTCTCAGCCCTATCCCCCTGTGTCTTTTAGCTTCCTCATAACCCTTCCCCCTATGTATCTCATCCACCCCCCCTTACCTCTCTGCTACTCAGCCCAGCAGTATGCTAGTGGGCAGTAGTGAAGGAGAGGATGTGGTCTGGAGGAGAGATCCTGGGTTAGTGCCATAGATGTTCATGCTCCTCAATAAATTCAGAGGTTTCATGGTAAATTCCCTCATTAGGCCAGAGGTTCCCAGAGGTCACTTCTAATGGAGGAGGTACTGTCACAAAGTGTCAGTGATGGTCTCCCTTGCCACATGCTCTCTTACATTTCCCAGTGCTCCAGGTTCCCGGCCCTCTGCAGATGTCTCCTATCCAGAGGTATACTCTGCTAAAGTCTCCTTTACTCTCTCAGCAGTCAATGAGATCCTGGTGCCCAAGTGCGGCACTCCACATGTGCACCGGCTACAGGGTGCAACCATGTTGAAGGATATCAAATGACTGCTGAATTACCAATGGAGTAACAGGAGTCATGTCTAAATAGTTCACAGACAATCAGGGAGGAGCGGTGGTTTAAAGGTGACTTCTGACCTCTCATAATGCACCAGTGTAATTTTGTCTTCAGCCATGTTTTGTGCTAACCTATGATCTCCTGTGGTTACTGCTCCAGCATAGAGAATTCCAGTGTAGTCACCATCTGCTACACTCCTAGCTCCAGTGCATTCTGGTTCAATCCAGATGTCCAGTGCATTCCGCTTCAATCTCTGTGTCAAGTGCATTCAGGTTCAATCCTGGTATCCAGTGCATTCTGGTTCAATCCCATTGTCCAGTACATTGCATTCAATTCCAGTGTCCAGTGGATTCTGGTTCAATCCCAGTTCCATTCCATTACGGTTCGAATCCAGTTCCAAAGTATTCCAACTCAATTCCAGTTCCAACACATTATAGTTCAATATTAGAGTCCAATTACTAAACATGCAAATGCTACTCTCTATTCAATCCTTCCAAGACATATTATAAAGAAATATAAATCTGTGCTGAACCATTTTTGCTGGCTTTGAATTTTTTTTTAATTGATCAAAAAAGCTAAAATCATATAATTTGGGCCTTTTTTTGTTCCTAATTTATTATTAACCTCAATTACATTAATTCCCAGTCAATTCCAGTCAATTTTGATGACCTCACAACTCAATATGGAATTGTCCTTCGGGCCCTCCCACCCCCTCCCACCCTTATGTTGGATATTAAAAAGGACATGCACACTTTAAGAAACCAAGCACTTCAGCAGCAGGGACTGCCACTTTTGTGGCTAAAATGCTTGGTTTGTTTGGGTCTCCGCAAATCAAGATATCAATCGGCTTATGGTAACAGCTCTAAAGTGGCTAGATGTCATCATCATTGCTATTCTCACCCTCATCAGGGTGTAAATCATCCTCACACAACATTAATTCATCCACGCTGGAATCCACCATTACTGAAGTCTCTGTACTTTGACATAATTGCCAGGAAAAGCCTTCCTCATGGAATTTCCAGTTCATTTTTTTTTGGGTTGCTGCTAAAGAAACTGAATGAAGAGACGTTGTAGTGCCATGTGTCACTTGAGCTGCCAACTTGCTCACCAGGAGCTCTTTGCATCTTTAAAGATCTGGATCAGTTGGATTCAAAGATGCAGCATACGACTTAAACCTATGATCAAGCGTAGTTGCTAAAATGTAATGATCAGATATAAAGATATTGGCAACCCATTGATCCTGGCAACGCAAATAAAGGACTTGATCTACAAGTCCAGCATACTTTGTGGGTTCTCTCATTTTAATCTCCTTCAATTCCTTCAAGCTGATTTACCACTTCTTTCTTCAATTGTTGGCAGGGCAAATTAAACTGTTCTTGCAGGTGCTGAATGTCAAAAATATCTCAAGATTTCTCGGGCCACAGTGAGCATCTTCTGCATGCCCCTGTCAACTTTTAGAAAGCCCTGTACCATTAAGTTGATTGTGTGAGAGAAGCAGGGGATGTGTTGTAATTCACCCAGCTTTAATGCTTTCACAATATTTGTGGCGTTATCAGATCACAAATCCTGAGGAGATTCCAACTGGGGTAAGCCATGCTTCTTTGACATCCCTTAGTTCTTCTAAGAGGTTGTCATTGGTAAGCCTCTTATTGAATAAAGTGATACACAGAGTATCCTGCCTCTGAATGATCTGGAATTGTTTGTTAGATAATGCTTCTGCTGCTGCTGAAGGCAATTCACCCACCCAGTTGACTTTCATAGTCATGTAATCTGTAGTTTGCCCACTACCATTTGTCCACATATCTGTAGTTAAGTGGACAGTGGGTACAATGGGATTTTGTAGGCCAATAATTAAGTTTTTTTTACATCCTGGTACAGCCGAGGAATGGCTTTTCAGCTGCAATGGAACCGAGAAGGGTTTTGATACCATGGACACAGGACTTCAATTACCTGTGTAAAATCCACTGCAGCAATGCTGGATATTGGACGCAGATCGATTAATAGCATAGCCGTGATGGCATCAGTGATCTGCTGTGCGGCTGCGTGAGAGCTGTAATACTTACTTCTCCTTGCAAAGGATTGTTCCGCAGTCAATTGTCTTTTATAATACAACTAGTAGTATTCCTAGTCTCCTTCTGGGCTGAAGATCCACCCTAAGCAGCAGCAGCAGCAGGCCTAGCACTCAAGGATTCTTCTGAGGAATCCTGGAATGGGGAGGAGTCACCTAGCCTTAGTACATTGGATGCAGGACTACCTCTGTGGATTACTATGGATATTGAGGATGAAGATGTTGGCGGTGGATATTACAGGTGCTGGGATCTTGTTAAGAGAAGGGAGCTCACTGATTCTGGACTGCTTGTTGTTTTTTTTATCACCAGCTTTTGATGTTATTAATACAGTAACTTTGTCATGAGTTTGTTGCAAATGACGTAACAGGGTGGAGGTTCCTAGAGAGTTATTGCCCCTTCCTCTACTTATTGTGGTTCCACAAAGGCTACAGATGGCTTGACAAATGTTGTCATAATTTGGGTAAAAATAATTCCACACATCTGTGGTGGATTTGTTGGTCCTATGCCCATGCATGATAATGGCCATCTTCTTATCATGGCCAAAATCTGCATCCACTAGTGCCTGACTTACACAATTAACATCCTCAACATCCTCATTAGCACCAGCATCAGCTACACAAATATCCCCATCATCCTCTTGCAATTCCAAAGTGGCATCCTCATTTTCTATGTCGTCAGCTAATTTATACTTCTGCTGTTCATTGCCACATTTACAGAGTGAGCAGAAATAGTTGAAGGCAGCTTCTCAACGAGTCCTATATCAGAAAAATCAGGCTCACACATAGCACTCTTATACACTCCTCAGGGACTTGTGACATTTCTGTTTCTGAACACACAGTTTGTTTTACTGCCATAGTGGATTTCTAGACTCTGAGTAGGAATGTATTGCATCATTATGACTTAGACCCACTATACACTTGAGGATTGGCTTTAGTAGATGACGTTGCTGGACTTGCGTCATCATCTTGACTCGTGGAAGCAGCTGCTGCACTAGTATTTGGTTGCTCTTCTCTAAATTGATAGTTATCCATTTATTAAGTCGCATATCACTACGTGTATCAAAAGGCTTATAGATGCACATGAACAAAGTACACTTGAGAACAAAGCCACAAATAGTCTGGAGTCTCTGGATGGACACAGCAGAGTATAGCGCAGCGTGCCCCTATATACAGTCACTATACTGCACAGCCACAATTAATTTGGAGTCTCTCGATGGACGCAGCACAACCTAAACAGAAGAGTACATTGCAGCATGACCCTATATACACAGTCAATATACAGCACAGCCAAATTTAGTCTAGAATCTCTGAATGGACATATCACAGCTAAAACAGTAGAGTACAGCACAGTGTACCCCTATATATAGTCACTTTACTGCACAGCCAAAATTATTCTGGAATCTGGATGGACACAGCACAGCCTAAATAGCAGAGTTTAGCACAACATGCCCCTATATACAGTCACTATACTGCATTGACACAATTAGTCTGGAGTCTGGATGGACATAGCACAGCCTAAACAGCAGAGTTTAGCACAGCAAACAGCAGCATGCATTGAGTGAAATGGTGTTGAGGCCCGGCCGTAGTGCCTTATATGGAATCCAAGTCTCGTGAGAATCCGACGCCAGGAAGATGATGTTCGGCCTCGACGTGGGATCCGAGTCTGGTGGGAACACCTGAGCCTTGGCTCGGTTGCGCTCAGATCCCCAATGTTCAAAGCGATTTGGGTACCACAGAATCTCATCTCTATAAAGAACTTAAGTAGACCTCCCAGATTCTGTCCGAATTCCTCAGACTCCATTCAAGCCAAGATGCCTAGCCTGGTTCCACAGACAAACACATCCGTGGCACTAGCAATGTAGTTTTGTTACTCCCTGCTGTTTTATTTAAGCAAATAATAAGAACACATTTTGAGTGAGAAAGATGCTTTGTGCAATTGAATTGCAAGGGATCTGGTGTACTGATATACACTGTTTGGTGTGACTGAAGTGACAGTTAAAACAGACACATTCGTATGAGCTATTTACTTACCACTTTATATTTGACATACAGTATTAGTAACACTTTCTTTGAAAAAAAAAAACTTTTCTAATTACAACTTCTTTGCAACTCTTCTTGAAACTTATTCTTACTTCTAGATTTACACTATGGACTTGTTATAAACACTCAAGAGATTAACACCGGACTTTTCACATTAAGTATATCTATAGGGCTTTATCTACCCATTTATAAAATGATTAGCACAGAAGCGCTCTGTTTATTTCTTCATCCTGTGCAAGACTTTTCACAAAAGACCTCATACAGTAAATGCTCTTTTCTGTTACAATTTCTAAAGTGCAAACAAGTAAGTAAATTGTTTTTATTCTTTCTTTTCTTTGCTAGAAACATAATTTCATTCAGCAGCCAACATCATTAAGTACAGGAATAATGTATTTAAAAAGTGTATTATAAGTAAATGTATTGTTATTATGAGGCAAATAGCTTTATTATTAAAATCAAAGGATGTTTAACTAGATTGAACATAATTTGTAATTTTTATTTTTTTATTGTTTTTGTATAGTAGTTATTATGCACATTTTTCACGTATTTTTAAACTATTATATTGTAACCACATCTTTGAAAACTTTTATTTAAACTTTATTTAAAAAAAGGTGTTGATTCTCAAGCAATGTGTTACTGTTACTAGCAACAATTCTACAGTTCTGCAACAAAATCATTTTAATAGTAAAGTTCATGACTGAAACACAAAGTAAGCTTACACTGCTAAATTAATAAAAGAGAGTAACTAAAATATGAAACATCCCACATGAACATTAAAATTGAATAACTAACTCTGTCTCTGATGTAAGTAACAGGCTTACCGTAAGATAAAAGTCTACTTAACCTTACTGAATTTAAATGTTTTTGAGATGTAAGCTTAAATTAATGGCAGGCATATTTCCACAAACTGGCAAAACAAAAGTGAAAAACAATACAAAAGTTTCAGGAATAATAAAATAAATACAAAACCTGCAATACAATTGGAACATAAATATGTACTCCCCATCATAATTGGATTGTAGTTACGTTCAAGGCTTACAAATCACATTAAACGCCATGCAGCAAAGGGTACTTAGCATAATTTTGCTGGTAAAGTGCTAGGATTGCCATGGTCTGTAAAAATAATTCATAACTTCTAGAAGACTTAAATTTTAAAGGTACAATTCAGTAGTTGAGCATGAAATCAATCCAGGGGCAATACATGTACCATGAAGAATTTGCTGGCAGCAGGACTTCCCTGCAAAGTTGAGGACTGGACAAGTATAAAAATCATCAAGGAAACTAGACAGAGGCTTACTAACATTATCGAGCTGCAGGGATTTACGGCAGTAATTTTGGTCACTCCTTGCATGCTACAAATATCTCCCTTATTCTGCATATTTAAGCAATGGGGTAAAAAATCCAGCTCTATCAAGAAATGACATCAGAAAAAAATCTAATTCTTCAAATGGCTTAGTCAATGTAATCCCAGAGCTCAATCCCATTGAATACCTACAGAATGACCTAAATAGGATAGAGAACAGGGAAATATCTTGCACTTTGAAGGAATTAAAATAAAAAAGCTCACTGCTTTGTGAAGCATGCACATTTATATAATTGTACTGTACTTTCTTTTCACTTATTTCTTTTTTCACATGTGTGATTAGTTTTTAACTATTTTTTTGTTATAAGGTCAAATTATAGGTGATAAAAGTTCTGCCATATTTTTTGTTGATTTCATGCTTTACATAATTTCCAGTTAAAACGAAAAAAGAGTTTTCTCCACAAATGGAGAAAAATATATAGAGGCGCTGATATAAAAATATTATGAATAAATATACAATATGGCAATGTATTCAATTTTTGATTTTAGATTTATTTAAACAATAAAAAATGATTATTTGTATTAATACCGGCCGGTAAATATATTCAAAGATATTCCATTATTTATACAATCCTGAGAATAATCAATTTAAAAACAGATCAATTACTGTATCTAAAAATCTAAAGCAAAACTGTAATACAGAATGTCCTTTAGAATACAAACGTATCTAGATGTTGAAGATTTATTATACTAGTGCGTGTGCCCGATTTTGTAAACGTAATCACTCTTCCCGTCCACTGGTAGCAGTTCCTTTTTATGTGGACATATCAGGAAATCCTCATTATGTTCTGAGGAAGCTGCCGAGCGGATCTAAAGGCAGAGAAACGCGTAAACCCCTTATCTTTTACCACAAGCCGGCATATCCATCTATTTCATCATATGACCAGATGAATATGGTTTATACGTCCTGAAAATAAACCGTCATCTGAGGAGAGAGCGGCACTGGGAACAGTATCTTCTGTGCGGCTCATGTGCATTGTAGAGCCCGACACTATATCACAGAAGGAACAGCTACCAGACGGCTGCAGGAGAGACGAGCGCTTGAGGCAGCGCTGGCAGCGTAGTCCGGGAACGAGCTGCACGAGGAACAGCTTTATGTGCAGTGTGGAGCTTGACAATATAGAGGAAGCACACCACGAGACGGCTGCAGGAGAAACGAGCGCCTGAAGCGGCGCCGACAGCTGAGTCCGGGAGCGGTGCATAGTCCAACATAAGGTAACGAGGTGAGCACTATACTGTATACCTCGTCTCTATGGAATCATTCCCAATAAGCTCCTTTACCATCAAGTAAATAACTTCATTCCTAAGGATAAATACAACTTTGCTCCCTCTATGCCACAGTGAACAAGAAACTTTCACACAGTGAATTTCATGGGATAAGCCAATATATATTCAGGCTATAAAGCAGTTGTAACTAAATATACTCACCTGATTTTCAGGACGTATAAACCATATTCATCTGGTCATATGATGAAATAGATGGATATGCCGGCTTGTGGTAAAAGATAAGGGGTTTACGCGTTTCTCTGCCTTTAGATCCGCTCGGCAGCTTCCTCAGAACATAATGAGGATTTCCTGATATGTCCACATAAAAAGGAACTGCTACCAGTGGACGGGAAGAGTGATTACGTTTACAAAATCGGGCACACGCACTAGTATAATAAATCTTCAACATCTAGATACGTTTGTATTCTAAAGGACATTCTGTATTACAGTTTTGCTTTAGATTTTTAGATACAGTAATTGATCTGTTTTTAAATTGATTATTCTCAGGATTGTATAAATAATGGAATATCTTTGAATATATTTACCGGCCGGTATTAATACAAATAATCATTTTTTATTGTTTAAATAAATCTAAAATCAAAAATGTAATATATTGCCATATTGTATATTTATTCATAATATTTTTATATCAGCGTCTCTATATATTTTTCTCCATTTGTGGAGAAAACTCTTTTTTCGTTTTTGCTATACTGTGGGAGGAGCATACCCACTATAGAGGCTGCAGATATTTTAATATTATCAGCTGGCGCTGGGTGCTTCTCTTTGACATTAACCAGTTAACCTGCCAATAAATAACTGCGTTTAGATATTACTAAACACTGTAAATAATTATCAAAAAGCTAAATGCATAAATTTTATACCTTTGATCATACTATAGTACTTTAGCTGGGCCCAATTTCAGCAGTGCCCCTCCCCTCCCCATTCCACCTTCCCAAATTTAAATTGAATAAGATATTTTTTTTTTACATGCACTGTAAATAATTGTATCATTACAATTATAATTGTATCATTACAATTATAATTGTATCAATATATGTATGTGGACATATATCTATAATGTCATGAACGCATCTTAACTCACTTTAGCGCACTAAACAGCAGATTTATCACCATCCGCATTTTAGGATGCTGATGGGATGTGATAAAATCGTCCCAATCCGCACTTCAATATTTGACTACATTGCATGGATGTATCAATTACTCCGTGTAGGGACAGAGCTTGCGAGAAAGCTCTGTCCCTGCGATGCCACTCCATAGCATTATCAGGGTATTTTTTTCATAAAAAATACTGAAGCTGAAGCTGGTGTAATTATCATAGGGCTCACTGCAGTAATTATTTACATTTTTATTTTAGTAAATTTGGTCAGATTGCGTTTCCCATTATAAGTATGGGAAATGCAATCTTGCTTACTAAAAAAAAGTGAATTAAATGGTTTGGAGCAGTTTTTCATGTTTTTTCAAATGATACTGAAATAATATGAAAAGGGTGTAAAAACACCCTTTTCACATTATTTTAGTAAAAAAAAGTGAATAAATATGCTCGTAAGTACTGTAGCTAATATTTTACTACGGGCCTAATTCAAGGTTGATTGCAAAACATTTTCCTCTAATGGGCAAAACCATGTGCACTGCAGGTGGGGCAGATACAACATGTGCAGAGAGAGTTAGATTTGGGTAGGGTGTGTTCAAACTGAAATTTAGATTGCAGTGTAAAAATAAAGCAGTCAGTATTTACCCTGCACAGAAATAATATAACCCACCCAAATCTAACTCTCTCTGCACATGTTATATCTGACCCACCTGCAGTGCAGCATGGTTTTGCCCAATAGAAGAAAATTTTGTTTTGCAGTCAACCTTGAATTAGTCCCTTAATTCTCTACTAGGTATTGGTACTGTATTTTTTGTTGTAAGTGGTACAAAGTAACAGATTAAAGATAATGATACATATTTGAGTCAATCATATAGATGTTCTGCCTTTAACCTGCTTACTCAGTATGAGTAGTTTTTCTGAATTTTGCAAATAAAACACTAATAATAAATACTTAAAATTAGTGTTTTTATAACAAAAGAATTGGTATAAAGTAACAGGTGAAATTGCAAAGTCAGTCATCACCAAATGGGGCTTCTTGGCGTGATTTGAGGAATGTTGTACTACAGTATATGTGAATACATCTGTAAGTCCAAGTCAATACCAGCCTTTCAACATCTATGGAACTGTTTTAAAAATTAGTCACTCACCCTGGTAGGAGGACTATGGGGCTGTTTTTCCTATAACAGTCATTCAAATGTTCTCTAATATTCTCTTTATGGGTTGGGTACAGTCAGAATACTGACACATACTGGTAATTTGGCTAACCCCTACCCTCCCCTAACCCTTCCCTCCCATAGTTTACAGTATTTCTTAACCCCACCTCCCACAGCCTAGCTACCTTCATGCTAACCCTTCCCCTAGTGCCTAATCCTAATGCCTAACCATCATACTTACCTTTGTGATGGTGACGGTCAGGATTCTGACATCGTTCTTCTGAGTGTTCGCAACCTGATTAATGGAATGCTAACTACATCCCCTCTATACAGGCCATCCTTATACATATAAGTGTTTGATGTTCCAAGATTGCAGTCACTTCAACATTTGGTAAGTCTTCATTGAATACATGTTTATACAGCTAAAAATATATATGTTCCAGTTTAAGTATATACATAATGAATTATTATGTTTTTTAACCAAAGTGTACAGTATGAACTCTTACTATATTTACAGGTGACTACCAGGAAGGCAAATTGCTTGTTTTATTATTCTGTTTCCTCTTTTATGTCCAAAAAATGCATAATAATCTCACGATCGTAATATTTCTGGGTTTTAGTAGACGTTTCAGAGCTCCCCTCTTCTTCTCATTCTTTGCAGTTTACTGTGCAACAATATGTGGGAACCTCCTGATTATTATGTTGGTGTGTTACGACAAGATTCTCCACTCTCCCATGTACTACTTTCTTACCCAACTCTCCACATCTGACCTCATTTTGACCACAGTTATTGTTCCTAATCTTCTTCAAGTCATCTTGATTGACAGAAGCACCATGTCCTTAATAGGATGTATCACCCAATTTTCTATATTTGGTCTTTCTGAAAGTCTAGAGTGTTTTATTTTGACAGTGATGTGTTATGATCGATATCTGGCAATCTGTAACCCTCTACATTATAACTCTATAATGAGCTCTTTATTCTGCATGAAGCTGATTATTGTGTCTTGGATAGGTAGTTGTATTGCTATATTAATTCATACATCACAAATATGCCAACTGGACTTCTGTGGACCAAACATCATAGACCATTTCTTTTGTGATTATGATCCACTTCTTGAACTTTCCTGCTCCAGTGTTTTCACAATTCGATTGATTACTAGTATTTTAAGTATTCCTGTTGCTTTATGTTCTTTTACAGTTATTGTTCTATCCTACCTCTATATCATTTATACTATTGTTAGAATGAAATCAATTGTTGGACGGGAGAAAGCTTTCTCAACCTGCAGTTCCCATTTTGTGGTGGTATCTATATTCTATGGTACACTTAATGCTATGTATCTTATGCCAACCTAAGGTAAACCAGTGAACACCAGTTAAGTACTTTCTGTGCTGTATACAGTCATCACTCCATTTTTAAACCCTATAATCTACAGCTTGAAGAACAAAGACATCATAAAAGCATTCAAAAAAATTATAAGTAGAGAACAGAAGAATCAATAAACAGGAGACATAAAGCATATTGCAAGCAAGGGTATCTACACAGCTGTGCTTTGAGGTATAAATAAGATATCAATAACCTATCATAGTTAGGGGAATACACCTAGGCCAGATTAAGCCTTAGGTAGGCCAGGGCACTTAAGACTGTGGGCCCTCCCCTCTTGTAAAGCCATCCCCCCCCGACTGGCTGTGCCTGCTGTGTGTGTGCTTCCTTTCCACTGTCCTATCTGCATTCCAGCATGGCTGTTGAGAACCAATAAGGTCCTGGGAACTGTCTCAGAACCTTGTTTACCCCTGCATATGTCAGATTCATCCCCTTTGTCTCTCAGACTCACCTGACCTCCCATGCTGTATCTCTCAGCCTCATTCCCCCTGTTTCTCTCACAAGCATTCCCCACCCTGTGTCTCTCACCCTAATAGGCTTTGTCCTAAAAGTGAAATGTTATAGTTACTTTGTTATTTCATCCAATAAACTGTATGCAATACACTGTAATTTTAATTTCTACAGTATGTTAATTGCAAAGACAATGCTACTGGTTTAGGTCTGGTAATTGCAAACAGGCTGTTTTTGATCATTTTTTTTGTAGCAAAATATGAAACCATTATTTTTTTCTAACTTATAGTTTTACACTCAAGAAATACTATACATAAAATAAGAAACAGTGTGAACCTAGATCAGGGCTATTTAGCACATTATGCACTTGGGTTAGAAATTGGTTTGATAAAAGGTAGCAGGGAATGGTGGTAAATGGAACATTTTTGAATTTGACTGAAGTATTAAGTGGTGTGCCACAAGGGTCTGTACTTGGACCACTATTGTTCAACATTTTCATAAATGATCTAGAAGCAGGTCTACAGAGTACAGTGTCAATTTTTGCAGATGATACCAAACTGAGTAAGGTTATAAATTTGGAGGGGGATGCTGAGTCTCTACAGAACGACTTATTTAAACTGGACACATGGGCACCAAATGGAGAAAGAGATTCAATATAGACAAATGTAAGGTAATGCACATTGGTAGCAAGAACAAAAATACTACCTACAGTATATACTAAATGAGGAGAAACTAGGGAATTCTGTTCTGGAAAGAGATTTAGGTGTTTACATTGATAACAAACTTAGCAGTAGTACCCAAAGTAGGAATGCAGAAAAAGTGGCAAACAAGGTGCATGCATAAAGCGGGGAAATGATGCAAGGTATGAGAGTTTTATACTCCCATTATATAAATCACTAGTGAGACCACATCTCGAATACTGTGCACAACTATGGGAACCATAGTCCAAAATGGATATCCTGGAACTAGAAAGGTTCAGAGACGAGTAACCAAATTGATTAATAGGCTAGAATACGGGGCAAGGCTTGATAGGCTAGGCATGTTTACACTGGAAAAAAAAGGAGATTAAGAAGCGACAAAATGAACATTTACAAATATATAAGGGGTCAATACACAGAGCTAGCGGGGGATTTGTTTTTTGTAAGATCATCACAAAGGACATGTGTTCAGCCACTTAGTTTAGCAGAGAGGATATTTCGCACACAGAGACGGAAAGGTTTCTTCACAGTAAGGACAATACATATTTGGAATTCCCTGTCTGAGAGAGTAGTAATGGTGGACTCTGTCATTACTTTTAAGAATGGGCTACATAAATTTCTAACGGATAAGGATGTACAGGGTTATGATGGGTAAATCATGCACTATAGTAATAAAAAAAGAGCAAGTGACATAACAGCTACAAATTGAATGTAAAGAGCCGCCCTGTATGGTAAAGGATGCCCATCGACGCATTTGCAATTCTGCATCTGCAGAATCGAGATCCAGTCTCAGAAATTGAGTACAACTGAATGTTGCGGTTGACCCATGGCTACTTAGAATAATGAGCATGCAATTGCACCAAGTGATTGATGTAGCCTTTTAAAAACCATGACCGGGATTCAATGGGATAATGGCAAAATGTCTGATGTTTGCATCTATTGCCGCAAAAATTGGGCATTTTGCAAAGCTGGCTAATGTATTAGCATCTGCAAAGTGGCTTTTTTTGGATGCTTTCATCTCTAAAGTAGAGAGCCTGATAAAAAGTAATATCCAGAAACTTTGGCCATGTTACGTATTCAACTCGGCCAATGTAATGGAGTCCAATATTGCAAGTTGGAAACAAAACAGCTCTAAAACTCTAAAATAATTTATAGGTGTTTTTTTAGATTGGGTATGTTATGAAAATGTTTGAAATCAATTATAATTATACTTTTCAAGCACATTTGTAATAAATAAACACTTTTCTGAACATTCTGACAAACAAAAAAAAAACTTTCATCAGTAATAATAGTTAATGTAGTGTACATGTCATTTTTACATATTTTGCACAGGAAATGCGTCTGATACACAAATGGGTTAGGATGTATTAGGACACAAAAGCAGCTTATGCTGATTTAGCAGTCTATGATGTGGTACAGTGTCAAAAGGCTTACTAAAGTCTATATCCATGGCTCCACCTTTATCTACTACTTTAGTCACACATTCAAAAAAGTCAATAAGGTTTGTTTGACATTATCTCCTCCCAGTGAATTCATGCTGTTTGGGATCCTGTAAATTGCTGGATTTGAGATAATCTTCAACTTTTCCTTTTAAGAGTGTTTCCATCAATTTCCCTACTACTGATGTAAGGCTCACTGGTCGGTAGTTGCTTGCCTCTTCCTTGCTTCCACTTTTGTGCAGTGGGACTACATTTGCTCTTTTTCAGTCCTCCGGAATTTCTCTTGTAGCTAGAGACTGGTTGAATAATTCTGTTAATGGTGCTACCAGCACCTCTTTAAGCTCTTTTAGTATCCTTTAGTATGCTTGGTTAAAGTCCTTTCTGTTCCAAACCAAGATAGGAGTGGAGGTGAAAGCCTTTGTGTTGTTCCTGATTGTGTGTGCCTATCTAATTTTGAATCACCTTCTTGACATTAACCTCTTCCTCTTGCCTCTTCTCATAATGTGAAAAGTTATCAAATATGGAGGTGGTAAATTTGTAGCTAACTATGATTCAGAAAACTTGGCGAAATTTTAATGATGGGTTTAATAAACTGTGTATGTTCTGTTTAAACAAAATAAGGGTGGCTGGGAGTTGCCCAAGGATAATTCTATCTTGTACATCTTTTTTTTTCTTTGCATTTTGTGCTCTTTGGGGCCTAGTTTTTAAAACTGCCATCCTGTCTGCCAGTGCAGTGCCACTCCTAGAGCCCACTTGTGTTGCTTAGCTTAGTCATCCAGCTACCTCGGTGCAACCTTTTGGCCTAAAAACAATATTGTGAGGTGTGAGGTGTTCAGGATAGACTGAAAATGAGTGTTATTGAAGTTAATACTGTAGGAACAAAAAATACCCACACATTCTTTGATTTTAGCTGTTTTTATGTTTTTTACAAAAAAAATCCAGATCCAAAACCAAAATCAAAAACCAAAAGGGTGATTTTGGCAAAACCAATCCAGATTCAAAACCAAAACACAAAACCCAAAAAGTGTCCGGTGCACATCTCTACTAAACACATATCAAAATAATTCTGCAAAGTATTTAACTGTTTTATTTATTTACCAATCGTAATTAAGGTTAAAAAAGAGACTTTTTAATAAGCAATACTCTCAATTCTGTTGATTGCAGAAACAAGTTTAAGTTATATACAATATATGTGGCCACACAGCATGTAAAATGCTACATGATATTACCCATTAAGTACTATTGGGCTGATTCAAAGGTAGATGCTGTAGCAATGTTTTCTCAGATTTTTATTTTATTTTATTGATTTTGCATCTGCAGGTACTTCACCGCTCATGTGCAGATCAGGAATAGTGACGATGGATGCATTGCAGCTGCAAACATCAGGTGAGTGACAGTAGGGCTGGACTAAGCCATTGGGGTGGCTGGGTCACTTAAGATAGTAGTGCCCACTGTTCTTGTCACCCACCTGGCTGTGCCCGCTTTGTGCACATTCTATCCCCAATTCTATGATTCAGCAAGTCCTACCTGCACTGCTGTAGGGCTGTCAAGAGGTGAAAAGGGTCCAGGTGCTGAATGGAGCCAGCGGCTTATCTCCCCTGTCTCTCCTAGCCTCACCCCCATGTCTTTTAGCCTCATCTCCCCGTGTATCTCAGTCTCATCCTTCATGTGTCTCTCAGCCTTATTCACACCACCTTACAGAAAAAAAGAGAAAACAATGACTTGCGCCCTAGCTGCAGCTTGGCACCCGTCCAAAAGAACACCACTTCTTTAAACACACAAATACACAAGATGAGCGGTCTCCAAGCGCTGCTTTTGAAATCCTTCTGTCCTGATGATCCTCAAAGAAATAACAACAATATGGCAACAAATGCTGAACTCTTCAATATTTCTATTGCTGTAGCCTGTAGTTTTGCTGGAACTGACCTTTCTTCAAAACAATGCATTCACGTAAAGGTTTCTTTCATGACCTCTTCTATGTACCGCAGTATCATATGTTAAATATCAGACAATTGGAACTCAGCTTATCTTATGGATAAGCCCTATGTGCGTCAAAAGGTATCTTTTTCCACAAGGGTCTCCTCCACGTTCACAGAATAAGTCCCATGTCCTCTTTATATTAAAAAAATTTATTCCAACCACAAGCATCTCTTAGATTGAATAGAGATAAAATGTAACACCACCAAAACGGCGGGTATCAGCATAAGCGGTAGGGTTCAAGCCTGGGGTCCTTAAACAATGCACCAACGCGTTTCGGATGTGAATCCTTCCTCAGGGTGTAATTGTGGAAGTGACCCTCTCGGTCCTTTATACCCACTAAACATTATCACATGATCATGCCATCCAATGGGGTTGCAGTAACATCTAATTTCATCTTTGTACACAGTTAATATCCCCCAAACAATATATATGAACAAATCTCCAAACAATTATCCTAAATATTTACATAAATCGATATTCTTACTAAAAATCATTAAAAAATTCATAACTTCATGATGATTGGTAATCCATAAAGTCAGGTTGGTAATCCAGATAATCCAAAATATCACATATTCATATCACAGCTCCCGGACTACTACGTCCATATTTCTACAGAGTCCAGGTTTACTGATCCTCCCCTTCCTTTATGATGTCATCACTCGTTCACCTATATATCCGTTTATTTACTTGGTTACTATGGAGACCGCACGTACTGCACGTATCTCCCTTGTTCTTTATTCCGGAGAGCTCCTTCCTGTGTTTGGAGCGCATACGTCACTTCCTGTACAGCAGTTCAGGCCGGGAAGTGTCCGTCGTTCATTACTTCCGGACTTTGGAACGCATTCACGGAAGTCGGTTCCTAGCTGTTATGGAACGCATCTAGTCTCCCTCGTGCCGCATACACCATAAGGGGGGAGAAATAAACAGGAAATTAATGGGATATTCTGATCACTACAATCATTAAAGATAGCAATACATATTATCCATATAGCTGCATTATAATATTTAAATCGCTGCACATTTGAGCTTTAAAACTCTATTACATAATTCTAAGCTTACAATGCAATTATTATCAATCTCAATCGCATGATAAAAAATGTTATATTTTAAAGAAACCATTTAGTCTCAAAATCCATATTGAGACCTTTTGGATGCAAAGTTTTTAGCTCAAAGATTTTTCTCATCTCAGCTCTAGCAAGTCTCGCCTCATCGTCATTCCTACGCCAATTTGAATTGACGCATAGAATGGCACAAAAACTAGTAAGATGGGAAATGTCACTATTATGAACCTTTTTAAAATGAAGGGAGACATTATGCGTGTCTAGACCATTTTTAATATTACGAGTTTGTTCCGCCATGCGGACCTTAAGCATCCTAGTGGTCCGACCCACATATTGCGACCCACAATAACATTCTAACAGATACACAACGTTCTTAGTGGAGCACGTCAAGAATTCCCTAATAGGATATATCTGTTTAGTATATGATGATATATACTCTGTAATTTTATTTCTTTTGTCCCCTCCGCTCATCTTGTGTATTTGTGTGTTTAAAGAAGTGGTGTTCTTTTGGACGGGTGCCAAGCTGCAGCTAGGGTGCAAGTCATTGTTTTCTGTTTTTTTCTGTATAGTCTTTACCATTTAACTTTGTCTTGCTGCCCACATTATGTTCTTACATAGAACGAATAGACAAGCACAGATCGATGGTCTCTTTAGAGATAATAGAAACATCGAATTAATGGATAACAATTTAGAAGAGGCGATGTCTAAATTAGAAAAACTGCTTATAAAAGAAAGCAGGATTTGGTGGGAGATAGCTTTCTTAGAAAAATATTGTTCGGAGGGTCTTATACCAAAGGGCCTGAAAATTATCAAGGCACCTTCGTTCAATATTGAATCCACTGAGTTCCAGAATAATTGGCAAAATATTCTTGATGTTTGCTCTTACTCCCTCATGCAATTGATTGTGGGAGAAAAAGGCAAGGTTCTCAAGAATCTAGAGGAAGAAATTGAGGTTTTAAGATCCTTGGTGGAGCCTTTTTCGGAACTCAGGGATTTTAAAGAGATGGAAGAGGAAGTTATTAGAAAAGTGTCAAGAAATGAAAAGGAGGTTAAGGATAAAAAAACATAAGAAATATCTTAGGGATACTGAGGATGGTGAGAAAAAGGAGGTAGGAGGAGCATCTAAATCTGAGGATATTGTGAGAAATAAGATTAGTATGGAGGAAACCCCCAATAGAGTTACTAATAGGGGTAACAATAGATGAAGACCAGAAATACATTATGAAAGTAACAAGGTTTATCAAGCATATCGATATAAAAATGATAGGTATACACATAGAGGGAGGTATGATGGAAGGAAGAATCAATATGAGGACAGAAGGTTCAATGAAGAGAATAGAGGAAGGGAGAATGAGAGATATAGAGTAGGTCCAAGCCAGAGAGATACATGGGAAGAGAGAGGACGTGTCAATCCTAGGGGGAGAGAGAACTATGACAACCCCAACTCTAGAAGGCATTTTTTAGAGGTAAGAGAAAGGAATCACAAGAAGTGGAGGTAGCCCATCAACAAATAAAAGTAAGGGGTAAAAGAGGGGGGAAGGGTAGATCTCTTAATTCAAGGAGAAGACGTAAGAAAAGAGAAGATAATAAAGGTCTTAATGATAATGATATTCAGGAGGAGGTTAATAAGGAGACAGTGGTCCCTATTCCCCCTCTTCATGAGGTGGAAAGTAAAAAAACTATTAAAATCTATAACCTAAGTAATTATGAGTTAACCAAGGATGAGGAAGGGATCCTTAATAAGGGCCTCAAATTTGCCCCATCAAACAGGTGCGACAAATTTGATGTCTTTGTAGATATAGAGAGTTTCGTTAGACGTCTTACCCTTAAGCGTTTTTTTGGAGAGAAACAAGAATCAAATATACCGCAGGTTGAAGAGGAACTTAAATTAAGGCGTAAATCTACTTTTTACCCCAGGCACAAGAAAGGTAGCTTCATTGAAGCGTTTGAGAAGTCTGTGAAGAATGACCTAGAGAGCATCCATCTAAAACCAAATAGGAAAACCAACCTCACTAAGGAAGAACGTAACGCTATTAAAACATTAAGAGAAAATAAAAATATAGTAGTCAAGCCCGCTGATAAAGGGGGCAGTGTGGTGGTTTTAAATTTGGAGGACTACAATGCGGAGGTATTCAGACAATTACAGGATGGGAGTACATATAGAAAATTGAAGGGTAATCCTACAGCCAGTATTGAAGATAAATTAAAAACTTTTTTGCCCATATATATGTCTAGGCAAGTAATAACTAAGGAAGATGGTGATTTTATTGTCATTGATAGTCCATCTGTACTGACACTTTATGTACTTCCAAAAATTCACAAAAATAAGGAAAAACCGCCAGGACGACCTATTGTCGCGGGCACTAATTCCTGTCTGTCAAATTTATCACTCTTCATTGATAGGAAGTTGCAACCTATGGTTAAATCTACCCGATCATATCTTAAAGATACAATTGACACCATTAATAGATTGACAGAAATTGAATGGCGACCAGGATTTGTGCTGGTTACGGCCGATGTTACATCGCTGTACACGGTTATAGAGCATGAACATGGCTTGGAAGCAATCCGATTCTTTTTGGAGAAATGTGGAACCGAAGCAAATCAGAGAGATTTTATTTTGGAAGGGATCTCTTTGATCCTAAAAAATAACTTTTTCTGGTTTCATGATGCATTTTACTTACAGGTTACCGGTACAGCGATGGGCACCAGGCTGGCGCCCAGCTATGCCAATCTATTTATGGCCCTTTGGGAGGAGCAATCGGTATTTGAGGGCCATCAGCTGGGTGCCAGCCTGGTGTCATGGTACCGGTATATTGATAATATCGTGTTTGTGTGGGGAGGTGATCGCAGTTCCCTTGATGCTTTCTGCACACATCTCAACAACAATCAGTATAATATTAAATTAACATTCAATATGAGTGAACTGGAAGTTAATTTTTTAGACCTTAAGATTTATGTAGAAGATGGTATGATAAAAACCAGTAATTATACAAAAGAAACCGATTGTAACTCATTCATTGAGTTTACTAGCAATCACCACAGTAATTGGTTGCAGAGCATTCCAATGAGTCAGTTAAATCGTATCCGGAGAAATTGTACAGATATGGATAAATATATACAGCAGGCTGACACACTACAGGAACAATTCCTGGAAAAAGGTTATGATACCCAGATAGTGGAAAGAGCACGAGTAATTGGAACTAATTTGGATCGTACCAACATCCTGAAAAAAACAAAGGGGAGTACCAACAAGAAAAATGGGGATGTAGCTTTTATCACAGGTTATAATAGCCAGTATAGACAAATTGAAGGGATTGTAAGAAAGCATTGGGATATCTTGAGTAGAGACCCGGCATTGGAGGGTCATGTCTCTAAAAATCCCAGATTTGTTTATAGAAGGGCTAGGAATTTGAAGAATGAGATTGCTAATAGTGTCATATCGGTTCCTAGGATGCAAACTAGGATCAAGTCCAAAGGTTTCTACCGGTGCGGCTTATGCAAGATATGTCGCTCTTGTGGGGACAAAAGAAATAAAATTACAGAGTATATATCATCATATACTAAACAGATATATCCTATTAGGGAATTCTTGACGTGCTCCACTAAGAACGTTGTGTATCTGTTAGAATGTTCTTGTGGGTCGCAATATGTAGGACGGACCACTAGGATGCTTAAGGTCCTCATGGCGGAACATACTCGTAATATTAAAAATGGTCTAGACACGCATAATGTCTCCCTTCATTTTAAAAAGGTTCATAATAGTGACATTTCCCATCTTACTAGTTTTTGTGCCATTCTATGCGTCAATTCAAATTGGCGTAGGAATGACGATGAGGCGAGACTTGCTAGAGCTGAGATGAGAAAAATCTTTGAGCTAAAAACTTTGCATCCAAAAGGTCTCAATATGGATTTTGAGACTAAATGGTTTCTTTAAAATATAACATCTTTTATCATGCGATTGAGATTGATAATAATTGCATTGTAAGCTTAGAATTATGTAATAGAGTTTTAAAGCTCAAATGTGCAGCGATTTAAATATTATAATGCAGCTATATGGATAATATGTATTGCTATCTTTAATGATTGTAGTGATCAGAATATCCCATTAATTTCCTGTTTATTTCTCCCCCCTTATGGTGTATGCGGCACGAGGGAGACTAGATGCGTTCCATAACAGCTAGGAACCGACTTCCGTGAATGCGTTCCAAAGTCCGGAAGTAATGAACGACGGACACTTCCCGGCCTGAACTGCTGTACAGGAAGTGACGTATGCGCTCCAAACACAGGAAGGAGCTCTCCGATATAAAGAACAAGGGAGATATGTGCAGTACGTGCGGTCTCCATAGTAACCAAGTAAATAAACGGATATATAGGTGAACGAGTAATGACATCATAAAGGAAGGGGAGGATCAGTAAACCTGGACTCTGTAGAAATATGGACGTAGTAGTCCGGGAGCTGTGATATGAATATGTGATATTTTGGATTATCTGAATCACCAACCTGACTTTATGGATTACCAATCATCATGAAGTTATTAATTTTTTAATGATTTTAGTAAGAATATCGATTTATGTAAATATTTAGGATCATTGTTTGGAGATTTGTTCATATATATTGTTTGGGGGATATTAACTGTGTACAAAGATGAAATTAGATGTTACTGCAACCCCATTGGATGGCATGATCATGTGATAATGTTTAGTGGGTATAAAGGACCGAGAGGGTCACTTCCACAATTACACCCTGAGGAAGGATTCACATCCGAAACGCGTTGGTACATTGTTTAAGGACCCCAGGCTTGAACCCTACCGCGCTTATGCTGATACCCGCCGTTTTGGTGGTGTTACATTTTATCTCTATTCCATCTAAGGGATGTAAGTGGAAGTGGCCTTGCCTGTCTATAGTGGGTACCTTGATGTTTGTTCATTTTTAAACTGTTTTTGCCACATGCTTGTGGTTGGAATAATTTTTTTTAATATAAAGAGGGCATGGGACTTATTCTGTGAACGTGGAGGAGACCCTTGTGGAAAAAGATACATTTTGACGCACATAGGGCTTATCCATATATTAAGCAGGGTTCCAATTGTCTGATATTTAACATATGATACTGCGGTACATAGAAGAGGTCATTAAAGAAACCTTTACGTGAATGCACTGTTTTGAAGAAAGGTCAGTTCCAGCAAAACTACAGGCTACAGCAATAGAAATATTGAAGAGTTCAGCATTTGTTGCCATATTGTTGTTATTTCTTTGAGGATCATCAGGACAGAAGGATTTCAAAAGCAGCGCTTGGAGACCGCTCATCTTGTGTATTTATCCACACCACCTGTGTCTCTCAGCCTCATCCACCCTATCTCTCAGCTTCATTCCCTCCCATTTTGTCTCTCAGCCTCACCCCTTATCTCTCAGCCTCATTGCTCCCTGTGTTCCTTAGTCTCATCCCCCATGTCTCTCATCTTCAGTCTCACCCCTTGTATTTCTCAGCCTCATCCTCCTATCTCTCAGCCTTATCCCCCTGTATCTTTTAGCTTCCTCATAACCCTTCCCCCTATGTATCTCATACACTCCCCTTACCTCTCTGCTACTCAGCCCAGCAGTATGCTAGTGGGCAGTAGTGAAGGAGAGGATGTGGTCTGGAGGAGAGATCCTGGGTTAGTTCCATAGATGTTCATGCTCCTCAATAAATTCAGAGGTTTCATGGTAAATTCCCTCATTAGGCCAGAGGTTCCCAGAGGTCACTTCTAAAGGAGGAGGTACTGTCACAAAGTGTCAGTGATGGTCTCCCTTGCCATATGCTCTCTTACATTTCCCAGTGCTCCAGGTTCCCGTCCCTCTGCAGATGTTTCCTATCCAGAGGTATACTCTGCTAAAGTCTCCTTTACTCTCTCAGCAGTCAATGAGCTCCTGGTGCCCAAGTGCGGCACTCCACATGTGCACCGGCTACAGGGTGCAACCATGTTGAAGGATATCAAATGACTGCTGATTTACCAATGGAGTAAAATGAGTCATGACTAAATAGTTCACAGACAATCAGGGAGGAGCGGTAGTTTAAAGGTGACTTCTGACCTCTCATAATGCACTAGTGTAATTTTGTCTTCAGCCATGTTTTGTGCTAGCCTGTGATCTCCTGTGGATACTGCTCCAGCATAGAGAATTCCAGTGTAGTCACCATCTGCTACACTCCTAGCTCCAGTGCATTCTGGTTCAATCCAGATGTCCAGTGCATTCCGCTTCAATCTCTGTGTCAAGTGCATTCAGGTTCAATCCTGGTATCCAGTACATTCTGGTTCAATCCCAGTGTCCAGTACATTGCATTAAATCCCAGTGTCCAGTGGATTCTAGTTCAATCCCAGTTCCATTCCATTACGGTTCAAATCCAGTTCCAGAGTATTCCAGCTCAATTCCAGTTCCAACACATTATGGTTCAATACTAGAGTCCAATTACTAAACATGCAAATGCTACTCTCTATTCAATCCTTCCAAGACATATTATAAAGAACTAAAAATGTGTGCTGAACCATTTTTGCTGGTTTAGGATTTTTTTTTTACATTTATCAAAAAAGCTAAAATCATATCATTTGGGCCTTTTTGTTCCTAACTTATTATTAACCTCCATTACATTAATTCCAAGTCAATTCCAGTCAATTTTGATGACCTCACAACCCAATATGGAATTGTCCTTCGGGCCCTACCACCCCCTCCCACCCTTATGTTGGATATTAAAAAGGACATGCACACTTTAAGAAACCAAGCACTTCAGCAGCAGGAACGGCCACTTTTGTGGATAAAATGTTTGGTTTGTATGGGTCCCCACAAATCAAGATATCAATCGGCTTATGGCAACAGCTCTAAAGTGGCTAGATGTCATCATCATTGCTATCCTCACCCTTATCATTGTGTAAATCATCACACAACATTAATTCATCCACGCTGGAATCAATCATTACTGAAGTCTCTGTACTTTGACATAATTGCCAGGAAAGGCCTTCCTCATGGAATTTCCAGTTAATTTTTTTTGGGTTGCTGATAAATAAACTGAATGAAGAGACGTTGTAGTGCCATGTGTCACTTGAGCTGCCAATTTGCTCACCAGGAGCTCTTTGCATCTTTAAAGATCTGGATCAGTTGGATTCAAAGATGCAGCATACGACTTAAACCTATGATCAAGCGTAGTTGCTAAAATGTAATGATCAGATATAAAGATATTGGCAACCCGTTGATCCTGGCAACGCAAATAAAGGACTTGATCTACAAGTCCAGCATACTTTGTGGGTTCTCTCATTTTAATCTCCTTCAATTCCTTCCAGCTGATTTACCACTTCTTTCTTCAATTGTTGGCAGGGCAAATTAAACTGTTCTTGCAGGTGCTGAATGTCAAAAATATCTCAAGATTTCTCGGGCCACAGTGAGCATCTCCTGCATGCCCCTGTCATCTTTTAAAAAGCCCTGTACCATTAAGTTGATTGTGTGACAGAAACATGGGATGTGTTGTAATTCACCCAGCTTTAATGCTTTCACAATATTTGTGGCATTATCAGATCACAAATCCTGAGGAGAGTCCAAGTGGGGTAAGCCATGCTTCTTTGACATCCCTTAGTTCTTCTAAGAGGTTGTCAGTGGTAAGCCTCTTATTGAATCCAGTGATACACAGAGTATCCTGCCTCTGAATGATCTGGAATTGTTTGTTAGATGCTGCTTCTGCTGCTGCTGAAGGCAATTCACCCACCCTGTTGGCTTTCATAGTCATGTAATCTGTAGTTTGCCCACTACCATTTGTCCACATATCTGTAGTTAAGTGGACAGTGGGTACAATGGGATTTTGTAGGCCAATAATTAAGTTTTTTTTAACATCCTGGTACAGCCGAGGAATGGCTTTTCAGCTGCAATGGAACAGAGAAGGGATTTGATATCAGGGACACATGACTTCAATTACCTGTATAAAATCCACTGCCGCAATGCTGGATATTGGACGCAGATCTATTACTAGCATAGCCGTGATGGCATCAGTGATCTGCTGTGCGGCTGCATGAGAGCTGTAATACTTACTTCTCCTTGCAAAGGATTGTTCCGCAGTCAATTGTCTTTTATAATACAACTAGTAGTATTCTTAGTCCCCTTCTGGGCTGAAGATCCACCCTAAGCAGCAGCAGCAGCAGCAGGCCTAGCACTCAAGGATTCTTCTGAGGAATCCTGGAATGGGAAGGAGTCACCTAGCCTTAGTACATTGGATGCAGGACTACCTCTGTGGATTACTGAGGATATTGAGGATGAAGATGTTGGCGGTGGATATTGCAGGTGCTGGGATCTTGTTAAGAGAAGGGAGCTCACTGATTCTGGACTGCTTGTTGTTTTTTTTTATCACCAGCTTTTGATGTTATTAATACAGTAACTTTGTCATGAGATTGTTGCAAATGACGTAACAGGGTGGAGGTTCCTAGATAGTTAGTGCCCCTACCTCTACTTATTGTGGTTCCACAAAGGCTACAGATGGCTTGACAAATGTTGTCATAATTTGGGTAAAAATAATTCCACACATCTGTGGTGGATTTGTTGGTCCTATGCCCATGCATGATAATGGCCATCTTCTTATCATGGCCAAAATCTGCATCCACTAGTGCCTGACTTACACAATTAACATCCTCAACATCCTCATTAGCACCAGCATCAGCTACACAAATATCCCCTTCATCCTCTTGCAATTCCAAAGTGGCATCCTCATTTTCTATGCTGTCAGCTAATTTATACTTCTGCTGTTCATTGCCACATTTGCAGAGTGAGCAGAAATAGTTGAAGGCAGCTTCTCTGCGAGTACTATATCAGAAAAATCAAGCTCACACATAGCACTCTTGTACACTCCTCAGGGACTTGTGACATTTCTGTTTCTGAACACACAGTTTGTTTTACTGCCATAGTGGGTTTCTAGACTCTGAGTAGAAATGTCTTACATCATTATGACTTAGACCCACTATGCACTTGAGGATTGGCTTTAGTAGATGACGTTGATGGACATGCGTCATCATCATGACTCGTGGAAGCAGCTGCTGCACTAGTATTTGGTTGCTCTTCTCTAAATTGATAGTTATCCATTTATTAAGTCGCATATCACTACGTGTATCAAAAGGCTTATAGATGCAAATGAACAAAGTACACTTGAGTACAAAGCCACAAATAGTCTGGAGTCTCTGGATGGACACAGCAGAGTATAGCGCAGCGTGCCCCTATATACAGTCACTATACTGCACAGCCACAATTAATTTGGAGTCTCTCGATGGACGCAGCACAGCCTAAACAGCAGAGTACATTGCAGCATGACCCTATATACACAGTCACTATACAGCTCAGCCAAATTTAGTCTAGAATCTCTGAATGGACATATCACAGCTAAAACAGTAGGGTACAGCACAGTGTGCCCCTATATATAGTCACTTTTACTGCACAGCCAAAATTATTCTGGAATCTGGATGGACACAGCACAGCCTAAATAGCAGAGTTTAGCACAACATGCCCATATATACATTCACTATACTGCATTGCCACAATTAGTCTGGAGTCTGGATGGACACAGCACAGCCTAAACAGCAGAGTTTAGCACAGCAAACAGCAGCATGCATTGAGTGAAATGGTGTTGAGGCCCGGCCGTAGTGCCTTATATGGAATCCAAGTCTCGTGAGAATCCGACGCCAGGAAGATGATGTTCAGCCTCGACGTGGGATCCGAGTCTGGTGGGAACACCTGAGCCTTGGCTCGGGTGCGCTCAGATCCCCAATGTTCAAAGCGATTTGGGTACCACAGAATCTGAACCGCTCATCTCTATAAAGAACTTAAGTAGACCTCCCAAATTCTGTCCAAATTCCTCAGACTCCATTCAAGCCAAGATGCCTAGCCCGGTTCCACAGACAAACACACCCGTGGCACTAGCAATGTAGTTTTGTTACTCCCTGCAGTTTTATTTAAGCAAATAATAAGAAAACATTTTGAGTGAGAAAGATGCTTTGTGCAATTGAATTGCAAGGGATCTGGTGTACTGATATACACTGTTTGGTGTGACTGAAGTGACAGTTAAAACAGACACATCCGTATGAGCTATTTACTTACCACTTTATATTTGACATACAGTATTAGTAACACTTTCTTTGAAAATACTTTTCTAATTACAACTTCTTTGCAACTCTTCTTGAAACTTATTCTTACTTCTAGATTTACACTATGGACTTGTTATAAACACTCAAGAGATTAACTCCGGACTTTTCACATTAAGTATTTCTATAGGGCTTTATCTACCCATTTATAAAATTATTAGCACAGAAGCGCTCTGTTTATTTCTTCATCCTGTGCAAGACTTTTCACAAAAGACCTCATACAGTAAATGCTCTTTTCTGTTACAATTTCTAAAGTGCAAACAAGTAAGTAAATTGTTTTTATTCTTTCTTTTCTTTGCTAAAAACATAATTTCATTCAGCAGCCAACATCATTAAGTATAGGAACAATGTATTTAAAAAGTGTATTATAAGTAAATGTATTGTTAAAGCTATGTGTATTATGAGGCAATTAGCTTTATTATTAAAATCAAAGGATGTTTAACTAGATTGAACATAATTTGTATTTTTTTTTTTTTGTATAGTAGTTATTATGCACCTTTTTTTCACGTATTTTTAAACTATTATGTTGTAACCACATCTTTGAAAACTTTTATTTAAACTTTATTTAAAAAAGGTGTTGATTCTCAAGCAATGTGTTACTGTTACTAGCAACAATTCTACAGTTCTGCAACAAAATAATTTTAATAGTAAAGTTCATGACTGAAACACAAAGTAAACTTACACTGCTAAATTAATAAAAGAGAGTAACTAAAATATGAAACATCCCACATGAACATTAAAATTGAATAACTAACTCTGTCTCTGATGTAAGTAACAGGCTTACCGTAAGATAAAAAGTCTACATAACCTTACTGAATTTAAATGTTTTTGAGATGTAAGCTTGCATTAATGGCAGGCATATTTCCACAAACTGGCAAAACAAAAGTGAAAAACAATACAAAAGTTTTAGGAATAATAAAATAAATACAAAACCTACAATACAATTGGAACATAAATATGTACTCCCCTTCATAATTGGATTGTAGTTACGTTCAAGGCTTACAAATCACATTAAACGCCATGCAGCAAAGGGTAATTAGCATAATTTTGCTGGTAAAGTGCTAGGATTGCCATGGTCTGTAAAAATAATTCATAACTTCTAGAAGACTTAAATTTTAAAGGTACAATTCAGTAGTTGAGCATGAAATCAATCCAGGGGCATTACATGTACCATGGAATAATTTGCTGACAGCAGGACTTCCCAGCAAAGTTGAGGACAGTACAAGTACAAAAATCATCAAGGAAACTAGACAGAGGCTTACTAGCATTATCGAGCTGCAGGGATTTACGGCAGTAATTTTGGTCATTCCCTGCATGCTACAAATATCTCCCTTATTCTGCATATTTAAGCAATGGGGTAAAAAATCCAGCCCTATCAAGAAATGACTACAGAAAAAAAATTGAATTCTTCAAATGGCTTAGTCAATGTAATCCCAGAGCTCGATCACATTGAATACCTACATAATGACCTAAATAGGATAGAGAACAGGGAAATATCTTGCATTTTGAAGGAATTAAAATAAAAAAGCTCACTGCTTTGTGAAGCGTGCACATTTATATAATTGTACTGTACTTTCTTTTCACTTATTTCTTTTCACATGTGTGATTAGTATTTAACTATTTTCTGTTATAAGGTCAAATTATAGGTGATAAAAGTTCTGCCATATTTTTTGTTGATTTCATACTTTACATAATTTCCAGTTAACCTGCATATAAATGACGGTGTTTAGATATTAATAATTACTGCAAATAATTATCAAAAAACTGATTGCGTAAATTTTATATCTTTGCTCATACTATAGTACTTTAGCTGGGCCCAATTTCAGCAGTGCCCCTCCCCTCCCAATTCCACCTTTCCAAGTTTAAATTGAATAAGATATTTTTTTTTACATGCACTGTAAATAATTGTATCATTACATTTATAATTGTATCATTACATTTATAATTGTATCATTACATTCATAATTGTATCATTACAATTATAATTGTATCATTATATGTATGTGGACATATATCTATAATGTCATATACGCATCTTAACTGAGTCAAGCCCTGACGAAGCTGTCAGAGGAATGGCGGAACACGCGTGTGGGCAGCGTGTGTTCGGCATTCGTCTATGTCCAAATCCAAACATTGAATCAATGACTAGCCAGTTAATCAATCAGTAATTAGAAGTTAGGTATTGTTGCGGAGTGCAGGCAGAGACTTAGATTATAACACTGTGAGGATTGTTTAGTACTACACCGATTACTTAGCACCTGGATATTAAGTGGCAAATAGATGGCAAACAGATGGCAATTAAAAGAATAGGTGCATTCTATACTAACATGAGGAATATGGGATCATTGTGAAATGCTTGTGGTAGAACTGTCCTTATAAGGATGCAACAAATGTTTCAATCTTAACCTCTAGCATTATTCAGATGAATGCACAGACATCATAGTTGCCAATAGATGGCAACAATGTTAGCCTAATATTGAGACACTGTATATACACAGGAGAAATTCATGTAGGCTGTGTGACATTTGAGATAGAATTTAGTAGACAAAGCACAATAAATGCTTTAGCATTAACATACATAACTACTCAATGAGCACGCAGCTGTGGTATGCGAGTAGTGAGCAATAATAAAATCAATATCTGAATTAATGTTTTCTATGAATGTGCAGAAGAAATAAAATCTCTCCTACAATAAATATACCTTGGATATTTAAAAAGTGTGCATGATTTAGTGGTCCAGAGATATACCTCACAGTGAGGCATTGTTATATATAAGTTGAAATATACCTATCATTTCTATACGTATGGATTTAAATGTGACCAGTTGAGATGGTACCACTAGTCCTAAATAAATGAGGGTGCATCTCCTCTAAGGACAAGAATTGTGTGTGCACCAGATTATTACAACTACCATATAGCTAATTATTAAAGGTATATATCCTCCAAGGTGTATCACTTATTATATTTTGATCTAATGCATTACTTTTACTTAGGAGATACATATATATCCTTAGATTGTGTATTATTACATATTCATAGTCAACCTTCAGCATTATTCGGATGAATGCACAGACACCATAATTGCCAGCGGATGGCAACAATGCCAGTTTAATATGGGAGAAACCTACGCAGGCTGTGTGACATTTGAGATAGAATTTAACAGACAAATACAATAAATGTTTTAATATTAACATATACAACTACTCAATGAGCACGCAGCTGTGGTGTATGAGTAGTGAGCTATAATAAAAGCAATATCTGAATTAATATTCTCTATGAATATGCAGATGAAATAAAATCTCTCCTATAATAAATATACCTTGGACATTTAAAAGGTGTATAAGACTTAGTGGTCCAGTGAAACACCTTTCAATGAAGTATCACCATACACAAGTTGAAATATACCGATCAATTTTATATGTACGGATTTAAATGTGATCAGTTGAGAGGGTGCTACTAGTCCTAAATAAATGAGGGTGCTTCTCCTCTAAGGACAATTAGTGTGCGGGCACCAGATTATTACAACTATCACATAGTAAATTAATGAAGGTATATATCCTCTAAGGTGTATCACTTATTATAATCGGACCTAATGCATTATCTTTATTGAGGAGATACATATATATTTTTTGGATGGTGTACTACATATTCATAATAGATTATATATTCAATAACGCTCACTATATTTATTAGTATTATACCCCACAGTGCAATCAGCGTCATTACTACCTGTTGGATAATGGCTAAAGGTGTCTGGTATTACAATTAGAAACAGCAATAATAAACTCATCCACTTTGATCTAGGAATTCTGAACTAAGGTTATAAAATCAAATAGAACCTGCACTCCCTAGCATACCCCTATATTACAGAAACCTTATAATGAATATATAGTGAGATTAATACCCATAAAAACAATGTGGACAAACTAAAGAATAATTGAACACTGGCTTAGTGTGGGATAAATATTACAAAATTGTTTTTGGACATTAGAATAACGAACGCTGACACACATTTTTAATCTTTATTCACATTCATTAACTTTCATTGCACCTTTATATGTTTTGTCTATGTCAATGATTTTAACCTCTATGGTTCGCCTCAACTTGTAGTCTGAATAAAGACATTCTATATAATAATTTTTATGAAAATAATAATAAAAGTTACATTTTATGGAAAAGTGACAACCAAATCACCTTTCTTTTTGTGCACCGATAGTACAGCCTTTTTCTCTTTTCTTGCTGTTATTCATTCTAGCTGTAGTTGGTAGCACCCCCATGATAAATGGTAATGACCAATAACTTATAGGGGTCCTTTAAGGAACTTTGGTTCCAAATTCTTATCTGGCTAATTGTGTGTGTGCAGATACACCCTCATTTCCAAGTTTAAATTAAATAAGATATTTTTTTACATGCACTGTAAATAATTGTATCATTACATTTATAATTGTATCATTACAATTATAATTGTATCATTATATGTATGTGGACATATATCTATAATGTCATAAATGCATCTTAACTCACTTTAGCGCACTAAGCAGCAGATTTATCACCATCCACATTTTAGGATGCTGATAAAATGTGATAAAATCGTCCCAATCCGCCCTTCAATATTTGACTACATTGCATGGATGTATCAATTACTCCGTGTAGGGACAGAGCTTGCGAGAAAGCTCTGTCCCTGCGATGCCACTCCATAGCATTATCAGGGTATTTTTTTCATAAAAAATATTGAAGCTGAAGCTGGTGTAATTATCATAGGGCTCACTGCAGTAATTATTTACATTTTTATTAAATGTATTTAATTATTTAATTATTTAATTATTTTTTAGTAAATTTGGTCAGATTGTGTTTCCCATTCTAAGTATGGGAAATGCAATCTTGCTTACAAAAAAAAAAGTGAATTAAATGGTTTGGAGCAGTTTTTCATGTTTTTTTCAAATGATACTGAAATAATGTGAAAAGGGTGTAAAAACACCCTTTTCACATTATTTTAGTAAAAAAAAGTTAATAAATATGCTCGTAAGTACTGTAGCTAATATTTTACTAAGGGTCTAATTCAAGGTTGATTGCAAAACATCTTCCTCTAATGGGCAAAACCATGTGCACTGCAGGTGGGGCAGATACAACATGTGCAGAGAGAGTTAGATTTGGGTGGGGTGTGTTCAAACTGAAATTTACATTGCAGTGTAAAAATAAAGCAGTCAGTATTTACCCTGCACAGAAATAATATAACCCACCCAAATCTAACTCTCTCTGCACATGTTATATCTGACCCACCTGCACTGCAGCATGGTTTTGCCCAATAGAAGAAAATTTTGTTTTGCAGTCAACCTTGAATTAGTCCCTTAATTCTCTACTAGGTATTGGTACTGTATTTTTTGTTGTAAGTGGTACAAAGTAACAGATTAAAGACAATGATACATATTTGAGTCAATCATATAGATGTTCTGCCTTTAACCTGCTTACTCAGTATGAGTAGTTTTTCTGAATTTTGCAAATTAAAACACTAATAATAAATACTTAAAATTAGTGTTTTTATAACAAAAGAATTGGTATAAAGTAACAGGTGAAATTGCAAAGTCTGTCATCACCAAATGGGGCTTCTTGGCGTGATTTGAGGAATGTTGTGCTACAGTATTTGTGAATACATCTGTAAGTCCAAGTCAATACCAGCCTTTCAACATCTATGGAACTGTTTTAAAAAATGAGTCACTCACCCTGGTAGGAGGACTATGGGGCTGTTTTTCCTATAACAGTCATTCAAATGTTCTCTAATATTCTCTTTATGGGTTGGGTACAGTCAGAATACTGACACATACTGGTAATTTGGCTAACCCTTACCCTCCCCTAACCATTACCTCCCATAGTTTACAGTATTTCTTAACCCCACCTCCCACAGCCTAGCTCCCTTCATGCTACCCCTTCCCCTAGTGCCTAATCCTAATCCCTAACCCTCATACTTACCTTTTCGATGGTGATGGTCAGGATTCTGACATCGTTCTTCTGAGTGTTCACATCCTGATTAATGGAATGCTAACTACATCACCTCTATACATGCCATCCTTATACATATAAGTGTTTGATGTTCCAAGAGTGCAGTAACTTCAACATTTGGTAAGTCTTCATTGAATACATTTTTATACAGCTACAAATATATATGTTCCAGTTTAAGTATATACATAATGAATTATTATGTTTTTTAACCAAAGTGTACAGTATGAACTCTTACTATATTTACAGGTGACTACCAGGAAGGCAAATTGCTTGTTTTATAATTCTGTTTCCTCTTTTATGTCCAAAAAATGCATAATAATCTCACGATCGTAATATTTATGGGTTTTAGTAGTAGTTTCAGAGCTCCCCTCTTCATCTCATTCTTTGCAGTTTACTGTGCAACAATATGTGGGAACCTCCTGATTATTATGTTGGTGTGTTACGACAAGATTCTCCACTCTCCCATGTACTACTTTCTCACCCAACTCTCCACATCTGACCTCATTTTGACCACAGTTATTGTTCCTAATCTTCTTCAAGTCATCTTGTTTGCCAGAAGCACCATGGCCCTCATTCCGAGTCGTTCGCTCGGTAATTTTCTTCGCATCGCAGTGAAATTCCGCTTAGTACGCATGCGCAATATTCGCACTGCGACTGCGCCAAGTAATTTTACAATGAAGATAGTATTTTTACTCACGGCTTTTTCTTCGCTCTGGCGAACGTAGTGTGATTGACAGGAAATGGGTGTTACTGGGCGGAAACACGGCGTTTTCGGGGCGTGTGGATAAAAACGCTACCGTTTCCGGAAAAAACGCAGGAGTGGCCGGAGAAACGGGGGAGTGTCTGGGCGAACACTGGGTGTGTTTATGACGTCAAACCAGGAACGACAAGCACTGAACTGAACGCAGATGCCGAGTAAGTCTGAAGCTACTCTGAAACTGCTAAGTAGTTTGTAATCGCAATATTGCGAATACATCGGTCGCAATTTTAAGAAGCTAAGATACACTCCCAGTAGGCGTAGGCTTAGCGTGAGCAACTCTGCTAAATTCGCCTTGCGAGCGATCAACTCGGAATGAGGGCCAATGTCCTTAATAGGATGTATCACCCAATTTTCTATATTTGGTCTTTCTGAAATTCTAGAGTGTTTTATTTTGACAGTGATGTGTTATGATCGATATCTGGCAATCTGTAACCCTCTACATTATAACTCTATAATGAGCTCTTTATTCTGCATGAAGCTGATTATTGTGTCTTGGATTGGTAGTTGTATTGCTATATTAAATCATACATCACAAATATGCCAACTGGACTTCTGTGGACCAAACATCATAGACCATTTCTTTTGTGATTATGACCCACTTCTTGAACTTTCCTGCTCCAGTGTTTTCACAATTCGATTGATTACTAGTATTTTAAGTATTCCTGTTGCTTTATGTTCTTTTACAGTTATTGTTCTATCCTACCTCTATATCATTTATACTATTGTTAGAATGAAATCAATTGTTGGACGGGAGAAAGCTTTCTCAACCTGCAGTTCCCATTTTGTGGTGGTATCTATATTCTATGGGACACTTAATGCTATGTATCTTATGCCAACCAAAGGTAAACCAGTGAACACCAGTAAAGTACTTTCTGTGCTGTATACAGTCATCACTCCATTTTTAAACCCTATAATCTACAGCTTGAGGAACAAAGACATCATAAAAGCATTCAAAAAAATTATAAGTAGAGAACAGAAGAATCAATAAACAGGAGACATAAAGCATATTGCAAGCAAGGGTATCTACACAGCTGTGCTTTGAGGTATAAATAAGATATCAATAACCTATCATAGTTAGGGGAATACACCTAGGCCAGATTAAGCCTTAGGTAGGCCAGGGCACTTAAGACTGTGGGCCCTCCCCTCTTGTAAAGCCAGCCTCCCCCCCCCACACTGGCTGTGCCTGCTGTGTGTGTGCTTCCTTTCCACTGTCCTACCTGCATTCCAGCATGGCTGTTGAGAACCAATAAGGTCCTGGGAACTGTCTCAGAACCTTGTTTACCCCTGCATATGTCAGATTCATCCCCTTTGTCTCTCAGACTCACCTGACCTCCCATGCTGTGTCTCTCAGCCTCATTCCCCCTGTTTCTCTCACAAGCATTCCCCACCCTGTGTCTCTCACCCTAATAGGCTTTGTCCTAAAAGTGAAATGTTATAGTTACTTTGTTATTTAATCCAATAAACTGTATGCAATACACTGTAATTTTAATTTCTACAGTATGTTAATTGCAAAGACAATGCTACTGGTTTAGGTCTGGTAATTGCAAACAGGCTGTTTTTGATCTTGTTTTTCTTTGTAGCAAAATATGAAACCATTATTTTTTTCTCACTTATAGTTTAACACTCAAGAAATACTATACATGAAATAAGAAACAGTGTGAACCTAGATAAGGGTTAAGAGATTATTATTATTATTATTATTATTATTATCATTTATTTATATGGCGCCACAAGGGTTCCGCAGCGCCCAATTACAGAGTACATAAACAAATAATCAAACAGGAAAACAGCAACTTACAGTTGACGACAATATAGGACAAGTACAGGGTAAATAAACATAGCTACATCAGCAGATGACACTGGAATAAGTATCAGTTGGCAGAAGACTGCTGGATTTGGTGCAGCTGAAGATTATTAAAGTAAGAAAAGGGTAAGCACATGAGAGAAGAGGGCCCTGCTCGTGAGAGCTTACATTCTAAAGGGGAGGGGTAGACAGACAGGGGTGAGACAGATGGGGTACATAGAGAGCGTGGAACATAGGTTTAGGATGAGATTTGGCTGGTTTTGGTAAAGAAGTGGGTCTTGAGAGCCCGTTTGAAGTTTTGTAGAGAGGTGGAGAGTCTGAGGGGGAGAGGTAGGGAATTCCAGAGAAGTGGTGCAGCACGTGCAAAATCTTGGAGGTAGGAGTGGGAGGAAGTAATCCGTAGGCAGGAGAGTCGGCGAGCATTAGCAGAGCGAAGAGGATGGGTGGGAGTGTAAAGCGAGATAAGATCAGAGATGTAGATGGGAGAGGAGTGGGTGAGGGCTTTGTAAGCAAGAGATGGATGTAATCCTTTTAGACTTTGCTAAAGCTTTCAATACAGTACCACACATGAGACGTATCTACAAATTAAGAGAACTTGGGCTATGGAGCACATTATGCACTTGGGTTAGAAATTGGTTTGATAAAAGGTAGCAGCCAATGGTGGTAAATGGAACATTTTTGAATTGGACTGAAGGGTCTGCACTTGGACCACTATTGTTCAACATTTTCATAAATGATCTAGAAGCAGGTCTAGAGAGTACAGTGTCAATTTTTGCAGATGATACCAAACTGAGTAAGGTTATAAATTTGGAGGGGGATGCTGAGTCTCTTCAGAACAACTTATTTAAACTGGACACATGGGCACCAAAATGGAGAAAGAGATTCAATATAGACAAATGTAAGGTAATGCACATTGGTTGCAAGAACAAAAATACTACCTACAGTATATACTAAATGAGGAGAAACTAGGGAATTCTGTTCTGGAAAGAGATTTAGGTGTTCACATTGATAACAAACTTAACAGTAGTACCCAAAGTAGGAATGCAGCAAAAGTGGCAAACAAGGTATTAGCATGCATAAAGCGGGGAAATGATGCAAGGTATGAGAGTGTTATACTCCCATTATATAAATCACTAGTGAGACCACATCTCGAATACTGTGCACAACTATGGGAACCATAGTACAAAATGGATATACTGGAACTAGAAAGGTTCAGAGACGAGTAACCAAATTGATTAATAGGCTAGAATACGAGGCAAGGCTTGATAGGCTAGGCATGTTTACACTGGAAAAAAAAGGAGATTAAGAAGCGACATACAGTAATTAAGATTTACAAATATATAAGGGGTCAATACACAGAGCTAGCGGGGGATTTGTTTTTTGTAAGATCATCACAAAGGACATGTGTTCAACCACTTAGTTTAGCAGAGAGGATATTTCGCACACAGAGACGGAAAGGTTTCTTCACAGTAAGGACAATACATATTTGGAATTCCCTGTCTGAGAGAGTAGTAATGGTGGACTCTGTCATTACTTTTAAGAATGGGCTACATAAATTTCTAACAGATAAGGATGTACAGGGTTATGATGGGTAAATCATGCACTATAGTAATAAAAAAAAGAGGAAGTGACATAACAGCTACAAATTGAATGGAAAGAGCCGCCCTGTATGGTAAAGGATGCCCATCGACGCATTTGCAATTCTGCATCTGCAGAATCGAGATCCAGTCTCAGAAATTGAGTACCACTGAATGTTGCGGTTGACCAATGGCTACTTAGAATAATGAGAATGCAATTGCACCAACAAGTGATTGATGTAGGCTTTTAAAAACCATGACCGGGATGCAATGAGATAATGGCAAAATGTCTGATGTTTGCATCTATTGCAGCAAATATTGGGCATTTTGCAAAGCCGGCTAATGTATTAGCATCTGCAAAGTGGCTTTTTTTTTTATTCTTTCATCTCTAAAGTAGAGAGCCTGATAAAAAGTAAGATCCAGAAGTTTTGGCCATGTTACGTATACAACTCGGCCAATGTAATGGAGTCCAATATTGCAAGTTGGAAACAAAACAGCTCTAAAACTCTAGAATATTTTAGAGGTGTTTTTTTAGATTGGGTTTGTTATGAAAATGTTTGAAATCAATTATAATTATACTTTTCAAGCATATTTGCAATAAATAAACACTTTTCTGAACATTCTGACAAACAAAAAAAAACTTTCATCAGTAAAAATAGTTCATGTAGTGTACATGTCATTTTTACATATTTCGCACAGGAAATGCGTCTGATACACAAATGGGTTAGGATGTATTAGGACACAAAAGCAGCTTATGCTGATTTAGCAGTCTGTGATGTGGTACAGTGTTAAAAGCCTTACTAAAGTCTATATCTATGGCTCCACCTTTATCTACTACTTTAGTCACACATTCAAAAAAGTCAATAAGGTTTGTTTGACATGATCTCCTCCCAGTGAATCCATGCTGTTTGGGATCCTGTAAATTGCTGGATTTGAGATAATCTTCAACTTTTTCTTTTAAGAGTGTTTCCATCAATTTCCCTACTACTGATGTAAGGCTCACTGGTCGGTAGTTGCTTGCCTCTTCCTTGCTTCCACTTTTGTGCAGTGGGACTACATTTGCTCTTTTCCAGTCCTCTGGAATTTCTCTTGTAGCTAGAGACTGGTTGAATAATTCTGTTATTGGTGCTACCAGCACCTCTTTAAGCTCCTTTAGTATCCTTGGATGTATCCCATCTGGTCCCATAGATTTGTCCACTTTCAGCTTTGAGAGTTCTGTTAGGACCTTCTCCTCTGTAAATGTACTTGTTTCATTTTTCTGAATATCCCTGCAACTTAACTGTGGCCCCATCCCATCTCTTTCAGTAGTGAATACTGAGCAAAAATATTTAATAAGATTATCTGCAATTACATTGTTTTCCTCAACAAGATTCCCAATCTGTCTTTAGTTTTATTATTATTCCTTTTGTTTTTTCCATTCGCTCAAATACCTAAAAAAATTACTTGACTCCATTACCCACTGACTGGGCAATTTTCTCCTCAGCTTGTGCCTTTGACATCTGATTACCTTCTTAGTCTCCCCTCCCTCCCCCACACAGACGTGCAAAAGCATCGCACGGGCAGCAATGCTTTTGCATATTTTGAGTAGCCCTCTGCCTACACAGCCTAGATGCGAAGGCAGATGGCTACCCACCATGTTACAGGTCACAGCAGCTGCATGTGACATCATGCAGCCACATCAACCCACCTAAGCAATGGTGCGGACATGTCTCTGTTGCCCCTGACACAGAGCGTCGATGCCCACAAAATGCGGCGGCGCCACCCGATTCCCACCCTCTCCAGGTTTTAAAATGTGTATTGAAGAGAATGCAATTTAGGACCTTACACATGCGCATACGGGCATACACGCGTGTGCAGATGTGCAAAAAATGCTTCATAGCGATTTTCACACATCAGCAACGGGGGTTTAAATTAGGCCCATAGGCATGCTGCATATCATTTTAAACAGAAGAACTACTTGTGTGTCCTACTTGCATCATTTTGCTTCTAAAATGAAGCATATTCTGTGTGTATTAGCAACTGTATCTGCATACAAATATTATACTACAGTGTATACCAGCCAAACATTGTGTGTAATTCTGACGTGATCGCAGCAGAAACTTTGTTAGCAGTTGGGCAAAACCATGTGCACTGCAGGGGAGGCAGATATAACATGTGCAGAGAGAGTTAGATTTGGGTGTGGTGAGTTCAATCTGCAATCTAAATTGCAGTGTAAAAATAAAGCAGCCAGTATTTACCCTGCACAGAAACAAAATAACCAACCCAAATCTAACTCTCTCTGCAAATGTTATATCTGCCCCCCCCTGCAGTGCACATGGTTTTTCCAAACTGCTAAAAAATTTCCTGCTGCGATCAACTTGGAATTACCCCCATTGTAACATAATTAGATACAGTCACAATGACACACTGAATATAGCCATGCCGCATATCCTTTAAATCATCATAAACTGCTTGTGTGTCCTGGAGAACTGGGGATTATTTGGGGTGTGGGTTGCTTTAATCATGGGACTTTTGGGGGACAATGGGTGACTTTCTCTGACACTTTGATCCTCCTATACTAATAGACGTATTTATGGTGATCTGAAAATATCAGATGTTTTCTAGGCTAAATACCGCGACTCCTCGAATCCGATACACAGAAGCCGGGAAATAGATACACCCCATTACAATGGCCAAGTTCCGGGAAATAGACACACATTTGTCTTGTCCAATGCACCTAGCCGGCCGGGACCATAGCACTCATGAGTGCAATTTAAGAACTGCAACATTCAGCATGGATTGCAAAACTGCAAAAGTTAAAATCAGCTGATTATCGTCAGACTGTGCATGCACTGCAGCCTCAGTGAAATGCATTTGCAGAGTGATTGTGGCATTTGTGGGGAGTGGTTTTAAAAATGCAGGCATGTGATGGCCATTTTAGGGGTGTATATGTGATGTCAGTTGCAATAGATTGTGAAAAAATACCCCGCTATGCCGCAGCATTGTTACTGCGATGTGAATGCATTGAAGCAACAATCAAAAAAGGACACATTTGTAGTTAACTGCACATGCAGTAGTTTTACCTGCTGTGTAAAATCCTGCATGTTGACATTTGGGATGTTGGAATTTTGAAATGTCAGGATTTTGATTTTGCCTGAATTTTAACCTGTCAATATTTTGACTGTCTCTGTATTTTTGGTGTCTGGATTGTGACTGTGCACCCTATTCAGCACGGATCGCGGCAAAACATGCTTAAAAGCAGTTGCTGCATTCAAATAGTTGCAGCCCAGAAATAAAGAAAACATTTCCATTACAGAAATTGCAATCACATTGCAATGCATGATGTGATCTCATAACCATACGCAAATACCGGAACATCGAAGAGTTTTTTCATCTGCGCCAGACAAAGTCATCCACAATTCGGCATATGCAAGAGGCCGGAAGTGGTCATCACTGACGTCAGAGACCCACCCAAAAAAGAATTGCTACGCCTACTATTTTACAAACACACCCACAAAATGCCATGTTTCCTCCCCTAAATGCTGGTTTCCTGTCAATCAAAATGCTACAGTATTGCATTGAAGCACAATGCGTTAAAGGAAATAATCACAAATCACAGGTGCAAACGGTGTGCATGCGCACTCCTTCGATAATCAGCCGGACAGCGGTTTCTGAATTTTATGATCAGTACTGAATAGGGTCCAGTGTTTGGGGCTCAGGATTTTACCTGTTGGAATTTTCACTTGGGATCTTTTTACAATGTCAGGAACTTGTGTTGACATTTTGAATGTCTGCCATGTAAACCTATCAGATTTTGACCATCAAATTATGGGCCTATTTGAAGGTTGATTGCAACAAAACATTTTTACCTAATGAGCAAAACCATGCAGCACTGCAGGTGGGGCAAATGTAACATGTGCAGATAGAGTTAGATTTGGGTGGATTATTTTATTTCTGTGCAGGGTAAATACTTGCTGTTTTATTTTTACACTGCAATTTAGATTTCAGTTTGAAAACACCCTACCCAAATCTATTTCTCTCTGCACATGTTACATCTGCCCCCCTGCAGTGCACATGGTTTTGCCCATTACAGGAAAATTTTATTTTGCAATCAACCTTGAATTAGGCCCTATGTGTGGACTTCTCCACTACTGTACATATAGGAAGCGCTCAGTCAATTATGAAAAAATAATGAATGCTTTTTATTGCATTGAAAAAATATATTTTAAAACAATTAGACAAATATTTTAAAATTAATAGTTAATATATGGAGTATTCAGCGTTTTTAGCAAACCAAAAAAGTTAGCAATTGGGCAAAACCATGCTGCACTGTAGGTGGGGCAGATGTAACATGTGCAGAGAGAGTTAGATTTGGGTGGGGTGTGTTAAAACTGAAATCTAAATTGCAGTGTAAAAATAAAGCAGCCAGTATCTGTTTGTAGTAGCTCAATTCTCATATATATAAAAAAAGAAATAGAAAAGACAACATTTATATATGATAATAAATTTGCATTTATCATTCAAGCAATCACATATTTATTAGCTCATTAGCGGATATAAGTGGACAAGTATCTATAATAGTATCCATCTATTAATGGATACTTGTCCACTCATATCCGCTAATGAGCTAATAAATATGTGATTGCTTGAATGATAAATGCTAATTTATTATCATATATAAACGTTGGCTTTTCCATTTCTTTATTTTTTGATGTACAGTAACTGTATGAGAATTGAACTACTACAAACAGATCGTGACCTGAACTCAGATCTCTGACAATTGGCCACTGCAATTAAAAAGATATCTAAAGAACAAGAAAATGGCCAGTATACAGTACTATTTTATTATTCTCTTTGTACACCCACTGAAGACCACATAGCAAGGGACACAAAGGTGAGCACCTCATTAATTACAAATCTTCTTGGTAAGTGTGTAATCAGTATTGCACTATGGGGGTCATTCCGAGTTGTTCGCTCGTTATTTTTTTCTCGCAACGGAGCGATTAGTCGCTAATGCGCATGCGCAATGTCCGCAGTGCGACTGCGCCAAGTAAATTTGCTATGCAGTTAGGAATTTTACTCACGGCATTACGAGGTTTTTTCTTCGTTCTGGTGATCGTAGTGTGATTGACAGGAAGTGGGTGTTTCTGTGCGGAAACTGGCCGTTTTATGGGAGTGTGTGAAAAAACGCTACCGTTTCTGGGAAAAACGCGGGAGTGGCTGGAGAAACGGAGGAGTGTCTGGGCGAACGCTGTGTGTGTTTGTGACGTCAAACCAGGAATGACAAGCACTGAACTGATCGCACTGGAAGAGTAAGTCTCGAGCTACTCAGAAACTGAACAGAGAAGTCTTTTCGCAATTCTGCTAATCTTTCGTTCGCAATTTTGATAAGCTAAGATTCACTCCCAGTAGGCGGCGGCTTAGCGTGTGCAAAGCTGCTAAAAGCAGCTTGCGAGCGAACAACTCGGAATGACCCCCTATGTGCCTAATTCAGACCTGATCGCAGCAGCAAATTTGTTAGCAAATGGGCAAAACCATGTGCACTGCAGGGGGTGCAGATATAACATGTGCAGCGAGCGTTAGATTTGGGTGGGTTATAGTGTTTCTGTGCAGGGTAAATACTGGCTGCTTTATTTCTACACTGCAATTTAGATTTCGGTTAGAACACACCCCGCCCAAATCTAACTCTCTCTGCACATGTTATATATGACACCCCCCCCCCCCCCCCACAGTGCACATGATTTTGCCAATTTGCTACTGCAATCAGGTCTGAATTAGGCCCAATATTCCCCTTGATTTTTATTGTATGTACACACCTGATGATCAAGAGCTCTGCTGGGTTCATGTAGAAGGGTTGATATGGCACCTGTAGAGATTTCTCTATGTCCAGTCATGGGTCCTACAGATGTGTCCTCATTCACCTAGTACTCTCCACCATATTACATAAATGCTTTTCACATATTAGATGCATCACCATGTTAAGGATTCCTGTACTTACAAACACTTTTGTATCTTTTTTAACTGGGGGGGGGGGGTAATTCCAAGTTGATAGCAGCAGGAACTTTGTTAGCAGTTGGGCAAAACCATGTGCACTGCAGGTGGGGCAGATGTAACATGTGCAGAGAGAGTTAGATTTGGGTGGGTTATTTTGTTTCTGTGCAGGGTAAATACTGGCTGCTTTATTTTTACACTGCAATTTAGATTGCAGATTGAACTCACCACACCCAAATCTAACTCTCTCTGCACATGTTATATCTGCCTCCCCTGCAGTGCACATGGTTTTGCCCAACTGCTAACAAAGTTCCTGAATTACCCCCCAGAGTAAGGCGTCTATGTACTAAGCTCGGAGAGAGATAAAGCGGACAGATATATAGTAACAACAAATCAGCTCCTAACTGTCATTTTTCAAACACAGTCTGTAACTCTGCAGTTAGGAGATGATTGGCTGGTACTTTATCTCTATCCACTTTATAACTTTTCAAGGCTTAGTACATAGACAACATACTTTGTTAAAAAAATAGAAACCTGCAGGACAATTGACACTGCTAACTCACAACATCTATGGTGCATCAAATGGCATCAATCAGAATGTAGGTGTACAGTACTGTGGGGGTCATTCCGAGTTGTTCGCTCGCAAGCTGCTTTTAGCAGCATTGCACATGCTAAGCCGCCGTCTACTGGGAGTGAATCTTAGCATCTTAAAATTGCGAACGAAAGATTCGCAATATTGCGATAAGACTTCTCTGTGCAGTTTCTGAGTAGCTCGAGACTTACTCGGCATCTGCGATCAGTTCAGTGCTTGTCGTTCCTGGTTTGACGTCACAAACACACCCAGCGTTCGCCCAGACACTCCTCCGTTTCTCCAGCCACTTCCGCGTTTTTCCCAGAAACGGCAGCGTTTTTTCCCACACACCCCTAAAACGGCCTGTTTCCGCCCAGAAACACCCACTTCCTGTCAATCACATTACGATCACCAGAACGATGAAAAAACCGTGAGTAATATTCCTAACTGCATAGCAAATTTACTTGGCGCAGTCGCAGTGCGAACATTGCGCATGCGCATTAAGCGGAAAATCGCTGCGATGCGAAGAAATTTACAGAGCGAACAACTCGGAATGACCCCCTGTATGTGGACACATCAGAATACACAAATTGCAAGGGGTAAGGTTGCACCATATTGGTGGCATAGTTACACCTTGTCTGCAGTCAAAGACAACCAAAGAGGAATCATTCATAACATCTTAACAGTCTGACTAATCATTGTATAAGTCTAATACTCCTCTCATCTATGTTTGTACATTACATTACATTGTTTTAGGTAAGATCAACACAAAGGACACACGGACACCCACTTAGGTTAGAGGAGAAGGGTTTTCGCACCCAGAGACGGAAAGGTTTCTTCACAGTAAGGACATTGGGGGTAATTCCAAGTTGATCGCAGCAGGAAAATTTTTAGCAGTTGGGTAAAACCATGTGCACTGCAGGGGGGGCAGATATAACATGTGCAGAGAGAGTTAGATTTGGGTGGGTTATTTTGTTTCTGTGCAGGGTAAATACTGGCTGCTTTATTTTTACACTGCAATTTAGATTTCAGATTGAACTCACCCCACCCAAATCTATCTCTCTCTGCACATGTTATATCTGCCCCCCTGCAGTGCACATGGTTTTGCCCAACTGCTAACAAATTTCCTGCTGCAATCAACTCAGAATTACCCCCAATATGTATTTGGAATTCCCTGCCTGATAGAGTAGTAATGGCGAACTCGATCATTACTTTTAAAAATGGGCTAGATAAATTCCTAACGGATAAGGATATACAGGGATATGGTGGGTAAATCATTCACTATAGTAAAAAAAAAAATGAAATGACATAATGGCTAACCATTCTCCACAGTTAAAATTAGTTTTCAAATATCACAGTGTAGGAGAGAACTAACAGGTTGAACTCGATGGACAAGTTGTCCTTTTTCAACCTCAGAAACTACGTTACTTTGTATGTTGTAAAAGATAGAGGAGGAGGATTTATACCAGATGGGCACAGCATTCCACTACTCCCTGGAGGTGACATACGCATAACCTTTTTATATGTCCTGACCTGGTATGGTTGTTGGAGAGTTAATGTTTCCCATCCTTCACTTTTTTATTGCTGATAAGAGATCATTAACTACATTCCTGATTCCATAAAGTATCAATTTCCTCCTCCCAGGTCTGTGTACAGATAGGGTAACATATAGAAGACAGTCTAGCAACCATGCTGTTCCATCTAAATGAAATCCTGGCTCCAGAGTATAGAAGACAACAGTTCTCAGTTTTCTACAGTTTACTGCATTGGCTGCACTGCCTGCCTGTGAAGCCATCCGACCACAGACTTAAGAGTTCCATTCCCATTAACCTTTTACTTCTGTTAATCAAGCTAGTGTATAACATTTCTCTTCCAGTTTCACAACTCTGTTCTGACTTCTGAAATCTCCTGTGCATACAAGCTTTCAGTCTGCAGTATCTGCAGCTTTAGGCACGTGTCTATTTCTTAGCTTGCTGAGACTCCTTTCCGGCTAATCATCTACTTGTAAGTTTCACCTGATTATCTAGTCTGCTATCTCCTAATAACACAGCGATAATCTCAGACCTATTAGGAGCTGCTGAGTCCTAAGTGTTGAGCTATGCTCAGAGTGGTATGCAGTGACTAAAATATGGTCAATATACAGCCAAACAGTTTTACATTTAGCGTTTTATGCTGTTATTAAGATGTCGTCTGCATTTTGTAATAATCCTGCTAAGCATTTAAGTAATAAAGTAAGTTTCCATACAGGTGTAGATAAGGTATCCGGTCTCTAGGTCGACCACACTTAGGTCGACAATGTCTAGGTCAACCACTATTGGTTGACAGTAAGTAGGTCGACAGGGTTTCTAGGTCGACAGGGTCTCTAGGTCGACATATTCTAGGTCGACAGGTCAAAGGTTGACATGAGTTTTTCACAATTTTTTTCTTTTTTTGAACTTTACCATACTTTACAATCCACGTGGACTATGATTGGGAATAGTAACCTGTGCCGAGCATAGCAGTAGCGGAGGGATGCACCTTGCACGAAGCATGGTGAGCGAAGAGAGCCATGCGAGGGGACACGGTGCACTAATTGGGGTTCTCGGTCACCGTACGGAGAAAATTACACACACAAAAAAAATACATGTCGGCCTTTTGACCTGTCAAACTAAACCATGTCGACCTAGAAACCCTGTCAACCTAGCATTCCTGTCAACCTAGTTACTGTTGACCAATAGTTGTCGACCTAGACACTGTTAACCTAAGTGTGGTCGACCTTCCATACCACACCCGTAGATAAACGGTAGTGATATGAAATATGTAATACAAGCAGGCCTTAAAGTGGTCCTAGTGGGGTGGTGGAACTCATTTTCCCCACCACCTACCCATCCCCCATCCCCATTAGGCAGAGACATGACCAGTTCTAGAGTATTTGACACCCTGCAAACTATAATTTGTGTCTGACCTCCCTTACTTTATAAAGGGTCAGTGGTCTCATAAAGAAGTTTGTGTGGTCACACAATAGCACCACCAATTCAAATCATGCCACACAGTAGCACAATCTTATTCACATTCCACCACTTGTAGTGCCCCTGATTATTTATTATACCACAAAGTAATGCCCCTTATTCACATTACATCACTCAGTAGTGCCCCTTGTTCAAGTTACAATACACAGTGGTACCCCTTATGCACGTTATGCCACACAGTAGTGTCACTTATACACAATATCCACAGTGGTAGTGCCCCTTACACATAATGTCCACAGTAGTAGTGCCACTTATACACATAATGCCCACAGTGGTAGTGCCCCTTACACATAATGTCCACAGTAGTGGTGCTACTTATACACATAATGCCCACAGTAGTAGTACCCCTTACACATAATGTCCACAGTAGTAGTGCCCCTTATACACGTCTGCCTCTGTCACTCCAGCAACTCACCACCTGTGTCCCTCCAGCCCCCTCTCATCTTGTCTTCAGCATGCACAGAGCCTGTTCCTCTTCATGGCTATTCTTCAATTCAGTGGTGGTGATGGCATGACATCACAAATGCCAGGCCAGAAAAGTAAGCCACTGGGACCTGAGGAGGGGAAGAATGCCTTCTGTCAGACATAGCATGTGTGAGTACCAGGAGGGGTGGGCTGCAGGTGGAGGAGGATCATGGAGCCACCGGGACCTGAGTAAGGGTGAGAATGCTGCAGCTCATCAGTGACACTTGTGTCATCTGAATTTTCTATTGATGTGGGTGGTGGGGTGGAATTTTCTGTTGGAATTACTGTACAGGGCCATGGAGGAGGTGGGACTAGTACCACCTATTATTACAGGTAATGGAACTCAGTTCCACCACATACCCTTCCCACTTTAACCCCTGAATACAAACAGTAATGTATGAGTGGCATCATATTATGCACTGCCTGTGTGGGAGAGGAACTCTGAATTATGGCAGATGTCATTACATGAAATCTGCAAAAATAGGGATATCAATGCTGCAGTGCCCTCCAGAAACATGTAATGCAACTTCAGTATAAGTTAACAGTGTGTCCACAATTTATTAACAATAAACACATAAAAACACCATGTAGCATACAATGAGATTTCATATAGTCATAAATTTGCTGTGTTGTAAACCAATTATCATTTATGCATAAAACCAATTATCTTCTATAGCACAAATAAAAAAGTCAAACATTCTTGTCAAATTGATCCCTCAATAAGCAATATTATTGGTGATAGACCATCAATTGTGCTATGTGGGCTGACTCAGAGTCCATTATTTTCACAGGGGCGTTGGTTAGTAATAGGTCACATTTTCCCAATGCTTATTTAGTAATGTTAGATAAGCCATGCAACAGTATGTAAGACAGTAACAGATGGAAGATTTGCAAAGCATAGCAAAAGGTCAGAAGCAAAAAAAATCCTTATTCTTGAGCTAATAGATTAATGGTAACAATACATTGCTGGATGTGTGGATGGCCACCCTTGAATGTACTCCCATTAGCTGTATGGAGTAATTTATTAGTAATCCAGTCCTCGGTATGGCAGCCCCACTGCCTGCATGTTTATGGGTCACTATAAGCGAGCAGGTATAGTAGCAATGATGTAACATTTTTCCATGTAATTGGACTTCTCAAAGTGTAGTACATGACGTTTTTGTCAATATAGGATTACAGCAGCATATAATAGGATCATCAGTATGACATTATGTTATACAGAACCACTGAAATGTGTCATGAGCTGCCAAGGCTCATCTGCTACTCAGGCCCCGGTCATTGCTAGGTGACAGAGACAGCCGAGCACTTCTGGCAGCTTCCCACTGATCACTAGGCATCGAAGACGTCTAGCAGCCGTCGGGAAGTCAGGAGCATGTGCAAGAGGGATGTGCAGCACTGCACCTGTACAAAATTATTCATTAAAAGGGGGCCTTGCTGAGTGGGCTGTGTGATTGTCTACTTCAGCCTTTATTTGGTATTCAGTCCTGCCAGGACCTGCTATAGTCCTCAGTTACAGCTGGAGCACTGGTCACTCTGTTTTGGACTCTGGATTTCTCTGGCACCATCTGTCTGCTACAGCTTTCCTGAAAACCGGGTCTGTCCGTTCAAAGCTAGCTTGACAATCGTCAGTATATCCTGTACATCTGGACTGTCAGTATCATTTTACTAGGCTAAGCCTCAGTTATTCCGCACACCTATGTAGTCCGCTGAACTTCCTGAAAGGCCAGGTCGCAGTAAATCCTGCATGCCTGTTTGGTCTGAAAACAACCAGCAAGGTCAAGCCTCATGAAAATCCTGCACACCTGATCAGTCTGCCACTACCTGCAAGGCCAATCTTAGGCCTACCCTCATCCTCCTGGGCTGTCATCTGTCATCCTACTGGTTCTTGTTAAAGCCCCACCTCCACACCAGACTTGTCTGCTATCACCTTGCTGGTTCAAGTTATTGTGTTCCAGTTTATCCAGTATAACTCCTGGTACCCGGCACAGCCATCTGCAGTTGTTCCTGTGTTGTTGGTCACACTGCCTCTCCGTTCATCCTACCCAACCTCTCTGTGACCTCTAGATGAGTGACTTCGCAAACCCCATTGGTTCCGAAGTCCAATCTAGCAGTGCCTTCATACAGAGACTCAACAATGTCCTTCCCTCTCAATTACAGTTCTGTTCTATCCGGGGTCTTTGGTCTATTGAGTGAGCTCATACTATCGGAGGAATTAAGTCCAGGGGGCCTGCTAAGTACTGGGTTGCGCAACAAGCACTTAAGGAACAGTGGGGGGTTGCTATTGGTGAAATGCCTCTTGAGTGCTCTAGGAGTCTCGCTCCAATAGTACCGGAGCTCCCCACGACTTCAAGCAGGTCCAAGAATCATTTATTCAAGAAGACTCCCAGGCTTCTTGTAAATTCAAGCTTCAAACTTCCAGAGGATTCCTCAGCTTCTCTCAAGTCTCATGACTTTGTCATCAAAGAACTACATGGCAGCTTGCAAGTCCATAGGGCATAGCCGTTTTCATAACATGCTGGTATTGACAGTAGTGCAATTAACAAAATAGTAAATAATGGCCCTCATTCCGAGTTGATTGCTCGCTAGCTACTTTTAGCAGCTGTGCAAATGCGTAGTCGTCGCCCACGGGGGAGTGTATTTTCACTTTGCAAGTGTGCGAACGCCTTTGCAGCTGAGCTCTGCAAAAACATTTTGTGGAGTTTCTGAGTAGCGCTGGACTTACTCAGCCTTTGTGATCACTTCAGCCTGTTTGTGTACAGAATTGACGTCAGACACCCACCCTGAAAACCCTTGGACATGCCTGTGTTTTTACAACCACTCCCAGAAAACGGTCAGTTGACACCCATAAACGCCTTCTTCCTGTCAATCTCCTTGCGATCGACTGTGCAAATGGATTCTTCATTAAATCCATTGCTCAGCAACAAACCGCTTTGTACCCATATGATGCGCCTGCGCATTGCGGTGCATATGCATGCGCGGTTTTGCCATTTTTTTACCTGATCGCTGTGAAAATCAGTAGCGAACGATCAACTCGAAATGACCCCCAATATTTCCTTAACATATCTTTCACTCAGGTCCCACAAATCAACCAAAAGTAAGTACATTTCACCTAACACCATTTCAAAGATCAACTATTGTACACAATTCCTACTCTTGTTGTGCCCTGTATGCAGCTCCTTTCAGTTTTATGTAATATAACCAATAAGAAATAAAGGTTTTCATCACAAGTAAAATGGTTTTTAATATTTATTTCAGACTCTTAAATACAAAAAAAAACATTTTATGCAAACTGTTTTAATAAAACAAATACAATTTAAAATGGGTCAAATAAGGCAATTTAAAATATTGCATTGTAGAGCAGTGTAAAATACACACATAAAAGGGAAATATGCAAAATGCATGTAATGCCCACAAATACAGTGCCGGAACTTAGACTACGGGATAAATTCACTAAGGTGGGAGATTTTTAGAACTGATGATGTTGCCCATAGCAACCAATCAGATTATATATATTATCAGCTAGAAGCAGCTAGATAAATGGTAAGTAGAATCTGATTGGTTGCCATGGGCAACATCACCAGTTCTAAAAATCTCCAACCTTAGTAAATTTACCCCTACATGTGGGATTTAAATAAACCTGGTTCGGAAAGATCAGAGAGACAGACCTGCTTTACCCCTCAGACACAATGACCATACACAGAGCAGGATCTATCTCCATTTTATTAATACATGTTAAATATGACAGTGATAGAGTAAGTAACAATTAGATTTAGAACTCTTTGTTAGAATGCCCAACAGAAGGAAACCATTAAATAGGTTGGCATTGTCTTAGCATAACACAGTCTCGTATAGTCAGCAATAACAATAGGCAGGTGAGTTGCGGGAACAGGTAAGCAAGCTGGCGTCTTTATATAACATAGTCTCGTATAGCCAGCAATAACAATAGGCAGGTGAGTTGCGGGAACAGGTAAGCAAGCTGACGTCTTTATATAACACAGTCTCGTATAGTCAGCAATAACAATAGGCAGGTGAGTTGCGGGAACAGGTAAGCAAGCTTGCGTCTTTATATAACACAGTCTCGTATAGCCAGCAATAACAATAGGCAGGTGAGTTGCGGGAACAGGTAAACAAGCTGGCGTCTTTATATAACACAGACTCGTATAGCTAGCAATAACAATAGGCAGGTGAGTTGCGGGAAAAGGTAAGCAAGCTGACGTCTTTATATAACACAGTTTCGTATAGCCAGCAATAACAATGGGCAGGTGAGTTGCGGGAACAGGTAAGCAAGCTGGCGTCTTTATATAACACAGTCTTGTATAGCCAGCAATAACAATAGGCAGGTGAGTAGCGGGAACAGGTAAGCAAGCTGGCATCTTTATATAACACAGTCTCGTATAGTCAGCAATAACAATAGGCAGGTGAGTTGCGGGAACAGGTAAGCAAGCTTGCGTCTTTATATAACACAGTCTCGTATAGCCAGCAATAACAATAGGCAGGTGAGTTGCGGGAACAGGTAAGCAAGCTGGCGTCTTTATATAACACAGTCTCGTATAGCTAGCAATAACAATAGGCAGGTGAGTTGCGGGAAAAGGTAAGCAAGCTGACGTCTTTATATAACACAGTTTCGTATAGCCAGCAATAACAATGGGCAGGTGAGTTGCGGGAACAGGTAAGCAAGCTGGCGTCTTTATATAACACAGTCTTGTATAGCCAGCAATAACAATAGGCAGGTGAGTAGCGGGAACAGGTAAGCAAGCTGGCATCTTTATATAACACAGTCTCATATAGCCAGCAATAACAATAGGCAGGTGTGTTGTGGGAAAAGGTAAGCAAGCTGACGTCTTTATATAACACAGTCTCGTATAGCCAGCAATAACAATAGGCAGGTGAGTTGCGGGAACAGGTAAGCAAGCTGGCGTCTCTATATAACACAGTCTCGTATAGCCAGCAATAACAATAGGCAGGTGAGTTGCGGGAAAAGGTAAGCAAGCTGACGACTTTATATAACACAGTCTCATATAGCCAGCAATAACAATAGGCAGGTGAGTTGCGGGAACAGGTAAGCAAGCTGGAGTCTTTATATAACACAGTCTCGTATAGCCAGCAATAACAACAGGCAGGTGAGTTGCGGGAACAGGTAAGCAAGCTGGCGTCTTTATATAACACAGTCTCGTATAGCCAGCAATAACAATAGGCAGGTGAGTTGCGGGAAAATGTAAGCAAGCTGACGTCTTTATATAACACAGTTTCGTATAGCCAGCAATAACAATAGGCAGGTGAGTTGCGGGAACAGGTAAGCAAGCTGGCGTCTTTATATAACACAGTCTTGTATAGCCAGCAATAACAATAGGCAGGTGAGTAGCGGGAACAGGTAAGCAAGCTGGCATCTTTATATAACACAGTCTCATATAGCCAGCAATAACAATAGGCAGGTGTGTTGCGGGAAAAGGTAAGCAAGCTGACGTCTTTATATAACACAGTCTCGTATAGCCAGCAATAAGAATAGGCAGGTGAGTTGCGGGAACAGGTAAGCAAGCTGGCGTCTCTATATAACACAGTCTCGTATAGCCAGCAATAACAATAGGCAGGTGAGTTGCGGGAACAGGTAAGCAAGCTGGCGTCTCTATATAACACAGTCTCATATAGCCAGCAATAACAATAGGCAGGTGAGTTGCGGGAAAAGGTAAGCAAGCTGACGACTTTATATAACACAGTCTCATATAGTCAGCAATAACAATAGGCAGGTGAGTTGCGGGAACAGGTAAGCAAGCTGGAGTCTTTATATAACACAGTCTTGTATAAACAGCATCGATAATAGAGCAGGTAAATTGCGGGAACAGGTAAGCAAGCTGGCGTCTTTATATAACACAGTCTTGTATAACCAGCATTGTTAGCTAAGCAGGTAAATTTCAGGAAGAGGTAAGCAAGCTGGCGTCTTTATATAACACATTCTTGTATAACCAGCATTGATTATAAAGTAGGTAAATTGCAGGAACAGGTAAGCAAGCTGGCGTCTTTATATAACACAGTCTTGTATAACCAGCATTGTTAGCTAAGCAGGTAAATTTCAGGAACAGGTAAGCAAGCTGATGTCTTTATATAACACAGTCTTGTATAACCAGCATGGATAATAAAGCAGGTAAATTGCGGGAACAGGTAAGCAAGCTGGTGTCTTTATATTAGTGATGAGCGGGTTCGGTTTTACTCGGTTTTACTCGGTTTTACTCGGTTCTCAAAACGGCGTCTTATTGGCTCACGGATGTCACGTGTTTTGGATAGCCAATAAGATGCCGTTTTGAGAACCGAGTAAAACCGAGTAAAACCGAGTAAAACCGAATCCGCTCATCTCTACTTTATATAACACAGTCTTGTATATCCAGCATTGATAATAAAGCAAGTAAATTGCGGGAACAGGTAAGCAAGCTGGTGTCTTTATATAACACAGTCTTGTATAACCAGCGTTGATAATAAAGCACACAGTTGTATACATTTTCACAGACACGGCTGGGCGGAGCTTGCATGAAACAGTCAATAAATTACCCAGCCTCTTTAATAATAAAGCACACAGTTGTATATATTTTTACAGACATTGCTGGGCAGAGCTTGCTTGGAACAGTCACTAATAATTCCACCTTTGAAGTAAGAAGCACACTAGATATAATAGCTTTAACTGACACTGCCGGGCAGAGCTTGCATAAACAGTCATTAAATTACCCAGCCTCTTTAATAATAAAGCACACAGTTGTATACGGTTTCACAGACACTGCTGGGCGGAGCTTGCATGAAACAGTCAATAATAATCCCGCCTTTGAAATAATAAGCACACAGGTTTACCAGCTTTAACAGGAACTGCTGGGTGGAGCTTGCATAAATGATCAAAGAATACTAACATTTCAAAACAGCAACCAGGTGCATACCTTTTAACCATCACACTGCTGTGCAGATCTTGCATAAATGACCAAAGAATACCAGCATTTCAGAGCAGCAACCAGGTGCATACCTTTTAACCATCACACTGCTGAGCAGATCTTGCATAAATGATCAAAGAATACCAGCATTTCAGAATGTCAGACAGGTGCATCAACTTTAACTAGCACACTACTGAGCGGAGCTTGCATAAATGATCAATGTATATCAGCCTACACAGCGATTACAAAGGGGCTTCTATTTCCTTAACTTTGCGATACTTTATACCAGATAAGGCCACCACTAGCTCTAGGGGAGCCTACCCTCTTAAGGACTAACTTGCGGGGTACAGAGGTCATGAGGGGAGTTCACCCCCTCCATTAGACTTGTCCTGCGGGCACTATGAAATAAGGGGAGTCTACACCTTTTAAACAAAGTGGTCCATAATAGCAGAGTTAAGCAGCGGAGGGGCTTTTAACAGCAGAGTCTGGCAGCGGAAGGGTTACTGGGGCACGAGGGTCTCACCACAAGATACGGCGCTTCTGCCACCTCTGATCGCCTTGCTCTTCGGGACCACCTGGGATGAAGAGCACCGCATCGGGGATGCACCGTTGTCCCAGGACCAATGAACTGGCCGCCTCCTTCCTCAGGCTGGCGATGTCCTCTTCAGCTCCGGTCCCCGTCACTGCGCTGTCCTCTGTTTCCTCCAGAGGTCTTCTTTGGATCCTCGCCGTCCTCCTGCTGTTGGTCTGTGCCATCCTTCCACCAGGGGTCCTCTTCTCTACGCCATCCTCCCGTCACCGGTCTGTGCCATCCTCTCTTCTTCCAGCCAGGGTTCCTCGCTCCTGGAAGAGGGGGTGTCCTCCACGGTGCCTGTGCTCCCCGTCACCGGCCGGGTGCCTTTTCTTCCACTGGATGGCGTCTGGCTGGGATTGTCCGGATCTCATCTGTTCCTCTAGCTGTCCACCTTCTCCACGCAATCTCCACCATTCCTCTTCAGTCGGTTCTGCAGTTCTCAAGGTGGGCAGGCACAATAGCGGGCAGCTCCTCTGGTCAGCTCTGGTCCTCTTGCCACGGTGCTGATCTTTGCTCCTGATATGGTTCCCAGCATCCACTGGCACGGTTCTCTAGCAGGGCATGCCACATCTTAAGCGGGGCTCATCTCCCTGAGGTAGCGCAGCAGGCGGAACAACCTCCATCGCTCACGATCCTGGCGGTGGCTCAGCTGGGCAGCAGTCAACTCAAGCAGGTGACCATGATCTTCTGCATCCCAGTGGCTACATGATCACACCTCCTCCAGGTAACCTTCCCATCCAAGGTCTCTTCTCCCGCACTGGGGACCTGCTTTTAAGGCTCCTGGTGCTCCTCCACCTCCCCTCTCCTCCATGATGACTGGCTCCCTGGGCCCCAGCAACAGCCCTCCCCCTGGCTAATCTGCCCTGCGACCCCGGGACCCAATAGTTAGGGGTCACTTTTCCCGGGCTACACTGTTCCTGAGCCGGTGGGATAATTATAGGAGGCAGTGGCACCAAACTTTCCTTGTCTAATGTTAACAGAGTCCACTAAGTGCAGCCCATGTTATTTTTTTGGCTCTAATGAATTTTACCCATAGTGAGGGGACAATATTACCTAAGGGGACCCCTGTTTGTATACATTTAAAGAAAATTTAAAGAAAATGCACCTTCATATATGGGGTATTACATACATATCAGAGGTAAACAGCTTATAAGAGATAAACCACAGTTATACAGTGTAGAATGAGGTCAATGTATCATAGGATAACAGGAAAAGTAAAAAAAAATGGGGAGTAGGAATGAAGAACATGGTCAGGGAGAGGCTGCATAAGTATCTATGCAGAGTAAGGAATAGGTGTAAAGAAGCAGTGGCCCCATCCTCTGTGTCCTGTGGGTCTGCCCTTCTGTTGTGTGCATGCTCAGAGTACTGCAGGATTCTAATATGCAGCCCTAAGAAGCCAGATTGGGCTCCCATTATAGCAGGTGCATGGTTTGCCTTAGGAACTGCTGCTCACTAAAGTGGTCATTTCGAATTGATCGCACATAGCAAGTTTTTGCTGCTTGCGTGAACAAACTCGACGCAACCTATGGGAGAGTGCATTTTAGCATAGCAAGGCTGTGATCATTTGTGAAGCCCTGCTTTGCTAAAAAAGTTTTGTGTAAAAGAAGACTATCCCTGCAGTTACTTACCCTGTGTGATGAATCCAGCGATGAAGGTCCCGGCATTGAAGTCAGACATCCGCCCTCCAAAAGCCTGCACACGCCTGCGTTCAGATCTTCACACCTGGAAAACGGTGAGTAGACAACCCGATCTGCCTCCCACCTGTCAATCTTCTTGCGGTCCACACTGCAACCGCTTTCTTCGTTCCTGGCGTCATTGCCCAGCGACTACCGTCGCTGAGCAATGACGCGCCTGTGCAATGCATCCGCCGCGCATGCGCAGAACCGACCCGTTCGCACCGCTGCAACAAACAGCAGCTTGCGAACGGGTCGGAATGACCCCCTAAGTGCAGTCGGGACTGGTGGTCTGAGAGGAGAAAATGCCTCACCTTGGGACTACCTGTCTGGCTCTGATTAGTTTTTTATGTTTGTTTATTTGTTTTTTGTTTTTTAATTTTAGTTTTTAATTGGTGTTGGTGATCGCCAAGCTGGTTTCCATAACCGGAGCCCAGAATTCTTTCTAAAAGCAGAGATACAGTGGTAAGGTGGAATGCTGACTTCTTATGGGAAATCCTTCTGAATATATGTGAAAATGTGAAAACATGTTTTTATTATATGTAAAACACAAAAAGAAGAGGACACTGCAACCAAACCACAGAGAACTATACTATGTGCTCTATAAACAAACAGTAAAGAGTATATGTTCCTTTAAACAGTAAACAGCTCATTCTAAATGAGTTTGCTAAACTCGCAGAGTGCAAAGAACTAGAGATAAGTGGGCTTGGTTTTCTGAAAACTAAGTCTACCCAAACTTCAGTAATCTGAGGGCAGGGCCGAAACTAGGATCTTTGACACCTGGGGCAAGACAGTAAGTTGGCGCCCCCCCTCCCCTTCATTGTAAGAGTGTGAGTGAGTGAATATATATATATATATATATATATATATATATAATTATATATATTGTGCTTGGAAAAACGAGGCGGCACTCAGAGGCTGTCAATCACATAAAGCGTGTAATGATGCAATCATCCTGATGAAGGGGAAGTGGTCCCCGAAACGTTGATTGCACCATTACACGTTTTCTGTGATTGACAGCCTCCAATCATATCGTGGCGGGGTGACCTCCCTGGGGAAGGTACCTGAGCAGGACACATCCTGCTGTGGACACTCTGAGTTGGAGGGGGGGGGGGGGTGCACTCCATAGCTGCTGTAAAGATTTTTATCGAGGGGATGGCTAGAAATGTATTTGGGCTAGGGATAAATAAAAAAAGGGAAATAAATACTCATACCTTGAAACATACATACAATCATACACCTATACACATGCATACTGTCACACACCTGAATATATACATGCATGCATACATTCACTCACTCGCTCATATATATACACATAGTCACACACACATAGTCACACACCTGTATACATACATATATAGAGTCAAACATATATACATACTTACATATAGTGAGACACAAGCACACATACAGATATGTAGTCAGTCATACACCTTTTCACATACAGTCACACACATGCACACACTCATAGAGACACACATACTCTATATGGTACTGGTAGTCACACACATACACACACACACACAGTGCCCCTTCCCTTACACTCACTATTTAGGCTCTTCTGCTCCTTGTCCTGGATAGTGAGCTCTCCCAATGATGCTGCTGGCTGGCCTGGCACTGTGTACAGCACAGTGCCGTGTAGCCCTGCCCCCTTTTCGGACCTACGGCTGCCTCTTCTTTTCCAGCTCAGCAGTGCTGCTGCGATGATTAATGGCAGCGGGGGGAGGCTGGGGAGTCATCTTGTTCCATGTGCCCCTTCGTCATCCGGCTCTGCCGGGGCAGGCACTACATGCGACCAGAAGAAACTGAAAGTAAGGCTGCTGGGAGCTGTAGTTTATTTTCAGTTTAATCACAGCAATGCGGCCGCGGCAGCTATTAAGAGTCTGGAGCTTGTGCTCCGTCGGCTCTAAGGAACCGCAGCGCATAGGGAGGGGGTGTAAGGGGGATTTCATTAAACTGATCCTCTCTGCGCCCCCTCCTATCCTGCGCCCAGGTCACATGCCCCCCTAGCCCCCCCGTAGTTACGGCCGTGCTGAGGGAATCTGAGCCATTTCTTGAGTCTTCCCACCAGGCAAGGATTACAAATGGAGGGAAAATGTCTTCATCACGGCATCGGATCTTGTATTCTGTATAAGTCCCTCCAGAGGTGATTCAGACTCCATTTCATACAGGACCGCTGGAGAGCTGTGTCTTGATGGTCTTTGCTGGAGAATTGATGACTGCTGAGCTGACCTATCCACTCCAGAGCTGAGCTGACCTGTCCACTCCAGAGCTGAGCTACCTATCCACTCCAGTGCTGAGCTGACCTGTCCACTCCAGTGCTGAGCTGACCTGTCCACTCCAGTGCTGAGCTGACCTGGCCATTCCACTCCCTTCAGGTTCCTTTGTGTTAAAATTGGCCGAGCTAGATACAATAAACAATAGGCCATTATCAATTAATTGTTTTTTAGTTTTTTTTATAGTGCTGGAATTGTATGTTACATCTATTGTCCAAGTGTGTCACACTGGTTCTGTGTACCCCTAAGTGTCACACTGGGGCCTGGGCATTAACACTTCGTGCAACCGCACATTGGTGTACTTTTATTTACAGCCCACAGTGCAGCTGCAGCCCAGCATTCCATATATGGCAGCATTATCCCTTGGTGTATAGCACACTGATATTTTTGTCACTGCATGGCTGTGCAGCCCAGAGCTAATATAATAAAGAGGCAGCAATAACCCTTGTTGCATACAGGTGTTTTTGTCACTGGCTAATATATATTGCAGCCCAGGTCTCCTAATAAAGGGCAACAATTACTCTCTATTGGTGCACAGTACATGCTGGTGCCCCCAAAAGATTGTGGTGAAGTTGTTGTTTGTTTAAACACAATACAAAAAAATTGTGTGTGCTGCAGACAGATACTTACCTGGGCCCTCATTCAGCATCAATTAAAAAAGCAATTCAAATTGCATTTGTCTCCGCACCGCAGCTGCTGATATTCACAAGTGAAGTTGCCATCAATAAAAGTAAAAGATGCTCACCAGAGTGCAAGTAACTCTGGGGGTCATTCTGACCGATTCGCACGCATCGTTTGTCGCTGCGGTGCGAACGGGTCTGGAATGCGCATGCGCGACATTGCCCGGCGACAGGGGTCGACGGGTTCCATCCAGAAGAACAAAGAAAGCAGTCGTAGAGCCAACTGCAAGAAGATTGACAGGAGGAAGGAGGACCTGGGCATCACCTAAGCATTTCCAGATTTTTTCGGGGAGTGGATTTGAAAATGCAGGTGTGTCCAGGAGGGCGGATGTCTGACGTCAAAGCCAGCCCCAGCATTGCAGAGATCGTTGCACAGGGTAAGTATGTCCAGGGCTGATCTTGATTTATTTGACATTTTTCTAGCTTAGCAGGGCTGCACAAGCGATCGCAGCCCTGCTAAGCTAAAATACACTCCCCCGTAGGCGTGAACTAGTTGATCGCAGCAGCAGCAAAAAGTTGCTGGGTGCGATCAACTCAGAATGACCACCTCTGTTTATGCATTGGCAATCGCATATGCACACGCAGCCCATATACAAAATCAGGAAACATTGACTACTCGAGTAGGTCTTTGGCTGCGCAGTGTGGATGCAGCAGTAGTCACACAGGCACCATGTTTTTGTGCACTAAAACTTGCAGCGTTAGTGCACAACCCTTGTAGGTTATTAGCCAAAATGCCTACACCAATGATGCATTATTCTTTCTGTGTGCTCAAGGTTTTTTGTTTTTTTTGTCTGTGTGGTTTAACTTTTGATGTAATACTTAAATCTTCTGTATTATGTGCATTGTTTGAGTTCTAGTTGGCACCGTGGATGGCTGCCTCGGTGCTGCTCTGCCAAGCAGCCTTCGTTTTTAGTCTTACATGTATAATATGTCTAATATGTTGAGTCTATCGTACAGTTGCAATGTGCAGTATGAACTCATACGTGTAATGTTTGTAATGTATGCTACGTTTTTCCCCCTTCTTATGTTATGTATTACCCCTTCATGTTGCTGCTTGGCGATGCATTGTACCACAAAGAATTCCTAGTGTACGTGAGTACACCTGGCCAATAAAGCTGATTCTGATTCTGAGCTGACATCAGATACATGCCCTGGAAATAACCATAACACACCTGCATTTTCCCAAACACTCCTCACTAACACCATGTTAACCCCCAAATGGTTGCTTACTGTCAAACCTCATTGCATACGCGTTTGCAGAAGCACCTTCATGCATGCACATTGTGAATGCAATGCATGTGTAGTCTGTCGATAATCATTCATTGTGCGATAGTCCACAGTTGCAACTGATGCTGAATGACCCTCAGTGTTTCCATAAATATAAGCGCTATGATTCCACTTTGTAATTTGTCATTTGTGAAATGAAGATAAAAATGTGTTTTTCTATGCAACTTGTATGTGCAGTAGGTGCCATGCCACACTGCATTTATAAATATAAGTAAAGTGATTCCGCAGTGTGAGTTGTCATTTTTTTGAAAAGGGTTTTCTTTGTGCAACATGTGTGTTCAATAAGTCTCATTAGGTACTTTGCCACTGTGTTAATACTGTAAATATAAGCACTGAGTCAATAACGATTTGGAATTCCCTGCCAGAGAAGGTGGAAATGGCGGACTCTGTAAAGGTATTTAAAAATGGATTGGATAAATTTCTGATTGAAAATGATATTCAAGGTTATAACATTTAAAATATTGACGTTGATAATCCGGTTGGGACATGATTTATAGTTGTAAACTAGTCATAAAAGATTACTTCAACAGGTACATTATAATCAACTCACCTTAATACAGAATACAGGTTGAACACAATGGACATTTTGCCTCTATTCAACCTCATTTACTATGGTACTATGTTACTATATAATATGGATCATGATCAGTCAATTGAAGAGCAGAGGCATGAACCAGGTACTAGTGCTGTGGCTGCTGCCATCCATGATAGTATGAAAACATCTACTAAATGTAGTCCAGCGGACAGAAAGTTTAGGAAAGGACTTCTGATATCAAAATCTTTCACAATGTTAAAAAAGGGGTAGAGGTGTCACATTAAAAAAACTGACAAATCATTTAAAAAAATACCCACTAAGGCAAAGTACAAACTACAGCATTTGTTCACAAATCCCTGAGGCTTGTCTAGGGTTGTCCATGTAAGCTATGTGTGAGTCTGACATTTCTCACACTATACTCATAGAGAAGCCTCATTCACTTCCTTCCACCATCCTGCACCATCTGCAAATGTGGAAATGAGCAGTACAAGTAAAGATGGTGATAAAATAGAAACTGGAGATTTTTAGTGTGGAAATAGAACAGTACAAGAGGGATATTTGTGTATTATCTGACACTCCTGAGGATGATGAGGATGTTGATAACATTGTTTGTATAAGTATGCCACCAGTGGCAGCAGTTCTTGCCTGTAATACAAAAGGAACCCATTGTGATACCTGGGCATAGGATCCAAAAAAATCACCTCTTGGGTATGGGATTATTTTTACCAAAAAACTGACAATGTTTGTGAAGGTATCTGCTCCATTTGTGAGCACAAAGTTAACAGAGGTAGGCATTAACTATCTAGGCACCTCCTCCATGTTACATAATTTGTAGAAAGTTCATGAAATTGATTTTACAGAATTACAATAATTAGAAATAACACCCTCTTCATCAATCTCCTCATTAGTGATCGGATGTGGTCTTTAAAAAAAATGTGTTTGTGGTGGACCAAACAAACCAAGCACTTCAGCCACAAAAGTGGCAGTCCCTGTTGCTGAAGTGCTTGGTTTGTTAAACTGTGCATGTCCTTTTTAATATACAACATAATGTTGGGTGGGATTGCTGTAGAACAATTCCATCTTGAACTGCTGTTCTTTTAATTATGACCATCATTAATAACACTATTAGCTGTCCTTTGGTAGTTTGCTTTGTGGTGCCCAAACAAATAAAACACTTCAGCCACAAAAGTAGCAGTCCCTGTTTCTGAAGTACCTGGTTGGATTAACTGTGCACGTCCATTTAGATTTTTTTTAAAAGCACTTTTTTGCAGCAGCTGAAGAGAAAAAGTCCATAACAGAATACCAGAATGATTGCTTTATTAAAATTTACACATTTTAGGCCTAGAACGATAGCTGTAGCCTGTTTTGCAGCAACTGAGGAGAGAAAGGGCCATTATAATAATAAAATAATTCTCAATGCTATCCCCATTGATTACAATTTTCAGAATCAAATTTTTTTATTAACTTACAAATCAATCTTCCTTCCTTTACCTACCTTCAACTCTATACAGATCCTGCCTCCCTTCTCTATTCATACTCCACCTCTCTCGGGCCTCTGATCTAGTTCTTGATAAGTGAAAACATTATTGAATACACTTTTTTATGGGTTCATATAGTCTATTAAACTGCCATCCTGTCTGCTACTGCAGTGGCACTCTGCTTCCTAGATCTGTCATATTTGAAGTTGAACAGCCAAGTGTTTGTGCCATCCACTGCTGTCGCTTAGCCTAGGGCCTGATTCAGGTTTGTTAGCAAAACAAAAAAGCACACAGATGGGAAAAACCATGTTGCATTGCAGGTGGGGCAGATGTAACATGTGCAGAGAGATTTACATTTGGGTGGGTTATATTGTTTCTGTGCAGAGTAAATACTATCTGCTTTTGTATGTAGCCAACAAATGTTAGACCACTTTTTTTTGCACTGCACTTTAGATTTTAGTTCGAACATACCCCACCTAAATCTAACTCTCTCTGCACATGTTACATCAGCCCCATCTGCAGTGCAACATGGTTTTGCTCATTTCTGTGCTTTTTTGCTTTGCTAACAAACCTGAATCAGTCCCTTTGTCAGCCACCTAGCTTGGTGCAACCTTTTGGCATAAACGGGATGAAAACAATATTGTGAGCTTTGAAGTGGTCACAGTTGAGAGGAAATTACTGGAATTAAAGTTACTGGGGTTAATAATTCTGTAGAAACAAAAAGGCCCAAATTATGTGGTTTTAGTTGTTTTCAATAATGGATGAGAATATAAATACAGATCCAAAACCAGTAAGGGCAGTGTTTTCAAAACCAAACCCAACGACAAATTAGAATCAGAACCAAAACAAAAAAACAGGGATTGGCGCACATCCCTGCAAAGAACAAATAAATATACAAAAAAGGAAAGCTTTATCTAAAGTAAAAACTTTAATATTTTAATAATAAATCACACAACTAAATTACACATTTATAATGTCAAGACTCAATTGCAATGCAAAGCTCCCAATCTGAGCACATAAATGGTGTATTAGTATAAATATGTATAAGAGCCCCTAATATCCAACAAATCTGTGCCTGCCATCATAAATAACCCACAATCCAGGGAAATTAATTATTGTGCCTACTTTACTGTATCTTCAATTTACCTCAATTTTTTTAACTTGATTTATTGGATTTTCACAGTGAAATTAGAAGTACACATTAGTAAAAGTAGAAAAAAAAGTAAAAGGATAGATCAAAGGCGATAACACAATCATAAAATTTGATATACGTCACATGTTCTGTTGTCCCTTCGGGCAATCACTGTCTCAAATGTCTCCTAATATCCAGATGTCAAACATGAAAAAAAGAGATAATACAATCTATGGGTAATATTGCTTAAAACACTGATAAAAATAGCCTTTGAGTGTCCAGAAAAGGAGGCCTAAAGTGCCAAAAACCAAATTTGATAGTAGATAAGGATAGTATCTCGCCACCGCTCTGCAGGTATTTTTGGACGTACCAAAACTCACATCAAGATAAGTAGGGACAGGTATATAAAGGTATCTTTTAATACTGTATCCACCGTATTATAAGGCAGGAAAGGAGCTATTTCAAAAAACGTACCCCACTCACTTTTGGAGGGGGATTGTTCCCACGTATAAAGGTATCTTTCAAGTCAGGATAACATCCACGATAATCCAAAACGTTTTTCATGCACCTTGAAAAAGACCAGGGAGGTCGAAACGTCGTTGGTGAAACCAGAAAGTGGAAACTACATAGAAAAACATCTTATTGCTGTTTTTATGAACTTTTAATAAAAACGTTTTGGATTATCGTGGATGTTATCCTGACTTGAAAGATACCTTTATACGTGGGAACAATCCCCCTCCAAAAGTGAGTGGGGTACGTTTTTTGAAATAGCTCCTTTCCTGCCTTATAATACGGTGGATACAGTATTAAAAGATACCTTTATATACCTGTCCCTACTTATCTTGATGTGAGTTTTGGTACGTCCAAAAATACCTGCAGAGCGGTGGCGAGATACTATCCTTATCTACTATCAAATTTGGTTTTTGGCACTTTAGGCCTCCTTTTCTGGACACTCAAAGGTTATTTTTATCAGTGTTTTAAGCAATATTACCCATGGATTGTATTATCTCTTTTTTTCATGTTTGACATCTGGATATTATGAGACATTCGAGACAGTGATTGCCCGAAGGGACAACAGAACATGTGACGTATATCAAATTTTATGATTGTGTTATCGCCTTTGATCTATCCTTTTACTTTTTTTTCTATTGATTATTATTTTGATCTGTTATTTGGACAGATCTGTTGAGGATCTAGATTGGGCTGACAACTTTGCGCCAGGAATTTACACTGTTGTATTTTTATTGACATTAGTAAAAGTACATGGGAGCATTACAGGTACAGTATATAATAATACTAAAAGCTGCATCAAAGAACAGAGAGCTGACTGACATTAACAAGCTTGTGACACATACTGTATAAAGAATATTACATAAAATACTTTTTAGGTAACTTCCAAAGAAAACAACAAAAACAATAAACAAAAACATGACAAGTACATTTATTGCAAGGGAAAGTCAAAATAGGGGAGACAAGACAAAACAGATACAAAAAAAAAGCGTGCAATCAGGTGTAGGAAACCCTGGAATATATTTCAGATTGCTGCAAATAGAAGAATGGCTTTGACGTCAGCTGCAAAGTGACGAAGGAGAAATCAGTTTGTTGATTGAAAAAACTTCTGTATATGCAATTGGGTAGCAGTGTCTAAGGGATCAATATACTGTAGATATTCCATTTTTTGTAAAACCAGGCTACACCCTTCTCAACATCTGGCACTGTGGCTTGTCTTTCAAAGTAGAGAATGCAGAGACACATGCTCTTAACTCCAAAAATTGTGGGTGTATGCTTACTTATCCAATTGATAAGTATGAGTTTCTTAGCAACATTGAGGATGACACTTAGTAAGAAAGGAATGTTGTTGTTTTTTGTTTGACCCCAGGCTCCACTGTGAACAATGTAATAGGAGACAAGGTGTATAAAGCTTAGATAAATGCATGGAAAACAGTTGTTTGATGAAACTCACGAGTGTACTAATTTTGCCACAATCCCAGAACTTATGGTAGAAGGACACATCCCTAGTAACTAGCTGGGGGGCAGCACACCAGGCTGATGAATCAAGGTGATCCTTTTTTATTCATTACGACTTATTACTTTTATATTTTATTTAGCAAATGACGAGAGTGGGACAATGGTCAGCATATTGTGGTCCTGGAGATGGTAGGTGGGTGAAGTTGGGTCTGCTTTGGCGTTTACAAGGCAATCAGACCAGCCCTGAAATAAAGGGGTCAATGACATGATTGGGTGGGAGGGGCAGTGGCCAATAATGTGCCTAGGGGCGGCCTGGGAACTGAATCCTCCCGTGTATGTTATTAGACCATTTTAAAAATGAGTGCTGCCATATTGCATCTTGGTTGTTTGTGAAAAGGGTAGCATATAGGTATCTTATTCTATAAGTCTTGGTGCGGAGTGAAGACATAAGAGATAATAGGTGATCTACATCTTGGTCTGAAGTAATTGCAGTAGGTTGAGACTGAGCAAAGTGCCTGGCTTAAAGATACATGAATACTTTTTTGTGAGGCAGGTGGAATTTGTCTTTTAAGAAGGCAAAAGTGCGTATAGAACCACCTGGATAAAAAATATCTCGAATAATAGAGATAAAATCTTATAGATCATATTTAATAAAGATATTGGTCTGTAAGGGCTCGGCAGCTCAGGTCTCAACCTGGTTTATGCAGTACTTTGAGTAGGGCTGAGTAAAAGTAGGGAGATGAGGTTAAAGTAGGGAGATGAGGCTTCTCCCATAAGATGTTTATTACTGTATAAAGGACTTGTAAAGTTTCCCTAATTCTAGAGGCCAGAATTTGTAGTAGTTATTTGTCAGGCCATCTGGACAAGAAGATTTACTGTATTTATGCAAACTAATTGACTTTGGGGGTCATTCCGAGTTGATCGCTCTGTGCCATTTTTCGCAGCGCAGCGATCAGGTAAAAAAATTGCAAAACTGCGCAATGCGCACGCACGTCGTACGGGTACAAAGAGCATCGTTAATGTGCAATGGTTCTAGCGACAATTCCATTTGCACAGCCAATCGCAAGGTGATTGACAGGAAGAGGGTGGTTATGTGTGTAAACTCACCGTTTTCTGGGAGTGTTTGGGAAAACGCAGGCATGTCCAGGCGTTTGCAGGGCGGGTGTCTGACGTCAATTCCGGGACCTCCGTCACTGGATTTATAGCACAGGATAAGTAACTACAGGGCTGGTCTTGTTCTGCACAAAATGTTTTTGTACCGCTCGGCTGCACAGGTGTTCGCACACCTGCAAAGCAAAAATACACTCCCCCGTGGGCGGCAACTATGCATTTGCACGGCTGCTAAAAGTAGCTAGCAAGCGATCAACTCGGAATGAGGGCCATTATTACTTATTTAACTGAAATAGAGGCAAAAGGGAAAGAGGATCAGCAGATATTTGAGGCATATGGAGATTCTTCCAAAAGCCCGCCTTTTCAGATACATTTCCCTGTAAAGATGAGTAACTTCAGTGTAAAATGTATGAAGATCACTTGAGATTTGTTTCCCAGATCTATCAGTAGAACCAGCAGGGGATTTCAATAGTTTGATAGTAGTAGGGGAATTTCAACCCCTTAAAATTTGGATAGCATTTTGCTGGACTTGTTGCCATATCTGTGGAAATTGCAATAAAAAAGGTATATCTAGACTCATATTTCGACAAAAGATTATCACAATATTTCTTGGTGTACATAAACAGTTCTAGTGGATGGAGTAAAAGAGGGTTTATATTTTTGATAGACCTCAGTCAAAGCAGATTGTGTATTTAAGTGTGTGGTGCGAAAATCCTTACCTCTGTGAGAACAATAGGACATAATATCCCCTCTAATCACCGAATTTTAGGCCTTCCAGAAGAGGAGTAAAGATTCCTGTTTAGTCTCTAGATTATTGTGTTTATATGACATCCAAGCAGTATCAAGCATATTCCAAAATTTTAGAGTTGGAGTGATGCATTGGAAAACAGCACTTTCTATAAGGTCCTCTGTCTACAGTGGTAGCGATTTAAATCCAATATAAAGCGTTATCAGACATGCAAATACTGTAGGCTCAATAGCTGAGTCCAATACATGTGAAAACAAAGACAACAATACATAATCAATGCAGAAAGAGAAGGCAGCCACATCTGTATGGTAACATACAGCTGTAGCCTCATACAAATTTTGCATCTTTATTCACAAAGTACTGTAGATGGCAATGTACTAAGCACTGGACGCTGAAGTGTGGAAATCACTATTTAGCAATTTCTTCACTTCCTTGCTTGTGCGCACACCACTGTGCATATGAATGAGTACTTAAACAATCACAGGCTAAATCCAGGTGGGGGGCGGGGATGGGGAATCACCGCTGTGTTTTAGTGGCATCGTGATGGCATTGGGCAGCACGGTCCAGACAATGCAGGCATGTCCGGATCATTTCGTTTGTGAGGCGGGCTGCGGTGGCTGCATGACATCACACCCAGCCACTGCGATCAAAAACATGGTGGCCCGGTGACTACCTTCATAGGTAGGCTGCGGAGGCAGGGGGTAACCCTTAAGATGCTGTTTAGCGATGTGCTCACATTTCAGTGGGGGTGAGGACCCTGCATAAAGGGCTGCCTTCCCTTGTGACCTGCGCCCACTTGCAAGCTAGAGATCTCTTCACGTTACATCTGCACCACCTGCAGTGCAACATGGTTTTGCTCAGTTGTTTGCCTTTTTTGGTTTGCTACCACATCTGAATAACCCCCTAAGTGCTTAGACTTAGTATTTCTGTCACAAAAGAATTGTTATAAAGTAGCAGATTAAAACACTTTAGTGGTGCACCAAATGCGGCTATATGATATGATTTGAGAATAGGGGTTACATTTACTAATGGTTGATTTGCGGTTTTAGGTGATTTTGCTTTAGATGTGCATTAGAATTTTACTATAGGCAATATTGAATGTAAAATTGAACACAAAACCAAATCAAATGTAAAATCGAATCTAAAACTCAAAATTGAATATCGCCAAAACATTGATGTTTTTCCATAGACGAAAATATTATCCCCTAATTTACTAACATTCACCTTGAAAATTGATCACAAAATCGAACTACAAATCCCCAAAATAATAGATAGGTGATTTGAACTTCTAAAAATACATTCTATTACCTAAACCTTCATTATGATCCCTAAAACTAGATATGACGGACATTATTCAATTATATGTGTGTGCCAAAGACTAATAATGATGCCACTTGCAGCGTTTATCTTTATGAAGAGTGACTGATGGCCAGGCACCATTTTGTGGGCGTTGATGGGAGAGTGGTGGTAAAAACACAGGTGTGTTGCTGTTATTTTTGGGGTGTGTCACTGATTGCACCTATGAATCCATACTCAAGCAACATGCCTCTGGCATCTCTGTCCAGGATGCCATGCTACAGTGTGTGTCTGTTGATTAATCGAGCTGACAATTATGGAAGGATTTGCATGTGTACTGGGAGTGAGTATGCAGTTGCTGTGCCTTTGCAATGGCTCTGCTGGGTGTCTCTGTACTTTCCAGGGCTGGGTTTTTTAAATAATTAAGCACAGCCTCAATGTATTCAATTGCAGGTACAGTCGCCATAGCATCGTCAATGAATCAGTCCAGCTATTAATAATTCTACTCTTGGCGTAAGTCATGTTTGTATGGCAATACATTAGCAAGTGCAATTTTTTAGGCTACGGAAATGCTAGCAAGTGCTGCTGCCACCCAGAAATTAAAAGAGACAAAGGGACATACAGATGTGTCCTCATACATTGTTGCTCATAGCGCACTATTTAGGGTCCTGAGTCACGAGTTGGAAATAACATTATGGCGTGCATTGTGTCCCATGCCATGTAGTACACATTTTAATGGCTGGGTGGCGAATGCTCCACAGTAAGACTACAGTGCTTACTGCAATGCTGTATCAGTAGGCAGTGATCTGTAAGAGGCTAGCAAATCACGTTCTTCCCTTTATAAAAAAAGTACCCTTCTACAAAATACAAGTCCACGCTGCCGCCCTGTTCACACAATTCACTTTGTCGTTATATTGTGTACTAAATCCCGGATTATATTAGCATATTACATACATACATACATAGTACAAGGTATTAACTCAGCAGGGTGTCCAAACTTTTGCAGACGCCATTTTTTGTTTTCTGTTCTTTTGAAAGTGTAAATGATGGAAATAAAATCAAACTTTTTTTGACATGTTATAAGAATGTCTAATCTGTAATTTGATGCCTTTTGGAGATTTTTCCATCTTTCCTTGGCTTCTTTTTGCACATTAAAATGAATTTTTGCCTGGGGTGCCCAAAATTTCAATCCCCACTTTATATATGTCTATTATTATGGGGCATTACTATATATTTCTATTATAATGTGTACATTTCTATATATGTCTATTATTATGGGGGAATTACTATATATTTCTATTGTAATGTGGACACTACTATATATGTCTATTATTATGGGGGGTATAACTGTATATTTCTATTGTAATGTGGACACTACTATGTATGTCTGTCTGTTATTATGGGGGTTTAACTGCATATTTCAATAGTAATGTGGACACTACTATATATTTCTATTATACCAAGGGTACTACTATAATCCTCTTCAAACTCCTCACCCTCACATACAGGACCATCTCTAATTCCACTGCTCCCTACATTTCCAACCAGCTCTCCCTTCATACCTCCTCCCGCCCTCTTCGGTCGGCTGATGACCGTCGCCTCTCCTCTGCCTTGGTCACTGCTTCCCATGCACGAGTTCAGGATTTTGCCCGTGCTGCACCCCTTCAGTGGAACGCGCTCCCCGCTCCATTAGACTCTCCCCGACCTTGCAAAGCTTCAAACGGGCACCAAAAACCCACCTATTTATCAAAGCGTACCCCTTCAATGCATAACCTAGTCCTTAGGCTGCTTCTTCATCCCCCTGCCCCATGCCTTGAACATCTCTGCTTTGCTTGCATACTGCCATCTGGCTTCCTCCTGCTTGATTGCACCTCATGTCATCTGTTTGTCGCCCCTCCCCTCTAGATTGTTAGCTCTTCAGAGCAGGGCCCTCTTTCCTCTTGTTGTCTAAGCCCTCTTCTCGACACAGTTCACTCAGCGACCATCTTTACCCACTTTTTCTCCAACTGGTAAAGGTTCCTCTCTATCTATGGCGCCAGCCCCAAGTAGTACAATGATTACTCCCTTGCTACTTAAATCTAAGCAGTATTATGTTTTGAGAATTGTGGTGCTCTTTGTTACCTGCACTCCATTTTTGTTATTTATTTACTGTTGTGCTAAGTTTTGTCTCCCTGTACTGTCCTTTGTATTGCACTGCGAAACACTTGTGGCGCCCTATAAATAAAATGTAATAATAATAAAACCACTATATATTGTTATTAAATTGGGGGCATTACTATATATATATATATATATATATATATATTCATTATACTGGGGCATTACTATATATTTCTATTATACACATATTTTATTGAAAAGAAACAATGAGTACAATTAGCGTATGCCGACACTGGAATGCAATAAAAATTGAAATATACAGAAAAAATTATTGAAAAGTATTCCAAGGAGAGCAGAATGAGTGGAATCACAACAGAAAACAAAACAAAACATGAAATCAATCTGTGGGCAAGTAGCCATCGGTAAAGACATAGAACAATAATCAATCACAGGACAGCCCAGCCAGTGGGCAGCAACAGGGGTATTATTAAATGCTTCAGAAGCAGGTAGGATGAGGGAGGGGAGGGAGACAAAAAAAGAAGTCCGAGGGTCAGAAGCTAACAGAATGAATATAAGATGAGTAACAAAAGGTAAGATCCGAACGCTTGGAAGTGTGGTGAAGAAAAGAGAAAGGGGAAAGGAGAAATAAATGAGAAGATGGGATAAAGGGGAAGAAAGATAGAGGTGGGGGGAGAAGGAGGAACAGGGTAAAAGCAAGGATCCAGAGGTGAGAGTGAGTCGGTGTGTGGGGATGTAAAGTGTAGAGAATACTGGATGGGAATGGACATCTTGTGAAAAAGAGTTAAGGAAGGCCAGGGAGAGTTGTATTTTGAAGCCTATGTCATGTGGACCAAGTATCATAAAACTTGTCCACTTGGTTTGTGTCCAAAATGGAGTATCACTCCTGCCTACAGAACAACACATTCTGTAGGCAGGAGTGATACTCAATTTTGGATACAAACCAAATTCGGTTTAAGAGCTTAAGACGGGATGGAGGGGAAGGTTGTCTCAAAGCTTTTGCAATTTGAAATTTAGCTGCACAAGCTACTGTTTGTGAGGGGTCATTCCGAGTTGATCGCTCGCTAGCTACGTTTTGCAGCCAAGCAAACGCATAGTCGCTGCCCACTGGGGAGTGTATTTTAGCTTTGCAAGTGTGCGAACGCCTGTGGAGCCGGCCAGTACAAAAACAGTTTGTGCAGTTTCTGAGTAGGTCTGAACTTACTCAGCCGCTGCGATCAATTCAGCCTGTCCGGTCCCGGAATTGACATCAGACACCCGCCCTGCAAACAATTGGACACACCTGCATTTTTCAACCACTCCCAGAAAACAGTCAGTTGACACCCATATACACCCTCTTCCTGTAATCTTCTTGCGATCGGCTGTGCGAATGGATTCTTCGTTAAATAAATCACCCAGCAACGTTCCGCTTTGTACCTATATGGTGGCCTGCGCATTGCAGTGCATACGCATATGCAGTAGTGACCTGATCACTGCAAAAAATGGCAACATGCGATCAGGGCAGAATGACCCCCGTGGAGGATCATTTTGTTGTCTGATTTGGCTTACTGACAAGCTAAGGCACACAGGAGCAGCATTACTGGAGTGAGGAACAGTTGGAATCACAGATGCTATAAACGCTTCAACCAAATACCAAAAAGGAGCAATGTGAGGACAAGTCCACTAAACGTGATAGACAAAACCTATCACACCGCACTGAAGCCAGCAGAGGTTAGAAGCAAAGGGGTACATTTGGTGCAAATTTTTCGGGACTAGGTACCATCGTGTGCAGTCTTTGTAAGAGTTTCCTTTAATGGAAACACTAATGGAGCATGTAAAGAAATTTAAGTGGATAGCTTCCTATGTCTCCTCTTCCAGAGGGCAACCCGGGCATGAAATCCTGGGGACAAAATGGTGTGATATAGCACAGAAATAATGCCTTTATCCATAGAGTGATAGATAAAAAGACGCTTCATCACTTTGAACTACAGGGGTGCCAGATTCCTTGATGGATGTGACAACAAAGTTTCGGATGAAGATACTGGTAAAAATAAGAGTTTGGGAGGGAGTACCTCTCTTAAAGCTTCGCAAAAGATTGAAGTGCTGAGCTGCCAAGTACATGGCAAAATTAGGTAATCCCTGCTGCCATCCAATTAGAGACCAATAGCCTAATTCAGACCTGATCGCAGATGTGCTAAATTTTCTGTCTCGCATACGCCTGCGCATTGCGGCACCGGTGCATGCGCAGTTCAGACCTGATCGGTGCTGTTCGAAAACGCACAGCAGCAATCAGGTCTGAATTGGCCTCCATGTTAGATGAGCAAACAGGGGGAAAAGAGGGGTGGTGCCACAAATGATTTTGGGGTGAGGGGTAGGTAGATGGAGAGATTACATAGTTACATAGTTACATTGTTGTTGAGGTTGAAAATAGACAAATGTCCATTGAGTTCAACCTGTATTATAATTTTATATTAAGTAAATGTATACTTGGATATTTTTTTCAGCTAGGAACTTATCTAATCCATTTTTAAACTTATTGATTGAATCAACCATTACTACCTTCTCTGGCAGAGAATTCCAAATCCTTTACTGCTCTTACTGTGAAGAACCCTTTGCTCCATTGTGCATCACATTTTTTTTCTTCTAACCACAGGGGGTGTCCTCGTGTCCTATGTAGCATTTTGTTGATAAACAAATCATTTGATAAATCCTTGTATTGTCCCTTTTGTATTTATAAATATTAATAATGTCCCCTCTCAGTCGCCTCTTTTCCAGTGTAAACAAATTTAACCTTTTAAGTCTTTCTTCATAATTCAGTGCCTCTAACCCCTTAGCCAGTTTGGTGGCTCACCTCTGAACCCTTTTGACTTCCAAGATATCTTTTTTATAGTGAGGTGTCCAGAACTGTACACAATATTCCGGTGTGGCCGCACCAATGATTTATACAGTTGCAGGATTACACTCTTATCCCTTGTCTCCATTCCCAGTTTTATGCATGCTAACACCTTATTTGCTCTTGTTTCTGCATTTTGACATTGCGTACTGCTATTAAGTTTATTATCGATGAGCACCCCATATCTTTTTCAACTATTGTTATCCTTACATTTTCCCCATTTAGTTTATATCTTGCCTGATTGTTTTTAATCCTAAAGTACATAACTTTACATTTGTCTATATTGAACCTCATTCTCCATTTATCCGTCCAGACCTCAAGTCTAGATAAGTTATTCTGTAGAGACTCCACATCCTTGTCTGAATTAATTACTATACATAGTTTAGTATCGTCTGCGAAAATTGATACTGTGCTTTCTAGTCCCTCTCCTTGGTCATTAATGAATATGTTAAACAGCAATGGCCCGAGTCCTGAACTCTGCGGTATTCCACTAAGTACTGAAGTCCATTCAGGGAATATCCCATTTATCCCCACTTGCTGTTCCCTTTTGTACAGCCAATTACTCACCCAAGTACAAATAGTGTTTCCTACTATAAACTCTCTTCATTTGTAAATTAATCTCTTATGTGGGACTTTGTCAAAAGTCTTAGCGAAGTCCAAAAAGACCACATCCTCTACTTTATCCTGATCAATATTATGGCTCACTTTCTCGTAGAAGCTTATTAACTAAGTTTGACATGACCTGTCCTTCACAAAACCATGCTGATTCCCAGTAATGACCTTGGACGTATCCAAGTACTCTAGTATGCTATCCTTTAATATATCTTCTAGTATTTTCCCTGCTGTAGATGTCAAACATACCTGTATGTGTTTTAATACCCCTTTTAAATATAGAGACTACCTCTGCTATACGCCAGTCCTTCGGTATCATTCCTGATGTAATTGACTCGCTGAAAATCAAATATAGGGGTCACGATATCTCTGTCACATTCCATTAGAACCCTGGGGTGAAGTCCATCAGGCACAGGAGATTTATTTACCTTAATTTTACTTAGTCTCTTCCAGACTGCTTCCTCATTTAACCAAGTACCTAGCAACGGGTCGTTATTATAGCTTATGTTGTGTTCCAATCTCGTCAAACTGTCCTCTCTCGTGACTACTTATGAAAAGAATGTATTCAATAAATCTGCTTTTGCCCTATCATCATTAATCAAGACATCCAACTCGCCCTTTAAAGGCCAAAAAAATCTCCTTTTTTAACCTGTTACCATTTATATACTTAAATAACTTTTTGGGGTTTGTATTACTCTCCTTTGCTATTTGTTTTTCGTTTGATAGTTTAGCTGCTCTAATTACTTTTTTGCATTTTTTGTTACATTCCTTGCAGAACTGGAATGATTCCACCATCCCGTCAGACTTACATGCTTTGAAAGCATACCTCTTTTATCCATTTGTTCCTTGACCTTATGATTAAGCCACATCGGTTTGAGTTTTCTACTCCTGTTTTTGTTAACCATGGGAATATACAAATTAGTGTACTTATTGAGCGCAGTTATGAAAACATCCCACATTTCCGCCGTATTCTTGACATGAAATTCAATTTCCCAATTGATGTCCATCATTGCTTGTTTCAGCAATATGAAATTAGCTTTTCTAAAGTTAAAAGTCTTAGTTAGACCCTTATATTGTTGTTTTTGGAAGCTGATGTCGAATGTGATCATATTATGATCGCTATTTCCTAAGGTCTTCCCTACTTTAGTATTTGATATTATTTCATCATTATTAGTTAGTACTAGGTTGCTTATAGTCCTATTCCTGGTTGTTTCCTCAGTTATCTGGGACAAATAATGATCTTTTAGCATGTTTAAGAACCTGTTACCCCTAGCTGTATTTACTGTTTCGTTGTTCCAGTTTATATCCGGGTAATTAAAATCACCCACAATGATGTCCCCCATTCCTGCAGGTTTTTCAGTTTGCTGCAATAGTTCTAATTCATCAGACACACTAATATCTGGTGGTTTATAGCATGTCCCTATTAAAAGTTTTTTTGTATCTTTGCCCTCACTTGAAATCTCAACCCATAATGACTCTATGTTATCTCGAGTCCCCTCATAAATTACCTCCTTTAAATATGGTTTTAATAATTGTTTAACATAAAGACAAACACCCCCTCCTTTTTTATTAGTCCTATCTCTCCTGAAGAGGGTGTACCCCTCCATGTTTGTTGCCCAGTCGTGAGAATCATCCCACCATGTCTCTGTAATGCCTATTATATCATATTGGTCATTAAGTGCAATTGTTTCTAGTTCCCCCATTTTACTTGTTAGGCTTCTTGCATTTGCAATCATACACTTAAGATTAGCAATTTCCTCATCCACAAGTTTTGTTGTAGATAATGTTTCATTTGGAACTCGAGTGTTCCTTAAATTAGTGGCTAGTGAGTCTCAGACTAACAAAGTATGGGCAGTAGTGGGAACCGACAATGCACCTCCAGGTCTGATTCAATCTGTGAGCCACGGCAGGTGGAAGACAGAATCAATCCGAGCAAGGTTGCTTTCCATTTCAACCCATCATTTCATGTCTCTTTGAAAGTGCCAGGCCACCAATTGACTAAGTTTGGAGGTGTGATATTATTTGGACAATAGTGGAAGGCCTAGGCCTCCAAGAGTGTTGCATTTATGAAGGTTTTCTCTGTGGAGGTGGGGTTTCTTGTTGTTCCATATAAATATACACTATGAGGTTTAAAGAAACATGAAGACTCGAGAAGGGATCTCTATAAGAAGGGTTTGAAAGAGGTATAGAAGTTTGGGTAAAATGGTCATTTTAATAACATTAATGCCAATCCAGGATTTGAAGATTATTTTCCACCAAAGCAAGTCTTTTTCAATCACTCAGAACAGGGGAGGCTAATTAGCTTTATATAGGGAGTCATAAGATTTGGTCAGAAAAATCCCAAGATATTTAATGGAGTCCTGTCACCACTTGAAAGGAATATTGAGCTTGAGAAGGTTCAGGGTCGAAGCTGGAATGTGCAAGGGAAGGGCCTCTGATTTTTCATGGTTGATCTCATACCCTGAGATACGGCAATAGAGAGATAGTTCTTTGAAATGGTTGGGGAGGGAAATTAAAGGATTAGTAAGGGTAAGGAGGACGTCATCCACGAAAATTGAGATTTTGTAGCAGGATTCTCCTTTAGATATGCCTGTTATTTCAGGATTGAGGCGGATATGTCATGCAAGGGGTTAAAAAACCAGGGCAAAAATGAGCAGTGAGAGGGGGCACCCCAGCCATGTTCCATTTGAGATAGTAAATGGACTTGAGAGAATCCCACCCGCTAGTACGAAGGAAAATAGATTGTAGTAGAGAGCTTGGATGGCCCAGAGAAATTTACCTTGAAAGCCTAACATTTGAAGAGTGTGATTCAGGAATGACCAGGGGACCCTATTAAAGGCCTTCTCTGTGTCTAAGGCTATGAGTAAGGAAGGAAGTTTAAGGATGTTAGAATGGTGAATTAAGTTAACTGTTCATCTGGTATTGTCCAGGGCCTGTCTAGAAGGGACAAAGCCCACCTGATCTGAGTGGATGAGTGAAGGGAGGAGAGGGTATACCCTGATGGCAAGGATTTTTTGAAAATTTTTTAGGATCTGTGTTAGGAGGGAAATTGGATGATAATTGGATACCAGTTGATGGTCCTTACTGGGTTTGGGAATAACTGTTATAAGGGCTTTGGTGGTTTCTGGGAGAAAAAAGATGCCATCTAAGACTTTATTAACAGTTTTCATAATATGAGGTATGAGAGAACTCTCAAAAGTCTTGTAGTTGGAGAAATTGAGACCATCTGGTCCCGAGGCTTTAGAGGGCTTCTGGATCTTGAGAGCGGAACAGACCTCTTTGATGGTTATTTAGTTCAGCATAGTGCAGAAGAGGTAGATTGGTCAATCTGGTGCAGAGAATAGAAAGCAAGATAATCCTATACTTGTTTGGTCGGGGGCAGGTGATGGAGAGGTGCAGGTGATTGAGAGATAAGGTACTGGGAATTAAAAATACGGATGTAATAATCGGAGAAGATGGAGCTGATATCAGAGGATTTATAATGAAAGCGAGGCTATAGTTGAAGCGGCGTTACGGGTCTTGAGGTGGTTGGCATAATGATGTTGGCTTTCTCATAAACCCGCAGATTTAACCAGCAAAGTTACTTATCTTTTGTTTCTCACAGACAAGAGGGATACATCCGATGTCTGAGACATTGAGCGAAATAGTCCTGCAGTTTGACGGTTAGTTGAGATTTGAAGTGACTTAAGAACTTGTGTTGGCTAGTATTAGGGGCATAAGCATTGGTGATAGGGACAGCCAGGTGGCCCAGGTTAATAGTCAGAATAATGTAACAACCGTCATTATCAGTGTAAACCGAGATCTGTAAAAATGGAGTCCAATTGCTGACCATAATGGCTGCACCATTGAGCTTAGAATTACTGGAAAAATAGAACACAGTGGAAAAGCATTTGGAATGCAGGGTAAGGTGACCAGGTTTCCAAAAGTGAGTTTCTTGAAGCAAGACATGGTCTACATGTAGAGTGTGAATTGAACGAAACAAGTGAGAAAGTTTCTGGGGAGATAAGAGAGAGAAGGCTGGGAGCACTGGAGGCCATAACATAACCCAAATGACACCAATCAATCAGCAAACATAAAGAGTAATAATATTACACAGAATGTGTCTGTCCTGTGGAAGAGAAAGGCCTAATGTCCATAGATAACAATCTGAAAACAGGAGAATGTGAATAACATTATGGAGAAGAAAGACATCAGGTGAAGTGGTATCGTAACTGAGAAACAAAACTTGAGTCCATAATGAAAAAGTGTGTCCTCTCCAGAGAGGCTTTAGGACATATGGCCATAAAGAGATTTCCAGGGGCAGTTAGGTTTGTAAGACAGCATTATAAATAGAGCTAGAAAAACATTGTAAAGAGATCCTTGCTGAAGAGGATAAATGTTAGCATAAACAAACAGGGAGGGGGGAGGCTGACAGGGTGCGTTATCTTATGTAGGAACATTACCCGTTCAGGAAATGATGAAGACACAGGATTGAGTCTACACATCTCAGGTGGCATACGGTCCCAAAGAGGAAGGGACCCTCATCAGAGGGTGGCCTGGATGGGACAGTAGGTCTTGGCACTCATGAAGGTCTCTGATGAGGATAGTCTTTCCATGCAGATCAACAATCAGCTTGAAGGGGAATTGATTGGGGGGAGATTGGAAACAGGGCACCCAGGTATTGTAACTGTTGTACTGCAGGTGGACATCACTGAATGGAGGGTTAGGTGATCACGTAGACAATGAAATATGGAAGACTCCGAAGCAGTAGTCCTTCTTCTATAGCAAGGGGTCCGGATATGCACTAAAGTGGGGCAGGCCCAACAAGAGTGCCTCAGGGCAGCAGGGGGCCTATCATCCGGGACTCCCCTCACACCTTTTATGATCCACCCCAGCAGCAGCACAGGGCACATTTCTGGAGGGGTGAGTCTGGTAGCAGCAGCAAGCGGCAAGGTGAAATCTAGCCCAGCAGAGGTGGAGATAGGCAGGCAGGGTGATAGGGGAATCCTAATGTCACTGGCCAGCAAAGAAGACAGGAGGGTACATATAAGAGAAAATTTCAACCTATAGTATAGCTGCAGTTCTTCCAAGATGACATTACACAGCTCCAGTCTCCAGGAGGAGTACAGCGTTTCCACAGCCCTCTGGTGCAGCTCACCGGCGGGTGTGTAGCGGGACTGCAGCCTCCAGCAGGTAGAGACCCCACTACACCACATCTGCATGCTGCAGAGGGTCTTAGCATGGTATTCGTGGCACATCGATAGCAGTGGCTGGGCACTGCAACTCAGGAAAGGCCATGGCTGCAGATAGTTTGACTCAGGGGACACTGGGAGTGGCCAGGATCATGCCAGGAGAGAGCAAATAAAGGGTGATATTATGGCCGGGTATCAGGAGCCTCCAGGAATGCATCCACTCCCGTGAGCTGTTAAGCCATGCCCCCCACTATATTTCTATTATACTGGAGGCATTACTATATATTTCTAGCCTTGCCTCCAGAGTGCAAAGAAAGGGGCTGTGTTATGTGGCCACACTGCTAGTACCATGTAGCCACTCCTCCTAGTTTCATGTGTCCACTCCCTCTGACAATACATGATCACGCCCATTTTACAGCACTCATTACCACTAAGAAAAGTTTTCTAATTGCACCACTGATTAAAAGTATGCCAACAGGCAAATTAAAAATATAACTTTAAAATTGTAATTTCTGCAAAGGACAGTCCAAGCTAATTTTAACATAATGCTTGTATTGATAACAGAAGCTGTAGTTCCACTTACATAAAAGTCTATTGATTTTGGATCATTGTCGCATTTGCATGTCCATTAGGTCCACATGCCTACAGTATATTGGAATGCAGTCATAGATTAGATGAAGGCAGTTGCTATATCAGCTCTAGGATTTGGAGCCAATTGTTTTAAGTCTGGACTGTGTGGGCCTGGTGTTTGTGTCCTTGGTGGTATTGCTTGGAACAAGTGTAAAGTATACTCATTGGTGGCTTAACTCCTAGAGACAACTGAGACATTTGCCGCCGGGCTCCAGCTGTCAGAGGGGCCCAAGAAAGAAAGACAGATGGGGCTGCTGAACTAGGGCATATCTCTCTCCACTCATTTCATAGTAATTTACTGAAGTCACTGCTGACAGCTGTCCTTGCTCACAAACCTCCTTCAAAGACCCCTTCAGCTGAAGGGTCTGGAATGTGTCCCATAGCAGATAAAAGTGTGTACAATGAGCTACAGCTCTGCTGCTGTGTCTTATAAGAAGAAATAATGGAAAGCAGAAGTTGGTTTTAAGAAAATGCAATAATTATTATAATAAAACTTTTAAGGTAAGTATTTATCAAAGCTTGGAGAGAGATACAATTGTAAAGATAAGTACCAACTAATCAGCTCCTGTCATGTTTCAAACAGAGCCTGTAAACTGTATGGCAGAAGCTGATTGCCTGGCACTTTATCTCTTACAATTTTATGTTTCTCTGAGCTTTGATAAAAAAAAACCCTCAGGGCTCTATTTATTATCATTTGTAGCCAACACCTGAAAATAAAGATTCCTTATCCCAATAATTAGCTGCAATAAGGAAATTTTATTCTCACAGATGTACCACTGGCAAGTCACATCAGCACATGTGCAAGCTGGAGTCACTGAGGGGGGCAGCACCTTCTATTTTGCCTCCGGGCATCTGGCATGAACTTCTGCACCTCATACTCATCTATTGTATCTTCAGATCAACCAAGTGGCTGTAATGTTGGAGAACATGGTTAGTCACTTTGGGGATCTTAAACAGAACACTGGGTTAGCTGTATGAAATCATCAAAGTCAAGAATACACACAGCAGAAGGCACATTTTTTTTTTTTTTCCAAACATTTTTATTGGAGTTTTCAGTGGTACATGAATTTCAATAACAAGTATATATAGAAATATTCAATAAGCAGATATTCAATATGCGTGAGAACATGCGATGCAGAGATAATCAAATACAGGGTCCTGGGATGTGCATTATATTACTTAATACATTTTACTTCTGTGTAATATTAGAGTTTAGAATGAAACTTAAAATTCTAGTTTCATGGCACATCGTATCGCTAAACATCTAAAATCAAAACTATGTAAACCAGACAAGACACACACATTAGGGAAGAGGGGGGTGGGGGTTGAGAGTTATAGAGATGTCGAGTAGAGAACATTATGATGGATGCTAAGGTGCAATATTCAAATTGGTGATGGTATTTCAGCGGGAGTCATTGTTAGAAAATGAATCCATTGTAGTGGAAGAGGGGGAGGAGAGAGAGAGTCTCGAGGATTAATATGGGTCATCATTTGCAGAAGGCACTTTTATGAGTTTACAAAAATATCAGGCACCTGTTTGTAAGAAGCCTCGCCCCACTCCACAAAAAAACCCCAAAACCTTATAGGTCCTACACACTTAATGATTACACTGAGTTATATGAATAATCTTGTTCATTAATGAATGAGATATCGTTCATATTGCTCAGTGTGTAGGCACCAATGATGAACGATGCATGGCCCCGCGGTTGTTCATCGTTGGTGCCAGCTCGTTTATACATGCTAGACAATGTGGAAAATATCATCCATATTAGTATTCAGGGCTATGGGGCCGAGTGACGTCAGGGAGTGAAGAAACTTCACTCCCCCCATCACGCCCCCCCCACCACCACTGGGTCGTCCGTTGGCATTATTGGCTGCCGGGCACCTTGGTGGAAAATGGGCAGTGTGCAGGGCCCATTAGTGTTTCTGGACAATATGCAGACTTTGTAATTGAGATAAAAAGATTCAGTACAAATACATTCAAATACATATGCCGCGATGCATACGCATTGCGTTACGGATGGCATGACTAGTGTGCCTGCAACTGGGACTTGTGTGTGCTATGGTCGTCCACCGCTCTGTGACTAGACGGAGACCAGGCATTTAAAGCAGCTTGCCGTGATGCATATGCCCATGTGTATGCATTGCAGCAATAATGAGACTGATTACATCTTTTTTTTTGGTAAACAAGCCAAAGCAATTTGTTTGTGTTTAAAACCTGATGAAACCTATAAACACAGGGATAAACATTTCTAGATCACACAATCAATTGTAGTTAGCATTGTCGTAATATGGTTAAAAAACAATTGCTTACACACATTTTATGCGTGACTTAAACCAAGAGAAAAAATTGCTTTCATTTACTTTACTAATCTTTGTTGTTTCCCAAAAAATAAATACTGTAGTGTGACAAGGCTAAATATAATGGTTGTGGGCCCACATAATATATCTGGCTATAACCTGACAATAACATACATATAACACACACCATTGCTTGGAAACTATAATGAAGAATCCTATTTAAGTTTGTGGGCAATGTTTGTAAAGTGCATTATGTAAAATACAATATGGCATTTAAAAATAAATACACTCAGCCTGTCTGCGCGGTGCACCCGTGTCGTCCACTTCTGGAGGTATGATGCTCCACAGTGCTTCCTTGTACTTCCATCACTTGATTCTCAAAGGAGAGCCATGTCTGTCATTACACCCTTGCCTCATTATCCATCTTCACTTTATTGTGACGTTTAATATCATTAACGCACTTCTTGCAGGTGTCCACATTCATTTTTGTAGTGCCTGCACAATACACCTCATTCAGCACACCATTCCAAATGAGGGCTCTTTTGTGTTGAAGTTTATACAGCCAGACACCCTAAAAACACATCACAACTCTGCATAACGGCTCTGATGAGTGCCACATACTCAACATATGACTCCGAACATGGCATCCACTCTTTGTCTTTGTGTGCACCTACTGTAAAAAAGGGATGTGAATCATATAACCACTATTGAACCACTTTTGGTTGACAGTAACTAAGTAGACACCTAAACTAGGTTGACACAAGCATTAGGTCGACATGATCAAGGTCACAAGACAAAAGGTCGACATAAGTTTTTTTTTTTAAGTTTTGCTTTATTCGTAGTGTGACAAGGAACCCCAATTAGTGTACTGTGTCCCCTCGCATGGCTCGCTTTGCTTGCCATGCTTTGGGCAAGGTGCCTCGCTCCGCTACCACTCCTCTCGGTACAAGTAACCGTTCCCAATTGTAGTCCACAGGGATCGTAATGTATGTAAATGTTCAAAAATATGATTTAAAAAACAAAACAAAACTCATGTCGACCTTTTGTCATGTCGACCTAAAACATGCTGATCTAGTAACCATGTCGACCTAATGTATGTTGACCAATAGTGGTTGACCTAATGCATGTTGACCTAAGTGTGGTGGACCAAGAGACCGTATTCCGTAAAAAACGCCATCATCATCATCATTATAATCATCAGACTCAGTCTCCTGCAATGGCTCCCACACTGCCACTTCCTCCTTCTTCCCTGCTCCTGACACTCTCCTCTTCCATAACACACTTATCACAAAGATAAAAACTAAATAGAAGCTAAACTAATACTAAGCACACACACAAATACTGACAACATAGATAAAACCCCACAAAATGAAGAACAGGAAGAGCAGAGAGTGACATAATCCTCCCAACTGTCCCCCCCTATGGCGGGACAATGCGGCCCACGGGTGGGACAGCAGGACAGTCCCAAAAAAATGGGAACGTCCTGCGAAAATTGAGACAATTGGGAGGTAGGGTATGGCACTTTAAATGTTAAAGTGATATTTGCTCAAAATAGATTCCAACAGACTTTTTCACCCTTGTGCATATTCTTACTGGAGAGATTGTTGGTCATTCCAAGTTGATTGCAGCCAGCAACTTTTTGCTGCTGCTGCGATCAACTAGTACACACCTATGGGGGTGTGTATTTTAGCTTAGCAGGGCTGCGATCGCTAGTGCAGCCCTGCTAAGCTAAAAAAATTTCAAGCAAAAGAAGACTAGGCCTGGACATACTTACCTTGTGCGACGTTCTCTGTGATGCTGTGGCTGGCTTTGACGTCAGACATCCACCCTCCGTTCTCCTTAACACGCCTGCATTTTCTTCTCTACTCCCCGAAAATGGTCTCCAACCGTCCGGATCCGCTCAGGTACACCTTCTTTCTGTCAATCTTCTTGCGGTCAGCTCTGCAACCGCTTTCTTCGTAGGACACAACATAACCCGGCAACCCATGTCGACGGGCAACATCGCGCATGCATGCTGTGGCTGCCGCACATGCGCATTCCGGCCCCGTTAGCAATGCAGCGACAAACCGCAGCATGTGAACGGGTTGGAATGATCCCCCATTGTCTGATAGTGCTTTTGATAGGGCTTTGACGCAAATTATCATGAAAACCTAAACTTCTCACCATTGGATATGCAAATAGAAATACAAGAACAAGATCTTGTGTGACATCATTTTAAATCTGAAAAATATTGAGCATAAATTAGCAATAACTACAAAATTAGATGAAAAAGCTGCATATACACAAAGGTTGACACATCTTCCCCATTTGAGCTGCAGCTGCCTGCCAAATAAGTATCAAAAGATCTTCCCGTTTATATCCGTGATGCCTACCTGCAGGTACAGAGAGTATCAAGTGATAAAGTCCCAGTACAGTACACATAAGGTGGTATAGCATTGGCCCAGTACTGCAGAGGTTCTGGGTACTGTGTATCAAGCTGATCAATGTGTTTCAAGGTAATCTATTTGTCTAATGTGGATGTAATCAGCCTATTCCTCCATACTCACTGACAATTGCCTCATGTAACTGTCTTATTACAGCCTAGTTACACACTACAGTGAAAAGCTACAGTAAGATGCAGCTGACATGTTTGCAACTCTGCATCACCTGTATTTGTGTATATTTACTTCCAGAGTATGTATTTGGAAGTACGCTTCACAAACCTGCATACTTCCAAATCTGCATCAGCCCCTACAGAGCAAATTGTACTAACATCTTGGCAACATCAGATGTAAGATAATGTACAGACATAGCTGAGGTGAAGCTTGGACTTTAAGAGGATTAACCTGACTGTTATGTTGTCATAAATGGATGCCTCTCTGGAGGTCTTCACTATGGAACGAAGGTGTATACAAGGAAGAGCACGGACACATATGTATTGTGCCTTGCCACTTCTGTATACCAATGTTTCCACATACTGTATACCTACTGTATACGAAAACTGTGCCAAATAGCCCCATTTGGTGCACTATAGGCTTGGCATATTTGTCACACAAAACGTTCTGCCAGAGTCTTCACAGTGTATCCTGAATACAGATGCTGGCATTTCATGTAGATTCGGTGTGCACTCACATTAATATGGTAAAAAAAGCAAAAATATGGTGGCTCAATATGAGTGACAAATGCCATTTCTTGAGCCATTAATTGTTATCCTTAATATGCAAATAATGCCAATTCCTTTGTGATAAATGTACTCATCTAGAGTGCCTAGTGCACATAGAATGTATCATTCAGGAAAAAAGATTTTACGTACGTGAATCACTACTCATGGTGAAGCTTCTAATTTGCATCAAGGAGATTGCACCACATGGTAAAAGAAAATGTCAGCTGAATAAGCACACATCTGTAGGACCCCAGACTGGACATAGCCACATCCCTACATTTGCCATGTCACCCCTACTGGACCCAGCAGAGTCCTTGATGGCCCACTGTGGAAACACAATAAAACTAAAGCCATCTATACTGTAGTGCCATACTAATTACACAAGCACTAAGACATAGTAACATAGTAACATAGTGAGGTTGAAAAAAGACCAGTAGGCCATCGAGTTCAACCTGAATTATATTGTATTCCCTATTCTATTCTAGTTAAAGGCTGTATCCTTGTATATCTTGTTCCATTAGAAATGTATCTAACCCATTTTTAAATGCATTGACTGAGTCCGCCATTACTACCCTCTCTGGCAGTGTATTCCATATTTGTATTGCCCTTAAGGTGAACAATCCCTTCCTGCGCTGAATACGAAATTTCCTCTACTCAAGCCTTAGTAGATGTCCGCTCGTTTTGTGTTATGGTCTCTTAATAAACAAATCCCCTGATAGCTCTGCATATTGCTCCTTTATATATTTGTAAACATTAATCTTATCTCCTCTTAGTCATCTCATTTCTAGTGTAAACATATCTAACCTAGGAAGCTTTTCCTCATAGTCCGGTGTCTAATACCCCTTAAATAATTTGGTAGCTCACCTCTGAACCTTTTCAAGTTCTAATATGTCTTTTTTATAGTGTGATGCCCAGAACTGTACACAATACTCAAGATGCGGTCGTACCGACGATTTGTAGTGTCAGTATTACTCTCTCATCACTTGTCTCAATTCCCTTTTTAATGCATGCTAACAGCTTATTTGCCTTTGTTGCTGCACTTTGACATTGTGTGTTACTGTTAAATATGCTATCAATGAGCACCCTCAAATTTTTTTCTAATACCGTTTCCCCTATATTTTCCCCATTTAACTGGTAGGTTGCATGTTTATTCTTAGTCCCAAAGTGCATAACTTTACATTTTTACATATTAAACCTTATACCCTATTTCATTGCCCAATCTGCCAGTTTAAACAAATCGCCCTGAAGAGAGTCCACATCCACATGTGACTTGATTACCCTACATATTTTAGTATTGTCTACAAAAATTGACATTGTGCTTTCTAGTTCTTGAAGAGCATTTAAAAATAAGTTATACAATAGTGGCCCCAGCACAGAAACCTGGGGTATTCCACTGATTACTTTAGCCCAAGTGGAAAACATCCCATTAACTACCACTCGCTGTTCCCTGTTATCAAGCCAATTACTCACCCATGTACAAATAGTGTTTCCTATACCAAACTCCCTTAATTTAAAAATTAGCCTCCTGTGAGGCACTGTGTTGAAAGCTTTTGCAAAATCCAGAGAGACCACAACTGCTGTGTTACCCTGGTCGAGATTGTCACTTACTATCTCATAGAAGATAATCAAATTAGTTTGGCGTGACCTATATCTCACAAAACCATGCTAGTTCTTATTAATATTTTACAACAATTGTCTCACGGCGCTAGTAATAGATTACTTACAATATTTAAAAAACTTTGAATAGAACACATACACCTTTGTTTTTCAGCTGCTGAGTGTTATTATGCTTGTGTGGGCATAAACTAACCAGGTCTCTTATTGCATAGGAGAGCCAATTGGACAAATACTGCAAGACACTCTGCGCTATGCAATTCTAACAGGCTTAAAAAATTAGAGTGAATTCACATGTACAAAAATAATTAAATAAAAAGTGTTTATTCCATAAATTGTTCATATAGACCTTTAGATATATATATATATATATATATATATAATAACACTCACCAATTAATATTCATTAAAAACTGTATACATATAAATAACCAAATATAAACCTAATTGGATCCTATTTCTAATAGCCAGCTATATAGTAAAAATCCATATGAAGGAGAATCAGATATTAAATATAAACCGTGTCCACGGTCTTATCATAAGAATAATATCCTCATTCTTAGTATCATTGATAACCACAGGTTATTCACTTGTCAATTAAATGGAGACTAATTAATTAGAGTAAAAGTTCATCACTTGATGTTTAAAAGCAAGTCTCAACAATCTCCTTGTAAATGACAACAGGCTCCAAATAGCCTAAGCATGCTGACTGTAATGCGCTCACCCTCCGTCTCAGTTCAGAGGACGGATCCAGCTGGACAATCACTGTTTTTGACGTTCGGGTGCGGCTAGGAGGCTCCGGACATCTCCGACCTCCAACGTGCAAAGAGCCGCTGCAGTCCCAAGAAATCTCGCTGGTAAAATTACCACTGGTGTCCGGCACTTACACAGTGATAAACGGGGATATCCACGATGAATGGTGCTGTCATCAATGTTTCTCTCTAAAAATATGTTAAACAATAGTGGCCCCAGCACAGAAACCTGTGGTATTCCACTGATTACTTTAGCCCAAGTTGAAAACATCCCATTAACTATCACTCGCTGTTCCCTGTTATCAAGCCAATTACTCACCCATGTACAAGTAGTGTTTCCTATACCAAACTCCCTTAATTTAAAAATTAGCCTCCTGTGAGGCACTGTGTTGAAAGCTTTTGCAAAATCCAGAAAGACCACAACTGCTGTGTTACCCTGGTTGAGATTGTCAATTACCTCATAGAAGATAATCAAATTAGTTTGGCGTGACCTATATCTCACAAAACCATGCTAGTTCTTATTAAAAGCATGGGAGTTCTCCAAGTAATACTGTATGTTGTCCCTTAGTATACTTTCCAATAGTTTCCCCACTATTGGTGTCAGACTAACTGGTCTATAGTTACCAGGATGAGGTTTTATACCCTTTTTAAATATTGGGACTACCTGCACTATACACCAGTCCTTTGGTACCATGCCTGATGTAAGTTAATCAGTGAACATTCGGATACTGTAGCATTGCTATTTCAGTGTTTATCTCCATCAGAACACTAGGATGAATTCATAGACAAACATAGAAACAAAGAATTTGACGGCAGATAAGAACCACTTGGCCCATCTAGTCTGCCCCTTTTTTTATCCTTTAGGTAATCTCAACCCTTTTTGAACCTTAATTCTTTGTAAGAATATTCATATGCCTATCTCAAGCATGTTTAAATTGCTCTACAGTCTTAGGCCCTCATTCCGAGTTGTTCGCTCGCTAGCTGCTTTTAGCAGCAGTGCAAACGCTAAGCCGATGCCCTCAGGGAGTGTATCTTAGCTTAGCAGCAGTGCGAACGAAAGGATCGCAGTGCTGCTACAAAAAAAATTGTGCAGCTTCAGAGTAGCTCGAGACTTACTCCAAGCTAGCGATCACTTCAGACTGTTTAGTTCCTGTTTTGATGTCACAAATACTCCCTGCATTCGGCCAGCCACGCCTCCATTTTTCCAGGCACGCCCGCGTTTGTATCTGACACGCCTGCGTTTTTACACACACTCCCCGAAAACGGTCTGTTACAGCCCAGATACAACCATTTCCTGTCAATCACACTGCGGTCAGCAGTGCGACTGAAAAGCGTCGCTAGACCTTGTGTGAAACTACGTTGGTTTTTGTGAAAGTATGACGCGCGTGCGCATTGCGCACCATACGCATGCTCAGAAATGCCAATTTTTAGCCTGTTCGCTGCGCTGCGAACAACGGCAGCTAGCGATCAACTCAGAATGAGGGCCTTAGCCTCTACCACCTCTGATGGGTGGCTATTCCACTTATCCACTACCCTTTCTGTGAAGTAATTTTTCCTTAAATTTCTTCTGAACTTGCCTCCCTCCAGTTTCAGTGTATGTCCTTGAGTTCTAATACTTCTCTTCCTTTGAAGAATGTTTCCCTCCTGAACTTTGTTAGAACCTCTGGTATATTTGAAATTTTCTATCATGTCCCCCCTTTCCCTTCTCTCCTCCAAACTATACATGTTAAGATCTTTTAGCCTTTCCGGGTACGTTTTGTGATGTAGGCCATGCACCATTTTAGTTGCCCTACTTTGTACACTCTCTAATGTATTTATATTCTTCTGGAGATATGGTCTCCAGAACTGGACACAGTATTCCAGATGAGGCCATACCACTGACCTATACAGTGGCATTATTACTTATTTTTGCCTGCTACTGACTCATCTCCCTATGCAACCAAGCATCTGACTTGCCTTTCTCATTGCTTGGTTGTATTGCTTTCCTGCCTTTAAGTCACTTGAAATAGTGACTCCTAAATCCCTTTCCTCCTCAGTAGTTTCCATTATAGTACCCTTGATACTATATTTAGCCTTTGGGTTTTTGAGACCCAAGTGCATAATTTTGCATTTGTTAGCATTAAACTATATTTGCCACTTTCTTGACCATTTTTCAAGCCTAGCTAGGTCATCAATCATTTATTTTACCCTTCCTGGTGTGTCTACCCTGTTGTATATCTTTGTATCATCTTCAAAAGTCATACTTTCCCTTCAATACCATTTGCAATGTCACCAACAAAGATACAGATCTGTCCACTTACATCTCTGCTTTTTTACCAATATGGCACAACATGCAAAACACGACTAAACTGTTTTTCATGATTAGCGAGTGGATGAATTTAAAAATTTTTGTTTGCCATAATATAATATGTATAAAGTAACATATTAAAGAAGCAAATTAATAAAAATCACAAGGCATGGTCAAATCTCTGAGTCTATGGCATGCAAAACCATGCCATACATGGCGGGATATATCAAAGATGTATGTGGACACATCTATATTAAATAGTACTGGTCCGAGTACAGATCCCGGGGGTACTCCACTGGTAACATTTTCCTACATAGATTGCACTCCATTTGCTACAACTGTCGGTTTCCTATACTGCAACCAGGTTGTTATCCATTTAACTGTTTTATAATCCACCCCCACGCTTTCAAGTTTATTTAGCAGTCTGCAATGTGGGACAGTGTCAAATGCCTTACTAAAGTCTAGATATGCTAGATCCACAGCTCCCCCTTGATCTATTATTTTCATCACAGAGTCAAAAAAGTCACTCTGTGATGAAAATAATAAGTCCACCTGGACCAGGAGATTTATTAGTCTTAATTTTTTTTAATCGCTCTTGGACTACTTCCTCAGACAGATAAGTATTAAGTAACGGGCCTTTATCATTACTATTATTATTGTTACTCACTAATCCCACCATATGGTTCTCTCTAGTAAATATGGATGAAAAAAATGTGTTCAATATTTCAGCTTTTTCTTTATCGTCAATTATCAAGAATCCCAGTTTGATTTTTAATGGTCCTATATTCTCTTTTTTTAGCATCTTACCATTTATGTACTTACAGAGTATTTTAGGGTTAGTTTTACTCTACTTAGCGATTTGCTTTTCGTTTTCTATTTTAGCTGCTCTGATTTCCTTTTTGCATTTTTTGTTACATTATTTATAGTACTGGAATGACTTCGCCTTCCTGTCTGATTTGAAAGCTTCGAATGCTCTCCTCTTTTTATCCATTTCTTCCTTTACCTTTTTGTTTAACCACATTGGTTTGAATTTGATACTCTTATTTTTACTGCCCATGGGGATGCACTTATGGGTATATGGGTATATTTGTCTAGAATCATTTTAAAAACATCCCATATTTCAGTAGTTTCCTTTCCCTGAAACAAAGTTCTCCAATCTATGTCCTTTAGTGCATGTTTCAGCATGTTAACATTTCCTTTTTTAAAGTTAAAAGTCTTAGTTGTAGCCTTAGAGTACTGCTTTTGAAAGCAAATGTCGAATGTGATCATATTGTGATCACTGTTACCCAAGGTCTCGCCTACTGTGGTATTTGTTATTATCTCCATGTTTTTAGTTAGGACTAGGTCCAGTATAGTCCCTACTCTGGTTGGTTCTTTGACTATTTGTGACAAGTAGTTATCTTTTAGCATATATAAGAACCTCTTACCCCTAGCTCTATCACATGATTCGCTGGCCCAATTTATGACTGGATAATTAAAGACATTTTGTGCTCACCTTGTGTCCCTTGTTATGATGTCATGTGATCTGCAGTTAGACAACAAAGAAAATGTTAAAATTTTAATGTAGCCAACATTAATACAAACATTAAAATTGGATAGAATTGCACTGAAAGCAGAAATGACACAAACCTGATGCACAGTCTCATGAAACACTATCCTTCCACCAGATATTTATTTGCCTTTAATAAAAAATATTCACAATCAGGCTAGGCCAAAAACCAATAGATAAAATATATAAATCTGTGTATAAATAAAGAGCATGTAACCCCTTCTATTAATTAAAAGCAACTAAAAAATAAAAATAAAGATGTTGGCTATGATATAAGCGCAATTATTTAATTTCCCCAACAATCAAAATAGCAAAATCAATTTTATATTATAAAATATGACATGTCATCTGGGTAAAGTGTGTCAACTTCTGGTGACATCAATCATCAAGATCCTACTATATAAATTATGATGTCCCAGAAGTACATATGGCTAAATGAGGACAAAATTGTAGGATTTCAACTCTGTCCTTTGTCTGACTGCTTGCTTCTCACAATCATAGTAGATAGAATTCTAAGCAGCCACAGCAGTGCAGAATTTTATACAATGTATGCCCCTAACCATGATGGGTTATTGTTATCTTAATTTAACCCACAAGCACAGCCAGGTGTGGAAACTCTTGCTTGCAATATGCTTGATGTCTCTTATTTATTGATTCTTTTGTTCACTACCTAATAATTTATTGAATGCTTTTGTGATGTCTTTGTTCCTCAAGCTGTAGATTATAGGGTTTAAAAATGGAGTGATGACTGTATACAGCACAGAAAGCGCTTTACTGATGTTCACTGGTTTGCCTTTGGTCGGTATAAGATACATAGCATTAAATGTCCCATAAAATATAGATACCACCACAAAATGGGAACTGCAGGTTGAAAAGGCTTTCTTACGTCTAACAATTGAAGTCATTTTAGCAATGGTATAAATGATATAGGAGTAGGATAAAGCAATTACTATAAAGGAACATAAAAAAAATGGAATACTTAAAATACTTGCTATCAATCGAACTGTGAAAACACTGGAGCAGGAAAGTTTAAGAACAGGGTCAAAATCACAAAAGAAATGGTCAATAATGTTTGGTCCGCAGAAGTGCAGTTGGTGTATTTGTGATGCTTGAATGAATACACAAATACAAGTAGATATCCAAGACATGATAATCAGCTTCATGCAGAATAAAGAGCTCATTATAGAGTTATAATGTAGAGGGTTACAGATGGCCAGATATCGATCATAAGACATCACTGTCAAAATAAAACACTCTAGAACTTCAGAAAGACCAAATAAATAAAATTGGGTGAAACATCCTATGAAGGATATGGTGCTTCTATCAAACAGGATAACTCGAAGTAGATTGGGGACAATATCAGTGGACAAAATAAGGTCAGATATGGAGAGTTGGGTGAGAAAGTAGTACATGGGAGAGTGGAGATTCTTGTTGTTGCACACTAACATTATAATCAGGAGGTTGCCACATATTGTTGCACAGTAAATTGCAAGAAAAGAGAAGAAGAGTAGAGCTTTAAAACTGGTAATATTATCAAATCCTATAAATATGATGGTTGTGAGATTGTTATAATACATTTGTGAAAATAAAATAGTCCTGGAAATCAGAAGTCAACTCACATCTATAAATAAGGGTTCATACCTGTACCAATTGGTCACAAAAAAACCCAATTGCTTGTGAATATTTTATAGCTGGAATATATATACGTATATTTTATCCACTGGACTCTGAGAGGAACACATCATTCTTATGCATATCATGCCTATGCTGAAAGTTGATCATCATCCACAACAGTTCAGTGATAGATATTTGTTAATTTGCCATTGGTCATACTAAAACCATTGTTGAGATATAATCCATCACATCACGATATGAAGCCATATTGCATTGCGAACTAATACACCAGATATAACCTGGTTGTATAAACAGATGGGTCCACGGTTATCTTGGCTAATTTGTCATTACAGCAGGGGATTAAGTCTGACTACCCAGTCTCAGTTAATCCTATTAATTTCTATTAGCAGTTTCTTATATTATTAAAGGGCAAGATAAATATGGACCCATCTGTACCTACTTCCATTCTGGAGTCCGTTCTGTTCCCCCTTAGCATTGGGCCCAGTGCTAAGGGGGAACAGAATGGACTCCACACAGCAGCCTGATAACACAGGCAAGGCTGCAAGCAAAGAGAGCAGCTGTGAGAGGTAATTGGTGCTTTGCATGGTGCACCTAAAAGAACTGTTCATATACTAACCATCAGTCAGATTGGTGCATGGGAAGAATTGCTTTCTACTAACACGCTTTAACATCCATGCATGTGCTTGCCATGTGTTAAGAACTGCCTAATACCTTTTGATTTGGTTGGTACACTTGCATGCTGTACCCAAAAGAACTGCGTTGGAAATATCTACAGTGGGACTCTAATTTGCATACTACAGCTGATTATTTGCCTCCAGAGAGGATAGGTGGATACCTCTGTAATAATAATCTGAAAATAGAGCTTTATTGTGGCAAATAGAGTGCTGTAATTGGCAGCTCCATAAAGTGTTCAAGTGATATTGCTTTTTTCCTATACTGTGAAACATATAATATATACTTTTTAATAATACTGCCCGGTATTTACATGTGATATTGTAATTTATTGTGTTTTATTCTTATAAAAGGTTATCAAAGTAAGAAGCGCTGTCTCATACTTTCTTTTTTTCTGCTTTCAAATTTGGGTTAATTGGAACTTAACCCCCGAGACTAGTTGCTAAATACTTCGAGGAAAGTGGCGCCAGGTGTATATTCTTTGTAAAAGAAGTGTTAATAGTTTGTTTTTTTTTATCAATAAACAAAATGCAAAGTGAATTAACAGAAGAGAAATCTACATCAAATCAATTTTTCAATATTTAAATCAAATCAACATTTGCCTTCAAAACATCATCAATTTTTCTAGGTACACTTGCACTCAGTGTTTGAAGGACCTTGTCAGGAAGGTTGTTCCAATATCTTGGAAAATTGACCACAGATATTTTGTGCATGTAGGCTTGCTCAAATCCTTCTGTCTCTTCATTTATCCCAGAAAAACTCAATGATGTTGATTATTTCACGCTTTGCATCACAAAAGCTTGTATACACAATAAGGGTAAATACTATAGATATTCTATATTCTCTGTAAGCCTGAGTGTTTGGTCTGTTTACATGCTTGTATAACATACAGTGATACAATGCAGCACTGTAGTTTTACTGTTTTAATGTTCATTAAAAGTGTTATATTGTGTTTTATTTACACTAATTAATTAATGTATCAATGACATTTTACTTTATATTTCACTAATGAAAGTCACTAATAATGTAAAATTATTTTTTGTACAATTATAGAAATGTACTTTCTCATAAATACACAAAGCAAATTAAAATAAAAGAGGAAATTATTAACTTTAAGAAATTACTTAAAATTAACATTTATATTTTAAAATTTATGCTTTTAAAAGTTTCAAAGTTATGCATTTAAAGTAAAAAAAGTCTTGCTTGTAGATAAAATGTAAAAAATATATTTTATCTAGAAATAAAATAGATTACACACTGAACGATAACAAAATATTAAGAAAAGTTATAATTAAAATTAATGTACAGTATTTGAAAAAAATAAAATAAACTAATTTGTTAAATCTAATAATATAAGATTGTTAATTCTTCAGTTATAGAACTATTGGATTAAAAAACTTAAGTGCAAATGATATGCATGGCTATAAAAGTAAGGTTTTTTATAGACTTTGTAGATAAATAGTTTCTTACTTAATGGTTAAGGCTGTTGAACATAATTTTGTTTTACCAAATGAAAAACAATGTACTTACTTGTTTGCTCTGGCAATTTAAAAAAAACAAAACCCAGATATTCTATAAGGCCTTTTGTGAAATGTCTTGCATGGTATAATGAAATGAAAAAGACTGCGGCTGTAAAACTCATTTTATAAACTGATAGGTTAAGCCCTGAAGGCATCCTTACTCTGAAGAGTCCAGTGTTAATCTCCTGAGTGATTATATCAAGTCTGTGGTGTTTATTTAGCTATAACAAAAATATTCAGAAAGAGATACTAAGAAATTGTAATTTGAAAAATAAATTCAGGAAAAATATAAATAAATTGTGGTTTAATATGTTAAATATAGACTAATGAGCCCATGGATCAAACTGTATGTGTCCTGGCTTTGGCCATAAGTTATTCTTAAATTGAAATGCTCATTGTTTTATAATCCTTTTCTTTGCATTTCTGCATTTATAAAATGAATAACATAAATAAAGCAAAAATTGATTAATATCAATGGTTTGCGATATGGATGGCAACAGCCAATGAATAGATGTATTGGATGTAAACAAAAAACTACCATTAATAAAAATTCAAGAAAAATATTTACTAGACCGCAAAGTACTTACCAAGTCTCTCTCTGAGGTAGATACAGGGTAGGAAGTAAGTCAGGTAAACATTGCACAAAGGTACATACTGTATATAAAAAAATGTATACTCTTTATGCACACATACTGTATCCAGAGCTGTACACCCACCTCTGCAATTATAGCATATGCAGCTGTTTTGATTTACGTTACCATAGTCATCATCAGTGAGTATTTATATCTACAATATTCTTACTGAAAAAAACACCTTCAGGCATATATATAGGACTTGTTTATGTCCATGTCTGCATTGGCTGCATTTGCATGAACACACCATACCTGAATATTGTCTACATCAAAACCTTACTGTACTTTCCCCTGACCCAGCTTGTCTCTCCAACCAATGCCCTTTTTTCCTCCTCTCATTTTACTTTCAAACTGCAGTACACAAGCAACTCTGAATTCGGCCCCAGTAGCAAACATCTAAGTCTGTCTTTACAAAAGTAATCAGTGTCCTAGTTACAATAAAGGACAAAGAGGAGTAAGAACACTAACTACTAGGAGCACATGTTATATTGAAACAGTCAGAGACTTACAGATTGAGCCTCCCTCATTGTTGCTGCTTTTCCGCATAAACGGAGGATTAGTCACGCCTAAGTGATAGCTCAAGTTGTTCAGTTTTGCACAGTCAGGTGCGTTAAGGCATGACTACATATGCAGCATGCAATACACATCTTCGCCACTGGGTGGCTAATGCTCGATTAATTCAGTATTGTAGAGCGAATAGCGCTGATTGATCTACAAACTCTGGCAAATGGTCAGTGACGGCTGTAATGTTACTGTATACTGTACACACAGAACAATGGTCAGACAGAGAGAGTCAATTTAAAAAAAGTGACAAATAAATCAATCAATAAAATTAGTGTATACAGACACAAGCGAATGTGTTATAGCAATGGTTCATTGATGGGTTATGTGAGCATGCAAGTCCCATAGACTAATCAATAAATAAAAATAGTGTATTCAGATGCAAATGAATGTGTTAAAGCAATGGCCCATTGACATTAGGTATACAGTACTTTATGTGAGCATCCAAGTCTTGTAACCAATACAGCAAAACCTATGGGAAGGAATCACTGCTTACATTTAACATGAGCTTGTGTCTATATCACCAGACTTCGTGGCCAAGTGGTGAAGTGTTACGCACCCCATGCTCAGAGTACTGGGTTCGAGTCCCAAAGTGCGAATGCCTTTGTTCTTTTGTTTTTTTTTCTTCTTGACACTTTATTAATTCGTTTTTTATAAAATTCATATATTTAAGGCCCTTTCATTCAATAGAATTATGCACACAGGAAAAGACCTGTTTCCATGGTTAACTGTTGGGGCATGTGACAAGCAAATCTGTAGCACAGTACTGTACTGCTTAATGTACATTCACTCTGACCCTCTCTAGTCCTTTCCCCCAACCAAAGCGACTGAAGTATCAGCCATTCATTTACATACTGTGTTTGCCTTTTTGTCTGAAAAGATTAGTTTCTCAGGGAAGGGGGGAGGGGGTGGGGGGAGGTGGTGAGTTCAGAGACACTGTCAAAAATATTCATTCTCTGTCGGGACCCCAAAAAAAGAAACCAATAAATCAATAAATAAAAATAGTGTATACAGATGCAGACAAACATGTGAAAGCAATGATGCATTGACGTTAGGTTTATGTGAGCTATTAAATTAAATTAAAATGGTCTTAAAGCTTAATATCTCCAATTCTGGGGGTCCAATCAGCTCAGAATTGGGTTGCCATGGAAGGGGAGATGATTAGCTACCAAAGGATGCCAACCCTAAGTTTCTATGTCCCACACAAGGATAACAGCAAGCGTCATAACCCATTGTGGGTCTGAATTAATGGACCCATTATAGTCTATGGGAAAATTGGTCCAATTTGCACCCCAATATCACGGGTTCTGGGTGTTTCAGAGACTCGAGACTGGTACCATACGAAAGAGGAGACTCTTGGCTTTTTCAGCACACTGGCCACTAGTTTATATGACACCGCAAATGGAAACGACAAGTATCCGTAAGTTGGGTCCCCTCCAGTTGTCCGCCCAGCTTGCACGGGGTGCAGGGATTCTGGCTAGATAGAAAATACTGTACAGAGATGCTAAGCATGGTGTTTTGGCATACAGGAATTTAAGGAGGAGCTTTTATCTCTCCCCATTATACTTATAAAGATATAGAGACTCAGTCATATACAGGTATACAAATGTCATATTTCAAATTAAACATTACATGCTCTTCATACTTCCTAGTCACATAGTGTTGTGACTAAGATGCATTTTTGGCAAAGAAAAAGCAAAAAATATGCCAATGCTTGAAGATTCTCACGTGACTTGGCATGCCAAGAGGGGCTGTTTGGAGTGGCTGCAGCAGTGATGTATGAGGACATATTGTCTTCTCTGATCATACACTTAGATAAAGGGAATATACTGTATGAGGACTTTTGGAATGTAGTTGGCACGGTCAAGCAAGAGACATATAGTGTACTGTACCTGTTTTCTGATGTTACAATATAAACTGCTGATATTTATTTATTATTATTTATTTATTACCAGTTATTTATATAGCGCACACATATTCCGCAGCGCTTTACAGAGAATATTTGGCCATTCATATCAGTCCCTGCCCCAGTGGAGCTTACAATCTATATTCCCTACCACATGTACACGCACACATTCACGCTAGGGTTAATTTTGTTGAGAGACAATTTACCTACCAGTATATTTTTGGATTGTGGGAGGAAACAGGAGTACCCGGAGGAAACCCACGCAAGTACGGGGAGAATATACAAACTCCACACAGTTAGGGCCATGGTGGGAATCGAACCCATGACCTCAGTGCTGTGAGGCAGTAATGCTAACCATTACACCATCCGTACTGCCCCCGTACTGATATGGATTGTATAACATCAAAAGAGCCAATTGATGAATGATTGGAGGATACTATTACTTGTGCCAACCACTGAAAATTATGAACTGTTACTTTTAATAACACATTATAAATATAACTATTTTGAATATGGAATTGATCCAAAATGTTATGAGTTGACTGTTCAAGGGCTGATTTACTCAGACTGGTTTTTAAAATTGAAACTGATGCATACAGTACCTATGCTTTGTCGATGATATATCTGTGGATAAATAAATATTCATTTGAAACATCTTCATTGGTCACAGATTAATCAGATTTATTTGTAGTTATATGGCAGTTACTGAAGCGGAGTCAAACTATATTCTTCACAACAACAATAGCTTGCACTTACTTAAGCCTGTCTGATTTACCTAGAGATTGGATTATCTTGAAACTTTGTATATGACATAATGGAGGCAGCTGTGGTTATAGTAAATATATATAGTAAAATATATAGTAAAAATATATTTAAAATAAATATATATATATATATATTTATTTTGTAAGAACTTAAGTGAATTAGGAATGTGTGATTCCTGAGAGAAGAAGAGCAGTCTATTTACAAGGACATGCACTGTAAATGGAGGGAAGTAGGTTTAGGGGAAATTTAAGGAAAAATTACTTAATGGAAAGGGTAGTGTATGAGTGGAATAGTCTGCCACCAGAAGTGGTCGAGGCAAAGTAAGTAGAGCAATTTAAACAAGCTTGGGATAGGTGCATGAATATCTTTACAAATAACTAAGGATTAAATATTGTTGAGGTTACCTAAAGGCTAAAAAAGGAGCAGACTAGATGGGACAAGTGGTTCTTATATGCCATTAAATTCTAAATTTCTCTGTTTCAGTTTCACCAGAGAGCAAATTCATGAAATATTTCAAATACATTGAGTGCAAAAATGTTTTAATCCCCTCTCTCTTCTCTCACTGTCAGTTCACAGAGAGTTTTGTCTGGAGCACACTCCTTGTCACCAGTGCTACTACCATGTGGTGCTATACAAGGTTCTATACTATCCCCCATGATTTTTGCAGTATACAGTACATGTCACCACTTGGTGAAATAATTGGATGTCATGGCCTGGTTTAAAACAGCTAAACAGACTCAAGACTTTACTGTTTATTCAAAAATGTCCTTAATGACCCTATTGTATCTCCATGTTCTCTGTATTATTGGAAAATCTTTTCTCTACATAATAGTTTCTGTACTGTATTATCTGTTAATTACCTTGAGCCCTACTGGAGAAAGAGTGCTATATAAAATTATTATTATTATTATTATTATTATTATTACTATTATCATCATTACTACTACTCCTACTACTACTACAACTGCTGCTACTACTACTACTACTACTACTACTAATAATAATAATAATAATAGTAATAATAATAATAATTCTATTTTCTGTCTTTCATGTGACAAACAGAGAGGACCAACATTGCTGCTGTGTACAACTACTGACAAACATCATGCTTTTTCCACAATGTGTGAGTAAAGGAATTGCCAATGATAGCAACAGCAAAGATCAACTGAACCAAACACTCTCAGGGGAACATAAGTGCACAAATGCAGTTGGAAGCCAGTTAGACACCAGCTCAGTACTTGAGAATCATCTGGCATTGGATATTAGTACAAATACCTATCAGATTTTGGAAACGTCTAAGAGTTCCAGGCAGGATTCTGCCTTGGATATGTATTTAAAAACTACTCTTAAACAAGTGGATGCTGCATGTGACAAAGATGCAACTGATATAGTTCTTACAAGCTGAACACCAAGCAGCCAAAAAAAGAGAGGCTACAGAACTCCCAAGTTGAACAGGAGGTATTAGCTGCAGAATGAGAGGCTGAACACATGTACCAGCAAGAGATTACTAAAATCCACAGCCAGTCTACAGCCAGCGACATCACACAAACATCAGCAGACCCTATCCAGAGCATTAACATGTCCTGGAGCAAGATGGGATATTCATCCCAAGGGATGATAAAAATTAGATTCAGTGAGCACGTTATTTAACCCATGAACTAAGAGGCAAAGCACTGGAGGGCTTTGTAGACCTTCGATCTGTAATGCCTGGAAATTTTGCAGCTATCAAGAAGGCTTTGCTGCGGCATGTTAATATCACCCCTGAGGCTCACAATTAAATAAATTCAAAAAGCTGTAGCACAGCATCTCTGATGCTGTTTATGGACTTGTAGCACAATTGTCCACTGGTTTCCTTCAGTAAATTGAGGGGTTGAAAGTTACAGACTATAATGGGCTGAGATATCTAATTATTCAAGAGCATATTCTCTCATTCTGCCCACCTGATGACCCTGAATCATCCCAGGAGGCAGCCAGCAGATAAGTGGTCTAGAGGATTATCCTCATTTTCTCTTGAGTCTGCAGCTGCCGTTTCTTCACCTTTTGGCAGTGTGGCAGAAAAATCAGTTTTGGGAGATGTCTACAGATGTCATAATTTCCAAAAAGTGGAGAACATCAGTGTAGGAATAAACCTGCATCCTCTCCTGTGGAGGCACCTAATGGCAGGCCTTCTTTAGCTGTAATTTGTGTTGAAAGACAACAAGAGTGCCCCAAGTAAAACCTGCAATACAGTAAGTAACTGTTGGTGACCAGATATGAGGCACGGGTGCTACTGTTGTGCACTTAGCGCCAGTGGATCCTGAGCAACTTATGCAAGGAAACTTTGACTGGGGATCAGGGAGAGGTGTCCCCACTTGACCATATCCCCTCCCGCCTCCTCTGCTACCTCTTTTCTTCTGCCTGTTCCCATCTTGTCCACCATATCAGTCTCTACCTCTTATCAGGCACTGTCCCTCTGCCTTCAACCATGCACTCGTCTCCCCTCTTCTTAGAAAACCTATCATCTCTCTCCTCCCTTTTGCTTCCAAACACCTTGTGTAATGTCTACAATCGCCTTACTGCCTTTCTTTCCTCCCACTCACTGCTTGATCCTTTCCAGTCTGGCTTCCACTCCACTGAAACTGCCCTCACAAAAGTCTGCAATGACCGCAAAATCTATAAGCCACTACTCTCCTTACTCTTTTTGACCTCTCTGCTGCTTTTGACACTGTGGACCACCATCTCCTTCTGCAAAACCTTCACTTGCTTTGTCTGTGTGATACTGCCCTCTTCTGTCTGTCCTCATACCTCTCTAAGCATTCCTTCTATGACTCCTCTCATGACTTCAACTCCTTCCTCACTACCACTAACAGTAGGTGTCCCCCGAGGTTCTGTTCTTGGTCCTCTCATTTTTTCTCTTTATACAGTATGTCCTCTTTAGGTGAACTCTTTAGCTCTTTTAACTTCCAATATCATCGCCATGCTGATGATACTCAAATCTACCTTTCCTTTCCTGACCTCTCCCCTGCTCTGCTCACTCTTATCTCCAACTGTCTTTCTGCTATCTCTTCTTGGATGTTCCAGCGCTTTCTTAAACTTAACATGTCTAAGACTGAGTTTATCATCTACCCACCCTCCTGCACAACCTCACCTCCTACAGTGTCATTATTTACTATCTCCTTTAGCCTGCAAGTGTGCTGTCCTTGACTCATCCCTCTTGTTCAAACCACATATTGAGCAACTCTCACAAACCTGCCATTTTCATCTCAAAAATATTGCCAGGAACAGATACTTTCTCACTCAGAATGCTACTAAGACCATTATCCACTCACTGGTCATTTTCAGACTTGACTACTGTAATCTCCTCCTAACTGGCCTCTCTGGAAAATGCCTCTCTACACTCCAATCTATCCTCAATGCTGCAGCTCTGCTCATCTTCCTCACCAAATGCGTTACATCCACCTTCCCTTTCCTGCAAGTACTTCACTGGCTTCCCTTCCCTTTCAGAATCCAATTCAAACTTCTCAAACTCATAAAGCCCTCACCACTCCTCTCCCATTTACATCTCTGACCTTATCTCCTTTTACATTCCCACCCATCCCCTTCAATCTGCTAATGCATACCGTCTCTCTTGCCAACGAAGTACTTCGGCCCACTCCTATCTCCAAGATTTATCATGTGCTGCTCCCTTTCTATAAAATTCCCTACTATCTCCCCATCAGACTCTCCACCTCTCTACAAAACTTCAAACATGCTCTCAAGACCCGCTTATTCACCAAACCCAGCCTAATCTCATCCTTACCCTCTGTTCCACGCTCACTTTCTATCCCATTTGTTTCCCCCCTATCTATCTGCCCCTCCTCTTTGGAATATATGCACTCACGAACAGGTCCCTCAACCCTTGTGTGCTTATTCTTCTCTTCTTAAACCATCCTCAAGAGCACCTAATCCCATGGTTTTCTGCCACCTTTATACTTATGTGTTTACTTACCCTGTACTTGTCCTATATTGTCTTCGACTGTAAGTCACTATTGTCCTGTTTTGAATTTTCATTTATATACTCTGTATTTGGGCACTGCAGATCCTTTCTGGCACCATTTAAATAAAAGATAATAATAATAATGGGCAGCACAGTGCGATCACATCCCATCATGATATGATCACATTGGGATTGACAGCAGCGGCCATCGGGGGGGGGGGGGGGAAGGGGCGGTGACAGAGTGATGACGGATTGATGTGTGGTGATGTCATATGCAAGTTTCCTCCTATTTTATTTGGCTACGGTTGTGAGATGCTCCGCACCTGAGCACCTTTAACCCTTTTTTATTAGACCATTTCCTGCATTGACCACTGGTATCTTATATTTTGTTCCAAATTGTAACCTTGGCCTAACATGAGTCTCAGGTGGTGGAAGGATAGTTAAAAAGCATCTAAAATTTATTTCACTTAATCTTTAAAATGGGGGATCTAGGTTAATTTACAATTTCCATTCCAAAACAATGGGGCTAATTCAGACCTGATTGCTGCTGTGCGTTTTCGCACAGCGGGCAATCAGGCCTGAACTGCACATGCGCAAGTGCCGCAGTGTTCCGGCATATGCCAGAGATGCAATCGCCATCTCTGCCCAGCGATCACCTCTGCCTGATTGACAGTGGTGTGTGCCGCAGTTTTGGGGGTGCGGTATGGGCAACGCAGGCATGCCCAGGCCACAGGAGGGGGGGGGGTGGCAGCTGCATGATATCACATGTGGCTGCTGTTACCCGGAGAGTGACGGGTAGCTCCCTGCCAGTTCACAGGAGCTGTGCTGGTAGGGAGCTACTCTTCTGGTACAAAAGCATAGCCATTGTACAATGCTTTTGTACCTGTGTGGTGGGGGGGGGGGGGCAGACATGCGGGGTGGACTAGCCCTGTGCTGGGTGTCCCCCCATATGTCAGTGTGGTTGATTGTAGCCATGTGCTACAATCAAGTCTGAATTAGCCCCAATGTGTGCACATGATATTCGTCCCTGTCATCAGTGCTCGAAGTGGAACTGTATAGTGTTCACTCTAGCACCTTATACCTAATCAGTGATGGGGGGATATTTTAATTTTGAAGGGGAATATTTTAGACTTTATAAATAACTACAACTATGATAGTTGTAGAAGTACATCACATATTGAATTTTGCCATTAAAAATTTAAATATACCCCCATCACTGATTAGGTGCAAGGTGCTTTAGTGAAACCTAGTGGTATATGGCAGTAGGGCATACTACTGCTTCATTTCTGCCGCAGAGCAAAGCTTCTACACTGCAGACCTTTTTCATTCATTAGCCTTTTGTAACGGGAAGGCATCCTCCCTCCTCCTTCTCTATATTCTCTCTCATCTCATGCTGCACATGCTGCACACACTGATGATGGCGATCTGCAGCACACAACTGGATCAGGATTTGAAGACTTTCTTCATCAGCTACCTGACGGATAGCCCAGTAAAATGCACATCCCATGGGGAAAAGGCCAGGATCCTGGGCCTGGTGTCTATTAGTCAGTGCAGTGACAGACTGGGACAAACCCTTCCCCCCCCTCCATATGTTCTGCATCTGCTATCACATATACTGCTAGTTCTCCAATTTAAAAAATCTTCAATCTTTCTGCACATGTTACATATGCCCCACCTGCAGTGCAACACAGTTTTGCCATTAGTTTGCTTTTTTGGTTTGCTAACAAAACAGAATAACCCCCAATATACGGCAAGATGGTACCTATGCTGACATCCAATGGGGGGGGGGAGGGGGGGAGGTCCACAAACAAACAAACAGTCCTAAAGGGAAGAGCCATGGTCTATAAATCACAAGGTAAACATTGACAAAGCTGGTCATCTGATCACAGTATGTCAGCTGCTGGTGAAATCAATAGTCAGGCAATGCTATCTCAATTATGTGTATGCCATTTAAGAAGTGTAGCTAAACGAGGATAAAAGCGTAGGACTTCATCTCTGTATGTCTGACTTCTTCCTTTTCACATGGTACAGTAGATAGAATTATAAGCAACCATGACAATGTAGACTTTTATACATTTTATAACCATGATGTGATATTGCTATCTTAATTTAACCCAGAAGCACAATCATGTGTGGAAACCCATACTTTCAATATGCTTGGTATCCCTTATGGATTGGTATGCATGACCAGCGGACATGTTACTAGCAGTCACAATACTAACCCCAGCATCCTGATAGTCATGACCCTGACAGGGGAAAGGTAAGTATTCTAACTCCCCCTACCACCTAAACCATAACCTTCCCTTACTGCAGTCTAACCCTAACCTCGCCCTTAGTGCATAAACCTAACACCCCATTCCGCAGCCTAACCCAAACCATCCCCCCTTAGTGCCTAAACCTAGCATCCCTCTCTGCAACCTAACAGCCTAAACCTATACCCCCCACTACAGCCTAAACCTAACGCCCCTGGGCGGCGCCTAGTCCTACCCCCCCTTAGCCAAACCCTAACCCTCCTGGCTATACTTACCTTCATGATTCGGGCTGTTGGGATTCTGGCATCAGGATGTTGACCTGTTTGTGATTTCAGTGTCGGCCTTCTGGTGGGTGTCGGGATTCCGGTGTCAGTATTCCGACTTCCAGAATCCTTACAGCCAGTATCTTGATTATATGCCATCCCTTATTTACTGATTGTTTGTTCACTATCTACTAGAGATGAGCATGCTCAGTTCTCTGAGAACCGAGCCCACCCTAACTTCTGGAATCTGTGGGAATCCGAGCACCAACTTGGGTTATACTGCCTTGCTTAGATTTAAAATCATGGCAAAACATCATCATCCCAGTGTAGGATTCTCTTGGTTGTGGATTCCATAAAAGTACCTGCAGCTGTGATTCAGTGCCATTTCACAAAAGACTGTACTGAACTGACACCACGCTATGTCCATCTGCTGTGCTGATCCATGCTGTGTCCCTCTCTGGTATTGGCTGCTCTGTGGACTCCATGCTGTTTCCATCTCTATTAGTGGCTGCTTTGCCAACTCCATGCTATGTCCATCTCTAGTAGTGGCTGCTTTGCTGACTCCTTGCTGTGTCGATCTCCAGAGGCTGCTGTGCTAACTCTGCACTGTGTCCATCTCCAGTGGCTAAGCTGACTTGACCCAGTGCTTGAGTGGACCTGACCTATCTGTCCATTAAGTCCATCCACTACAGTACTGAACTGACCAATCTATCCACTCTAGTCCCCTTAGGCTCCTTAATGTTAATATTGGCTGAGCTACATTATAGTACAAGCAGTTAGCAAGTTATTGTTTAGTATTTTTTATAGGGCAGGAATTTAGTTACATCTATTTTCTAAGTGGGTCATGCAGGATGTACCCCACAGCGTTCACATAAATATAAGAGTTGTGACTATGCAGTGTCAGTTGTCATTTATAAAAAAAAAAGGTTTTAAAAGTTAAAAAATTATATTTTTTGGTTCAACCTGTGTGTGCTGTACTCCACTGCGCCTTTGTTGACATAATAAATGTAAGCTGTTTGAGTTGTCATTTAAAAAAAAAATAACTAATTTGTTTTATACAAGCTGTGTGCACTGTACCCTGCTGTGCCTTTAATGACCTAATAAACATACAGATGTGTACTCCTTAAATGTTAATAAGCCCTTCTAGTCATGCCGCCATGTGACTCAGTAGGGCCGAGCATCTTTACGTTCAATTTTTTCCATTAAAATGCATCTTATTTGAAAAACAATGTGCATTTTTGTGTGCATTCATACACCTGGTGAACAAGCCAATCCTCGTCGAAACGCGTCCAATTTGGAAGCTCAGGTCCTGTGCATGGGACCAAGACTTAATGCACACAAGTCTCTGATAAGTATACATTTATCTAACTTATATATCTTTACTTACTTGTTTGATTATTTGACATATTGTATCACATTTTCATTAGAAGGGTTTATCTTACTCCTCTAGCAAGAATACCACACTCTTAATTACATAGCAGCTACGAGTGTTGCTACTGTCTATGGACTGTTTTCTGCTCTGTGACAGTGACATCAAGTCAGTACTATTAAGTTAGTATTTTCAAGGACCTCAAATACCTAAGATGCTGCTTTATAATTCCCATGCTAGACAGATTATATGATCGAACATTTAGATATCTAACTTTTCATAGTTTCCGGGGGGACTCTCACTGTGTGGAGGCCTCGATACACCACCTGCACTGGATTACCAACAGGAGATGTGGACTGGTCATAGGCTCAAATGTAGATCCCCTATACTGCACCTAATTTAATAGGGAGGGGCCTTAGACTGCACACCTATAGCTGCCAGTAATGTGAGGTGCTACCTACTGAGACTTGTAGTTCTACAGAAGAAAAGGGGGGTTGTTGTAGGTGCACTGTCTCTAGCATTACTGATATCATACAGCTTAGCATATAATAAATAGTGGAGTTTAGTTATGTATTGATCAATGCATGAAGCTGCAGCCCCGCGGCAAGGGACTCCACTCTGCTGCAGTACCTAACACTATAGGGGTTCAAACCTAGGGCACAGGACCCCCCAAAAAACCACAGCCAAGCAACCCCAGGGCATCGTAGGAAATAATTATGTGTAGTGAGAATGATGAAGGGATAGGTGAGAAAAAAAGGTGTTATGGGGTGAATTAATATAAGTGAAAAAAATGTGTAACATGTATAATAAACAAACGGTGAAAGTGCCAAATGAAATTTAATTTGGCACTTTCACCTTTTGTTTATTATACGCGGGGCTGCAGCTTCATGCATCGATCAATACATAACTAAACTCCACTATTTATTATATGCTAAGCTGTATGATATCAGTAATGCTAGAGACAGTGCACCTACAACAACCCCCCTTTTCTTCTGCACCTAATTTAACTCATATCTGACCCGACTCTCTATAATCTAACCCATTCGTTCACTTTTCTTAGCAACACAAGAGAGGGCAGGAGAAGCAAAGTAAGGGTTAACTGAGTCTATTTCACCTATTGATTTAACTTGGGAACTCCACTAATGTAATGAGGTCCACCTAACTGGACAACACACAATGGTACACATATACACTCCCCTAGGCAAACCAGATTTACTGAATCATAGATAGTTTAGCTATCTTGGATACCTCATTTGTGTAAGCTATTTATCATAAATTATTAATCCTCTAATAAATATTGAATTTAATGAATGAGAGCTTTTGTGTGCTACTGGATAGCTCATACTGCATGTGTCATTTATTTTACTACTATTGAGTACTAAGTTTAGCTATCCCAAACAACTTTGTTAATATTTTCACCTTTTTAAGATTTATGTAAATTTATTTGCTTCACTATGTTTATTGCACAAAACCAATAAATACAGCCATGCAAATAGAGTGATTAACATCAGCATTGATAATCACCAACTTGATTGTCTGATAAACATCTTATATTATCACACTTGTATTATAAGCATTGTAATTGTGTCCAACTGTATTACTGTGAAATTGCAATGTAATCCTATGTACCTACATACAGTACCTAGGGCCTAATTCAGATTTTGATTTGATCGCAGCAGCAAATTTGTTAACTAATGGGCAAAACCATGTTACACAGCAAGGGGGGGGGGCTGATTTAACGTGCGGAGAGAGTTAGATTTAGGCGTGGTGTGTTCAAACTCAAATCTAAATTGCAGTGTAAAAGTTAAGCAGACAGTATTTAACATGCACAGAAACAAAATAACCCACCCAAATCTAACTCTCTCTGCACATGTTACATCTGCCCCCCCCCCTGCAGTGCACATGGTTTATCCAATTAGCTAACAAATTTGCTGCTGTGAGCAGGTCTGAATTAGGCCCCTAGTGATATATTGCACTTTTCTGCCTATATATATATATATATATATATATATATATATATATAGTATGACTTTTTAATGCCTATTCAGAGTACCACTATTCTGATGTATGGAAGCAATATCTGTTTTTAATGTATATCAATAAACTTTAAAATTTATTACAATTATGTTTTAAAAGAGTATCCCAACTATGGGGTATATTTACTAAGATTCGTGTTTTAGCCGTTTTAAGGGTGTTTTATCTCGAATGGTATCGGGTGCATTTTACTGCAACTTTTTGAATCCTGATACGGTCATTCACTAAGCAGCCGACTTTTCCAAATTCGTATTTTCCGATGTCAATGTGATTCGTAATGTCAGGCAGTGTTTTACGGGAGTGATGAGTAAAACACTGCCTGACAAAACACAAGGAATCCCGGCCGGATCTGTGAGATCCGTGCAGGGCTTCATTGTGTACCTTAAAAAGGTGTTTAAAGTGTTTAAAAATCTGACAAAAATTGTGTGGGGTCCCCCCTCCTAAGCATAACCAGCCTCGGGCTCTTTGAGCCGGTCCTGGTTGTAAAAATACGGGGAAAAATTTGACAGGGGATCCCCCATGTTTAGACAACCAGCACCGGGCTCTGCGCCAGGTCCTGGTGCCAAAAATACGGTGGACAAAAAGCATAGGGGTACCCCGTATTTTTACCACCAGCACCGGGCTCCACTAGTCAGAGAGATAATGCCACAGCGGAAGACACTTTTATCTTGGTCCCTGCAGCCCTGGCATTAAATCACTAACTAGTCATCCCTGGCCAGGGTACCTTGGAGGAGTGGGAACCCCTTAAATCAAGGGGTCCCCCCCTCCAGCCACCCAAGGGCCAGGGGTGAAGCCCGAGGCTGTGCCCCCCATCCAAGGGCGGTGGATGGGGGGCTGATAGCCAAGTGTAAAAATAAGAATATTGTTTTTTGTAGCAGTACTACAAGTCCCAGCAAGCCTCCCTGCAAGCTGGTACTTGGAGAACCACAAGTACCAGCATGCGGTGGAAAACCGGGCCCGCTGGTACCTGTAGTACTACTAAAAAAAAAAAAAAAAAAAAAACAGGACACACACACCGTGACAGTAAAACTTTATTACATACATGCACACCTACATACATACATACTTACCTATGTTCACACGAGGCTCGGTCCACTTCTCCATGTAGACTCCACGGGGTACCTGTGAAAATAATTATACTCACATAATCCAGGGTAGCTTCTGTCCTCTTTGCAGGGCCGTAACTACGTGTGCGCCAAGTGAGCTTGGCACACAGTGCAGTTGCCCTGAGGGCGCACGGCCAGGGGCATGTAATGAGTCAAATTGACTCATTACATGCCTCTGAAGTCTGCGCAGTGCACCGCCGCCGCGCTGTGGAGTAGAGCTACAGCGCCGGGCAGGTGAGAAGGAGGAGGAGGGAGGGGGACTGGAGCCGCAGCAGCGCTATTTCATTGGTAGTAAGCGCCGCTGCAGCATCCCCCTCTCCTTCCGTATTGGCTGCCCGGCGCTGCTGTGGATGCTGGGATGCGGTTCCTCCATCCCAGCATCCACAGCTGCACCGGGCAGCCAATACGGAAGGAGAGGGGGATGCTGCAGCGGCGCTTACTACCAATGAAATAGCGCTGCTGCGGCTCCAGTCCCCCTCCCTCCTTCGCTTTCTCACCTGCCTGCACCGAGGGAGCTGCACGAGGAGCCTGTCAGCGGGGAGATGGTAAGTATGTATCTCTCTTTCTCTCTCTCTCTGTCTCTCTCTCTTTCTCTCAGGGGGACACCATCTGCTATAATGTTTAAAAAGGGGGACTGGCTGCCGCAATGTGTAAAAAGGGGGCCTGGCTGCCGCAATGTGTAAAAAGGGGGCCTGGCTGCCGCAATGTGTAAAAAGGGGGCCTGGCTGCCGCAATGTGTAAAAAGGGGGCCTGGCTGCCGCAATGTGTAAAAAGGGGGACTGGCTGCCGTAATGTGTAAAAAGGGGGACTGGCTGCCGCAATGTGTATAAAGGGGGACACCGTCTGCCGTAATGTGTAAAAACGGGGACGCTGTTTGTTGTAATGTGTAAAAAGGGGACGCTGTTTGCCGCAATGTGTAAAAAGGGGACGCTGTCTGCTGTAATGTGTAAAAAGGGGGCCTGGCAGCCGCAATGTGTAAAAAGGGGGACTGGCTGCCGCAATGTATAAAAGGGGCTCCAGTGGCAAACGCAGGATTTGCATGGGGGGGTTTCCAGAACTGGGCGGAGCCAATCACGGGGGGTGGGGACTGAGGTGACCCAGTATATGCTGGGTCCGTAAAACTAGTGTGTGTGTGTGTGTGTTTATATGTATGTATGTATGTATATACATGTGTATATATGTAGGCACATGGATATATATGTACTATAATTAAAATAAAGTAAACTTTTATTGCACTTGCAAGTGCCACCAGGAAGACAGCAGGCTGCAGAGGACGCTAGACAGTCATTAATAATACTCATGCAGCTAAAAGTAAAAAAAAAAAAAAAAAAAAAAATTTTTTTTTTTAGTGGAGGGGGGTTTCTGGGTACTCGGAAACCCCCCCTGGGTGCGCCACTGGGCTCTACCTGGTGTAGTGGCGCTACTGTGCAGCGTAATTTGAATAATGTAGACTACTGTGCACTGTAGTATGAATTGCTATTATTTTGTGGCCACGCCCCTTCCCCATGAAGCCACGCCCCTATATATTTTTTGCGCGCCTACGCCGCGCACTGCCCCTATCTTACATGGGGGGGCGCCAATGACGTTTCTTGCACACAGCGCTAGAATGCCTAGTTACGGCACTGCCTCTTTGTAATCCACGTACTTGGCAAAAAAACAAACCGAAAAAGCCAAACCACGCACTGAAAGGCTGGGACCCCCCCTGACTCCTGTCAAAGAGGGTCCCTTCAGCCAATCAGGGAGCGCCACATCGTGGCACTCTTCTGTTTGGCTGTGCGCTCCTGTAGTGTCAGTGAGGCTGCGCACTGAAGATACAATGTAGCGCATAGGCGCTCCAGTGTATCCAATGGTGGGAACTTTGCGGTCAGCAGTTGACCACGAATAACCTCAACCGCTGACCGCAAAGTTCCCACCATTGGATACAATGGAACGCCTATGCACTACATTGTATCTTCAGTGCCCAGCCTGACTGACAGCACAGGAGCGCACAGCCAATCAGGAGAGTGCCACGACATGGCGCTCCCTGATTGGCTGAAGGGACCCTCTATGACAGGAGTCACTGTCCCACCAGTCGTGGAAAGAGGTCCCATGTGTAAACATGGGACCCCTTTCAGTGCGTCGTTTGGCTTTTTCGGTTTGTTTTTTTGCCATGTACGTGGATTACAAGAGGACAGAAGCTACCCTGGATTATGTGAGTATAATTATATTAAAAGGTACCCCGTGGATTCATCATGGAGAAGTGGGCCGCAGGGACCAAGATTAAAGTGTCCCCTGGCTGTGGCATTATCTCTCTGACTAGTGGAGCCCGGTGCTGGTGTTAAAAATACGGGGGACCCCTATGCTTTTTGTCCCCCATATTTATAGCACCAGGACCAGGCGCAGAGCCCGGTGCTGGTTGTTCAAATATGGGGGAACCCCTGTCAAATTTTTCCTCGTATTTTTACAACCTGGACCGGCTCAAAGAGCCCGAGGCTGGTTGTGCTTAGGAGGGGGGAACCCACGCAATATTTTTTCTGTTTTTACATTAAACAGACCCTTTCCCATAGATAACCGTGCACAGATCTCACTGATCCGTGCATGATTATCCAAACTCACCTGGAAAAAGCAGGTCTATTTTTTTGCTGCTTTTTTTAACGAATCGCCAAAAAATACACCCGCACTTGAGCACTCAGAGACTAACACCCAAATACGAATGAATAGTGAATACCCGTGTTGTATGAAATAACAGCCGCATTTGACCGATGGTCTATTCAGTCGTATTTTTGGACTTTGCCGTTAAAACCATTACGAATAGCCAAAACACTGCCGACATTTGTGCTTAGTGAATTCCCGTGTTGGGACTTAGAAAAAAAAACACAAATCGGACAAACTCGGATTATTAGTAAATATTGGCCCATGAGTCTTCTTTCTTCTCCTCTAACGAATCCTCTCTGCCACTGCAGTGCCATTCTGTTTCCAAAGTGTGCCATGTTTGAAGTTGAACTGCTACATGTTTGTGCTGCCCACTGCTGCTACTTATCTTAGTCAGGCAGCTAGCTCGGTGCAAACTTTTGGACTAAACTGGATGAAAACAATATTTTGAGCTTTGAGGGAGTTACATTTAACAGGAAATGAGTAGAAATGAATGTTATTGAGGTTAATTATATCATAGGACAAAAAAGTCCAAATGATGTGATTTAGCTGTGTTTATCAATGTTAATACAGATACAAAACTAAAACACAGGGGTAGTGCACATCTGTAATTATACAATTATTGAATGCTTTCATGATGTCTTTGTTCCTCAAGCTGTAGATTATAGGGTTTAAAAATGGAGTGATGACTGTATACAGCACAGAAAGTGCTTTACTGATGTTCACTGGGTTTCCTTTGCTTGGCATAAGATACACAGCATTAAGTGTCCCATAATATATAGATACCACCACAAAATGGGAACTGCAGGTTGAAAAGGCTTTCTCCCGTCCAACAACGGATTTAATTTTAACAATGGTAAAAAATTATATAAGAGTAGGATAGAGCAATTACTATAAAGGAACATAAAAAATATGGAATACCGAAAATACTAGCTATCAATTGAACTGTGAAAACACTGGAGCAGGAAAGTTTAAGAACAGGATCAAAATCACAAAAGAAATGGTCTATAATGTTTGGTCCACAGAAGTTCAGCTGGCATATTTGTGATGCTTGAATTAATAGAGTAATACAAGTAAATATCCAAGACATGATAATAAGCTTCACACAGAATAAGGAGCTCATTATAGAGTTATAATGTAAAGGGTTACAGATTGCCAGATATCGATCATAAGACATCACTGTCAGAGAAAAGCTCTCTAGTACTTCAGAAAGACCAAATATATATAATTGGGTGAAACATCCTATGAAGGACATGGTGGTTCCATCAAACAGGCTGACTCAAAGAAGATTGGGGACAATATCAGTGGACAAAATGAGGTCCAATATGGAGAGTTGGGTGAGAAAGTAGTACATGGGAGAGTGGAGATTCTTGTCATAACACACCACCGTAATAATCAAGAGGTTGCCGCATATTGTTGCACAGTAAATTGCAAGGAATGAGAAAAAGACAAGAACTTTAAAATTGTTAATATTATTAAATCCCAAAAATATTATAGTCGTCAGATTGTTATAATACATTTGTGAAAATTAAAGAGTCAGAATTATAAAACTTATAAGCCTCCGTCCTGGAAGTCTGAAGTCATCTCACATCATAATGGTTACCTAATGTCTGAGAAAATCACATCTCCATGTGAGTTTACTGAAAATAAAAATAATTTTATATATATATATATATATATATATCAGCAGTCAGCAGCACTCCACTCGTATTAGAATAAAACCAATGTTAATAGCCGGTAGACTCCAGGGGTAACAAACAGCAGAGATGTTACCATCAACAATGAATCCAAGTTGGCAGCCCTCAAAGCATTTAAAAAAAAGAAGCAGACAGTGTTGTCTAATGTTTCAACATTTCAATGTTAATAGTGTAACATTTTAATCATTACAAACAAATCAGATAGAAAACCTTACTTAAATAGCTCTGTCCAACTGTGCATTGCGCCCGTCGTGTCCTGCTCAGTCCAAGATGACATCATCCGAAGTCACCGGCTGCAGCATCATGGAGATAAGTCAGAACCCCTTTGTCACAGTTAAAACATCAAAAAATAAGTACACACTGTACAAAAACCGCTGTGAAGTCAATAAAATTATTGTTGCTACATTCTGTGGAATTTGTAAACAAGGAAACAATTTGAGAAGAGTACAAATATCTCTTTTACATGTACACTAAGCAATATAGCTGACAACCACAAATGCATAGTTTACTCAGAGAATAAATTACTATTAGTCAGAACATACATGGAGTGATATTAGCAAAATTAGAAGAAGTATATAGACTGAAGAAACACAATGAGAAATGGTTATGCAAAAAAAAATAATCCTAAATGCTCATTTAACCCCCGAGGGGATAATGTATCTATAAGGAAAATCCAGCTAGACTCTGCTTTTAGGAGCATAAGTCCACAATCACCTCCCTGCTTCAGTGGGGTGATGTGGTCAATGATACGGTGTCTTAACACTGCCAGTGAATGATTGCCATTCAAGAAACGCCTAACAACCAGTTAGTCACTATGTCCAGAGGATAGTGCTGCTCTAATTGAGGATCTGTGTTGTGCCATCTACTCTTTAAAGGTACATTCCGTCTTCCCCACATAATGGAGGCCACAAAGGCAACTGAGCAAATATATCACAAACTTTGTGGAACAGGATACCCTATGGCAAATTTTATAATGTTTCCCAGAGTATGACTGACATAAACTATCCCCAACAAGCAGATGGCTGCAAGTAGTGCAGCCCAGGCATTTAAAGCAACCCAGTCGCAGTGGCTTAATAAAACTACTATTAGTGGTAATACTGGGTGATGGAAGTTGCACATTCATTTTAAAACCGTAATCACATATATATTTTACCAGTTTTATATGCTGGCATAATGTGAGTGTTTGAAAAACTACTGAGATTTTTGTCTGCTTTAACAATGGAGACAAACAATTATTATTATTATTATTATTGTTATTATTATTATTATCTTTTATTTATATGGCGCCACAAGGGTTCAGCAGTGCTCAATTACAGAGTACATGTACACATAATCAAAACAGGAAAACTGTGACTCACAGTTGAAGACAATATAGGACAAGTACAGGGTAACTAAGCATAACTACACCAGTAAATGACATAGAGATAGGTTTCAAGGTGGCCAAAAAACTGCAGGATTAGGGCAGTTAAGTATTATTAAAGTAAGTAAAGGATAAGCACATGAGGGAAGAGGGCCCTGCTCTTGAGAACTTACATTCTAAAGGGGAGGGCAGACAGACAGGGGTGACACAGATGGGGTAGACTGAGCATGGGACAGAGGGTTAGGATGAGATTTGGCTGGGTTTGGTAAAGAAGTGGGTCTTAGGAGACCGTATGAAGTTCGGTAGAGTGGTAGAAAGTCTGAGGGGGAGAGGTAAAGAATTCCAGAGAAAGGCAGCAGCTCTTGAAAAATCTTGGAGATAGGAGAGGGAGGAAGTAATCAGAAGACAGGAGAGTCGGCGTGCATTAGCAGAGCGAAGAGGATGGGTGGGAGAGTAAAGGGAGTTAAGGTCAGAGATGTAAATGGGAGAGGAGTGGGTGAGTGCTTTGTAATTGGAGGCAAAAAGTTTGAATTGGATTCTGAAAGGGAAGCCAGTAAAGGGCTTGTAAGAGATGGGAGGTGGATGTAGTGTTTTTGGTGGGGAAGATGAGCCGAGCAGCAGCATTGAGGATACATTGGAGTGGAGAGAGGTGTTTGTCAGGGAGGCCAGTTAGGTGGAGATTACAGTAGTCCAGTCTGGGAATAATCAGTGAGTGAATCTTTGTGGCATCCTGGGTGAGAAAGGTCTGATCCTGGAAATGTTTTTGAGATGAAAATGATAGGTTTGTGCGAGGTGCTGAATGTGTGGTTTGAAGGATAGGGAGGAGTCAAGGATTATGCCAAGACAGCATACTTGGGGGCTAGAGGAGATAGTCGTGCCATCAGTGGATAATAAGATTGTGGGAGGTGAGTTTGTGCGGGAGGGTGGGAAGATGATCAGCTCAGTTGTAACAACATCATTGTTACACCACTGTAACACCCCTTTACCTGGGTTTTCTGAGTAATGGTGTGTATTTAAACTCTTCCTGCTTTGCAATGCTTCTCACCTTGTACTTCTCTTATTATTAGTGCCTCTATCCAAATCTTGGCAGGTGTTTCTTAACTTGTAAAGGAGGTCAATGGCATCTTCTGATGTTCCAAATTCTCTTTCCAGAGCTGCTAGATAGTTCCATGCAGTAGCCTTAGGGTCACTCCGACGAGTAGCCTGCACAATCTCCATTGCTGGACCACGTAAACTCTCCACTATCCATTGTATCTTTGCAGTCTCAGGACAGTGCCACTCTTCCATGTACTGGATTGCAGTGTCTTTGCAAACCTCATAGGCATCTTCTCCAGCTGGAACAGGTTGGACACCTGAGAAAGGTCTCAATCTCCTATATCCACCATCATGCTGGTTTCTTCCCAGTTGCTCCACGAGTTTATTCATAGCGGTCAAAAATAATTGACTCTGCATGTCAGAGGTCCCATCTAGGCCCTGAGGTGAATCATCTTGTCTTGGAATGTCAGGAGACTGTACAATGGGGCTCCTTACCCTCTCTTCAGTAGGACTTGATTCTTGGGAAGCTCTCACCCCCTCACTCGACTTAAGAGGCAACACTACGCTCCAGGGTTTTCTTCCCTCATAGGAAAAGACAGCAGGGATCAGTCATCTCTCCAACACAGCATTGCTTTCTAGCAGCACAGCATCATGCCACCTGCCCAGTACATTTGGCCTCTGCATCCCTGTCTTATCTACAATTATCTTGGTAATCTCCTCATCTGATACTTCATGCAGTTAACCGCACAACAATGATCAATGTTCACTGCACAACAATAGTAGTTGCACAATCATTCCTGGAGATAATTATATATCGGGTGCTAAAGAAGGGAGGGGTTACAAACAAACAGAAGACAGAGAAGGGGGGCTCCCCCCCTGGTATCCCCTAAGCAAACTGACAATTACCTGTAACAATATCTGAACCTATATGGTAATAGAATTTCAGAGAAATTGGTCACATGCGTTTGCAAAGACATGTTTAGCTGCTGAGCCGCGTCAAGGCATCTCCAATATCAGCAATCCTAACACTACATAATAGCAGTGCACACATAGGGCCATGTGATTTGTCTACAGTAAGGCCTCATGATAAAGGCTCATACAAAAATGCATCCAGACAGAAGGCTAGCTTACCTGGGAGCCACCCCTAGGATCTCCCATTAGCACTACAAGCTGTTTGCTTGTACAATGGGCCAAAAAGTTTTGCTAATTCGATCAATGGTATTGCTATGTAAGTTGAACTTGTTAACCTAAATAAGCCTCTCTGTTCTGTTTTTCTTCCCTGAGGGGCATAGAGATGCTGAACATGGGATATTTAATAACTTACTGTTCAAACATTTAAGGTCAGAAAGTTGGTACCCTCTTTCAAGGAATTTCTTAATCATGGCATCCAATGCAGGTTCTAAATGAGCTTCATCACTGATGATTCAACTCAATCTTAGCATTTGTGAGTATGGGAGCACTTTGCATAAAGACACGGGGTAGTGACTCAATGCCATGAGAATATTGTTCCTATCATCTCCGGTCTTAGTAAACAGATTGATAAAATTTTTCTTCCCAACAATTTCTATATTAATGTCTAGATAATCAGCACAAACGGGGTCAATATGGTAAGTCAACTTCACTGGGGACTGTGACTCATTATGTGTATTAATCAAGGTTTCCAATGCATCACGGGACCCAGTCCACAGAAGCAAAAAGTCATCTATGTACCGTAGGTACAATATAACATTGGAGCTAATATCAGCTGAATGAAAAAACAACTCAAACTTGACTTGAAATATATAAAAATTTGCAAAAGATGGTGACACATTGCTGACTATAGAGCTACCTTGCAGCTGCAAATAGAAATGATTATTAAACATACAGTAATTACGCTGTAGAGTCAATTGCAAAAGCTGAATGAACAAATTAATATTAGGCCCTTTTGTATGCATCATTATCTGTAATTAAATATTTGACTGAATGAAAGCCCTCCAACTGTGGAATGAAGGTATATACGTTCTTAGCGTCTATTGTCACCAATAGACAATTTGAGGGAATAGATTCTATAGCCGCAAGCCAGTTCAAAAGAGCCCTGGTGTCCTTCATGCAACTTCCTTGGACTGCACACATGGCTTTAAGAATTAGTCAAAGTACATTGAGATACATTGATATAAGGATCCCCTTGCAGAAATGATAGGTCCTGCTGGAGGCACTTGACTGTCCTTGTGGATTTTGAGGAGTGAGTACAGGATAGATGTAATTGGAAACAAAGTAGTTAAAGCATCAAAGGTCAATTACGACACCATCATGTAAGTCACCGCTTTTTCTAAAATTGCTTCAAGTTCACTTTTATTATTATTATTATTATTATTATCCTTTATTTATATGGTGCCACAAGGGTTCCGCAGCACCCAATTACAGAGTACATAAACAAATAATCAAACAGGAAAACAGCAACTTACAGTTGATGACAGTATAGGACAAGTACAGGGTAAATAAACATAGTTACATCAGCAGATGACACTGGAATAAGTGTCAGGTGGCAGAAGACTGATGGAATTGGTGCAGTTGAAGATTATTAAAGTAAGAAAGGATAAGCACATGAGGGAAGAGGGCCCTGCTCGTGAGAACTTACATTCTAAAGGAGAGGGGTAGACAGACAGGGGTGACACAGTTGGGGTACATAGAGAGTGTAGAACAGAGGTTTAGGATGAGATTTGGCTGGGTTTGGTGAAGAAGTGGGTCTTGAGAGCCCATTTGAAGTTTTGTGTAGAGGTGGAGAGTCTGAGGGGGAGAGGTAGGGAATTCCAAAGAAGTGGTGCAGCACGTGAAAAATCTTGGAGGTAGGAGAGGGAGGAAGTAATCCGTAGGCAGGAGAGTCGGCGTGCATTAGCAGAGCGAAGAGGATGGGTGGAAGTGTAAAGGGAGATAAGGTCAGAGATGTAGATGGGAGAGCAGTGGGTGAGGGCTTTGTAAGCGAGTGTGAGAAGCTTGAAATGGATTCTGAAAGGGAAGGGGAGCCAGTGAAGGTCTAGTAAGAGAGGAGAGGTGGACGTAGTGCGTTTGGTGAGGAAGATGAGCCGGGCAGCAGCATTGAGGATAGATTGGAGTGGAGAGAGGTATTTGTCAGGAATGCCAGTCAGGAGCAGATTACAGTAGTCCAGTCTGGAGATGACCAGTGAGTGGATAAGAGTCTTAGTAGCATCCTGGGTCAGAAAGGGTCTGATCCTGGAAATATTTTTTAGATGAAAATGGCAGGTTTGTGAGAGGTGCTGAATGTGTGGTTTGAAGGAGAGGGAGGAGTCAAGGATTACTCCAAGACAGCGCACTTGGGGTCTAGAGGAGATAGTAGTGCCATCAATAGATAATGAGATTGTAGGAGGTGAGGTTATGCGGGAGGGAGGGAAGATGATCAGCTCGGTCTTAGACATGTTAAGTTTAAGAAAGCGCTGGGACATCCAGGAAGAGGTAGCAGAGAGACAGTTGGAGATACGAGTGAGGAGAGTAGGGGAGAGGTCTGGAGAGGAAAGATAGATTTGGGTGTCATCAGCGTAGAGATGATATTGGAAACCAAAAGAACTGATGAGCTTACCTAGTGAGGACGTATAGAGAGAGAAGAGAAGAGGACCAAGGACAGAACCTTGGGGTACCCCTACAGTTAGTGGAAGTGAGGGGGAGGTGGAGTCATGAGAGGAGACAGAGAAAGAACGGTCAGAAAGGTAGGAGGACAGCCAAGAGAGGGCAGTGTCACGTAGACCAATGGAGTGAAGAATTTGCAGTAGGAGAGGATGGTCCACAGTGTCAAAAGCAGCAGAGATATCAAGTAGAATAAGTATAGAGTAGTGTCCCTTAGATTTAGCAGCATGGAGGTCATTGCATACTTTTGTAAGGGTAGTTTCAGTGGAGTGGAGAGGACGGAAGCCAGACTGGAATGGGTCAAGCAGTGAGTGTGAGGAAAGAAAGGAAGTAAGACGGTTGTAGACAATACGCTCAAGGAGTTTGGAGGCAAAAGGGAGGAGAGAGATGGGTCGGTAGTTGGAGAGAGTGTTTGAATCAAGTGTAGGTTTTTTAAGAATAGGAGAGATGAGTGCATGCTTGAAGGCAGAGGGGACAGTGCCTGATGAGAGGGATAGATTTAGAAGGTAGGAAAGATGGGAACAAGCAGAAGGAGAGAGGTAGTGGAGGAGGCGGGAGGGGATAGGGTCAAGTGGGGAGGTGGTGAGGGAACAGGAATAAATGAGGGCCATGACTTCCTCTCCAGATGCATGGGAGAAAGATGTCAGAGTAGGTGCATGGGATGGGGAGGGTTGGTAAGGGATAGGAGAAAGCTGGTTACTGATGGACTGGTGTGATGTGATGTCCTGACGTATGGAGTCAATTTTGGATGTGAAGTAATTGGCAAAGTCAAGAGCAGAGAGTAAGGAAGGGAGACGAGGTGGAGGTGGGCAGAGGAGTGAGTTGAGAGTGGCAAAGAGGCGCCGGGGGTTTGAAGACTGGAAGGAGATGATGTTCTTGAAGTATGACTGTTTAGCAAGAGAAAGGGTAGCACTGAAGGATGAGAGCATAAGTTTGAAATGGAGGAAGTCTGCCTTAGAGCGTGATTTCCTCCAGTGTCGCTCAGCAGTACGTGAGCATTTTTGCAGATATCTGGTGCATTTGGTGTGCCAGGGTTGAGGTGTTAATTTGCGAGGGTGAATAGTGGTTGGTGGAGCAACAGAGACAAGAGCAGAAGTAAGGGATGCATTGTATGTGGAAGTGGCTTGTTCAGGGCATGAGAGAGAGAGAGAATAGGGGAGAGAAGTGAGTCAAACAGGGAGGAAAGCAATGTAGTGTCAATAGCTTCAATGTTACGCTTAGTGATGGTAGCCTTAGGAGGTAGAAATGGGGAAGTCGAGAGAGATAGGTTAAAGGAGAGCAGGTGGTGGTCAGAGAGGGGAAATGGGGAGGTTGGAAAAATCAGAAATATCACAGCGGTGAGTGAAGACCAGATCCAGTGAACTCCCATTCACATGGGAGGGTGAGGAGGTCCACTGGGAGAGACCAAGTGAAGAGGTGAGGTTAAGGAGTTTAGAGGCAGGGGATTGTGTGGGGATGTCAATAGGGATGTTGAAATCACCTAGGATAATGGAGGGAATGTCAGAAGAGAGGAAGTGAGGAAGCCAGGAAGCAAAGTTGTCGATGAATTTGGAAGCAGTGCCAGGGGGGCGGTAAATGACAGCTACTCTAAAATGGACTGGTTGGAAGAGGCGTATGGCATGGACCGCAAATGTTGAGAATGTAAGGGATGGTTCTGGTGGTATGAGTTGGTAGGAGTAACTAGAAGGTAAAAGGACCCCAACACCACCCCCATGGCGACCCCCAGGTCGGGGTGTGTGTGTGAATGTGAGGCCCCCAGCAGAGAGAGCAGCAGGAGAAGTAGTGTCAGAGGGCGTAATCCAAGTTTCAGTAATGGCTAGTAGGTGTAGGGAGTTGGAAATGAAAAGGTCATGAGTGGGAACCAGTTTGTTACAAACAGATCTGGCATTCCAGAGGGCACAGGAGAGGGGGTATGAGTTTGTGGGAGAGATGTGAATGAGATTATCAGGGTTGCTGTAGCGATGAGGTGAGATTAACTTTGAGGGCAGGGATGGTGAGAGAGTAGTGATGGTACGGGTGCCTGAGCTAGGAGGGGAAACTGCAGGAGGTAGGCAGGGAGGGAGGTCAGTGTGATGTGGATGGGGGTGTGGGGAGGTGACAGGGAAGGGAGAGAGGGAGCAGGGCTGAGTTGTGGGGTAGCAGGACCATGGGGCAGAGGTAAATGAATGTGGGGTAACAGGAAAGGAGGGGGAAGGAAACAGAGGGATGGAGGGGAGACAGAGGAGGAGGTGTAGGAGACATGGGGGGAAGGATAAAGATACATTATTAGGTAGACACTGAGTGATGTGGGGAGTATAAGAAAGCCTTGACATAGTGTTAAGTAGGTAAATAGGTTGAGGGAAAGTGGAAGTAGGAGTGGAGACTGTAAGGGAATCAGAGCAGAAGAATTGCAGAAATGCAGGTGAGAAAAGCAGTGTAGTCTCAATGGGTGTAGATTTAGTATGGAATGAGTCAAAAGCGTAGATAAAGTGGTGCAGAAATGTATTTGGGCTGTAAGAAATGAAAGGATTGTGAGAGGGTTAAGAAGCAGTGGTAATTCTGTTAGATTTTTCAAGTGTTTGTAGATGAGAAGATGAACTCACAATTGTCCCAAAGAAGATCTTTGTAATCCTGATTATGGATGGAAACCAGATTTTACTAATGTTCTTTCCTGCAAGTGGGTTGCATAGTGTTCACAGAGTGTAAATTGGAGGGTGATAAATTTGCATATGCAGTTGATATTTATAAGTAGTTCATCTGTTGTTGTTTGAGGTTTTCTTTCAGTTTTTCGTCCAGTTTAAGTCCAGGCTAAGTCCAGGCTTTGATATTAAAATTATGTATCTGCTCCCTTTGAGCCTCCTCCCTTAGAGTCCTACACCCTGGATTAATCAGCCAGGTATACTCTAATATGAACTAACATTAACATGTGTAAGGTATAGGTTCACTGATTACAACCCCACCCATTGCCCAACACCCACTGGTGGGCAATAAAGCTAAAACAAACAAATAATGATATGGGAGGAGGACATCCCAAATTCCCCAAATATCTAACAATTAAACAGGCTAAATTCTGCACAAAACAATAACTCCAGAATACCTAAGCAAACAGACACTGCAGAGTATAGTATCCTAGATCACTGTGCTGCTGCTGCTGCTGAGAGTTGGAATAATTGTTTTGAATACCTGTAGGTGAGAGAATAAGATGTTAGGAGGAGATCGCAGTCCTTTGCCTACTGTATTTCATCCAGGCTAAGTCCAGGCTTTGATATTAAAATTATATATCTGCTCCCTTTGAGCCTCCTCCCTTAGAGTCCTACACCCTGGATTAATCAGCCAGGCTTAATCAGCCAAGTATACTTATAGTGTGTAGTGGGATCGGAAGGTCATTTGACATAAGTAGAATTGTTGGCAAGTATCTTACTTTAAGTGTGTAGAGATTAGAATTTGATTACTCTAAAAATAACACCTGAAAAATTATACTGAGCAAGGGTAACACACATGGGGCAGTATTTACTAGTGATGAGCGGGTTCGGTTTCCGAGAAACCGAACCCCCCCGACCTTTACCCTTTTTACACGGGTCCGAGCCATACTCGGATTCTCCCGTATGGCTTGGCTAACCCGAGCGCGCCCGAACGTCATCATCCCGCTGTCGGATTCTCGCGAGATTCGGATTCTATATAAGCAGCCGCGCGTCGCCGCCATTTTCACACGTGCATTGAGATTGATAGGGAGAGGACGTGGCTGGCGTCCTCTCCGTTTATATAGTTATAGTTAGTTGATCTGATTGGTACTGCTTAGCTTATTGTGGGGAGGATTGGGGAGCAGCTGTTAGGAGGAGTACAGTGCAGAGTTTTGCTAGTTTTTTTTTATCCGTTCTCTGCCTAAAAAAAACGCTCCATACCATATCTGTGCTCAGCCTCAGTGTGCTGCATGATATATCTGACTGTGCTGAGTGCTCACACTGCTTAATTGTGGGGGAGACTGGGGAGCAGCTATAGCAGGAGTACAGTGCACAGTTTTGCTGACAGTGACCACCAGTATACGTTTGTCTGCCTGAAAAACACTCCTGTGGTGTCTTTTTTTCTTCATACTATAAGTATAAACGCAGTCTGCTGACAGTGTCCACCAGGTCCATTATACTGTATATAGCAGTACGGTAGGCCACTGCTGTACCTACCTCTGTGTCTTCAGTCACTCGTCGTCATACATAAAGTATACCATCCATCCATCTACATTGTATACCTGTGGTGTCTTTTTTTCTTTATACTATAAACGCAGTCTGCTGACAGTGTCCACCAGGTCCATTATACTGTATATAGCAGTACGGTAGGCCACTGCTGTACCTACCTCTGTGTATTCAGTCACTCATCGTCATACATAAAGTATACTATCCATCCATCTACATTGTATACCTGTGGTGGCTTTTAGTTGTGCGCATTAAAATATGGAGAACAAAAATGTGGAGGTTAAAAAAATAGGGATAGATCAAGATCCACTTCCACCTCGTGTTGAAGCTGCTGCCACTAGTCATGACCGAGACGATGAAATGCCATCAACGTCGTCTGCCAAGGCCGATGCCCAATGTCATAGTACAGAGCTTGTAAAATCCAAAACACAAAAGATCAGTAAAAAAATGACCCAAAAATCAAAATTAAAAGCGTCTGAGGAGAAGCGTAAACTTGCCAATATGCCATTTACGACACGGAGTGGCAAGGAACGGCTGAGGCCCTTGCCTATGTTCATGGCTAGTGGTTCAGCTTCACATGAGGATGGAAGCACTCATCCTCTCGCTAGAAAAAAGAAAAGACTTAAGCTGGCAAAAGCACAGCAAAGAACTGTGCGTTCTTCGAAATCACAAATCCCCAAGGAGAGTCCAATTGTGTCGGTTGCGATGCCTGACCTTCCCAACACTGGACGGGAAGAGCTTGCACCTTCCACCATTTGCACACCCCCTGCAAGTGCTGGAAGGAGCACCTGCAGTCCAGTTCCTGATAGTCAAATTGAAGATGTCACTGTTGAAGTACACCAGGATGAGGATATGGGTGTTGCTGGCGCTGGGGAGGAAATTGACAAGGAGGATTCTGATGGTGAGGTGGTTTGTTTAAGTCAGGCACCCGGGGAGACACCTGTTGTCCGTGGGATGAATATGGCCATTGACATGCCTTAGTCAAAATACAAAAAAAATCAGCTCTTCAGTGTGGAATTATTTCAACAGAAATGCGGACAACAGGTGTCAAGCCGTGTGTTGCCTTTGTCAAGCTGTAATAAGTAGGGGTAAGGACGTTAACCACCTCGGAACATCCTCCCTTATACGTCACCTGCAGCGCATTCATAATAAGTTAGTGACAAGTTCAAAAACATTGGGTGACAGCGGAAGCAGTCCACTGACCACTAAATCTCTTCCTCTTGTAACCAAGCTCCTGCAAACCACACCACCTACTCCCTCAGTGTCAATTTCCTCCTTACCCAGGAAAGCCAATAGTCCTACAGGCCATGTCACTGGCAAGTCTGATGAGTCCTCTCCTGCCTGGGATTCCTCCGATGCATCCTTGAGTGTAACGCCTACTGCTGCTGGCGCTGCTGTTGTTGCTGCTGGGAGTTGATCGTCATCCCAGAGGGGAAGTCGGAAGACCACTTGTACTACTTCCAGTAAGCAATTGACTGTCCAACAGTCCTTTGCGAGGAAGATGAAATATCATAGCAGTCATCCTGCTGCAAAGCGGATAACTGAGGCCTTGGCAGCCTGGGCGGTGAGAAACGTGGTTCCGGTATCCATTGTTAATTCAGAGCCAACTAGAGACTGTGTCCCCGGTACCAAATAACATCTAGGTTCCATTTCTCTATGCAGGCGATACCGAAAATGTACACAGACCTCAGAAAAAGAGTCACCAGTGTCCTAAAAAATGCAGTTGTACCCAATGTCCACTTAACCACGGACATGTGGACAAGTGGAGCAGGGCAGACTCAGGACTACATGACTGTGACAGCCCACTGGGTAGATGTATTGCCTCCCGCTGCAAGAACAGCAGCAGCGGCACCAGTAGCAGCATCTTGCAAACGCCAACTCGTTCCTAGGCAGGCTACGCTTTGTATCACCGCTTTCCAGAATACGCACACAGCTGAAAACCTCTAACCGCAACTGAGGAAGATCATTGCAGAATGGCTTACCCCAATTGGACTCTCCTGGGGATTTGTGGCATCGGACAACGCCAGCTATATTGTGCGTGCATTACATCTGGGCAAATTCCAGCACGTCCCATGTTTTGCACATACCTTGAATTTGGTGGTGCAGAATTATTTAAAAAACGACAGGGGCGTGCAAGAGATGCTGTCGGTGGCCTGAAGAATTGTGGGCCACTTTCGGCGTACAGGCACCGCGTACAGAAGACTGGAGCACCACCAAAAACACCTGAACCTGCGCTGCCATCATCTGAAGCAAGAGGTGGTAACGAGGTGGAATTCAACCCTGTATATTCTTCAGAGGATGGAGGAGCAGCAAAAGGCCATTCAAGCCTATACATCTGGCCACGATATAGGCAAAGGAGGTGGAATGCACCTGACTCAAGCGCAGTGGAGAATGATTTCAACGTTGTGCAAGGTTCTGCAACCTTTTGAACTTGCCACACGTGAAGTCAGTTCAGACACTGCCAGTCAGGTCATTCCCCTCATCAGGCTTTTGCAGAAGAAGCTGGAGACATTGAAGGAGGAGCTAAAACAGAGCGATTCCGCTAGGCATGTGGGACTTGTGGATGGAGCCCTTCATTCGCTTAAACAGGATTCACGGGTGGTCAATCTGTTGAAATCAGAGCACTACATTTTGGTCACCGTGCTCGATCCTAGATTTAAAACCTACGTTGTATCTCTCTTTCCGGCAGACACAAGTCTGCAGAGGTTCAAAGACCTGCTGGTGAGAAAATTGTCAAGTCAAGCGGAACGTGACCCGTCAACATCTCCTCCTTCACATTCTCCCGCAACTGGGGGTGCGAGGAAAAGGCTACGAATTCCGAGCCCACCCGCTGTCGGTGATGCAGGGCAGTCTGGAGCGAGTGCTGACATCTGGTCCGGACTGAAGGACCTGCCAACGATTACTGACATGTCGTCTACTGTCACTGCATATGATTCTCTCACCATTGAAAGAATGGTGGAGGATTATATGAGTGACCGCATCCAAGTAGGCACGTCAGACAGTCCGTACGTATACTGGCAGGAAAAAGAGGCAATTTGGAGGCCCTTGCTCAAACTGGCTTTATTCTACCTAAATTGCCCTCCCTCCAGTGTGTACTCCGAAAGAGTGTTTAGTGCCGCCGCTCACCTTGTCAGCAATCGGCGTACGAGGTTACTTCCAGAAAATGTGGAGAAGATGTTGTTCATTAAAATGAATTATAATCAATTCCTCCGTGGAGACATTCACCAGCAGCAATTGCCTCCAGAAAGTACACGGGGACCTGAGATGGTGGATTCCAGTGGGGACGAATAAATAATCTGTGAGGAGGGGGATGTACACAGTGAAAGGGGTGATGAATCGGACGATGATGATGAGGTGGACATCTTGCCTCTGTAGAGCCAGTTTGTGCAAGGAGAGATTGATTGCTTCTTTTTTGGTGGGGGCCCAAACCAACCAGTCATTTCAGTCACAGTCGTGTGGCAGACCCTGTCGCTGAAATGATGGGTTCGTTAAAGTGTGCATGTCCTGTTTATACCACATAAGGGTGGGTGGGAGGGCCCAAGGACAATTCCATCTTGCACCTCTTTTTTCTTTCATTTTTCTTTGCGTCATGTGCTGTTTGGGGAGTATTTTTTTGAAGGGCCATCCTGCGTGACACTGCAGTGCCACTCCTAGATGGGCCAGGTGTTTGTGTCGGCCACTTGGGTCGCTTATCTTAGTCACACAGCTACCTCATTGCGCCTCTTTTTTTCTTTGCGTCATGTGCTGTTTGGGGAGTATTTTTTTCAAGTGCCATCCTGTCTGACACTGCAGTGCCACTCCTAGATGGGCCAGGTGTTTGTGTCGGCTACTTGGGTCGCTTATCTTAGTCACACAGCTACCTCATTGCGCCTCTTTTTTTCTTTGCGTCATGTGCTGTTTGGGGAGTATTTTTTTCAAGTGCCATCCTGTCTGACACTGCAGTGCCACTCCTAGATGGGCCAGGTGTTTGTGTCGGCCACTTGGGTCGCTTATCTTAGTCACACAGCTACCTCATTGCGCCTCTTTTTTTCTTTGCGTCATGTGCTGTTTGGGGAGTATTTTTTTCAAGTGCCATCCTGTCTGACACTGCAGTGCCACTCCTAGATGTGTCAGGTGTTTGTGTCGGCCACTTGGGTCGCTTATCTTAGTCACACAGCTACCTCATTGCGCCTCTTTTATTCTTTGCGTCATGTGCTGTTTGGGGAGGATTTTTTTCAAGTGCCATCCTGTCTGACACTGCAGTGCCACTCCTAGATGGGCCAGGTGTTTGTGTCGGCCACTTGGGTCGCTTATCTTAGTCACACAGCTACCTCATTGCGCCTCTTTTTTTCTTTGCGTCATGTGCTGTTTGGGGAGTATTTTTTTGAAGGGCCATCCTGCGTGACACTGCAGTGCCACTCCTAGATGGGCCAGGTGTTTGTGTCGGCCACTTGGGTCGCTTATCTTAGTCACACAGCTACCTCATTGCGCCTCTTTTTTTCTTTGCGTCATGTGCTGTTTGGGGAGTATTTTTTTGAAGGGCCATCCTGCGTGACACTGCAGTGCCACTCCTAGATGGGCCAGGTGTTTGTGTCGGCCACTTGGGTCGCTTATCTTAGTCACACAGCTACCTCATTGCGCCTCTTTTTTTCTTTGCGTCATGTGCTGTTTGGGGAGTATTTTTTTGAAGGGCCATCCTGCGTGACACTGCAGTGCCACTCCTAGATGGGCCAGGTGTTTGTATCGGCCACTTGGGTCGCTTATCTTAGTCACACAGCTACCTCATTGCGCCTCTTTTTTTCTTTGCATCATGTACTGTTTGGGGAGTATTTTTTTGAAGGGCCATCCTGCGTGACACTGCAGTGCCACTCCTAGATGGGCCAGGTGTTTGTGTCGGCCACTTGGGTCACTTAGCTTAGTCACACAGCTACCTCGGTGCAAATTTTAGGACTAAAAATAATATTGTGAGGTGTAAGGTGTTCAGAATAGACTGAAAATGAGTGGAAATTATGGTTATTGAGGTTAATAATACTATGCGATCAAAATGACCCCCAAATTCTATGATTTAAGCTGTGTTTTAGGGTTTTTTGAAAAAAACACCCGAATCCAAAACACACCCGAATCAGACAAAAAAATTTTGGTGAGGTTTTGCCAAAACGCGTTCGAACCCAAAACACGGCAGCGGAACCGAACCCAAAACCAAAACACAAAACCCGAAAAATTTCCGGTGCACATCACTAGTATTTACTAATATTCGTGTTTTAGCCGTTTTTAAGGGAGTTTGATCTCGAATGGTATCGGGTGCATTTTACTGCAACTTTTTGAATCCTGATACAGTCATTCACTAAGCTGCCGAGTTTTCCACATTCGTTTTTTCCGATGTCGATGTGATTCGTAATATCAGGCAGTGTTTTACGGGAGTGATGAGTAAAACGCTGCCTGACAAAACACAGGGAATCCCGGCCGGATCTGTGAGTTCCGTGCAGGGCTTCATTGTGTACCTTAAAAAGTTGTTTAAAGTCGTAAAAAAGCAGAAAAAAAATGCATGTGGTCCCCCCTACTAAGCACAACCAGCCTCGGGCTCTTTGAGCCGGTCCTGGTTGACAAAATATGGGATAAAAAATGACAGGGGTTCCCCCATATTAAATCAACCAGCACCGGGCTCTGCGCCTGGTCCTGGTTCCAAAAATACGGGAGACAAAAAGCGTAGGGGTCCCCCATATTTTTGAAACCAGCACCGGGCTTCACTAGCCAGGTACATAATGCCACAGCCGGGGGACACTTTTATACTGGTCCCTGCGGCCCTGGCATTACATACCCAACTAGTCACCCCTGGCCGGGGTACCCTGAAAGAGTGGGAACCCCTTAAATCAAGGGGTCCCCCCCTTCAGCCACCCAAGGGCCAGGGGTGAAGCCCGAGGCTGTCCCCCCATCCAAGGGCAGCGGATGGGGGGCTGATAGCCTTGTGAAAAAATGTGAATATTGTTTTTAGTAGCAGTACTACAAGTCCCAGCAAGCCTCCCCCGCAAGCTGGTACTTGGAGAACCACAAGTACCAGCATGTGGTGGAAAACCGGGCCCGCTGGTACCTGTAGTAGTACTACTAAAAAAAATACCCCCAAAAAAACAGGACACACACACCGTGAAAGTATAAGTTTATTACATACATTCACACCTCCATACACACATACTTACCTATGTTCCCACGAGGCTCGGTCCTCTTCTCCATGTAGAATCCTCGGTGTACCTGTGAATAAAATTATACTCACATAATCCAGTGTAGAATCAGACCTTGGTATAATCCACGTACTTGGCAAAATAATAAAACGGAAACCCAACCACGCACTGAAAGGGGTCCCATGTTTACACATGGGACCCCTTTCCCCGACTGCCAGGACCCCCCCTGACTCGTGTCAAAGAGGGTCCCTTCAGCAAATCAGGGAGCGCCACGTCGTGGCACTCTCCTGATTGGCTGTGTGCTCCTGTAGTGTCTGTCAGGCAGCACACGGCACAGATACAATGTAGCACCTATGCGCTCCATTGTAACCAATGGTGGGAACTTTGCGGTCAGCGGTTGACCGAAAGTAACCTCACTGCACACAAATCGGACAAACCCGAATTCTTAGTAAATATTGTCCATGGTGTATGAATACACACTATGGTTTTTATCATATTCTGCTTTTTCCCCTCTCTTAGGATGGGTGTGGATCATAGGATCGACAGTGTCTAGGTCGACAATGTTTGGGTCGACCACTATAGGATGACAGTCACTAGGTCGACAGGGTTTGAAGGTCAACAAGGTTTCTAGGTCGACATGCGCTAGATTGACAGGTCAAAAGGTCGACATGAATTTTTTAGGTTTTTCAGATGTTGTTTTCTCCTTACAGTGACTCGGAAGCCCAATTAGTGCAACGTGTCCCCTTGCATGGCTCGTTTCACTCGCCATGCTTTGGGCAAGGTGCCTCGCTGTGCTCGGCACAGGTTACTATTTCCAATCGTAGTCCACGAGCATTGTTAAATATGAAATAGTTCAAAAAAAGAAAACATGTGAAAAACTCATGTTGACCTTATGACCTGTTGACCTAGAACATATCAACCTAGAAACCCTGTCGACCTTGAAAACATGTCAACCAGGTGACTGTCAACCAATAGTGACTGACCCAAACATTGTCGACCTAGACACTGTCGATCTTCAGACCGGATCCCTTTAGGATACCTGATTGTATGGTCCAACAAATGGTCTGCAGAAATAGCCATAAGATAAGCCTTATTTTATTTGTCTATTTATTTCCCTTTTTTCACTTTAAATTATACCATTAGTAGGTGCTGAGGTCTTCGTGTATACATTTTCTCTATCCAGTGCAACTTACCATTTCACATCATTAATCACCTCCTGCCACTTAGTATTTAAAGAAGAGGCCATACATAGAAAAAAAACCCGTTAATAACTGTGATAATTATCCTAAACTTGTATTGGTGTAAAATATATATTTTGGTGCAGGATTATTCTCCTTTTTTGCATATATACAAATATCAATGAAGTATTGTACATACCAAGGTACATCAACCAATTGCATACAGTATATGGAAAACTTGTGCTGCACAGACATTAGAGCACATGCAAATGGTTTTATTAGGAAACACAACCCAATAGTCCTCACCCCAGGGTGAGTGCCTCACTTTTTATATAAATTTCCATAGATGTTGATGGGTTGTTTCTGACTTGGATAAACAGATGCGTCCACATACTGTACAGATAACCTCTTATTGCACCAAATAGCCCCACAAACTGCAACTTAGCATTGCCATATTTTCCTCAAAATATATATATTAACCTATCAATTAATACAATTATATTTTGACAGAAAAAGCCTAATTCTAAGTTCTTAGCACATTATAAGGGAATTCAATTGCAAAATGCAAGGAAATGCTCTCATTCTGTACAAAAACAGAGAGGCTCGAGCCACACATTGTTATGCTTATTCTACTACTTTATACTAATTACCTTACAAAGAAATGTAATAACTCTTAATACAGTACTTAGGTCATAATTCAGATCTGATTGCAGCAGCAAATTTATTAGCTAATTGGCAAAACCATGCACTGCAGGTGGGGCAGATATAACATGTGCAGAGAGAGTTAGATATGGGTGGGGTGTGTTCAAACTGAAATCTAAATTGCAGTGTAAAACTAAAGCAGCCAGTATTTACCCTGCACAGAAGCAATATAACCCACCAAAATCTAACTCTCTCTGCACATGTTATATCTGCCCCTCCTGTACTGAACATGGGCCCTCATTCCGAGTAGTTCGCTCGCAAGCGGATTTTAGCAGATTTGCTTATGCTAAGCCGCCGCCTACTGGGAGTGAATCTTAGCATCTTAAAATTGCGAACGATGTATTTGCAATATTGCGATTACACACCTCGTAGCAGTTTCTGAGTAGCTCCAGACTTACTCGGCATCTGCGATCAGTTCAGTGCTTGTCGTTGCTGGTTTGACGTCACAAACACACCCAGCGTTCGCCCAGACACTCCTCCGTTTCTCCGGCCACTCCTGCGTTTTTTCCGGAAACGGTAGCGTTTTTTCCCACACGCCCATAAAACGGCCTGTTTCCGCCCAGTAACACCCATTTCCTGTCAATCACATTACGATCGCCAGAACGATGAAAAAGCCGTGAGTAAAATTCCTAACTACATAGCAAATTTACTTGGCGCAGTCGCAGTGCGGACATTGCGCATGCGCATTAAGCGGAAAATCGCTGCAATGCGAAGATTTTTACCGAGCGAACAACTCGGAATGAGGGCCATGGTTTTGCCCATCAGCTATCAAATGTGCTGCTACAATCAGGTCTGAATTTTCCCTTAGTATGCTAATAGTGAACTAATATGCAAAATTTGTACTGAGTTTGAACTGTCTGACCACAATGCTGATATGCTTGTAATACTGTATGTCCACAACAAATGAATAACACTTCTCCTTTATTATATTATTGTTGTTGCTCACCTCCTGTTACCTTATTTAACTGTGTCGTAAATACTATTCTCACTTTCTGTGACAAGCACTTTATAATAATAATAATAATAATAATAATAATAATGAAATACCATGCACATGGTCTTTTTTCTTTAATGGTAAAAAAAATAGAACGTTCATCTAAAATATAGTTGTAAAAATAACGCAATATACATTTTCATAAAAGGTCTTAAAATGTCACAAATAGGAACACCATTATGGGCAATTTCAATTTTAAACTAAAAACACTATAATGCACACAGAACGTTAAAGTAGTCATCATTTTCATATAATATACTGTATATATTGAACTATATAGATACTATAGCAGGGCTGGCCAAACCGGTCCTCAAGATCTATCAACAGTTCATGTTTTCCAGGCCTCCTGGAGATCTGTAGAATTGTCAGTTAGGAATGAATGCTGCACATCTTAATTAGTAATGACTACACCTGTGCACCACTAGGTGGTCTGGAAAATGTGAACTGTTGGTAGATCTCGAGGACTGGTTTGGCCAGCTCTGTACTATAGTGTCCCAAATCGTAGGCAAAATAGATCATCTGCAGTACTAAGAGCAAAGATAAATTGTATGCAATTGAATTTTTGATTATTATATGCAGGCACTGGTGTATCTATAATGTGTGCAGTGTGTCCGCTGCACATGGGCCCCTGAGTCCAAAGGGGGCCCCCACCGCTCATGCTGTACCAATTTTAAGAATATTTACCCCTCCAGAGTCCTGTGCCAATGTCAGCAGTGCTAATGAATCACCGTGAAAATGGTGCAGCAGCCATTTTCATGGTGTTCTACGCATGTACAGTAGAGAAATCCCTGGGAAAATGGCCACCACACCATTTTCCCGGTGATCTACATGGGCACAGTAGAGTCTGAGCCTTCTAAAGCTCAGACTCTCAGTGCTTCCAGCAGACAGGAGGAAGCCTGAATGGAGGAGGCGGCACACAGGCCTACTTCTATCTTAAAGTGCAGTGGTTATCAAAGTCTGAACAACTACATGTATGTTGATTTGAAGGTTTATTGTTTATTATGTAAAGTCTGAAATCAACGTAAAATATTGCAGACTGGTTAAACATTACTAATGTGACCCTGCAAACCAACAAAGTAATAAAAAATATATAAATTTAAAAATGAAATTATATAAGTGAATGAAACTATTATTGCATAAATGTACATAACTTGGCAAGTAATGATTTTTTTTTTAAATTAGACTCTCAATTTAGCAACTCTCCAGTATACTATTCTTCTTTCAAAGTCCATAAAATTGGTAGAAAACCTCCTGTTCTCAACTATATATTTACTGTAGGTAATTCTGTAGGTTTTCAATGGGACTGAGATCTGGGATCACTGTGACTAGGCATCTTTGAAGACTTTGATGTTCTTTTTTTTTAAGTAATTCTTTTATTGACATGGATTTTTGTTGTGGGTTACTATTGCAGTATGACGGGTATTGGATGAGCTTTTTTGGTGTGAAATGGATTCCATCTCACCAATCTACCAATCTACGCCATAGCCTAAACATGTGCAGAATATGGAAGTTATTTGTTGGATGCAGGGAGTGACCAAAACTATTGCCAGAATTCCCTGCAGCTCCTCTAGTGTTTGCTGTAGACCTGTTGGTTGATTCCCAGATGGATGTTACCCCTGTAATCTCAATAACTTTGCAGGGAAGTCCATACTGATGCTCTTCTCCTGATTGGTATCTTTAAAAATTGAGATCTTGAAGACATTTTAAAAACTTAAGACAGACCACAGCAACAGTATCATAGTTGTTTACCACCAAGTAAACTGCAAGCAAGCTCCAAGTACTGTAACCGGGGACGGATTAACACTGATGGGGGCCCCGTTCAATGAAGTTGTGCGGGCCCCCACTACAGTAGATGACAAAGACCCCTGAGCCCCCCTTACACAAACACACACCCATGCTACACACACAACACACACAGTCGTACATACACACAGACACATACACGCATGCAACCTGTCCAGCGAGCAGCAGAGCAGAGGATGGCAGTGCCTCTACACCCAGGAGCGTAGTAGTCTCCCCCCTCCCGGTGGCTCAGCTGTTCATTAACAGTGCCACCAAGGAGGTGTTCCTTGCACAGCATTTCATTGTCTCGCAGGATGCTGCATTTGAATCCCGTGAGACAATGAAATGCTGTGTAAGGAACACCTCCTCGGCGGCACTGTTAATGAACAGCTGAGCCACCGGGAGGGGGGAGTCTACTATGCTCCTGGATGTGAGGGCCCCAAATGTGTTGGGGTCCCAGGGTGACCGCCCCTTTTGTCCCTACCTTAATCCGGCCCTGACTGTAACCCTACAAGAAAAGCTGAACTTTATTTGTGGTTAACCACAATTAGTTTTATTGCTATCAGGTGTATGTTATTTTCATGTTGTCATGGTCTTTGATGTGATTGGGTAAATATGAACATAATCTCCCATAATAAAGGGCTGTGCTGACATACAGTATACATCAATTGTATTGTATTGTATTGAATATTATTTATTTTTCCTAAAAAAATGTTTTTCTCTTTTGTTTTGCTGGTTTGCAAGGTCATGTTAAATCTGGATATATGTTTTCCATTATTTCAGGCTTAATATCACAAAAGTCTGTATATTCAAAAATGGTAAATACTGTAGATATTCTATGTTCACTGTATACCTAAGTGTTTGGTTTATTTACATGCTTGAATAAGAGAAAGAGCTACAGTACTGTAGTTTTACTGTTTTAATGTTTATTTAAAGGGTTGATTTTGTTTTATTTGCACTAATTTATTAATGTATCAATGAAATTTTACTTTATATTCACTCATGAAATTCAATACTACTGTAAAAAAAATGATTTACAATTTTAGAAATGTTCTCTCACAAATAAACAAAGCAAATCACAATAAAACAGGATTTTAAAAGGATTTTAATTGTTAACAGTAAGAAATTACTTAAAAATTAACTTTTATTTTTTAAATTTATACTTTTACAATTTTCAAAGTTATGCAATTAAAGTGAACAAAAAAATATCTTGCGTGTAGATGAAATTTTACAAATATCTTTTTTCAAGAAACAAATTACTGTATATTACAAACTGAAGGATAATGGGCCTAATTCAGCAAGAATCGCAAATCAGCAAAATTAGCAAAAAAAAACCCGTAAAATCGCAAATTATGCAACTTAAATAGCAAAAACTGAGAAAAAAAAACAATTACTGAGACTTTGCAAAAACTGCATATGCACTACAAAAAGTAGGGGTGTAGGGGCGAACTAAAGGGCTGGACTCGCAAAAACTACGATCAGGGGCGTGTTGTGGCCGTATGCTGATGGTCGGTGGGCGGTGCATTCGCAATTTTTACAACAGATCGCACATTTCTGATGTGCAGTTTCTGAGTGACTACAGGTCTACCTTAAAAAATTGCACAAGCTGACCTCAGTTGTAGACTGGATGTATACTGCAATCATTGCTTCATTACACGCAGCTGAAGAAGCTCACACCTCAGACCACAAATCATTTCATTCAGCTGTATTGAAACTTCTAAACATGTAAGGGAGTTTTAAACTCTGTAACACATGTTTATTTATAAAATATAGGTTAGGAACCTAATTGTTTTTAAACTTAATAACAATCAAGGTTTGACAGCCACACTATTTTTCAAAGGCGAACCTTAATTAGCATTTCCAAGCATTTTGTTTTGTAGGATTTGCTTAATGTCTTTTAGCGGGATGCAGTCAATTTTACTACAATCAAAATCCCGACGGTCAAAATCCCGACAGCAATTGACCGACTGTCAAAATTCCGACAAGGTCAAAATACTGACATGGTCAAAATACGACATTTAAAATACCGACAAGGTCAAAATACTGACATTTATAATGTCGACAGGTCAAAAAGTCAAGATACGTTTTTCATGATTTTTTTTCATTGAAACGGACTTGTTCATACTTTACCATCCCAGTGGACCTGGAGGGGGAATATAATAATGTGCCGAGTGCAGCGAAGCTGCGAGCCATGTGAGGGGATGTGGTACACTTATATGGTTTCCATGTCGACCTATGTCGACATACACACAAAAATGAAAACCTCATGTCAGCAGTTTGACATGTTGACATTCTACATGTCGGTATTTTGTCCATGTCGGGATTTTGACCGGCAGGATTTTGATTGTAGGTATTTCATACCAATCCCCTTTTAGCTTCCTAATAGTTTTTTTAATGCTTTTTAAGCAACCAACACGTTTTTTGTTAATAAAACATACCCACATACATTTGGATATTTTTTTTTAGATCGCTACACACAGAAACATATGTTCAAGAACAGTAACACCATTTTTATTTTTATTTTTTGGCCCGGAAAGTAGGTAGTGCAATATTTGAGATTAAAACACAGTTGTTTGCAAAAATTGCAACATCAGAAACATGTAAGCAAAAAGTGAGTAAAATTGTAAATTTATACTCAAATAATGCATTTTTTTAGGTCTTCACAATATTTGCACATTTCACAAGTCCGCCTTCTTTTTGTAACATTAAATCAGTGTTGCAGTTTTTCCGTTTGGTCATGCTTTCGCAATTTTGCTTTTGCTCGCAATTGTTGATCGCTCGCTGCCGATTTTTGCAGCGTAGCGATCAGGCTAAAATTTGGCATTTCTGTGCATGCGCATGGTACGCAGCACGCATGTGCAAAGTACTTTCACACAAAACTTTGTAGTTTTACACAAGCTCGAGCGACGCTTTTCAGTCGCTCGAGTGTTTGTTATTCGATTGACAGGAAGTGGGTGTGTCTGGGCGGAAACTCAGCGTTTTCAGGGAGTGTGCTAAAAAATGCAGGCGTGCCAGGAAAAAACGCAGGAGTGGCTGGAGAAACGGGGGAGTGGCTGGCCGAATGCAGGGCATGTTTGTGATGTCAAACCAGGAACTAAAAAGACTACAGTCATCGCAAGCTAGGAGTTAGTCTTGAGCCACTCTGAAACTGCATGAAATTTTTTAGTTGCAGAACTGCGATCCTTTCGTTCGCACTTCTGCTAAGCTAAGATACACTCCCTGAGGGCGGCGGCCTAGCATTTGCATTGCTGCTAAAAGCAGGTAGTGAGCGATCAACTTGGAATGAGGGCCATTACCAATTTTCTACTCACTCCACTGGATGCCTGTAAGACTTTCAAAGCCTTAAATGACCACGGCCCAAGGTACTTGATGCAGCTTTGGATTCCATACTGCCCACTGTTTTTGAAGAAATCTCAAGTGGGTGCCTCTCAAACTGTGCGGGGAAGTGAGCTCCATAAAGCTGGGGCAGCATAGCTAAAAGCTCAACCCCCAAAGGAATTGTGGGAAATTATAGGTACTGGTAAAAGTCTGTGATTTGTGGTTGAAAGACATTTTCATTACCTAGAAATTCCCACAATACCTTTGGGGGTTGAGCTTTTAGCTATGCTGGCCACACTTTATGAAGCTCACTTCTCTGCAAAGTTCAAGAGGCACCCACTTCAGATTTCTTCAAAAACAGACTCAAAACTTTTCTGTTTACTGAAGCATTCTCTTAATGTCCCTTCAGTATCTACATGATCTCTGTATTATATGAAAAGCTTTTTTGTACTTCATTGTTTTACATAGTTGGGATGTATGCGCTACAAGTGGCGTAACAAGGAGGAGGATCCTAAGTGGTTACGGTCCCTACCTCTACTTACAATGCCTTTACAAAGGCTACAGATAGCTATACAGTGATTGCCCGGGTTTGTTAAGAAATACTGTATTTCCATTTTCCACACAGAAGAGGTGGATCTTATTGTCTTTTGCCCAGGCATGAAGACAATAGGCTTGTTTTTCATACCATGGCCAACAACTGTCTCCATTGGGGCCTTATTTAAACAAACCACGTCCACATCATCAAAATCCTCACTGTCATCAACATTCTCACAAGCACCAGCTACACCATTATAACCTTTATCCTAGTGCACTTCTTCAGTGACATCCTCAATATGGACATGTGAACTTGCGCTGCTCCTCTCAACACTAGCTATGGGCATGCAAATGTTAGAAAGAGTCTCCTCTTCAGGTACATTTCAGTAAGACATGGCAACTGCAGACACACTTGGACTCTCCTCTGGAATTAATGTTAATTAAAAAAGGTACACTTGGTTTCTGTGCCAATATAGGATTATTTTTTTTAGCTCTTATATAGGGAGGAGGGCTTACATTATTATGAGCTGCAGAACCAGCAGTCATAAACATAGGCCAAGGCCTTAGCCTTTCCTTGCCATTTTGTGTAGTGAATGGCATATTGCCAATTTTTTATGTTTTTCTTCAGCTAAATGTATTTTTATACATTTCTTTATCACTTTCAACTATTGCCTTTTTTACTTTACATGCCCTGTACGCCATTGGTCATCGGCCTTAGCTGATGATGTTGATAAAATTGTATTGTTGTCATGACTAGTGGTATCAGCTTCAGCACTAGTAGTAGGACGTGGTTCCTTATCTTTCATTTATTCGTCCTCCATAATTATTACACAATGCGGATGACTTCACCAACAGCTTTACACAAATGAGTCAGAAATGTATATAATAGTAATTACACACTGTGGTTGACTTCACCGACCGCATCACACAATATGTGTATGAGTAGGAAATACAATACTGCGGTCTGACCAGCAGTGTCAGTACTTATGAAAATAAAATAAAAATTGTATAGTCCACTGGGTACAGCACTAACAAAACAAAAAAAATATACACATATTTTTTATAATTATAATTTTAGGCTTTTGCTTTCTAGCTTTTATTATTTTAATTTTACACCGGGGCAGAGCTACTGGATGGATTAACAGTTCATCCTTTTCAGATACATCAGAAAGAGCACCCTTTTTTCATATACAGCAGACAGGGTACCCCTGGATTGATAAAGCAAACTAAGCAGCACCCATGGAGTGATACGGGAGACCTAGCATCACCCCTGGACTGATATTTCAGACAGGGCACCCCTGGACTGATATGGCAGACAAGGCATTCCTGGATTTACACAGCAGACAGGGCACCCCTGAACTAATACAGCAGACAGGGCACCCCTGGACTTATAATAATAATAATAATAATAATAATTTTATTTATATAGCACTCTTTCTCCAACAGGATTCAAGGCGCTTTACAGATATCAAAAACAATGCACATGATACAGAGGATTTGAGTAATACAGCAATAGATTAGCCACACAGACATAAAAGAAAACCTTAAGCACACAGAAAGCATAATGCAGGATTGGTGTAGGCATTTTGGTAATAACTTCCAAGGGTTGTGTATTCCGCCCTCACAAGGTACCAAGTGTGGCAGCCATCTTGGGCGCTCAGCGTAAGATTACCCAGGGTGGAATAGTCCACCCCTAGAAGAGATGACACAAAATGGGGGTGATTTCAGAGTCCTACAGTTCAGAGTAGGGTTCCATCAAAACCATCAGGCTTATGTATTTTTCAACCCATCCACAAGTGTACCATATGGGGCAGCCATGTTGGGCGCACTTTGAAGGTTACACTGTGGGAGGTGGGTCATACAAGGGCCAAGTTCATATATGGGAAAACTGACGCTTATGTAGTAGTATGATGTACCCTGCATGTAAGGCACAATGGCAAGGTGTGCAATCAGTGGAGGTAAACATTACAGGAAAAACACATGGTGGGGTGGAAGCGAGGAATGGAAAAAAATATGGCTGAAAGGGCACCCAAGGACATATACAGCAGACAGGGTTCCCATGGACTAATACAGCAAACTTAGCAGCACCCTTGGACTTATACAGCAGACATAGCAGCACACCTGGCAGACAGGGCACCCCTGGACTTACACAGCAGACAGGGCACACCTGGACTTATACAGCAGACAGGGCACGCTTGGACATATGTAGCAGACAAGGTACCTCTGGACTGATACAGCAGACTTAGCAGCACCCCTGGACTGATATGGCAGACAGGGCACCCCTAGACTTATACAGCAGACAGGGCACCCCTAGACTTATACAGCAGACAGGGCACCCCGGGACTTATACAGCAGACATGGCACCCCTGGACTTATACAGCAGACAGGGCACCCCTGGACATTTAAAGCAGACAAGGTACCTCTGGACTGATACTGCAGACTTAGCAGCACCCCTTGACTGATATGGCAGACAGGGCACCTCTAGACTTATACAGCAGACAGGGCACCCCTGGACTTATACAGCAGATAGGGCACCCCTGGACTTATACAGAAATCTTAGCAGCACCCCTGGACTGATACAGCAGACTTAGCTGCACCAATTGACTTATAGGGCAGACAGAACACCCCTAGACTTATACAGCAGACAGGGCACCCCTGGACATATACGGCAAACAGGGCACCCCTGGACTTATATGGCAGACCAGGCACCCCTAGACTTATAGAGCAGATAGGGCAACCCAGGACTTATACAGCAGACAGGGCACCCCTGGACTTATACAGAAGACATGGCACCCCAGGACTTATATGGCAGACAGGGCACCCCTAGACTTATAGAGCAGAGAGGGCAACCCAGGACTGATACAGCAGACAGGGTACCCCTTGACTAATACTACAGACTTAGCAGCACCCCTGGACTGATACAGCAGACTTAGGAGCACTGCTGGACTGGTATGGCAGACAGGACATCCCTGGACTTATACGGCAGACAGGGCACCCCTGGACTGATACAGCAGACATGGCACCTCTGGACTGATACAGCAGACAGGGAACCCCTGGACTTATATGGCAGACAGGGCACCCCTGGACTTATACAGAAGATGGGCACCCCTGGACTTATACAGCAGACAGGGCACCCCTGGACTGATACAGCAGACAGGGCACCCCTGGACTGATACAGCAGACAGGGCACCCCTGGACTGATACAGCAGACAGGGCACCCCACGACTGATACAGCAGACAGAGCACCCCTTTCAAATACAGCATAGAGAGCACCCCTTTTAGACATAGCAGACAGAACACCCACCCCATGCCACGCCAGGCAGACACAGTTCTGAGATGGAAATGTCCGTCCAGTACACTCTCCAATGCTGAAGTAAAGATGGCACCGATCACTTTTTGCCTCAATTATGTCATCAAGGCTGGCGAGAAAACCCAAGCTGGCTTGGATCCCAGCTTGGATAGCAAAGTTCGGTAGGGTTTCATTCTCAGGGAACCAAACCCGCTCATCTCTAGTATAATCAGTCTATTACTCCACACAATCTGATCATTGTCTATATTGTCCCATTACAGCCTACTTCCACACTTAAGTGACTGAGACACATGTATTAGTGTATACATGGTTCCAGTGTATGTACCAGTGATGTGTGGTGGGGTGAGGTAGGTGAAGCATATCTATACCATAAAATTGGGGGACAATCTATGCTGCAGGTGGAGCATAGCACGCAGCTAATTACAATCGGTGGACACACTTATAATTTGATTACGGAACTTTAATGATGTTTATGCATTGTGGATACTAATTACATAGTACTAATCTTAAGTGATGAACTCACAGAACGCTGCGGATTATTGTGGCAGCTTGTCTATTTTATATTCAAATGTATGTATTTTTATTGATTAAAAATGTATTTATTCTTGCGCTCCTAAGTCTATATCAATTATAGTACTTAATATTGTATTTGTTTTAATGGAAATACTACAGATTACCTAGTAGGAGCTGTAAAGTTAATTGATTGATCATCAATTATATCTATATAATTTGAAACTACATAAATGTAATTGTTACACTTATAGTTTGTTGTGCATGATTAAAATTTAGAAATAATTACTCTATGTATTGGTTAATTGCACCACAAAACTGCCTACTGTACTTCCAAATCTGCATCATCCCCGTAAAGTAAATTTAAGCCATATCATGTGCAAGATAATGGACACATATACAGTAGACAAGGTGAGTATGAGGCTTTAAAAAGCTTAAAAATACTGTAATATTGTTAGGAATGTGTGCCTCTTTGGACGTCTTTAAGTGTAGGGTAGGCGTATCTGTACCACCAATTAGATGCTGCTATGTCCCCTTGCACTTGCATATACAGATGCATCCACGTACCATGCTAAGTCAATGAGGACAAATCTTGAACACTTCTCACTGGACATAGACACGTCTCTACATGTTCTATGTCACCCCTACTACCTGGACCTGGCAGAGCTCTCGATGGATTATAGAAAGAACAAGAAAGAAGACTTCTTTTTTGGCATACTCTTTATAAACAAAATGAAGTAGAGGCAAAATAAGAAGAACAATTGATTAAAATTAAAACATACCTTTTAACATATTGCTCATAAAAGTACAGCCTCCTATATCGGTTCTAAAATAAATATTATAATGTTTTTGCAATTTTTGGCCAATATTGATACAAACATTGAAATTGTATAGAATCACAATGTAACCAGAAGTCATACAAGCCTCATTCCCAGTCTCATGAATCACATTAGAAGTGGATTTTTCACAAATAAAACTCCCTAATTTGCTGAAGGAAAATCTCTCTAAAGAACTATTTTGAAGACAGCAGCATTAATTACAGGTGTCCCCATTTGTCTATACTTCAGCCAGACATTTGGGCGGCTTTAAAAAAAATATTTGCTATCAGGCATTAAAGCCAACACCATGAGATAACAATATTACAATGAATATACTATATATTCCATAGCCAGGTTAAGGAAGAAGCACAGCTCATACTGTACCCTGGGACCCCCTTTGTCAGCCCCCTCCTGGATAGAGAACAATGACACCACTAGCTTTCTCTTTTATGCAACAGCAGAACCAGGCAGCCAGAATGCAAGCAGGACAGTATGCAGTGCAGGCAGAGTAACAGGGGTATGAGGTTTCATGAGTGTCCGATGGTGCTTTCCAACCAGAGGAGAGATAAGAGGGTGGAGAAAGCTGTAAGTGATCTCAGCTTCTTCAACTCCCTGCCTGGGTGTCTGGGTCCTGTGTAACATATTATGTAAAGAGTCCAGAGAGAAAGACACACTGAGGCCTTTCCCAGTGTGTAAGCAGTACAGAGGTTGCTGCTATTCTTGCATGTGACAAGATAAATTATATTTTGTTTTTCTATGTGTATTTTAAGGTTGTTTAAGTTGTCTTTGTTCCACTATAAGAAACTTTTATAATATAGTTGTCTTTTAATTGGGTGGCACTATAAACAGTTCCCAGACATAGGTGACGCCAATCATATATTAAGAGGAAGGCCAGACAGTGTATTTTGTCCCACTTTGAATGGGTCATGATGGGAGTTATGCACAATCTAATTTACCCCCTTTCCACCATGGCCCTTCTGTTTTAAGTACCCCAGGTACCGCCAAAGCTTAATCCGGCCCTGGTATATTCAATTTATATACTAGGCTGCTTCTAAATATGAAGCTTATAGCTCTGTATGATAATGAACAATACAAAAAAAAATAGATGCACTTACTGCTAAATAAGTATATTTATTTAATATGACCAGCAATCAAAACTGCAATATTAATTTAATATTATATAATATGACATGTCAAATAACACCAAAATACAATAAAATTATTATAAAAACTGCAACGGTATGACATATGGCCAGAATTGTTGGTTTGATTGCATGCAATTGGTTAACTCAGTGGTTCTAAAACTCGGTCATCAAGGAATACTAACAGTCCAGGTTTTAAGAACAAGTTAGGCTTAATTAGTACATACTGATGGGTCCACGGTTATCTTGACTAGTTTTCTGCGCCTATGCACAACATGATTTATTAGCATAAAGCATTCATCTATTGTTCTCAGCTGCAATACAATACAGAGAATAATACAGCAGGGGATTAAGTCATTACAGCAGGGGATTAAGTCCGACTGGCCAGTCTCAGTTAATCCTATTAAAGGTCAAGATAAACATGGACCCATCTGTAAATCAGTTTGATTATACTATCTATTCACAAGCATGAATATCCTTAAAACCTGCAATGTTAGCGGGAGTCATTCAGGTGCGGACGCAAAGTGGCTATTGTACGCACATCGATCAATGTCTTTTTTACTATACAAGCCACAGTGCACACAGGCAGCGAGTCATTCTCGAGTGCGGTCATAGCGAGAGTTTAGTCGCAAAGTGAGTGACAGGAAGTCAGTGCTTGGGGGGTGGTAATGGGGAGTGGTCAGGTGAATGCAGGCATATTATGCCCGTTCAGATTATATTTTCTGGCCATACATACATTAGTATCTGCAATCACACTTGCTACTGGAGAGGCCTGTGTGTCCCGGGAGATCAGATCAGCCCGCTCATCTACAGAGGTACTCAGGCTCTGCGTGGCAACCTGATGTATGATTATGTTAGCAATGTTTCTGCAATCATGTGGGCCATTACATGTGCCCATATTAGCATATATTTGGAATTGTAAATGGCAAAACACTGCAAAAGGAGTAGGAAGAACAAACACACCTTAGTGAATCACATTGTGCATTGAGGAAAGACTTTGGAAAACCCTGGGTTAACTGGAGTTAGTCCTGTATGCACAAGCAGCAGTGGCAAATTTCCCATTAGGCACGTGAGGCATTTGCGTAGAGGCGGCACTTGTTTGGGGTTGGCACTTGGATGCTTGTGTTGGGCTGACATTACCAACGCAAGCATCCAAGTGCCACCCCCTGCTGCTTGTGCATACAGAACTTACTCCAGTTAACCCAGGCAGCCCAAAATGTACCAGTAACTGCTAAATATTTCCACTGTACTGCACCATATGCCATCTTGAATGGAGTGGCAATGGGTAAGACATGCACATACTGCCCCTTTAAGCTTTCCCACTTATTAAACATGTATACATAATTAAAAAGAAAAAAACATTTTATAATTAGTGGATTTTTTAATTATTCTAGAAAATTGACTATCATTAATAAAGGACTTAGAGGGTCATTCAGATCTGATCGATGGGCAGCGATTTTTGCAGTCCTGCGATCAGATAGTCGCCACCTACAGGGGAGGGGGAATTTGTTGTGCAAGTGTGCGATCGCGTGTGTAGCAGAAGTACACAAATGCTGATCGGGACCGGAGCTGACTTCAGACATGCTACCTGAAAATGCTTGAGTCTGATTGCGTTTTTCCAGACACTTGTTAATTAATTTCCTGATAATAGTGCCCTTGATTATTTTATGAACCATAGTTCACATTATGTCACATGGTAGGACTGACAGTACACAATGTGCAACACAGTAGCCAACCCCAATTCACAAGATGACATACCATGTCTCCAGTTCATACTATGCCACATTACAGTTCCCCCATTCAATATGATGACAAAATATATAGTGCCTTCAGTTCATGTATTATATAATCTTATAATGCCCTCCTGTTTTTTTTTATAACAAATTACAATGAGCAAGTATGTAAGTGCCAATATGTATCAACCAATGGGTAAAAATGTATATAACACATTTAGCTTTGACTGGGAAGGTGGCTCTTCTCAGCTCTAGGCCCCATAGCAGCTGCACTCCCTACACCTATGGTAGCTACACCCTGTATATAACACATGTAACGGTGACAGGGAAGGTGACCCCTCTCAGCTCTGGGCCCATAGCAGCTGCACTCCCTGCAACAATGGTAGCTACACCCTGTATATAACACATGTAACTGTGACAGGGAAGGTGGCCCCTCTCAGCTCTGGCCCCATAGCAGCTGTACTCCCTGCACCTATGGTAGCTACACCCTGTATATAACACATGTAACTGTGACAGGGAAGGTGGCCCCTCTCAGCTCTGGCCCCATAGCAGCTACACTCCCTGCACCTATGGTAGCTACACCCTGTATATAACACATGTATCTGTGACAGGGAAGGTGGCCCTTCTCAGCTCTAGGCCCCATAGCAGCTGCACTCCCTGCACCTATGGTAGCTACACCCTGTATATAACACATGTATCTGTGACAGGGAAGGTGGCCCTTCTCAGCTCTAGGCCCCATAGCAGCTGCACTCCCTGCACCTATGGTAGCTACACCCTGTATATAACACATGTAACTGTGACAGGGAAGGTGGCCCCTCTCAGCTCTGGCCCCCCATAGCAGCTACACTCCCTGCACCTATGGTAGCTACACCCTGTATATAACACATGTAACTGTGACAGGGAAGGTGGACCCTCTCAGCTCTGGGCCCCATAGCAGCTGCACTCCCTACACCTATGGTAGCTACACCCTGTATATAACACATGTAACGGTGACAGGGAAGGTGGCCCCTCTCAGCTCTGGGCCCCATAGCAGCTGCACTCCCTGCACCTTTGGTAGCTACACCCTGTATATAACACATGTAACTGTGACAGGGAAGGTGGACCCTCTCAGCTCTGTGCCCCATAGCATCTGCACTCCCTGCACCTATGGTAGCTACACCCTGTATATAACACATGTAACTATGACAGGGAAAGTGGCCCCTCTTAGCTCTGGGCCCCATAGCAGCTGCACTCCCTACACCTATGGTAGCTACACCCTGTATATAACACATGTAACGGTGACAGGGAAGGTGGCCCCTCTCAGCTCTGGGCCCCATAGCAGCTGCATTCCCTGCACCTATGGTAGCTACACCCTGTATATAACACATGTATCTGTGACAGGGAAGGTGGCCCCTCTCAGCTCTGGCCTCATAGCAGCTGTACTCCCTGCACCTATGGTAGCTACACCCTGTATATAACACATGTAACTGTGACAGGGAAGGTGGCCCTCTCATCTCTGGCCCCATAGCAGCTGCACTCCCTGCACCTATGGTAGCTACACCCTGTATATAACACATGTAACTGTGACAGGGAAGGTGGCCCCTCTCAGCTCTGGCCCCCATAGCAGCTACACTCCCTGCACCTATGGTAGCTACGCCCTCTGTATAACACATGTAACTGTGACAGGGAAGGTGGCCCCTCTCAGCTCTGGGCCCCATAGCAGCTGCACTCCCTACACCTATGGTAGCTACACCCTTTATATAACACATGTAACTGTGACAGGGAAGGTGGCCCCTCTCAGCTCTGTGCCCCATAGCATCTGCACTCCCTGCACCTATGGTAGCTACACCCTGTATATAACACATGTAACTATGACAGGGAAAGTGGCCCCTCTTAGCTCTGGGCCCCATAGCAGCTGCTCTCCCTGCACCTATGGTAGCTACACCCTGTATATAACACATGTAACTGTGACAGGGAAGGTGGACCCTCTCAGTTCTGTGCCCCATAGCATCTGCACTCCCTGCACCTATGGTAGCTACACCCTGTATATAACACATGTAACTGTGACAGGGAAGGTGGCCGCTCTCAGCTCTGGTCCCCATAGCAGCTACACTCCCTGCACCTATGGTAGCTACACCCTTTATATAACACATGTATCTGTGACAGGGAAGGTGGCCCCTCTCAGCTCTGGGCCCCATAGCAGCTGCGCTCCCTGCACCTATTGTAGCTACACCCTCTTTATAACACATGTAACTGTGACAGGGAAGGTGGCCCCTCTCAGCTGTGGGCCCCATAGCAGCTGCACTCCCTGCACCTATGGTAGATACACCCCTCTATATAACACATGTAACTGTGACAGGGAAGGTGGCTCCTCTCAGCTCTGGCCCCATAGCAGCTGCACTCCATGCACCTATGGTAGCTACACCCTGTATATAACACATGTAACTGTGACAGGGAAGGTGGCCCCTCTCAGCTCTGGCCCCATAGCAGCTGCACTCCCTGCACCTATGGTAGCTACACCCTGTATATAACACATGTAACTGTGACAGGGAAGGTGGCCCCTCTCAGCTCTGGGCCCCATAGCAGCTGCTCTCCCTGCACCTATTGTAGCTACACCCTGTTTATAACACATGTAACTGTGACAGGGAAGGTGGCCCCTCTCAGCTGTGGGCCCCATAGCAGCTGCACTCCCTGCACCTGTGGTAGATACACCCTGTATATAACACATGTAACTGTGACAGGGAAGGTGGCTCCTCTCAGCTCTGGCCCCATAGCAGCTGCTCTTCCTGCACCTATGGTAGCTACACCCTGTATATAACACATGTAACTGTGACAGGGAAGGTGGCCCCTCTCAGCTCTGGGCCCCATAGCAGCTGCGCTCCCTGCACCTATTGTAGCTACACCCTCTTTATAACACATGTAACTGTGACAGGGAAGGTGGCCCCTCTCAGCTGTGGGCCCCATAGCAGCTACACTCTCTGCACCTATGGTAGATACACCCCTCTATATAACACATGTAACTGTGACAGGGAAGGTGGCTCCTCTCAGCTCTGGCCCCATAGCAGCTGCACTCCATGCACCTATGGTAGCTACACCCTGTATATAACACATGTAACTGTGACAGGGAAGGTGGACCCTCTCAGCTCTGTGCCCCATAGCATCTGCACTCCCTGCACCTATGGTAGCTACACCCTGTATATAACACATGTAACTATGACAGGGAAAGTGGCCCCTCTTAGCTCTGGGCCCCATAGCAGCTGCACTCCCTACACCTATGGTAGCTACACCCTGTATATAACACATGTAACGGTGACAGGGAAGGTGGCCCCTCTCAGCTCTGGGCCCCATAGCAGCTGCATTCCCTGCACCTATGGTAGCTACACCCTGTATATAACACATGTAACGGTGACAGGGAAGGTGGCCCCTCTCAGCTCTGGGCCCCATAGCAGCTGCACTCCCTGCACCTTTGGTAGCTACACCCTGTATATAACACATGTAACTGTGACAGGGAAGGTGGACCCTCTCAGCTCTGTGCCCCATAGCATCTGCACTCCCTGCACCTATGGTAGCTACACCCTGTATATAACACATGTAACTATGACAGGGAAAGTGGCCCCTCTTAGCTCTGGGCCCCATAGCAGCTGCACTCCCTACACCTATGGTAGCTACACCCTGTATATAACACATGTAACGGTGACAGGGAAGGTGGCCCCTCTCAGCTCTGGGCCCCATAGCAGCTGCATTCCCTGCACCTATGGTAGCTACACCCTGTATATAACACATGTATCTGTGACAGGGAAGGTGGCCCCTCTCAGCTCTGGCCTCATAGCAGCTGTACTCCCTGCACCTATGGTAGCTACACCCTGTATATAACACATGTAACTGTGACAGGGAAGGTGGCCCTCTCATCTCTGGCCCCATAGCAGCTGCACTCCCTGCACCTATGGTAGCTACACCCTGTATATAACACATGTAACTGTGACAGGGAAGGTGGCCCCTCTCAGCTCTGGCCCCCATAGCAGCTACACTCCCTGCACCTATGGTAGCTACGCCCTCTGTATAACACATGTAACTGTGACAGGGAAGGTGGCCCCTCTCAGCTCTGGGCCCCATAGCAGCTGCACTCCCTACACCTATGGTAGCTACACCCTGTATATAACACATGTAACTGTGACAGGGAAGGTGGCCCCTCTCAGCTCTGTGCCCATAGCATCTGCACTCCCTGCACCTATGGTAGCTACACCCTGTATATAACACATGTAACTATGACAGGGAAAGTGGCCCCTCTTAGCTCTGGGCCCCATAGCAGCTGCTCTCCCTGCACCTATGGTAGCTACACCCTGTATATAACACATGTAACTGTGACAGGGAAGGTGGACCCTCTCAGTTCTGTGCCCCATAGCATCTGCACTCCCTGCACCTATGGTAGCTACACCCTGTATATAACACATGTAACTGTGACAGGGAAGGTGGCCGCTCTCAGCTCTGGTCCCCATAGCAGCTACACTCCCTGCACCTATGGTAGCTACACCCTTTATATAACACATGTATCTGTGACAGGGAAGGTGGCCCCTCTCAGCTCTGGGCCCCATAGCAGCTGCGCTCCCTGCACCTATTGTAGCTACACCCTCTTTATAACACATGTAACTGTGACAGGGAAGGTGGCCCCTCTCAGCTGTGGGCCCCATAGCAGCTGCACTCCCTGCACCTATGGTAGATACACCCCTCTATATAACACATGTAACTGTGACAGGGAAGGTGGCTCCTCTCAGCTCTGGCCCCATAGCAGCTGCACTCCATGCACCTATGGTAGCTACACCCTGTATATAACACATGTAACTGTGACAGGGAAGGTGGCCCCTCTCAGCTCTGGCCCCATAGCAGCTGCACTCCCTGCACCTATGGTAGCTACACCCTGTATATAACACATGTAACTGTGACAGGGAAGGTGGCCCCTCTCAGCTCTGGGCCCCATAGCAGCTGCTCTCCCTGCACCTATTGTAGCTACACCCTGTTTATAACACATGTAACTGTGACAGGGAAGGTGGCCCCTCTCAGCTGTGGGCCCCATAGCAGCTGCACTCCCTGCACCTGTGGTAGATACACCCTGTATATAACACATGTAACTGTGACAGGGAAGGTGGCTCCTCTCAGCTCTGGCCCCATAGCAGCTGCTCTTCCTGCACCTATGGTAGCTACACCCTGTATATAACACATGTAACTGTGACAGGGAAGGTGGCCCCTCTCAGCTCTGGGCCCCATAGCAGCTGCGCTCCCTGCACCTATTGTAGCTACACCCTCTTTATAACACATGTTACTGTGACAGGGAAGGTGGCCCCTCTCAGCTGTGGGCCCCATAGCAGCTACACTCTCTGCACCTATGGTAGATACACCCCTCTATATAACACATGTAACTGTGACAGGGAAGGTGGCTCCTCTCAGCTCTGGCCCCATAGCAGCTGCACTCCATGCACCTATGGTAGCTACACCCTGTATATAACACATGTAACTGTGACAGGGAAGGTGGCCCCTCTCAGCTCTGGCCCCATAGCAGCTGCACTCCCTGCACCTATGGTAGCTACACCCTGTGTATAACACATTTAACTATGACAGGGAAGGTGGCCCCTCTTAGCTCTGGGCCCCATAGCAGCTGCTCTCCCTGCACCTATTGTAGCTACACCCTGTTTATAACACATGTAACTGTGACAGGGAAGGTGGCTCCTCTCAGCTGTGGGCCCCTTAGCAGCTGCACTCCCTGCACCTATGGTAGATACAACCCTCTATATAACACATGTAACTGTGACAGGAAAGGTAGCTCCTCTCAGCTCTGGCCCCATAGCAGCTGCACTCCATGCACTTATGGTAGCTACACCCTGTATATAACACATGTAACTGTGACAGGGAAGGTGGCCCCTCTCAGCTCTGGCCCCATAGCAGCTGCACTCCCTGCACCTATGGTAGCTGCACCCTGTATATAACACATGTAACTGTGACAGGGAAGGTGGCCCCTCTCAGCTCTGGGCCCCATAGCAGCTGCATTCCCTGCACCTATGGAAGCTACACGCTGTATATAACACATGTAACTGTGACAGGGAAGGTGGCCCCTCTCAGCTCTGGGCCCCATAGCAGCTGCATTCCCTGCACCTATGGAAGCTACACGCTGTATATAACACATGTAACTGTGACAGGGAAGGTGGCCCCTCTCAGCTCTGGGCCCCATAGCAGCTGCTCTCCCTGCACCTATTGTAGCTACACCCTGTTTATAACACATGTAACTGTGACAGGGAAGGTGGCCCCTCTCAGCTGTGGGCCCCATAGCAGCTGCACTCCCTGCACCTATGGTAGATACACCCCTCTATATAACACATGTAACTGTGACAGGGAAGGTGGCTCCTCTCAGCTCTGGCCCCATAGCAGCTGCACTCCCTGCACCTATGGTAGCTACACCCTGTATATAACACATGTAACTGTGACAGGGAAGGTGGCCCCTCTCAGCTCTGGCCCCATAGCAGCTGCACTCCCTGCACCTATGGTAGCTACACCCTGTATATAACACATGTAACTGTGACAGGGAAGGTGGCCCCTCTCAGCTCTGGGCCCCATAGCAGCTGCTCTCCCTGCACCTATTGTAGCTTACCCCGTGTTTATAACACATGTAACTGTGACAGGGAAGGTGGCCCCTCTCAGCTGTGGGCCCAATAGCAGCTGCACTCCCTGCACCTGTGGTAGATACACCCTGTATATAACACATGTAACTGTGACAGGGAAGGTGGCTCCTCTCAGCTCTGGCCCCATAGCAGCTGCTCTTCCTGCACCTATGGTAGCTACACCCTGTATATAACACATGTAACTGTGACAGGGAAGGTGGCCCCTCTCAGCTCTGGGCCCCATAGCAGCTGCGCTCCCTGCACCTATTGTAGCTACACCCTCTTTATAACACATGTAACTGTGACAGGGAAGGTGGCCCCTCTCAGCTGTGGGCCCCATAGCAGCTACACTCCCTGCACCTATGGTAGATACACCCCTCTATATAACACATGTAACTGTGACAGGGAAGGTGGCTCCTCTCAGCTCTGGCCCCATAGCAGCTGCACTCCATGCACCTATGGTAGCTACACCCTGTATATAACACATGTAACTGTGACAGGGAAGGTGGTCCCTCTCAGCTCTGGCCCCATAGCAGCTGCACTCCCTGCACCTATGGTAGCTACACCCTGTGTATAACACATTTAACTATGACAGGGAAGGTGGCCCCTCTTAGCTCTGGGCCCCATAGCAGCTGCTCTCCCTGCACCTATTGTAGCTACACCCTGTTTATAACACATGTAACTGTGACAGGGAAGGTGGCTCCTCTCAGCTGTGGGCCCCATAGCAGCTGCACTCCCTGCACCTATGGTAGATACAACCCTCTATATAACACATGTAACTGTGACAGGAAAGGTAGCTCCTCTCAGCTCTGGCCCCATAGCAGCTGCACTCCATGCACTTATGGTAGCTACACCCTGTATATAACATATGTAACTGTGACAGGGAAGGTGGCCCCTCTCAGCTCTGGCCCCATAGCAGCTGCACTCCCTGCACCTATGGTAGCTGCACCCTGTATATAACACATGTAACTGTGACAGGGAAGGTGGCCCCTCTCAGCTCTGGGCCCCATAGCAGCTGCATTCCCTGCACCTATGGAAGCTACACGCTGTATATAACACATGTAACTGTGACAGGGAAGGTGGCCCCTCTCAGCTCTGGGCCCCATAGCAGCTGCTCTCCCTGCACCTATTGTAGCTACACCCTGTTTATAACACATGTAACTGTGACAGGGAAGGTGGCTCCTCTCAGCTCTGGCCCCATAGCAGCTGCACTCCCTGCACCTATGGTAGCTACACCCTGTATATAACACATGTAACTGTGACAGGGAAGGTGGCCCCTCTCAGCTCTGGCCCCATAGCAGCTGCTTTCCCTGCACCTATTGTAGCTACACCCTGTATATAATAATTGTAACTGTGACAGGGAAGTTGGCCCCCTCTCAGATCTGGGCCCCATTGTAGCCACCTATGGTAGTATCTCCTTGATATCAATCATTCACAAGTTACATTTCTGATTTTACCTTGTGTGCATATATCTCAATCTCTCCCGCTTACAGGGTTCACGTGTGTTGACAGCTATGAAGGGGAAGGGGGTCCACAAGCAAACAGTCCTCCAAGGAAAAACTGTGGGCAGCAAGCCACAAGGTAAGCAGAGACAGAGCTGGTCATCTGCAGTAGGTAAAGTGTGTCAGTTGCTGGTGACATCAATGAAATAGATCCTACAGTACTATCTAAATAATGTCTATCCAGAAGTATAGCTAAATAAGGACCAAAGAGTAGGGCTCATCTCTGTCCTATGTGTGACTTCTTCCCTCTCACAGTCATTGTAGACATAATTATTAGCAACTTGGATAGTGCATACTTTTATACAGCACATCCCCTTAATAGAATTGGGACATTGTTATCTTAATTAAACCTAGAAGCACAGCTGTGTGGAACCCTTGCTTGCAATATGCTTGGTGTCTCTTATTTTGTGATTCTTTTTGCTAGATATTGGAATCTGGATATGCCAGATTTACATTGCTGTGCATTTCTGTTTTATATTTGCAGTACCATGTTTCACCACTGTTTTGTTGATCAGTGCAATTGTGTAGCTTACTGCGAAAGTGTGTTGCTTATATTCATTTACAGTCAAGCTCAGCTCCTGGTCTCCATGGGGGTCATTCCAAGTTGATCGCTAGCTGCAGTTGTTCGCAGCACAGCGATGAGGCTAAAAATTGGCTTTTCTGCGCATGCGTATGCACCGCAATGCGCACGCTCGACGTATGGGTTGTGCACAGGTTCTAGCGAACCTTTTATTCGCATGGCACAATGCAGGATGATTGACATGAAGTGGGTGTTTCTGGGTGGTAACTGACCATTTTCAGTGAGTGCTTAGAAAAATGAAGACGTGTCAGGGAAAACGCAGACGTGGCTGGGCGAACGCTGGGCAGGTGTGTGACATCAAAAGCCAACCTTCCAATGTTAGATTCTACGCACACGAAGAGTAACTACAGGGCTGGTCTTGTTTTGCACAAAATGTTTTTGCAGGCCCTCTTCTGCACAGGCGTTCGCACTTCTGCAAAGCGAAAATACACTCCCCAGTGGGCGACGACAATGCATTTGCACGGCTGCTAAAAACTGCTAGCGAGCGAACAACTCGGAATTACCCCCCATGTCAATGAGCACTTACACAGAGAGTATAAATGGTTACAAGTGGCTTCTGAACCCAGGCCACATCTACTAGCCCGGACAGAAGTGGCAGTGTTTGTGTAGCACTGGTAAGGAACCATTGCCAAGCCTCTACATATAGGCACCTTAAGTGACTTTGACATTGAAAAAGATGACTGGCTCCCCTGTACTGAAAGGCTGGAACAGCATTTTCTGGCAAATAACATCGCTTTAGACAAACAAGTACCAGTACTATTACGTGAGATGGGAGGAAAAGCCTACGGTCTGCTCTGCAATTTAACGTCCCCTGTGAAACCTGCTACTTAGTCCTATGCAGATACAGGTATTGTTAAGATTTTACAAGAACACCTGTAACCTATGCCTCTCCTGATAGCAGAACGGTTCAGATTTCATTAACGGAACCAAGAGGAGGGGGAATCAGTGGCTGCATATGTGGCAGAAATAAAAAGACTGTCAGAGCACTGTCAGTTTGAAGATGGCCTGAATGATATTCTGAGAGGGATTTTAAGTGAGAGTGTGCAAAATCGTTTACTAACAGAGACAGACCTCACATTTACACGCTCAGTACAAGTGGCACTATCAATGAAAACTGCAGCTAAGGATGTGATGGAGCTCAAAATAGCTGGCAAGTCTGCATCACAAGTTCACAAAATGGTAACAACAACAACAACAACGAACACAACGCCCTTGCATGCACATGGTCCCCCTTCAGAAGTATGCTTCTGCTGTGGCGTAGATACTCATTTGTCCAGGGACTGTAGGTGCAAACATGAACTGTGTAGGAAATGTAACAAAAAGGGGCATATTAAACGTGTTTGCCGGTCGCAGTCATATCAGGCTGAGGCCACTGGCGGGAGAAAGAATCACAGTAGATTAAGGAATACATATGTTTTGAAAGACCAGGAGGTGGCCTCAGACAGCGGCAATGATCTGGGCAGTTTGGAAGTGTTTGCAGTGAAAGGGGGTGACAAGCAAGTAATTTGGGTCACTCCACAAATTAATGGCCACCCGATTAAAATGAAAGTGAACACAGGATCAGCAATCTCTGTAATGTCACAGCAAGAGTACAAACGCCATTTTAAAAATGTTAAATTAAACAAAACTTTGGTGCTGCTTAAAACATATATTGGGTATAAGATTATTTCATGAGGGGTGTGGCCTGTACTTGTGCAGTATAATGGTCAACAGGAGTGTCTGGACTTATACATTGTTCATAAAGGTGGCCCAACATTGTGGGGTCAGGAATGGCTACAAAATATTCAATTAGACTGGTCAGTCATCAAACGCCTCAGCATCACACACACCCTGCCCTTGTCCCTGATTACAGTCCTTAACCAAGCTATAGCTGTTTTTAAACCAGGCATTGGGTCTTTGCAACACATTAAAGGAAAGCTAGTGCTGGTAGATGGAGCTGTTCCCAGGTTCCATAAAGCGCAGCCCGTACTATACGCTATCAGACAGAAGGTGGAGCTGGAGTTACTGTAGACTGGCTGGAAAGTGAGAAAATCATATCTAAGGTGGATTGGAGCCCTTGGGCAACTCCAGTAATTCCTATTGTAAAAAAAAGTGGCACAGTACGACGATTTCAAGGTCACCATAAATCCAGTATTGCAAACAGATCACTACCCGTTACCAAAAATATAAGATATCTTTGCAAATCTGGCTGGCGGACAGAAGTTTAGGAAGATTGTTCTATCTACAAATGGATATAGGGGAAGATTCAAAGGTGTTCTTCACCATTAACACACACAAAGGACTTTACAGGTAAAATTTTTGATATTTGGCATTGCTTCTGCCCTTGCACTTTGGCAATGACCCATGGACTAAGTGTTACAAGGGGATCCTGGAACCCAGTGCTATCTGGATGACATGATTGTGACAGGTTCGTCTGATGCAGAACACCTCCAAAATCTTAAACTGGTGTTGCATTGGCTTGAACAATATGTGCTCAGAGTCAAATGAGACAAGTGTGAGTTCGTTATGGCCTCTGTCACATACTGTGGGCACACAATTGATGCAAATGGACTACATAAATGTCAAGAAAAAATGGAAGCTGTGTTAAAGGCTCCCCCACCAAAAGACGTGTCCCAGCTTCGCTCCTTCTTAGGGTTCATTTACTATTACCACAGATTCTTTCCTAATTTAGCCACAGTTCTGGTGTTAACCCATTACGACGCCTCGCTTCCTGTTAGAGTGGCCTGTGATGCCTCATCTTACGCATTGGAGATGTCATGTCACATACTATGCCAAATGGACAGGAGAGTTCAATAGCTTTTGGACCTCAGGCATTATCCAAGGCTGAATATAACTATACACAGATCGACAGAGAAGCCTGGTTTGGGAAGTTAAACGATTCAACGGTATTTATATTGCAAGAAATTCAAACTCCTGACTGACCATAAACATCTTTAACCCTCAGAAGGGTATTCCTGTCACAGCGGCTGCAAGGATTCAGTGCTGGGCCCTGTTCTTAGGTGGACATTGCTATACTATAGAATTCAAGTGGACTGCACAACATGCCAATGCAGACGGGTTGTCCCGACTGCCTTTACAGACTGCCCCATTGCCACAGACATCCAAGGATTCGTGGAATGTTTTCACAATGACACAAGTGGAATGTCTTACCATAACTGCCAGTATGACCAGATGTGAGACTGCTTGGGACCCTATCCTGGTGCAAGTACTCACAGCCACACAAAAAGGGTGGGTTGTGCCTTTGCATCGGCAGGTGGCCCCTTACTTTCATTGGTGGCATGAGTTGACAGTTGATACTGGCTGCCTCCTTTGGGGGTTGTGGATCATCGTGCCCGTCAAGCTGCATGCAAGAGTTTTAGAGGAGCTTCATGTGGGTCATTTGGGCATGGTCAAAATGAAGGCACTTGCCAGAAGTTTTGTATGGTGGCCAGGCTTGGATCAATAGTTGGAGCATATGTCCAGAGAATGTTACGGGTGCCAAACTGTTCAACATATGCCTGCTCCAGCACCATTGCATCCATGGGTGTGGCCATCCACTCCTCCATGGCAGCGGATACATGTGGACTTTGTGGGACCATTTCTAGGGTCTATGTTCATGGTGGTGGATGCCTGTTCCAAATGGCCTGAAGTTTTTCACTGTTACTTCTACTACAGCTGCACACACGGTGGAAGTGTTGAGGAATATTTTTGCCAAAATAGGGGTACCAGAGCAGTTGGTCAGTGAAAATGGCCCTCAGTTTAACGCTGAAGAGTTCCAGACTTTCCTGAAGAAAAACGGAATTCGTCATATTACCTCCGCCCCATATCACCTGGTTAGAAATGTATTGGCTGAACACTTCATACAAACCTTAAAGCGAGCTTGCTGCACCATGAGCACAGACTGGGGCACTTTACAACACAAGTTCTCCAATTTCTTGTTTGCCTACAGGAATTCCGTTCATGCCAAAACGAATCAAACCCAAACTATGCTGCTCCAGGGCAGAAATCTTCAGTCTCAACTGGATTTGATCAAGCCGGATATTTGTGGATGGATTCGTGATCGGCAAATGAAGCAGTCTCTAAGTTCAGGAGGTACCAATATGCAAGCTTTGTCTATATGACAGACTGTGAGGGCCCGTAACTATTGTGGGGAATAGAAGTGGGTAATTGCAAAAATTAAACAATGTAAAGGCCCACTGTCATATATAGTGGAAATTGAGCCGGCGGTACTGTGGCACATGCACCTGGATCAACTACGTAACCATAATGGATCACCTATGCTTGTTGGAGAAAAACCTTCTGCAGAAGCTCCGGTGTCAATACCCACACCAGTAGACACAGCGGATTGTTCATATGACCTGTACAGAATTGCACAATTGTTCCAGCACAATAATAATGTTAAAGTGAACACTGACACAGTAAAGTCCACAGACATCTTAAGTACTCCTGCTTCAAGTTCACAGGTCATTCATGAGAACCGCCATTACCCTTCTCGTGTAAGACATGCGCCACAAAGACTGGACTTGTAAGATGTGTTAAGAGGCATTTATCTACATGGGGAGGGAACTGTTAGATATTGGAATCTGGTTATGTCAGATACACATTGCTGTGCATTTCTGTTTTATATTTGCATTATCATGTTTCATCAATGTTTTGTTGATCAGTACTATTGTTTAGCTTGCTGCAAAAGTGTGTTGCTTTGTGTTAAGTAAAGTAGAAGCAGAATGCTGAACTCAGCTTCTGGTCTCCATGTCTCTTTGTGTCAATGAGCACTTACACAAACACTACACTTTTGTTATCTACTTATACATTTGTTGAATGCTTTTATGATGTCTTTGTTCCTCAATGTATAGATTATAGGGTTTAAAAATGGAGCAATGACTGTATACAGCACAGAAAGGGCTTTACCCATGTGCATTGGTTTACCTTTGGTTGGCATAAAATATATAGCATTCAGTGTCCCATAAAATATAGATACCACCACAAAATGGGAACTGCAGGTTGAGAAAGCTTTCTTCCATCCAACAACAGATTTCATTTTAACAATCGTATAAATTATATAGGAGTAGGATAGAGCAATTACAATAAAAGAACATAATAATAATGGAATTCCAAAAATATTAGCTGTCAGTCGAACTGTGAAAACACTGGAGCAGGAAAGTTTAAGAACAGGATCAAAATCACAAAAGAAATGGTCAATAATGTTTGGTCCACAGAAGTCCAGTTTGCACATTTGTGCTGTTTGAATTAATCCAATAATACAACTAGCTATCCAAGGCATGATAATCAGCTTTATGCAGAATGAAGGGCTCATTATAGAGTTATAATATAGAGGGTTACAAATCGCCAGATATCGATCATAAGACATCACTGTCAGGAGAAAGCACTCTTCAGTTTCAGACAGAACAAATAAATAAAATTGGGTGAAACACCCTATGAAGGACATAGTGCTTCCATCAAACAGGATGATTTTAAGTAGGTTGGGGACAATATCTATGGTCAAAATGAGGTCAGACATGGAGAGTTGGGTAAGAAAGTAGTACATTGGAGAGTGGAGATTCTTGTTGTAACACACTAGCATTATAATCAGCAGGTTCCCACATATTGTTGCACAGTGAACTGCAAGGAATGAAAGGAACAGGAGAACTTTCAAATTGTTAATATTATTAAATCCCAGAAATATTATAGTTGTGAGATTGTTATAATACATTTTAGAAATAAAAGAGTAGGACAGAACTATAAAACACAATAAGGTCCTTCCTGGCAGTCTAATGATACATCAATAAATAAAGGTTCGTAACTAATAATTAAAAAGATTGTGATCTCTTGTGAATATACTGTAACTGGGAAATATTTACATTTCTATAGCTCTATAAAAATGTATATTCTAGATATCAAATGAACTGCTAGACTTTCCAACTATAGAAGTGACTGCACTCGTGGTACATCAAACAACTGCATGTATATGGTAGACATGTGCAGAACAGGCATTAGAGAGCATTCAAATGGATGTTTTCAGTACTTAAACTAGGATATCAGTCACCCAGGGCAAGGCAGAAATTTTGTGTGTGCCCCCCAACCTGCACACATAAATCACAGAGGTGGAAGAACAGGATCAAAATCACAAAATAAATGGTGTATGATGTTTGGTCCACAGAAGTCCAGTTTGCACATTTGTGCTGTTTTAATTAATACACTAATACAATTTGCTATCCAAGACATGATAATCAGCTTTATGCAGAATAAAGAGCTTATTGTAGAGTTGTGATGTAGAGGGTTACAAATCACCAGAAATCGATCATAAGACATCACTGTCAGGAGAAAGCACTCTAGAACTTCAGAAAGCCCTAACAAAACTAACAAAACTGGGTGAAACATCCTATGAAGAACATGGTACTTCCTTCAAACAAAATGACTTGAAGTAGATTAGGGACAATATCAGTGGACAAACTAAGGTCCGATAAGGATAGTTGGATGAGAAAGTAGTACATGGGAAAGTGGAGATTCTTGTCGTAACACATCAACATAATAATCAGGAGGTTCCCACATATTGTTGCACAGTAAATTGCAAGGAATGAGAATAAGAGGAGATATTTAATGCTGTTAATGTTATTAAATCCCAGAAATATGATGGTCGTGAGATTGTTATTATACATTTATGAAAATAAAAGAGTCAGTATTGTAAAACTTGGAAAACTTTTTCCTGGAAGACTGAGGTCAACTCACATCCATAAATAAGGGTTCATCATACCTGTACCTATTGGTTAAAAAATAAGTATTCCTTGTGAATATACTATAGCTTGAATATGAATATATATTTATATATATTCTGAAAATATGCAAATAGGAGAGCGCACTCGTGAATGAATAATAAAACACTTTTACTGATAAAAATATCCACGTACATGTAAGTTTAAAAAGGCACACTTAGCCAGCTCCACCGACACGTCCAACAAGATATCATTATTAACGAACACTGGTGTCCATAGAACGGAAGCCTGCCATCTGTCTGGTCACAGCACAGAATCAGCAAACAGCCATCTACGAAGGTGAGTCACGCCCAACTAGTTTCGTCATCAGAGGACTTCGTCACATCCCCTGTTAATAACGATATCTTGTTGGACGTGTCGGTGGAGCTGGCTAAGTGTGCCTTTTTAAACTTACATGTACGTGGATATTTTTATCAGTAAAAGTTTTTATTATTCATTCACGAGTGCGCTCTCCTATTTGCATACTTTCAGAATTTCTATCTCCGGGATGGAGTGGATGAGCCTGCACTGCATGTGGAGACTTAAACACCTGGGACTGTTTTGCACGGACTTAATCTATATTATATATATATATATATATATATATAACACTAAGCAGTGGGGCAGCACACCTTTTTCAACATAACGGTCCCGGTGCCAGCCGTAGATACTCCCCAGCAAGGAGTCCAATAAACAGCAACTGAAGTCGGCAGCACACGGCGGAATAACCACAAGGAGACAGGATAACTGCAACGTTTCGATGTGTATTTTACATCGTCATCAGGCAAAGAATATATACAAACACCAAACTCTGCTCACCTTATATCCCCACCATGTGCAGCGGCAACCGCGGCGTCCGGAAACGGGAGGCGAGTCGCCAACAAGTGACGTCATCACACCCCGTCCGTAGCCATGGTAACCGTTTATCAACAATATAGTGAATCATAAAAACGGCAGTAGCAGAGGCAGCTACACCGAATTGAGACAATATAACTAGCAGAAAATACACACAATACAGACAATGAAAAAACGGCATGATAAATATAGGTATAATATGATATACAGAATCAAACTATCATATCACAAATAGAACTGCACCATAAAAGCACATAGAACCAGTCTGAATACCTTAGGAGGAGTATAATGAATATATTTAAAAATATTAAATAAACGCATGTAAACCCAAATTATCATTAAGGCCCCGAGGCGCAAGGGAACCCAATCTAAAGATCCAACCGGATTCACATTTAAGCAATTTTAAAGAGCGATTACCCCCCCGTAATGATGGAGGAATATGATCAATGATCATATATCTAAGATTGGCCATGCTGTGACCCGCCTCCGAAAAGTGGCGCGCCACAGGATGGTCACTTTTTCCAGAATCAATGGCAGCCCGTATGGTAGAACGGTGTCCTGCCATTCGTTCACGCAGGGTCCTGTCGGTTTTACCGACATAAATCAGCCCGCATGGACACTTGATGATATACACAATAAATTTCGTTGTGCATGTCACCTTGTGTCGAATAAAAAACTTCTTTCCACTGTATGGATGACAAAAACTTTCTCCAGCTATCAAATACCGACAGGTAACACAATTAACACATTTGTAACAACCATTACGTCGGCTCAAAAAATGTTGAGAACTGTCGGCATTTGACATATTGGAAATATCCGTTTTAACAACCCAGTCACGAATATTACGTCCCCTGGTGTAGCATGACATCAGTCTACTATCACCAAGGTTAAGATCCTGATCAGTACTTACTATAGGCCAAAGGCGTTTAGACACAGATTTAATGGCACCACTGCACACATTAAAATGATTGACCCATGGTAAACACTTATCAAGGGTCTTCTTCCTCTTTGTGTGCAATAATTCACTTCTGGCGGTACCCAATGCTTTCTTTTTGGCAATGATCAATTGTGATAAAGAATAACCTCTGGACAAGAATTTATCAATCATATTGTCAATTTGGATACATGCATCATTAACATTGCTGCAAATGCGACAAGCTCTAAGGAACTGTGAATAGGGGAGTCCATATTTCAAAGATTTCGGATGGAAACTAGTCGAATGTAACAGAGTATTTCTATCAGTATTCTTGATGTACAAACTAGTGGAAATATGTTGATTCTCAATTGAAACCATTACATCAAGAAAATTAATGGACTTGTCACTAATATCACAGGAGAATTTGATAGGACAATCAGACCCGTTATGTATCTCAACAAATGATACTAACTGTTCTTTAGTACCAGTCCAAATCAAAAATAAATCATCTATGTACCGAACGTAAAAAAAAATTTGTCAAAAATATTAATATTACTGAAAAAAATATCCTGCTCTGCTCTAAACATGTAACAAAGCATCACATAGTGACTGAGGGATGTGTCCATCACTAACTGCACGGGACAACCTTTTAGATAATTTTAAAGCAAACTCAGAAGTAGGATCATGGTCAAGCAATCTATAAACTGAATTATCCGCTAATTGTCGTATAATCTCTGATTTATAATCAGCTAAATCCTGGATAACGATTGCCCCGCCCTTATCAGCGGGGCGGATGATTATATGTTGGACCTGACATAGACCTGATCTGTGATCTCCTAGAAATTATTTTGACATGTAATTATTTTATTTTTGACAACCATTTTTATTTGCAGGTGTCCGGGTGTGCGATGGGGTCGAATGTGGCCCCATCGTACGCTAATTCTTACATGTTTAGAGCAGAGCAGGATATTTTTTTCAGTAATATTAATATTTTTGACAAAATATTTTTTTACGTTCGGTACATAGATGATTTATTTTTGATTTGGACTGGTACTAAAGAACAGTTAGTATCATTTGTTGAGATACATAACGGGTCTGATTGTCCTATCAAATTCTCCTGTGATATTAGTGACAAGTCCATTAATTTTCTTGATGTAATGGTTTCAATTGAGAATCAACATATTTCCACTAGTTTGTACATCAAGAATACTGATAGAAATACTCTGTTACATTCGACTAGTTTCCATCCGAAATCTTTGAAATATGGACTCCCCTATTCACAGTTCCTTAGAGCTTGTCGCATTTGCAGCAATGTTAATGATGCATGTATCCAAATTGACAATATGATTGATAAATTCTTGTCCAGAGGTTATTCTTTATCACAATTGATCATTGCCAAAAAGAAAGCATTGGGTACCGCCAGAAGTGAATTATTGCACACAAAGAGGAAGAAGACCCTTGATAAGTGTTTACCATGGGTCAATCATTTTAATGTGTGCAGTGGTGCCATTAAATCTGTGTCTAAACGCCTTTGGCCTATAGTAAGTACTGATCAGGATCTTAACCTTGGTGATAGTAGACTGATGTCATGCTACACCAGGGGACGTAATATTCGTGACTGGGTTGTTAAAACGGATATTTCCAATATGTCAAATGCCGACAGTTCTCAACATTTTTTGAGCCGACGTAATGGTTGTTACAAATGTGTTAATTGTGTTACCTGTCGGTATTTGATAGCTGGAGAAAGTTTTTGTCATCCATACAGTGGAAAGAAGTTTTTTATTCGACACAAGGTGACATGCACAACGAAATTTATTGTGTATATCATCAAGTGTCCATGCGGGCTGATTTATGTCGGTAAAACCGACAGGACCCTGCGTGAACGAATGGCAGGACACCGTTCTACCATACGGGCTGCCATTGATTCTGGAAAAAGTGACCATCCTGTGGCGCGCCACTTTTCGGAGGCGGGTCACAGCATGGCCAATCTTAGATATATGATCATTGATCATATTCCTCCATCATTACGGGGGGGTAATCGCTCTTTAAAATTGCTTAAATGTGAATCCGGTTGGATCTTTAGATTGGGTTCCCTTGCGCCTCGGGGCCTTAATGATAATTTGGGTTTACATGCGTTTATTTAATATTTTTAAATATATTCATTATACTCCTCCTAAGGTATTCAGACTGGTTCTATGTGCTTTTATGGTGCAGTTCTATTTGTGATATGATAGTTTGATTCTGTATATCATATTATACCTATATTTATCATGCCGTTTTTTCATTGTCTGTATTGTGTGTATTTTCTGCTAGTTATATTGTCTCAATTCGGTGTAGCTGCCTCTGCTACTGCCGTTTTTATGATTCACTATATTGTTGATAAACGGTTACCATGGCTACGGACGGGGTGTGATGACGTCACTTGTTGGCGACTCGCCTCCCGTTTCCGGACGCCGCGGTTGCCGCTGCACATGGTGGGGATATAAGGTGAGCAGAGTTTGGTGTTTGTATATATTCTTTGCCTGATGACGATGTAAAATACACATCGAAACGTTGCAGTTATCCTGACTCCTTGTGGTTATTCCGCCGTGTGCTGCCGACTTCAGTTGCTATATATATATATATATATATATATATATATAGAAAGCAAGAGGGTCTGGCACAGCCACTTACAGAACCTTGATTGCGGGTGCCTTCACAGGAGAAGATTTGGACAGACGGATAGAGGTGCGGCACTCCAATAAATCAAACAGATAGCAGCAATAGTTGTCTACTATTGCTGCTATCAGTTTGATTTATTGGAGTGCTGCACCTCTGTCCGTTTATATATATATATAGTCCATGGTGGCAGCCCGGCACTCCGTTGTCCCCGTGGGGGTATCGCTCCGGTGCCCTCCTAGGGTTATGGCGACCCCAATATGCAGAATGGAGAGGGACGCCGTCCCTCTCCATTCTATATATATATATATATATATATATACTTACCAAGGTACATCAGCAACTTGACAACTTGCATGTACAGTTTATGGAAAATTTGTTCAGCACAGACATTAGAGCACATTCAAATGATTGAGATAGAAAAACAAGCCCCATAGTCCTCACAGCAGGGGGAGGGACTCACTTTTTGTAGTAATTTCAGTAGATGGTGAAGGGCTTGTTCTGACTTGCATGAACAGATGTGTCTCCACACACCTACAGTACTGTATCCTCAAATCACACCAAATAGCACCACAGACTTTGATACTTACAGATGTGTCCTTCTGTGTTGTAGCGGCACACAGTGCTTCATAGCATTACAGTGATGCATACACATCGCAGCATTCCCACCCGCAGGTCCCTCATATACAGTGAATGGGTAGCTGGTATATGAGTATGCATGCTCCTGCCATCCTAGGACACACATGCCACAAGGTGTATGCAATGCAGCAACAACACAGGAGGACACATCTGAAGCAAAGACATCTAAATTTTTCCTTAAAATATGCATCTTAACCTGTCACTTATTCCAATTCTTTTGTGACAAAAAACTAATTCTAAGCGCTTAGTACAATACTAGTGAATTAATACAAAATTCAAGGACAATTACTCTATCTGAGTAATAAGGCAAAAAAACGAGGTAACATAGTAACATAGTAACATAGTATTCGAGGTTGAAAGGAGGCAAAATGCCCATCGCATTCAACCTGTATTAATTTGAGTTGATTTTAATGTACCTGCTGAAGAATCTTTCATGACTAGTTAACAACTGCAAATCATGTGACACCCAGGTTAACAACTTCAATATTTTAAATGGTGTATCCTTGAATATCCTTTTCAATCAGAAATTTATCCAATCCCCTTTTAAATGCATTTACAGTTTCCACCATTACCACCTTCCATGGCAAGGAATTCCAAATCCTTATTGCCCTAACAGTGAGTAACCCTTTCCTTCGTTGCGTGCAGAATTTTCTCTCCTCCAGCCTCAGCGAGTGCCTGCGTGTCCTAAACAGTGTTCTTTTAATAAATAATTCCTCTGATAACTCTTTGTAGTGCCCCTTTACATATTTAAAGACATTAATAATGTTTCCTCTTACACGCCTCTTTTCCAGTGTATACATGTTTAATCTAGTAAGCCTTTCCTCGTAATCCAGTCCCTCTAGCCCTTTAATCAATTTAGTAGCTTGCCTTTAACCCTTTTGAGTTCACTGATATCTTTCTTATATCGCGGTGCCCAAAACTGAACACAATATTCCAGGTGCGGACGTACCAATGATTTGTACAGTGACAGAATTACTTCCTCGTCCCTTGTCTCAATTTTTTTATGCATGCTAACACCTTACTTGCCTTCTTTACTGCACTTTGACATTGTATATGGTTATTAAGTTTATTATCAATGAGTATCCCCAAATCCTTTTCCAACACTGTTACCCCTAGACTTTCCCCATTTAATATATAGGATGCAAGTTTGTTTTTAGTCCCGAAATGCATAAACTTGCAATTTTCTATATTGAACCTCATTCTCCATTTAGACGCACAGATTTCAAGTTTAGATAAGTCATTCTGCAAGGACTCCACATCTATTTCTGAATCAATTACCTTATAAGAATTGCTTCAGCCATTTAACATCATGCTTAATCTGCTTCTTTATACTGATTCCCTTGCAAAAAAATTACTACCTCTTAGGGGGTAATTCTGAGTTGATCGCAGCAGCAAGTTTGTTAGCAATTGGGCAAAACCATGTGCACTGCAGGGGGGGGCAGATATAACATTTGCAGAAAGAGTTAGATTTGGGTGGGTTATTTTGCTTCTGTGCGGGGTAAATACTAGCTGCTTTATTTTTTATTTTTACACTGCAATTTAGATTTCAGTTTGAATACACCCCGCCCAAATCTAACTCTCTCTGCACATGTTATGTCTGCCCCTCCTGCAGTGCACATGGTTTTGCCCAACTGCTAACAAATTTGCTGCTGCGATCAACTCAGAATTAGGCCCGTAGTACAGTATTTAAGGGATTATTCAGTTTTGTCAGCAAACCAAAAAAACACAACAATGGGCAAAACCATGCTGCACTGCAAGTGAGGCAGATGTAACATGTGCAGAGAGAGGGAGATTTGGGTGAGGTGTGTTCAAACTGAAATCTAAATTGCAGTGTAAAAATAAAGCAGCCAATATTTATGCTGCACAAAAACTGCACAAAAACAAGGGGGGTCATTCTGAGTTGTTCGCTCGCAAGTGGATTTTAGCAGATTTGCTCATGCTAAGCCGCCGCCTACTGGGAGTGAATCTTAGCATCTTAAAATTGCGAACGATGTATTCGCAATATTGCGATTACACACCTCGTAGCAGTTTCTGAGTAGCTCCAGGCTTACTCTGCATCTGCGATCATTTCACTGCTTGTCGTTCCTGGTTTGACATCACAAACAAACCCAGCGTTCGCCCAGACATTCCCCGTTTCTCCGGCCACTCCTGCATTTTTTCCGGAAACAGTAGCGTTTTTTCCCACACGCCCATAAAACGGCCTGTTTCTGCCCAGTAACACCCATTTCCTGTCAATCACATTACGATCGCCAGAACGATGAAAACGCCGTGAGTAAAATTCCTAAGTGCATAGCAAATTTACTTGGCGCAGTCGCAGTGTGGACATTGCGCATGCGCATTAAGCGGAAAATCGCTGCGATGCGAAGATTTTTACCGAGCGAACAACTCGGAATGACCCCCAATATACAGATGTACCCACGCTCATCGTGGATACTTTTCTGCAAAGTCATGCCTTGTTAGGCACGACTGCGTGCTTGTCTAAAGTGTTTGTGTGCCTTAAATGCATCCCATTCACAATGAATGGGGTGAATAAATATGCAACTCCCTGTGGCTAGTTATTTTTAGTTTCACAAAATATATAAGAGGTGTACACATGGATCTGGCTACTTCAACACAGCATTGATCACAGCTCCTCTCCTTCTCAGTATAGGCCCTTGATAATTTTCAGCTCCAGGCCTATGTGGCCCTTAAACCAGCAATGACCTGCAGTGCAGCATGGTTTTGCCCATTAGTGTGCTTTCTTGGCTTTCTAGCAACTCTGAAAAACCCCCTTAGTACACTAATAGTAAATAAATATGCAACATTTCGGAAAAGTACACAGTCACAGGAATCCTTACTCATTCAATACAAGCAATTGTAAGTTAATGCACTTTAGTAGCAAGAGCAAAAACAACACCTATTGTACATACTAAGTGGGGTAAAGCTAGGGGATTCTGTACTGGAAAAAGATTTAGATGTTCACATAGAGAGCAAACTAAGCAGCAGTACCCAAAGTAGGATTGCAGCAAAGAAGGCTAACAAGGTATTAGCATGTATAAATCAGGGAATTGAAGCAAAGGATGAGAGTGTTATACTTCCATTATATAAATCCCTAGTGAGACCACATATAGAATACTGTGCTCAATTTTGGGCACCATACTACAAAAAGGATATCCTGGAACTAGAAAAAAATCAGAGACGGGGCGACCAAACTAATTAAGGGGATGGCGATGCTGGAATACAAGAAAAGGATTGCAATGCTAGGCATGTTCACACTGGAAAAGAGGAGACTAAGAGAGGACATGATCAACATTTACAAAAATATAAGGGGGCAATACACAGAGCTTGTGAGGGATCTGTTTTTGGTAAGATCATCAAAGAGGACGCATGGACACCCACTTAGGTTAGAAGAGAGAAGATTTTGCACACAGAGGTGAGAAGGTTTTTTACAGTAAGGACTATACGTGTTTGGAATTCCCTGAGAGTATAACATTGGCAGACTCGGTTAATATTTTTAAGAATGGGCTAGATAAAATCCTAATGGATAAGTATATATAGGGTTATGGTGCATAGTCATGCACTAAAGTTATTTAAAAAGAGGAATAAGGAATAATCACAACGGCCGACATTAGCAAAAGACAAAATCAGTCCTAAAAAAATAATAATACAGCGTAGGAGACCACACATAGGTTGAACTCAAAGGACAAATTGTATTTTTTTAACCTCAGAAACTATGTTTCTTATAAAAGTCTTAAAATCTCATAAATAGGAACACCATAATGGGTAATTTTAATTTTAAAATAAAAAAATAATAATCATACTTTGCATACAATATATACTGTACTGTAGGTACTGTAATGAACAATTCTAAAATTGTTGGAAATGGGTCGGCTACAGTACTAAGAGCAAAGATAAGTTGTATGCACTTATCTTTTTTTGATTATTGTATGCAGAGGTTATAAAAGTCTAAACAGCTTCATGTATGTTAATTGTAGGTTTTTTATTTATTATATAAAGCCTGAAATCAACATCAAATATTAAAGATAAGTTATCACCTTCTTAATGTGACCCAACAAAATAATAAAAAACATCATAAAATAGGAAATGAAATAAGTGAAAATAGAAACTACAATTGCATAAATGTTAATGTACACAATTTAGAAAGCAGTGAGACTTTCAAAAACAGGTCTCTATTAATTTAGCAATAGTATACTATACTGCAAAAATGTTCAAAGTCCATTAAATTGTTAGGTGTCTTTCTGTTCTCAAATTTACTTACTGTAGGCAATTCTGTAGCTTTTCAATGGACTGAGATGGACTGAGATCTGGGATCACTGTGACTAGGCAACTTTGAAGACTTTGTTGTACATTTTCTGAAGTACCTTAATTTGCGTGAAATTGATGATATTTTTTCGATCTACCAGTCTACCCCATAACCTAAAATTGTGCAGAACAAGGGAGATATTATAGCGCAAAGGGAGTGACCAAAATTATTGCTTGAAATCCCTTCATCTCCTCTAATGTTTACTATAGGCCTGTTGGAAGTTTCCCAGATGGTATTATCCTTGTTTTGTCAACAACATCCTTATGTTGACACCGTTAGTTTATGTCCCAATTTATCAACTTATTAATGATAGTAAATAAACTTTTCCACTATACATGTAATACCGTTGAAATTATTTGATGCTCCACTCCTGATTGGTACCTCTAAAAACTGAGATCTTGAAGATATTTTAAAAATGTATGGCAGACCACGGCTGTCATAATTGTTTAACACTAAGTAAACCAGAAGCAAACTCCAAACACTGTAACCCTACCAGAAACGTGAACTTTATTTGTGGTTAACCATAATAACTTTTATTGCGGTCAGGTTTATGTTATTTACATTTTATTAATGTATTAACTACATTTTACTTTATATTTCACTCATGAAAGTCACTGCCAATGGAAATATTTTTTGAACAATTTTGGAAATGTTCTCCCAAATAAATGTAAGGCAGCATACTGCTGCAAATACAATAAAATATGCAATTATTAACAGAAAAAAATTACTTGAACATTAACATTTGAACAAATTTACAATTATACAAGTTTCAAGGTTTTGCAATTAGATTAAAAAAATATATTTTGCTCGTAGATTAATTTTTTTTAATTATTTTTTCTAGAAACAAATTAGACTACAAAGTTAAATATAACAAAATATTAAAAAGAGAAAATTAAAATTACTATACAGTATTTGAAAAAAAAAAAGAAAACAAATTTGTTAAATCTAATAATATGACTAGATTGGGGTGATACAGAGCTCAACCTAAACCTAAACGAAGTTGTGTGTACCAATGACTAATATCAATTGTATGTCAACTGTATATATGGAATGATGTGCAGTACAATATGGAAATTACCAATATGGTTTTTACTCCATAAAATGGTCCTGTCTTAAATGGTTTAGGCTGATGAAGGATATAATGTTTTAACAAAGGAAATAAATAAACTCTACTTATATGTTTGCTCCTCATAATTTTAAACAAACCAGATATTTTAAAATGCCTCTTTTTAAAAGTCATGCATGGTACTGTATGTTGACATTAAAAAGGCTGCTACTGTACAAATCATTTTATAAACTGATAGATTAAGCCCTGTAGACATTTTTACTCTGTAGAGTCCAGTGTCAATTTCCTAAGTGATTATAACAAGTCCATGGTGTAAATCAAGATGGAACAAAACATCTTCAGGAAATGTTGCTAAGAAATTGTAATTTGAAAAATAAATTATTGAAAAATATTAATAAATTGTTGTTTAATATATTCAATATAGAGTACTGAGTCCATAGCTCATACTGCATGTGTCCTGCCTTTGGCCATAGGATATACTTAACTTAGAATGCTAGTGGTTCTGTAATACTTTTATTTACAGGTCTGCATTTATGGAATTAATACAATTATTATCCTTAATTTATATATTGCCATAAGGAAACCACAGCACCCAGTTCCAGAGTTTGTACAAAAATAAGCAAAAGAAAACAAAACACTTACAGTTCAAGACAATATAGGACAAGTACAGGGTATACTGTATACACACAGCTGCATCAGGAGATGACACTAAATATAGGCTAAATATAGTATCAAGGGTACTATAATGGAAACTACTGAGGAGGAAAGGGATTTAGGAGTCACTATTTCAAGTGAATTAAAGGCAGGAAAGCAATGCAACAAAGCAATGAGAAAGGCAAGTCAGATGCTTGGTTGCATAGGGAGAGGAATCAGTAGCAGGTAAAAAGAAGTGATAATGCCACTGTATAAGTCATTGGTAAAGCCTCATCTGGAATACTGTGTCCAGTTCTGGAGACCATATCTCGAGAAGGATATAAATACATTAGAGAGTGTACAAATAAGGGAAACTAAAATGGTGCATGGCCTACATCACAAAACTTACCCGGAAAGGCTAAAAGATCTTAACATGTATAGTTTGGAGCAGAAAAGGGAAATGGGGGACATGATAGAAACTTTCAAATATACCAAAGGTTTTAACAAAGTTCAGGGAAGATAAGTACTAGAACTTGAGGACATACACTGAAACTGGAGGGAGGCAGGTTCAGGGGAAATTTAAGGAAACATTACTTTACAGAAAGGGTAGTGGATAAGTGGAATAGCATCCCATCAGAGGTGGTAGAGGCTAAGACTGTAGAGAAATTTAAACATGCTTTGGATAGGCATATGAATTTCCTTACAAAGAATAAACAAAGAATTAAGGTTCAAAAAGGTTGAGATTACCTAAAGGATGAAAAATGGGCAGACTAGATGTGCCAAGTGGATCTTATCTGCCATCAAATTCTATGTTTCTATGTTTCTATGTGACACTGAAATAAGTATTAGGGTGACAAAAAAACAAAAGATTTGTTGCCATTTAAGGGAGTATTTAATAGAAGATGGTTTAAGTAAGAAGAGGAAAGGCACATGAAGGAGAGGGTTCTCTCATGAGAGTTTACATTCTAAAGGGGAGGGGAACATAGACAGAGGTGACACAGATGGGTTGGACAAAGAGCATGGGAAAGAGGGAAAGGATGAGAGCTAGCTGGGTTTAGTGAAGAAGTGGGACTTGAGAGACCATTTTAAGTTTGTAGAGAGGTGGAGATTGTCGTATCCTTGTCTACTCAACAACACAGGGAGAGGTAGATAATTCCAGAGGTAGGGAGCAGCACATGAAAAATTTTGGACGTAGTAATGGGAGGATGTAATCAGTGGCAGGAGAGGTGGTGTGCATGTGGGGTGGGTGACTGCTTTGTAAGTGAGTGTGAGAATCTTAAATTGGGTTCTGTAAAGGAATGGGAGCTAGTGAAGGGCTTGTGAGACAGAGGAGGTGGACATTGTTCATTTGTTGAGGAAGATAAGCAGGGCTGCAGGGTTGAGGATAGATTGGAGTGGAGCAAGGCATTTGTCAGTGAATCCACATAGGAGGAGATTACAGTAGTCCAGGTTGGATATTAATAGTGAGTGGATAAGGAGAGGGAATAGTCAATGATTACTCCAAGACAGTACATTTGTAGGCTAGAGGAGATTTGCCATGAATAGATAATGAAATTGTGGGTGTTGAGGTTGTGTGGTAGGGTGGAAAGATGATTGACTCAGTATTAGACATGTTAGGATTAAGAAAACAATGGGACATCAAAGAAGAGATAGCAAAGAAACAGTTGGAGATTTGAGTGACAATAGCTAGAGAGAGGTCAGGGGAATAAAGTTGGATTTGAGTATCATCAGTATTTAGATGATATTTTAAGTCAAAAGAGCTAATGAGCTCACCTAAAGAGGATATATAGAGAAAGAAAAGGAGAGAACCAGGAACAGAACATTGGGGGACACCTACTGTTAGTGGAAGTGGAGGGGGTGGAGTCATGAGAGGAGTGAAATATTTGCAGAAGGAGAGGGTGGTCCTCAGTGTCAAAAGCAGCAGATATGTCAAGGATAATGAGCAGAGAGTAGTGACCCTTGGAATAAACAGCAAGGAGGACATTACAGACTTTCGTGAGGGCAGTTTTAGTATAGTAGATTGAACAGAAGCAACACTGGAATGGGAAAGGTAAGATGGTTGGAGACAATCTGCTCAAGGAGTTTGGAGGAAAAAGGAAGGAGTGAGATGGGTCAGTAGTTGGAGAGGGTGTTTGGATCAAGGGTAGATATTTTAAGAATATGGGAGTTGAGTGCATGCTTGAAGAAAGAGGGGACAATGCCTGATGAGATGGAGAGATAGAGAAGGTTACAGAGATGGATATAGGCAGAAGGAGAGAGGTAGCTGAGGAGCTGGGAGGGTTAGAGCCATGTGCTGAGGTGAAGGGGGGAGGAATGGATGAAAGCCATGAATTCCTCAATAGATACACGGGAGAAAGATGTCAGAGTTGGTGAGAGGTATGGGGATGGGTGGTAGTAGAAAGGAGGTGGCTGGTTGCTGATGCTCTGGTTGAATGTAATGTCTTGAAGTATGGAAATTTTGGATGTAAAGTAAGTTACAAATTCAAGGGAATGCCCTTCACTGGTGTACATCCATATGTCTGATTATGCAAGGACTGAGAAGCACACTTACACAGTCTACAAATGCTGCAGTCATGCTTTGTGCATCATTAGACGCCACCTTCGGTAACATTACTGAAACTCTCACCAGCCCTATGCAGGACTCATGTGGTGATGGCAGCTTGACACTTAACGTGTTTCCCTAGGCTCGGTCACCTAGCTTCATCAGAAGTAGGTGACCGTGCCTAGGGAAGTAGGTGACTACTTCTGATAAAGCTAGGTGACCGAGCATAGGGAAACACGTTAAGTGTCAAGCTGCCATCAGCACATGTGTCCTGCTCCCTAAAGGATCCAGATATGTACTTTTAATCCTTGCCTTTGGAGCTTTCTCTGTGGGACTACACCATTACACCACTGATTGGAGAGACCCAGCTTTCACACAGTCATCACAGCTTGCTTGCTGTCAATTTCCAAGCCTCTGGAAGTCTCCGTCATCATGGGTAACACCAGCTGTACATAACATAATTTTCCCCAGGGAATTTCATACATTGTTTCAGTCCGGGATCCTTTGTGGACACTTACTAGCAGCTATTGCAGTTTCATTCTCAGCTCCATTCATGCCCTAATTCTATGTTTTTATTGGATCATATATATATTTTTTTTTTATATGTTACACGTGTTGTTTAGTTAATAAATTACATGTCTTTTTAAAATTAATCCACGGTTGTTTATTAATATTGGAGAAACACATAGCACCAGTATTCTCTTTCTTCATCCAACAGAAACATAATACTTGCAGATACAGACAAATGGGAGAAAAATAACAAAAGAGGGAAGTGACAGAAAGGTTGTGAGAAGACAGTGGGAAGATGCACTCAAAGGGAAGTGACAGACAGAAGGAAGAGAAAGACAGGCAGAAGAAAGAGATATAGGAAAAAGAAAAAGAGCAGAGAGTGACAGAGGGAAGAAAGAGAGAGTGACAGATGGAGGATAGACACACAAAAAAAACAGAACAAAGGAGGAGAGACCCAGTTATTGGGGCATGTGGCCCCATTGGGAGGTGTGGTCATGCCCACTTACCTACAAAAAAGTTCAAAAATATTTTCTTCCAACAGGGCAGGGGCATAGTAGCTGGTAACATAGAGCAGGTGGTATTCTCTGTGACTATTAGACACCTGATAGAGGACATCCATGTATTACACACACAAATGCAGTCAGATACTTTACCACCACATGTGAGGGACAGCAATCCCACCACCCATACTGGCCCTAAAAACAGCCATGGAGAGAGTCTGTTCTCTTGTGTCACCCTGTCCTGTGCACCCTGTCCTGTGCACACTGTCCTACAAATGTCATCTAGCAGCCAGTTCACCATGTGTAACTCATAGTCTGGATCCTGGCCAGGGGCCTCACTGTCATCCTCTTACAACGTTGCAAGTGGGAACCCTGTGAAATAGGGAATGCTGGAATAAGATGTCATACAGTATTTTGGTTAAGCCACTGGACACCAGTCGCAGTAAAAACTTCTCCATATGCACTTGGACAAAACGCTTAACCTACCCCGTGGCCCAACCAGTACAGCATGGAGATGGAGTTATATAAACTCACAGTGTTCACACTATAGAGTAGGAGCTAAGGGAGTGGTGCTGACCTGAACCGTCATTGTATAAAACACATCGGTTTGTATGATTAGGGTGATAAGTGGAGCTTGTAAAGGCAGTGGCACTTGACATAGGCGTGCTGGATGTTATGGGTGCAGGGACATGTGGAGAGAATGGTGTTATTGCTGTTTCCAGTGTTACAGCTATGAGGTGGGAGGAGACCGGGAAACAGCAATGCCTCTAACTGCTGCTAAACTGAGATGAGCTCTAATCATGGCAGCCAGTCCAGCAGAGGCATTAGTGCAGGTCACTGTGGCAGCAATGGGGATAGCCAAGGGTATCTGGTCTATAGATCTACACTAAAAAGGTCTATAACTAATAGGTCGACCACTAATGGTAGACATGCATTAGGTCAACAGGGACAAAAGGTCAACATGTAAAATGTAGACAGTTTAAAAGGTCAACATGATCAAAAGGTTGACACGACCATTCATGTAGACTACAATTGGCAATAGTAACCTGTGCCGTCTGCCGCTGTAGCAAAGTGAGGCACGTTGCTCAAAGTATGTAGAATGAAGCAAGCTATACGAGGGGACGTGGTACACTAATGGGGCTTATTTGTGGCAGAAAAGTGACAAACCCCCTTCAAAAAAAATTGTGTCTGCCTTTTTTGTTTCAACAATAACCATGTTGACATTTTGACCATGTCAACATTTAGACCCTGTTGACCTTTTCTTCTGTCTACCTATTCTATGTCGACGTTTTGACCCTGTTGACCTAATGCATATCTACAATTAGTGGTTGACCTTTTAAATATAGATCTAATAATCCACACCCCCAGCCAAGTGGGGACTAGCCTGGTGAGTAAATACCAGATCAAGTAAGCTCCCATTCACATGGGAGGGTGAGGAGGTCCACTGGGAGAGACCAAGTGAAGATGTGAGATTAAGGATTTTAGAGGCAGGGGATTTTGTGGGGATATTGATTTGAATGTTGAATGTCAGAAGAGAGGAAGTGAGGAAGCAAGGAAGCAAAGTTGTTGAGGACTTTGGAGGGAATGCCAAGGGGACAGTAAATGACAGCCACTCGAAGATGAACAGGTTGGAAGAGGCAAATAACAAGGAACTCAAATGTAGAGAATGTACTGGATGGTTCTGGTGTTATGAGTTGGTAGAAGTAGCTATAGGATATAGGACACCCACAACACCACCTCTCGGTGACTCCTGGGTCAGGGGGTTCTGAGTATGTGAGGCCCACAGCAGATAGAGCAGCATGAGAGGTGATGTCAGAGGGGGTTAGTCAGGTTTCAGTATTGGCTAGGAGATGCTGGGAGTTGAAGATGAATAGGTCATGGGTAGGGACCAGTTTGGTTTAAACAGAGCTGGCATTCCAGAGGGCACAGGACAGGGGGCATGAGTTTGTGGGAGAGATGCAAATGAGATTATCAGGTTTTTGTGCTATAACTGTACCTGAGCATTTCCCTTCAGACAGAACCAAGGTGGCTTATATCATTTAATTTTTATCTGGATACACCCTAACCTTTGCTTCACTCTATGGTTGGGATTTGATCCCATATTAATTGACAACTTTCTTTAATTATCATGTTCCTGATATTATTTGAAAGGAAATCAACTTCTGCCGCAGCATATATTCTGTATATCAGAATGGAGAGAAAAAGAAGACACTTGTTTTTGCACACTCTATAAGTTAATCAGAAAAAAGCTGAAGTGATTGTAGAATTAAAACAAGAAAATATTTTATTAGGTATTCATTAAAAAGATTTGTTAGGTGTATCAAGCAAAACAAACAACACATATTAGTGGTAATGACCAAATCTAGGTCAGTTATGAAAAGACTCATGGATATATTCCAAAATAAATATTGGTAGGCAGTTTCGTGTCACAGATTGTGAATTGCTGAACTTGCTATATGAAGTTATCTGCAGATTATCTCAATCGATAATTGCACAATGAAGTGTCATGAAATACTTAATAATTGCAATAGATAAATAATATGATCAAGCTAAATGAGTTGATCAGAAAATAATTGAGAAGAGAAACCAAGTGGTGAATCTGCTGTCAAAGTCAGGCACAGAGTATACCGACCACTCTAGTTTCTACTAAACTTGGTCTTCCCAGGAGGTCTCCCATCCAAGTACTGACCGAGCCCAACACTACTTAGCTTTAAAGATCAGATGGGGTCAGGTGTTTACAGTGTGGTATGATAGTAGAAAATTACGCTTCTTACTCTGGTATCACTGATGAATGTTCACCTAGCAAGGAAGACAGGAAAAATCAGATACACAAAAAAAGGAAGAGAAAAAAGATGAATCTGCTGCAAGCATTAGGTAAAGACAAGGAGATATGAGGCATAGTCCTGGGTCCTTAGTCAGTAGCAGATCTTGCTACAGGCATGTAGGATTTTTGCCCGGGGTGCCGCCGCTGTGGCAAGATCCGATACTGGTGTTGACCCCCAGTGCTGTGCAGTGCTAATTGTGCAGTGTGCAAGGAAGTCATCGTGCACCCACACTGCATTATTCTAACCCCAGTCTGAAGATATTCACTCTGTTTATTATGTCATAACCCCAAGCGCATACCTATTCTCAATATAATCTCATTTATGTGACTACACTTATTCTGTGAACTCTCATCTGAGATCCAGGTGTGTTTCCTGCCTAACACAGACAGCAGATTTACCTATCTGTATTTTTTTTCATATCTCCTTCATATGGGACTATCCTAAAATATCTTTATTCAGTGCTCTCTCATTGGTGCCTCAATTAGTCCTGGGACCCTACTACCATACCATACCTAATATGCCCGATCTCATCTGACCTTGGAAGCCAAGCGGTTTGGGCTTGGTCAGTACCTGGAGGGTTGACTTCGTGGGAATACCTGGTGCTGTAGGATCTATCAGGACTAGAGGAATTTCAACACCAACAGCAGAAGCACCCTTTTTCTTCTTTTTTTTTTCTTCTCTCAAGTGTGCGACTTTAAACAGGGGAATCGCATCAGAGTGACTCACAATATTTCCATCCAAAATATGGTGCTGCCTTAACCCAGGTGAGGGACGTTGCTTCGCTTTAGCCACCTGTGGCTTCATCAATACAGTTCTCTGTACTGGTCAGGGTGGCAGGGTACAGCCCAGATATATGGCTGTTTACCCCCAATCCCCAATATAGGGTAGATTGACCAGAACATTCAATATTTTAGTATTATTTTATTTTATTCTCTTCTCCACTCCTTATCTTCAGTTTACTCTAAGGTTTATCACTCTAGTGTCATTCTGAGAATGGGCTAAACCCCTTGACCTGGGGCATTCTCGTGACCTGGGAGCACAGTGCATGGGAGCCTATTTAATTGGTATCCAATCAGACTGTTCACAGTTATAGGACCTAAAATTAATTTCATTTGTACTCTTTATTTCCTTTATTTTCTTACACTCCTCCAGTTGGGAAAATTGAGTAAATTTATAGTTTAGTAGCAATCAATAAAAGTTATGTTTTAATTTATATACGCATGGCATTTACCGATATTTAAAAGTGCGCCCACACAAAAGTCTTCTTTTCTCGAGTACATTTCTTATATATAGTTTCCTGACTCTGGGTGCACCACCATTTTGGACACGACAATATTGATATATGTCTAGTTTATTGTCCAATTTTGTTTTTACAAATTCATTAAAATTATCTCTCTTGTGCCGAGTCGTCTCTCTTGGTTAGAGGTGAGTTCTCTCAGGTGTTTAACACCTCACAAGTAATGATTTAGAGAGTATCTATATAGGCAGGATGCCTCTGTTTATGCAATAGTGCTACTAAGAAACCAGATAAACTGACATGCACAGGTTTAAATACTTATATCATGATATAAGTATCAGAGTTAGGTAAAAGCATTGCACAGGTTAGATATCTGCAGATTAACAGATGTGTTAAAAAATGGACTGCAGTGTGCAGGCCAACTGCTGGTAAGGGTGCTAATGCTAATTGTAACCACTACACATGCTGCATATCCTGCATACCCTATCTATTGTCCACTTGGGAATTTCCATCCAAGCTCAACAATTTGATTGCTTTGTGCATAAGAGTTGATCTCCATAGCTGTGATTGCATACTTGAAAAGAGGAAGACTGATCGGTACAGTCACAAAAGACCTTCTGTCCCAGACTCACAAAGTAATGAGTAGCCCATGCAAATTCATTTATTTCTGACTAAACCCAGATAATAAGAAAAGGCACCTCCAAGAAAGTGTTTGATTATATTGCACAGAACCCAGTCAACTTGTATAAACATGCTCCTAGAATATGGGAATCTCCCAAGTCTTACTGGTACATGAGAAACCAGATTGGGTATAATTGTCCATCTGAACAAGATTGTACTATCTTTGAGACTCTATGCACGCTTGCACATATATGCAAGCTCTAGTTGATTCTAGAACCACTGGCAAATTTGTCACCTCAGCTCAGGTTAAAGAACTGACTTTTCCACTTGATTCATTACCCAGTACTATTCATATTCTAGCTGTCAATGGTAGTTAGATACAGTACCAAAGAACTACTAATTACAGGGATAAAAAACTCCCATGTAACAAAAGAGAAGTGCTGCCCGCACCAATTAAAGGAGACAATTGATAGAATTTTCCAAATATACTAAAAAGGATTTATTATCACATAATGTTGCAGCATAAAAAACACTCAATTAATACATGATACACATAATTCAATTCAAAGAGTCAAATTAAGACTATCTAAAACCTTAAAAAACTTCAGAGGCTGATCCTTATTTGTACTGTTTGTTCACAATGTCCACTGGACTCGATGTGGAATGGCATGAGGCCTCTTTTCAAACACTCAATGTGTTCATAAGTCCCAAACTTATTACTGTTCTTATTGAAAATGTGTGCACACTCTTGTTAGAATTAAGTGGGTAATTACCATGCATTCACAGCCATTTCGTCACCTCCAAATATATACGTTGTTTAGATCGATCCCATACTTTGACTCCCTTTGCTGGTGTTTATCCGTTATTGCAGACTATCTGAAGTAGGTATTAACAGGGACTGTCTAGAGTATTCAGGCTCCCTCTGCTGGCTAATAGCCATAATTACAGACACAATGGAAGTTATGCAGTGGATGCAAGCTGGTATTAGCATCAAAGTTGTGGAGGTGATCGTCCCAGGTTCAGTCACCACGAAAATGCATTTCTCCACCTTCTAACACACTCAGCGGCTTCCTCAGTTCAAATGACTGTGCTCATTGGGCTCCGTTTATATAGCTACCACAATTTGTTATTCCCACGCCGATTTGCGCATACACACTCGATCGTGCGTTCCAAACCTCGTTTTCAACACAGACCTTATATAGACTGTGGCGGCCATTTTGTCAAACCACATCAAGCCTCTCTTTCATACAAGGAGATGATTAGATAATCATTATAAAGAATCCAAGCCTCGTTTTGAGTCACGGTGGCCATCTTTGATCTCCATAGTGAACATGTATTTTGTATTCCAAGCCTCATTTATGATCACTGCGGACATCTTTTTTTAAAAAAACTAATATAATTTAGATCCTTTTATTGGGCAAAGAAGCATATTATACAATCCATTATTAGTATTATCGTTAAGATAACTTGTATAGGTATATTCCTGACAATTAATACACATATTATAAATACACATATTATAAAGACATATTGCCAACACATATCTATAAAATTAAATCCTTCATGTATATACAATAATGTAAATATATATAACCACTAAATGATCATACATATAACTTATAAAAAAAATATATTAAAAATACTAATTAATTGACAACATTTTTATATATAATATATATAAAATATATCATATGAGGACACAAGAGCAATCTTTGTAGATACATCCCCATTATGTCCCCGTATATATATATATATATATATATATATATATATATAGAATCCACCTCCATCTCTCGGTAGCACAAGGAATCATACATCACCCACTCCCTATGCTATTATAATTATGCTTTAAAGATTATTTAACTCAACTGAGTAATTTAATCCCTGAGGGATCAGTGTTTTAATATTGAATATCCAGAATGCTTCTTTTTTACACAGCCGTCTATACCTATCCCCCCATTTTTACCGACACCTGTTCAATTGCAGTAATAGTTATATTTTCACTTTTACCTTCACCACATTCCAAAATGTGGCGATATAATAGGTATTCCCCATCCTTTTATCTATCTGTCACTTGTGTTCCATGAACCTAACGTGGAGCACCTGAGTGGTGCGTCCCACGTATTGTGCTCCACATACACACTGCAAAACATAAACAACATAAATGGATCTACAATTCATAAAACTTTTTATATTATACTTTTCCTCTGAAACTGTTGAAGTGAATTGTACAGTTTTCTTTTTCGTGTGCTTACACGTTACACAGTTCATTTTCCCACATTTATGAAAACCTATTGGTGGTTTAGGTAACCATGTGTTAATTTGTCCACCTTGAACTTTAGATGATATATATTTATCACATGATCCATTGAAGAAACTGGGTGCTAATACAGACTTCAGACTCCAATTTTCTAAATATAACCTGTTCACTCAACTTAACATTAGAATTCAATGTTTCATCTAACTTAAACATCGAAAAAATATTTCTAATTATCTTCTTAATCTCATATGCACTGGTATTAAACTTGGTTACAAACATTGTTGTCCTATCTGTCATATTTTCTTTATTTCTCTTTGAATTGATTCTGCTGGTATCCAATAGGGAATCCCTCTCTATATTTTCTACTTCTCTCAAAGCCCGATCTAAAACTGATTTTGGATAACCCGTGTCATAAATGCCCCATATATTGATTTTATCTGTTCACTAGCCACTTCATTGGTGGAACAATTATTTTTATACGAAGAAATTGGCCTTTAGGTATATTATCTTTCCACCGTTGTAGATGGCTACTCTTATAATGTAGATACCTATTTTGGTCTACTTCCTTGACAAAAGTTTTTGTTACTATTCTATTATTTTCTATCTCCAGCGCTATATCCAGAAAAGTTACCTGTGTAGGGTGACAATACCCTGTGAATTTTAAACCAAATTGGTTATGATTCAAACTATTAATAAATGTTTCATCTGATTCTGTGCTCCCCTCCCAAACAAAAAATAAATCATCAATGAAATGACCATAGATGACCAGGCTCGCCCCGAGATAGCCCCCCCAGATGTACCGCTCCTCAAACTGCTCCATAAAACGGTTGTCGATATTTGGAGCAAACCTGGTCCCCATGGCCGTCCCCTTAATTTGTAAATAATACCATTTATCAAAGTGTAATTTAGGCTGAAGCATTATGTGATAATAAATATTTTTTAGCATATTTGGCAAATTCTATCAGTTGTCTCCTTTAATTGGTGCAGGTAGTGCTTATCTTTTGTTATAAGGGAGTTTTTTTATCCCTGTAATTAGTGTTTTTTTGTTTATTATAAGGAATGCAATTATCCTTATAAATAGGAGCAGCAGACTGCAACCATTATTAAATCTCCATCTTTACAGTAGATACTGGCGCCGGAGGGTATATACACTTGCCTGTACACTTGTGGTGTGGAGGCAATTATATATACACATACTGTGATTTGTGGTGAATTGTCGTAGGTAATTGCATCTCAGGTAGCAGGTGACACAAGGAAATGTACATTATGGCAGCTCTTAAATGTATAGCTGAACGATTGGAAAGACGTAATTTGTATTTAAAAGGATCAGACGAAATGCAATTAATGGAAAGAGATGAGAATTTGGAAGATATGCATGGTCTATTTAACAAATTGGAAAATTTTAGTTTAGAAGAAACGAGGCATTGGTGGGACCAGGTATCATTACAGAAATACCTGGCCCAAGGATTGATTCCCAGAGGGCTAAGGATTCTCAAAACTTCCACCTTTAAAGAAGATAAGCTGTTTTCAGAAGAATGGAACACGGTATTAGACAACTGTTCCAAAAATCTTATGAAGCTGCTTGTCAGATATAGGGAGGATAAGGTTAATGGAATACAAAAGGAAATTGAAAAAACCCAAGCGATATAAAAATCTTTTTTCTGGTGATAAGGATTAAAGTGAAAGAGATCATAAAGTGAATTGTAAGGTGGAAGATTTCGAGAAATCCTTGGTCTTCAGGAAAAATAAGAAAATTAATTGAGACAAATTGGATTATCAAAACGTAGAGGTACATACATATAATAGGAGAAGGGAAAATGCACCTAATTATAATTTGTCTCATAAGGAAACAGGAGGTATGCGAATGGAAGTACAAAATTACCAATATAGGTCCCGAAATTATAAAGGACCAAGGACACCGGTGGAATATAGAGAATCAAGGAGGTATAGAATTTTTTATGAGGAGAAATATTAACCCATTACTCTAAAGAATAGATATGAGACCTTATCACAGCCAAATAGTATGAGATCTCCAGCCCTGAACCCCAGGTGGAATAGAAGAGAATCAGGAAGGGATGAGTGGATAGATATTGGAGACGGTAATAGACGGTCACTGAATAATTATGGTAGCAATAATTTTTTGGAGGACAGCCACAGATTCCAAAATTGCCCCCAAAGAAAATACCAAGGAACAGGTTGGTCAATAAAAAGACAAAGAGAACAAGAGCCAGAGGAAAGAGAGGGGGAAAGACCAAGTCAAACAAAAAGCATGAAATTAAAGTGAAAGGGAAAGGGGTTTTTAATTTATCATCAAAAAAGTTGAATAATGACTAATTATGATTACTTGAGAAAGGATTACATTTTGCCCCAGCCCAAAAACCTAACCTATTAAAATTGTTCATTGACCTTAATAGGTACACTAGGACCTTGAGTAGGAAGCAATTTTTTTGTGCTAAAAAATATGAAGAAAAAAGATAATTAGGGTATTCCCATTAAAATAGATCAAGATGATAGGGTTATGTTAAATATGTTGGAATCATTGGCTATGGAGTCAATGAACAATTTGGAAAGGGAGGATTGTACAAAATGTTTTGATGTAACAAGAGATGTAAGTGAAAGTACAAGGTTTAAGAATAAGTCTGAATTCTATCCTTTAGCATATAGAGGTCCTTATATTGAGAGCTTCTATAAATCAACATTAGAGCAATTCAGAGTGATGTGTGGTAAAACTGACAAGACACCTTTGAAGGATAACTTGAGTTTACAGGAAAGAGCTGCTTTAAAAGTATTTAGGGGTGATCCTTCCTTGACTGTAAAACAGGTTGATAAGGGCGGTGGGATTGTGGTGATGGATATAGTGATCTATTTAACAGAGGCAAATAAACAGTTGGGTGATGCTCTTCTGTATTCAAAAATGACCCACAATCCCACCGCCCAATTTCACAAGAATGAAAGATTCTGTTGAATAAAGCAGTTGCTCTGGACGCTATATCCAGAGAAACACAGTGTTTTTTGTTTTGTGATAATCCTGTGGTCCCCACATATTATTGTCTACCGAAAGTGCACAAAACACTAGTAAATCCACCGGGGAGACCCATTATTGCGGGAATAGACTCATTGACAAGTAATCTATCTTTCTTTATAGACAATTTTTTACAGGGGTATGTTAAAGAATTAAAATCACATATAAAGGATACTACACATTTTTTTAATCTTATTAAAACTATTAAATGGCAGTCAAATTATTGTTTTATCACATGTGATGCAGAATCACTTTATTCAAAAATTGAGCACCAATTAGGGATTGAAGCAGCGGAAATTTACCTTTTAAAGGACACCAATATAGAGAAAGAACTTAGGTGATTAATTATAGAGTGGATTAGATTCATATTAAAACATAATTATTTTGTTATTGATAAATAGTATTTTTTACAAATTAAGGGGACGTTCATGGGGACCAGGTTTGCTCTGAGTTTTGCCAATCTTTTTATGGGGCAATTTGAGGAGCGGTACATCTGGGGGGGCGATCTCAGGGCAATCCTGGTCCTCTATGGTTGTTTCATTGATGATTTATTTTTTGTTTGGGAGGGGAACACAGAATCAGCTGAGACATTTATTAATAGTTTGAATCATAACCAATTTGATTTAAAATTCACAGGGTATTGTCACCCTACACAGGTAACTTTTCTGGATATAGCGCTGGAGATAGAAAATGATAGAATAGTAACAAAAACTTTTGTCAAGGAAGTAGACCACAATAGGTATCTACATTATAAGAGTAGCCATCTTCAATGGTGGAAAGATAATATACCTAAAGGCCAATTCCTTCGTATTAAAATAATTGTTCTACCAATGAAGTGGCTAGTGAACAGATAAAAATCAATATATGGGGCATTTATGACACAGGGTTATCCAAAATCAGTTATAGATCGGGCTTTGAGAGTAGAAAATATAGAGAGGGATTCCTTATTGGATACCAGCAGAATCAATTCAAAGAGAAATAAAGAAAAGATGACAGATAGGACAACAAAGTTTGTAACCAAGTTTAATACCAGTGCATATGAGATTAAGAAGATAATTAGAAATAATTTTTCGATTTTTAAGTTAGATGAAACATTGAATTCTAATGTTAAGTTGAGTGAACAGGTTATATTTAGAAAATTGGATAGTCTGAAGTCTGTATTAGCACCCAGTTTCTTTAATGGATCATGTGATAAATATATATCATCTAAAGTTCAAGGTGGACAAATTAACACATGGTTACCTAAACCACCAATAGGTTTTCATAAATGTGGGAAAACGAACTGTGTAATCTGTAAGCACACGAAAAAGAAAACTGTACAATTCACTTCATCAGTTTCAGAGGAAAAGTATAATATAAAAAGTTTTATGAATTGTAGATCCACTTATGTTGTTTATGTTTTGCAGTGTGTATGTGGAGCACAATACGTGGGACGCGCCACTCAGGCGCTCCACGTTAGGTTCATGGAACACAAGCGACAGATAGATAAAAGGGTGGGGAATACCTATTTATATCGCCACATTTTGGAATGTGGTGAAGGTAAAAGTGAAAATATAATGATTACTGAAATTGAACAGGCGTTGTTAACAAATGGGGGGATAGATATAAACGGCTGTGTAAAAAAGAAGCATTCTGGATATTCAATCTTAAAACACTGATCCCTCAGGGATTAAGTGACTCAGTTGAGTTAAATAATCTTTAAAGCATAATTATGATAACATAGGTAGTGGGTGATGTATGATTCCTTGTGCTACCGAGAGATGGAGGTGGAGACTATATATATATATATATATATATGTATGTATGGGGACGTAATGGGGATGTATCTACAAAGATTGCTCTTGTGTCCTCAAATTATATTTTTTATATATATTATATATACAAATATTGTCTATTAATTTGTATTTTTAATATTTGTTTAGTAAGTTATATATATGATCATTTAGTGGTTATATATATCTACATTATTGAATATACATGAAGGATATAAATTTATAGATATGTGTTGACAATATGTCTTTATAATATGTGTATTTATAATATGTGTATTAATTGTCAGCAATATACCTATAAAAGTTAGCTCAATGATAATACTAATGCTGGATAGCATAATATGCTTGTGTGCCCAATAAGAGGATCTAAATTATATTAGTTTTTTTTAAAAGATGTCCGCAGTGATCATAAATGAGGCTTGGAATACAAAATACAAGTTCACTATGGAGATCAAAGATGGCCACCGGGACTTAAAACGAGGCTTGGATTCTTTATAATGATTATCTAATCATCTCCTTGTATGAAAGAGAGGCTTGATGTGGTTTGACAAAATGGCTGCCACAGTCTATATAAGGTCTTTGTTGAAAACGAGGTTTGGAATGCACGATCGAGTGCGCATGCGCAAATCGGTGCGGGAATTACAAATTGTGGTAGCTATATAATCGGAGCCCACTGAGCACAGTCATTCGAACTGAGGAAGCTGCTGAGTGTGTTAGAAGGTGGAGATACGCATTTTTGTGGTGACTGAGCCTGGGACGATCACCTCCACAACTTTGATGCTATTACCAGCTTGCATCCACTGCATAACTTCCATTGTGTCTGCAATTACAGCTAATCGCCAGCAGAGGGAGCCTGAATACTCTAGACAGTCCCAGTTAATACCTACTCCAGATAGTCTGCAATAATGGATAAGCACCAGCAGAGGGAGTCAAAGTATGGGATCGATCTAAACAACGGAGGTGGTGGTGACGTAATGGCTGAGAATGCATGGTAATTACCCACTTATTTCTAACTAGTGTGTGCACACATTTTCAATAAGAACAGTAATAAGTTTGGGACTTATGAAAACATTGAGTGTTTGAAAAGCGGCCTCATGCCATTCCACATCTAGTCCAGTGGACATTGTGAACAAACAGTACAAATAAGGATCAGCCTATGAAGTTTTTTTAAGGTTTTAAACAGTCTTATATGAACTCTTTGAATAATGGTAGGAATTGAATTATGTGTATCATGTATTAATTGAGTGTATTTTATGCTGCAGCATTATGTTATAATAAATCTGTTTTAGTATATTTGGAAAATTCTATCAATTGTCTCCTTTAATTGGTCCGGGCAGCGCTTCTCTTTTGTTACAAGGGATTTTTTTATTCCTTTAATTAGTGTTTTTTGTTTATTATAAGGAATTCAATTATCCTTATAAATAGGAGCAGCAGACCGCACCAATATTAAATCTCCATCTTTACGGTAGATACTGGCACCGGAGGGTATATATACTTTCCTGTACACTTGTGGTGTGGAGGAAATTATATATACACATACTTAGATACAGTACCAGGAGGTATTATCAGTCACAGAACCTCTCATCTATAATTGTTTGTTGCAGAACTCCATTCATAGACTTTAGGGCATAATTTTCTAAAGCTTCTAAAACAGAGAATTGGTGATGTTGCCCATATCAACCAATCAGATGATGTCTATCATTTCTCTATTGCCTTTTAGAAAATGATAGACAGCATCTGATTGGTTGCTATGGGCAATATTACAAATTATCTGTTTTAGAAGCATTAATAAATTGACTCCTCTTTTGTCATTGCTTTAAATATCTAATGTCCTAGGATTAGGCCTTTCATGGTAACAAAGACACAATTCCACAAATAAACTGGTTACTCTATAAATTCTCTCCTGGAGGTACTATTATCAACATTCTTGCTTACAGAAAGTGCTTCCCCTCCTATCCTGCTAATTTCCACTACAGTCTTTTAAAACCCTGAAGTAAAACCCTGAAGTAATTAGTGCACTTTTCCTGCTCCTTACAGATACTTTGTTGATGTTTTTAGCAAACAGGACATTGAGACTTTTTCTCATCATTGACAGTGTGACATTATCATTAACCTTATCCCTGGCAAGACACCTCCCATAGGTTAGATGTATCCATTGCCCATTCCTAAACCCAAACTGAAGTCTGAGTTCATCAATAAAAAAAATCTTGAGTGAGGGTTCATCCAACCATCTTCCTCATCGGTTGGGGCAGGATATGTTTGCATAAAAGTTTGATAGTTGTCTCAGACCTTGTATTGATTATCATGCATTAAACAAAATCATACGTTTTTATATCTCATAAATTAGTTAAATGAATGAGTCAAAGAAGCAGTCATTGTTTCCAATCTGGATCTTAGAGGGGCTTACAAACTCATTATATTACTAAGCAGACATATTTATCATATTTATGTAACAAATTGCTATGTTATCTTTTCTGATACAAGTATTGATTTGTTATTGTAAGTTGTCTACTAATGACTTTCTCAACCAAAGAATCCAAGGTTGACAACTAATAAAGTTGGCACTAAGGAGAGACACTTTAATACTGTATGTGATATGCTAAATAATGATGATTGACTACAGATGTGTTCTCTTACATCCGTACTGCAGTCATGCTAAACAGCGCTTGAAACCATGCTGCAGCTGGACTCTGTAGGGGTGCGGTAAGTAGGTCGACAATGTTTAGGTCGACCACTATTGGTCGACAGCAAGTAGGTTGACAGGAATGCTAGGTCGACAGGTCAAAAGGTCGACATTAGTTTTTTTAATGTTTTTTGGTGTTGTTATCTCCGTACAGTGACCGTGAACCCCAATTAGTGCACAGTGTCTCCTCGCATGGCTCACTTCACTCACAATGCTTCGGGCAAGGTGCCTCGCTGCGATTGGCACAGGTTACTACTCCCAATTGTAGACCGCGTGGATCATTAAGTATGAAAAAGTTAAAAAAAATAAAAAAATTGAAAAACTCATGTCGACCTTTTGACCTGTCAACCTAGAACATGTCAACCTAAAGACCCTGTTGACCTAGAAACCCTGTCGACCTACTTACTGTCAACCAATAGTAAACGACCTTTACATTGTCAAATTACTTACTGTCGACCTAGAGACCGGATCCCCTCTGTAGCACCAAGGGTCTTATTTGACATTTTTTTCAGCAAAGTAATGTAATAGGCCTGAGAAGAAGGGTTAGAATTGCTGTATTTGTGGAAGGAGAGAAAAAGCTTAGAATGTGGGAGAGGAGGGTTAAGGTTAGGCCATAAAGAAGATTAGGTTTAAACTATGGGAGGGGAGTTTAGGATTAGGCACTAGAGGAGGGCAAGAGTTGGACTATGGGAGGCGAGGTTACAGATGTATCCTCATTCATCTAGCCTTAATAAGCTATGCAGTGCTAAATGCCTGGCGTGAGTGAGCCATGAAGTTCCTGGCAACTCTGCTAATGATGGGCGCCTTTTTTAACTATAAATGCATCTTATTTGCATCACTATACAAACAGGATGCACAAGCAGACTCTGCTTATTAAAATGTTATGCGGCACTCTTATATTTTGTGTGTAATTGCGGCTCTATCTTCATCCAAAATGCCACGTTTCAGTATTTTTCATGATAACACTGTAGGATAGCAATTTGTGTGCATATACAGCTGCAGTCACACACAGAATACAGATGGGTCCTTCATTATCTTGACTGGCTGAGGCGTTAGTCGCAATCGGGCATACGCAGTGTACCGGGGCACAGGTAGGCACGCCTATTCGCAGGGAGGCGCACAGAGCATTTGGCGTTACCTTTAAGTGTAATACCTGAATCATCCACCAGATGTCACTTATTACAATCACCACTGCGCATTGCTGTGGTCTCCCGTAAAATACAATACTGAAATACATAGTAAGAACTACTTTACTAGTGCGTCTCATTACGCTACATTATTTCATACAGTATATAACAGTATATTCAGTACAGACACAAAAAGTACAGCATATACAGATGCAAACAAACGTGATAAAGCCACAGTATGGTCCATTTACAGTACTTTAGGAATATGTGAGCGTCCAAGTCAGATAAATCAACATAAAACCAGTAGTGTACACAGGCGCAAACAGACATGTTACATGCACATTGTTGCCTTTTGATGTTAGGGATATTGTATGTTAGCATCCTAATCCTGTAGCCATTACGACATAATCAAAACCAATGGACCTATTCATCTGTCGGCGGCGAAGTGTCTGAGTGGTGAAGTGTTCCGCTTCCTATGCTTAGAGTCCCGGGTTCGATTCCTAAGGTACGAATGCATGTTAGTTTCTTCCAGACACGTTATTATTTTTTTATTTTTATATCTATGGTACTGTAGTATATTTTCACATTCAATACAAGTGTGCACACTAGTTTTACATAAAGCAGGGCAAAGCTGCAGGAGCGTTTCTACTGTTAAGGTTCTATGCACCGTATGGTACACATAATGTACAATTCTGTAGCAAGACAGACTCAATTGAAATGGCTACCGCCTGTGACTCCTTGCCCCATGGAGGCACTCGAATACAGAGCAATTAACAGCACAGGTTTTGCAGGCTATTGGCTGATTCTCAAGAAGCGTCAAAATCCCCTAGCTAAAATACACAGGGGCAATAGGGATAAGCGAGGTCTATGCACATAACAATACACCGAACTCGAGGGCATAGCAAAGTGACAACATTTCCGAGGCCGATGAGGCACTCAGCTATGGAGCAAGCGACGGCATATGTTTTGCAGGCTACGGTCCAATGCTGAAGGAGCCACACAATTTCCTAGCTAAAATACACAGGGCGATAGGGATAAGCGAGGTCTATGCACATAACGATACACCGGACTCGATTGCATAGCAAAGTAACAAAATGTCCAATTTCCGTGAACCCCCACCTTGTGGCAGCACTCAGCTATGGAGCAAGCAACGGCATAGGTTTTGCAGGCTACAGTCCAATGCTGAAGGAGCCTCACAATTTCCTAGCTAAAATACACAGGGGCGATAGGGATAAGCGAGGTCTATGCACATAACAATAAACCGGACTCGATCGCATAGCAAAGTGACAAAATGTCTGAGGCCCATGAACCCCCGCCTCATAGCAGCACTCAGCTATGGCGAGAGCGACGGCATAGGTTTTGTAGGCTATGGTCCAATGCTGAAGGAGCGTCACAATCCCCTAGCTAAAATACACAGGGGAGATAGAGATAAGCGAGGTCTATGCACATAACGATACACCGGACTCGATTGCATAGCAAAGTGACAAAATGTCCAATTTCCGTGAACCCCCACCTCGTGGAAGCACTCAGCTATGGAGCGAGCGATGGCATAGGTTTTGCAGGCTATGGTCCAATGCTGAAGTAGCATCACAATCCCCTAGTTAAAATACACAGGGGCGATAGGGATAAGCAAGGTTTATGCACATAACACTAAACCGGACTCGATCGCATAGCAAAGTTACAAAATGTCTGAGGCCCGTGAACCCCCGCCTCGTAGCAGCACTCAGCTATGGAGTGAGCAACAGTATAGGTTTTGCAGGCTATGGTCCAATGCTGAAGGAGCGTCACAATCCCCTAGCTAAAATACACAGGGGAGATAGAGATAAGCGAGGTCTATGCACATAACGATACACCGGACTCGATTGCATAGCAAAGTGACAAAATGTCCAATTTCCGTGAACCCCCACCTCGTGGCAGCACTCAGCTATGGAGCGAGCGATGGCATAGGTTTTGCAGGCTATGGTCCAATGCTGAAGGAGCGTCACAATCCCCTAGTTAAAATACACAGGGGCGATAGGGATAAGCAAGGTTTATGCACATAACAATAAACGGTATTCGATCGCATAGCAAAGTTACAAAATGTCTGAGGCCCGTGAACCCCCACCTCGTAGCAGCACTCAGCTATGGCGTGAGCAACGGCATAGGTTTTGCAGGCTATGGTCCAATGCTGAAGGAGCGTCACAATCCCCTAGTTAAAATACACAGGGGCAATAGGGATAAGCGAGGTCTATGCACATAACGATACACCGGACTCGATCGCATAGCAAAGTAACAAAATGTCCGAGGCCAATGAACCCCCACCTCGTCGCAGCACTCAGCTATGGAGCGAGCAACGGCATAGGTTTTGTAGGCTATAGTCCAATGCTGAAGGAGCGTCACATCCCCTAGCTAAAATACACAGGGGCGATAGGGATAAGTGAGGTCTATGCACATAATGATACACCGGACTCGATTGCATCGCAAAGTGACAAAATGTCCGAGGCACGTGAACCCCCGCCTCGTGGCAGCACTCATCTATGGAGCGAGCGACAGCATAGGTTTTGCAGGCTATGGTCCAATGCTAAAGGAGCGTCACAATCCCCTAGCTAAAATACACAGGGGCGATAGGGATTAGCGAGGTCTATGCATATAACGATACACCGGACTCAATCGCATAGCAAAGTGACAAATGTCCGAGGCCCGTGAACCCCCACCTTGTGGCAGCACTCAGCTGTGGAGTGAGCAACAGCATGGGTTTTGCAGGCTATGGTCCAATGCTGAAGGAGCGTCACAATTCCCTAGCTAAAATGTACAGGAGTAATGAGTTCCTGTAGAATGTTCAATGAATAAATACAGTATAGTGTACAGTATACAGACACAAAACAAGGAGTTTAAAAAACAGTGAGTCTATTGAAGTCAGGGATACAGTACAGTACAGTAAGTGAGTGGCCAAGTCCCCTAGCCATTAGGGCTTAATCTAAAATCAATGTCAAGGGATCACTGCTTACTGTACATTTAGACATGAGCTTGTGTATCTGTCATGAGGTTTTTTTTCCTTGACACTATTTTTTTCTATTGTAATATACAGAGCCGGCCCTAGGCATAGGCAAACTAGGCAAATGGGGCACATGCAGCTTTTGCTGATTAAAATGATATGCAGCATGCCTATATTCTGTATGTGACTGCGGCTCTATGAAATTAAATATGAAAATTAAAATATGAAAGGCATTACTAATGTGCGGCATTATGTGTATAAGGTGTACTACAGTACTTTTTGTGGCGTAACGTAAAGAAAGGGCATTACTGCGTGGTCTAATGTGAATAAAGAGCAATATGGTGTGGTGTAATGTGAATAAGGGGCACTACTGTGAGGAGTATTGTGGTACTACCATGTGATGTAACGAGAATAAGAAACACTATTGCATGATATAATGTGAATAAAGTTGCAGTACAGTGTCGTGTAATTTCAACTGGGGGTATTATTGTGTGGCCATGCCCCTTCACAGCAAGGACATGCACCGTTTTGGGCTGGCACAGATGCCCTCATTCCGAGTTGATCGCTCGCTAGCTGCTTTTAGCAGCAGTGAAACCACTAAGCCGCCTCCCTTTGGGAGTGTATCTTAGCTTAGCAGTAGTGCGAACAAAAGGTTAGCAGTTCTGCTACTAAATATTTTCCTGCAGTTTCAGAGTAGCTCGAAACTTACTCCTACCTTGCGATCACTGCAGACAGTTTAGTTCCTGTTTTAACATCACAAACATGCCCTGCGTTCGGCCAGCCACTCCCCCGTTTCTCCAGGCACATCTGCGTTATCTGCTGACATGCCTGCGTTTTTTAGCACACTCCCAGAAAACGGTCAGTTACCTCCCAGAAACGCCCCTTTCCTGTCAATCACTCACCGATCACTCAAGCGATTGAAAAGAGTCGTTCGGCCTTGTGTAAAATTGCATAGTTTTGTGTGAAAGTTCTTAGCGCGTGTGCACTGCGTACCATGCACATGCGCAGAAAAGCCGATTTATGACCTAAACGCTGCACTGCGAATGACGGCAGCTAGCGATCAACTCGGAATGAGGGCCTGAATGTGCACACTGTTCCTTTTTAAAATATAGGGGGTAGGAGCACCAAAATGAGGACTGCTATGGGTGAGGGGTGATGGTGCTGGGAAAGTGGTGCAGGGTCAGAGGTGTAACTAGCATCTGTGCAAGGGGGCATCAGCCAAAATCTTGCCTAGGGCATCATATTGGTTAGGGACGGCTCTGGTAATATACTGTACTGTACTATACTGTACTTTTGCTGTACTTTGCATTCAATAGAGATACTGTTTGCACACAGGTTTTACATGAATCAGGGCAATGCTGCAGGAGTGTCTCATTACACTATCTAAAATACACCACAAATATGGGGGCGCCTTGGGGTCCTCCAGACAAGGTCACTACACCGCCTTTGGAGTGACCTCACGGTCCTACCCTGGCGGATCTCCCTGCGAACACTCCAATAGGCCATCATTTTCTCCTTGTTGCTGGAGAGAGGTCTGTCCTGCCAGAAAATGAGGAGATGGAGCTCCCCAAGGGAATAGGGGCGATCCCTGGCAGCCATAATACTGTATGCTGTACAGTCCTTAACCACAATGAGCATCTCAGACTTTGTGCATCTCAGACGTCGTGCATCTCAGACGTTGTGCGTTCTAGGCATACCAGGTTGTTACATCAGTTCCCCTTGGTTTTGATTATGCCTTTTCTTTGAACACTGTATTTTCCACTGCCTCACCCTACCCCCATCCCACTTTCCCCTTCCCCCCTGGGATCCTGCACAGTTCATGCTGTAGACAGGGAGGGAGTTCAGATCAGGTTACAAGACATGTGCAACAGTATACTGTGTAGGAAAATCACATAGAGAACTGCAGTCGCGTTGATACTGTGTAGATGAGTAAATGGTACAGTAGCAGTGATCCCTTCTCATTAAGTACAGCACAGATTCTCACAACACAGATTCTCTAACGTCGACGATCTACAGTACTGTGATGCTTGAACAGTTAGTTGCATCTGAATACACTAATTTATATTTACTGGTATGTATGTCAACGGGTGCTCATTACCACTGTGTATTGTATATAGCAGAATGAGTCGCTTCTGCAGATTTACTCTGATTTATGTGAAACCTGTGTGAACCCTTTAATTATGTGAAACCTGTGTGCACCCTTCCACTGACTGTATTACACAGAAAAAAAATTATAAAGTGAATGTCTCGGGAACACAAAAAGAAAGGTTGGCACTTTGGGAGTCAAACCTGGGACTCTCAGCGTGTGAGACGGGAGCCTTCATCGCAAGCCCACGACACTTCATGAAAGAATCACAAGTTCATGTGTAAAAGTACTGCAAAGAGCGATTCTTTCCCATTGGTGTTGGTTTATGCCTTAGGGGACTCGGACGTTCATATTTCAAAAGCACGGTATTTAGTGCACTGTACATACTTTAAAGTCAATGAGCTACATTGTTCCTTTCACACATTAGTTGCGTCTGCATACACAATCTTTAGTTGCGTCTGTATACACAAGTATTTTAACATATTCATTTGTGTCTGTATTAATTATTTATTTTTTTAACTCTCTCCGTCTGATCATTGGTCACCATCTCTTAACATTACAGTTGTCACAGACCATTTGCCAGAGCTTGTAGATCAATCCGCCTCTATTCGATCTAAAGTACTGGATTAGTGGAGCATTAGCCACACAGTGGTGGAGATGTGTATTGCATGCTCAGTATATAGTCGTGCCTCAACGCGCCTGTCCGTGATTAAACTCAGCAACCTAAGCTATCACCTAGGTGTGACTAAACCTCCGTCTAGGCACAGAAAGAGCCAAGATAATGGAAGACCCATCTGTATAGGTGTGCTGCATTTCATTGTATTCAGCAGAAGCTGCTCGTGTATCCTATTACACCATTGTGCGTCTAAGACACATTTTCATGCAAAAAAGTCACTTGGCGCTACCGCGTCACACGGCACTCACGCAACATGTTTAATGTGATTTGTAGCGCATGGAGCAAGAAATGTGAAAGTCACCCACTAATCACAGACAAGCTGCTTTACATAATAAGCAATCAGAATTGAGGCATTCTTCTTAATGGCTGAAATTTGACATTTTCTAAGATTCGAAGTGAGATGCTATGAATAATTATGAATATGTAGTCGCCTTGATAGTTTGAAATGAATAAATAAATATTATGTGTGTTTGAGATACTGTATTGTATGTAATTTTTTAAATGAATCCCCATCTTGGGTAAGTCTGAGCTGTAAAACTAAAAAAGTTGATTCTGTATTTACCTTTATTTTCATAATACGTTTTATTCCTACTTGTATCACCTGTGTGGGCATTCATTAATTTCACTCTAATAATTTAATCTTATAATTAACAAAGCTGACCAGGCCTGTCTATGGCTAAGTTTCAACATACACTAAGGGCCAAATGTATTAAAGTGAGAGTTTCAAAAAGTGAGAGATTTGGCAGTTTTTTTTAAAGTGGCAATCATTTACACAGCAATATCAACCTGGTTTTGAAATGTAAATGATTTCCACTTTAAAAAAAACTGAAAAACCTTACCAAATCTCTCACTTTCTGAAACTCTCACCGTATTACATTTGGCCCTAAATGTATTGTGATCATATTGTGATCATTAATATAGTGATGATGTTTAGATCCCTCCAGCTACCTGTTCACCACATCAAAGTTAATTTCAGTGGTAGAGAACTTCCATGAGAAAAACCCACAGAGATGCAGTTTATTGTATTTCTTAATGAATTATGATAAGATAGCTCCAATGTCTAGATCTGATGTATCCATCTCTACAATTCCAAAGCAGCATGACATACAGTAGAAGAGGAACAGATATAAAATCCTCTCTTACAGTAGTTTACAAAAAGCAGATTCAGACCATTTGGTGGGATAAACCCCATTTTCATCATAGCTGTAAGTGGAACAACAGCTTCTGAAATGTAACCATTTGATCACCTGTTGTGATTAGAATATTCTAAAAGTCCATGTAGAAATTATAGATTAGTGGCAACAATTAAATCCTGAATATCATTTATGTTTTACTTTCCCTTTTCCCTCAGAATATCCTTTGGATGAAATCACATAACCCAAAAATGAGATGTCATGCAAATCCAACTTTTTTTTTAATTTTATTTTATTTTGCAGACAGATGCTTCGTTCTAAACTTTTAAAGTAAATGAATATGTTGCTTGCACTGGGACAGGTAAATTGTTATACTGTATACTATATAAAGTAGATAAGGTAGGTTATGTCTGTGACACATGAATTGTGACCGAAAAATGACTTACTCACCACAAAGGGGACCTATTACATAGTAACACAGTAACATAGTAATTGAGGTTGAATAGAGGCAAAATGCCCATTGTGTGCAACCTGTATTCAGTATTGAGTTGAGTTGATTATAATGTATCTGCTGAAGTAATGCTTTATGACTAGTTAACAACTATAAATCAGGTTCCACCTGGATTATCAACGTCAATATTTTAAATGTTATAACCTTGGATATAATTTTCAATCAGAAATGTATCCAATCCATTTTTAAATGCATTTACAGAGTCCACCATTACCACCTTCCCTGGCAAGGAATTCCAAATCCGAATTGCCCTAACAGTGAAGAACCCTTTCCTACGTTGCGTACAGAATTTTCTTTCCCTTTAGCCTCAGCGAGTGTTCACGTGTCCTAAACAGAGTTGTTTTAAGAAATAATTCCTCTGATAACTATTTGTAATGTCCCTTTACATATTTGTAGATATTAATAATGTCTCCTCTTAGACGCCTCTTTTGCAGTGTATACATATTCAACCTAAAAAGCTTTTCCTCGTAATCCAGTCCTCTAGCCCTTTAATCAATTTTTTTAAATAAATATTTTTTATTGGAAAAATGTTGTATAAACCAATACAAACTACAAGAAAGTGATGTTACAGAACATTTTAAAATAGTACTCAGGGTATCACACAGGATACCAAATAAAAGGCACATTCCGACATTAATTTTCTATAAACTGAGATTGAGAAGGACGGTAACATATACAGACACATAAACTTGTAAAGAAAGGAAGTAGGGAAGAGAAAGGATAAAGAAGATAAGAAAGAAAAAGAGGGAGAGAGGGAGAGGGGGTGGGAGGCCACCATGAAGATTTTCATATAGAGATCCATAGAGTGAGGATGAGAGAAACATTCATCATATATAAATATGAAAAATAGCAATACAACCCTATATAAGCATAAGTAGTACAACTCCACCATGATAAATCATAACCGAGAGATAGAGATTTTAGAGTAAGAGAACCATGGTTCCCAGAATCGCATATATTTATCTAATCTATCACATAAGGAAGCAGTAATTTTCTCCATCGTGGAAATATACCATATTTTAGTCAGTACCATGTTTATTGGTGGAGAAACGGATTATTTCCAACATTTAGCTCTCACACATCTGGCAGAGTGGGTAATTTGGAGAACAAGCTTATTATTAACACTACTTAAATCAGACATAGGGAGGCCCAGCAAAGCCGTCCAGGGACCCATGGCCACCTGGGAGGAAGGAATGGACCAAATAAGGGTTTCAATTTGATCCCAAAAAGGACAAATTTTGGGGCAGGACCACCAAATGTGTTTAAAATCTCCAATTTGACCACATTCTCTCCAACATAATGGGGAATGCCCAGGGAAAATCCTATTCAGTCTTGCTGGTACTAGATACCACCTAGTATAGACTTTATAGGAATTCTCTTTAATTAGAGAAGAAATAGAAGACTGAGCAACATTTTGTCGTATGATTTCCCATGAGTCTTCCTCAGGTGAAGTGCCCAAGTCTTGTTCCCGTTTATTTTCGTGTGGGAGAATGTCAGTCAACTTAAGAGAGCGTAGTAGACCATAAAGTATGGAAATAATGCCCTGTCATATAGGAGAGTAAATGCAGAGATGTTTAAAAGGAGTGAGTTGGTGAATGACTTCAGATTTCGTAGGGAGTGTAAAAAGGAGCGAAGTTGTAAATACTCGTAAAGTACAGACTGAGAAATTCCATACTTGTTGCTTAAAACATCTAAAGAACGCCAGGAGGCGCCCCCAATAAAGTCAAAGACCAGTCTAGGCCGTGGGTTCAGGTGAAACCACGAGTGTGAGAGCAATGAGAAACCAGGAGGAAAATCTGGGTTATACCAGATAGAGGTGATGGGAGATGGTAATGTGGAAAGCTTATTGTGTCGAATGCAGAAAAACCACAAGGAACAGGCGAATTTTGTAGTAGGAGCACAGACCACACCTCCTGACTAGGTTTAAGTGGTGTTAGAAGGGATACCAAAGTGGAGGTTTTGGTCAATAAAAGTTAATTTTGTATCCAGGGAAGGTGAGGGGGTTGAGAAAACCAAGTGAGTGCCTGGCTTAAGTGAGTGGCATGATAATATTTACGTATATCCGGGAGGCCTCTACCCCCAGCGACAGGGCTTCTTATTAAAGTTGAAGTCTTAATCCTAGGGGGCTTATTAGACCATTTGAATTTCAATAAAAGTTTCTGCATTCGCAACAAAGCCCCCGCGGGAATGCGAACTGGAATTGTTTGGATCAAGTACAAAAGCCTAGGCAGGACGTTCATTTTAACAGAGACTATGCGTCCAAACCATGCTATTATTTGCTTGTCCCATGTTCGTAGGTCAGATTCAATACAATTGAAAAGAGCCGGAAAATTCTCGGAGTATAGGGACCCATAAGAGTTCGTAACAAAGATGCCCAAGTATTTTATTTTCTTGGAGCGCCAGGAGAAGTTAAAATTAGCAGCCAGGAGAGATCTGGTATCCTCACTAAGATGTAAGGGGAGAGCTTCGGATTTAGCATAGTTAATACAGTAACCGGAATAAAAAGAATATGTTGATAGAGTTTGAAACAAGTTAGGAACAGATGTGTAAGAAAAGAAAAGAGTTAGCAGAACATCATCCGCAAACAGTGATAATTTAAACTCCTTGTCTCCAACTACTATACCTTTTATATTCGAGTTAGCCCTTACCAAACACGCCAGAGGCTCGATTTTCATTGCAAATATTAGGGGCGACAGAGGGCACCCCTGACGGGTGTCATTATTAATCTGGAACAGGTGAGAGTCTGTACCATTTATCCGGACTCTAGCTGATGGGTTAGAGTAGAGAGCCTGAATGCCCTAAGTAGGTTTTCTCCCAGGCCAAACCTACACAGAGTAGCAAACATAAAAGGCCATAAAATTTTATCAAAAGCATTCTCCGCGTCAAGCGAGAGAAGGATAGAAGGCAATTTAGATTTGTTAATCACGTGAACCAGATCGATAGTTCTCCAGGTATTGTCTCTAGCTTGTCGGCCTGGGATGAAGCCCACCTGGTCCGCATTTATCAATTGTGGGAGAACCGAATTTAACCATAGAGCTAAAATTTTGGTGTGTTTAAAATCATTATTTAAGGAGATTGGGCGATAGCTGGAACACGAGTTGGGGTCTTTCCCAACTTTATGGATCAAGAAAATTCGAGCCTCTAGTGTGCGGGGAGACAAAGGATCGCCTCTGAGGATTCCGTTCAAGAGTTTACAAAGGTGAGGTAGTAGGATACCCTTGAATTTCTTAAAATACATAATAGACATTTTGTCTGGCCCAGGGGCCTTGCCCGATTTCTGAATCATAAGGGCATTCTCTAATTACTCGATAGTTATCTCCAAGCCGTACTGAAACACCACCAACTGGCTTAATTTTGGTAGATTACATTTATCCAAAAAGGACTCGATCCCATCACAGAATTTCGGAGAGTGAACATCACATTATACAGTATAATGATTCATAATATGCCTCGAATTCTCTGAGAATGTGATCAAGATCATGAGTCAGCACCCCTTGTTTGGTCCGAATCATTAAGATATTTTTGGAGGAAGTCTGAGCTCTCAGTTTCCTGGCGAGGATTTTATCTGCCTTATCCCCTTTTTCATAATATATTTGATTAAGGCATCTGAGGCATTGTTCTGTCTTGTGAGACAATAACATATTGAGTTCTCCCCTGACTTTCAGCAACTGGTCCAGGTCAGTTGGGCTCAGAAACGACCTATGAATTTCTTCTAAGCGGCGGAGTTGGTCGGTTAATTCTAAGATCTTTTGGGAGCATTGTTTAGAGAGTCTAGCAGCGATCTGAATGAAATAACCCCTGAGGACCGCTTTGTGTGCCTCCCACAAGGTCATATCAGACATACCAGGGGTTTGATTCAGGTTAAAGTAATCAGTTAGCACCTGCGTGATTTGAGGTAAGACATCATCACGTTGGAGAAAAGCATCATTAATAGACCAAGATGAAGGGGAAAAAGTGCGAGATATACCGGAAAGAATTAAAAACACAGGAGCATGGTCAGACCATGTTATCAGGTGTATGAGAACCTTTTTAATTGTAGAGGCCAAATCCTGCCCAATCATAATCATATCAATTCTCATGTAGAGATTATGTACTGGGGAGAAGAACGTATAATCTTTAGCTAATGGATGAAAGACTCTCCAGGAGTCAAATAACATGTGGTTTTTGAGTAGAGACAGCAGAGCTCTAGAATTGCGGTTACTAGTGTGAGATTGTGAAGGAGGTAGGGAATGGGAGCGATCTAATCTGTGGTGAAGAGTGGTAATAAAATCCCCTGCCATCAAAATTTCAACCTCTCTACTCTGCGTAATCTTAGAATCCAAAGAGGAGAAAAATAAGGCCTGATTAACATTAGGGGCATATACGTTGATCAAGGTGATGGGAACATTATTAAGTTTGCCCACGATAATAAGGAATCTACCCCTTTTGTCCCTAATAATTTTATTTGACTCAAGGTGTAAATGGGCTGGGATCATTATAGCTACACAACACTTTTTACGATTATGGTCACAAGCATGTATAACCACTGGATAACATCTAGAACATAATTCGGGATGTGAGGTGCCTCTAAAATGTGTCTCCTTTAGGAATACCAGATCTCCCCTAAAAATTTTGTTTCAGGAAAAGGAATAATTTAGTCCTCTTTTGGGGGCTGTTTAATTCTTGCACATTATAGGTTATTATGTTCACAGAAAAAACAAATAGATATCTTCCTACTGCGCACTCAGGAGCTGCAAAATGGTAAATTATGTAGACACGTTCACCTAACGTGCTAAGAAACTGATAGACAAAAAGGAAATTTACACAATTCTCCACATGCGCTCACAAATAATGAACAATCTAAATTCCTTATACTTAGATGGATAGGGAGTTCATCCACATCGGTCACAGTTAGTCCAAGAACTTCCGTTGAAACTTCCTCTGGCCCGTTGATCAAAAGAAGAACAAAAAGAAAAAACAATATGGTGTAGTATGTTCAAGAAAAAGTCTTATCAGCGGGTTATGAATAATGGAGGCGTAGTGCTTCACAATAGTTATTCTTCCACCAGAAATTATTTGTACCGTACTCACACCCAAGTGCAATATGAACCACTCATAAAGGTATCTTTATCTTCCTCCACCTTCTATAACTTCTTTCTATTCAGTCAAATAAGAGGTAATAGCGTACCTTACTTACAGTGAGTAAGGATAATACTTGCACATAAAGGTTTCTTTATCTGTATGTGTATATTCCTCTATTATCGGCACTCAAGTTGTTCTTTCTGGCACTCCAACCGATCAATCATGCATGGAGGTGAGTATATCCCAAATCACGACCCAAAAAAAGACAGGGGAGCAATATAGTGTAGTAGGTTTCTAAATATATACAGTTCTTATATATGAACAGTGGGTGGATAATTTATTTTATCCAATATTCCTCCACCAAAGGTTCTATAAAAATCGTACCGTACTCACACCCAAGTGTGGTAAAAACCACTCGTAAAGGTATCTTTTATCCTCCTCCACCTTGTATCATCACCTTCTATCCCTTTAGTCCCTTAATACCACACCTAAGTGCTTAGTGGTATGTATGTATATCTCACCAGACTTACGGTAGGCCTACCGTACTTGAGTGCCGATAATAGAGGAAGATACACATACAGATAAAGAAACCTTTATGTGCAAGTGTTATCCTTACTCACTGTAAGTAAGGTACGCTATTACCTCTTATTTGACTGAATAGAAAGAAGTTATAGAAGGTGGAGGAAGATAAAGATACCTTTATGAGTGGTTCCTATTGCACTTGGGTGTGAGTATGGTACGAATAATTTCTGGTGGAAGAATAACTATTGTGAAACACTACGCCTCCATTATTCATAACCCGCTGATAAGACTTTTTCTTGAACATACTACACCATATTGTTTTTTCTTTTTGTTCTTCTTTTGATCAACGGGACAGAGGAAGTTTCAACGGAAGTTCTTGGACTAACTGTGACCGATGTGGATGAACTCCCTATCCATCTAAGTATAAGGAATTTAGATTGTTCATTATATGTGAGCGCATGTGGAGAATTGTGTAAATTTCCTTTTTGTCTATCAGGTTATTATGTTAACAGACATATTAGTATATACAGGAGCATATCTAAATTACCTCTAATATCACATGGTGGTCCCCATCGAGAACAAAATGAGAAAGAAGTAGCCCGGGGAGGGAAAGAAACAGGCATTGAGAGAAAGAGTGAGAGAAAAAGAAATAACAATGTAAGAAAAGAAACAAAAAACCAGGCCAAAGACCCACTATACTTACGGTATGGGTCCACATGTTTGAGCACCTATATTGAAGGCGAAAATACTTCCTTCTTCCTCAGAACCGGCCATAATGGCGTAATGGAGGGTGTGGCGTCGAACAAAAGGAAAAATGAACTGGGAAACCCTAGGGGAACATATTAATTGTTGACAACAAAAGGACTAACTCAGAACTCTGTTAGCATTCTTTGCATAGGTTAAATCATAGAAGCTCAGCAAAGGTGTACTTGAAACCTCTAAAACAGAAATAACCATATTGAATAGCAAAATACAATAACCCAGCAAACCATCCGTGAGAAGAGGCTCACAGAGGATTACATTTGGACAAGGATTTAGCCGGGACTGTCGACCAAAGGCATCTAGGCGCTCTCTACAGCAGGGGAGAGCCTGAGGGGCGATGAAGTCCCGAAGCAGCTTGTGGGGGTCAAGAGGCATCTGGTTTTTGGGGAGGTAGATTAAGTTTCAAAAGTAGCTGGTGGGCCTTTTCCTTGGATCTCGCTAGGATTCTCCTCTCATCATGTTGAACTATCAGGGAGAAGGGACATCCCCATCTATAATGAATTTGGTTCTCTCTGAGTATTTGGGTATATTCCTTCAAGTCGAAACGTCTCTTGAGAGTAATAGGGGATAAGTCCTGAAACACCAAAAGCTTATACGTTTCAAATAGGCAAGAGTCATTGTTGCGGGCAGCAGCCAGAACTTTGTCTTTGGTCTTGAAATAGTGGCATCTTAAAACCACATCTCTCGGGGGAGATGTATGTGGAGGTTTCTGTCGTAATGAGCGATGGACTCTATCCAGGAGGAACTGATCAATCGGAGTGTCCGGAAGAAGATGCTGGAAAAAGCGTACTAGGAAGTCCTCTAATTGGGCAGGTTCCACCAACTCAGGGATATTTTTAATTTGCAAATTATAACGTCTCGCGTGATTATCTGTATCCTCTTGATGGTCTTGGAGGAGATAGATGTCTTCTTGCATAACATAAACAGAGCGTTCCATATCTTGCTGAAAAGTGGCCACTTCATCGAGTTTCTGTTCAACATCATTAGTACGTGCACCTAGATCGGAGATCTAATCCTTGAGACCAGAGATAGCTTTGTGGATCTCCGAGTGGAAAGCCTGTTTTAACGACTTCATCTCATTTAGAATGGAGGAAATACAGTCTTTCATAGAGGAGTCTAGCACAGGTGATTCTTCCTCAGACTCGGAGATAGGAGCAGATTGGGAAGTAGGTGCTGGTTTAGAAGAGATAGGCTTCATTTTAGAAGTAAAAGTAGAAAAAACAATATAGAGTACACTATACAAGGGAGCGCATAAATAAAAATAGACAATTTATTATTATATTAATATAGACACTATAGTATCTTAATAAAACATAACGATATAACCAAATCAAATGACTTCAACCATTCTATGTGCTGACACTCTGCTGAATGATATTGCAGTCCCAATTGAAAGAAAATGGAAATGAACTTGATATTCCTATAAGTACTATTTGTGTCCAAGCGTCCTGATTGAATATAAATCACTGTAGATTCCACATCCTGTGTAATATAAATGTGGTGTGGACTGTTAGGAACAAGATGGTCTTTTTAAATGTGAAATAAATCTGTCCCAGAATTGAGCCTGGTTAGGCAACAATGTCTCTCCACTCTTGAGCAATATATGAGTATGTTTGCCCGGCGGTATTTTGCAGTGGTTTTCACCAATGAGTTTACATGCCCCACTGTGTCCTGAATCCAGACGAGTGCTGCAGAACACTGCCGAACCCTATAGCACAAGGGTGACGGCAGGCAGATGAACAGCAGAGATGGGGCGGTGGGCGGCCGTGCAGGCAGCGGAGGATCCCGTGCTGAGAAGGTAAGGTTGCAAGCGGCAATGAGAGTGGAGGACAGCGGATGACGGCTGCAGGGCAGACTGCGAGTCCTGGGACACGGCAAAGATGTGGGACACTAACGGTCTGTACCAGATGTTGCAGATTGGTAAGGCAGATCCGTCAATAATGATGTGGCTCCCACCTTAACGCGTTTCTCCGGCGTAGGGAAATGCCAGTTCCTTCAGAAGGTATAGCAAATGCTCAGGAATCCCCAGAATTTAAGAGAGATGTCCACCAATGGGTACTTCCATTTCTTGCATTATAATTAACTGCAGGTATTCCCCACACCTGCATGTAGAGGCTCTGCAGGTATGCATCATGCATTTAAATTTAACCATGTGGTTACATTGTACTATTACTATCTTTCTTAAAATTAGACAATAATATATTTCAACCTACAAATTTACATAAACCAGATAGAATAAAAAATACATATCACTTTCTTCTTATCATTAAAATAAATTAATTACAAGATAGACTTAATATCTATTCAACAAGTATTTTACAAGGCCAAGTATAACTTCCAGCACAGACTCTGTATATAAAGCCTCTGTGGCTCAGCACACTAATAACCAGTGCCACTAAGCACTGAGACCCGGGTACAAATCCCACCTGAGGATACTTTTTTCAAAGAAAATGTATTTTTATTAAAAAAACGCTATGAGGGTTTCAATGTATCCATAATACAATTTATTTAAATATACGTTTTATAAGTTATTCTATAGAATCTATGCTTGGTTGTCACACCTGGTCCTGATTTTTGACTTAGCAATACCAAGGAATGATCAATCTCTATAACAAGCATTAAAATTGTAATTGAAGACAAAAGGGATATGTGCAAATATAGTTCTTATTTAACTAAAGGGTAAATTAAGGTCAAAGTATACCCATGTACACTATACATATATACTTAGAATAAATATGATTCATAATATATGCATATAAATGGACATTTGGAGAAATGGACATAGAGGCTATGATAAGAGAGAAACTAGAGTTTAGAGGGAATTAATGACATATATTGTGAATAGTCATTATGGTGGACCTACTATCATGGAAAATATATACAAATTAGTATATATTGATTAATGTAAAAATAATATACTACTATAGAAAGATACTCAGATGTTATTCATTTCAATACAATCATTGAGGCCCTTGGGAAAGAGAGTGCCCAAGGTATAAATCCAAAAGGCCTCTCATTTACATAGATGGTTATATCTATCCCCTCCATGAGTGGTAGGTGTAATATTTTCTATACCTTGTATTTTTATGGACTTGATATCCCCATCAGGGACATCAATTACATGTCTCACCAAACTATGTTGGCTTCTGCCTCTAAGGATGTTATTCTTATGTTCTAGAAATCTGACATGTAATGTACGGGTTGTACGACCTACATACTGGATGCCACAGATGCAGTTAATCACATAGATAACATAGTTTGACAGTCTATGCTACCCCGTACTCCAAATTGGGTGCCATATTTGAATGAATGTATCAACAGTGTTTTATCCATAATAAATTGACAGGTGATACACCTTTTTCTCCTGCATTTATAGAACCCTATAGGTTTTTCATATTTTTGTAGCCAAGTATTCTTACTTTTAATAGCAATATTAGAATCCAATGATTTATAATGACTAGGTGCCAAGTAGGTCTGTAAATTTGATGCTTTTTTAAAAATAATTTGAGGTTTTTCTTCCAAAATAGTAGACAAGATCCTATCAGTTTTTAGTATATGATAGTTTTTGTTAAAAATATTCTTAAGTTCCCTAGAACACGTGTTAAACTTGGAAACAAATCTAGGTTGTTGTAAATACCCGTTAGATGTATACTTTAAGTTCAATTTAGGTATCAAGAGTGAGTCCCTATCTCTCGAGCGAGTATCTATTAAAACTTCCTCTATCAGTTTATCAGGATAGCCCTGATGTCTAAAGGAGGTGGTTAGTTCAGCAGCTTGCTTCTCAAATTGTTCTTCCTGAGAACAGTTGCGGTGTATCCTAAGGTACTGACTCTTAGGTATGTTATTGAGCCATGGATGGAAGTGGCAACTTCTTTAGTTCAAAAAATTATTAGTATCCACCTCCTTACGAAAAGTAGAGGTGACCAGATGATTGTCTTTAATAACAATATCTATATCCAAAAAATGTATATTAAATTAATAGAAATAAAAGTAGTCAGATCTGTAGGGGGTGCAGACTTTTTGGATCTAGGCATGATGTACGACAGTACGACAGTCCCGGTGATAAAGAACAACTATAAATCAAGGCTGAGCAAAAGTGGACTGAGTCAGAGTCCCATTATATTGCGAGTGGAAATAACATACTTGAAGCTCCCAGGGCAGCACCCAGTAAGGCTTAATTGAGCATTCCTCCCAGTAGCAGCACCAGTATCAAAGGGAACTGAAACATGATTTGGCTGTAGTAAGGCGAAATGGTCAAGAGATGGAGCTCTGGGGCAGGAGAATGAGATACAGCAGAGGGAGAATAAATGGAGGTCACAAAGTGCACTGATAATCTAATGAGAGCCAGTAATATGTACTTTGGCACACAGATAGAGTTAGCGGGTCAGTGCAGTAATAATAACCCAGGTAGGGGGACTGGGGGATAACAGCCTGTGAGAAGCTTGTGCACACACTTAGACATACACTTATACTACGGGGGTTAAGGGAGCTGGGTAAGTAAGCCAGTAAAATGGCCGCTGCCAGAGTCCCACACATGGAACTGCTGTGTGTACCTGCCTTGTCCCAGGGCGTTCAAGAAGGATCTCTACTGTCTGATGGTGCCAGGGGGGTCTGGGACAGTCAGCAGTGTTGTGTGGAAGAGGCAGGGGTCCGCTGGGCTGCGCCCTGTATGTATTGGTTGGAGCCTGAGGAGGGAGCTGGAAATGGCCACCAGATGTAGAGAGCCCGTCCAGGGGACTCCCACGGCACAGTCAGCCCTTGAATTCCACCAGAGGAAGAGCCGGACCAGAGGTAGCGGAGACACTGATGGAGACTGTAGCCGGGAAAGCCGTCAGAAGCTGAGGTGGCGGAGGTCGCGGCACCGGGTCTCCTGCTAATCCAGGTCCCGGCTCCAGAAGGCAGAGGAGTCCGCAACCCGCGAGGCAGCCTATTACAGCCTCCGGCTCCGCGATCCATGTCCCCTGTGCTGCCTCTGATCACCGGGGTGCAGGAGGTAACAGCGGGTGCGGTGGGAGAGGTCAGGCTCCGTAAATCAGGGCTCTAATTGGGGATATCTGGCAGGAGCTCGCCTCATACGCGTCCACATCCAGCGTCTGCCAGGCCACTCCCCCCCTTTAATCAATTTAGTAGCTCACCTTTGAACCCTTTAGAGTTCACCAATATTTTTTTTATACAGTGATGCCCAAAATTGAACATAATATTCCAGGTGCTGACATAACAATGATTTGTACAGTGGTATGATTACACTCTCATCCATTGTCTCAATTACCCATTTTATGAGCGCTAGCACCTTACTTGCCTTCTTTACTGCGCTTTGACATTGAATATGGTTATTAAGCCTATTATCAATGAGTACCCCCAAATCCTTTTCCAATACTGTTACCCCTAGACTTTCCCCGTTTAATATGTAGGATGCAAGTTTGCTTTTAGTCCCAAAATGCATAACCTTTCATTTTTCTATATTGAACCTCATTCTCCATTTAGACGCCCAGAGTTCAAGTTTAGATAGATCATTCTGCAAGGACTCCACATCCAATTCTGAATTAATTACGTTACACAGTTTGTTATCATCTGCAAAGATTGACACTGTGCTTTCCAGGCCTATTTCTAGGTCATTGATAAATATGTTGAACAGTAGTGGCCCGAGTATGGACCCTTGTGGTATTCTGCTGACTACTGGTGTCCAGCTTGAGGACTTCCCATTGACCACTACTCGCTGTACCCTGTTATCCAGCCAGTTACTTATCCATGTACAAACAGTTTTTCCTAGGCAAACTCCTTTAATTTGATGATCAGACTCCTGTGAGGCACTGTATTGAAGGATTTTGCAAAATCTAATTAGACCACATCTGCTGCTTTTCCCTGGTTAAGATTGTCACTCACTTCCTCATAGAAACTAACTAAGTTAGTTTGACATGATCTGTCCCTCACAAACCCATGCTGGTTCTTGATAATAATCTTAGTTGTCTGCAGATACTCCTGTATGCTATCTCTTAGAATTCCTTCCAATATTTTCTCCACTATAGATGTCAAACTAACCGGTCTGTAGTTATCCGGATGATTGGATCCCTTTTTAAATAATGGCACTACCTCAGCTATATGCCAATTCTTCAGTACCATGCCAGATCTAATTGAACTATTGAAAATCAAGTATAGGGGTCTTGCTTGTTGTGACCTAAGCTCCTTAAGAACCCTTGGGTGAAGCCCATCAGGGCCAGGTGATTTATTAATCTTAATTTTGCTTAGTTTCTCCCAGACTACTTCTTCACTTAAACAAGTATCTAACCACGAATCATTACTTTCACCATCGTTATGCACTACTCCCACCGTCAGTTCTTCACTGGTGAACACTGATGAAAAAAATTTGTTCAGTATTTCCGCTTTAATTTCGTCATCATTTATCAATTATCCAAATTCATCTTTTATTGGACCTATGATCTCCTTTTTTAACCTTTTACTGTTTATGTATCTAAAAAACTTTTTAGGATTGGTTTTACTCTCTGTAGCGATTTGCTTTTCGTTTTCAATTTTAGCTACTCATTGCTTTTTTGCATCTTTTATTGCATTCCTTGTAGTACTGGAATGACTCCTCCTTTTCATTAGATTTAAATGCTCTGAAAGCATGCTTATTTTTATCCATTTCTGCCTTGACCATCTTGTTAAGCCACATCAGTTTGAGTTTGGTACTCCTGCGTTTACTGCCCATGGGAATAAATTTGTGAATATTGCTATCTAGCAACCCTTTTAAAGCATCCCACATTTCCGAAGTGTTCTTGCCATGAAACAAAACTTCCCAGTTAATGTCGTTTAGTGCACATCTCAGCATACTGAAATTAGCCTTCCTAAAGATATATGTTTTGGTTGAACCCTTAAAGCTATGTTTCCTGAAACTGATGTCGAGTGTGATCATATAGTGATCACTGTTACCCAAAGTCTTCCCTAGACAATAACTAGTAACAATACTAGCACAGTGCCAGGTATACAAATGCCCCCACAGTGCCAGGTATACAAATGCCCCCACAGTGCCAGGTATACAAATGCCCCTCACAGTGCCAGGTATACAGATATCCCCACAGTGCCAGGTATACAGATGCCCTCACAGTGCCAGGTATACAGATGCCCCCACAGTGCCAGGTATACAAATGCCCCCACAGTGCCAGGTATACAGATGTCCCCACAGTGCCAGGTATACAGATGCCCCCACAGTGCCAGGTATACAAATGCCCCTCACAGTGCCAGGTATACAGATGTCCCCACAGTGCCAGGTATACAGATGCCCCCACAGTGCCAGGTATACAGATGCCCCCACAGTGCCAGGTTTACAAATGCCACTCACAGTGCCAGGTATACAGATGTCCCCCGTCCCCGTCCCCCGTCCCGCTTACCGCTCCTTTCGGCAGGGACACAGAGGAGAGCGCGGCTATGTTGGGCGGCGGCGTGTAAGACTTGAAACCAGCCGCCGGTTCGAGAGCCAATCAGAGCTCGCGGACCGGCAGCCGCGGCTCCTGATTGGCTGCCGGTCCGCGAGCTCTGATTGGCTCATGAACCGGCGGCTGGTTTCAAGTCCTACACACCGCCGCCGCTGCCCGACAATAGCCGTGCTCTCCTCCGTGTGGTGACAGCTGAGACACGCTGCCGCCGGACTGTGCGGTGGCGTGTCTCACTGAGAGGAGCGGGTGGGCCGGACGAAACAGCTTTGCGGGCGGAATACGGCCCGCGGGCCAGAGTTTCCCCACCCCTGCTCTATGACTATTTTTATACAGTGATATATAACAGTCATCCATTTAAGTACTGTATCTAGTTGTATTACACCTTACACAAAAGCATTGCCACATCATCTAGTGAATGGGCTGCTTTGATAAAAAAAATCTAAAATGTATCAAAATTGTCACAATCCTTACTAAATCTCCCATATTTTGTGTCTTACCTCTGCGTACAGTTCAGCACACAAGCTGCAGTCTGTGTTTCCTGCTCCTGTAAACTCCTAATTAGTCATCTATGTGAAAATTCCTCTGTGAAAGTAATCTATAAGATTTTATGATCAGCAGCAAGTACTTTTCTTATTGTGCTTAGAGTTCTGGGAAGCCTTTTCATGCTGTCTTTGTACAGCGTTCTCAATATTCTGTGTATAATCCTCAGTGTGATCATCTATAGTGCTCCGCTTCCTGGTGTTTGGGCCTAAAACAAAGTTCCCTCCAAAACCAGTCATGGACATCACCATCTTGGTTTCAGTAAACTAACTCTACACTGTGTCCTGTCTGGTGCTCAGCTGACAATTCCAGTCAATTAAGAACAACCCAGCAGTGTAAGCTTTCTGCCTCTCAGTGTACAGTTCCATAAGTCACACAGCTCAGTGTGTGAGCATTGTAGCTGCACTCTTTTGTGTTCCTAAATATTACCCCAGAACCTGCTATCCTTAGCATCACATTTTTCCAATCCATTTCATTCCAGTCCAGTCCCAGTCTGGTTCCAATCTGGATATGTTCCATTCCTTTCATTTTACAGTTCCATTCCAGACCGGTCCAGTCCATTTCTGCTCCAGTCCAGTTACAGACTAAAATCAAAAGTGTCCTCATTCCAGTTCAAGTCCAGTCAGCATGCCAATCTGATTTCAGACCAATATCACCAGTGTCATCATTCTGGTTCCAGTCTGGTTCCAGACCAATATTACCAGAGTCATCATTCCAGTTCTAGCCCAGTCAGCACTTTCACAGTTCTGACTCAGTCCAATACTTCTGTTTCTGCTATTCAACTCCAACCTCAATCCATGGCTCTATTCAGTCTTCTTCAGTCCTCATCTACCAGATTCTGCATGTACCTATACAGATTGAGCCCTGCTTATCTATCCATGTAATATGATTAACTGATCTAGTGCTGTCAGACTTAATCCCTTGTTGTAATGACTTAATCCCCTGCTGTATTATTCTCTATGTATTGTAATGCAGCTGAGAACAATAGATTAAAGTCTTATGCTAATAAACCTTGGTGCACCTAGGTGCAAAATAGAAGGCTAGATGAGCGAGGCTCCATCTGTAGTTCTAGCCCAGGTGACCCAGTCAGTGGTCCATGACCACCTTGCCAGGTGCAGTGAAACCCAAATCCCTTTTGAGGTTCCCTTGATAAGATCACCAATGGGGTAAGACTCTGTGACCCAGCTCTGGGTCTATTCAACTACCTGGTACTAGTTCTAGCATTCTTCTGTCTCACATCTGGACTCTAGTCATCATCATATTCTATGATTAAGAATTAGGTCATGCCACCTAGCTTCTGACACTCCACAAACCCAATTACCAGTACTTCTGTCATGGGTTTACAGATATTCAAACAGCAAACTCAGACAAAAATCTAATTTCTAAACTTAGTGTCTTCTTCCAGAGTAGCATAATACAGATTCAAATTTTAATTGTAAAACAACTTTTGATATGAAATTGTCTTAGTGTATGCATTACACAAATATAATACCTCTAGAGACCAATGATTATCTTTTCCATAATGATTGCACAACTGAATTATCTTATTCTCTTTGGATTCAGTAGACTCATGAAACAGTCTGCAGTAAGGTATAAAATGATTGCACAGTGAGATGATTTTTCCGCAGCACTAACAGGGCTGTAGGAAAGACCTGAGTGACATATTTTACAATAGCCTAGAAATACTTGCTAAGATTCCTTATAAGATTATTATATTGTAGAAAGTGGCACTATCAACAGACATGGACGCTCTAGGAATTTCTAAAGCAGCTGAGGTAAGTGGCAATTTTATCATATGACTTGATCTTAATCTGTGGAGGTCATGTGACAAATTAGCCATGGTGTGATACAATTTTTGTAAGATGTTGCAGAAAAATAGCAGAATCCCTTTTTTCATAGCCTCACCTTGCTTAAAAAAACCCACCACAATTTCCAAAATGCATTTTTTGTTTGTAGCTTTTTATAAATAAATTATGCACCAAGCAAAATTGAAAAGTTTTAGTTTTAGTATTGTTGAAAATTGAAATAAAATGTAAAGAGATAAAGATGAAAGTATGACATAAAACTAGCAAGCTCTGAAAGTCAGTATTAGCAATGTAATAAAATATATAGAGTACATAAAAAATAAGAGATTAAAAATGCAGAATTAGACATAGAAAAGTAATGAGACAAAGTAAGAAGTACAGACATATATGTACATAATTTGTCATATAAGGGTCAGGATCAGATTAATGAGAAATATGTGCTTTTAATATATGTTTGCAACAGTTTTATAGGGGTTTAATTCACAAAGTATTATAGCGTACTTTAATTGATCTATATAGACTGTAACGCTGAACACCTTTTTGGAAATTACTTATATGGGTGTTGTATGTTGTGACGACAATTTGTTTTCAAACATAATAAGTTCAAGTGAACTTAATGGGGGTTGGAGTATGAGGCTGGAGATGTGCCCTTCTGTTAATGTTAGATGATGAGTTGTACAAAATGTCTATTAAGTGTGACCGTGGTGGCACGTCTAACGGACAGTTACTGGAAGTCGGTTAGGATTGGAGTTTTTGACTGCTCTTTTTTGGTATGTTTAATATGTTTGTTTTGCTTTGAATTGTTTTTAAGCCTTTTGTGTCTTCCTTTTCCCATTTCCCTTCCCTTTTCATGATTCACTGATGGTCTAATTTGTAATCTATTTTTACACTTTTATGTCGCTTAACATAGCTTCTTTGAATATCAGGGGCATTCATACTCCTGCTAAGTGGAGACGTCTTTTAATATATTTATATAAACTTTCCATTGACTTGGTATGTCTACAGGAGACTCATTTGATGGCCCCTGAAGTGAAGAAACTACAAATGCTAGGTTGGGTGTTATTGGGATCAGCTTCATATAATACTAAATCTTGCGGTGTTGCAATATTAGGCAGAAAAAAATCTGAATTTACAAACCTCATCGGTTATTTTTGATCCTTATGGAAGGTTTTTAATTATTTCTTTTGACTTAGAAGTTTCCATTTATCATATCTGTAACATTTATGCTCCTTCTCAATTCACAAAATCCTTTTTTACCAACTTATTAGCGAAATTACATACATATGATCCTGCCTATTTGATAGTATGTGGTGATTAAAACCTGATTACTTCCTCCTTTTTAGATCATACCCCTATTCAGAAAAATCCACGGCACCTCCCTAAATTATGTGTTCCATTTTTTGCTAAAGCTTTTAATTTAATTGATACCTGGAGAGCACTTTACCCTACAGAGAGAGAGTATACGTTTCTTTCTTTGACTTATAATATGTGGTCTAGAATAGATTATGTATTAGTTGCGGAGATATTATTTCCATATATTTTATCTTCTGGTATAGAGCCTCCTGTGTTATCTGATCATTGAGAAACTTGGGTTGTTTTAAATTTTAAGAAGTCTTCTGGTGTACCTCCTTTATGGAAATTTCCTATTTCTCTTACTAAAACTAGAGGTCTCAATGATACATTAATTGACATGTGGACAACTTACCAAACTGATGATGTCGAATATGAATCTATTAATCCATCTGTCTACTGGCAGGCTGCTAAGGCAGTTTTGCAAGGTGAACTGATGGATTATCAATCTCACATCAATGAAAAATGCAATTTCTTTTATTTAGATATACAAGCAAACATTTCAAATGATTACCAAACTTATAGACAATCCACCTCCTCTGAGTCGAAAGCACAATATTTGTTAGCTAAAACACATTTTAATGAATTATTACAATGTAGTGGCGACAAATTTCTCTTTAACGTGAATGAAAAATGTTATAAATTCAGAAACAAAACTGGCCGGCTGCTTACAAATCTCCTGGAAGATTCTAGACATAAGACAGTAGTACACCCCTTATTGATGTCAGATGGTTCTATGACAGAATCAGATTCCCAAGTGGCAGAGGTTATGAAAAATTTCTACGAAACTTTATATTCTCCCCCAGGATATCATAAAACTATAGATTCTGAACAGGTGAAGGATGATTATAACACTAAATCCTCATCATCCTCTGCTTTTTAGGATTCCCTTTCATTCCCACATTTACCTTGCTCTATTTTTGACACCCTGGTGGTTCCGATTACTTCGGCAGAAGTGTCTGGAGTTATTAAGGGTTTAAAACCAGCAAAGTCCCCAGGTCCAGATTGATTCCATGACAAATTTTACCAATTGTTAAGCTCTCATATAGATAAACGAAAAAAATGGATTACCAAGTAATGCCTTTGGCGCTAGTAATGGGTTGCTTTCCTTAGAGCAGCTAAAAACATGGGGTTAGTTAAGCCCCACAACTAGAACAACAATAGAATGAATAATTAGCGCTTGGAAACTGGAAACAAATCTATCACAATTTTAATAAATTGATTAAAAAATAATACTGTTGCAACAGATAATTAAGACACAGTGTGTTACGTTAGAATCGGGCATAGCATAGCACTGCAGAGTTTAAAAAGTTCCATATACGTTCTATATGGTATATACGTTGTTTGCCGGTACTCAAATAGGCCAATCCATCCCCAAAAATGCTGCCACAGTCCAGGAACAATTAAAAGCGAATGTAAAATTACCAACTGCTGTTGGAGGAGACCTTACGTTGCCGACGCGTTTCGCTGCTTTGCACAGCTTTTCACCTTGAAAAAGCTGTGCAAAGCAGCGAAACGCGTCGGTGGGTTAGCTGGACTCTGTTTCTTCAACTCTCTCCCAAAGCCTAGAAGTCAGATATAGGAACCATCATCATCTGCGAATTGGACATCTGCATTATTAGACCTGAGCAAATCAATTGGACCAAGTAGCATCTTGAACCAAGCCACGTAAGGTCTCCTCCAACAGCAGTTGGTAATTTTCCATTCGCTTTCAATTGTTCCTGGACTGTGGCAGCATTTTGTGGCAGCATTTTTGGGGATGAATTGGCCTATTTGAGTATTGGCAAACAACGTATATACCATATAGAACGTATATGGAACTTTTTAGACTCTGCAGTGCTATGCTATGCCCGATTCTAACGTAACACACTGTGTCTTAATTATCTGTTGCAACAGTATTATTTTTTAATCAATTTATTAAAATTGTGATAGAATTTGTATCCAGTTTCCAAGCGCTAATTATTCATTCTATTGTTCTCATATAGATAAACCCCTTGTAGATTGTTTTAACCATATTATTCAGCAAGGAGCTCTCCCTCTTCATTTATCAGAATCTGTAATTAAGGAATTACCAAAAGAAGGTCGTAAGCTTAAACTTCCATGCCTATAATGGCCGATTTCACTTCTCAATAGTGAATACAAGATTTTTACAAAAATAATATCAGAAAGATAGAAATCTTTAATGCTGGTTCTGATTCATAAGGATCAGACAGGGTTTATAACAGGCCGACATTCTGTGGTGAACATGTGGAGAGTTTTTGCTGTGATCTATCATGTTAATTCAAATCAATCTTCCTCTTCTACTTCTCATATAGTGGTCACGCTCGATGCTGAGAAAGCCTTTGATCTTGTATTATGGCCCCATCTGTTTCATACTGTATATTAGAAACATTTGAATTTCCTTCTCAATTTATTTATTTATTTATTATTTATTAACAGTTTCTTATATAGCGCAGCATATTCCGTTGCGCTTTACAATTAGAACAACAGTAATAGAACAAAATTTATAGATATTATTCATACATTACATACCTCCCCAAAATCACAAATTGTGTGTAATTGCATTTTATCACCCCCTTTTCAGTTAGGCAGAAGAACGAGGCAGGGATGTACACTATCCCCCCTCCTGTTTGTTATAGCTATAGATCCTCTAGCAATTGCATTGCGTTTATCCTCTAATATCCATGGGATCATTACTGGATCTGAAGAACTTAAAATAAGCTTATTTGTGGATGACAGCCTTTTGTTTTTATCAGATCCATATGAATCATTTCCGGCTTTATTTCAGCTTATTGATTCATTTGCAGTTTTTTTAGGATATGAAGTGAATATGTCCAAATCTGAGGTTTTACTTTTAGGTGGCGCTAGGTAAGACTTCTTGGAAATTTTAGATATACCATTTGCTACTGCTCCTTACAAATTTAAGTATTTGGGAATTCAAATTTGCTCTGATCTTCATAAGTTATACTCCACTAACTTTTCTTCTATTATTGCAAAAATAACAGCAAAGCTTGAATCATGGAGGTACTTGCCTCTCTCTCTCTTTTGGGTAGATTAGCTGTTATCCAGTCTATTATATTTCCTAAAATATTCTATTGTATGCAATAATTACCAATTGCCATACATAATGCTGATATTAAATGTCTAGATGCCTTGTTTTCTTAATTTATATGGCAAAATAAATGCCCTAGGATTTCTAGGAGTAAACTTATGACACCTAGGAAACAAGTAGCCATGGGCTATTCTGACTTAAAAACATACTCATTAGCAGTTTTCTTCCAGTATATTAGTGCATGGATATTAAATAAATCAGACTATATAGACCTTTCTTTAGATCAGGCTACTTTCGACCCTTATGCACCTGGTGCTCTTATACAAACTAAAAAATCACTTTTTCCTTTGACGATTAGAGATCATATTCTCTTTACAGATACTTACAAGCAGGGAATTCTCTTAATAAATGTTGTAATGCTGATCCATAAAGTACTCAATATATACCCCTTTGGGTAAATTCATCTTTCCCTCCATCCTTAACAAATCCTTTGTTCAAGATGTGGAAACTTAAAGGACTAGATGTATCATGTAAAGTTTTTGATCCAGGAGGATCTTTAGTTTCATTTTCTGATAAATGCTAACGTTTTTCAATACAAATATCTCATATGTTTATGTGTTTCCAAATGCTACATTTTATTATATTAACCAAAGCTCAATCTCCGCACAGTTCTTCAAAAAAGATCACTGTCTCACAGTTTAAATCTATTGATATTCTACTTTCCTTTCTATTGACTAAAGTATATAAAGTGAAATATTTATACCTTATGATTTTAAAGTCATTAAAATATGGTCAATGGGTATTATTGGTAGGAAAATAGGAAATGGAAAAGGGATATCCCATCTCTTATGGATCTTTTGGAATTGATCAGTCAACAAACATTGTCATTGAAAGCATTGCCTTCTGCGTATTTACAAGAAGTACATATTCGTATGTTACATAGGGCATATATTACTCAATACCAAAGGAGACATATGGTTAAGGATGAGACAGGTAGACTTCCGGTTCCGGCTTGATGGAGTGAGGAGCTCCATTTCTGAGCTCCGTTCCCGGCCCCCCTGCAATTACCTTTTACAAGGTTTCTAAGCCTCGATTTGGCCCCGGAGCCCTCCACAGTGTCTCTACCTCCCTACATGCTGCAGATGGACCATTTCCTGGCCCCGCTGATACCGCTCCCTCCATAAGACCAGCAGCTGCTGCAGTCTCCATGCCAGGAGAAGAGACGCGCTGCAGGGAATATGGCGCCAGATACCGCTGCTGAGAGCGCACTACCTCTCCCTTACAAGCCCGCGGCTGATGGACCATCTTCTGGAGGGCATGTGAATTTGGGCAATGATGCCCCTGTTACATACAGAGAAGTAGTAGAAGCTATTACAGCCACTATGTCCCCTCTCCTTTCTAAAACATTGGCTGATATCACTGGTCAGTAACAGCAATTAAACCACAGGGTCACTGTTAATGAACGACAGATTGGTGCTGTCTCCCATGATGTTGGTGATCTGCAGCATTCTATAAAACTCCTCACTACTGAAAATTATCATTTTTAAGAAGATCGACGACATCCAAAACCAATTGCGTCGTAATAACATTAGGCTGGTTGGCCTCCCTGAGTCTATTAAAGGGACAGCTCTGGCCCATTTTGTCTGCAAAACCCTTCCCTCACTCTTAGGCATATAGGCGGTTTGTCAAGACATGGTTATAGAGAGGGTTCATTGGGTGGATCCAACATTGACCCCTAACAGACCGAGACCCAGGGTTACTCTGTTCCGCTGCTTGAACTATCTGCATAAAATGGAAATCTGGTCGGCTTCCTGTAAGGCCAAATCTCTATCATGGGAAGGTCACAAGCTACATATTTTTTAGGACTATTCTGCTGAGCTGTCAAGGGCTAGGAAGTCCTTTTCCCCTGTGTGTTCACGTCTCGTAGCTGAGGGATGCAAATTCGGCTTGATGTATCCTGCCAGGCTCCGCATTTACAAGGGCACCTCATTCAAAGATTTCTCCAACCCATGTGATGCTATATCATACCTCCATGAGCTTTTCCAAGCCAAAGAAACTGACATCAGTCTTTTGTTATTGGCAGCATTTTCTCCTTTAGTTTTCCGGACTTTCTAATGTGCCAATGTTTTTTCTCTACTCTCCATATTTGATTATTCAGGCGTTTCCCACGCCCACCACCTACTCATACTTCAATACCGGTTCACCCATTTAATGTTTGTTATTCTCGTTTATGTGTATGCTTACAGCATTTTCCTGATTTTTATGACATGCATGTTTTTTTTGTATATTCATTGCACCACTCACTGTGGAGGTCCCCCGGCCACACCATTATTTCTTTAATGTCTGGGGGGAGGGAATGGATCTACCGTTCCCCGCCGGATGTGTTTAATGATTGTTCTGTTACTCTGTTTTTTGTGTATAGGAAGCTCAGCACCAACCGCATGCGATTGGTCGCCTTCTATTTCCACTGTTTTTCCCCTTTTTCCTCTCTCCTCTTGCTGGTCTCCCACCAACCCCTTTTTCTTACCTCCCCCTATATACTTCTTCATGCTCTACAACGAAGTTGGATACTGACATACTTTATTGGGATTTTGTACTGGAGGCCTTTCTTCTCCTTTACTTGCATATTGTATTTTTTAATTCTTTTTCCCATGTTTTCATGAGTGATGCTTAGTCTACGTCGCGCCACGTGGAATGTTGGAGATATTAATTCCCCAGCGAAGCGTAGCAAACTTCTGCTCTATTTGCGGAAAAGCAGCGTGGATGTGGCATTTCTCCAGGAAACACACCTGACTCCTTCTGAAACAGCGATACTGGGTAAGCTTGGATGGTCTGTGATGGCTTCCTCTTCCTACAATTCCAGGGCCCGTGGTTTATTTATCCTGGTAAGTCACTCCCTCAGCTTTTACATTGTACACGTCTATGCTGACGACCATGGTAGATTCATAGAAGTGTCTGTCGATCTGCTCGGCAAACGATTTACGCTAGCTAATATCTATGCTACTCTAGGTCATATTTCCAACAGCTAATTACCATTTTGCCCCTTACATGGGTGACAAGCTCATCATTGGAGGCGATTTTAATTTAGATTCTTCCCAGCTGATGGATAGGTCACTGGTGCATGGCACACCCCCCTCCCTCCCTTTTCTACTCAACTCTAAAGGTTGTGGATTTATGGTGCACTCTGCTCCCAACTGTTAGGGATTAGCTCCCTCTCCCACATTGACTACCTTTTTGTTTCTCATGCTTTGTTCCCTCAAGTCACTGACTGCACTATTGCTCCTATTTCACTTTCTGACCATGCTTTGGTTTCCTCTACTATTCATTTCCCTTATGAACAAGGTTCAACTAAATTATGGAAATTCCAATCAAGACTGTGTCACTCTTCTACATTTAAATCCTTCTTAGACGCTGCATGGGATGACTTCTTTACAAACAATTCTGCACATATTTCGCTAGATTCTTCTTTGTTTTGGATGTCGGCAAAGGTGGTACTTAGAGGGGCGATTATTTAATTTACTGCTGCTTCTAACAAGAAATTCTCTGTGCATTACCTATCACTCCAGGATTCACTGTCCAAGGCTTTTCAGACATACAAATTGGCCCCGTCCCCTGTCACGAAACAAGCTTATTTTCTCTCCAAGACTAATTTCGATGAATTCTTGACTGAGATGGGCGATAGATACCTCTTTTAAATCCACCACAGATTCCATTGCTTTGGCAATAAATCTGGTTGGTTACTTTCTAACTTGCTGAGAGGCTGTTTCTCCCCCGCTATTGTCCACCCCCTTCGCACACAGCAGGGCACGCTGACTACTACGAACAAACAAATTGCCCATATTATGCAGACTTATTACTCTCATTTCTACAGTTCAACACTACATGCTGAATCCCCGCAGGCCCCCTCTATCATGTCTCCTTCCCCAGCTCACACTTTGCCCCTCTACCCATCCCCTTCTCCTATTCATGTCTCTGCTCATTACACTCTTCCTACATTCTGGGATGCTCTGCCCTTCCCTTTCAGAAGATATGGCATCTCTGCTTCAAGCCCCAATCACCGTAGACGAGGTTCATCTGGCAATTAAACAGCTTAAACCTAACAAAGCACCAGGCCCAGATGGTTACAGTGGCAAATTTTATAAACTCCTCCCAAAAATTGATGAAGTTCTCGTTGCTGTGTTCAACTCATTATTGTCAGCTGACGCCCCTCCTCCCCATTTTAACTTAGCTATTCTCAAACTAATACCCAAACCTGGCAAAGATCTATCCCTCCCGGGCTCCTACCGCCTGATATCCCTGCTCAATCTAGACTACAAACTATTAGCTAAGATTTTGGCTGATCGTCTCAAACTTATTCTTCCCCACATTGTTCACCCTGACCAGACAGGATTTATCTCCAGCAGACATTTGGTGGTCAATGTGTGGAAGATTTTTGCAGCAATTTATGCCTGCCAAGATTCTATATCCCCCTCTGGCAATGCTATCCAATTCCTCGATGCAGAGAAGGCCTTTGACCTCGTCGAATGGCCGCACCTTTATGCCACTCTCCGTCGCTTTCACTTCCCAGAGGCCTTTCTCTGCATCATTCATATATTATATTCAACCCCAGCCACTCAGATCTCATGCAATGGCTTCCTATCTGACTCCTTCATTATTGAAAAAGACACATGCCAGGGCTGTCCGCTTTCCCCACTCCTATTTGCTATTGCCTTGGAACCTCTGGCTATGGCCCTTCGGCTGTCCACAGTCTATACAGGTAATCATATTGGTGACATTGAGCTTAAAGTTTCTCTGTTTGCAGATGACATGTTGCTATTTGTCTCTGATCCATTTTCTTCAGTACCAGAGATTTTGAGTCTTATCTCAGATTTTGGGAAAACAGCGGGATATAGGGTCAATGTCACCAAATCTGAATTGTTCCTTATACACATTACCCCTCCTTTACTCTCCTCCCTGACTCTCACCTCTCCCTTCACGGTTATCCAGTCAAATTTTAAGTATTTAGGAGTTAATATTGACAAAGATATTTCACATATATATGATCTAAATTTCCCCCCAGTCATTTCTGCTACCAAACTAGAAGGAATTGGCCACCCTTCCTCTCTCTTTGCTGGGTAGGATCGCTGTCCTTAAGTCTGTGATTTTCCAATTTTTTTTCGATATTATGCAGCTACTCCCGATCGAACTTTGTGACTTGGATGAACTTCGATGGTGTAGAGCAATGACACTTTTTTATGGCAAGGGAAAAAGCCAAAAATAGCCTATGCAAAACTTGTGATGGATAAATCTGTGGCGCTTGCGTTCCTGATTTTCTTTCTTACTCTCTCTCGGTTTTTCTTTGTTATGCTGCCAACTGGCTATTAGGTAAAAGTACTTATACTGATTTTGCCCTAGACACCAATGCCTTCAAGCCCTACTCTCCCTGCGCTCTCTTACATACAAATAAGTCCTCCATCCCTCCCTCTGTCCTGGAGTACCCTCTGTTCCGAGACACTTATTTTAGTTGGGTGAAAATACACAAAAAATTGAAAAGCGACCACACTGCTTCCCCTTATGTATCTTTATGGGGGAACCCATCTTTTACTCCTTCTCTCCTTCTCTTCATAACTCTCTCTTCCTTCAGTGTCGGGAGAGGGGACTGTGCTCCGCTTCCCAAGTGTTTGATCCCGGAGGTCATATTAGAAGTGAAAGTCCATTCTCTCACTTCTTTATGTTTCTCCAAACTAGACACTATTTATCATCGCTGAAGCTTGATCCCTACCTACCTGCTCCCTCATCACCTTTAGCAAAAGTCCTCAAGTACTGGGAATCTCATCCTTATAAAATCAAACAAATCTATATCCATGTAGTGAACTTACATCTGTAAATTATTTGCCTCGTGGCAATCTAATAGATACAAATATTCTCAAATGCGCTTGCAGAAAAACAGTGGCAGCCTGTGTAGACACAAAGACAGAGCTTTTGCCAAACCCCTAAGTGCAACTGTGGAATAAATAAGAAATGGCCACACGTGGTGCTACCGTTTAAAAATATGCAGTAAATTGCTTACACAATGGTAACTGACAGTAAATTTCACTATCAAATCACATCAGAAATCCATCATGATGTAGATCATTATTCCTAAAAATTAAAGGAGAATCCAATAGTTCAAATAAGAGATGGCACCATAGAAAAAAGACTTGTTTATTGGTCCCACCCACAAAGATACAGATGAATCAGCGCTTATCACCCTCATAGGGTTATCACGAAGATCAATCAATCTTTATTATCCTCATATGGTCGACAAGAGATCAATCCTTGTATAACTAAAACTTAAAGAGAGCAATAAAGTGCAATTCCGTTTGAATAAAGAATAAATATTTAATATAACATTGCACTCACAAAAAGAAAAACATAAAGGCATATATCACCAGTTCCCTGATTAAAGTCCCCAACAGTCACGTCAGTCCAGATGTACTTGGAGCCCCTCAGAGAATCAGATGTCACACCCAGTGCTGGGAAGATCAATGAAGAGACTCCTGGATCTGTTGTGGCTGCAAGGTCCGATTGTCCCAGAGTCCCCTTTGTCCTGCTTAAACGCGTTTTCAGATTATACAATCCTTCCTCAGAAGCATGGGGCAAGGAGGGCACCTATCCCCCCTTATATACTCACCACAGTGTAATGTGCTAATCGGGAAACAGCTGTGGAGCCGCGCCAATCCGGACGCCAAAAACGGAACTACGTAACCGGAAGTGATGCGCAATGCGTTCCACAGCTACCTCCCGAGCTTCCTGTTTGCGTTCCAGTGATTTTTATCCTGAAGTTGCTTTTTCCCCTTTTGGAATGTGTTGCCATAGCGTAGATAATGATCAGGAGGCCCAAATAGACATATCCAGCATAGAACATAAACATAAAAAATATATAATATAATTACAATAAAAATGCATATATGTATACAAATATTGATGCATGTACCTACATATACAAATGCCTATGCACATCCATACATATCAATTTAATAAAACAAAAACAGAAGAAATGTAGATGAAAGCTCCTCATAGAGTCTCAGGAAATACATTAAAACTTTAGTAACCATTTTAGTTCAAAATCGCTATTCAGACCCGCTGGTGCTAATGTGCCCAATTTGTCTATCCAGCGCATTTCCGATTTTGCAAGGAAAATATCAATATCCTTGTTGTGCCAGGTTGGGTTTATCAATTGGATACCCCAAAAAGATTTTATACCATTTGGATTACAACCATGTACCTTCTTAAAGTGGGCCGAAAGGGAGTGAGATTCCAAACCTTTTTTTGATGTTATATAGGTGTTCAGAAAGTCTCACTTTAAGGTTACGGGTGGTTTTCCCACATAAACAAGCCCACATTTGCATTCTATTGCATAAATCACATTCTTTGAGTTACACGCTATAAACTCATGTATTGTGTGTTTGTTTTTATTTACCTCAAAGTCTTTTATTTATTTTACTTATGCCCATTGTTGCCCTGCACATGTTGCACATAGCACAACGATGGAAGCCTTTAGTTCTTATACTGCTTCTTTTTACTGGTTCGATAGAACTATGGACTAGTCTATCTTTAAGTGAACGTGATTTCCTATAAATAAATACAGGTTTGGCATGTAAATCATTCCCCAAAATGGGGTCTTTTTTTCAGGATCTTTCAGTGTCTCCTGAAGACATTCTCAATTTCCCTGAATTGAGAATTATATTCTGATACAAAAGCCCACTTTACATTATCCCCTTTACTTTTCTGTTTACTATCTATATTCGCAATTTTTTCTGCTCTGTCTAAGAGATTAACCCTTTCACGTGTCTCTATGAGAGATTTTTGATCATTGCCTTTCTCTAGGAAACGATCCATCATCTCATTTGTCTCCTTATCATATATCTCCACTTCTGTGCAATTACGTTTTGAACGTATAAATTGGCTATATGGAATGCCATCTAGCCAATTTGCATGATGTTGACTAGTTTTTTGAATAAGACTATTTGAATCCGTGGGTTTACGGTACAGATGAGTCTGCAAGTCCTGTTCGTTCACATAGATGCACAGATCTAAAAAGACTATTTCTTTAGTACTTTTAGTTTTGACAAGATTAATTTTAAAATTATTGGAATTAAGGAGCTCACAAAAAGAGTCAAGTTCATCAAGACTCCTATCCCAAACAAAAAGGAGATCATCTATTTAATGGCGCCAGAGCACCAGGCCCGCCCCGAGCACACCATCCTGCCATACTGTAAGGTCTTCCCAGTAGGCCATAAAAATGTTGGCATAACTCGGAGCGAACCTGGTGCCCATCGCCGTACCTACCTTCTGCAAATAGTAGATCCCATTAAAAACAAAATAATTGTTTCTAAGGATAAATCTGATATTCTGAAATATTTTTTTCTAATAAGAATGAGATGGAGGGGGGGATGCTGGAGATCTCTCGGGTCCCCACTTTAAACCCAAATCATTATTTTATCCAACACATGCGAGAGGGAGTTTTCTCGATTGTTTTAACAAACTTATTTTGGATGATGTAGAACAAATATTAAAAAGGAAACATAAAATTTGTAATTTGACGAGGAAAGAGTGGGAGGCGTTGAAGACTCTAAGAGCCGATGAACAACTAATTATAATACCAGCTGATAAAGGTGGGGTGTGGTCCTTATGGACAAGGCAGATTATGTAGTGGAAATTGACCGCCAACTGAATGATGGCATTACCTATAGGCCCTCATTCCGAGTTGTTCGCTCGCAAGCTGCTTTTAGCAGCTTTGCACACGCTAAGTCGCCGCCTAAACGAAAGATTAGCAAAATTGCGAATAGACAATTCTTAGCAGTTTCTGAGTAGCTCCAGACTTACTCAGCATCTGCGATCAGTTCAGTGCTTGTCGTTCCTGGTTTGACGTCACAAACACACCCAGCGTTCGGCCAGACACTACTCCATTTCTCCAGCCACTCCCGCGTTTTTCCCAGAAACGGTAGCGTTTTTCGCACACACCCATAAAACGGCCAGTTTCCGCCAGGAAACACCCACTTCCTGTCAATCACATTACGATCACCAGAACGAAGAAAAAACCTCGCAATGCCGTGAGTAAAATACCTAACTGCATAGCAAATTTACTTGGCGCAGTTGCACTGCAGACATTGCCCATGCGCATTAGCGACTAATCATTCCGTTGCGACAAAAAAATAATGAGCGAACAACTCGGAATGACCACCATAGTAAATTAAAGGGAGATCCTACCCCTAGGATGATGAAAACATTACGAGAATTTATGGATAATGCATTACTTAAAGGGGTCATTACAAAATCGGAATATGATTATATTATTGTGGAATATCCTTCCATTCCAATGATTTATACACTGCCAAAAGTCCATAAGGACCCCCTCCACCCGCCTGGTCGACCCATAGTATCGGGTGTAAATAGCATTACAGCAAATCTTTCCTCGGTAGTTGATCACCATTTACAACCCTTAGTAAGAAATACAAGAGCTTTTCTTAAAGACACAGGAGATGTGCTAACTTTATTAAAGAATACAATCTGGAATCAAGACTGTCTTAGTAAGCGCAGACGTGTCCTCACTGTATACAATTATACAGGAGGATAAGAGGATAGAGGCTGTTAAGTATTTTTGAAAACAATCAGACTACTCAACAGATTTGAAATGGTTCCTGTAAGAGAGTATCAGATTTATCCTTAGAAACAATTATTTTGTTTTTAATGGTATCTACTATTTGCAGAGGGTAGGTACGGCGATGGGCACCAGGTTCACCCCGAGTAACGCCAACCTTTTTATGGCCTACTGGGAAGACATTACAGTATGGCAGGATGGTGTGCTCGGGGCGGGCCTGGTGCTCTGGTGCCGTTATATAGATGATCTCCTTTTTGTTTGGGATAGGAGTCTTGATGACCTTGACTGTTTTTGTGAGCTCCTTAATTCCAATAATTTTAATATTAATCTTGTCATAACTAAAAGTACTAAAGAAATAGTCTTTTTAGATCTGTGCATCTATGTGAACGAACAGGGCTTGCAGACTTGTCTGTACCGTAAACCCACAGATTCAAATAGCCATATTAAAAAAACTAGTCAACATCATGCAAATTGGCTAGATGGCATTCCATATAGCCGATTTATACATTCAAAACATTATTGCACAGAAGTGGAGATATATGATATAAGGAGACAAATGAGATGATGGATCATTTCCTAGAGAAAGGCAATGATTAAAAATCTCTCATAGAGACACATAAAAAGGGTTGATCTCTTAGACAGAGCAGATTTAATTGCGAATATAGATAGTAAACAGAAAAGTAAAGGGGATAATGTAAAGTGGGCTTTTGTATCAGAATATAATTCTCAATTCAGGGAAATTGAGAATGTCTTCAGGAGACACTGAAAGATCCTGAAAAAATACCCCATTTTGGGGAATGATTTGCCTGCCAAACCTGTATTTATTTATAGGAAATCACATTCACTTAAAGATAGACTAGTCCATAGTTCTATCGAACCAGTAAAAAGAAGCAGTATAAGAACTAAAGGCTTCCATCGTTGTGCTATGTGCAACATGTGCAGGGCAACAATGGGCATAAGTAAAAAAAAAAAAAAGCTCCTCATAGAGTCTCAGGAAATACATTAAAACTTTAGTAACCATTTTAGTTCAAAATCGCTATTCAGACCCGCTGGTGCTAATGTGCCCAATTTGTCTATCCAGCGCATTTCCGATTTTGCAAGGAAAATATCAATATCCTTGTTGTGCCAGGTTGGGTTTATCAATTGGATACCCCAAAAAGATTTTATACCATTTGGATTACAACCATGTACCTTCTTAAAGTGGGCCGAAAGGGAGTGAGATTCCAAACCTTTTTTTGATGTTATATAGGTGTTCAGAAAGTCTCACTTTAAGGTTACGGGTGGTTTTCCCACATAAACAAGCCCACATTTGCATTCTATTGCATAAATCACATTCTTTGAGTTACACGCTATAAACTCATGTATTGTGTGTTTGTTTTTATTTACCTCAAAGTCTTTTATTTATTTTACTTATGCCCATTGTTGCCCTGCACATGTTGCACATAGCACAACGATGGAAGCCTTTAGTTCTTATACTGCTTCTTTTTACTGGTTCGATAGAACTATGGACTAGTCTATCTTTAAGTGAACGTGATTTCCTATAAATAAATACAGGTTTGGCATGTAAATCATTCCCCAAAATGGGGTCTTTTTTCAGGATCTTTCAGTGTCTCCTGAAGACATTCTCAATTTCCCTGAATTGAGAATTATATTCTGATACAAAAGCCCACTTTACATTATCCCCTTTACTTTTCTGTTTACTATCTATATTCGCAATTTTTTCTGCTCTGTCTAAGAGATTAACCCTTTCACGTGTCTCTATGAGAGATTTTTGATCATTGCCTTTCTCTAGGAAACGATCCATCATCTCATTTGTCTCCTTATCATATATCTCTACTTCTGTGCAATTACGTTTTGAACGTATAAATTGGCTATATGGAATGCCATCTAGCCAATTTGCATGATGTTGACTAGTTTTTTGAATAAGACTATTTGAATCCGTGGGTTTACGGTACAGATGAGTCTGCAAGTCCTGTTCGTTCACATAGATGCACAGATCTAAAAAGACTATTTCTTTAGTACTTTTAGTTTTGACAAGATTAATTTAAAAATTATTGGAATTAAGGAGCTCACAAAAAGAGTCAAGTTCATCAAGACTCCTATCCCAAACAAAAAGGAGATCATCTATTTAATGGCGCCAGAGCACCAGGCCCGCCCCGAGCACACCATCCTGCCATACTGTAAGGTCTTCCCAGTAGGCCATAAAAATGTTGGCATAACTCGGAGCGAACCTGGTGCCCATCGCCGTACCTACCTTCTGCAAATAGTAGATCCCATTAAAAACAAAATAATTGTTTCTAAGGATAAATCTGATATTCTGAAATATTTTTTTTCTAATAAGAATGAGATGGAGGGGGGGATGCTGGAGATCTCTCGGGTCCCCACTTTAAACCCAAATCATTATTTTATCCAACACATGCGAGAGGGAGTTTTCTCGATTGTTTTAACAAACTTATTTTGGATGATGTAGAACAAATATTAAAAAGGAAACATAAAATTTGTAATTTGACGAGGAAAGAGTGGGAGGCGTTGAAGACTCTAAGAGCCGATGAACAACTAATTATAATACCAGCTGATAAAGGTGGGGTGTGGTCCTTATGGACAAGGCAGATTATGTAGTGGAAATTGACCGCCAACTGAATGATGGCATTACCTATAGGCCCTCATTCCGAGTTGTTCGCTCGCAAGCTGCTTTTAGCAGCTTTGCACACGCTAAGTCGCCGCCTAAACGAAAGATTAGCAAAATTGCGAATAGACAATTCTTAGCAGTTTCTGAGTAGCTCCAGACTTACTCAGCATCTGCGATCAGTTCAGTGCTTGTCGTTCCTGGTTTGACGTCACAAACACACCCAGCGTTCGGCCAGACACTACTCCATTTCTCCAGCCACTCCCGCGTTTTTCCCAGAAACAGTAGCGTTTTTCGCACACACCCATAAAACGGCCAGTTTCCGCCAGGAAACACCCACTTCCTGTCAATCACATTACGATCACCAGAACGAAGAAAAAACCTCGCAATGCCGTGAGTAAAATACCTAACTGCATAGCAAATTTACTTGGCGCAGTTGCACTGCAGACATTGCCCATGCGCATTAGCGACTAATCATTCCGTTGCGACAAAAAAATAATGAGCGAACAACTCGGAATGACCACCATAGTAAATTAAAGGGAGATCCTACCCCTAGGATGATGAAAACATTACGAGAATTTATGGATAATGCATTACTTAAAGGGGTCATTACAAAATCGGAATATGATTATATTATTGTGGAATATCCTTCCATTCCAATGATTTATACACTGCCAAAAGTCCATAAGGACCCCCTCCACCCGCCTGGTCGACCCATAGTATCGGGTGTAAATAGCATTACAGCAAATCTTTCCTCGGTAGTTGATCACCATTTACAACCCTTAGTAAGAAATACAAGAGCTTTTCTTAAAGACACAGGAGATGTGCTAACTTTATTAAAGAATACAATCTGGAATCAAGACTGTCTTAGTAAGCGCAGACGTGTCCTCACTGTATACAATTATACAGGAGGATAAGAGGATAGAGGCTGTTAAGTATTTTTGAAAACAATCAGACTACTCAACAGATTTGAAATGGTTCCTGTAAGAGAGTATCAGATTTATCCTTAGAAACAATTATTTTGTTTTTAATGGTATCTACTATTTGCAGAGGGTAGGTACGGCGATGGGCACCAGGTTCACCCCGAGTAACGCCAACCTTTTTATGGCCTACTGGGAAGACATTACAGTATGGCAGGATGGTGTGCTCGGGGCGGGCCTGGTGCTCTGGTGCCGTTATATAGATGATCTCCTTTTTGTTTGGGATAGGAGTCTTGATGACCTTGACTGTTTTTGTGAGCTCCTTAATTCCAATAATTTTAATATTAATCTTGTCATAACTAAAAGTACTAAAGAAATAGTCTTTTTAGATCTGTGCATCTATGTGAACGAGCAGGGCTTGCAGACTTGTCTGTACCGTAAACCCACAGATTCAAATAGCCATATTAAAAAAACTAGTCAACATCATGCAAATTGGCTAGATGGCATTCCATATAGCCGATTTATACATTCAAAACATTATTGCACAGAAGTGGAGATATATGATATAAGGAGACAAATGAGATGATGGATCATTTCCTAGAGAAAGGCAATGATTAAAAATCTCTCATAGAGACACATAAAAAGGGTTGATCTCTTAGACAGAGCAGATTTAATTGCGAATATAGATAGTAAACAGAAAAGTAAAGGGGATAATGTAAAGTGGGCTTTTGTATCAGAATATAATTCTCAATTCAGGGAAATTGAGAATGTCTTCAGGAGACACTGAAAGATCCTGAAAAAAGACCCCATTTTGGGGAATGATTTGCCTGCCAAACCTGTATTTATTTATAGGAAATCACATTCACTTAAAGATAGACTAGTCCATAGTTCTATCGAACCAGTAAAAAGAAGCAGTATAAGAACTAAAGGCTTCCATCGTTGTGCTATGTGCAACATGTGCAGGGCAACAATGGGCATAAGTAAAATAAAAGACTTTGAGGTTAATAAAAACAAACACACAATACATGAGTTTATAGCGTGTAACTCAAAGAATGTGATTTATGCAATAGAATGCAAATGTGGGCTTGTTTATGTGGGTAAACCACCCGTAACCTTAAAGTGAGACTTTCTGAACACCTATATAACATCAAAAAAGGTTTGGAATCTCACTCCCTTTCGGCCCACTTTAAGAAGGTACATGGTTGTAATCCAAATGGAATAAAATCTTTTTGGGGTATCCAATTGATAAAACCCAACCTGGCGCAACAAGGATATTGATATATTCCTTGCAAAATCGGAAATGCGCTGGATATACAAATTGGGCACATTAGCACCAGCGGGTCTGAATAGCGATTTTGAACTAAAATGGTTCCTAAAGTTTTAATGTATTTCCTGAGACTCTATGAGGAGCTTTCATCTACATTTCTTCTGTTTTTGTTTTATTAAATTGATATGTATGGATGTGCATAGGCATATTTATATGTAGGTACATGCATCAATATGTGTATGTATGTGTATATATATATATATATATATATGCATTTTTATTGTAATTATATTTTAATCTTATATTATATATTTTTTATATTTATGTTCTATGTTGGATATATCTATATGGGCCTCCTGATCGTTATCTATGCTATGGCAACACATTCCGAAAGGGGAAAACGTAACTTCAGGATAAAAATTGCTGCATTGCAGAGTCACTTCCTGTTGCTGGAACGCAAACAGGAAGCTCGGGATGTAGCTGTAGAACACATTGCGCATCACTTCCGGTGATGTAGTTCCGTTTTTGGCGTCTGGATTGGCGCGGCTCCACAGCTGTTTCCCGATTAGCACATTACACTGTGGTGAGTATATAAGGGGGGATAGGTGCCCTCCTTGCCTCATGCTTCTGAGGAAGGATTGTATAATCCAAAAACGCGTTTAAGCAGGACAAAGGGGACTCTGGGACAATCGGACCTTGCAGCCAAAACAGATCCAGGAGTCTCTTCATTGATCTTCCCAGCACTGGGTGTGACATCTCATTCTCTGAGGGGCTCCAATTACATCTGGACTAATGTGACTGTTGGGGACTTTAATCAGGGAACTGGTGATATATGCCTTTATGTTTTTCTTTATGTGAGTGCAATGTTATATTTAATATTTATTCTTTATACAAACGCAATTGCACTATATTGCTCTCTTTAAGTTTTAGTTATATAAGGATTGATCTCTTGTCGACCATATGAGGATAATAAAGATTGATTGATCTTCGTGATAACCCTATGAGGGTGATAAGCGCTGATTCATATGTATCTATGTGAGTGGGACCAATAAACAAGTCTTTTTTTCTATGGTGCCATCTCTTATTTGCACTATTGGATTCTCCTTTAATTTTTAGGAATAATGATCTACATCATGGTGGATTTCTGATTTGATAGTGACATTTACTGTCAGTTACCATTGTGTAAGCAATTTACTGCATCTTTTTAAACGGTAGTGCCACGTGTGGCCATTTCTTATTTATTCCACTCGTGGCAATCTGATATCCCGGGTATTACTTTATATGACTCCATGTTGACACATCACCATCGCACCATGACCATATTGAGCTCTGCCTACCTCCAAGAAGTCCACATCAAATCTAGTCATAGAGCTTACCTACCTCCCTATATCCAAGCAATTATTGACACTACGGTCTCTGATAGATGCCCTAAGTGCAGAGGGGTCAAAGCCTCATTTTACCACTGCCTCTGGAATTGTACAAAGATTAGGTGTTTCTGGAACAAACTCTTTATGATTATCAATAAACATTTTTCTATCTCTCTTCTACCTGACCCCCTGGTGTGCTTATGTATTAATTTTTATGTATTGGATAAAGTTAAAGGTATTAATTTGTTGTTTCCCATGTTTTCTATGCTCTTCACTATCTCAAAGAAGGCGATCCTGAAACACTGGGTCACCAGGTCTGCCCCCTCTCTATCAGAAGTCTTAAAGGTTATGCTACAAAATCTATATTTTGATTGTAGATCCAGCTTTCTCACTGGCTAATCCAGCCTTGCTGGTTTCTATAAAATATGGGGTCCTTATATGTCTACATTGGATCATGATACCCAATCTCAAATAACCTCTGCCTTCGAAAAACCCCTCATGGAAGATGGTTAAGTGATTTAAATATACATCCTACCTCCTATGCTCTCTTTTCTGTACCCTCCTTCTTCTCCTCCTTTACCCCTTGGCTCTTTTCTCCTGTACCACGTTTTACACTATTTTTTTCCTGCATTACTCATATGCTAGTATGTTTTATTGTCATATTATTATAAATGCCTCTAGGAGTCTATTGCTGTTGGATATTGTGCTCTCACCAACTCTGATATTATCATTATATTATGTTGTACTTAAGATGCTCATTCCCTCTCCCCACCCTCCTTACTCCCTCTCAGCTTTCCCCCACTCCCCCTGCCCCCGATATCTCATGTTTTCAACTTTCTAGGATACCGCCGGTATTCTCCCCTTTTCTTGTTCCCCGCTTTATGATGTTTTTTTTCTAATTCTGATGCTGGGTCCGTTCTTGTACTTACCACTTATTTTTGTATTTGTTTACTTCTATGTATGACCTGACTTGATTGTTTACGTATTTTGAACTACATACTATCTGATGTATTTTAGATTTTAAAACATAATAAAAAACTAATTTGAAAAAAAAAATGGATGAGACAGGTATTTGTATTAAATGTGGAACTTCAATCGCTGATTTTATACATTGCACAAGGAATTGCTACAAACTGAGAAGATTTTGTAGTACGATTCTTAATTTCAGAAATTCTATGTTTGGATTGAAGCTGAGTCCAGATCCAAAGGCTTGTTTAGGTTTTTCTTTGCTAACTGGGCCTTAGGCAAGGGGAAAAAGACTATTTTGCCTCTTTTAATTACTGTACTTACTGTGAGTAAAAAAAAATGTATATTGCTTCACTGGACTAAAAAAACAGCTCCTAATATAGCTAAGGTTCGACAGAAACGTATACAATTTTTATATTATTGAAAAAAATATGCATGTTTAGATTTACATGTGGGTGCTAAAAAATTTCACCTTAAACATTCCCCTTTCATTAAAATGTTGGATGACAGTACTCAGGTGCATATATATACAGTTTTTGATAATTCTCCTTACTAATGTATGTATGTATGTATGTATGTATGTATGTATGATCCTATGTGTACCCTTTAGATCTTATTATTTTGACCAAGGGTTGCTTGGACTATTGCTGAGTCATGGAGATAACATTTCCGTTCCCTCTTTCCTTTCCCTTTTCATGTTGTTTATTAATATTTTTATTTCTATTGTGTACTTATCTGGTGTATTCTATGTTCAACCATTACACATTGTAATTCTCCAAGATGCTTAACATTTAGAGTTGGAATAACTTACTCAAGCAGGAGGTTACTATAACTTTATTACTCTCACAACATTGAAAATTTACAAATTTCCCATATCTGATATCAAAATGTAATATGTTTTATAATGGAATCTGGATATCTTCCATCTTATTTATGGACAAACTAGGAGAAATTTATATTTTCTTAAATGTAACTTATGCTGGATAAGTTGTGGCATCTTTGAACTTATGATTTTATTATTTCTTTATGATAGAACTTTAATAAAAATATTTGAAAAAACTAGACATATAGACTTACAGTTCAAATAGTAAAGTAAATAGACATACAAAATGACAGTAAAATTAGAAAAGTAACTAGCTATACAGAATTACAGTAAAAATGACAAAGTAACTAGACAAACAAAATATCAGAAAAGAAAGCAAAGTAATGAGACATTCAGAATTACAGTACAAATAAAAAAGTAACTAGAAAGACAGAATTACAGTACAAATGAAAAAGTAACTAAACATACAGATCTACAGATAGTAAAGTAACAAGACAAAAATAATTACAGTACAAAAACAAAAGTTACTACACATACAGAAATAAAGTACACATATTAAAGGAACTACAGTAGATATACAGAATTAAAGAACAAATAGCAAAATAACGAGACATACAGAACTAAAAATAGCAAAGTAACTAGACATACAGAATTAAAGTACAAAAAACAAAGTAACTAGACATACAGAATTAAAGTACAAAGAGAAAAGTAACTAGCCATAGAGAATTACAGTACATATGGCAGATTAAATAGACATAATGATTTAAAGTACAAATAACAAAGTAACTAGACATACAGAACTAAAAATTGTAAAGTAAATAGACATACGGTATTATAGTACAAATATAAAGTAACTAGACATACAGAATTATAGTACAAATAGAAAAGTAACTAGACATACAGAATTATAGTACAAATAGAAAAGTAACAAGACATACAGAATGACACTATAAATATCAAAGTAACTAGACATAAAGAACTAAAAATCAGTCCAGTCAAGTGACAATCCATTGAACTAATCTGGTTACATGCCACTAATACAAACTGATTTCCTTTAGATGGTTTTGTCATGTGACTAAGAAATACTGTATAATAAAAATTAATAATAATACCATGAACCAGTTGGTACTCCACTAAGTAAATTTGTCTCAAGGTTTAAACATATCAATATGCCTCAATCCTATATATAGATACCGTTTGTATAAATACCATATATATAGCCATTGGTCACAATTTATCTATAGATAGCCATAGACATAAATCCGTGGCAACAGTCATTAAAAATATACATATTGTAAAGAGGGGGGCACATTTCTATTCCATTAATTATTCACATCTTATGTCCAGTGTAGAGAGCAAAGGAATCTATTTCCAGTCTATTAATAATTAATAGAATATATCACAAAATAGAAAATGAATGCAGTATATATAAATGGACATATTGATATGTTTAAACCTTAATACAAATTTACTTAGTGGAGTACCAACTGGTTCATAGTATTATTATTAATTTTTATTATATAGTTTTTCTTAGTCACATGACAAGACCATCTAAAGGACATCAATTTGTATTAGTGGCATGTGACCAGATTAGTTCAATGGATTGTCACTTGACTGGACTGGTCTGAGCCATGTGACACCTCACAATTTACATAATATCCATACCTGTCCCTTATTGGGTATATGTATATAGAAAAATAGAAAGGGTCTCTTTTAAATAAGTTGTTGTATGAAGTGGAATGTTATTTTTGAGTATTATAGTCTCCTCCCTGACTCTATCCCTCTATGGAGGTGTCCTACTTCCTGGTCGCGGACCGGCGCCAGATCACGTGAACTGGCCGCGTGACCGGAGCATGTCATGTGACCAGGAAGTGAGACCACATCGGATTGGATAGCGACCAGTGACTGTACTGGTCATGTGATTGTGATTTACTGATCACTTGTTGTGTGTTGGACTAATGTTTCCTTCCTAAGTATGCACCTCTTATTAGATGCATAAGGATCTGTATTTACTTTAGGCACTGCTCTGGCTTCCGGGTCACGTGCTCGCGCCAAGACATGTGACTTGGTCACGTGATCGGCGCGCGTCACGGGACCCAGAAGCAGGATTATATTAAGGAATAAGCCAGAGTCACTAGACACTTGCGGTCACGTGATCATGACCGTCCTATCATTAGATAGAGCTCCAATTGGCTATATCCCTTGTCCATCTATTCTTACAACCAATGGAGCTGCATTATATGCAGTTACTATAGTAACAAATAATAAACAATGTCATTCATTGGTTGAAAAATGTTCCACATGTGTGTTTTAGTTATATAGAATTAACGGAGTCAGATTCTATGTGAGTATTTGATCATAATAATAGGATTCTAATAGGTTTATCTATTAAATACATATAATTGGTCTGCCTCTTAGATGTTGTATATACGTTTTAGATGTTATTTGAAGTGATTGGATTAACTTCCTGTACAAGTGTTAGCAATCCTCCTCATTAGTAAGGGTATATAAACCACATTCATACACCATATGGTATCCTTTGATAAAGCTGCAATATTTCAGGGGAGCAGCGAAACGCATCAGAACCCCCTGCTTTGCACCACTGCAACTTCTGTGACCATTATCGCTGGACACTATTAAGAGGACAGATACAGCACTCGCCGCTACAAATGAGGACATTGAATTCCAATATGGACCTTTATTCATGGAAGCCATTCCACCTCTAAACCGGTGATCGGTAACTATCTCACAACCAAACTGTGCTGACTTTACCTATCCTCTACGGAACTAGTCGACCTACCAGGGTACAATATTTAGGAACAGATACCAATTGGTCTAATTATATACAGATATATTAACTGAATGTGGTGCATGTAATTTATTATTAATTCAATTTTTGAGGAGTGAAAATACCAATTTTTAGTGGTTTTATTGATTTTAACATAATCAATTGTTACATTACTGTTTCATTGTTAAATCCAATAACATCATTATTAGCGCTGCCTATTTCTTATTATTTTTATATACAGTACTACAGATCAAATAGCAAATTAAATAGACATACACAATTAGAGTACAAAAAGCAAAGTTTCCATATATATTGAAATACAAATATCAAAGTAACAGACATACAGAACTATAGATCAATTAGCAAAGTAAGTAGATATACAGAATTAAAGTACAAATAGCAAAGTAAGTAGATATACAGAATTACAGCACAAATAGCAATATAACTAGAAAAGAGAATTAAAGTACAAATAGCAAAGTAATTAGATATACAGAATTAAAGTATTAATAGCAAAGTAACTAGACAAACAGATTAAAAGCACAAATAGCAAAGTAACCAGCCATACAGAAATACAGAAATCAAAGTAACTATACAGGCATAATCACAGTACAAATAGCAAAGTAACCAGACATACAGAAATACAAATATTAAAGTAACTAGACATACAGAATCAAAGTAAAAATAACAAAGTAACTAGACAAACATAATTAAAGTGGAAATATCAAAGTACTTAGAAATACAAAACTTCAAATAGCAAAGTAACTAGAAATACAGAATTACAGTACAAATAGCAAAGTAACTAGACATACAGAATTACAGATGAAGTTGCAAAGTATCTAGACGTACAGAATTACAGTACAAATTGCAGTTACCAGACATACAGTATTCAGTACAAATTGAAAAGAAACTAGACATACAGAATTACAGTACACATTGCAAAGTAACTAGACATACAGAATTACAAATCTCAAATACATTGCAGATGCAGCATAAGATACAGCAGAAGTTTGTATGATGAGAATGAGTCAAAATAGTTAATACACTTAACAAATGTATAGTGAGTGCATTTGTGTGATAGGAAAATCTCTGCATTTACAGAACATGTTTCATAGACGTTTACCTTTAGCGTCTCTATAATTAACAGTATTGATAATAAACTTTCAAAAATTAAAAATTCCAGATGTTTTATAGGCTTCGAGGTCTATTTACTATGCCTGGAATGGAGATAAAGAGGACAGTTCTCTACACCCAGTTTCTAAATGTAAAAATGCCCATTGGGTTAGTAGCAATTATGGACTTCTCCCATGTCTGTAAAATACAAAGAAAAATTAAATAAATAAAGCAAAATCCCTATTAGGTAAATATTTTTTTTAACCATACAACTCACATATGCTACAGTATAATGAATACCATGCCATTGTAAAAAAATAATAATATTGTGTATTAAAATTCTCAACAGAACATAAAACACAACAAAGAATTATAAAAAAACAACAACAACAACTACTTATAATGCTATGTAGTAGTGCAATGACCATATCCAATACTAATCTGTGGAGAACTGAATTAGTTATAGAAACGCTGTATTTAAACGGTTTTGGAGTACAGTATATTTGAATTAGATATTGGTTACCTTTATTGGTAAATGTCACATGTTGTCCAGGGAAGAAAATGGTGCAGATGATACTTTTTTTGTTTATTTAATTATCTGTAGATAGCCTTGGAAAGTGATTTGGTTAAATAAATCAGCACCTACATATAAAACTCTCTTGTGTATATAGAGTTAGTACAGCAGTTACTTCTGAAACTTGTGCGCTACTGTACTGTAACATGGGATATCTGGTAAGTAAAATAGTAGTATAAACAGAAAGAAGAAATGTTTCTCTCCCATAATTATCTGCAGTCTACATGAGCATGTTAAACTGAGCCTAATTCAGATGTGGTCGCAAAGCAGCTATTTTAAACAAATGAGTGGTCAATTTTCTTTCTGAGCATGCGTCTGAGCTGCAGTGCGCATGTGCTGTGATTGAGCTGCGGTGGTTGTCAATAAATTAATAGATTTATGTTCCTTTCCCAGGTAACTTACAGGAACAATGTCACCTCAGTCATTCTTCTGGGGTTTTCAAATCTTCAGAATTTCACTCTTCTCATGTTCTTGCTCCTGTTACTTATTTATTATTTGACCATTTCTGTAAATATTTTTATCATGACTTTATTTGTATTGAACACTAACCTTCAGACCCCTATGTACTTCTTCATTACACAGATATCAATATTTGATGTCATACTGACTACAGATATTCTTCCAAACCTGCTACACATTGTGCTGTATGATGGCTGCACTATGTCACTTATTGGATGCATTGTTCAATATAATTTCTTTGCCATTTCTGAATGCTCTGAGTGTCTTCTTCTGTCAGTGATGTCCTATGATCGGTACCTGGCTATCTGTGACCCTTTGCACTATCATTCTATAATAAATCACAGGTTTTGTGTGAAATCTCTTATTATTGTTTGGATAATATGTTTTCTACTGATTTTACTCAATTCTATATCTATCAACCATTTGCATTTCTGTGGACCAAATGTCATTGACCATTTCTTTTGTGACTTTCAGCCCATAGTGCAGCTTTCCTGCTCAGATACCACTGTAATTGAATTTCAGACTTTAATAATGGGTGTTATTGCTACTTTTATTCCCTTTATAATAATTGTGATGTCTTATGTGTACATTGTTCTTACTATTCTAAAGATACCATCATTTACTGGAAGACAGAAAGCCTTCTCCACATGCAGCTCTCACCTGACCGTTGTGACCATATTTTACGGAACCCTAATTGTTGTTTATGTATTTCCTACAAGACGACTATCCACACTAAGCAAAGCCATGTCTTTGTGTTACACTGTGATAATTCCATTGCTTAATCCTATCATATATACTATCAGAAACAAGGATTTTAAAGAAGCCTTTAATAAAATAAAACAAATGAAATCAGACATGCTATGGAAATCCAATTAAAAAATGAAATACCATGAAATTGTATGAAATGATACTTTCAGTAACCTCAACAAGCTTTAGTCATTATGTACTGTATGAGGCAACTGGGAAAGTCTACTCAAACACTGACACAATTTGGGGAGGTGCTGTACAGGTGGGATCTTGTATTTGCAATTGTGGTGGACTTGTTTGCAAATTTACTTGCAAAGAAGCAGGTCCCTTACTTTTTCTTGAGCCCTGTGCATATATACAGTAGTGGTGATGCAGCATTATCTAGTTGTATTTCAATGGCTGTTTGTGGATTGAATTTGCTGAGAGTTGAACAGAATCTTTTTGTAAATTATGTTTGCGCAGGTTTTGATGTTGCAGAGTTATATAGAGACAAAATTGCAATTATTTTACATAAACCATATTCTTAAAATATATTTACATAAATAAAATAAAATAAAAAAATTACATCATTATGAAATTTGTAGATATGTTCAAATCAAAACAAAGAAACATGATCTCCAAGCGCTGCCCTTACTGCGTCATCAATGTCACCAACCCAATAAGCAGGGTTGGCAAATGCAGTGTGAAAGGGGCATGATGCTGGTCACAGCTGGGTAGCACCCATGACAGGACCTGGCTGTGACATGCAAAATTTAGTCTAAAAGAGGTATTAATTACATATCCTTTAACCTAATCTCAACATATTCCTTTTTGTACTCTCCCCACTTTCCTTTTGTAATCACCCTATCAATATGTCCTTATCCCAACATCGAGATTACTTTCACACTTCCAATTCTTTCCCCTCCACCAACACTCATCATTCACCCCATACTCCCTTCTTTAAAAACAGGACAAACCAACTAACATAGAGAACTGAACAGTGAAAATTTATAGCAAGTAGGACATGGGCAAACCATTTTTTTAAAAACTTTTGATGATCAAAACATAATAATCAGAAATGAAAGTTTAAAGACAGCCTTAAAAGTATGGAGAAGGGGAAGTCACTCGACACCCACTAAGGAGGTTTCATCTGGTGTTCTGTAGCTAAGCAGGAGACTTATTTGTCCCACCATGATGCTCTTGCAGTCTAGAAACAACATGGCCCCTTCACATGTTCAGTAGTGATCTTGCTACCATCATGGGATAGGGCATGTAGCCTCCATGGAGAACATGAAAACTGAAGTCTACACAGTAGCACACTTTGCTTTTAACAAATTTGAGCTTTGGTTATATATTCACATTTATTACTTTTTTCCACAATTTTTTACATTTATTTTCATTTTCACTGTCTTTATGTACAGTTATTTGCAAAAGTTTTATGCAGGTGTGGAAAAAAAGAGCAAGAATGCTTTGAAAAATAGAAGTGTTAATAGTTTATTTGGGTTCACTACGATCTGCCGGCGGTCGGGCTCCCGGCAACCAGCATACCGGCGCTGGGAGCCCGACCGCCGGCTTACCGACAGTGTGGTGAGCGCAAATGAGCCCCTTGCGGGCTCGCTGCGCTTGCCACGCTACAGGCACGGTGGCGCACTATGCGCGCCACGCTATTTTATTCTCCCCCCAGGGGGGTCGTGGACCCCCACGAGGGAGAATAAGTGTCGGTATGCCGGCTGTCGGGATCCCGGCGCCGTTACACTGTGCCGCGGGATCCCAAGAGTCGGCATACTGTAGACCACCCGTTTATTTTTATAAATTAACAAATGCAAAGTGAATGAACAGTAGATAAATCTAAATCAAATCAATATTTGGTGTGACCATCATTTGCCCTCAAAACAGCATCAATTCATTTAGGTGCACTTGCATACAGTTTTTGAAGGAACTTGGCAGGGATGTTTTTCCAAATATCTTGGATAACTAAACACAGATCTCCTGTGGGTACAGGCTTGCTCAAATACTTCTGTCTTTTCATGTAATCCAGATTTGAAGATGTTGAGCCCCCACAGGGCTCTGTGGGGGTAATATCATTACTTCCAAGACTCATTATTCTTGTTTAAATTGAAGATAGTTCTTAATGACATTGGCTGCATGTTTGGGGCTATTGTCCTGCTGCAGAATAAATTTGGAGCCAATCAGATGCCTCTCTGTTGGTACTGCATCATGGAAAAGTATCTGCATGTATTTCTCACAATTGAGGACATTGGGATTTTTGTAATTTCATGTCCGCAATTGAATCTGCCTCAGTCATATGCATACTAAATAAAGATGGATGACTTTAAACCACAAATGAGTTCTATTTGGTGACAGATACAGTATAAAGTAAAAAACTGGGAGCAGCAAAACGAAATTATCAGCTTGCAATGATCAATTTGAGGTGTTAGATTTGTAAAATATGTGTACGACTGAGGGCCTAATTCAGACTTGATTTCAAAAAGTAAACTCATTCCCTAATGGGCAAAACCATGTGCACTGCAGGTAGGGCAGATGTAACATGTGCAGAGAGAGTTTGATTTGGGTGGGTTGTTTGTTTCTGTGTAGGGTAAATACTGGCTGCTTTATTTTTACACTGCAACTGAGATTTTAGTCTGAACACACCCAAATCTAACTCTTTCTGCACATGTTATATCTGCCCCACCTGCAGGGCACATGGTTTTGTCCATTAGAGAAAAAGTTTGCTGTTGCGATCAGGTCTGAATTAGGCCCTGAGTCCGAATTGGGTAACAATGGCTCTGATACAAGCAGCCACAGCTTTTCCTCAATCATCTGCAACTTTGAACATGTGTAAAATCAATTACTGTTCGGTTATAAGTGCAACCGAGTGTCCCTGGTACTGTACACTGTGAGTGGTTTTTCACTGCATCTGCGATGTGAATAGGATGGAAATGTAAATAAAATTATGGTACTGCATGCTACTCATGTCGAAGGGTCTCAGTCACCCCAGGTGTCTTGCATGATATGCACACAACCAGTAAGTGATGACACAGCTGCATCTTTCCACAGAGTTCACTGAGTTGGATACAAATGTCTCAGCATTTGGAAACCATTTTAATTTACCTTACAACTATAGTATCACATTTTTTTACGAGACTTTTAAATTATTATGTGATGCTTTCCAGTTTTTTGGTCTTAAACACATACTGTAGAGGTGCTATTTATTTATTATTTTACTGTGAGTTTCAATTTTGACCCAATCTGTACAATCATTACAAAATTGAATATGTTTGATGACTGAAGCATATTTGTTTACTAGTTTATATTTTTGGTTTACTGTTGGTGTTTTTTATTGTTTTATTATTTATTTATTAATAAATATTTCTCTTTTTAAAAGTATATGGTGTTATACAACTAAATAATAGCTTGTTCTATTTAGTATACAGTAAGTATGACATGGATCTACTGTAATTAAGCATTGCACTTTTTATGTATAGAGGACCTACATACTGTACACCATTCTCTATTTACCAATATTATTGTTGCTTTTTAATATACAAATTCCCTTTACTAGTGATAAAGTATAAATATAGTTCTACTTATTTATACACATAAAATAAATATTAAATTGACGTTGAGGATTAATTGACCACAATTATCATTAATATTTATTTTTCTAAAATAGTGATGTAAGTCAGTGGTTCCCAAACTTTTTTTTACTCACGGCGCACTAGAGTACCAGAATTTTTTCAACAGCACCCCTAGGTCAAAAGTTTCTTATTGAGAAATTAAGAAATAAATGTTAAATTAAGTAGATTGTGTTTATATGTCATCCTTAGGCTCAATTGTGTGGTGAGGGACAAGATTTGCTTCTGTTTGTCCCTAGTTTTGCCTATTATATTGACTATAAATAATTTGAATTAGTCCTGGACCACCAATCCAAGGCACCCCTGCAAGTGTCCAAAGGCACCACAGGGAGCCACGGCACACAGTTTGGGAAACACTGATGTAAGTTAACATAATTTCTTTATTCCTTCTACTAGATTATTTCCTGTTATATTTAATAAGTATTTTATAAAGTATTTATTATACTGTGTTTTAATATAGAGAAATGCTTATGGACAGCTAGGATTTATGTATAACTATATATAATATTATAATGTAGAGTGTGTAACTATATATATGATGTATTATATACTGTATAATATTTATGTATAACTATATATAATATTATAATGTAGTATTATAATGTAGTAAGTGAGAAAGATAATATTTAGAAATAAAATAAATGATCCCTTGTATATTAAAAACTAAATGACTGCAGCAAGCACTTGGGAAGAAAACAAGAGAGATATGGTAAATGCTTCCTAGACAGTATTAAAAAAATTATAAGAAAATTACTTTAATTTTTAATGAAGAAATATTAAACTTGCTTTGATCAACATTTGTCATTGTACATACATATTTAGATATGTAAATACTTATACATATATATGTACCAATAAAGATAATAACTTATGTTTATATTGTAGCTAAAAAATATATACTGTACTACACTAAGATATGTTGTATACAATTATGTATTATAAATAATGATATAATAATGTAATTATGTTTTTCTAAAACAATAGATAATGAGGAATGGGAAAACATAGAAATAATGTAACATATCTTACTAGGTTCTAGAAAGTTATTTAAAATGGCCCACAAATACTTATGAAGTTATAAATGTTAAATCTTAGAGGCATGAATGTTCACACTGATAAATCAATACTTTGTTAAAACACATTTTGCTTTCATTATAGCAGTAAGGTTTTTTTTTTAAATAAATATCAAACATATATACCTGGAGGTAAATTTACTAAAGGTCAGATTTTGCTTTGTGGTTGTCTTTCCATCAGTTTTGCAAACAGCCCCTATAATAAAGGCCAATTCAATGAAAAACCGACCAAATTACTAAGTTTAGAACACATTAAAACATTGTCTCACTATGAATATTTTTTTAATTAAAAGAATAAAAACCCGTGATATACTGTACTTTAAATTGGCTGCCACAAAGCAGATGGCAAATACACCCAGATGATATAGCTGCTTCTTGCAGTTGGGTCTATGTAACACACTGCACAGTTTACTATGATCTATGCAGGTTTTTGTTTTAATAATATTCTTAAAAAAATTATGTGTGGTCCTCCCTAAATCAACGAACAGTCCTGGGCCTCCAAGCCTAGTTTGCTATTAAAAAATAGGGGGAGTAGGAATAGTGTGTTGTCCCTACTAGTTTCCAATAACCAACGCTAGGCTGAAGCATTGGATATCCTTGTAATAACAGAAACCAGCCCCAATCTGGACAGAACAAGGATGGAAACCCTAGGGAAATGGGGGACCCTCCCCAAAAAATTTGTTGTCCTCCCAATGACAGCCAAAGCCCTTGTTCTCAAATGCTATTGCAGGTAAGAATTTGTATGCAGCACCTGTACAAAATATGTTGCCGTATATTTTTTGTAAAATGTGAGTTCCTCCATAAATCAATAACCAGCCCTGGGCTAAATAGGAGGAACAATTGGATGGGGTCGCTCCTAGTTTCCAATAAACAGCATTTGGCTGAAGCATGAGGTGTCCCTGGCTTAACAGAAACAAGCCCTAAACTGGTCAGAGCAGGGATGGAGTCCCTAGGGAATTTGGGATCCTCCCAAAATAATGGTCGCTCTCGCAAGGGTAAACAATGTCCTTGTTCACAAATGCATTTGCAGGCAAAAATATGTATGCAGCATCGCTAAGGGAATAAGACACACAAGATGACTCTGCTGATTAGAATGGTATGCATCATGCCTACATTCTTTGAACAACTGCAGCTGTATCTGCATTTGAAATGGTATGTTACAATGTTTTCCTGGAAAACACTGTTATATACTGTATTGTTTTGTATGCAGATACAATTGCAGTCATACAAAAGATTATAGGCATGCCACATGTATGACTGGATGTAATACCGCCTGAATCCAGCAACTGTGCTGGATGCCGGCCAAACTCTGACTCTTTCTTTAAAGGGGCAATCACTTACATGGCATAACCATGTCTTGTAAGTTATTGCCCGAGTTTGGATGGCATCCTGCATGGACGCTGGACTTGGGCGTCATTACATCCTGCCAATCATGTTAATAAGCAGAGTCTGCTTGTGCATCCTGTTTGCATAGTGATGCAAATAAGATGCATTTCCTGCTAAAAAAGGTGCCCGACATAAGCAGAGTTGCCATGGACCTCGTGGCTCACCGACGCCAGGCATTTAGCACTGCATAGCATATTAAGGCTTGAAGAATGAGGCTATATCTGTAACCTCCCCTCCCTTAGTCTAACTCTTGCCCTCCTCTAGTGCCTAATACTAAGTCCTCACATAGCTTAAACCTAATCTCCTTTATTGCCTAACCCTAATGCTCCTCTCCCACATTCTTACCTTCATCTCCCGTTCCACAACCTACAGTATTTCTAACCCTCCTTCTAGAGCCCAACTCTAACCTCTGCTCCCATAACCTAAGCCTAACCTCCCTTAGCTCCTAACTCTAACTCTGCCCTCAAGCATCCAAACCATCTACATACTGCCTATCTCTATCCTATGGTAACTCTTCTAAGGCCAAACTTTAAGCCTCTTCCTATTGCCTAGCTATAGCCCTCCCATCCTGCAGTTTAACAGTAGCCCTGCAGAAATTAGACATTTCAAACATCATAACTATTGAGATTGTATTATTGTGGTATTGTGACTACATATTGACTAAAAAGATTAACAACTTCCTTGACACCGTAATCACAATTTTAGAGGATGGACATATTAAAACAAATCTTTATAGGAAAAAGACATCTAGAGTACTTCACTGTTCCAGTTTTCATTTTCCACCTATACTCAAGGACATACTGTACTAAACCAAAGTGTGAATGCCTGCAAGATTTAAGGAATTGTTCTGATACCAAGACTGCTAAACTCATTCATAAAGAACTATGTGCTAGTTTAGAGAGAAAGTACACAGTAGCAAAAGACAAATCAAAAGCAGCAAGGTGACTACTTAATGTATACTAAACTCAAAGTGAAGAAGGATAATTTGATGAGATTCATAGGAGATTTCAATACTTCAGTATTGAATGGAAATAAATTAGCCAAACCCTTCAAAATCAGTAATCCATTCTACTTCCTGATGAAGATCTTGCAAGAACACTCAACACCAATGCAACAATTAGCTGGAGCAGAGCAAAAAGTTGACATCATTAGGCAAAGTAATTTCACCCAAGAAAAAGATGGCAAATGTTACTGATCATTGGATATGAATTTCCCCTTACGTGATGTAAATGATGTAAATAAATACAAAAATAACAAATATAGTATCAACATTTCTTGTAATGGAATCCCTCGTACATCATTTCAAAAGAAAAAAAGTGATAATTGAAAAAGAAAAAAAAACAGATTCCAACACAGACACTCCCTCATTGTGTATATTCTTATTGGAGAGATATTCTGATAGTGCTTTTATATTTATTTATTTTTTCACACAGATTACCATGGATCAATAATCTTCTCAATGATGCAAGAGCAAGATATCGTGAAACTCTATTTTACCAGTGAAATTTATTAAACATACATTAGTAATCACAAGAAATATGGTAAGCACCATATAAACATAGGTACACAGATCTTCGCATCCAGAGTCCTAGCTTCTTACCAAATACAATAACCACTGTACAGGTAATAAATGTATCAACTGAAAATATCGAAGTACACCTCATATGGTTTTGAAGTTGTCCAGTAGTGTATAGATTCTGAGTACTGTACATCATACTGAGCAATGTGTCAATTTATTTGTCTAATGTGGATATACTGTAATTAGTCATTTCCTCCACAATCTCTTAACATTGCCTACACACTTCAGTGACCAGCTGAGACACATCTGAAATATGTGCACCTCTCTATCACTTGTATTAATGTATATTTGGTTCAAGAGTTTGTACAGTGTGGACACATGTAAGTTATGCTCTACCAACCTGCCTACGTACATAAGTGCTTCAGCCCCAATGAGTAAATCTAAGCCACAGCATATGCAAGATAATGGGGGTTATTTAGAGTGGATCGCAGCAGCAAAGTTGTTAGCAGTTGGGCAAAACCATGTGCACTGCAGGTGTAGAAGATATAACATGTGCAGAGAGATTTGGGTGGGTTATTTTGTTTCTGTGCAGGGTAAATACTGTCTGCTTTATTTTTACACTGCAATTTGGATTTCAGTTTGAACACACCCCAGCCAAACCTAACTCTCTCTGCACATGTTATATTTGCCCCCTCCCACCCTGCAGTGCACATGGTTTTGTCCAACTGGTAACAAATTTTCTGCTGCTATCAACTCTGAAATAGGCCCAATGTACATACTAAGACAAGGTGAGTATTAGGTTTTAAAAGGCTTAATCAGATTATTATGATGTTATGAATGGGTGCCTCTTTGGATGTCTCTGATTGTAGGGAAGGCATGTCTGTACCACCAATCAGATGCAGCAACCTGTATGTCCCTTCAACACTTGTGTATACAGAAGTTGTCCACATACAGCTAAATTCAAAATGTGCCAAATATCCCAGGATACTTTCAGAATTGGCCACAGCAAGAATCCCATCAGTGTCTTTTTAACAAAATATCAATTTTATTAGCAACCCTAATGCAACAGAAGTACAATGCAGTGGTGCCCAGAACACTAACTAGCTTCTGTGGGTAAAAATAGACTGAGGTTCGGTATGAGTGACCCACAAAATGGCTTGAGCCATGTATAATTTACGCATAATCTACAACTTTATTCTTAATTCTTTGTTAATTGTGACAAAAGTACTAGTTAGGTGTGCCTAGTACAGTATTAGTGACTTAGCAAACATATAATGGTCTTAAGATGCAATCTCCAGCTTTGTGAAGGACAGAATCACTACCAGTGTTGGAGCATCTAAGTTGTGCCAAGTGTCTTGTGGCATACAGTATGTTACAAAAATATTAAGTCAATGAGGACACATCTTGAACACTTTTCACTGGACAAAGCCACATCTTTAGACTGCATAGATTGACAATATAAGCAGAAGTCACAGAAGCCTGATGCACAGTCTCATGATCACATCAGAAGTGGCTTTTGCACAAACACAACTCTCCAATTTACAGAAGGAAAACTCTCCAAACAACTACAGTGTATTTTGAGGACAGCAGAATTAAATAAACATGTGTCCCCATTCATCTATTATTCAGCCAGACATTTTTGGTGGCTTTTAAAAAAAATATTCACAGTCAGGCGCTAGATTCAACACCATTAGATAACAAATAATATTAAAATGCATACACTATATATTCAAATGATATACAGTACTGGGCTGCTGACTCTGTATAAGGAGCTTATATTGTAGAAACTAGAGATGTGCACCAGACACTTTTTGGGGTTTTATGTTTTTGTTTTGGATCTGGATCTCCATTCATGTTTTGAATATGGATTGGTTTTGCCAAAACCACCCTTTAGGGTTTTGGTTATGGATATGGATTTTTTTTAAACATAAAAACAGCTAAAATCACAGATTTTTTTTGTTTTGTTCCTACAATATTATTAAACTCAATAACATTTATTTCCACTCATTTCCAGTATATTCTGAACACCTTTCACCTCACAATATTGTTTTTAGGCCAAAAGGTTGCAACGAGGTAACTGGATGACTAAGCTAAGCGACACAAGTTGGCGGCACAAACACATGGCACATCTAGAAGTGGCACTGCAGCGGCAGACAGGATGGCAGTTTTAAAAACTAGGCCCCAAAAAGCACATAATGCAAAGAAAAAAAGAGGTGCAAGATGGAATTGTCATTGGGCCGTCCCACCACCCTTGTGTTGTTTAAACGGGAAATGCACAGTTTAATAAACCCAACAATTCAGCGACAGGTGGTCCCCCTAGAAAAAGCTTGCCAAGTTCTCTGAGTCACAGCTAGCTACAAACATATCACCTCCATATTTGATGACTTTTCACATTATGAGAAGTGGCAAGAGGATGAGGAAAGTGTCAATAAAGTAATTAAAAATTTGAGAGGCACACACAATCAGGAACAACACACAGGCTTTCACCTCCACTCCTATCTTGGTGTGCAACCTAAAGCACTTTAACCAAGCAAATATATACTGTAATTACCACATTACTGCACAATCTGAAAAACTAGGGGCCAAAGCCTCCAAATTTGTACCTCCTTCTCCATTTTCAGGGATTACAATAATCTCAGATTTAATGCTGGGATGCAAATAAACTGGTGTATACCACAGGATCAAGATTGGATATTTTCCCCTCCACGGAGTCTGGAGACTTATTTTGTGAAAATCTCATGGGTTTCTTATTTTCTATGTCTTAATTGCATATGTATTTACATATTTTGTGGCAGATGCCTTATTTTCATTTTTTACAGCTCCCAGTTACACTCATGTGAGCATACCTGTGTGTTCCAGTTACACACATGTGAGCATACCTGTGTATCTTGTTTATATTATTCATATTTTATTTTAAATAAAGCATCCCCTTAGATGTTTTAGCAGTCCCTCGTGAGCCCCCACAGCAACCCCAGATTGGGCAAATTGAGTTTGGTTGGGTTCGGTACAGTACTAAGCAGGACTATGCAGTGAATTTTTTGTTATTGAGCCCCTGCCCTATAGGAGATTACCACTCAAGTCAAAACTCATTTCATATTACAAGTAGGACTGTGGGAGGAAGCAATGCTAACCTCTGTGCCACCAGCATGCCTCAGCCTGGCAAGCCATACAGCTTTCTGACTTTAAGCCACCATGAAACTCCATACTGGGCCCTTATTCAGTAACTATTTGTGCCTCACATGAGCTCCTGACCCATCTAGTGCTGCAGTGCAATGGAAAGCTGATGCAATGCAAGATCACAGAAACTCTGTTCTGCTAACACCACAAGGTCTTGCAATAAACCTGGAGTCTAGAGATGACCAGTGAGTGAATAAGAGTCTTAATAGCATCCTGGTTCAGAAAGGGTCTGATCCTGGAAATATTTTTTTAGATGAAAATGGCAGGTTTGCGAGGGGTGCTAAATGTGTTGTTTGAAGGAGAGGGAGGAGTCAAGGATTACTCCAAGACAGTGCACTTGGGGGCTAGAGGAGATAGTAGTGACTTCAATAGATAATGAGATTGTAGGAGGTGAGGTTAATCAGAAAGGAGGGAAGATGATCAGCTCAGTCTTAGACATGTTAAGTTTAAGAAAGCGCTGGCACATCCAAACAAAGATAGCAGAGAGACAGTTGGAGATACGAGTGAGGAGAGCAAGGGAGAGGTCTGGAGAGGAAAGAAAGATATGAGTGTCATCAGCATAGAGATGATATTGGAAACCAAAATAACTGATGAGCTTACCTTGTTAGGACGTATAGAAATAGAAAAGAAGAGGACCAAGAACAGATCCTTGGGGTACACCTACAGTTAGTGGAAGTAAGGGGGAGGTGAAGTCATGAGAGGAGACAGAGAATGAACAGTCAGAGAAGTAGGAGGACAGCCAGGAGAGGGCAGTATCACGCAGACCAATGGAGTGAAGGATTTTCAGTAGGAAAGGGTGGTCCACAGTGTCAAAAGCAGCAGAGAGATCAAGAAGAATAAGTAGAGAGTAGTGTCCCTTAGATTTAGCAGCAAGGAGGTCATTGCATACTTTTGTAAGGGCAGTTTCAGTGCAGTGGAGAGGATGGAAGCCAGACTGGAATGAGTCAAGCAGTGAGTGTGAGGAAATATAGGAAGTAAGGCAGTTGTAGACAATACACTCAAAGAGTTTGTAGGCAAAAGGGAGAAGAGAAATGGGTCGGTAGTTGGAGAGTGTGTTTGGATCAAGGGTAGGTTTTTTATGAATAGGAAATATGAGTGTATGTTTGAAGGCAGAGGGCACAGTGCCTGATGAGAGGGAGAAATTGAGAAGGTGGAAAAGATGGAAACAGGCAGAATGAGAGAGGAAGTGGAGGAGGCGGGAGGGGATAGGGTCAAGTGGGGAGGTAGTGAGGGGACAGGAACAAATGAGGGTAATGACTTCCTCACCAGATGAATGGGAGAAAGATGTCAGAGTTGGTGAGAGGGACGGGGAGGGGTGGTAAGGGATGAGAGGAGGCTGTTTGCTGATGGTCTGGTGTGATGTGATGTCCTGACATATGGAGTCAATTTTGGATGTGATGTGAGTGGCAAAGTCAAGAGCAGAGAGTGAGGAAGGAAGATGAGGTGGAGGTGGACAGTGGAGTGAGTTGAGAGTGGCAAAGAGGCGCCGGGGGTTGGAAGACTGGGAGGACATGAGGTTCTTGAAGTGTGCTTTAGAGCATGATTTCCTCCAGTGTCGCTAAGCAGTATGTGAGCATTTTTGCAGATATCTGGTGCATTTGGTGTGCCAGGGTTGAGGTGTTCATTTGCGAGGGCGAATAGTGGTTGGTGGAGCAACAGAGTCAAGAGTAGAGGTAAAGGATGCATTGTATATGGAAGTGGCTTGTTCAGGGCATGAAAGAGAGAGAATAGGAGAGAGAAGTGAGTCAAACAGGGAGGAAAGGAATGTGGTGTCAATAGCCTCAATGTTACGCTTAGTGATGGTAGCCTTTGGAGGTAGAGATGGGAAAGCAGAGAGAGATAGGTTATATAGAGAGTAGGTGGTGGTCATAGAGGGGAAATGGGGAGTTAGAAAAATCAGAAATATCACATTGTTGAGTGAAGACCAGATCCAGTGAGCTCCCAATCACATGGGAGGGTGAGGAGGTTTACTGTGAGAGACCAAGTGAAGAGGTGAGGTTAGGGAGTTTAGAGGCAGGGGATTGTGTGGGGATATCAATAGGGATGTTGAAATCACCTAGTATAATGGAGTGAATGTCAGAACAGAGGAAGTGAGGAAGCCAGGAAGCAAAGTTATTGATAGATTTGGAGGCAGTGCCAGGTAGATTGTAAATGACAGCTACTCTAAGATGGATTGGTTGGAAGAGGCATATAGCATGGACCTCAAATGTAGAGAATGTAAGGGATGATTCTGGGGGTATGAGTTGGTAGGAGTAACTAGAAGGTAGAAGGACCCCAACACCACGCCCATTGCAACCCCCAGGTCGGGATGTGGGTATAAATGCAAGGCCCCCAGCAGAGAGAGCAGCAGGAGAAGCAGTGTCAGAGGGAGTATTCCAAGTTTCAGTAATGTATAGTAGGTGCAGGGAGTTAGAAATGAAAAGGTCATGAGTGGGTATCATTTTGTTACAATCAGATTTGGCATTCCAGAGGGCACAGGAGAGAGTTTGTGGGAGAGATGTGAGTGAGATTATCAGGGTTGCTGTAGCGATGAGGTGAGATTGACCTTGATGGCAGGGATGATGAAAGAGTAGTGATGGTGCTGGTGCCTGTGCTAGGAGGGGAAACTGCAGGAGGTGAGCAGGGATGGAGTTCAGTGTGATGTGGATGGGGGTGTGGGGAGATGACAGGGAAGGGAGGGAGCAGGGCTAAGTGGTGGGGTTACAGGACCATTGGGCAGAGGTGAATGAAAGTGGGGTAACAGGAAAGGAGAGGAAAGAAAAAAGAGGGATGGAGGGGAGACGGAGTAGGGGAGAGAGGAGGAGGTGTAGGAGACTAGGGGGAAGGACAAATGTGTGAACAGGGGGCAAGATATATGATTAGGTAGACAGTGAGTGATGTTGGGAGTGTAAGAAAACCTTGACATAGTGTTAAGTAGGTAAATAGGTTTAGGGAAACTGGAAGTAGGAGTGGAGTCTGTAAGGGAATCAGCACAGAAGAATTGCAGAAATGCAGGTGAGAAAAGAAGTGTACGCTCAATGGGTGTAGATTTATTTTGAAGTGAATCAAAAGAGTAGATAAAGTGGGTGCAGAAATGTATTTGGACTATAAGAAATGAGAATTGTGAGAGGGTGAAAAAGCAATTGTAATTCTAAAAGGAGTTTTAAATGTTTGTAGGTAAAAATGCATTGGTGCACCTGTGCATAAAAAACAAATACAAAAATACAGATAAAAGCTTGTTGGTAAAATGGATGATTTTTGAAATATCCAAGTAAGGTTGTTCCATGCTTTTTAATCAGATACAACAATCAGGAGGTGAGTGATATGAAGAGGTAGTGACTCACATTTTTTATTAGTTCTTCAGTTTTCTATGTCTTGTTAGATTGATGTGCTTCTGTTTTTGTTTTTTTTCTCTTTGATTGAACGCTGATGGAACATTGCTGTTATGTGTCAATTTTATCACACTTTGATAAAAATGCACATTTTCATAATAAATGCACAGCCAACCGGCTTTGCACAGCCTACAGGATAGAACTTAAGTAGATAAATACTGCAAGTGAAACTAATGATTGGAATCTCCAATCACACCCCAACTTCTATAATGCCAGGCAGTAAATTACCATACAAAAACAAACAGGCATACCACATATATAACAACTGGGTCCATACAATTCATTACTAAAGAAAGTACATCAGAATGATATACTATGCAATAATGTTTCAGTTTGCATTACCTAGCAATATCTGCCTGGCCTATAGAAATAAAATGCAGCAGAATATGTTGGTGGTTGTAGTTACCTAGCAATATCTGCCTGGCCTATACAAGTAGAATACAGCAGAATATGTTGGTGGTTGTAGTTACCTAGCAATATCTGTTTGGCCTATAGAAGTATAATGCAGCAGAATATGTTGGTGGTTGTAGTTATCTGTAGATGACAAGAAGTTAAGAGACGTCAATTCACAATAGATTACAGCTGAAAATAAATTAACGCTGATGGAATGCTGCTGTTATGTGTTAATTTTATCACACTTAGATAAAAATGCACTCTTTCATAATAAATGCACAGCCAACCGGTTTTGCACAGCCTACAGGATAGAACTTATGTAGAGAAAAAAAAATGTATGATTGCTGGATAGAGGTGTGTTCTCCCAGGTGTTTAATGCTTCAGAATTAATGATTTAGAGGGTATCTATATATAGGCAGGATGCCTCTGGTTATGCAATAGTGCTACTAAGAAACCAGATAAACGGACCTGCACAGGTTTAAATACTTATATCATGGTACACAGTGTCAGAGTTAGGTAAAAGTATTGCACAGGTTAGATATCTGCAGATGAACAGTTGTTTTACCAATGGACTGCAAGGTATAGGCCAACTGCTGGTAAGGGTGCTAATGCTATTTATAACCACTACACATGCTGCATATCCAGCATACCCTATATATTCTCCACTTAAGAAATACCATCCGAGCTCAACAATTTGATTGCTTTGTGCATAAGAGTTGATCTCCATAGCTGTGATGGCATACTTGAAAAGAGGAAGAATGATCGGTACAGTCACAAAAGACCTTCTGTCCCAGACTCACAAAGTAATGAGTAGCCCATGCAAATTCATTTCTCCTGACTAAACCCAAACAATAAGCAATGGCACTTCCAAGAAAGTGTTTGATTATATTGCACAGAACCCAGTCAACTTGTATAAACATGTTCCAAGCATATGGGAATCTCCTAAGTCTTACTGGTAAAAGAGAAACCAAATTGGGTATAATTGTACATCTGAAGAAGATTGTACTATCTTTAAGACTCTTACGCATGGTCAAGATTCTACATATTTGCAAGCTCTAGTTGATTCTAGAACCACTGGCAACTTTGTCACCTCAGCTCAGGTTAAAGAACTGGCTCTTCCACTTGATTCATTACCCAGTTCTATTCACATTCTAGCTGTCAATGGTAGTTAGATACAGTACCAGGATGTATTATCAGTCACAGAACCTCTCCTCTGTAATTGTTTGTTGCAGAATTCCATTCAGAGACTATGGTGCAAAATTTTCTAAAGCTTCTAAAACAGAGAATTGGTGATGTTGCCCACAGCAACCAATCAGATGCTGTCTATAATTTCTCTATTGCATTTTAGAAAATTATAGACAGCATTTGATTGGATGCTATGGGCAATATCACTAATTATCTGTTTTAGAAGCATTAGTAAATTGACCCCTCTTTTGTCATTGCTTTAAATGTCTAATGTCCTGGTCTTAGGCCTTTCATGGTTTTTCAGTGAAAATGCATCTTAGACGCAAAGTAATGTAATTGGCCTGAGAAGACAGGATAGAATTACTGTATGTTGTGAAAGGGGAGATACAGATTAGAATGTGGAAGTGGAGGGTTAAGGTTAGGCCATAAAGAAGATTAGGATTAAACTATGGGAGGGGAGTTTAGGATTAGGCAGTTCTGCTAATGATGGGTGCCTTTTTTAGCTGGAAATGCATCTTATTTGCATCACTATACAAACAGTATGCACAAGCAGACTCTGCTTATTAAAATGTTATGTGGCATTCCTATATTTTGTGTGTAATTCTTGCTCTATCTGCATCTGAAATGCCACGTTTCAGTGTTTTCCATGATAACACTGTAGCATAGCATTTTGTGTGCAAATACAGCTGCAGTCACACACAGAATATAGGCATGCTGCATATCATTGTAATCAGCAGAAGCTGCTTGTGTGTCCTATTACATCACTATGCGTCTAAGACACAATTTCATGCAAAAAAAGACACTTGGCGCAACCGAGTCACACTGTACTCACGCGTCATGTTTAACGTGATTTGTAGAACATGAAGCAAAAAAAGTGAAAGTCACCCACTAATCACAGACAATGAGCTATTATGAACAATCAAAACTGAGGCATTCTTCTTTAATGGCTGAAATTAGTTGTGGAGTGAGATCCTATGAATAATTATAAATATGTAGTAGCCTAGATAGTTTGAAATGAAAAAATACATATTATGTGTGGTTGAGATACTGTATTCTTTTTTTTTTAATGAAACCCCATCTTGGGTAAGTCTGAGCTGTGAAACTAAAAAAGTTGATTTTGTATCTACCTTTATTTTCATAATACATTTTGTTCCTACTTGAATCACCTGTGCGGGCATTCAGTAATTTCACTGTAATAATTGAATCTTATAATTAACAAAGCCTGCCAGGTCTGTCTGTGGCTATGTTTCAACATACACTAAATGTATTGTGATCAGTAAATATAGTGATGATGTTTAGATCCCTCCAGCTACCTGTTGACCACATCAAAGTTAATTTCAGTGGTAGAGAACTTTCATGAGAAAAATTTACAGAGATGCAGTTTATTGTATTTCTTAATGGGTATGATAAGATAGCTCCAATGTCTAGATCTGATGCATCCATCTCTACAATTCCAAAGCAGCATGACATACAGTAGATGAGGTACAGATATAAAATCCTCTCTTACAGTAGTTTACTAAAAGCAGATTCAGACCATTTGGTGGGATAAACCCCATTATTCATCGTAGCTGTAAGTGGAACAGCAACTTCTGAAATGTAACCATTTGATGACCTGTAGTGATTGGAAAATTCTAAAAATCGATGTAGAAATTTTAGATTAATTCAATACTGGATATCATCTACCTTTTACTTTCCCTTTTCCCTTTGAATATCCTTTGGATGAAATCACATAACTATGTCATGCAAATCCAACTTTTTAAAAAAAATATTTTGCAAACAGTTGCTTCTTTCTAAACTTTTAAAGTAAATGAATATGTTACTTGCACTGGGACAGGTAAATTATTATACTGTATAAAGTAGATCAGGTAGGTTATTTCTCTGACACATGAACTCTGACCGAAAGGTGATTTATTCACCACAAAGGAGACCTATTAGGCCATTCAACAAGTTTTACAACAGTTTACTGAGTAATTACCAGAGAGATGTTACTCACTAGCAGAATGTGAGCTGCAATATGCAGTAAGAGTGAAAAAAAAGTGTAAAAAACATATATCACTTATTGAATTGTAATTGATCACCAGAAGAAGTGTTATTGGTATGTCTCTAGGGGCTCCTGCTCATATTGTATTGTCCTCTATGACTATTTGTATACAGTGATATATGTCACATTCATCCATTTAAGTACTGTATCTACTTGTAATACAATTTACACAAAAGCATAGCCACAGCCTCCTAGTAAATAGGCTGTTTTAAAAAGCTTTGATAATATTTTTTGTTTCAAAAATGTATCAAAACTGTCACAATCCTGACTAAATCTCACGTTTTCAGTCTTATCTCTGCCTGCAGTTCAGCACACAAGCTGCAATCTGCCTTTCCTGCTCCTGTGAACTCTTAATTACTCATCTATGTGAGAATTCCTCTGTGAAAGTAATCTATAGGATTCTGTGATCATCAGCAGGTCTCTGCTAATTGTGCTCAGAGGTCAGTGAAGTCTCTTCATGCTGTCTTTGTGCAGTACTCTCAATATTCTGTGTATAATCCTCAGTGTGATCATCTATAGTGCTCCGCTTCCTGGTGTTTGGGCCTAAAACAAAGTTCCCTCCAAAATCAGTCACTGACGTAAACCATCTTGGTTTCAGTAAGCTGACTCTACACTGTGTCCTGTCTGGTGCTCAGGTGACACTTCCAGCCAATTAAGAACAAACCAGCAGTTTAACCTTCCTGCCTCTCAGTTTACAGTTCCATAAATCACACAGCTTAGTGTGTGAACCTTTTGGCTGAGCTCTTCTGTGTTGCTAAATATTACCTCAGAACCTGCTATCATTAGCATCACAACTTTCCAGTCCAGTTCCATTCCAGTCCAGTCCCAGTCTGGTACCAGTCCAGATATGTTCTAGTTTGGTTTTGATCCAGTTCCATTCCAGTACGTTCCACTCCATTTCTGCTCCAGTCCAGTTCTAGACCAAAATTAAAAGTGTCATCATTCCGGTTCCAGCCCATTCAGCACTCCAGTCTGATTTCAGACCAATATCACCAGTGTCATAATTCTGGTTCCAATCTGGTTCCAGAACAATATTATCAGTGTCATCATGCTGGTTCCAGTCAGGTTCCAGACCAATATTACCATTGCCATCATTCCAGTTCTAGCTCAGTCAGCACTTTAGTTCTGACTCAGTCCAATACTGCTATTTCTGCTATTCAACTCCAACCTCAGTCCTTAACTATATTCAGTGTTCTTAAGTCCTTGTCTACCAGATTCTGCATGTACCTATCGTTCTAGTCCAGGTGACCCAGTCAGGAGTCTGAGACCAGCTTTCCAGCTGCAGTGAAAACCAAACCCCCTTTTGAGGTTCCCTGGATAAGATCACAGATGGGGTAAGACTCCATGCTCCTACTCTGGGTCTAGTCAACTAACTGCTACTAGTTCTGACATTCTTCTGACTCACATCTGGACTCTAGTCATCGTCATACTCTATGAGTAAGAATTACTTCAGGCCACCTAGCTTCTGACACACCACAAACCCAAGTACCAATACTTCTGTCACAGGTTTAGAGATATTCTAATAGCAACTCAGACAAAAATCTAATTCTAAACTTACTGTAACTTGCTGTATTATTGCAGAGTAGCATAATACAGATTTAAATATTAATCTAAAAACAACTTTTGATATGAAAATTGACTTAGTATATACATTACATAAATATGATACCTCTGGAGATCAATGATTATCTTTTCCATAATGATTTCACAACTGAATTATCTTATTCTCTATGGATTTACTAGACTCATGAAACAGTCTGCAGTAAGGTATAAAATGATTGCACAGTGAGATGATTTTTCTGCAGCACTAACTGTGCTATAGGAAAGACCTGTGTGATATATTTTACAATAGCCTAGAAATACTTGCTAAGGTTCCTTATTAGATTATTATATTGTAGAAAGTGGCACTATCAACAGACATGGACCCTCTAGGAATTTCTAAAGCAGCTGAGGTAAGTAGCAATGTTATCATGGAACTTGATTCTTAATCTGTGGAGGTCATGTGACAAATTAGCCGTGGTGTGATACCATTTTTGTAAGATGTTTGAGAAAAAAGTGCAGAATCACTTTTTTACCTAGCTTCACCTTGCTTAAAAACCCCACCACAATTTCCAAAATGCATTTTATGTTTGTAGCTTTTCATACATAAATTATGCACTAAGCAAAATTGAAAAGTTTTAGTTTCAGTATTGTTTAAAATTCAAATAAAATGTAAAGAGATAAAGCTAAATGTATAATATAAAACTAGCAAGCTGTGAAAGTCAGAATTAGCAATGTAATTAAATATAAACAGTACATGAAAAATAAGAGATTAAAAATGCAGAATTAGACAAAGTAAATTAATGATGCAAAGTAAGATGTATAGACATATTCATACATAATTAGTCATATAATGGTAATTAGACATAGGTATAAAAAATTTGATGTACTGTAGCAAGGTAACTAAAAACAAAGTCAGTTACATGTATAAATAAATCTTATGAATGCTCCACTGCTCAAACAAGCGGTATCAGACATATCTATCCAAATATGTTGGCTTTCTAACAGAGTTTCTGACACACAGAAACACACCAGTGAGACTATAGACAATGTTACAACACTGCAGAAGTCAGTAAAGTCTTTAGTTTTGGATAACGAGAGGCTGACTGAGAGAATAGAAAATTTTGGAAACAGATATCCGAGAAACAATTTGAGAGTTACTTGCCTACCTGAGTCAGTGAAAGGAGTGCAATTAGCCCAGTTTATTCGTATTACTCTCCTTACGCTGCTCCATATTGACAATGATTGTTCTGATCTTGTTATCGAAAGGGTGCACCGCATAGGAAATGTTTCACAAGCTTCATCTCATAGACCACGAGTTGTTATTTTTAAAACTTTAAACTATTACACAATCAGGCTATTTGGAAGGCTTCCCAGAAGTATAAATCCTGTAAACTGGGATGGTCATATTATATGTATATTTCAAGATTACTCTGTTGAACTTTCTAAGCTTTGCCGTTCTTTCTCACTGGAGTGCTCTATGCTAATAAAAAACAATAGGAAGTTCTTTAGGATGTACCCAGCTCAGATCAGGATTTTTTCAGGAGACGAATTTTCAGATTTCACTACTGCAGCAGATGCGGAAGCATTCCTTAAAGAAGAAGCTACATATATCAGCAATCTCACTGAAATAAAGGATCGGGATGAGTGAGATATATGTGCTTTTAATATATGTTTGCAACAGTTTTATAGGATTTTAACTTCCCCCCTCCAGTCTCAGTGTATGTCCTCGAGTTCTAATAATTCTATTCCTTTGAAGAATGTTTCCCTCCTGAACTTTGTTTAGACCCTTGATATATTTGAAAGTTTCTATCATGTCTCCCCTTTCCCTTCTCTCCTCCAAACTATACATGTTAAGATTTTTTAGCCTTTCCGGGTAAGTTTTGTGATGTAGGCCATGCACCATTTTCATTGCCCTTCTTTGTACACTGTCTAATGCATTTATATCCTTCTGTAGGTATGGTCTCCAGAACTGGACACAGTATTCCAGATGGGGCCACACCAATGACCTATACAGTGGCATTATCACTTATTTTTTCCTGCTACTGATTCCTCTCCTTATGCAACCGAGCATCTGACTTGCCTATCTCATTGCTTTGTTGCATTGCTTTCCTGTCTTCAAGTCACTTGAAATAGTGACTCCTAAATCCCTTTCCTCCTCAGTAGTTTCCATTGAGGAGGAAAGGGATTTAGGAGTCACTATTTCAAGTGACTTGAAGGCAGGAAAGCAATGCAACAAAGCAATGAGAAAGCAACTAACACTTAACTTTCTCATGTTGTGCTGCCCTGGGGTTAGCTGGCTTTTGCTGGTTTGTGGGGTTCTACACCCCAGGCCCAGACCTAGAGTTAGGGACCACCAGCATCAGAGGAGCCTTGTTGGGGCCTGGTGGCTTATCATATGTTTGCAAACTGTATGTAACTAAGACCTCTGGATTTCAATTATATGTATGTATATACTGTATATATATATATATATATAGATATATGAAAAAAGAAAGGAAATTGGCACCCAGAGGTTAATGAAACCTATAAGATACAGAGAACCCTATGGGTTTCACAATTATTATTGATCTTAAAACATAAACATGAACTGTTCTTTCATAAAAATGTATTAAAATATACAGAAACAAGATAGCATGTCCATCATATTACACATACATTATGATGTAATTTCTCTTTGAATGATCCATCACTGAAGTTCGTAGAGGAATATAGGCAACTTAATGCAGTATCTTTATTCTTCCTCATAAGGTATTCAGAGAAAACATCAAATACAATAACCCAACGCGTTTCGTCTAGTAACTAGACTTCATCAGGGGTATGTCTAAAAATTACAAGACAACTAATCATTATTTATACAATGTTACATACAATAAAACAATAAAACAATACTGTACAAAGAACAGTCCATAAACGATAGAATGTGCAAGACATGGTAAAACAGAGCAAAGGATATTTGTTGGACCAATGACATAATCATGAAAATTGAAATTAAAAAGTAACAATAGAAATCCATATATATCTTCATTGGGCACTTTACATACCTTTTGGTGTTAACGCCAATCTAAATGTGATCAATCAAGGTGGACAATCACAATTTTTCAAAGAATGATTTCAGAGCACCACTAAGAAATGCTGCCGAGGCTTCAAGCCGGTCTAATTAGAAAATAATGAATTATTATTACAATCAAATTAGTTACCAACTATTATGTGATTCATAAAATTAAAGTATCACATACCTTATGTGTTCAACTAATCAGAATTCATATAATTCCTATATTTATGGCTTTCAAAAGGATGGAGAAATCAGCAAAATCCTGCCAAAAATGGACCTAACGAATCAATTAATTCTAAATAGTACATATCTGATCCAATTGAGATGAAGAAAAAGAAAAAGAAAGAGAAAGAGAAGTGAGGGGGGCCTGTTGCCAGCCTCCCTCACTAGTGTCCTCAATTAAAAAAAATACACATGTATCCAATATGTGGATCGCAATATATCCACCTAACTGATCAGTATTATACTGACATGTTATATACAGAGCCTCCTGACGAAAATACAAATAATACTAATGGACATATCATAAACGACCCTAAGGGTAGCGAGATACTATTAATATCAAGCTCTACAATTATATAAATGTATTAGAGTTATGACAGACAAGACTCTTAAAATGTCGTGACATACCTCATGGGTCAAATATAGGCGTGAAATATGAATACGGATAAGATGTCCTTACAGTTTCACACAGGAAAAAAACCTAAAGAGTCAATTAGATAATATCCATGAATGACTCTAAGTATAATGGCGATACTGGACCAATGTGCCAAACCACTAACTAAATCACATAACCTATGTGGATGTATAATACACCAAATAAAATTGAGAAGTTATTCATTGCTCATGTACTGACAAACTTATAATGGATAATCCATCCAAATTACACTAATTAGACATCATATGCATGACGTAATACATGTTATAAATAATAACATGGTATCAAACTTGAATATCACTCCATTTACACATAACAATTGGCACTATATAGATCAACTTTAAAAAAATAAAAAATTAAGTACCATTAAGTTTATCCAAAAAAATATATACATACAATTACATACATTAAATAGAGCCCGCTTTTAAATAGTCTAAGAAATCCTTACTTCCAAAAAGACAGCCAGTAGTGCTCCAGTATCCATACAATGAAACAAGGGAGCTGGATTCAAACTTATATAGGGGAAGACCTATGACATCACTTCCCTAATTAGGCTAATAAACATTAAACCTATGTTAATCTCATAAAGATACATATTAATTAATAATATAATAAATTGTGTATATCTAAGACTTATATTGTGCTTAAATCGCTTTACTGAAATATGCTATATAAACCAAACTTAGTCTGTGTGCCCATAATACACTCGTTATAATATAGTATACACCTGGACAATACCGAGTGACAGTATGCCCAAACAATGGGAGTAGTGAGGGGCGGGCCATGAACCCTGCAAAGTGACTGCATTCAACCGTGGGCTAGATGACAATAAACTTATATCTTATTCTATTTATAAACGTTGTGAACAGCGCTTCTCGGCTTTTCCCCAACACCGCAACCCGAACTCCATGTAGTACAAGGGGAACCTTCCCCGTCCGTCCGTGAACCGGTCATTTATTTGTATTTTTGTCAGGAGGCTCTGTATTTAACATGTCAGTATATACTGATCAGTTAGGTGGATATATTGCGATCCACATATTGGATACATGTGTTTCCTTAATTGAGGACACTAGTGAGGGCGGTTGGCAACAGGCCCCCCCTCCCTTCTCTTTCTCTTTCTTTTTCTTCGTCTCAATTGGATCAGCTATGTACCAATTAGAATTAATTGATTTGTTAGGTCCATTTTTGGCAGGATTTTGCTGATTTCACCATCCTTTTGAAAGCCATAAATATAGGAATTATATGAATTCTGATTAGTTGAACACATGAGGTATGTGATACTTAAATTTTATGAATCACATAATAGTTGGTAACTAATTTGATTGTAATAAGAATTCATTATTTTCTTATAAGACTGGCTTAAAGCCTCGGCAGCATTTCTTAGTGATGCTCTGAAATCATTCTTTGAAAAATTCTGATTGTCCACCTTGATTGATCACATTTAGATTGGCATTAATACCAAAAGGTATGTAAAGTGCACAATGAAGATATATATGGATTTCTATTGTTACTTTTTAATTTCAATTTTCATGATTATGTCATTGGTCCAACAATTATCCTTTGCTCTGTTTTACCATGTCTTGCACATTCTATCGTTTATGGACTGTTCTTTGTACAGTATTGTTTTATTGTTTTATTGTATGTAACACTGTATAAATAATGATTAGTTGTCTTGTAATTTTTAGACATACCCCTGATAAAGTCTAGTTACTAGACGAAACGTGTTGGGTTATTGTATTTGATGTTATCTCTGAATACCTTATGAGGAAGAATAAAGATACTGCATTAAGTTGCCTATATTCCTCTACTAACTTCAGTGATGAATCATTCGAAGAGAAATTACATCATAATGTATGTGTAATATGATGGACATGCTATCTTGTTTCTGTATATTTTAATACATTTTTATGAAAGAACAGTTCATGTTTATGTTTTAAGATCAATAATAATTGTGAAACCCATAGGGTTCTTTGTATCTTATAGGTTTCAATAACCTCTGGGTGCCAATTTCCTTTCTTTTTTCATATTTTCTGTATTCAGTTCCTCCTAACAAGAAACTTAGTGAAATAGGCTGCCCATCTTAAGAAATGCCATATTTTACTTTATCTATTACCTTTAGAACAGCGCAGAAGGAGAGTATTTGGTTGATATATATATATATATATATATCAACCAAATACTCTCCTTCTGCGCTTTTCTCTCTCTCTCTCTCTCTCTCTCTCTCTCTCTATATATATATATATATATATATATATATATATATATAGTCTTTCATGTCTTGGTACAGGTACAGCTCGGTGTGCTGGGGGACTCCAGGGGTTTATCCCAAATGTATTTCTAGCTCAGACTACCCCATCCCTTTCATGTACCTAAACTGTATTCCTAATTGATTTGAGCAACTTACATTTTGTTCTAAAACTAGAGATATCAAGGATAAATTAATTGACATGTGGACACCTTACCAAACTGACAATGCTGAATATGAATCTATTAATCCATCTGTCTACTGGCAGGCTGCTAAAGCAGTTTTTCAAGGTGAACTGATGGATTATCAATCTCACATCAATAAAAAAAATGCAACTCCTCTTATTTAGATTTACAAGCAAAGCTTTCAAATGCTTACCAAAGTTATAGACAATCCACCTCCTCTGAGTTGAAAGCACAATATTTGTTAGCTAAAACACATTTGAATGAATTATTACAATGTAGTGGCGACAAATTTCTCTTTGACGTGAATTAAAATTTTTATCAATTCAGAAACAAAACTGGCCGGCTGCTTACAAATTTCCTGCAAGGTTCTAGACATAAGACAGTAGTTCACCCCTTATTGAAGTCAGATGGTTCTATAACAGAATTGGATTCTTAATTGGCAGTGGTTATGAAAAATTTCTATGAAACTTTATATTCTCCCCCAGGATATCATAAAACTATGGATTATGAACAGGTGAAGGATGATTATAACTCTAAATCCTCATCATCCTCTGGTTTTTAGGATTCCCTTTCATTCCCACATTTATCTTGCTCTTTGTTTGACACCCTGGTGGTTCCCATTACTTCGGCAGAAGTGGCTGTAGTTATTAAGGGTTTAAAACCAGCAAAGTCCCCAGGTCCAGATGACTTCCCTGATTAATTTTACCAATTGTTAAGCTCAAATATAGATAAACCCTTAGCGGCTTGTTTTAACCATATTATTCAGCAAAGAGCTTTCCCTCTTCATTTCTCAGATGCTGTAATTAAGGTATTACTAAAAGTAGGTCGTAATCTTAACCTCCCAGGCCCATAATGGTCAATTTCACTTCTCAATAATGACTACAATATTTTTTTCAAAAATAATATAAAACAGATTGAACTCTTTAATCCCGGTTCTGATTCATAAGGATCAGACAGGGTTTATTTCAGGCCCACATTCTGTGGTGAATGTGTGGAGAGTTCTTGCTGTGATCTATCATGCTAATTCAAATCAAGCTTCCTCTTCTACTTCACATATAGTGGTCATGCTTGATGCTTAGAAAGCTTTTGATCTTGTATTATTATTGCCCCATCTGTTTCATATATTAGAAAAATTGGGATATCCTTCTCAATTTATATATATTATTCATACATTATATACCTCCCCAAAATCACAAATTACGTATAATGGCATTTTATCACCCCCTTTTCAGATAGGCAGAAGAACAAGGCAGGAATGTACACTATCCCCCCTCCTGTTCGCTATAGCTATAGAACCTCTAGCAATTGCATTGCGTTCATTCTCTAAGATCCATGGGATCATTATTGGATCTGAAAAACTTAAAATAAGCTTATTTTTGGATGACACCCTTTTGTTTTTATCAGATCAATATTAATCATTTACAGCTTTACTTCAGCTTGTTGATTCATTTGGAGATTTTTCAGGATGTAAAGTGAATATGTCCAAATCTAAGCTTTTACTTTTAGGTGGCGCTAGGTCAGACTTCTTGGAAATTTTAGATACACCATTTGCTACTGCTCCTTACAAATTTAAGTATTTGGGAATTCACATTTGCTCTGATCTTTCTCAGTTATACTCCACTAACTTTTCTTCTATTTTTGCAAAAATAACAGCAAAGCTTGAATCATGGAGGTACTTGCCTCTCTCTCTCTCTCTTTTTGGTAGATTAGCTGTTATCCAGTCTATCATAATTCCTATAATATTCTATTGTATGCAATTATTACCAATTGCCATACATAATGCTGATATTGAATGTCTAGATGCCTTGTTTTATAAATTTATATTGCAAAACAAAACACCCTAGGATTTCTAGGAGTAAACTTAGGACACCTAGGAAAAAAAGAGGAATGGGCTATGCCCGATTTTCACTTGTGATTTCCCCTGAACTCCCTGGAGCCCAGCACCACAGATTTTGACTAACTTTTCTTGAGATATGGACTATGTGTGCTTACGATTTTGGCTTACGTAAGATGTTGGCTTATGTGAGATGTCATTGACATGTGAGATGAACTAGATAGTACACTGATCTAGCAAGGATTGACTTGCCTGCACAGTCTATCTTTTCTTGCGATGCCGACCTGGCAGGACCACGCATCGGGATCAAATCGGGATCGCAAGGTGACTTTCACCTTGTGATCTGCACTAACTTTTCTTGCGACTTTGACTATATAGTCAAAATCGCAAGAAAATTCCTCACCATGTGTACACACCCTTAGTACTTGGATATTAAATAAATCAGACTATATAGACCTTTCTTTAGATCAGGCTACTTTCAACCCTTATGCACCTGGTGCTCTTATACAAACTAAAAAACACTTTTTCCTTCGACAATTAGAGATCATATTCTCTTTGCAGATATTATAAGGCAGGGATTTTGCTTAATAAATGTTGTAATGCTGATCCATATAGTACTCAATATATACCCCTTTGGGGAAATTCATCTTTCCCTCCATCCTTAACTAATCCTTTGTTCAAGATGTGGAAACTTAAAGGGCTAGATGTATCAAGTAAAGTTTTTGATCCAGGTGGATCTTTAGTTTCATTTTGTAATAAATGCCAATGTTTTTCAATACAAATATCTCATATGTTTATGTATTTCCAAATGCAACAATTTTTATATTAATCAAAACTCCATGTCTGCACAGTTCTTCACAAAAGATCACTGTCTCACAGTTTAAATCTATTGATATTCTACTTTCCTTTCTATTGACTAAAGTATATAAAGTGAAATATTTCTACCTTATGATTTTAATGTCATTAAAATATGGTCAATAGGAAGTATTGGTAGGAAAATAGGAAAATGGAATAGGGATATCCCATCTCTTATGGATCTTTTGGAATTGATCAGTCAACAAACATTGTCATCGAAAGCATTGCCTTCTGCATTTTTACAAGAAGTACATATTCATATGTTACATAGTGTATATATTACTCCTTACCAAAGGAGACATATGGTTAAGGATGAAACAGGTATTTTTATTAAATGTGAAACTACAATTGCAGATTTTATTATTGTATGAGGAATTGCTACAAACTGAGGAGATTTTGTTGTACGATTATTAATTTCATAAATTCTATGGGGGAGATTCAAATGTTTGAAAAGTTGGTTGGGTGTCTGTATTTCTGTCTATTAGATAGGAAAAACCAGACTCCTTACTGAAAAGTAACTAAACATACAGAATTATAGTACAAACAGAAAAAAACTATACATACAGAATTATAGTACAAATAGAAAAGTAACTAGACATACAGAATTATATTAGCAATAGCAAAGTAACTAGACATACAGTACTAAAGACCAAATAGCAAAGTAAATAGACAGAATTACAGTACAAATAGCAAAGTTTCCAGACATATTTCAATACAAATTACAAAGTAACTAGACATACAGAACTACAGCTCAAATAGCAAAGTAACTAGACATGCAAAATTAATGTACAAATAGCAAAGTAACTAGATATACAGAATTACAGTACACATAGCAAAGTTACTAGAAAAAGAGAATTAAAATATAAAGAGCAAAATAACTAAATATACAGAATGAAAGTATAAATAGCAAAGTAACTAGACAAACAGAACTAAAGTACAAATAGCAAAATAACTATAAATACAGAATTAAAGTACAAATAGTAAAGTAACCAGACATTCATGAATACAAAAATCAGAGTAACTACACATACAGAATTACAGTACAAATAGCAAAGTAATTAGACATACAGAAATACAAATATCAAAGCAACTAGACATACATAATTAATGTACAAATAGCAAAGTAACTAGAAATACAGAATTACAGTACAAATAGCAAAGTAACTAGACATAGAGAATTACAGTACAAATAACATAGTAACCAGACATACAGAAATGCAAGTGCTAAAATAACTAGACATTCAGAACTACAAATAGCAAAGTAACTAAACATACAAAATTATAGTGCAAATAGCAAAGTAAATATACATACATAATTATAGTACAAATAGCAAAGTAACCAGACATAGAGAATTTGAAATATCAAAGTAATTAGACTTACAGAATTACAGTAAAATTTGAAAAGTAACTAGACATACAGAATTATAGTACAAATAGAAAAGTAACTAGACATACGGAATTACTTTAGAAATATCAAAGTAAGTAGACATACAGTACTACAGATCAAATAGCAAAGTAAATTGACAGACAGAATAACAGTTTAAATAGCAAAGCTTCATGATATATTGAAATGCATATATCAAAGTAACTAGACATACATAACAACAGAACAATTAGCAAAGTAAGTAAATATACAGAATTAAAGTACACATACTATAGCAAAATAATGAGAAATGCAGAACTAGAAATTGTAAAGTAACTAGACATAAAGAATTATAGTGCAAATAGAAAAGTAAACAAACATACAGAAATACAAATATCAAGGTAACTAGACATACAAAATTATAGTACAAATAGAAAAGTTACTAAACATACAGAATTATAGTACAGATAGAAAAGTAACTAGACATACAGAATTACATTAGAAATATAAAAGTAACTAGATATACAGTACTACAGGAAAAATATCAAAGTTATTAGCAGACATAAATACAGTACAAATGGCAAAGTTTCCAGACATTGAAATACAAATATCAAAGTAACTAGATATACAGAACTACAGATCAATTATCAAAGTAACTAGACATTCAGATTTAAAGTATAAATTGCAAAGTAACTAGATATACAGAATTACAATAAAAATAGTAAAGAAACTAAAAAAGAAAATTAAAATACAATTTAGCAAAGTAACTAGATATAAAGAATTAAAGTATTAATGGCAAATTAACTAGATATACAGAATAAAAGTACAAATAGCAAAGTAACTAGACATACAGATTTAAATTACAAATAGTAAAGTAAGCAGACATACAGAAATACAAAAATCAAAGTAACTACACAAACAGAATTACAGTACAAATAGCAAAGTAACCAGACTTACAGAAATACAAATATCAAAGTAACTAGGCATACAGAAATAAAGATCAATTAGCAAAGAAACTAGATATACAGAATGAAAGTATAAATAGAAAATTAACTAGACAAACAGGAATACAAAAATCAAAGTTACTACACAAACAGAATTACAGAACAAATAGCAAAGTAACCAAACATATAGAAATACAAATATCAAAGCAACAAGACATTCAGAATTAAAGTACAAATAGCAAAGTAACTAAACATATAGAATTAAAGTACAGCAAAGTAACTAGATATAGAGAATTAAAGTATAAATAGCAAAGTAACTAGACAAACAGAATTAAAGTAGAAAAAGCAAAGTAATTACATATACAGAACTTCAATTAGCAAAGTAACTAGACATACAGAATTACAGTACAAATAACAAAGTAACCAGACATACAGAAATATAAATATCAAAATAACTAGACATACAGAACTACAAATAGCAAAGTAACTAGACATACAGAATTACAGTACAAATAACAAAGTAACCAGACATACAGAAATATAAATATCAAAATAACTAGACATACAGAACTACAAATAGCAAAGTAACTAGACATAAAGAACCACAGTTCAAATAGCACAATAACTAGACATAGAGAAATACAGTATAAATAGCAAACATTCCAGACATATTGAACTACAAATATCAAAGTAACTAAACAAACTACTGATCAAATAGCAAAGTATCTAGATAAACATAATTGAAGTACAAATAGCAAAGTAACTAGACATACAGAATTACAGTACAAAATAAGCAAAGTCACTAGAAAAGGAGAATTAAAGTACAAATAGCAAAGTAACTAGACATACAGAACTAGAAATTGCAAAGTAACTAGACATACAGAATTATAGTGCAAGTAGCAAAGTAACTAAACATACAGAATTATAGTACAAATAGCAAAGTAACCAGACATACAGAATTATAGTACAAATAGAAAAGTGAACAGACATACAGAATTATAGTACAAATAGAAAAGTAACTAGACATACAGAATTATATTAGAAATATCAAAGTAACTAGACATACAGTACTAAAGATCAAATAGCAAAGTAAATAGACAAAATGTCAGTACAATTAGCAAATTTTCCAGACATATTGAAATACAAATATCAAAGTAACTAGACATACAGAAATATAGATCAATTAGCAAAGTAAGTAGATATACAGAATCAAACTACAAATAGCAAAGTAGTGATGTGCACCGGAACTTTTTTGTGTTTTGTGTTTTGGTTTTGGATTTGGTTCCACGGCCGTGTTTTGGATTCGGACGCGTTTTGGCAAAACCTCCCTGAAAATTTTTTGTCGGATTCGGGTGTGTTTTGGATTCGGGTGTTTTTTTACAAAAAACCCTCAAAAAGAGCTGAAATCATAGAATTTTGGGGTCATTTTGATCCCATAGTATTGTGGTATTATTAACCTCAATAACCATAATTTCCACTCATTTTCAGTCTACTCTGAACACCTCACAATATTATTTTTAGTCCTAAAATTTGCACCGAGGTCGCTGGATGGCAAAGCTAAGCGACCCAAGTGGCCGACACAAACACCTGGCCCATCTAGGAGTGGCACTGCAGTGTCAGACAGGATGGCAGATTTAAAAAATAGTCCCCAAACAGCACATGATGCAAAAAAAGAGGTGCAATGATGTAGCTGTGTGACTAAGCTAAGCAACCCAAGTGGCCGACACAAACACCTGGCCCATCTAGGAGTGGCACTGCAGTGTCAGACAGGATGGCAGATTTAAAAAATAGTCCCCAAACAGCACATGATGCAAAAAAAGAGGTGCAATGATGTAGCTGTGTGACTAAGCTAAGCAACCCAAGTGGCCGACACAAACACCTGGCCCATCTAGGAGTGGCACTGCAGTTTTCTAGCGAGAGGATGAGTGCTTCCATCCTCATGTGAATCTGAACCACTAGCCATGAACATAGGCCAGGGCCTCAGCTGTTCCTTGCCACTCCGTGTCGTAAATGGCATATTGGCAAGTTTACGCTTCTTATCAGACGCTTTTAATTTTGATTTTTGGGTCATTTTACTGAACATTTGTAGCATACTTGATGACACAGAGGTAGAGCAATGGACTACTGTACCGTACTCCTATATATATATATATACTGGTGGTCACAGCGAAATTCTGCACTGTCCCCTCCTACTATATACTGCGCACAACTAAAATGCAGCACAGGTATGGATGCATAGTATACTTGACGACACAGAGAAAGAGCAGTGGACTACTGTACCATACTGCTATATATATACTGGTGGTCACAGCAACATTCTGCACTGTCGCCTCCTACTATATACTGCGCACAACTAAAATGCAGCACAGGTATGGATGCATAGTATACTTGACGACACAGAGGTAGAGCAGTGGACTACTGTACCATACTGCTATATATAAATACTGGTGGTCACAGCAACATTCTGCACTATCCTCCTACTATATACTGCACACAACTAAAATGCAGCACAGGTATGGATGCATAGTATACTTGACGACACAGAGGTAGAGCAGTGGACTACTGTACCGTACTGCTATATATATACTGGTGGTCACAGCAACATTCTGCATCTGCACTGTCCTCCTACTATATATACTACAATGCAGCTCAGATATGGAGCATTTTTTAGGCAGAGAACGTAGATATTTGCAGCACACTGAGCACAGATATTTGCAGCACACTAAGCACAGATATTTGCAGCACACTGAACACAGAAACTGAGAGAACTAAGCCACGTCCTCTCGCTATCATCTCCAAAGCACGAGTGAAAATGGCAGCGGCACGCAGATCCTTATATTAAATACGAATTTCGCGAGAATCTGACAGCGGGATGATGACGTTCAGGCGCGCTCGGATTAACCGAACAAGGCGGGAAGATTCAAGTCTGCCTCGGAATTGTGTAAAATGGGTGAAGTATGGGGGGGTTTGGATCCCGAGGAACCGAACCTGCTCATCACTATAGCAAAGTAACTAGATATACAGAATTACAGTACAAATAGCAAAGTAACTAGAAAAACAGAATTAAAGTAGAAATAGCAAAGCAACTAGATATACAGAATTAAAGTAGAAATAGCAAAGAAACTAGACATACAGAATAAAAGTACAAATAGCAAAGTAACAAGACATACAAAGATACAAAAATCAAAGTAACTACAGACAAAGAATCACAGTACAAATTGCAAAGTAAACAGACATACAGAAATACAAATATTAAAGTAACAAGACATACATAATTAAAGTACAAATATCAAATTAACTAGACATACAGAATTAAAGTACAAATAGCAAAGTAACTAGACAAATATAATGAAAGTAGAAATATCAAAGTATTTAGAAACACAGAACTTCAAATAGCAAAGTAACTAGACATACATAATTAAAGTACAAATAGCAAATTAACTAGACATACAGAATTAAAGTACAAATAGCTAAGTAATTAGACAAATATAATTAAAGTAGAAATATCAATGTACCTAGAAATACAGAACTTCAAATAGCGAAGTAACTAGACATACATAATTACAGTACAAATAGCAAAGTAACTAGACATACAGAATTACAGATCAAGTTGCAAAGTATCTAGACGTACAGAATTACAGTACAAATTGCAAAGTTACCAGACATATAGTATTACAGTACAAATTGCAAAGTAACTAGACATACAGAACTTCAAATAGCAAAGTAATTAGACATACATAAATACACATATCAAAGTAACTAGACATACAGAACTACAAATAGCAAAGTAAAAAGACATACAGAATTATAGATCAAATTGCAAAATACTGCTACTAGACATACAGAATTACAGTACAAATTGCAAAGTAACTAGACATAGCGAATTACAGTACAAATTGCAAAGTAACTAGACATACAGAATTACAAATCTCAAATACATTGCAGATGCAGAATAAGATACAGCAGAAGTTTGTATGATGAGAATGAGTCAATACAGTTAATACACTTAACAAATGTACAGTGAGTGCATTTGTGTGAAAGGAAAATCTCTGCATTTACAGAACATGTTTCATAGATGTTTACCTTTAGCGTCTCTATAATTAACAGTGCTGATAATAAACTTTCATATCTTAAAAATTCCAGACATTTTATGGGCTTCGGGGTCTATTTACTATGCCTGGAATGGAGATAAAGAGGACAGTTCTCTACACCCAGTTTCTAAATTTAAAAATGCCCATTGGGTTAGTAGCAATTATGGACTTCTCCCATGTCTGTTTAATACAAAGAAAAATGATATAAATAAATTAAGCAAAATCCCTAAAAGGTAAATATTTTTCTATCTATACAACTCACATATGCTACAGTATAATGAATACCATGCCATTGTATAAAAAATAATAATACTGTGTATTAAAATTCTAAACAGAACATAAAACACAACAAAGAATTATAAAAAAAACAATAACTACTTATAATGCTATGTAGTAGTGCAATGACCATATCCAATACTAATCTGTGGAAAACTGAATTAGTTATAAAAACGCTGTATTAAAACGGTTTTGGAGTACAGTATACTTGATTTAGGTATTGGTTACCTTTATTAGTAAATGTCACATGTTGTCCAGGGAAGATAATGGTGCAGATGATACTTTTTTTGTTTATCTAATTATCTGTAGATAGCCTTGGAAAGTGAGTTGGTTAAATAAATCCGCACTTACATATAAAGCTCTCTTAGGTGTATATAGAGTTAGTACAGCAGTTACTTCTGAAACTTGTGCACTACTGTACTGTAACATGGGCTATCTGGTAAGTAAAATAGAAGTATAAACAGAAAGAAGAAATGTTTCTCTCCAATAATTATCTGCAGTATACAGAAGCATGTTAAACTGAGCCTAATTCAGATGTGGTCGCAATGCAGCTATTTTACGCAAATCGGTGATCAATTTTCTTTCTGATCATGCGTCTGAGCTGCAGTGCGCACGTGCTGTGATTGAGCTGCGGTGGTGGTCTATAAATGAATAGATTTATGTTCCTTTCCCAGGTAACATACAGGAACAATGTCACCTCAGTCATTCTTCTGGGGTTTTCAAATCTTCAGAGTTTTACTCTTCCCATGTTCTTGCTCCTGTTACTTATTTATTATTTGACCATTTCTGCAAATATTTGTATCATGACTTTATTTGTATTGAGCACTAGCCTTCAGACCCCTATGTACTTCTTCATTACACAGATATCAATATTTGATGTCATACTGACTACAGATATTCTTCCAAACCTGCTACACATTGTGCTGTATGATGGCTGCACTATGTCTCTTATTGGATGCATCGCTCAGTTTTATGTCTTTGCGACAGCAGAGTCCTCTGAGTGTCTCCTTCTATCAGTGATGTCCTATGATCGGTACCTGGCTATCTGTGACCCTTTGCGCTATCATTCTATAATAAATCAAAGGTTTTGTGTGAAATCTCTTATTATTGTTTGGATAATATGTTTTCTACAGATTTTACTCAATTCAATATCTATCTACCATTTGCATTTCTGTGGACCAAATGTCATTGACCATTTCTTTTGTGACTTTAAGCCCATAGTGCAGCTTTCCTGCTCAGATACCACTGTAATTGAATTTCAGACTATAATAATGGGTGTTTTTGCAACTTTTATTCCCTTTATAATAATTGTGATGTCTTATGTGTACATTGTACATACTATTCTAAAGATACCATCATTTACTGGAAGACAGAAAGCCTTCTCCACATGCAGCTCTCACCTGACCGTTGTGACCTTATTTTACGGAACCCTAATTATTGTTTATGTATTTCCTACAAGACGACTAACCACACTAAGCAAAACCATGTCTTTGTGTTACACTGTGATAATTCCATTACTTAATCCTATCATATATACTATCAGAAACAAGGATTTTAAAGAAGCCTTTAATAAAATAAAACAAATGAAATCAGAGATGCTATGGAAACCCAATTAAAAAATGAAATACCATGAAATTGTATGAAATTATACTTACAGTAACATCAACAAGCTTTAGTCATTTTGTACTGTATGAGGCAATTAGGAAACTCTACTTGAACACTGAATCAATTTGGAGAGGCACTGTACAGGTGGGATCTTGTATTTGCAATTGTGGGGGACTTGTTTGCAAATTTACTTGCAAAGAAGAAGGTCCCTTACTTGTTCTTGAGCCATTTGCATATATACAATAGTGGTGATACAGCATTATCTATTTTTTTCAATGTCTGTTTGTGGATTGAATTTGCTGAGAGTTGAACAGAATTTTTATTGGAAATTATGTTTGTGCAGGTTTTGATATTGCACAGTTAAATAGGCAATGTTTTTTATTGAAACAAAATTGCAACCATTTTACAAAAAACATTTTCATAAAAGAAATTTACATAAATAAAATAAAAATAAAAAATTACATCATCATCAAATTTGTAGATATGTTCAACTCAAAACAAAGAAATGTTATCTCCAAGTGCTGCCCTTACTGCGTCATCATCAATGCCACCAACCCAATAAGCCAGGTTAGCAAATGCAGTCTGAAAGGGGGCTGATGCTTAATAATCATAAATTAAAGTTTAAATACAGTTAGCCTTCAAAGTTTGAAGAAGGGGAAGTAACCCACCACCCACTAAGGGGGCCTCAACTGGTGTTCTGGAGTTAAGCAGGAGACTTATTTGTTCCATTATGTTGCTCTTGCAGTCTATAAATAAGATAGCCCCTGCACATGCTCAGTAGTGATCTTGGCTACCATTATGGGATAGGGCATGTAGCCTCCATGGATAACAGGAAAATTTGAGCTTTGGTTATATAATATTCACATTTCTTACTTTTTTCCACAATTTTTAACATTTCTTTTCATTTTCACTGACTTTATGTACAGTACTTTGCAATAGTTTTAGGCAGGTGTGGAAAAAAATATCAAGAATGCTTTCAAAAATAGAAGTGTTAATACTTTATTTTTAGCAATTAACAAAACGCAAAGTGAATGAACAGTAGATAAATCTAAATCAAATCAATATTTGGTGTGACCATCCTTTGCCCTGAAAACAGCATCAATTCATCTTGGTACACTTGCACACAGTTTTTGAAGGAACTTGGTAGGGATGTTTTTCCAAATATCTTGGAGAACGAAACACAGATCTCCTGTGGGTACCGGCTTGCTCATATACTTCTGTCTCTTCATGTAATCCAGACTTGAAGATGTTGAGCCCCCACAGAGCTCTGTGGTGGCCATATAATCACTTCCAGGACTCCTTGTTCTTCTTTACATTAAAGATAGATCTTAATGACATTGGCTGTGTGTTTGGGGCTTTTATCCTGCTGCAGAATAAATTTGGAGCCAATCAGATGCCTCTCTGTTGGTACTGCATGATGGAAATCTATCTGCCTGTATTTCTCAGCACTGAGGACATTGGGATTTTTGTAATTTCATGTCCACAATTGAATCTGCACCAGTCACATGCATACTAAATAAAGATGGATGACATTAAACCACAAATGAGTTCTGTTTGGTAACAGATACAGTACAAAAGTAAAATTACCAGCTTGCAGTGATCAATTTGGGGTGTTAGATTTGTACATCTGTGTGCGACTGAGGACCTAATTCAGACCTGATTGCAAAAAGCAAAATCTTTCCCTAATGGGCAAAACCATGTGCACTGCAGGTTGGGCAGATGTAACATGTGCAGAGAGAGTTTGATTTGGGTGGATTATTTTGTTTCTTTGTTGGGTAAATACTGTCTGCTTTATTTTTACACTGCAACTCAGATTTCAGTTTGAACACACCCCACCCAAATCTAACTCTTTCTGCACATGTTACATCTGCCCCACCTGCAGAGCACATGGTTTTGTCCATTAGAGAAAAAGTTTGTTGTTGCGATCAGGTCTGAATTAGGCCCTGAGTCTGAATTGGGTAACAAGGGCTCTGATACAAGCAGCCACAGCTTTTACTCAATCATCTGCAACTTTGAACATGTGTAAAATCAATTACTGTTTGGTTATAAGTGCAACCGAGTGTCCCTGGTAGTGTACACTGTGAGTCTTTTTTCACTGCATCTGCAATGCGAATAGGATGGAAATGTAAATAAAATTATGGTACTGCATTCTACTCCTGTCGAAGGGTCTCAGTCACCCCAGGTGTCTTGCATGATGTGCAGACAACCAGTAAGTGATGACACAGCTGCATCTTTCCACAGAGTCCACAGAGGGATAGATTGTTGGACACAAATTTCCCAGCAATTGGCAACCATTTTAATTTACATTACAACTATAGTATTACATTTTTTTACGAGACTTTTAAATTATTATGTGATGCTTTCTAGTTTTTTGTTTTAAACACCTACATACTGTAGAGGTGCTATTTTATTTATTATTTTACTGTGAGTTTCTATTTTGACCCAATCTGTACAATCATTACAAAATTGTATATGATTGATGACTGAAGCATATTTGTGTACTAGTTTATATTTTTGTTTTACTGTAGGTGTTTTTTATTTTTTTATTATTTTTTCATATATTAATAAATATTTATCTTTTTAAAAGTATATGATGTTATACAACTAAATAATAGCTTGTTCTATTTAGTATACAGTAAGTATGACATGGATCTACTGTAATTAAGCATTGTGTTTTTTATCCATAGAGGACTTACATACTGTACAACATTCTCTATTTACCAATATTATTGTTGCTTTTTTGGGTATACAAATTCCCCTTACTAGTGATAAAGTATAAATATAGTTCTACTTATTTATACACATAAAATAAATATTAAATTGACTTTGAGGATTAATTGACCACAATTATCATTAATATTTATTTTTCTTAAATATTGATGTAAGTCAGTGGTTCCCAAACTTTTTTTTAATCACGGCACACTAGAGTACCAGAATTTTTTTCACAGCACCCCTAGGTCAAAAGTTTCTAATTGAGAAATAAGAAATAAATGTTAAATTAAGTAGATCGTGTTTATATGTCATCCTTAGGCTCAATTGTGTGGTGAGGGACAAGATTTGCTTCTGTTTGTCCCTAGTTTTGCCTATTATATTGACCATAAATAATTTGAATTAGTCCTGGACCACCAATCCAAGGCACCCCTGCAAGTGTCCAAAGGCACCACAGGGAGCCACGGCACACAGTTTGGGAAACACTGATGTAAGTTAACATAATTTCTTTATTCCTTCTACTAGATTATTTCCTGTTATATTTAATAAGTATTTTATAAAGTATTTATTATAATGTGTTTTAATATAGAGAAATGCTTATGGACAGCTAGGATTTATGTATAACTATATATAATATTATAATGTAGAGTGTGTAACTATATAAATGATGTATTATATACTGTATAATTTATGTATAACTTTATATAATATTATAATGTAGTATTATAATGTAGTAAGTGAGAAAGATAATATTTAGAAATAAAATAAATGATCCCTTGTATATTAAAACCTAAATGACTGCAGCAAGCACTTGGGAAGAAAACAAGAGAGATATGGTAAATGCTTCCTAGACAGTATTAAAAAATTATAAGAAAATTACTTTTATTTTTAAAGAAGAAATATTAAACTTGCTTTGATCAACATTTGTCATTGTACATACATATTTAGATATGTAAATACTTATACATATATATGTACCAATAAAGATAATAACTTATGTTTATATTGTAGCTAAAAAATATATACTGTACTACACTAAGATATGTTGTATACAATTATGTATTATAAATAATGATATATTAATGTAATTATGTTTTTCTAAAACAATAGATAATGAGGAATGGGAAAACAAAGAAATAATGTAACATATCTTACTAGGTTCTAGAAAGTTATTTAAAATGGCCCACAAATACTTATAAAGTTATATATGTTAAATCTTTGAGGCATGAATGTTCACACTAATAAATCAATACTTTGTTAAAACACATTTTGCTTTCATTATACCTGGAGGTTAATTTACTAAAGGTCAGATTTTGCTTTTTGGTTGTCTTTCCATCAGTTTTGCAAACAGCCCCTATAATAAAGGCCAATCCAATGAAAAACCGACCAAATTACTATGTTTAGAACACATTTAAACATTGTCTCACTATGAATATTTTTTTAATTAAAAGAATAGAAACCCGTGATATACTGTACTTTAAATTGGCTGCCACAAAGCAGATGGCAAATACACCCAGATGATATAGCTGCTTCTTGCAGTTGGGTCTATGTTACACACTGCACAGTTTACTATGATCTATGCAGATTTTTGTTTTAATAATATTCTTAAAAAAATTATGTGTGGTCCTCCCTAAATCAACGAACAGTCCTGGGCCTCCAGGCCTAGTATGCTATTAAAAAATAGGGGGAGTAGGAATGGTGTGTTGTCCCTCCTAGTTTCCAATAACCAACACTAGGCTGAAGCATGGGACATCCTTGTAATAACAGAAACCAGCCCCAATCTGGACAGAACAAGGATGGAAACCCTAGGGAAATGGGGGACCCTCCCCCAAAAATTAGTTGACCTCCCAATGACAGCCAAATCCCTTGTTCTCAAATGCTATTGCAGGTAAGAATTTGTATGCAGCACCTGTGCAAAATATGTTGCCGTATATTTTTTGTAAAATGTGAGTTCCTCCATAAATCAATAACCAGCCCTGGGCTAATTGCTGTTGGTAAATAGGAGGAACAATTGGATGGGGTCCCTCCTAGTTTCCAATAAACAGCATTTGGCTGAAGCATGAGGTGTCCCTGGCTTAACAGAAACAAGCCCTAAACTGGTCAGAGCAGGGATGGAGTCCCTAGGGATTTTGGGATCCTCCCAAAATAATGGTCGCTCTCGCAAGGGTAAACAATGTCCTTGTTCACAAATGCATTTGCAGGCACAAATATGTATGCAGCATCGCTAAGGGAATAAGACACACAAGACACACAAGATGACTTTGCTGATTAGAATGGTATGCATCATGCCTACATTCTTTGAACCACTGCAGCTGTATCTGCATTTGAAATGGTATGTTACAATGTTTTCCTGGAAAACACTGTTATATACTGTATTGTTTTGAATGCAGATACAATTGCAGTCATACAAAAGAATATAGGCATGCCATATGTATGACTGGATGTAATGCCGCCTGAATCCAGCAACTGTGCTGGATGTCGGACAAACTCTGACTCTTTCTTTAAAGGGGCAATCACTTACATGGCAAAACCATGTCTTGTAAGTTATTGCCCGAGTTTGGATGGCATCCTGCATGGACGCAGTACTTGGGCGTCATTACATCCCGCAATCATGTTAATAAGCAGAGTCTGCTTGTGCATCCTGTTTGCATAGTGATGCAAATAAGATGCATTTCCTGCTAAAAAAAAGGTGCCAACATAAGCAGAGTTGCCATGGACCTCGTGGCTCACCGACGCCAGGCATTTAGCACTGCATAGCATATTAAGGCTAGAAGAATGAGGATATATCTGTAACCTCCCCTCCCTTAGTCTAACTCTTGCACTCCTCTAGTGCCTAATACTAAGTCCTCCCATAGCTTAAACCTAATCTACTTTATGGCCTAACCCTAACACTCCTCTCCCAAATTCTTACCTTCATCTCCCGTTCCACAACCTACAGTATTTCTAACCCTCCTTCTAGGGCCTAACTCTAACCTCTGCTCCCAAAACCTAAGCCTAACCTCCCTTAGCTCCTATCTCTAACTCTGCCCTCAAGCATCCAAAACATCTACATACTGCCATTCTCTATCCTATGGTAACTCTTCTAAGGCCAAACTTTAAGCCTCTTCCTATTGCTTAGCTATAGCACTCCCATCCTGCAGTTTAACAGTAGCCCTGCAGAATTTAGACATTTCAAACATCATAACTATTGAGATTGTGGTGTTGTGACTACAAATTGACTAAAAAGATTAACAGGCATTAAATCGGGTGTAGTATGGCTGACCGGCGGTCTCCTGACTGCCGGTCAGCTTAGCGACGCTGAGATCCCGGCAGCATACCGACGCCGGGATCCCGGCGGGGAGGGGCGAGTGCAGCAAGCCCCTTGGGGGCTCGCTGCGCTCGCCACGCTGCGGGATCGGTGGTAACCTGCAGTCGCCACGGGTTCTATTCCCACTCTATGTGTGTCGTGGACACCCATGAGTGGAAATAGTCCCTATTGGTCGGCATGCCGACCATCGGGATAGTGAGCCTTCGGGATGGTGGAGGAGGCCATATGTCTGTCGGTCGGCAGACCGCCGGTCACATGAATACCACCCATTAAATCAACTTCCTTGACACCGTAATCACAATTTTAGAGGATGAACATAGTAAAACAAATCTTTATAGGAAAAAGACATCTAGAGTACTTCATTCGTCCAGTTTTCATTTTCCACCTGTACTCAAGTACATACTGTACTATACCAAAGTAAGAATGCCTGCAAGTTTTAAGGAATTGTTCTGATTCCAAGACTGCTAAACTCATTCATAAAGAACTATGTACTAGTTTGGAGAGAAAGTATACAGTAGCAAAAGACAAATCAAAAGCAGCAAGGTGACTACTTAATCTATACTAAACTCAAAGTGAAGAAGGATAATTTGGTTAGATTCATAGGAGATTTCAAAACTTCAGTATTGAATGGAAAGAAATAAGCCAGACCCTTCAAAATCAGTGGTCCATTCTACTTTCTGATGAAGATCTTGCAAGAACACTCAACCCCAATGCAACAATTAGTTGGAGCAGAGCAAAAAACAAGATTATAAAGAGGACACAAACTACCCTGGATTGTGTAAGTATAATTTATTTCACACGTACCCCGTGGAGTCTACATGGAGAAGTGGACCAAGCCTCGTGTGAACATAGGTAAGTATGTATGTATGTATGTAGGTGTGCATGTATGTAATAAAGTTTTACTGTCACGGTGTGTGTGTCCTGTTTTTTGTTGGGTATTTTTTTGTAGTAGTACTACAGGTACCAGCGGCCCGTTTTCCACCACATGCTGGTACTTGTGGTTCTCCAAGTACCAGCTTGCGGGGGAGGCTTTCTGGGACTTGTAGTACTGCTACAAAAAACAATATTCTTTCTTTTTCACTTGGCTATCAGCCCCCCATCTGCCGCCCATGGATGGGTGGGACAGCCTCGGGCTTCAACCCTGGCCCTTGGATGGCTGGAGAGGGGGACCCCTTGATTTAAGGGGTCCCCACTCCTCCAGGGTACCCTGGCCAGGGGTGACTAGTTAGTGATTTAATGCCAGGGCCGCAGGGACCTATATAAAAGTGTCCCCCGGCTGTGGCATTATCTCTCTAACTAGTGGAGCCCAGTGCTGGTTCAAAAAATACGGGGGACCCCTACGCTTTTTATCCCCCCTATTTTTTGCACCAGGACCAGGCACAGAGCCCGGTGCTGGTTGATCAAATATGGGGGAACCCTTGTCCATTTTTCCCCAAACTTTTTCAACCAGGATCGGCTCAAAGAGCCCGAGGATGGTTATGCTTAGGAGGGGGTACCCCACGCATTTTTTAAAAAAATATTTAACACTTTCCCACCCCTTTCCACTGATAAACATGCACGGATCTCACGGATTCGTGCATGCCTATCAGAACACGGTAAAAAAAGCAGGTCTATTTTAAAACTTCTTTTTTTTACGAATTGTATTTATTCACGGCAGTGTTTGGCTATTGCCGGCAGTGTTTGTGAAATAGATTTTTTAGTAAATTACCGAGTTCTATCAAATTACAGGCATATTTGACCGATGGTTTATTCATTCGTATTTTTTTTCTTTGACTTCAAAAAAAATATGAACGCCCTCATCACTGCCGAGATTTGAGTTTAGTAAATTCCCGAGATGACACTTTGAAGAAAAAACACCAAATCGGTCAAAATCGGTAGCTTAGTAAATATACCCCATAGTATCAACATATCTTGTAATGGAGTCCCTCATACGTACTTTCAAAAGATAAAAGTGATAATTGAAAAAAAAACAGATTCCAACACAGACACTCCCTCATTGTGTATATTCTTATTGTAGAGATAGTCTGATAGTGCTTTTATTTTTATTTATTTTTTCACACAGATTACCATGGATCAATAATCTTCTCAATGATGCAAGAGCAACATATCGTGAAACTCTATTTTACCAGTGAAATTTATTGAACATACATTAGTAATCACAAGAAATATGGTAAGCACCATATAAACATAGGTTCACAGATCTTCGCATCCAGAGTCCTAGCTTCTTACCAAATACAATAACCACTGTACAGGTAATAAATGTATCAACTGAAAATATCGAAGTACAGTACACCTCATATGCTTTTGAAGTTTTCCAGTAATGTATAGATTCTGAGTACTGTACATCATACTGAGCAATCTGTCAATTTATTTGTCTAATGTGGATACAATTAGTCTTTTCCTCCACAATCTCTTAACATTGCCTACAAACTTCAGTGACCAGCTGAGAAACATCTGAAATATGTGCACCTCTGTATCACTTGTATTAGTGTATATTTGGTTCAAGAGTCTGTACAGTGTGGACACATTTAAGTTATGCTCTACAAACCAGCCTACTTACATAAGTGCTTCAGCCCCAATGAGTAAATCTAAGCCACAGCATGTGCAAGATAATGGGGGTAATTCAGAGTTGATCGCAGCAGCAAAGTTGTTAGCAGTTGGGCAAAGCCATGTGCACTGTAGGTGTGGAAGATATAACATGTGCAGAGAGATTTGGGTGGGTTATTTTGTTTCTGTGCAGGGTAAATACTGGCTGTTTTATTTTTGCTCTGCAATTTAGATTTCAGTTTGAGCACACCCCACCCAAATCTAACTCTCTCTGCACATGTTATATCCCCCCCCCCCTGCAGTGCACATGGTTTTGCCCAACTGCTAACAAATTTGCTGCTGCGATCAATTCTGAATTAGGCCCAAAGTACATACTAAGACAAGGTGAGTATATACAGATGCTGTCCAAATACAGCTATTTTCAAAATGTGCCAAATATCCCAGGAGACTTTCAGGATTGGCCACAGCAAGTATCCCATCAGTGTCTTTTTAACAAAATATCCATCTCATTAGCAACCCTAATGCAACAAAAGTACAATGCAGGGGTACCCAGAACATTAACTAGCTTCTGTGGGTAAAAAAAGACTGAGGTTCAGTACGAGTGACCCACAAAATGTCTTGAGCCATGTATCATTTACGCTTAATCTACAACTTTATTCTTAATTCTTTGTGAATTGTGACAAAAGTACTAGTTAGGTGTGCCTAGTACAGTATTATTTATTAGCAGTTTCTTATATAGCGCAGCATATTCCGTTGCGCTTTACAATTAGAACAACAATTATAGAACAAAACTGGGCAAAGACAGACAGACAGACAGAGGTAGGAAGGCCCTGCTCGCAAGCTTACAATCTATAGGGAAATAGGCATTGATACACAAGGATAGATGCTACCTGTTACATAATGGTTCCCCAGGTTGCTAGGTTCTTAATGGGTTGTATATGATATGATCACCTAGCAATGTTGGAAGACAGAATGTGAGTTTATGTGGACTGTACAGAGGGGATGTAACTTGATAGGAAACTGTAAATGGGTTATGTGTGTGGGTTTGAAATTTGGTAGGCTTGTCTGAAGAGATGAGTTTTCAGAGAACGTTTAAAGGTTTGGAGACTAGAGAGAGTCTTATTGTGCGTGGGAGTGCATTCCACAGAGTGGGTGAAGCCCGGGTGAAGTACTGTAATTTTGAGTGGGAACAGGTAATACATGTTGATGAGAGACGCCGATCTTGTGCAGAGCAGAGAGGTCTGGTAGGGAGATATTTTGAGATGAGTGAGGAGATGTATGATGGTGCAGTTTGGTTAATAGCCTTGTATGTAAGTAAAAGTATTTTATATTTGACACTGTAGAAAACCGGTAACCAATGGAGGGACTGACAGAGTGGATCTGCAGATGAAGAATGTCTGGCGAGGAAGATTAGCCTCGCAGCTGCATTTAAAATGGCTTTGCAAACATATAATGGTCTTAAGATGCAATCTCCAGCTTTGTGAAGGACAGAATCACTACCAGTGTTGGAGCATCTAAGTTGTGCCAAGTGTCTTGTGGCATACAGTATGTTACAAAAATATTAAGTCAATGAGGACACATCTTGAACACTTTTCACTTGACAAAGCCACATCTTTAGACTGCATAGATTGACAATATAAGCAGAAGTCACAGAAGCCTGATGCAAAGTCTCATGATCACATCAGAAGTGGCTTTTGCACAAACACAACTCTCCAATTTACAGAAGGAAAACTCTCCAAACAACTACAGTGTATTTTGAGGACAGCAGAATTAAATAAACATGTGTCCCCATTCATCTATTATTCAGCCAGACATTTTTGGTGGCTTTTAAAAAAAATATTCACAGTCAGGCGCTAGATTCAACACCATTAGATAACAAATAATATTAAAATGCATACACTATATATTCAAATGATATACAGTACTGGGCTGCTGACTCTGTATAAGGAGCTTATATTGTAGAAACTAGAGATGTGCACCAGACACTTTTTGGGGTTTTATGTTTTGGTTTTGGATCTGGATCTCCATTCATGTTTTGGATCTGGATTGGTTTTGCCAAAACCACCCTTTAGGGTTTTGGTTATGGATATGGATTTTTTTTAAACATAAAAACAGCTAAAATCACAGATTTTTTTTTGTTTTGTTCCTACAATATTATTAAACTCAATAACATTAATTTCCACTCATTTCCAGTCTATTCTGAACACCTCACACCTCACAATATTGTTTTTAGGCCAAAAGGTTGCACCGAGGTAGCTGGATGACTAAGCTAAGCGACACAATTGGGCGGCACAAACACCTGGCCCATCTAGGAGTGGCACTGCAGTGTCAGACAGGATGGCAGTTTTAAAAACTAGGCCCCAAAAAGCACATAATGCAAAGAAAAAAAGAGGTGCAATATATAATTGTCATTGGGCCGTCCCACCACCCTTGTGTTGGTTAAACGGGAAATGCACAGTTTAATAAACCCAACAATTCAGCGACAGGTGGTCCCCCTAGAAAAAGCTTGCCAAGTTCTCTGAGTCACAGCTAGCTACAAACATATCACCTCCATATTTGATGACTTTTCACATTATGAGAAGTGGCAAGAGGATGAGGAATGTATGTTCCAGTTACACACATGTGAGCATACCTGTGTGTCTTGTTTATATTATTCATATTTTATTTTTAAATAAAGCAGCCCCTTAGATGTTTTAGCAGTCCCTCGTGAGCCCCCACAGCAGCCCCAGATTGGGTAAATTGAGTTTGGTTGGGTTCGGTACAGTACTAAGCAGGACTATGCAGTGAATTTTTTGTTATTGAGCCCCTGCCCTATTGGAGATTACCACTCAAGTCAAAACTCATTTCATATTACAAGTAGGACTGTGGGAGGAAGCAATGCTAACCTCTGTGCCACCAGCATGCCTCAGCCTGGCAAGCCATACAGCTTTCTGACTTTAAGCCACCATGAAACTCCATACTGGGCCCTTATTCAGTAACTATTTGTGCCTCACATGAGCTCCTGACCCATCTAGTGCTGCAGTGCAATGGAAAGCTGATGCAATGCAAGATCACAGAAACTCT